>NC_047531.1:25344463-26594463 GCF_012275295.1 Melopsittacus undulatus
AGGGAAGCAGTGAATGTTCCATCCCTGGCGGTGTTCAAGGCCAGGCTGGACAGAGCCTTGGATGACATGGTTTTATGGGAGGTGTCCCTGCCCATGGCAGGGGGTTTGGAACTTGATGATCTTAAGGTCCTTTCCAACCCTAACTATTGATTCTATTATTCTATAACTGGCTGATAGAAAAAGAATATGTTGCTTTAAATATATCTTGATAACTTTTGGTGTTTCATTGGTCTAAGTCTTTTTGTTGATCTTTTCTTACAAGCATATTTTTTTCCTTTGTACACAAATAGCCTTTTGCTTCAACTGAACATGGCAAGTATTCAATGCTTGCTGGAGCCACTGCAACCACATGTTTCATAGCTTTACCATGAAAGCTGGAAAAACTATCTCCAGCTTTCGTTCTCACTCCCCTCTCTTCTGTCATGTAATCAAATATTCTTTGTATGGCTTTGTTCATGGCAGGATTTCACAGAATGATTCAAAATGGATGATAGTTTTTAGGATGCTTGAATGCACTCTACATTTAGTTTCCTTTGTCTGTGTGATGCCTTGCACAAGCATTACTACTTCCTTTTATCATATCATTAGAAATATACTCAGCATGATATAAAATTTTCTCCATTAGAAGAATGGATGATATTTTTCTGCCCTATTTCAGTCTTGAAGATTATAGTTTACATCATCCAGATTCTTTTTGGTTTAACAATTCTAGTATTTCCTTTTCAATTATTCTCAATTGTTTTCAAACAAAAAGATTAATTTCCTTAGATTTCTTGATTCACTGTACAGTTAAGTCTAGCACCACAATTACCTTTTTAAGTTCAGTAGCTGTCATGCAGTACTAATGAATTGGAAAGCCATGTGCTTTTAAAATGTCAAAGTTTATAAAAAACAGTAGGCATAGCCAGTGAGTCACATCCAGCTATAATTCTTTATTTCTTCCTGATCCTGTAGTTGTTCAAACCCCAATACATTCTTAAGTTTTTTTCAAGCTGCTTTTATAATCTATTCATAATCTATGTATAATCTATTTCCTTAAATTTTATCACCTTGGATATCTGATACCTGGTTGTTTTGTTCTCTATTTAAGAGAGTTAAAATGTGTAAATTACAGAAAAATAGCACTGCAGCTTGAAATCTATCACCTGAAAAACTGAAATCTGGGCACACGGACATTTTAGGGAATGTATTAATTCTTTTAAAGCTTAAGTGTTGGCAAAAGAGGCCCAACCATGGGTGAAAGGAACTTATTTAAAGCATACATTATCATTATTTTCATTAGGTAACTATTATAAAAATTCAAAAGAACAAAAGGAAAAATTTAGCTGAATCTTTATTGTAGGTGAGAGTAGTGAATGCAGCAATTCACAGGAATAACAGGATGGAAGGAAGTATAACTCAGCTATGTTTTTTTTCAGATTAGAAATAATTTTACAAAGAATATATACAAACCAAAATCATAACTAGTCAAACCCACAAATTATGTTCTCAGTGACCCTCATGAGGGATGTCTGCAGTATTTTTCTAGTTTGGAGCAAGATCTTACTTTCTATATGTAGACTGATACTTATATATCCATGGTTTACTTTGCTTTGGTTTGCAGAAAAAGCTCAAAGGCTGCAAACTTGCTTAAGTCTGGATAGAACTGAGCTGAAAGATATGCTCCAGTGGTGCACCACAACAAAAATAGAAGGTGCTTTGAAACTTGTCATTGCCACCCTGCCTTTTGGATAAATTTGTTGAGGCAGATATTATAACCCTACCAAAGATTTTTTTTTTTTTTTTTTTTAGCCAGCTGGCAAAACTATTTGTTCAGACTTTCCCTTTGGCTGGCTATCAGTATGCTTTGTTATCTTAGCTAAGAAACAATTAAAAATGAACTTGATAATGAATGATTAATTTCTTCCTTTTCCCTTTATTCTTCTTTAATATTATGTTTTCTGGTGAGACAGAACATATGTTAAGGAGTTTAAAAATCTTGCATTACAACTGTTTAAAATAAAGTCTACTATTAAAAGATGAAACCAAATGAAATCAACCAAACAAACCCCCTAATGTTTTTACTGATCTTAACTTCCATTGTCAGCCTTTTCAATACTTTCAGGTAATCTGGAAAATTCTTCCTGTTAGATAGTACTCATTTAATGGGTTATGCACCTAAGTAGTTTAGCATGCAAAGCAATTTGAAGCCTGAAGTGTGAAAAAGAGTAAATAATGACCTCTCAAGGTGCTTAGGAGCCAACTGTCTTTGCCCACACCATAGTCCTCCAGCCAGTCTGTTTCTGCTGTATGACATAACTGATCTTGCCTACAAACACTTTTGCAGCCATGTAAATATTGATTTTTTTTTAAAGGGAGTAATTTACAGTTAAGGCTCGATAACCACAGGTCTGTTAGATGCAAATAAGAAACAAAACTTGATGATTTTGGTATTATCTAAAATCCTAAGGAAAACAAGTGAGTCCATTGATTACAAACAGTAAAACCTTTTTGCTTAGTTAAGACAATAATCCCCTCAAAAATTCAATAAGCAAACAGCATAAGAAAATAAGTAAACAAGAAACAAACCAAAAGGATAATTAACCAAATTAGTCCTTTTAGGAAACAATGGGGAAGTCATAAGTTATCTACTAGGCTATAATTACTAAGTGTGTGTTTTTTACTCATACAACTGTATTATGACCTTCCAAAAGGCATCATTTGAGTCTCCTCACTTAGAAAGTAGACAATTGACCCTTTTAATACAGAAATGCTTCATATTTATTAAGCAGAAACAAAGAAAATGCAGCATTATATAAAACTACTAAAAAGTTTTGCTTTCTTTTTAATACACTGCATTAGACTCAAAGCCACATTTTTATGCTTCAAAAGATCATATCATAGATTTCAAATTCTTAGATTTTATTGTTGCCATGAACTCTCAAAATACTGCTGAAGTGTAAAAACAAAGAGACAAGACCCTTAAAGATCTTCCAGAAACTGTTACAATCCAAGTAGGGCAGGAAATAATATTTGCAGGTACTAACATTATCTTTTTACAGTGTGATAGCCAAGTAATTTGTGGTCCTTTTCATGATGTATTTTGACTGCTAGATGTAAACTAAAACACAAATGCAGCCACACACATTATTGGAAAAAAATACATTCCCATACTACAAGACTCACTAAAATTCAGAAGTTTTCCTATTGCACAGAGGAACAAAACTAAACATTTTGAAAATGGGTTGTTTTTGGTTTATTTTAATTTGATTTTGTAACAACAATACATAGAAGAGAGAGAGCAGACATCACTTCACAACTGCTAAATGGCAGATAGCTCTCCTGAATTAAAATACAAGAGGGCAGCATAACAATAAATATTATTAACGTGTTGATGGAATCTTTGAATATCTAGCAAAATTGTTGGGGACAGGGATATCAAAAGTGAAGTGAGTCTTTATTAATTTTATATTTTCTGTAGATGGAATTTTATATGGAATATTCATTATATAACACTATCAAAATTTCTAGTGTTTATGAAGCTATGAGAGGACTCACAATGTGTATCATTTTATTATCAGAAAGAATCCAAATAAATATGCCTTCCAGAATTTCATGTCTCATGTGAGAGCTATTTCAAAAGAATTAATTCAACATCGTTTGATCAATGCTCATTTTGTTTTTTCTTTTTTGATTTCTTACAAAAATACAGATCTAATTCAAATAGCACTCCCTTTATTCCCATTTAAAGCTCCAACCCCCCTGAGCATTAGCCCTTCTTGGTAACTCGGTTACATCCTTGGCATGATCATGCTATGGTATGGAATACCTCTTTGGCTAGTTTGAGTCAGGTGTCCTGTCTCTGCTTCCTCCCGGCTTCCCCTCCTACCTGGCAGAGGATGAGACTCACAAAGTCCTTGGCCAGACAAAACATTTGAGCAGTAACTGAAAAACATAGGTGCTATCAGCACCGTTCTCAGGCTGAAAGTAAAAATACAGCACTGCACCAGCTACCAAGGAGAAAAAATGTCTGCTACTGCTGAACCCAGGACACTTAATACATTCCATGAAAAAAGATCATCAGCAGAAAACCAGCTCTGAATGTTTGGAAAACCCCCTACTTAAAAAAAAATTCTTTCTGCCACTGCCTGTTGGCTCAGCCACGTATTTTCCTTTACTACTTGCTGGTGGAAACTATCATTATTTAGATTTGTTATTACGGTTTGTCTATGGCGTTCTTTGTATGCTCTCACAGAACTGAAAATTTGTCATGACTCTCAGCAGTCTGTAGGAAGCTTGGACAAGTTGGTTTGAAAGATCTCAATTTCAGTATTTACAGAGGATAAGATAAATTAGTTTCCTATCACAGGGAAAAATATCCCATTGTGAATCTCCACAGTATCTGTTTGCTGTAGGCACTTGTCTTATTGCAAAACTCATTTCCATAGATTTTGCAGAGAATAGAATGAGATTAAAAAAGATGTTTTGAAAATATTGTGAAAGTCCATGAAACATAACTGAAGAGTTTCCTAAAAGATGGAAGGATACAGCAAGGAAGACATGCTTTTCTACTTTGTTTCTTTCGATTTCCTTAAGAATATGATTCAGAATGGAGGGTCTTCTGTTTTCTTTACCTTGACTATTTTCATAACCTTAAAGAAAGCAGAAGTTTCTGCTATTGCAGTTGAGTTACAATGATGCGTTCCTCTTCTGTTTAGAATGCAGGATCTGATACCAAATTGATCTTTATTGAAAACAATAACTTTTCTAAGAGAATATAAAAAAATACATCTTACTTCTGCAAGAAGTTAATATTAAAAATTCCAATATGTCTTCATAGAGAAGCAAGTTTATTTTCTCAGGCACATATAGAAGTCAGTTTTAGCAACGATTTTATAAGGATTTGATTACAGTAACGGTGTTAAAGTTCACAGGACTAGAATTGTACCAACAAGATAACAATCACCATTATAAAGATTATATTATAATGGAATACAAATATTTAATGCCTTTTCTAATAAGGTTTCTCCATAGACTTTATAGATCTCTATTGTCTTAACTAAATAAGGAATTAACTGAAAATTAAGAACACAGAAATGTGTCACATGTATTTCTATACACAAAGCTATATTGATGGCTTGGCTTTGCAAGCGAAGATTTTGGAAAAGGCTTTAACCACACTTACTTCAAGCACGATGACCAAGGGCAAGTGGGATATGGAAATCTGTTTTGAAAAGGGGTGCTTAGGGAATCAGGGAGTGTCTAGCCAGGACTGTCATCTCCTGAGTAATCTCGAGCTACCCATGCCCTGGTCCGCCTGCATGCAAGGTTGGATCTGCAGCTTCCTATGCACCTCGTCACCTACCGATTTGACCCTCTCCTGTCCATACCGACAAGTGAGAGCAAGCACTTCCAGCCTGCGCAGGGGATTTTCTAGGTGAGGTGCAGCTTGTGCAGAACTGGCCCCACCCTTTACACCTGAGGCTTAACTGTCAGGCCTAGCAAGCTAGGATGGTGACAGCAAAGTCTGCAGGTTGTAGGTTTTATAAGAGTGTCCTTAGATGGAAGACCGTACAAGGCTAGAAGAGCTCCACCAGCCTGGATTTGAAGATAGGAGTGTTCCTTCTCCAAGTTCTGACCAAGACTGTCATTTTCTAGGTCAATCTACAGTGACTGCTATTGTGAGCCCACCGAGACACTAGCAGTGCTGCATTATCACTACATCTAGGTGGGATTCTGACTTAGAGGCATTCAGTCATAAGCCCGCACATGGTAACCTCGCACCAGTGGCTCCTCAGCCAAGAGCACGCACGAGGGGTCTGAACCTGCGGTTCCTCTCATACTGAGCAGGATTACTATTGCAACAACATATCATTGGTAGTGCAAAACTAAGCTGTCTCACATAACGATGACACTTTTTGATCCTCCGATGTCTGCTCTTCCTATCATTGCGAAGCAGAATTCACCAAACGTTGGATTGTTCACCCACTAATAGGGAACGTGACAAAGGTATATACAAACCTGCTAACATACACACTTAAATCTTAAAATTATTGAGGAAAAATTAAAAATCTTATACTGTATTTTAATATATTACCTACCATAAAGAAACTATATAATACCCAGATGCCTTAAATGCCGGATTGAATATCTAGGAATACATAATTCACATTGCATTGCCGCCGCAACTGGACTACTTTGACAATTTGCCTTAACATGTTCTTTATTTTATTCTGAAAGAAATATTCCTTGTTCCCTTACTATGAAAGACCATAGCTGCAGAAGACATTACTATTCGTTACCTTTCTGTCATTTGATGCAACTTTGAGATTTATGATCAAATTCAGCTAACTGAAATATTTGTTAGTACAACTTTTACGCTTTGTTAAATTCCTTTTTTTAGGGAGGGGGAAGGGCCAAGAATAGCCATAAACACAGTTCAGCAGCTGGTAGAGACAAGCTTATAGCAATATTGAGACAGCAGGTAGGTGGGTGTTAACCAGTGGATCACTACTTAGTGACATTTTAAATAGATTCTGTTCCAAATACTGGAAACATGCATAAAAGGGTGAAAATATAGATTATGTGGTCCTGAAATGTCTCTTGTTAAGCACTGGTATATAAAAATCAAATGTATTCCTCTCTTCTCCATGTGTTACATAGAGTAGCATTTAGGAGAATATAAGTCTGATCATATAAATAAACATGATAAGTTTCAGTGTGATAAGCTAGTGAAACATCTAGTTTTCAGAAGGTGAAAAGCAGAAGAGCATCAGATTGCTTGTAATATTTAGACAATATTATTATGATGGAGTTTTACATCAGGATCAATAGTATTTAAGAGTTAGTTAGACAGAGTTAGCTGACTTGGAACACATATCCAAGTCAGCTGTTCATTACCAATAATCTTGTCACAGATTTAAAATAGATTTGCTGAAAATTAATTATTCACAAACAGCATGTTGGGGCTTCCATTAAAGCACCACTTTAGGTCTATCTGTGTTTCCCTTAGTAAGGTCCCTGAGATGAGAATGTTTTCTAACTAAAAACTCCCTCAAGTTTTTATTAGAGAATAGTTTAGAATAATTAGCCTATTAAGAATAGAGATCAACTGAAAGAGACCTAGAAAAAAGAGAAAAGGGCTTGTAAGCACAGTTTTATTTCCTTGTCCTTGTTACCAAAATTAGCTGTGGTCAGCCCATTTTCTCACAGAATTTGTCATAATTTCATCCACCACAAAGAGAACGTCTCTAGTTACCTACCCTGTTTAAGTTTTCTTCTTCTGCTCTTCTCAGGTACTCCCCTGCAAATCATAGAATCATAGAATAGTTAGGATTGGAAAGGACCTCAAGATCATCTAGTTCCAACCCCTCTCCCATGGGCAGGGACACCTCACACTCAACCAGGTCACCCAAGGCTTCATCCAACCTGGTCTTGAACACTGTCAGGGATGGAGCAGTCACTACCTCCCTGCGCAACCCGTTCCAGTATCTCACCACCCTAACAGTAAAGAATTTCTTCCTTAAATCCAATCTAAACCTCTGCTGTTTAAGTTTCAACCTGTTACCCCTTGTCCTGTCACTACAGTCCCTAATGAAGAGTCCCTCACCACCATCCCTTTAGGCCTCCTTCAGATACTGGAAGGCTGCTATGAGGTCTCCACGCAGCCTTCTCTTCTCCAGGCTCAACAGCCCCAACTTTCTCAGCCTGTCTTCATACGGGAGGTGCTCCAGTCCCCTGATCATCCTCGTGGCCCTCCTCTGGACTTCTTCCAACAGCTCCATGCACTTTTTATGTTGAGGACACCAGAACTGCACACAACACTCCAAGTGAGGTCTCACGAGAGCAGAGTAGAGGGGCAGGATCACCTCCTTCGACCTGCTGGTCACACTCCTTTTGATGCAGCCCAGGATACAGTTGGCTTTCTGGGCTGCTAGCGCACACTGAAGCCGGCTCATGTTCATTTTCTCATCGACCAACACCCCCATGTCCTTCTCGGCAGGACTGCTCTGAATTTCCTTTTTGCCCAACCTGTAGCTGTGCCTGGGATTGCTCTGACCCAGGTGTAGGACCTTGCACTTGGCATGGTTAAACTTCATGAGGTTGGCATCAGCCCACCTCACAAGTGTGTCAAGGTCCCTCTGAATGCATTCCTTCCCTCTAGCGTATCAACCTCCTTCCTGTATTCTGTCCTCAGCTTCAACCTCCTGCCACATCATCTGGAAGTCTCTCCCCACCACACATGCAAGTTCAGCTGCTGGGATTTTTCAGCTGCTCTCCCTGCAGGTCTCCAGCTCACTACCGTGACACTTGTAGGAGAACACACCATACATATTAAGCATAGCTGAATTCAGGTAGGTAGGGATGACTAGAAAAACCAAGGTCCACCTAGAGATGACACTCACCAGCCATATCAATAGCAAAAAGAAAAGCTTCTGTTGCTACATTAGTAGTAAAAGGCTGAAAAATAAAAATGTAGGCTTTTTTGTGGAACAGGGTGGGGGACTTTGTTACTGCAGATACTGCTGTGGTATGCATTACATTGTTTGCTTCAATCTTCTTCATCAACAATATTTTCCAGGCCTCTGTCCTTAGAGAACAGGTTAAGGAAAAGAATTACTGGCAGTAGGTGAGGGCTGAGTATGAGATTAATCGAATTAAGTCAACCCATATGTTTCCATGAGACCCAAAAGCTTCATATTGAGATTCAGAACTCCAGTAAAGATGAAACTGATGTCAAAATATTGGCAATTTTGAACAATCCTATTTGTTTCCATGGAAGATCAAAATGAGATAAGAGTTATTATGTTTTGCTGTTATCTTTCTGTTTACCTTAGTTATATCTATTTGTAAAGGAAGTTACAAAAATAGACAAAGCTAGCACTGATCTCAGAAGATGCAATGTGGGTGCACTGTAAAACTACATGAAGTGGCTAATTAGGCACTCAAAGAAGCCTGAGAAAATAAGAAGCAAGAGAAAGCAAAATCCTAGCACAATTCCTCTACCTATTGCTGAGGACAGCCACCCAGAACTAGCTCAGGTATCCCTTTGCAGGATACACAAACTGCTCCTTCCTTGCACATCATTAGCCCTTCATTCCTGATTCACCTAGATAACATACATGTAACCTGCCATGCAGTCACACAGTAAATATAAACATAAAATAATTTACATTTTAGTAGTATGTTGGCATTTACATGCCTAATTCTCCACAAACACTGATCAGCAGTAACTAATATTATTGATTCCATCAGTACAGGTTATGGGAAAATCAGAATCTCTTACTGATCAATGCGGTCATCTGAAAAATGTTAAATGTGTTATTCATTGCAGTAGGACAAACTTATTACTAATAGAGGTCCACAAGGGAACAGATATAGAGCAAAAAGTGAAGTTTGTCTGTCAAAAAACCTCAGCATATATTTTGCAGCCTGAATGGAGATCACTTATTGCTTACAAAAGCAAACATCTTTTTGAATAAATAAGAATTCCATAGGAGCCTAAATACCTTTAGGGATAAAAAAAAGATCTTTCATAAATTAAATACGATTGAACCACAAGGCAATAACGTATATTCGGTAAGCATTCCAAACTTAAATTGATAAATGTAAATTTTCTCAATCTTATATTCTCTAGATTTAATTAAAAGTTAAATGTGAACTTCAGAGTATGAGTGAGTGAAAGAACCATGGAAACTGACTTTAAGAATATGATAAATGTGTGCTGCACAGCTACCTGTTAGTCCTGTAAATCTAATTACAGCAGAAGAGGAGATAGTCTGAATTCTTTAAAAATGCATCTTCACTTGATAGAGTGGCACTCTCTCTGTCTCTCCTTCCTTCACTTGCTTTCTACTCTGTCACATAGCAGGGAAATGATTTCAAAACTGAAAAATTTATAATAGCACAATATTCATGGGAAACAACATTGCTGCATGAATGTGTGGTTAACCTTTGATATGTAGTCATAAAATAGAAATCTGATATTATAGAGGATTAAGTTTGGGGCTGTTTATACTCAATGGCAAACATTCTGTTGGTCTCAGACAATCAGGGCTTTGACTGTGCATTATTTTTGTTGTTTTAAGACCAAGATGCAGCTTTATAACATCAGAAACCTTGGCTTTGTCCTAGCATAAATCCAAAATTTTGGGTGTGTAAGGTATAAAAGAGTCAATTGCAAATCCTTTGATATAAAACTATTGCAGACTCAAAAGGTCATTGCAGCTTCAAAATGACAACATTGAACCATATATACAGAATATCTTTTCTTCATTTAAGTAAAGTTAAGTAAATTGCAATCGATTCTAAACTTGGTGTGGCATATGCCAATGAGCCAAGGTGAACTGTAAATTCTAGTGTCTGAAAAGCAATGGTAAGATATAATTTACTTCAGTAATCAGCCACTACTGTGGCAGAAAGACTGTTTAAACACTTTTTATAACTTCTTGAAATGCCAGTGGACTTTTAAAATGCTATTCCACAATTTCATTGCAGCTAGTGAAGCCACATATGTCCTCTTAGGTCTTCAGTCTTCCACTAGTAACAGCAGCACCATGTGCTAACAGCAAATATGGCATCTATTTGACATCTGCCTGGATTTGTGCAAGGTATTTGGCACTGTCCGAAATGACATTCTTGTCTCTAAAATGGAGAGGCATGGATCTGAAAAATAGAGCACTTGATGGATAAGGAATTGACTGGATGGTTGCACTCAAAGCGTTATGGTCAATCACCCAATGTCCACATAGAAATCGGCAATGAGTGGCATTCCTCAGGGGTTAGTATTGGGAACAGCACTGTTCACAAAATCTTTGTTGATGACATAGACAATGGGATTGAGTGCACCCTCAGTAAGTTTGCCAACAACACCAAGCTGTGTCATACGATTGATATACTGTAGGGCAAGGGAAACCATTCAGAGGGATCTTGGCATGCTTGAGAGATAGGCCTGTGCAAACCTCATGAAATTCAAGAAAGCCAAGTGCAAGGTCCTACACCTGGGTCTGGGCAATCACAAGCACAAATACATGCTGGAGGTTGAATAGGTTGAGATCAGAACCAAGGAGAAAAATCTGTGAGTATGGAGTCACTAAAAGCTCCACATGACCTGGCAACATGCACTTGAAATGTAGAAAGCCAACTGTATCTTGGGCTGCATCAGGAGAGTGGCCAGAAGGCTGAGGGAGGTGAATGTCTCCCATTACTCTGCTCTTGTGAGACTCCATCTGGAGTACTGCATTCAGCTCTGAGGTCCCCAAGTGTCAGAGGGACCTGTTGGAGTGAGTCTAGAGGAGGGCCACAGATATGATCAGAGGGCTGGAGGGCTGGGCTGGAGCCTGAGAAGACAGGCTGAGAGAACTGGGCTTGTTCAGCCTGGAGAAGGTTCAGGTGAGACTTCAGAGCAACCTTCCAGTACCTAAAGGAGCAAACAAGAAAGCTGGAGAGGGACTTTTTACAAGAGCATATAGTGATAGGAGAAGGGGCAATGTATTTACTAAAAGAGGACAGACTTAGATTTGATATAAGGAAGAATTTCTTCCCTTTGAGGGAGATGAGGCACTGGCACAGGTTGCCCAGAGAAGTTATGGCTGCCCCATCCCTGGAAGTGTTCAAGGCCAGGTTGGATGGGGCTTTGAGGACCTCATCTATTGAAAAATGTCCCTGCTTGCATCGGGGGGGGGTTGGGGGTGAAAGTAGATGATCTGTAAGGTGACTTCCAACCCAAACCATTCTATGGTTCCATGTTTTCAGAAGGTGAAGATGTAGAAGTCTGCTAATGGCTGACTTCCTCCCCTCTTCCAACTGCAGTTCTGGTTTTGGAAGGGATGTAGAGGAACAGCAACTTGCCCAGAAAGCCAACCGTATTCTGGGCTGCATCAAAAGAAGGTCGAAGGAGGTGATCCTGCCCCTCTACTCTGCTCTTATGAGACCTCACTTGGAGTATTGTGTGCAGTTCTGGTGTCCTCAACATAAAAAGTACATGGAGCTGTTGGAAAAAGTCCAGAGGAGGGCCACGAGGATGATCAGGGGACTGGAGCACCTCCCGTATGAAGACAGGCTGAGAAAGTTGGGGCTGTTGAGCCTGGAGAAGAGAAGGCTGCGTGGAGACCTCATAGCAGCCTTCCAGTATCTGAAGGAGGCCTAAAGGGATGGTGGTGAGGGACTCTTCATTAGGGACTGTAGTGACAGGACAAGGGGTAACAGGTTGAAACTTAAACAGCAGAGGTTTAGATTGGATTTAAGGAAGAAATTCTTTACTGTTAGGGTGGTGAGACACTGGAATGGGTTGCGCAGGGAGGTAGTGACTGCTCCATCCCTGGCAGTGTTCAAGACCAGGTTGGATGAAGCCTTGGGTGACCTGGTTGAGTGTGAGGTGTCCCTGCCCATGGGAGAGGGGTTGGAACTAGATGATCTTAAGGTCCTTTCCAACCCTAACTATTCTATGATTCTGTGATTCTATGACTTCAGTCCAACAGCTGATGATCCTTCTGATTTCAGACCTCATCTTTTCATTTGTTTGTCACTTACTGCAAAAGGTTGAAAATGTTGCATTTTTTTCAGAAGTGAATAGGCATTACAGTACACTTATAAGGAGGAAACTGGGGATCAGTGATTTCAACCCTGTTGTCACCCAAAAATGATTGACTGAGACCTGTCATGACTGCAGTTGAGAGCACTTACTCTGCCTATGATTAACATGTTTTAATGCTGGTGGCATGTGTGGTTTTAATGCTTGGGAGGACAGAGAAGGAAAGATGACTTCCGTCAGTCAGGAATGCCAAACAGCCACCAAAGAAAGAGAAAAGCTTAAAATCTCACCGAAAGAAATATCTATTTATTAGCCACTTCAGTGCAGATGTTGACTCCTGGTAAAACAAATTAATCTACGGAAAGGAAAAGCCTCAGTCACATAGAAAAGAAAATCTCATTTTGTCCAAAAAGTGAGATTTGGGTTTTATTGTTTCTATTAGGGGAAAACCAGATCAATTTGAAAGTCTGAGAGAGGCAACGAAGCTCCATGACCCTAGGTCCAACCAGTAGTGAGACTGAGCACACATTTCAAGTACACACATGAAAAGAAATATGGAGTACAAGTATACAAGTATACACTATGTGTATATATAGGTCTGGCCACAACAAATTCACACAAGCACAGACATAAGAATGGCCTCATCCTACTGCCCTTTCTGACCGAGCAGGACGGAAGTCTGTTAGTGGGAATATGTATATGGGCATAGGCGCAATGTGTATGCCCCCAGAGCTGGTCTCAGACACCCAGTCTGCCCAGCTACTGGCACCTGCACACAGGAGCCTCTGAGGCCACAGCCCTGCTCTAGCTGCTTGCACAAGTATCCTCGCACATACACAGACCCAGACTGAACTCCCCTACTCCGCAGTGACCACCCACCACCCCACCCCATGGTGTCACTCAAGAGACCCACTCACCCACTGGCTCCCAGACAACCTCACCTACTACTGGCTTGATCTTTGCTGGTGCTCACACACTCATTTACACACTTGCACTTGGTTCAGTGGCTGGCACCATGGACACATGGCTCCTTGTGACCCAGGGTACCACTGCAGCTGCTGGCATCAACATCCACTCACTGGGGTCTCTGCAGCTGATGGAACCAGACACACCAACCTCCAATCCATGATCTGGCTGCACTCACACCCGCAGACACAAACCTTTGTTTTACCAACCACTATCTGCCAGTTCTCAAGTTTCAAAATGAACACTTATATACTGAAAAATACCAAAACAGACTGGGCAGAACCATAATAAGTCTCAGTTTAAGTGGAATATCACTTCGAATGTAGAAAATGTCAGCATTTAAAACCCAGTATTTTTCCCCATATGTTCAGAATTCAGAAAAAAAAAAATCCAAGGAAGTTAATTGCCATTTACAAAAAAATTAACCAGAATTTTTAACTAAATATAGCCCCCAGAAGCCTCTACTTGCTTTTATTGCTCTCCGTATTCTGTAGAAGAAATGAGTGAGAAATGAGTGGTATTTGCATACTCTTAACGGGACCCTGTTCGTGATTTTGACGACAAAAACTGACAACACAAATTCCGTACTTGGTAAATAAGAAACAAAATTCAGCAGTTAATTTTAAAAGCTTTTTTAGCAAGTATGACATGACACAGGACTTCCAAAATGTCCATTTCCTTCTAGACCAACAATTGGAATCTCAGTAAGATACCCCAAAGCATCTCCGTTTAGGATAGTGAATTGAGACTTTAGAAGACCTGTGGAAGCCTCGTTTTAGGTGATCTTAAATTTCTTCTACACAGATACTTTTAAAATAACTGGAGTATTAGTGTATTTAGTGTTTATCCAACTTCTCAGTGCTGTTATGCCCCACTTCTCTGTGACTGGTACTTCAGTACCAGTTTTGAAACTGGGTTATATATCTAGAGGGACTTCTGTCAGGGAAGGACTATAGTACTGCCACATCCAAAACCAAGTGCAAACAATATGACAAATTTGGAAATTCTGGAATAGCCAATTTGTAAATAGCAAAGTGACTGCTTCTTCCATCATGCTTTACAAAATGTGAAGCAGAAGGCAGGATAAAGGGGTGAAGAATCTGAGTAGACAGGCCTTGTTTCAAACCCTTCCTCATCCACAAATTCCCTAGCCAGTTCTCTTCATTCACCCTGTGATGTTTCAACTCTTGTCTCCAAAATTAAAATGGTATTTCTCATCCTCATTGTTTTGCTGTGAGCTTAAAATCCATTAATGTTAAAGTGACAAAGGTGGTAGCATTTACAAAGATGAAAATGAAGTAACAAAAATGAAAGTTGAAAAGTACAGTTAAACAGTGTGATGTGTTTATGCCATTAAAATGAGGGTGATTATTAATGTTGGCCTTGACTAAAGCAAAATTCTTTTAAAATAATATCTATGGAAACATTTCTAGTTCTGTATGATCAATTCTAATATTGAGAACCTCGTTAAGACAAATATCTAAACTTGAAGTAAAATGCCAGACTGATTGGATAAAATCTATTTTTGGTAAATTAGGATTTCTTTTAATAGCTGTAGGCAAATGGGTGACTTCCTTCATGCTTCCTTCTACATTCCTGCATTTTATCAAACCTAATGTGTTTATAGTTACTTGCCTAATTGCAACTACTAATTCTATATTTCTTCAGTCATGAAATATGAAAACTGTTGATAGGTTTAATAAGAAAACCATACTACTTAATTGTTTTCATCTGCTGATTATTCAGTATGTCTGATAAAGATCACCTAATCTTCCTGACTCTAACACAGCCATCTGCATTTTATTTCACCTTAGCTATTGTAATTTGCATTTCTATATAGTAATTCACATTAGCCATCCTGCCTTTGTCCCTCTGTTATAGACTCCTCTTTATTGAAAACTCAGATGAAGTATTCATTTAATTTTTGAGCCAGACCCACATTACCTTTTAGACAATACCCACTTTTAGCACATTGCAACTCCACTTTCTGTCCTATTTTCTAGAGAACCTTTTTCACTTGTAATTTCCTTTGCAAGGTCTATCTCTGCTTGACTTTTAGCAATTCTGAATTTATGAATAAGAATTAAGTGAGGTCTACCCTGTGAATAGTCCTATCCACCCACTGAGATATAGCCCTGCCATTTATTCATTAACAGTACCTTTTCTGTTACAAATCTAGTTGACAATGACTCAGTAACCCTAATCTTCCATTGCCTCTTGTTTATTATCCTCTCAATGCCACATGTTCTCTATTGCATCTCAAGCAGCAGAAATTTACCAATCACATTCAGCAGAGGCCAAATGAAAATAGCATGGGAGCCATGCTATTGTACCCAGCTGCTGTGGATTGTACCATCTTTGGAGGATCAGCACAGTTTTCCACGTAGACATCACAGAATCACAGAATCCCAAGGATTGGAAGGGACCTTGAAAGATCATCTAGTCCAACCCCCCTGCAAGAGCAGGGTAACCTAAAGTACATCACACAGGAACTCGTCCAGGCGGGCCTTGAATATCTCCAACATAGGAGACTCTACAACCCCCCTGGGCAACCTGTTCCAGTGCTATGTTCTGCTGAAGCCTTTCTCCACTATCTGATTTTGACTACAGCTTAGATGTGCCCATTTACTACTTATTTTTCTTCAGCAGAATAAGGTTTCTTTAAAAAAAAAAAATAGCAACGGACAGCAATAGACAGTCCTTGAAACAATCTCAGCATGTTTTCTAATATGGTGTCAAAGAAGAAATTGACAAGATGTACCACTTGCTGCTGGATACCAGTAGCTACAGAAAACAGTGCTCACTGGAGTTATACTTAGTAAGATTTAAAAAAAGAAGGAAGGCATGCCAAGATTGTCCTTATTCTGTGCCTTAGCTTGGGCCGGTAAGGAACAGGGACAATCTATGATCTAAGTGCTTTCACTCCCTGGTTGTGTAAGACCAGAAAAAGAGCAGTGCACAGTGACTGAGGTCTAAAAGGATCTCTTGTGCTGCTGTACAGCAGGAGTAATTTCAATGCAGTCATATTAGAGAAGCACAGAGCTTTTGCAATGAACGGCTCCTAGCTGGCTAAAATGAAGAATACAGTAGTGAGTGATAGAAACATGGTGCAGACTCCTTGGTGGGAAGCTCTAAGCTGATGTCCTGGGTTCAGCACTAGCAGTCATTTTTCTCTTTCTTAATAGCTGCTGCAGTGCTGTGGTTTTGACTTTCAGCCTGGGAACAACTCTGATAACACCGATGTTTTTAGTTGTTGCTCAGTAATGTTTACTCTGACCAAGGATTTTCTGAGTCTCATGCTCTGCCAGGGAGGAGGGGAAGCCAGGAGGAAGCAGAGACAGGACACCTGACCCAAACTAACCAGAGGTATTCCGTACCACAGCACATCATGCCCAGTATATAAATGGGGGGCAGTTACCTGGAAGGGCTAGTTCACTGCTCGGGTCGGGCTGGGTATGGGTCGGTGGGTGGTGAGCAGTTGTATTCTCTTCCCTTGTTATTTCCCTTATCGTTATTATTATTGGTGGCAGCAGTAGTGGTTTTGTGTTATACCTTGGTTACTGGACTGTTCTTATCTCAATCTGTGGGAGTTACATTCTTTCGCTTCTCCTCCCCATCACTCTGGGAGCAGGGAGGGAAGGAAAGGAAATGAGTGAGTGGCTCCGTGGTTCTGTGTTGCCAGCTGGGCTTAAACCATGACAGTTTATTTTGATGCCCAACATGGGGCACAAAAGGCTGAGCTAAAAACAGATCTGACTAGAATGTGTCTAATTGTATTTGTGATAAACATTCATTGTTTCAGATTTATAGTTATACGTCACAATGTTGATTTATTCACTCTCAAACTTGTTGCTCTTGATCTCACAGTTCCAGCATGTTGTACTTTACTTACAGCTGTTATTTGCTGTTTTAGTGTTTATCAGCTGGGGGTCTTGGGGTAAGGTTCTTGTTTCACTGTACTTTGTGATAATGACTTGTCATACAATAGAATCATTGATCATGAAATTCATTTGTCTTGCATTCCCAGTGTGGTCACCACCTCTATACTTTGGGAGGTATATAATATAAGTGTATAGCAATTGCACTTTTTTTCCCCTCCTTGGGTGGTCAACCTGTGAAGGAGACATTCCCTTACCTTCCCAGCTCCCCCACCGGACTGTTTACAGCATCATTTGAGAGTTCTGAAGGTTTTGAATGGCCTTTGGGTACCCTTGAGACCTGCCTGCTGATTGTGATGGGGATCACCATGTTGGCACACATACAGAATGTGTTTTACACACAGCCATTTCATCTGATTTTGAAAGGTTAAGCAGAGTCAGGTTTGGGTCTTGTCTAGGGTTAGACGATATAGGAGGACCAAGAGATTTTCCGCAAGGCTGGACAATCATGAGTGGCAGGGTGTGTGGGATAGTATGGGCAAGTATCTAGTCCACTGGGCCCCTCCAGTGCTTTGGAACTTCACCATTGAACAAGTGCAAACTTCAGAAAAATTAGTAAAACACTTAAATGAGGTGTGTTGTCATCCTGGTCATACCAGAGAGGGACAAATCATGGCAACGTGCTGGGGCTTGGCCTATGCTTACAGAGCCCTGTTCAACACTATCCAGCACCTTCAAAGGGAAAAAAATGTCTCTGGATCTGATGGCAAAGCAACAGACAATGCAGCTTCTCCAAGTCCAAATACAGCAGCTACACTAACCCTAGTGACAAGTACAGCAGCTACTCAAACTCCACCTGCAGCAGATAATGCAGCTACTCCAACTCCAAGTACAGAAGCTACACCAACCTCAGCAACAAGTACAATAGCTACTCAAACTCCAAGGAATTTGAGCTTAAACCAGGACAGCTGAAAGTGGGAGCAAAGGACTGGAGCTCTTTGAAGTACAGTTCTTCCCTTAGAGCACTAGTTTGAGTATTATGAAACTCTAAAGTGCACCCCAAGACTGGACATACTCAATACATAAAAACTTGTTCCTAATCCTAGCCAGTGTCTAGTAGGTGTTCTTGCAGAGAAGCATGCTCTTATTTTCTTTATGAAAGCCTACAAATGCACATCTCAATGCTGTTGATGTTCTTTTTATCTATATAAATGGTATGTGCTTTAAAATCAAGTCGTCTTAAATAGATTACATGTAGTCTCTATACTCATGTCCTATACGTTAAAAAAAATATGAAGTCTTTGATGTTTTGCTGCTAAAAGGGACAAAAGTGTCTCGATATAACTGCCATTTCCCCAGTGGAAATATCAGACAAACCCTTCTCTGTTCCTTTCTCTCCTTCATTTTCTAATAATACACTGAGGAACTTTTAAAAAGAGCTACATATTCATAATCACAAATGAAACTTCACATTTTTCTGGCTGTGGAGACAGTAATTATAGGTTTGCACTTCTAATTGAACCATTGATGAACATGCCCCACACTGCAGCAAATATAAAATAATTGTTAGGCAGACTATGTGGTGTTCTGAGAAAAAAAAAAAATAACCCAAAACAAACCCTAAGAGAAATTGAAAGCAGCAGCATGAATCCTGATAATGACTATGCCAATGGCTTATTTCCTAGTTTAATTTACTGCCAGGAGAAATTAAACCAAAGGGGGTAGGATATTTTTTTCAGAAAATTGCAAGCTTCTGGTTCTTCCTTAAATAACAATGGATCTGGTGCCCAAAGCCAGTTTCAAACATCCTATCTGTAGGGCAGTATGACCACTCCTGATGGTAAATCAAACGGGGCAGAAGCAAATTTTGTCCTTTCTGGACAAAGGTCTCCCAAAGAATCAAAGAAAAAAACCCAAAAGGTAGCACAAATGACATGGGTTAATAACTTCCTACATCTCTGGGAAGGAGAAATCCAAGTTTGCCACTCATGGCACAGGATGCCACTGGTATCTAACTGCTTTGTATTTGTGCTTCAGTCCAAGTCATTTGTTAGCAGCACACTTGAATATGACAACAATAAAGAGATGTGGAAACAAAACAATTCCCCTGTGGTTCTCCCAGGAGCAGCACTAGATCCACAAGTCATCAGAATCAAACTGCTTTGTGCAACTTGAATAAGGGCAATAGAGACCATCAGTCTCTGAAGTTATTGAGGGTTTATGCACCTACATAACTTGATAAGATCATTTATAGCTGAACACTAGAAAGTCAGGAACAGTATATAACTTGCTAAACTTTTATTTGTATTTATCTAAGTAGCTTGGGTTGTATATTGCCATCTGTGTTGCCACAATGACATTTCAACCAGTTAAAAATTTATTTAATTCAGGACAAGAATAGGAAAAGAAATTATCTTGATAGTTCCGACTTTTGCTCAGTTTAATTCTGTTGAAAAGAAATGCAAAACTGTAAGAGTAACAGCCAGAGGGAGTTCTACTGTACGCTAGTAAGAGTCAGATCAGTGACAGTTGTTGTTTTGGATATTCAGCTCATAATTATTGTTAGGGAACAAAAAGAAAAAAAGCCCTCTTAAAACTAATTGCAAAGGAAAAAAAGCCAAACACTTTTCATGTTAAGAGTAACTAAAGTACTTGGAATTGCAGTGGGAAAAGGTAGGTACTTTCTTAATGTCCACAGTGTTCAAAACCAGAAGATTATTTTTTTTGTTAATACTGCTCATATAAAATGTCATAAAAAAGGAAGCCTGGTTCTTAAGTATGGTGAATCTGACAACCAGTTACATGATAAACAAACAAATCAACCCAAAAGGTCATGCAGCAAGAAAGTCCTTTCTTAGTCAAGAGAAGAGACTGAGAGGCGTACATAACATTAAGCATGCTTTAGAATGTTCCCATTAAAGGCTCCTGTCCTGCTGAAGGAACATCATAAACCTCCAGGTAGCACTTTAAACCACTTAGACTGAACCTCCTGTGCTCAGTTGCTTGGCATTTCTGAACTAGCTAATTAATGCCAATATTTAGGACAGGAACAGGTGGGAAAACTAATGACTAATTTATTCTCTCTTCCAACTCAACAACCACCACCATCTTTTAAAAATACAATTTTTATCTCTGCCTGCTGATTCCATCTCTTGTCAGCCTCATTGCTCCACCACGAGGCTGCAATAAATTAACAGCTGGATGCAGCATTCTACTGCAAGTGGAACAGCTTCATTTATGCAACAAGTGCCTTGTTTTAATCTGCTCACGTTGCCTCCCCTGGATGGGTCAAAAAATGTGAACTGTTCTAAAAACACCAACAGCATGTGTGCTGCAAGTGGCACTAGCTCAGTTTGACTACTAAACTCAGTAAGGTCTATTAGAAGATGAAGGCAAAAGGAAAATACACATTTTTTAAATCGTTTTTTCAGACGTGTGATAAAAGTGAATGAAGACAGGACAGACCATAAAATGTAGGCTTTTTATTTAACAGCTCAGTAATAAGGGTATTCATCCAAGTCATTGGTAAGTGCATACCAATACCTACTCTGAATCAGCTGAAAGAAGAGTTAGTTTAATTGTACATGAGCTAAAGCACAACCTTTTTAACTTTCCCCATTCCAGCTTCAATCTGTCCATATTAAGTACATTGGTAGTATTTAGCAGTAGCATATTTTCTTTTTTTCTGTTTGAATGATTTTGTTTGTGATAGTGGAAGTTTTGGTCAGGCAGATCTAGACCTGAAGCAGCTTCTTCATCTTTAGTTCTGACATACTCCAAGGTTTATATAAACATCATCTGAGTGAAAGAAAAGTATTAATACTCTGAGAAGAAATATAAGATCAGAAACATATTATCCTAGACCTTTCTTCAGTGACACACATAAGAAATGTTGATAGGGTACTGCCAATCCCTACTAACAGAAGACGTAAGTGAACTTGCTTTATCATAGCTTAAGGGATTGTAGTTTATGCTCAGTAACTGTGTAGGAGCATTAGCTCTGCTTTGGCCATGGGCTGATCAAGGACTGAGAATTTTTGCTGGTACTACTTGACAGAAAAATGCAAGGTATTTTTGAATTCTTTTTTGTTAGACCTAAAGGTAGTCATTGAAAAGCTTTAAAAATGTTTTAATTACATCAGAAACTGTTCAGCGAAATTCCCGTACATCTGCAAACAGTTATAGCTGCTACAAAACTGTATTTGTGTAAACCCCTGTGTATCAAGCTTATGAACTGCATATGTGACAAAGTTTGGTAGAATATAAATGGCAATTTTAGCACAACCTAAAACTGTAATGATAAGTGAAGTCTAACAAAAAGAAATGGTTGATTGATAAAGAATAAGTTTACTGCTTTCATGCATGAGTTCAGTTCTGTGCTCAGTTCACAGTGTCCTTGAAAGGAGCTAGGTCTTTTTTTTCACTTAGATCCTCTCACAGTGCTGAGCTTAATAGATTTAGAACAAAAAAAACAGTGAAAATCTAGAGGGAATGAATAAGTAATCATTCAGACTTCTTCGGATATCAATAATTTGTATATATTCAGTTACTCTTGCTTTTAAACACCATGTAAACCAGATCATTTTTCAAGTCCACCATATGCTGGTTTTAAATTAATGCAGTTGGGTGGCTGGAATAGATTGAAGAGGTGGGTCTCAAATAAGCATTTGTTTAAAAGCATCAGTTTAGTAAAAGAAGGCTGTTTAACAGAAAAAAGCACATCAATTTACAGGAGCACAAATTTATGCAGAACAGGTTATTTAGGCAGGAAACAAAAGGGCAAAATAGTGAACTTAATTCTTCAGAAGATGATTCCAAATTCATCCTCTTCCCTCAGTGACCATTATGTCCACATGCATAGATCATTTCCAGGGGTACATTTTAGTGAGCGCTGTGTGTATGAATTGGTTGATTGTTCTAACATCCACTGGTGAAGCACAGAATTCCTTGCTAAAATCTGGCATAGTTTTGCTCATTCAATGTTTAACACAAAGCATCATATTGCTACTGAGTAGGTTTCTAGTTCTGAAAGTATGTGATTTGTTGCCACTATATTTTGTCAACCTCAAATAAAAAATGTCAAGGCCCAGTTGATTCCTCAGCTGACATTAAGCAATGGAAATGAGATGTCTCACATAGGAGAAAGATAAGTGCTGCCTTCTTACTTAGGGCTGTAAAGATATGTATATATATAAATATATATATATGTTAACCAATAATTTAAAAACAAGAAATTTTGAGGAAAGAAAACCCTTACAGGAATATATGAATATGATATCTATCTATAGTATGGTATATACCCATAATATGGAATCAGAATGAAAAATTTAATCCCATTAATGTGGAGAGAGTGTTCTCACAGGAGAACGAGTATTTGGTACATGAACTCTGAATAACTCTGAAAGATACAGCAAGACCATGAGAGGCCCAAGGAAACTTAAGCAAGCAAGATAAGAAGAAGCTGGAATTCACTGACTTATGAGAACTGTGGACTGTTGGCAAGCTTTCGAGGTCAAGTTCTCACACCTGTGCTTAACTTAGTCACTAAGGGTCTTCAAAACAAGTATCCAATCATAATATGCCAAATTGCTGTAGGTGTGTAAGCAATAGTATATAAAGAGTTAATGCTTGGCAATAAATGGCTTTTTGTCTGATCATATTGGTCTCTGACTGAGTCCATTCCACGGCACATTAAGGGCAAGTATGCTGGACTTCTCAATTGTCTGTCAAAATAGTATCAATTTTCCTCTGACTGTGAAGCTGTGTCTTTAGAGATAGATAACTCAGTCCACTGCATTATAACTTATTGTCTAGTCATAATAATTCACTATTAAAGTCTGAAATGTGGCACTGAAAGTGGATTATTAATGGCAATTTTTCAGACAAGTTTTATAGCCCAATCCTACAGTCAGTATTCAGCCCCACATCAAGTCCATAAACTGTTTTATTCTGATTGGCTTTGCCCCTGAAGAATTTTTTTCATCTTTAATTCCCAAATCCCAGTTTGCTGAACCTTGTTAATTATCTCCTTTTATACAATGTGCAAATTATAGTGCTATACTTCTCCCATTTGTTGGTATTGATATTAATTCTTTAGCTACTGGACTCTGGAACTGCAAGCCACTTGAAAGCTCTGTAATTCATCTGGACCTGTAGGCAATTACTGAGATACTGTGATAAGAGGTACTTTCCAGAATTTCTATGGAATTATTTTTCAACAGTATCACCTCTCTTTGTTACTTTGTTCTGCTCCACTGCTGCAACTAAAATGGTGAAAAATGAATGGCACCTTTTTAGTAGAAAAGCTCCTGAATCTTACAAAAGAAAAAAACCCAACCAAAGGATACAAACATAAACATTTATGATGATATCTGGTGCTTAAGTTTGGTAGGATTTTTTAAGTATGTGGCCGTATATAATTGCATTCCAGAACAAAAATTTTATTCATTTGCAGTTAACACAAGTTAGTTACCCAAAAGCTGTTGAAGTAATTTCATAGAAATGACTAATTACTTCAGAAATATAACAGTGGTATAAATTATTACACTTATTATATAGTGATTTTGTAACTGTCCAGTGAGTGGTCTTAATAACTGATTAGAAGAAAAGATAAATAACTATGTTTTCTTCCTTCCCATTCGTTACATACCTGGTAGTAATCCACAATGAAGGACAGTCTCATCTGTAAAATGGGAAAGCTACTTTGAAGTTGGCTACCAGCATATTTTGTATCTGTCTGACATATACAAGCAAAAGACAAAAGTACTTAAGATGGGACAGAACTTCAAGCAGTCTTTAAATTAGATTTCTTCAGAACACAATCTAATAGTTTTAACTTTGTAAAATAATAGGATATCCAGAGACATAAAATAAAATAAAGCAGGTTTATAAATCAGCCCATCTCTGTCTCTCATGTATAATTGCAGAACAGCTCTCTGTAGGGTTGCACTCGTTTGACAGAAAGCTCAATAGTCATCTCTAAGACTTCCAGAAGTGTGTTTATTTCCAGCACGTTGGAAGTGTGACTGCTTGTTCCTTGAAGGGATCCCTCCACCCAGGGGGTTTCCTCTCCTACCTTGCCGGAAGGTGTATCCTCCATGCAGAGATCTAGTTACTAAGAAAATATTCAGGGTGCATTTACCCTGAGAATTAATTCTATTTGTATTATTTGTCTATTTATTTAATATTTCATTGTAAAATAGTTTAAAAATAATATTAAATAAAAATATTTATTTATCCTATTTGTATCTCCTATTTACCTTATTTTTAACATCCAATTATAAGATTAAACCCAACAAATTAGGTACTACAGTTGAATGGATTGTAGCTCTAATGCCTTTTCAGCCTAAACCTCCTCACATTCAATTGAATCCAGTTAGAAGCTGTAGCATGTTCCAACATGTCATGTATCTATCTGTCAGCAGAGTAATAAGGATGCTGCCAAAGACAAAATTAAACTGTGTTTATATTTTTATCAATATGCTTAGTCGGAAAGGGTAAGATTTATTTTTGTTATTAAGAACATTTTCTGTAATAAGCATATAGTTTTATATTATGAACATAACTTGTTTTATAAATTCTGAACTGTCACTTCCTTAGGTGACTGGTGTATGGTTAAGGGTCTAAATGTATGTAGCTTATTACTGAGACAACCAAGCTTGGAAAAGTCTGCACATGAAGATGGTGGTTCCATAGCAATTCTGTGAGAATTATCTGCCAAACCACCCATCCTCTGCAAATAGTGTTGACAGAGCATGCCAGATCAGAGGTTTGCTAAAGCTGCCAGTTGTATTTTGTAGTAACATTTGAGACTTTGACATTTTTTTAATTATAGATTATAATTAAACAATATTTTAAAAGTATGAAGTGAAAATTAAGTCGCAATTTATAGATTTCACTATGAAATTTTCCACTTGGTAAGCAAATATATGTATATATATCCTTATGGTTAGAGCAGCTTCAGACAGACTCATAGTCATCGCATTAAGCTGCTGATTCAGAGGCAGTTTTCCAAATGTCAATTTATGCTGACAAGAGCAGTAACATAAGTCAAGATTTCCCATGTTGTATAACACCTTTCCCATGAACTTGCAGAGAACATTATCTTGTGTTGTTTCAGCAAGTAAGGCTTCACAGCAAAAATGAAAATTCACTGAAGCTAGAACCCTGATTTCACTGCATATTTAGATGACATCTTAATGAGAAGTGCCTATCAGTTATGTCATACTATTTCATCTGGATGGAGCTATACTTATTATTGACCTGAAAATAAGCTTAAACCCATGTAATTTCATTAAGACTTTATAAATACTCTTGCAATTTTCTGTCCTTCCTGTACAATCATTTTGATTGACTCTAGTACATGAACAACAGCACAGACCTTCACTGATGATTCCTGATATGTAGACCATTTCTTCAAAATAACAGGCATTGAATAGAGCACCATTCTGGTTGATCCAACTTGCAGTAGAAATTTCTGAAATCAAAGATAAGCCCGACACTTTGTGGAGTAACATTACTCTTAATTTCTTGCAGAGTAGAAGTAGATGAGTCAAAAGCATTCTGAGTGCAGATGACTGAATATTGAGCTGTAAACATAGGTTAAATTTACCTTTGTCACTCATATGTCCCCTTTTCCTTTATTACACTTAAAATAGCAAAAGATCAGGGATTACAGAACAATAATGCACGCTTTCATGAAACTTTTCTCCAAGGGATACCTTCTTTTATATTAGGCAGATGTTTAAGATAAGACAACCCCTAGATGAAGCAGAAAGAACTGATAGTAAGATCACAAAAGAGTTTGTTTTGTGCAGAAGTTTGCTGTCAGTGGGGAAAGACTATTAGTGATCTAAAGGAAAAAAAATATGCTAAACAAGTTATACAAATAAGCAAAACAAAAGAAAAAGCCTTTAATAACTATTAAGGAAAGATAAAACATGCTTTAGCTGAGCCTTCAACTGCAGATTAAAAGAACAGCTTTAATTATGATAATACTAGAAACTAATTCATGAGCAAGACCTATCAACATAACTGTTAAAAGCTACTGAACTGTTCACTAGATTAAAAGAAAGCACTTTTTTTTGTGAATGTCCTATCACAACTAATTATTTAAATTCCTGAATATATTGTCTTTCATTTTGCAAGCCACAAATGCATTGTAGATTATGAAGTTAGCAGGAAGGTTTTCTTTTTCTTAGGTTATTTCTAAACTGAATACTATGGTGTTCCTTGGAATTTCTTCTACTGCATTTAAAACAGCAACTGACAGAAACAATTGATCATATAATTATATTTCATATAACAATTACCATATTATTAACTATTAATGTTTTTTCTTGGAAGCTGAAGAATGTGAAAGGTAGGATTTGTTACCTCTGATAGAGAGCAGAACTGTCAGAGCAACTATTGTGCTTCTCAAGTTATATGATTTAATAAGCTTTACAGGAAAAAACCCTTAATATGCACAAGGTGATGCTGGTGTTAAGTATTTGTGTTGATAGGTGAAGAATTTCCAACCCCTGTAATATCAGATGACAATTTAGATTGGAGAGGATTCTGTCACTGGAAAGTATTGCTATTGATCAAAAGATCATTTATTCTAAAAAGCACAATAAAGAGACAAAACCACTGTAAATATACATCAGTGTGTGTCTTGTTTTAAGAACAAATTAGTCAAAGAAAAGGGAGTGCAAATGGAATATAGGCAGGTGAGGACTAATAAAAATGCAGGCTTCCAAACTATGTACTGTAATCAAATATTATAAAGTAACTGTGCTGAACTTCTGCATCATGTATTGTTCTCAAAAGTGTAGAACAGACTTATTTTACATCTCAATGGCCTAGTTTTCCAGGAGGAAGGACTTCATATCATTATGCATAATCCAGCAGTTTTGAAACCAACTGTAGAAGAGAAAACTAAAGTAATGAGGGGAGGAAGGACTGCAGGGATTCAAGAGTTAGCAATGAAAATGCAGCTAAATACGCCTGAAGGTGTAGGCAGCTCTAATGCTTTTGTGGGAGTGAATTATAACTCAGAGGCAAAAGACATAAAGTTCTGGTGGGAGCTACCTCCACTGTTCCCAAGTAAGATCTCCCCTGCATGCACTGCATGAGGAGACGGAAAGAGGTGGTCAAAGCAAAAAGCAGGTTTTTTGATCCTCACATACTGCTCTTGTGTGAGGATTATGTACACAACTGGAAAACACAAAAAAGTTTTCCTTGATACAAATTTCCTCTGGTTATATTTCCCCAAAAGAAATGAGCTACCAAAGAAAAGCCAAATGCCAAATCAAGAATTTCTTAAAATATGAGTGAAATGAATAACTGCTGGAAAAAGCTATAGGTAAAACAAAGATTTATATAAATTAGTAATTAATTATTAATTTGAATCTAAATGTGTTTTGAAACAACCAGGTTTGTGCATTATAAGAAAGGAGGAAGTGGAAATGTAGTATCAGGGTTTATCTAGTGAGTGTCCCTAATACAGTCAGGAACTGTATTGTTTGTAGGAAATCGGCTTAATATACTGTTTCGTATCTCTGCTCCAAGAAAAAAGATATTTTCATAGGCATTCTTGCCTTATGTGTTATTTCCAAATAGGCGCCTCAATGTAGAAGAGCAGCTGATGATACACTCTTCCTGATGGCTGAGCCCAAATGAACTACTCCTGGTTTTCTAACTCCTCATTTTATGGCTAACGTTGATAACAGATCAGAGTGAGGAAGGCTAAATGCAACAGTTGTAGCTCATGCCTTCCTAATAGCTTCAAGGCCTGCTTGCATAATCAGGAAAAATTGTAAATTATTTATGTTTTAGCTGAATTCTGGGAAGTTGCAGTCTCAAAATTATTTAATGGCTTTGGATTAGCTACATATTATCCTGTGTGAGCCTTGCTCCTCATTTTTAATTTCAAGGGTTGCGAGTGGGAACAGTATGAAAGGTCCATTAGGAGACCTCTTTTGCGTATAACAAATATTGGTTTTCCAGCCTTTTTTGTATGTTAGCAGTACTTAGAATGGGAATGCTAATGCTAGGACAAAAAGCAGCCCTTAAATATTAAACCTTACTCAGATGTCTTAAATACATACTGTATATTTTATTTAAATATCCTACAGCACTGTAAGCTCTCTCTGCAGCCTCAGCATTTCAATTTTTCACACATTTTCATTTTCATTTTAATTCAATATCCAGTGAAGTCTCACCTTCCTGGCATATTACGACAGGTTGCTAGGTGTGTAGGTAACAGCTCAGACTATTCTAGAAGAATAAACATTGCTGAGTTTAGGGAAAGGTTTTTTCTCCCTTCTCCCAAAATAAAAGTACATTTTGTTAATCACATGCTGTAAGTAGGCACTAGGGCCAAGCAATGGGTTCAACAGAAAATATATAGACAGAAAGGAAAAAGATCAAGAGAAGCTCAATTAAAAATTAATAATACCTGTTCTGTTAAGATCACTGTTACTGATGTGACAATCGAAAAACACCAACACACTGCCAGTGGTAGATAAGAGCTGGAAAAAAACCTCACACAATCCGTTACTCATGGCACAATGTCCACTTTTCTCTCACTGCATCTTTTCCATTAAACAAGTCATGAGCAGACCCAAACTCTAGATGTAAGCACAAGAGTTTTCTGAGGCCTTAAAAGTAGGATTTTAGGGAGTCGGGTTTTTTTTTAGGATTTTACAAATTTAGGAGGGTTGTTTGTTTTTTTTTTTTTTTCAGGGAGGTGTTTGGGTTTTTTAAAAGATCATTTTAATTATCTATCAGAAAAGTCACAGTTGGTTTTTTTATTATCTTTTTTGCTTTGTTTAAAATGTTTGGTTTTCTGTCAAAGGCCGCTTAGAGTCTGCTGTGCTAAAAAGTCAAGATCTGCTATGATCTATAGCAGGATCATCCAAGACCATGAATCCTTCATGGTCAGATGTATGGACCACGCAGCCTGGTCATGTCATCTTCTGTGACAAATATCAGTTGTCTTAGTGAAAGACATCCAAGGAGAAGTGGGAAATGAACCCTTTAATATGAGGGTAGAGGAGAGAAGGGATTGCCAAATATTTAGATTTCGCAATAATATTAGACATGCTAATATTTAGTAGTATGGAAGCTTTGCTTATAATTCTGTCTTACTCTTTCTGTTTTCTCTATAACTGTGAATATTCTGTCCATTTGCAGAAATTCTTGATTTTCAGATTATTTCAGTTTTGTCTTTGAAATTCTTGTGCAATTGTATTTTTCTGTCTAATCCTGAGCCGTATGGACACAAATGTCATCAGTTTCTGAAAAGATCACTTCTATCAGCCATCCCCTGTTTGTTATGCTAGGAATACAACTCAAAGGAAGAGCTCAGGGCCAGGTTAGCCAAATGTCCATATCAGGCGTATTTTCATAGATAATTTTGACTGCTATCACCTCCTGGTACCAAGCAGTCTTTAATGAACTTTTGAATTTAATCTGTGAAACATGGATATGGATGTCATATGTTGGACCACCACTGTAGACAGTTTAGGCTATAGAAAAGTACCAAAGCCAGCCAAAAAAAGCAAAACCACCTGTCCTCCTGGTCTAGACCTTTCAATAAATCAGTGGAGGGCATATTTTTATAACTTTTCCTCTACTTCAGATTTTTCATTACCAGTCTAAGAAAATAATGGTAATGAGAAACTCTTCATTTTTGTGTTTATAGAGTTAAAAAAGGGCAAATCTGAAATGTTCTATGCAGATAATCTTAGCGATTTTCAGAAAATCTTTAGATTGCTGTTCCATCAGTCTACATCAGAAGTTGCTGTGATTTAAGATCAGGAAGAGCATTAAAGAACAGGGTTTAGCACAGGTCATGTAAACAAGTTCAATCCTTGAAAAATGAGGTCTTGTACTTCTTAAATCTTTTCACTGTATTTTGTGTGAAACCAATAGAAATACCTTATTTCTTTAGAATAAAGCATATAAAATAATTTTCACAAGTTATGTGTTGTGGAAACAGCCATGCTTGAAAAGTGTTGTTAGTCATGATAGAAACAAGACTTTAAGCAGGTCTTTCCATACACATACAATTTTTTATTTTTCCAAACTACTTATTTTTTATCAGTTTTACCGAGCCAGAAATAAAAAGGAGAAAATATTATGACTCCATTTGGACAGAAAGTCTCATTATGCTGCTTACTAAAATGTTGTACTTGGACTCAATATTCAGTTTGCTACATATGCTAAAAAATAAAATTTAATGGGAATGAGTGGTATTTTTTCTCCTTTTCCATCTCCCTCTAAATTTAAAGTATTTTAATTTAAAGCTGACTCAGAACTTACATGCATTACAGAAATAACAATATAAACGAATAATTTTTAAAGCTATGGAAAAAAAATCAAATTGGAAACGATTTACATATCTCTGTTCAAAGTAAGACTGGCAAGTACAAATCAAATTAGGAGCATGCTTTTAAGAACCCTAGTAAAAAATTGAGCCATGACCAGAGGAATACTCTTAAGAAACTAATAAAAAGGGAAGTGGCATGATTTTGAAATAAATAAAATTGAAAATCTGTTTCCTGAGGAATGGAAAGCAAAACACAAACAAAAAAAAATCTACAATCACCGTTGTAACTGGAATTACATAAAGCTGACGCTCTGTGGTGTCATCTAAGGAGGTGTGACATAACATAGACTGAGATAAGCTCCTTGAAAAGGGAATGAAACAGTCTCTAAACAAAGATGTAAGCAGTAGATTAGTCTGCATATATACAAATATACTGGAGGTCATCCGGAGGCACCTTGATACACTCAAGAGGTGTGTGGGTGCAAACCTCATGAAGTTCCACAGGACCAAATACAAGATCCTACACCTGTGTCAGGGCAATCTCAAGCACAAATACAGGCTGGGGGATAAATGGTTTCAGGGAAGCCCTGAGGAGAAGTACTAGTGGCTGTTAGTTGATGAGAAGTGTATGACTTGGCAGTATGCTCACAGCCCAGAAAGTGCAACTGTATGTGGGCTGCATCAAAGAAGTGATGAACAGGTTGAGGGTGGTGATTTTCCTTCTCTATTCTGCTCTCATGAGATCCCATCTGAAATACTGCATTCAGCTCTGGGGTCTCCAGCAGAACAAGGACATGGACCTCTTGGAGTTAGTCCATAGGAGGGCCCTGAAGATGATCATGGGGCTGGAGCACCTCTCCTGTGAGAGAGTTGGGGTTGTTCAGCCTGCAGAAGAGAAGGCTCCAAGGAGACTTTAAAGCAGCTTTCAAGTACCTAAAGGGGGCCTACAAGAACGTTAGAGAGGAAGTTTTTAAAAGTAAATGGTGATAAGACAGGGGTAATGGCTTTAAAGTGAAGAAGGGTAGATTTATATCAGATATTTGGAAGAAGTTCTTTCCTGTGATGGTGATGAGGCATTAGCACAGGTTGCCCAGAGAAGCTGTGGCTGCCCCAGCCCTAGAAGTGCTCAGGGTCAGCTTGGACAGGGCTATGAGCAACCTGGTCTAATGGAAGGGATCCCTGGCCATGGCAGGGAGGTTTTGAACTAGATGAGCTTTTGCCATGGAATGGACTCAGGCAGGGACCAATATGATCAGACCAAAAGCCATTTATTGCAAAGCATTAACTCCTTATATACTATTGCTTACACACACCTACAGCAATTTGGCATATCATGATTGGATACTTGTCTTGAAGACTCTTAGTGACTAACATATAATTGGTTAAGCACAGGTGTGAGAACTTGACCTCAAAAGCTTGCCAACAGTCCACAGTTCTCATAACTCAGTGAATTCCAGCTTCTTCTTATCTTGCTTGCTTAAGCTTCCTTGGGCCTCCCACGACCTTGCTGTATCCCTTGGAGTTATTCAGAGCTCATGTACCAAATATCCATTTTCCTGTGTGAACACTGTCTGCACAAGCTTTAGGGTCCTTTCCACCCAAAAGCACTGTATGCTTTTGTGATTTCATGTGTGGTTTTAATAAATATACCTATTATGCATGGCTAACAAAGAGATATTCTCACAGCTGTCTGACATTGTTAGGTCAGAAGGGTTAAACACATTGTGTAATTGCAAATACTGGCAAGGAATTCATTTGCATGGTAAGAACTCAAGTCTTGATGCCAAATGTTATGTAGGCCCAAGCAAACCAGTGTTAGGTTCTGGGAAAGGATGGGGTAGAGGCTATGGAGCAACAACCACACAGAAGGCATTGGGAACACTCCTAGGAAGACTCAATAACATGCACTAAATGTATTTATAAAATGTGCCTCCCACAGATTTGTTTCCTTTGCTCTCATTTGACATTTTCTTAACCTGTTATGAAAGGGCTGTTATATGAGTGTCATTTAAGTAATGAATGGAAGAAGAACATGATGGTACAATAATTAATTTAATGACTGGTAAGAACAAATCAACATGTACTTTTTAGATACTTGTCATAGGCTCAGCAGTAGCAGTCATTTTTTCTCCTTGGTGGCTGGTGCAGTGCTGTGTTTTGACTTTCTGGCTGGGAGCGGTTACTGGTGGCGCATAAGTTTTTGAGTTACTGCTTAAATGTTTGGTTTTTGTCCAAGGCCTTTTCTAAGCTCATGCTCTGCCAGGGAGGAGGGGAGGCCGGGAGGAGGGAGAGATAGGGCTCCTGGCCTGGGCTAGTCGGGGAGGTATTCCATACCACAGCACGTCATGCTCAGGGAGGTAACTGGAAGTTGGCCAGAAGGGGGGGGGTTAGCTCTCTTCTGGGTTGGGCTCGTTTCGGCGGGTGGTATCGTATTCTCTCTCCTTGTTTATTTCCTCTAACATTGATTTATTAGTGGTAGCGGTAGTGAATTGTGTTATACCTTAATTGCTGGATTGGTTTTGTCTCAATCCGTGGGAGTTGTATTCCTCCGGTTCTCCTCCCCATCCCTCCGGGAGTGGGGAGGTGGGGGGGAAAGGGGTGTGTGGTACTGTGGGAGACTGAGGTGGGGTTTTAAACCACGACAATACTGTTCTTCAAGAGCAGGACATATTTAAGGCTTGATCTTAGTCATGTAGTGCAGGCAAAATTCATGCTGACTTTACATACAGTTTTTTTGAAAGGATCATAGCACTGGTGCTAACTAGAAAGAAGGCATCGGAGAATTTTATATCAAAAAGGATCCCACCCACAGTATTCAGCAACCACTTCTATCTGGATAATTAGTATACTTTTTGCAAATGACGAATATGTTTGATTCAAGAACTCTTCTAGAAGTTTTGTGTCATTCAAGAAAACACGGATGTGTTCCTTGCTTAGAGAATAACCAATTACTTCAAGAGCCTCACCTGAGCTTGATTCTGCATGTTTGCAGAGGCAGGATAGCGTTTTCCCTTTTCTAGTGTTAACTATTTCTACTTCTGATACTGCATCATTAAATTCTTCCTCAAATACCTAACAAATTGCCCTATTGCTCAGACTAATCTCAGACATACTCAGTCATGTAATTAACTGTGGGGCAAGAGGCTGGGTGGTACAATTTACTTGGGATGGGTCAGGATAAGGCTGGGATTGGGTGTGACTGCAGGATTGCAGTTTAATGCCTTACTACATTCTGTTGTTTTCTTGTTTTGTTTTTTTTTTTTTTTTGGTGTGTGTTATTTCTGTGATTTTGCTCAAGTTCTTTTGTAAGATCGCTTATAGACCACTTTATTTTTCTTCTAAGTTTCTAGTAAGTAATTCTTTTAGCTGCAAGAGTTGAATTTGGCCTCACTTCTCCCAGAAGGTTTGCTTTGCTGGATATCTCTTTCTACATCAACCCTGTTAAAGTGAATCCTAAAATCAGCATCTTAACTACCTGAATGATAAATTTCCAGGAGAACTCTAGGACCTGTTAGTAGAAAAATCTCTGAGCAAACAGCCTGTATTAAGTAAAATTGAAAGTTCAGTCTGTTGCTTAAAAACTAATACAAAATGACTGGCTGATGAACTGGCAACACAGATGTCTCAGGTGAGTAATGGAATAAACCATCTACCAGCTGTCAAACAAGATGACTGTACTTTTCGGATAAATTGACACACATACTAATCCATATCTGCTGGTTTAATTGACTAATGATAAGGTATAATTCCAAGTGTAAATAGTTCACAATTAAGTCCAATCTAAGATTCCAGCACTCAGGAAGCCAGAGCTACAGCTCCTCTGAAAGTTTGTGGCAGGCAGAATACAATTTGTGCAGTGAATGTGAAAATTAAGGAAGGGCTGAAAGATAATCAGCTCTCTGGTGGTAGCAAGTTAAAAAACATCACCCATACTAATTTTCAACACAGGTTGCTGCTGACAAACAGAAGGGAGAGATGTAGAGTAAAAAGGACCAGGATCCTTAATCAGACTGTAGCAGCGTACTGTTTCCATAGTTTAGTATCTACCATGATAATGCAGTCACACTTGTTTTACTTTAAAATAAGTGGCTTATAGGTATACAAATTATTACCAGTAACATTAAAAAATTCCATATCCAACTTCATAATAGCATCTCTTTTTCAATGGGAAGTAGTGCTTAGCATTCAGTTATTAATGTCTGTTTGTCATTACATAAACAGGTGGATTTGATGAATATGCAATGAGAGAGACTGAAGTTACCCATTTCTCTTCGATATAGCCCCCTGCTGCCCCGTCCATCTGCTTTGAATTTAATTCCAGAATGTAGCATTTTTTGCCATTTGCTCAAGTGCTTTCTAAGGGGAGACTCCATCCCAACCACAGTTTGTTTTCCAGAAAATGTGGAGTGCAGACCCCCAAGCACATTATGCTGTTCTGTATTACTATAATTGTTATTAATATAAAGCATTCCCCAACTACATGGAGTAGGATAAATATGAAGCGCACTAAAAAATACCATCAAAGTGTCACAAAAAATATTTTTTCAATATAAAAAAATCTAAATTGAAACAGCTTTGCCTAAGGACTACCATGTATAACCCTTTTGCTGTTAAATTCTTCTAGTTGAGTAGGTCCTTTCAAACCAAGGAAACTTCATGGATGAGCAAAACGGGACTATGCCTCTGAATAAATATTGAATCAACTTCAATGAAGGTTATACAATGTAGCCCAAAAATAGCATGGCAGAAAAGGAGTTGAATTAGATAGAGGTATAATGCATAACTAAAATTACCCAGTTTAAATTTATATCATCAGACCAAATAGTATTTGGATTTCCACAGCTACTGGCCTTTTAAATTAGAACATTTAACTTGTAGTCTTGCAGATCATTATGATTTAACATGGCAAATGTTGCCTGGCAAAAGAGATGGAATTACATACCTGTATGTTTCAAAGCAGCTGATTGTTACTTTACATGGAGCTACTTTACCGTTCCTACTCTTTAGTTTGACATGCCATAAGATTCTGAATTCAGAAAAACATATAATAATTTAGGATCAAAGCTCCCTTCAGAGGTCATCTTGTATAACAGAGTGCTCAAAACAGGTTTACATAGATCAAGCCATTCAAAGACATCTCTAGTTCATCCTTGAACACCTCCAGTGATAGGTATTCTTGAATAGAGATGATGATATTAAAAAAAGGCAACTTTTTAATAGAAATCCAGGCTATAAAGACTTGGTTAGACTGAGGAAGTAGAAAGTAAGACAGAAGGAATAAAAAGAAATCAGATAAAAGAAAGTGTATCTGACTGGGTTGCTTTGACCAGTTTTTGTATCATATTGTAAGGAACTTCTTACTCGGAATCTGTCCATAACCTCATTCCTTATCTTTGTGTATCAGATCCTCACACCACTGTCCACTCTTGTTATTAATAATGTCTTTATTTCAGCAAAGATGAAAACCCTTATAGGACATCTGATCACATCAAAACACCACACAACTAATGGAAATATATTCATGCTGTCACTATGTTTGAAACCAGTTTCCAGAAATTCATGACAATCTTGAGGCATATGGACCAGATGAAGAGTAGAGTTTAGAAGAGCAAACTTTGAAGAGCAAACTTTGGAAGAGCAAACTTTGAGCTGTTCAAGTAATTAGTGGATGGGATCCCCTGGAAAATTGCCCTTAGGGACAAAGTTGCTGAACAGATCTGGCAGCACTTTAAGGACATTTTTCTTAAAGTACAAGAGCTCTTAGTTCTCATATGTAAAAAAAACAGGCACGGAAGGAAGGAGACCAGTATGGCTTAACAAGAACATCCTGGTCAAACTAAATTGTAAGAGGGAAATGCACAAGCAGTGAAACTATGGACATCTACCTTGGGGATAATGTAGGGACACTGGGTGGATGTGTAGGGAGCATGAAAGCTAAGGCACAGCTGAAGCTGAATTTGATAAGGGATTTGAATAATAATGAGGGCTTTCACAGGCAGGTTGGCCAGAAGAAAAAGATTACAGAAACTGTATAAATAAGACAGGAGAGCCAGTAACAAATGACTGAGGTACTCAATAAACCTTTTGGCTCAGTAACCACTTCCTACATCTCAAGCCCCTGAACCCTCAAGACAGGGACTGGGAGAATGATTGTAAGAAAATATGTGGTGTGAGACCACCTGAGGAACCTGAACATATGTTCCCCTGTGTATACTGAGACAACTACTGTTTGATACCTTCATTAACAACATAGTCACAGGGATCTACTGCACCCTCAGCAAATCTTCAGATGCCATCCAGAAGCATCTTGACAAGATTGAGGGTTAAGCCAAAGTGAACCTCAGGAAGCTCAACAAGGCCAAGTGCAAGGTCCTGCAATGGGGTTGGGGCAGTCCCCGATATCAATAGAGATTGGGTGATGATTGGATTGAGAGCAGCCCCATAGAGAAGTATCTGGGGATATTGATGGATGCAAAGCTGGACATGAGCTTTCACTATATGCTTGCAGCCCACAAAGCCAGCTGTATCCTGGTCTGCAACATAAGTGTGGCAGATTGAGGTGGGTGATTCTCCTGCATCCACTCTTGTGAGACCCCCACCTGGAGTACAACAGCCAGTTCTGGGATCCCCAGTATGAGACATGCACCTGCTGGAGTGGGTCTAAAAGAGGGTCATGAAAATGATCAATGGGCTGGAACACCCCTCCTTTGGTTTAGTGTGAGGTGTCCCTGCCTATGGCAGGGGGGTTGGAACCAGATGATCTTAAGGTCCTTTCCAACCCTAACTATTCTATGATTCTATGAAGAAAGGTTAAGAGAATTGGGGTTGTTTAGCCTGCAGAAGAGAAGGCTCCAGGGAGAATTATTTCAGCCTTTCAATACTTAGAGGAGGCTTATAACAGCGATGGGGACAGACTTTAATAGGTGCTATGTGACAGGATGAGGGGCAATGGTTTTGAACCGAAAGTGAGTAGGTTTAGATTAGACGTAAGGAAGAAATTTTTCACAATGAGGGTGGTAGGACACTGGAACAGGTTGCCCTGAGAGGTTATGGTTGCCCCATCCCTGGCAATGTTCAAGGCTCAGGAGCCTTGTCCAGCTGGGTCTAGTGGAAGGTGTTCCTTGGCATGGCAAAGGGGTAGGACTAGACAATCTTTAAGGTCCCTTCCAACCCTAACTATTCTATGATTCCATGATTCTATGATCAACAGTGAAGAATTTTCAGGATATTTTAGTCTTAATCCAGTACTCCATAAATGATGCACACTGCAGCTGACACCATGTTATCACTGTGATATATTATTGCAATAACATCAGTTGATTTTGAGGTGCTTTCTGCACACTTTAGGAGAATAGAAATGCTATAATTATACAACTCATATGCTATAAAAAAAAAATCAGAATTTCTAAAGCTATTTAGGTTTATATCATTGGAAGTTGTTCTTTGGTGTGTGAACGTACTTTATACTGTACTAGAATGATGTTACTGTTGGAAACAGGACCGTGGAGATCCACAACCACATGCTGTAACATTTAAGTCATAGCTCCACTCCTTTTACCTTTTCCTGCCTCAGTGGCTTTTGTATTCCTGTCTTCCCAGTGTCTTAGCATTATCAGCAGACATGCACCACATTTTTAGCTAAAGAATTAATCTATGTGATGGTTAAGAAACTATCATTACAAGTACTGTCTCCAAGAAGTTATGAATTATTTAGGACCACTTTCTTACAATATCAAACAAAGCTTGGGATGCTGGCCAGTGCCTGCTGAAATTGAAGTGTTTCAGTAGTTACTGGATGAACAGCTTTTGTGAATTTCTTTGTATTTTGTAGCTTGATGTTTATGTCCTGACTAAAGCTAGATCTGTTTCTACATAAAGAGAGAAAATTCTAGGGAAAAGTACGTACTTTAGTTAAATGTAGCCAAGAAATCAAATTTGAGGATCAATAGTCTACAAATACAACTCTATTTCTTTTTTTTTTTTTTAGTGTTCAAAAAATGCTATCACACTCATATGATGCACACTTAGGTCAGAAATTTTCCATATTTAAGTGTTTGAATTTTGTGCAAAATGAGAGACTTGTCCTTGGAGAGAAGATAGGAATGTCAGCACTGGCAGGAAGGTAGGATGTATGGAAATAAGAATGAGAGAGAGTGAAAAGCTTGAGGGAAAGGGTCTGTGCTGAGAGATGAAAGCTTAAATTTATAAAATAGAACAATAAACCTGTTACACTTGAAATAAGGAAATAAGGCAAGCAGGCTACAAACTGGTCTGCTACAGTGTGGTGTCATCCTTACTGAAATAATTGTAGTGAACTGTGGGAAATGAGGTTTGAATCACTCTATGAGTTAATTTTTGGGGGACTCTGGAAATCTGGGAGGATACATCTCAATATTAAATCAAACCTGTAATGGTATTCCAAGTTCATTCAAGAAATATATAAGTTAAATATTTCAAAGCTGATTAATTTTCTTGAGTACCTCATTCTCTTAGAGGAGTTGGTAGCTTGATTATGTGCTTCAATCCAGGATGAAATTTAATTTGAAAAAGTAAAATATTTTCCACAGGTTCTGTAAGTTTAGATCCAGATCTTTAGTTATGGTCCTGATTATAGACATGGAAAGGGTAAGAAGGCTGATACTGAGCAAATGAAGCTTATTTCTAGAGAATGGATGGGTCAGCTTTAGTGAACGTACTGATAAAAGAAGGTAGCAGGTTGCTTTGAATACATAATTAGTTCCATGGGTTCAGCAATATGGAAACAAATCCTATTGTGTTAATAAAAAAGAGTAATGGAAGGTAGATGGATTTTGGTTGATTTGTGGAAACTCTATGCCTAGGGACTGGATAAGGAATTTTTTATCTGCACGAGTACTGGGAATGTTTAGATTTAGATACTCAGACTTTGCCACTGCTACCAGTTTCTACTTAGAGCTGTACATAGTTCTGCCACCTGCAATTGTGACATTCCAGCTTGTGTTGCAATCTTCAGAGCTAAAACTACACAAGGGAGAAAAAAGTAGCAGATGGAGTCATGTCATATACACTGAATACTGTAGGAAAGGCAGCCAGACCACAGATCAGGGGAAAGATAAGTTTTCGTCACTAAGCAGCAGAAGAAAAAATGAATCACAGATAGAGAGGGATTAATTTCTAAGGGACCAGCTATTAAATGTAGCATGGAAATTGGACTCTATCAGAAGGTTGCAGAATTTAACTTGACAAACTGTATGCAGCAGTGAATAATTACTTTAAACGCGTAATCCAAGGCTGTAATGTGGGAATAGTGAAGATAGAAATTAATTAATCAGCAATCTAAGCTGAGAGCAATATTCACATTTAGATGCCTAGTGAAGAGAAATAAGGACACCAAAAGGACTTATATAAATTATAGGTCACTGGAGATAACAGCACTCAAATCTGTGAAGGTCTCAAAGTTAAATGCAGAAGTGGTGTAACAAGATAAATAACAAGTGTTTAATGATAGCAGAGAAACAATAATAACCTACAATCAGATGGATAATAAATTATGGACAGATGGTAGTTGAAATCTGCAAATATTTCACTGTCCCATCTGCCTTCATCCATTGTTATAATTTTAAATTGGATTCCAAGAAAGATGCTTTTATCTCCTTTTTTTTTTTTTAATTCAGTATTAACATCATGTTGTGTGAATCTGTTTCATGGTTTGTTATGATACATCACCAACAGGCCTTCATATTATCAATTTGCAGCACTGGAAAAAAGTCAGGGTAATTTTGTGTTTGTACATTTTTTGTGTTAAAAAATTCTGTTAAATGAAACTTCCTCTGTAAAGAGCATTTTTATTGCAGAAAACATATTGGAAGTTTCACCCCAGTCAAGCAACAGTATGACTTTGAAAGTAAGGTAGATTTTACTGTCCAAATAAATATGTTGTGCAAACATAGTAGATTCCTTGAAAACAAATAAGATTAAAGGACAAAGTATGTATTCACGTTCATTTAGTGATGTTATTAAAATTAACAAAAGGCATTTAACTTCATGGTTCATGAATGGAGAACAGGAATTTTTCTGACTTGTGATTAAAGCACAATTTCTCTCTCAAAAGGCCAATATGAAACTTCGTCTTTTTTTAACATTGTCTTTTTTATGTTTTTGTATATATTGTTGTTCTCAGCTTGAGAATGCTAAAAAATCTCTCTTAACCTGACTCAGTTAAAAATAAAAGGAATAAAACCCCATACATTTTCTAAGAGCTTTTACAAGGGGATAAAACAGTAGGAGAGAGTACTTTCTTTGTAATACCACTCTCCTTAGCAGGCAGAAGATGGAGGAAAGAGACAACTTCAACTCGTTTGAAGAAGGCTGTCCATCAAAGACACCTGCAGTTCCTCAGATACAATCATTCATCATCACCATCCTACTAGAGGAGAAAAAGGGTTTTATAAGCAACTTAATGAGCTTAATTCCCAAATCTGACAGAGCTTAGCCCCACACAGCTGAGCTCTGAAATCTTGGTCTTAAATTTAACAGCACTACGAAATTCTATCTTTTTGTGAAGTGGGGGTGGGGATTGGGAAACGAAATTGAGAGGGCATCTTTTTAATTCCTGTAGTATTCAAGAGTAGTAGATAAAGGGTAAATTTTCTTTGATTTATACACTCATGCCAAACAAATATGCTAATATCTTATTTAAATCAAGACTTATAAATTTACATACTGTAGTATTCTATATCCCATTGAGATCTTCACTGCCTCAATCTTCTGTGTTCTCCTTGTTCTTCAGTTTCAAGGGCTTTTTAACCTCTGGAAGAATTTATTGTGCCTTCCAGATGGAAAAGGGGGAAAAAAAAAGCCAGTTTACTGTATCTAAAAGAATTATGAAGTTTTCACATACTAGACACAGGACAAAATCTTTGGTAATCATACGCCAAAGAAATATGGTTAGATAAACTAAATTTTTTCATTGAGAGATTTAACTACACGTTAATGGATATTTAATAAATGTTCACAAATGTATTAAACAGTCTTATTTAAAATTCATGTTTTATGTCAAAAAGGCAAAATTAAACCTTCTTTGACATTCATTTTTATATATATCTCTCTATATATTATATATCACATATAAAAATATATTTTATGTATAATATTTACATATTTTTTTAAACAAGCTTAGTAAATAGCAGGTTTGGGGTTTTTTTTGGGGGGGTGGGATTTTTTGATTTTTTTTTTTTTTAATACGGCCACATACAATGATTTAGATGCTCTTCTAATTTTCTGATTTAATGCTGCTGGACAGTAATAATGATTACATACCAGGTATTTTGATTTATTTTCTTCTTTTTATTCTACTTTTCAGATAAACTGGTGAACCAGTTTGTTGAATTCTGGCATGGTGGAATGGTGTGCTGTAAATAGAACAATTCACCTTTTCTCATTTCACCTACTGCAACTTTGCAACAAGATTTATTCAGTTTTGAGCTAGCAGGAACAGGCAGAGACAGAACAGCATTTTTAACATCATTTATGCATTTTCCACTCCTATCATTCCTGAAACTGAACATGTATGAGAAAACAGTTGATAGACTAATGCCATGTATTTATATTTGTGGTCTGTTTATGTTTAAAATAAAAGTCCCAATACTTTGGTTCTTAGAATTTTTTTTTTCATATTAGTCTTCTGGGTTTTAATTTATGTTTGAAACAGTAATCAATCTTAATTCTTTATATAAATATAGATTAATTATATTTTCTCTTTTAACAGAGCAAAGTGTATTAGATTACTTCCTACAAATGCTTTAAAGAGTAGTTTTCTCATTCTTTACCGACTTCAGAGGATAACGAGAGACCTAGCTTTTAGGAGCCAAATGTGGACTGCAGAGCCTTGCTCCAAACATGATAGTTCTGAACTACACCATGGCTTCTCTTTATGTTTCTAAAGAAACATTTTCAAACACAATCAAAATATTAATAGGTGTAAAGATTTCCATATAATGTGATCCCCATCAAGTAAAAATAAGATTTCCCTCCCAATTTATAAAAGAAGTATTAGTAAAGATAATCAACTTGTGCAAGTTAACATAGTTTTTTTGTGCAATGCACAGCTAAACTTCCAGATTACTGGTCACAGAACATGATAGGCAGCAAACACATAAATGCTGGGAGAATTACATGAAATGTAACAAGACAGCTTGATTTCTGGAAAAGTTACATTCCATGCACACTCTCCCCCCCCCCCAAGGTTTTTGAAGATACTGAGCACAAATCTGAAAATCAAACAAGCAGAAATAATTGTGGGTTTTTTTTGGAAAAAAAAAACAGATAGATTGTTTGGAAAATACTCAGCAATCAAGAATCAAAATTAAATGACAAAGACAAAATGAAAGATGCAAGAATTTGAACTCTATAGTTGAAATACTTACAATACCTTTCAATTGCCTAAATCATAGAATCATAGAATAGTTAGGGTTGGAAAGGAGCTTAGGATCATCTAGTTCCAACCCCTCTGCTATGGGCAGGGACACCTCACACTAAACCATAGCACCCAAGGCTTCATCCAACCTGGCCTTGAACACTTATTCATCAGTGTAACTTCTCTTTCTCAGGTTTCTGTTCCTTTTCACTCATACCATGTTTGAAACCGAAAAGCAATTGCAGCATACCTTACTTCTGATTAAGAGTGCAACATATATCACTATTTAATTCTACCATATTACTATTTCCTTTCAAAATAATCTTATTAACACTCTCAATATGCTTTTGCTCACAAGAGAGTCTTATTTTGAGCAGCATGTCTGTCAATGCAGTTCAATGTTATTCAATGGGTCAGCTTCAGAACAATGTTAGCATCAAAATAAGCAAGATGAGATATGTCCATGTTTGTGTCGCTGCAGATGGCACTTGCATAATAAGGATTTTTTTGTGAGCAAAGGGATAGTTAGTTTAAACCTTGCTCTCATGGCAGTGTTTCAAGACTAGCAAATTTAGTAATGTTTGTCAGAGAGCAAGCTACCAAGTTGGAGCTGAATTCCATCAAGAAAGTCTTCTGAAATGGCCTGTTAACTACCAAGTTGGAGCTGAATTCCATCAAGAAAGTCTTCTGAAATGGCCTGTTAATGCTTCTTCAAGAATCATCAAACACTTAAAATTCTTATCTGTATTGAACACTTTCAGATGCTCCATTGTAATTAACTTGTGGGTCAGACACATAAGTGTAGATCTGTCTTTTGTTCCGCAGTGCTTCAGATTAAATGCTTTTAATGATTTCTGAATACTTTAAAATTTAGCACAGATCTTACTGTTAACTTCTTTGTTAACACTTCACATCTTTTTTAGTATATACAGCAAATGAAGATGGAGTAATTAAGACTTTCAGAAGTAACAATTAGCACTCCTTTTTACAGTAGCCAGCAAGGCATGGGCCTGTTGGAATGGGTCTAGAGGAGGGCTGCAAAAATTATCAGCGGGATGGAAGACCCTATGAGGAAAGGCTGAGAGGGTTGGACTTGTTCAGCCTGGAGAAGTCTCCAGGAAGATCTTACTGTGGCCTTTCAGTGCATAAAGGGGGCTTATAAAAATACATGGACAGGACTTCTAATACAGCCTGTTGCAATAGAAGAAGAACTAAACAAGGGCAGGATCAGACTAGATATACGTAAAACATTTTTTATTATGAGAGTGGTGAAACACTGGAACAGGTTGTCCAGAGAAATTATACATGCCCCATTCCTGGAAACATTCAAGGTTAGGTTGGACTGGGTTCTAAGCAACCTGATCTGGTTGAAGATGTCACTGCTCACTGCAGGGGGGACTAGATGAACTTTAAAGGCACTTTCCAACTCAACACATTCTATGAATATAAGGACACAAGCATTTGTTTTGGTTACTTTTTCAAACAGGCATTTTATGTTTCTAATTTAAACATACTGAAGATAATGTTTTTGAATTTAGTAGCCCTGGATGATCTTACTTCTAACAATTTATCTAATTCCTTTCTGAAGACATGTAACAATTCAGTTATAAACAATCATGTGGAAAAGAATCATAGAATAGTTAGGGTTGGAAGGGACCTTAAGATCATCAAGTTCCAACCACCCTGCCATGGGCAAGGACACCTCACACTAAACCATATTACCCAAGGCTCTGTCCAGCCTGGCCTTGAACACCGCCAGGGATGGAGCATTCACCGTTTCCTTGGGCAATGCATTCCAGTGCTTCCCCACCCTCACAGTAAAGAACTTCTACCTCATATCCAATACAAAATTCCTCTGTTTAAGTTTGAACCCATTACCCCTTGACTTATCACTATAGTCCCTAATGAAAAGTCCATCCCAAGCATCCCTGTAGGTCCCCTTCAGATACTGGAAGGCTGCTAGGAGGTCTCCACGCAGCCTTCTCTTCTCCAGGCTGAACAGTCCCAACTTTTCTTAACCTATCTTCAAACAGGAGGTGCTTTCGTCCCCGATCATCCGCATGGCCCTCCTCTGGACTTGTTCCAACAGTCCCATGTCTTTTTTATGTTGAGGACACCAGAACTGCATACAATACTCCAAGTAAGGTCTCACGAGAGCAGAGCAGAGGGGCACTATCACCTCCTTTGACCTGCTGGTCACACTCCTTTTGATGCAGCCCAGGATACAGTTGGCTTTCTGGGCTGCTAGCACACACTGAAGCCAGCTCATGTTCATTTTCTCATCAACTAACACCCCCAAGTCCTTCTCCGCAGGACTACCATGAATTTCCTTTTTGCCCAACCTGTAGCTGTGCCTGGGATTGCTCCCACCCAGGTGTAGGACCTTGCACTTGGCATGGTTAAACTTCATGAGGTTGGCGTCAGCCCACCTCACAAGCATGTCAAGGTCCCTTTGGATGGCATTCCTTTCCTCCAGCGTATCAACAGAACCACGCAGCTTGGTGTCTTCGGCAAACTTGCTGAAGGCTCACTCAATCTCATTGCCCATGTCACTGACAAAGATGTTAAACAAGACCGGTTCCAACACTTATCCCTGAGGGACACCACTTGTTACTGGTCTCCAGCTGGACATTGAACCGTTGACCACAAACCTTTGTGTGCAGCCATCCAGTCAATTTTTTATCCACCCAGTGGTCCACCTGTCAAAATGATTTCTCTCCAATTTAGAGAAAGATGTCATGTGGGACAGTGTCAAATGCTTTGCACAAGTCCAGGTGGACGATGTTAACTGCTCTACCCCTTTCCGTCATTTCCGTAGCCCCATCACTGGCCACCAAGTTGGACAGGAAGGATTTCCCCTAAGTGAAGCCATGCTGGTTGTCACCAAGCACCTTGTTGTTTTTTGTGTGCCTTAGCATGCCTTCCAGGAGAATCTGCTCCAAGACTTTGTCAGGCACAGAGATGAGACTGACTGGTCTGTAATTCCCCGGGTCATCCATTTTCCCCTTCTTGAAAATGGGGGTTATATTTCCCTTTTTCCAGTCGTTGGGAACTTCACTCGACTACCATGATTTTTCAAATATGATCGCCAGTGGCTTAGCAACTTCATTTGCCAGCTGCTTCTGAACATGTGGATGGATTTCATCAGGCCTCATGGACTTGTGTACGTTCAGTTCTTAAGATGGTCTTGAACTAGATACTCTCCTACAGTGAGCCCAAGTTCTTCATTCTCACAGTCCCTGCGTCTGCCTTCCAAGAACTCCATTACTTAATCATCATCATGTGAAGAAGTCTCCTCTTGTTTATTTTGAAACTGCCACTTAATTTGTTCTCTTTCTCAAATATGAACTTTATATTCTGCTCACCTATGGACTGCTGTTGTATAGACTTCTGTCACATCTGTTTTTCATGCTTAAGAGTCTATCTAGCTTTTATTTCAGTGGAAATTCTCTGGAATTAACCTTACCAGGTCAGTGGAATGCTAGTAGTCAGATGGTAGCTTCTGGAAGTGTAATTTTCAGGCACTTCCAGTTCTTCTTGTGAATCATGTTCTTTCTTCCCTCTCCCTATGCAATGGCATTTCTATGTTCTTGTCCTGGCCTACTGCTTTTGCCTCATATGCAGCCTTTCAAAGGCTAAAATTCTAAGTTTTGAGGACCATGTAAACTGATTAATTCTGTCTTGTCTGCTATTGCAAGGATTGTATGGATTATGACTCCAAGTGGCAGTGTCAGAACTCAAGTAAGTCTTTCTTATATTTTTGTATTAAGCAAAGTTTTTTAAGGACCCTTAAACATTTTAATCTTTTGTTTCTGTTTATAGAAAGCACACATTGCAAGGAGCAAGCCCAAAAGGGCAATGTGATTCTTGGTGTACAAAATTCTGCATCCTTTAAGGCACATTTTACTGTGCAGAAATAATATCAATCTCTTCCTCTTCCTTCTCTTTTTAACAAGGATCACTTCAAAACAAATCCCATTGAGTAATCTGTCATGGCTTTACTTACAAAGTTGCTTCTATACTAGCTTGCCAGGAAACCGGCCCTCTTCTTCATCCTGAAAAAATACTCACCTCTCACTGTCTCAGACTTCTTCTAAAACTGTGGATCTGTCAAAGAGGAGGGAAAAAAATAAGACTGCTGGGGAGTCCATCTGTCAGGTGGTAATGCTAAATTAAGGTTCTATATAAAAGTAGAGCCTTTCTTCTCTGGTAAAGGGGAGGTGCACTGAATGTTCAGAAAAAAAAAAACATGAAATTTATTTTCTTTTCTATGTAAGACTGGCACTACTAGCTTTTTGATATGGTTATCTCTTGTTTTGTTTTAGATTTTCTTTTTTTTTGTTTTATTATTTTTAAGGTGCCTGTGTGGTTTTTAAAACCTGTGGCAGACATTTGATGCTTTACAAGTCACTCACCCAGTTCTGGGAAAGCAATTCATAGCATGCTAAACTAGGTATCAATGCTCTGTATACACTGAATGCATAGCAGTAAAGTTCTGACATGCAGCTTGTTTGAATTGGCATGCAGCATCTGTGACTTTCCAGCAGAGCTTGGTATCTCCCCAGCACAGAGATCACATTCTGCTAGCATCAAGATTCAGTCTTGCAGAGTCCTAGCACCACTTTCAGCCCTGAAGTACCCAGCACCTCCCTAGGACTGGGTTTCTAGCAGTCTTTACCTCTGCTCTCATACTTATTTAGTCTTTAATTCAGTTATATTTCCAATTTAAAACAGATGGAAGGCCCTGGGAGTTGATATTGACAAATAGCTGCCTGAAATATTGAGTGTTTCAAGATTTTAAGGATGTGAGATATACTTTTCCTAAATTTGTTTCCTGAATTTAGATTTCTAATTTTCACCTGCAATACAACTGGTTGTCTAAAGGTTTTGATGCACCCCTGCCCAGCTGTTCTTAGAAACGTAGATTAATAGTATGCAGTCTTTACCTATGACTTTAGGCACCCACATCAACAAAAACTTTCAGTGTTTCACTTGTGTAAAATATGGGTATCTTTTCAAAAGCATTTCCTCTCCCCACTTTCATGACAATTGCTCTTTTTATTATCTGAATTGATATGTTATAGAGGTATTCATCTTTTTGCTACATTTGAAAAAAAACAGAAACATTACATCTGACTTGTATTTATTCCCATCAACATAGCTGCTTTCTTTTTCTAGAGGGAAAAATTGAACTTCCAGAAATCTTGCTAGCCATAAAACTGCTGAAGCAAGATAAGGCATTTCAATATGAAGAGAAAATGTTAATAAATGGGGACCATTGTCCCAAACTCAAAAATTTATGCCTTACATCAATATGGGATCATTCTCTTCTTGGTTAAATTCATCTAGTAATTTCTGACTAGATGATTTTGTTGCCTAAGGATATATTTCTTTACAGTTAAATAGCACTAGCTGTGCATTTTGATAGCAGAAATGCAGACTACAATTTATAACCTACACAATAATAAGTGAATAAAAATTTGCCCCTTGGAAGAAATGCTACAGAGTATATAAAAATACAATATTCTGTTGCAACTATTTGTGCTGAATAATATTGGAAGAAACACCAATCGGAATTCAGATTCAATTTCTGAGCTTCTTCATTCTTGTTGCTCTAAGAACATAAAACCAATGATGTATTGGCAGTCAAGACAATTCAAGATAAAAACAATACCGCAAAAACCTTGAGATGATCAAAGTAAATTTTAGAAGCATACACTTCCCTGTATTTTGTGCAGTTCTAGATACTTTACTGTAATCAATATCTTTCCCATGGCACTGGTAATTAAAGGAATACACAAATAAAATGAAAATTTCCCCCAAAATTTGACTATTTAAACAGAAATCTCTGAGCCATTGGAACTTTGGATCTCCAACAACACTCTTTCTAAGAACTCTGTCTAGTAAAACAATGAAAAACAGGGGAAAAAAAAAAGTTTTTCTTGCAAATGTTTATATAAAAATTATATTTCTAGAAAATAAAATTTCTTTAAGAATAGAATTAAAATACTTTTTGATTGGTGTTATGATTCACAAGAAGTGAAATAATTCTGGACTGTCTAGGAAAAGAACTAAGAAATCATGCTGCACTGATTGATTTGGCAAGACTGTAGTGGGCAATTTTTAAGAGCTCCTCAGAAAGAACTGCAATAAGATTAAAAGAGCTCTAATGATCCTTAGCTCCTCCATGTAGAGGAAGTAGCAAGTAAGAAGATATTTTTACCTCTTCCTGCAGGTATAGAAACAAACCTATAGGGGAATACTACACAAATACTGGAGTACTGCAGTTCTAATGCCATATTTTACAATGGATGGAAATACTGAAATATTGTGGAATGTCAGAAACCATCAGAGACACAAAAAATAGTTAATGTTATCTCCTTTAAGAGATCTATGTGTTTATTAAAAAAATAAAAGGATTGAGGTGTTGTTTAATCACAGCTTCTAACTGACTTTACAGGGAGAAAGTACAGGATATTAAAGAACTGTTTAATCTAGAAACAAACAACACTATGGGAACAAAAGATGTAAGAATTCAGACAAAGTGAAATTCCTTATCAGACACATACTTTTTGTGTGTAGGATGAATATCTACTAAAGCAAAGCCTGAAGGCAAGGGTAGATTCCCCATATCTCAATGTCAACAAAGCCAAACTAAGTGCTTCTGTGGAAAATCCTTGTCAGTGGGTCAAAGTTGTGGCATTGAAATTGAAATGAGCCCACATGATCAGTCATAATCACTTCTGTCCTTAAAAACAATCCTTCCCTGTCATTTGCAGTTCTACCTTGCCTTATACAATACTATTTTTTTCCTTTACTTTTTGTTTATTCATAGATTTAGATTAAGTGTAAGAAAGAAGTATTCTATTGCGAGAGTGGTGAGGGACTGGGATAGGTTGCTCCTAGAGTACATGATAACACACTGCAGCAACTGTATTTGTATGAAAGAACAGATGTTTCATTGCCCAAGACTCACTATGCTTCAAAAATATGAAAATAGAAAGCTGAATGCAAAGTCAACACTCATTCCTCCCAAAATTATACCATCACCCTTTTGTTTCTTGGGAAGGGGTCACAGGTTCATAGGCAAGGAGATATCTGTAGAACTTTCCAGCTGATGTTTCCTGACAGTGGGTGAGGGGACCAGAAATATGTGGTCCACTGCAGGGAGCAGCTACCTCTTACTGTAGGAAGAGCCATTTAAAACATCCTGTAACAAGCTGAGTTGTGGTTGGGAGATACAGTTGGTGGAGATTAAATACTACCAAGGTAGCGTGGCTGAACTATCTAAGGTGCTGGATTAAGGCTCCAGTCTCTTCAGAGGTGTGGGTTCAAATCCCACCATTGCCAGTAATGTTTTCTAGCACGCAGTAATATTGGGTGCAAATATAAACTGGGAGTGGAGTGTCTGAGAATGCTCAGAAACCTGCAGAAATGGATCTGGGGCTTGACAAGTAAGCTCAACAGTGATCAGCAAGAGGGTGCCAAGAGGGTTAACTGTATCTTGGGCTGCAACAAACTCAGTGTAACAGTCAAAAGAGGTATTTATCTGGCTTTATTCACATTGTGTGGCTTGAGAGAAGGAGCCTGAGGGGACACCTCATTACTTTCTACAGCTTGCTGAGGAGGGAAGTGGAGAGGGAGGTAGTGATCTCTTTTCTCCTGTATGCAGTAAAAAGACACCTGGGAAAGGTTCAAAGATGTGCCAGGGGAGGTTTAGCCTGGACATTAAGAAGTATTTATTTACAGAGAGGATAGTCTAACACTGGAACAGGGTACTTCCCTTCCAATTCCATTCTGAATTTTGAAGCAAACTCATCACCTCAGGGTTACTATCAACTTCCAAATGCAGATGTCACAAGTGAAGAATGGGGTTGATTGAAGAATGGGGTTGTAAATATGTAACTTCAAGGCTTTGTTAGCAGCTATAGAGATAAATGGCTAAGATAAGCATTGTGCAAGAACTGGCCAGAACCAGCCTGGTGGTTACTGGCATTACAATGATCCTAAAACGAAGTGATGAAGAGGATGATAAAGAAGAAATAACCACTAGGGGTCCCAAAGCCCAATACCACATTTTAGTGCGCATGCAGGAGGAATTCTAGAAGTATGATGTAATGTATAAGTAACTCAATGAATATGTATGTAATCTAATGGATACGTATGCTTTAAGGACAACACAATCACAGCCTTGTTGATACTTGGATGAGACACGCTAGGAGGAATCATCCCCCATGTCTCCCAGTGCCTCAATAAAGAATACCTGCTTGTCAGCTTAAACTTTGTTGGTGACTTCCTGGAGATTTCTCTAAATCAGAGGTAACTTTCTTCCCATACCTATATGCCAAGTCAATCAAAGAAATCTGACCTTCCAACTGAACCACTCCATATTTCAAACTTTGAGCTGTCTTTGCAGGAATCACTTGAATTGTTCCTGTGAATGTGCAATAGTACCTTCATACAGGCTTAAATACATTCTTTTACAGGAACTTGATCTTAAAATATGGTTGACTGACACAGAGCTCTTGATTAAAATTGCAGCAAGCTTGTGCTAACCTTCCTTCTACTGCTCATGACATTCAAAGGTAGATACATCCTAAACAATTCCTTTGATCCTTAACTCCTTTCTTTGGCATCTCCTTATGTAATTCCTACAGATATGCTATTTTAAAATTCAAATAATCATGTCACTGGAGGCACCTTTATTTTTCATTATTGTTTGTCACAGACCCTGGGGCACTGTCCCATTCCTGTCGTCCCTCCCTTCCTCTTCCCCACTTCCCAACCTGGCTCTTATTTTTAGTGTTATCTTCTATCCTCTTGTCGTTTCCAGCCTCCACAGATACTTTTAAAGACATCTCCGCTACTTTTGCTTAGCTGTGGACATATTATATTTCAGTTGCTTATAAAGTTTTTGAAAATACCATTGTTTTTGTCATTCATTAAAGACCATAAAATATACCAAATTATGCCATAGATAATCTGGCAGCAAATGAAGTACTGAGCTGTTGGTAGAAATCCATCCCTTTAGCCAAAATGAAAGGGGCATAGCTTAGGTGGCTGGAATCACAGCTGTGTGTCTTGTCAAATAGAGAGTACTTTTACTATTAAATAAGCTAATAAAGTCCTTCAGGAAGGAATGAAGGCATGGCTTTTTTTGTAATTACTGTATCGGCACACTGTGGTATCTCCTTACAGCAGTAGTTTCCAGAGTTGGCAGCAGTTACACAAAAACTGAAAAAGACTGTGTCTGATTTTAAATGTCATACCTTCGCTGTGCAAGCAACTCATAATGACACCAAGGCTATTAAAGTTTAGACCAGAGCTCCCTATTAGTAATACGTTTTAACAGTGCCACAATGTAAAAGACCTGTCAGCACTTAAATCTTCTGAGACGTTTCTCCCAACAGTAGTATTCTGATGATTACACATAGCTATTTTTAAAGAAAATCTGGGACATTTCCCTTCTATGTTCCTAAAACCCCTTCTGCCAAGCTGCTAAGCAGCTTCTCAGTATCTTCACAATCTAACCTGAAGCATGTGGAGATTATTATTTTAATTAAGACAACATTATGATTAATAGCTTTTGTGTCAGAGGGAAATAGCAGGGCCAAACAATTCGAGATGTCCAGCCCCTCTTCATATTAGACTGGCAATTACGCATAATTCTTGGTTTTCCACTATGATCTTTACCTGATCACCTCATTCCTCAGACACAAGCACCTCTAATGTATTTCTTACTGTCCTAATTTGTCTCAGTCTCAGCTGCCACTTTATAGATGCAAATTTTTCACCTCTCAGGTATGACCTCCAAAACTGTCAGTTATACATATTGTTTCCACATGTATCTAATCTTCAGGATGAAAAAGACTGTGACTATGCTGTCTGGTCATGTTATCATTGCAGTCTTTACTATAAATGCTTTAACCCATCACAAGATTTTGGGAGTTGGTGGGTGTTAGGAGTAACAGGACAAAATCATTGTTCAATCTCCTATCAACCAGTGACTGTGCAGGATAGTGTTTCGTACCTGTCCTGTTTAATTTCTCACCTTTAAAACAGCTAGAATACTTCTGCTATTTGATAACATAGGCTGCACCATCTGAACAGTCTTTCAGTTATTTCATTAAGCTGGGAGTATCCATGATTGAATTATTTTATAACAAGAAAATTGAAGTCAAGCATTTCTCTGCTTGCAGAAGGAGATCACTTAATATCTATTTTGGAATGCTGAAGACAGAGCACTCATTTTAGCAATGGCAGAATGGACTGACATGTCAAGGAGAGATTAAAATTTAGAAAAGTGGAAAAAAAAATCCTTAGATGGGTGTGTATGTGGCAAAGCAAAACTAAATACCCCCTCAAAAAAAACCCCAACAAACAACTAACAAAAGAAAAAGAAGCAACAACAAAACCCAACAAGCCAATAAACCAAACAACTAGACAGAAAAGCACTTCAGCTATTTTGTATAATCATAAAAATCATAGAATGGTTTCGGCCAGAAGGGAGCTTAAAGTTCATCCAGTTCCAAACCCTCTGTCTTGGGCAGGGACAACTTCCACTAGACCACATGGCTCAAAACCCCATCAAACCTAGCCTTGAGTGCTTCCAGTGACAGGGCAGCCACAACTTCTCTGGGCAACCTGTGGCAATGCTTAACCATCCTCAAAATAGGGAACTTCTTCTTAATATCTAATCTAAATCTACCCTATTTCATTTGAAAACGATTACTGTTTTTCTTATCACTGCTTCTTTAATAACTTAAGAAAATAGGCCCTTATAAAAAGCCTCTTTCCAGATTTCTTGTAGGCCCCTTTTAGGTACTGGAAGGCTGCTCTAAGTTCTCCCTGGAGGTTTCTCTTCTCGAGGCTGAACACGCCCAGCTCTCTAAACCTGTCTTCATAGGAGAGGTGCTGCAGCCCTCTGATCATCCCTGTGGCCCTCCTATGGACTCACTGTAACAGGTCCATGTCTTTCTTCTGTTGGGGGCCCCAGAGCTGGATGAAGTACCCTAGGTGGTTACACAAGAGAGCAGAGGGGGAGAATCACCTCACTTGACCTTCTGATGATAATAGAATCATAGAATAATTAGGGCTGGAAAGGACCTTAAAATCATCTGGTTCCAGCTCCCCTGCCATGGATAGGGATGCTTCACACTAGATCATGTTGCCCAAGACTTTGTCCAACTTGGCCTTGAACACTGCCAGGGTTGAAGCATTTATCACTTCTCTGAGCAACTCATTCCAGTGCCTCACCACTCTTACAGTAAAGAACTTCTTCCTTACATCCAATCTGAACTTCCCCTGTTTAACTCATTACCCCTTGTCTTATCACTACAGTCCCTAATGAAGAGTCTCTCCCCAGCATCCTTGTAGGCCCCCTTCAGATACTGGCAGACTGCTAGAAGGTCTCCACGCAGCCTTCTCTTCTCCAGGCTGAACAGACCCAACTTTCTCAGCCTGTCTTCATATGGGAGGTGCTCCAGTCCCCTGATCATCCTCGTGGCCCTCCTCTGGGCTTCTTCCAACAGTTCCATGTCCTTTTTATGTTGAGAACACCAGAACTGCACACAATACTCCAAGTGAGGTCTCACGAGAGTAGAGTAGAGTAGAGGGGCAGGATCACCCTCAACCTGCTGGTCACTCTCCCTTTGATGCAGCCAGCATACAATGGGCATTCTGTGCTGGAAGCACACATTGCTGGCTCATGCTGAGTTTCTTGTCAACCAACACCCCCAAGTCAGGTCAGGTCTGCTCTGAACAGATTAATCTCCCAGCCTGTAGTTGCTCTTCGGATTGCCCTGACCCGGGTGCAGATCCTTGCAACTGGCCTTGTTGAATTTCAGGAGGTTCACATGGGCCCACTCTTGAGTCTTGTCAAGGTCCTTCTCAATGGCTTCTCTGCCCTCCAGGATGTCAGCTGCATCACTCAGCCTGGTGTCATTGTCAAACTTGCTGAGGGTGCACTCGATCCCATTGTCCATCAAATGAATTCCTAATCTCCAAAGTGGTCCATCTTTCAAATCTATTCCTCTCCAGTTTAGAAAAAAAAAAAGATGTAGTGTAGGACAGTGTTAAATGTTTTGTCCATTATCAGTTTATTGCAAGAAGTAAATGGATACTCTTGTAGACACTGTATAAGGTGGATATTGCTCAGTTGAGCTGATTAATTATATAATCTGTTTTGCCAGACTGGTTCTTGTTCTCAGTAAAAATGTTTTTATCAGCTTGTTGGTGATGTATATCAAGTAGTGTGCAGATAGGATGATGCTACCTCAAGACAAACCTGATATTCTCTTGTGAATGCTTGTTAATATAGATTTTTTTTTCTGCCATTTCTCTTTTTAATTTTGATGAAGCTGTTAACCCAAGTGTTTGACTTAGTGATGCTTCTGTAACACTTTTGATTTTGGCTTGGGTTTGTTTGTTTTTTTTTTTTTTGCAAATTCAGATTTGAGTTCCTTCACTATTTTCTTCTTAGGCTGTTTTCCTCAGAAACACTAAACATGAGCATGCCATTCATGGTATTTCCAAACTCAGCACTTTCTTTCCCCTTCAGCTTTGCTACATGTTTTATATGTTCTTCTCCTAGGTGCAGATGAGAAAAGAACCTGATTTTGATCAAACACATATTTCTTGGATTACAGTAATTCTCAAGTATTAGGATTTCATTCTAAGTGAAATATTTTCAGTTGGTTTCTAATAAAATGATTTAATACTTCCAGGACTTCCTTTCCCACTGTGTGCAATAAGAGATACTTGTAGGTACTATTCTCTGGTATCTTCCCTCAGGGCATTCACATGGATGTGGAAACCTTGTTTCTATTATTTCCTGTCCTCAGTAAGTTCCCTGAGATAAAGATAATAATGTCTTCTAGGTACTTTTCATTTTTCTTTTGACTCTCATGTACTGACCGGCTTTCAAATAAAACAGCAAATCCTTTCTTTGTGTGGGCTATGGTTGCTTCTGACAATGTTTTGTTGTCCTTTTTATATATCAGGAAGCCAGATTGTGACCAAGGATGTAAAATTTCAAGTATAGCTCACTCTATTATACTTGAAGCACAATAGCTTCATCAGACACACCTAGTCCAAGATCCCTCTGATAATTACATATAATTAATTTTAAACAGAATTCTGAGAGAAGTAACTTCTGCAATTCTGACTTGTCCCTTGAATCCAAGCCTAGGAAGTCTATGCCTAAGGTTGCGTTTGGTAAGTATGAAGTTTGTAACCTTTTATGTAGGATATAATTAGAATACTTTTGTTCACTATCAGGATAATACTCTAAAGTTCTCTGCATAAGTCTTCAGTGAAAAACCCTACAGTATGTGAGGCTTTGTGACTTTGATGAGTACAGCATGTTGTTAAAGAACATATTTTGCCAGTGGGAAGCTATTCTACAAAAATCTACCAACATACTGGATAGGTTTAGTTATTTTTGCTCATATTTATACAGGTTTAAAATCCTCTAAGGGAAAACCAAATGGCAAATGAAAGCCAAGAAACCATCTCTGAAATCTGGAAAATCAGCCTGTGATTTAAGACATAATTATATTCCATTTATTTCTCTCCTCTTTTTTTTTTCCACCAGTCACAAAAAAAGAGCAATGTCAAAAGAAAACCCTACACAATTTAAGGTACAAAACCACCAAATTGTTTAACAAAAGCAATACCTCTATTGTTGCCTTGATACTGATCTATGTCTCCATCCTCTGATATTTCTTTCTGACACTAACCTTTGTTTTCCAATGAATTTTAGAATATAAAATACTGACTATACATTTTGCCACACTGTAGCCTCTCTGAGCAGAATCTTACTGTTTCTTTCCAGTAAATTGTTGTTGTTGATGTGATGTTATTTTTTACTGTAAGGGCTGATATTTTGGGTTTTTTCTTTAAGCCACAATTTCTTTAAAGGTGATCCATGAGCGTTTAAAACAAAGGATCATTAACGTAAGACTTTTTTCACCTGTTCTAGCCTCTGCTGTGTATGCTTTTATTACTTATTCGAGTCTTGGATTAGGTGTATATTAAAGAAAATAAGTCCTCTCACTGTGAACCTTTTTAAAACAGCCCATCCTTCCCTTAAGTTCTCAGATCTACTGTTGCATGTTTTCTTATTAAAAGTTAATGTTTAAGGGATTTCCAAATTTCTTTCTTTGCTACCACCTAAAACAGAAGCAGACCTTCTGAGCATTGGGAATCTGCTACCAGAGAAAATGTCAGGAATTGCCTTCCTAAATGTGCTATACATGATTTTGTTGTTCAGTGTCGATGTTTCCATTTTTTTTTAATGGGTTATAAAATGAAGTTAACATATAAATATAAGAGCAGCTTGCTTATTCAGACAAAAATCTAGTGGAGATAAGTAAGTCTCCAGGAAGTGGACACCTAACAAAGGAAAAGAAGCGGACAATCATATAGGGTAATAGTCCCTAATACACTCCAACAATTGTCAGTTTTGGAGGATTCCTGAGTCTCTTGCAGTTTCTTTTGTTGGCTTTCTATTAATATGTTTTCTAGAGAAATCATCTGGTTGTCCTTTTAGCTTAGAGAAACCATTTGCATTAAGAAAATCCTTTGGCAAGGAGTACTACAGTTCTACCTGCTGGGTGAGGAACTCCCTCCCTTCCTAGCAGAACATTAGAGATAACAAGAAAATAACAAATTTAATTGGGATTATTATTATTTTTTTTATTTAATGCTAGAGATTACTTACCTCAATGACTTTCATAGAATTGTTTATAATACCCACAAATTTGTGCTTCTGAGTATTATTGTTCAGAGGCATGTCTCTCATTTTGCATGTGACTTTAACATTGCTTTTCCCTGTGTGTATCAATTTTCACCTACCTGCACTGAATTCAGTCTGCTATTTATATATCCAGATACTCAGTTTGTAAGATCCTTCACGATCTGCTTTCATCCTTAGTATCTTGAATTACTTTGCATCATCAGAAGCACAGTCACTTCTTCAATGTCCCTCCTAGGCTATTTTCGAAGGTGTTGAATAGCACAGAACTCCATTACTGATCTCCTTGCACCACAGTAATTAACATTTCACTCTTGCTTTCCATTTCTGATCTCTTAACCATCTATCCATTACTTTTGTGTCCTGGGTTCAGCAACAGCAGCAGTCGTTTTTTCTCCTTCTTAGTAGCTGGTGCAGAGCTGTGGTTTTGAGTTTCAGGCTGGGAACAGCACTGATAACACCAATGTTTTTAGTTATTGCTCGAATGTTTAGTCTGACCAAGGACTTTTGGAGTCTCACGCTCTGCCAGGGAGGAGCAGAAGCCGGGAGGAAGCAGAGACAGCACACCTAACGAGGTATTCCATACCACAACACGTCATGCCCAGTATGTAACTGGGAGTTACCAGGAAGGGCACTCACTGCTTGGTCAGGCTCTGTCCACGGGTGGTATCTTATGCTCTTCCTTTATTATTTCCCTTATCATTATTGTTATTTGTGGTAGCAGTAGTGATTTGTGTTATACCTTAGTTACTGGACTGTTCTTATCTCAATCTGTGCGAGTTACATTCTTTCCATTCTCTTCCCTGTCCCTCTGGGAGTGGGGGAGGGGGGAAGAAAGTGCAAGGTGGGGGAGTGGACCGCGTGGCTAACTTGATGACAGGGTTATGACATGACACTTTGTCCATGTAAGGATACCTTGCACTGATGTGATGGATGCTTTTTTTACTTAAGAATCTGCAGTGAAGATCATGTCAAAAGTCTTTTAGAAATCCAGACTGTATTAACTTAGTGTTGTCTCTGTATTGTTGACTTTGTCAAAGAATATCAGTGTATTTCTGGGGCGGAACTTCTTTCCATAGAAGTCTCTGGATTTCATTTTTGCAAACATATTTAAAGAGACATTCAGTAATTTATGCTTTCCTATGCTCTTTACTGATTTGCTTAGTATGGAAGATATTCGTGGTGCTTTTTGTGGATTTTTTGTTTTTTTTTTTTTTTTTTTTTTTTAGTTCAGTAGTATGAGTGGCTATCTTCTAGCTTTTGTGTGAGAGATTACATGGTACATTTAGTAATTCATCTTTTTTTATCATTGAGTTAATTTGAACTTTTAGGTGAATACTATGTAGTTCTGGTGAATTGCTGAAATTCATTTTGTCTTTGTGTATAAGCACGTGAGTTTAACTTCAGACATAGCCTTGTCTGAGTCCTCCCATTCTCAAATCTTTTGAGGGATCCCAGATGGGAAACTTTTCTGTTGCTTTTATGGTGAACAGCAGTTAAAATAATATATTCAGCTTCTGCAAAATTATTTTGTCCTGAGTGCTCTGTTATATCAAAATGTGCTGTGTACATCAGTACAGAACCCCAGTTTCACCCTTTGTTCACAAAGGATTGTAAGAAGGGATGAAAGGAGCTTGGTCTGTTTTGCTAGCTGATTTCAGAACCTATTTTTTTTTCTAACTATTGCCATAATTATAAGAGATTATTATCCATAAGCTCTTCATAAAATCATAGAATCATAGAATAGTTAGAGTTGGAAACGACCTTAAGATCATCTAGTTCCAACCCCCAGCTGTGGGCAGGGATACCATACACTAAACCATGTCACTCAAGATTCCATCCTACCTGGCCTTGAACACTGCCAGGGATGAAGCATTCACAGTTTCCTTGAGCAACGCCTTGCAGTAAAGAGCTTTTTCCTTATATCTAACCTAAATTTCCCCTGTTTAAGTTTGAACCCATTACCCCTTCTCCTATCGCTACAGTCCCTGATGAAGAGTCCCACTCCAGCCCCCTTGTAGTGTATTTCATGTATGTCGATGTGTATTAGATTTATTTATTTATTTATTTATTTATTTATTTTCTCTGTTGGCTTTTCTACATAATCATATACCATCTAACTATTTTTAGCAAATTTTGAATTTCTAAGTGATCACATGATTCCATGAGGTTTTAACCACAGCAAATATCATGAAAGTTGCAATTAATTCACATGAAGAAGGAAAAAAATAAATTGAATCTTGTATGTACTTATGTTGGTTTATATTTCAATGTATCCCAAAATGTTTTTAATGTTTTTTATTTAGGTTACATTATACTGTTTTCAGATTGATCAAATTGAAGTATTACAACCTAATCTAAGAAACTACTATGAATTTTTGAGAATATGACTGATAATCACATTCATTATTTATCTTGATCTTCAGATGCACATAGCTATGATTTTTGTCTGTATTTATGTATGTGCCAATTTTGCAAACTGTTATGCTGAGTCTCAACTTTTTATCTCTTCCTCATCAGCTACTTGTCATTAGCTTTCTGCTGGACATGACTACCCACAGCAGGGCTTTTGAAAGATATCATGTATGTATCCCTCATTAGTTTTAGTGCAAAATCTGCCATATTAGTTGACACTGCCATTGCAGATGGCATGAGCTAGCAGGAGTGACTTTGCTTGAAAGAAAATAGGAGCTCCACACATACATTCTTTCCACAGTCTGCAAAGGAGCAGCTGGGATACTGGTGTTTTCAAGTATTTTCTCTACAGGCATCTATTAGTAACATAATGTTATTGAGAATTTGCTGTGTGACCCAGACTTAATCTATCATTCATTTTCAGACCTGCAAGCCTTACTGACCTTAGATCAGTGTTACCTACCACTGAGATGTCAATAATTTTTGACTATTGCATCTTTATGATCATCTTCCTGCTTATCAATTCAGATGCAATATGTTTATGGTCTGTCATCATTTCAGAGAAATCATCCTACTTAAATACCTTGTCTTGCCTTTGATTTTTATGCACAGTATTAGGGTAATAATATTCAAAAGCATATTGCTAACTTCCATTCTAAGTATACATTAATAGTGTAACACTTTATATTTCAATAAAACTAGTTTTTCTAAATCACTGCAACTATATCTAGGGCTCATATTTATAAGGAAAGGCAAAGCCCAGCTTTTCCTTTAAATCATTTTTATAAAATGGCCTATGTAAATGGAAGTTTCAGGGTCAACTGCTAATCATTACTGATTACACAAATTTTGGGTAGAATTCCCTTCTAATTCTAGACCATATCCCTTTCAGGTCTTGAAAGTGCGGGGTCTGCTCTTGGCTAACTGTCAGAGCAGAGCATATTATTCAGATTTTGGCTATTTGTCACTGGCTCACAGCTTCTAATACAACTGCCATCACTACCTTTCAAATTTCCATTCCTTCCAAGCTGTCTCATGTATTACTTGCATTCCACTGACAGGTGTAATTTTATTTTTTTCTATCTTAACTATTTTGTGTATGTGTATGACATGTGCAATGGGCACTATCCTAAGTACAAAGTAGACCATCTCTTCACTAGACATCTAGTAGTTTGCTCTTCATTACTTGTGTCGTCTCCGTTGTATTACACATCAAATGCCTGTGTCTAATTTTTTTCTCTCTGACCAAATTCTGATTTTCTTCCTGACTTTTATTTTGTGATTGAGATTGAAGTTGGTGAAAGAATCAATCACAGGTTCAACTGACACTGCTCTATGTCACCCCAATAGTGATTTCTGATCATCTATGCTACTATAACTTCTCTGAAAGCATATTATGTTCATCCTAAAACATGATTCAGAGTGCTATTTTGCTGGGTGGTCTCCAGTCATTATTAAGGAATAAAGTAAAAAAAAAAAAAGTGGTTTTAAAATAAAATAGATACAAATCATAAATTCAGTTCATATATAGACACTTAATAGTTGTCAAGCAGACCTTCAGATGGTGCATGAGGGTATAATTGTAAAGAAGGCAGTGAAGCAGTATACATCGCTCCTGCTTAAGATTCTGGCTACTATGTTTTACTTCCAAAAGGTTTCAAAGAAGAAAGGGGAGGAAATAAATAGAACAAAAATATTTACAGAATACCTGTACTTAAAACCAACAAAAATTGTCCAGATTTCCCCTGAATTTGTACCACATTGTGTCATGTTACTGTGGCAGGGTACAATACAAACATTATTCTTAGTGGGAGCAACTCATCAGGTTTCCATGAAAGCTGTATATAATAAAAATCTAGGAAGATGGTTTTGAAAACCATATATATTTATTTTGAGCATTTCTTTTTTGAATCAAGCCATGGTTCAGAAATAAAATCTCAGATTTAGCCAAGAACTTAGCACCTAACATTTTGTCATGTTTCCTTGACTGGTGCATGAATAAAAAGTCCATCTTTAGAAATGGTTCAGATGTTATCAGAGACCTTTGCTTTCTACCTGTTAGAGTGTATGTAGAATTATTTTCAGACTGACAGCATTCCAGTTGCCTAAATGCAATTTGTGCACACGCATACATTAAAGAAAATTAAATACCATATGGTGCCAAGCCAGTCACAATTTGTACTGTTTGAAAATAGCACACTTTTGAAGCTTGATGATAAATTTCATGGGTTTTCTCTCTCTTTAATTTATGGAAAAGTGGCTCTTAACCATTTATCCATAGAAGCACTGCCTAAGCTGTGGCTGTAAAAATTCACTTCAAGAACTATTTCTAAGCAAATCATTGCTTATAAAACATAGACCTATGAAAAAAAAATATTCTACTTAAAACACCTACAACTTTTTTTTTTTTTCCTGGTGTCTCTGGTGACTCTGTGTTTTTACTGCTTTCAAACATCTCAAGCAAAGGAGGTGAATTAAGCTGTTTCTGCTATCCCACAGACACGCTAATGTTGCAGCGTGACAGAGATATTCACAATAAAGTGAATAACTCATTTCCTGGCACAATTACAGGATGGTATTTTTGCCTTCTACTGGTCAGCTGACACAGCTGGGTGGTGTTAACCAGAAGTTTTATTTAAATTGATGTAAGATATCAATTTGAAGAATATCAGGCAATAGTGAAACAGAGTTGTTACAAATATCTGTATAAAAAGTGTACTTGGCCATTTTTTTAAATTTTAACCTGTAAAACTTTAAAGTAAGCAATGACTTTTTGTTTGCTTTGTGTGAAAGCTGTAAATCACTGAAGCAGTAAACAGAGCATTTAATCTTTGTATTTCCATAGCACATCCACGTTCCATCTGAGACTGGAGGCTCCTTGTATATAAGATGCTGGTACATGTGATAAGAAAATCTGGAGAGATATTGTCTATCTCCTGAGAGAAACACAAGGCTCTTACAGTTTAGTGAAATTTCTCCCTCATCTGAGTCAGCTTTTCCAGGTCATTGTGTAGGTAAGAGAAGAAGAAAGCAATTTTTATTATCTTTAATTAATACACACGGAAAGTAGTGCACTTATTGGATACCTTGTCCATGAACAAACAGAAACCCTCTCAAGGTTAGTAGCTAAATCTGAGGTTTCCCAAGCCACAGCTTGTTAGCAGCAAGACCATTGTTTTTTTTTTTTTCAATGCAAAACAGACCAAAGATTCAGCAACTGCTTCAGAAGGTGGGGGGAAACAGACTTTGATACCCTTCTAAAGATGGTGGGTGTTTTTTCCTTCTCCTTGTCTCTATTGTTGATTAGAACTTCTGTCATTTCCCAGTCTTATTCCACTGTTCATCAACAGAAGTCTGTGTTTTGTGTCATAAATTATGTTTGTTGTGTCCTTCCTTGTCTTTATATAAAAGGGATATGGACTATATTGAAAAGCCTGTTCTAAAAAAAGAGTTGCAAATGTTTTGATATTTCTCAGATCTAAATATATATATCCATGTGTGTGTGTCTGTCTAATTAGAAATTTTCCTTTAGCTCTTTCATGGAGTCTGTTTGACTTTGCTCCATTTTCATTAAAAAAAAAAGATAATTTGGTAATGGAGGAAGTAGTGTATCTTGGAGTTTCAACCCCAAAATATTCCATATTTGTGGGTTTGGCCAATTTTAATTAAAATCATTGCATATATTAATTAAAAATAAAAGCTATGGTCAACAAATATAAGAACTTCTATTATAAGCAAATACCTCCTTTTTTTACTGAGTAAAAAAACATTTATTTGAGTAAGCATATGTAGCTTACAAAAAATTTTGTTCATCAGTTTGATGAAATAATCCACACAGATCACCATTTAAGAGAGCCTCAGGAAGGCTGAAGGGGGAAAAAAACCCAGCCAACACTCCTTATACCTACATATTTGTTCAGCTGTATGCTATTGTTCTATCATGTTTATCTACTCTGCTCTGGTAACACCCCATCTGGACTCCTGCATCCAGCTCTGGAACCATAAGCACAGGGAAGGTATGGACCTGTTGGAGAGGGTTCAGAAAAAAGCCACAAAAATTATCAGAGGGATGGAGCACCTGTGCTAATACATAATGGTGTGCACCCTTACATGCTTAGGATATTCTATAGCTTAACAAAGATGCTCAGTTTAGTATTTAGGTCTCAAGTGAGATTCATTACCCTTTCTGGTTAAGGATGTTTTTCCACTTAACACATCTGAGGAGCTGGATACAAAGCATATGTTCTTTCTCCCCTGACCTGCATGAAGTATAAAAAGAGAATGAGGATATGCATGTTCATAAAATATATACTGGGTATAAATTGCAGCAAGACTGGGGACAAGGTCTTCTTTATTCTCCTTTACTTTCCTTTTTGCTGGTTAATTTTTTAATGAATTAGTGACCAGATAATTCTCATAGACATTCTTTCTTTATTTGTTTCACCTTCTAAAGGATGCAATGGGATTTGCATCTGATAGACAATCTTTTCTTCCTTGCTGGACATTGCCCCAAGAGGTGGGAGATTGGGGGTGAAAAATGAGGAACTGAGCTCCCCGTGGCTTCCTGAGATTCTATTCTGTGAGCTATTACAAAAAATAACTGTACTGCTAATAGAAGGCTGACTTGGGTGTTCAAATGCATAAAATTAAATCTGAAAGAACCAGGATCCAGTAAGTGAGTCACAGTTGTGCTTCTGACTGTTAATGCCCCCATATATGGCATAGTTCTAGGTAGAACAATCCAGACAGTTATTTCTAGAGAGTCTTCAAAAACACATTTTCCATGTCTTATTTCCCACACAAATACAGCAAGTTTAATAATCAACAAATGGTATTAACATAAGAGAGAAGTGAAATTGTTTATGTTTGTCTATTAAATAAATAAAATAAGAAACCATTGTGCATTTATCTGAAGCAGTAAATCTACTGGTGTCAGATCATATTTCTGTTATCTGCATGACACCTAAAACCTCTGTCTCTGGATTTTGTTTCACTGCACTTGTGATAGTTGTGTATGCTACGATATGATATACCATAACCACCGTATATGTGGAAGATATATTTAATCTTCCAGCTGCTCTTTTGCCAAGCAGTGGTGTTATTTTCTGGCAATAGCAATAAATAAAGTGAGGGCTAGAACTTTATTTTCTGTTTGAAGTATATACTAATATGCAAATATCTTGTTAGTACCCATTATACGTAAACCATTTTTTTTTTCTGGGTTTTGAACAGAATGCTGTTATAAGAGCAGCTATAGCACTTTGAAGTTTTGCTGAGACTTCTATACTGTGTTATCTGATATAAAAACTGTCATCTGTGCATCAAGAAAAATATTTGGTACTGTCTGTTTTTAAAAAAATAATTCTCCCACTGTGATAGTGGAAAACTCTTCTTATACACATATGTACGTTTTTTGTTAGTCAGTTAATAAGTGAAGATATCCATGTTTTTCCCTTACAATGACCACAAAAGTAGACAGTGTTATTTCTTTTACTCATTCTATAACTTCCTAATAACAATGAGTTTATCCTGCTTCTCTTTCATCTTAGAGTAAGGAGAACTTACTAATGCACACAAATTTCAGAATAGTTGATCTTTTTCATCTCTATTTTCTGCACTCTTTTACACTCCAAGTCCTGGTATATGGCAAAGAAGTATTCCCTGTATCTACAGAGAGAATAAATTTAGGCAAGGAAGAATTCAATACATCTATGGAGCTAAAGATTTGCTACTAGTCCAATTAATGTTTTAACAGTCTAATAGTCCAAATTGTTTACCAAGAAAAAGTCTTACTAGTTTAAATTGCTAAATTCACACTCCGACTCTTAAAAATTTTCTAATATTAACCTTTTCCCCTGGTGGTGTGCTTGCCCTTCCAGTGTCCTTTCAGGTCTTAAGGCTGAGACTTCCAACTCTTCTCAAAAAGAATTGCAGTTGGTGGTGAGTTTTTAATGAGCTGTCAGTGTCTGGAGGTCTTTGCTAAGAGAAGGGTGACATTAATGGTGAAGGTGTCTTCCTCTTTAGTCCTTGGACCAGCTTGTGTGTTTTTTCATAAGTTTCCTTCCCCCAGCTGCAGCCTTCTGGCTGCTCCAAGCTATGTGGTGAGCGTGCCCACACAGCCTCCCCAGGGCCTCTTTGTTGGGGAGCAGTCTGGGTTTGCCAGAGCCTTCCTATGAAGGCATTGTCAGAGCTCAATCTCACTCAGGGGAGGCAACAAGCACTTGGCCTGGAGGCAGGAGCTGAAACCAGCTCAGCCCAGCTCCAGCCAAGTTGAGCCCAGGCCAGCCCTAAGACTTGTGGTTCCAGGTCAGTGCAGAGCCCATGGCACTTCACTAGAAATGGCAAAATTTTTATTTATCCAGAAACAGTGACCTTTTTTTCCTTTTCTGCTGTTCTATCTCTTTATTTTCTTGAAGTCATCAAGGGCTCAACATAAATGGATAATACAGTGTGTAATAAGATAAGGAAAAATTTTCTTCTATTTTTGATTTATCCATATTTTTAGTAATGGACAAAACATTACTAGAGTGAGCTATTAGCTTTGCCTATTTATGATGTATTGTCAATTCCTTCCTAAATGTTAACAGAAATACTTTCAGAAGTTCTGGCTGAATTACTTTCAAAATTGTTTGGTGCCCAAAATGTTTTTGTGTTGATAGTTCATTCACTTCCATCGCAGCTCTCTGACCTGATCCTGTGAATAATTGTTCGAACTGTGCTTTCTACTAACTCAGACAAAGCTTTGCAAGGTGATGTAATCTGCTCTGGGTTTTTTATATCATTTTCCAAACTGCTTTGGCCTATGTATTTTGCCACTGTGCCTGCGGCTTCATTGCACTTGTCAAAGTTCATGCTTTGCCAGACTTTAGTTTTCCAGTAGCGTTCCTGACTTTTTGGTCTCAAATAAATATTGCAGTCTAATATTTTATTGCATTTCTTTAACAAATTTCTATCTACAAACCTTTCCTCATGTAACCAAACCTACAAGAACAGCTCCTTGTCTTCTTATAAGTCACTGATTTTTTTTGGTTTTAGTCCATTCTGTACACTCTGGGTAAAACAAAAAAACAAACTGAAAGCTTTTTACTTATTCTTATTGCTAACATTGCATCTCTGGATGTTTAGTCATAAATAACAGTTATAATTACTTTGGTCCACCCTCCTTTGATTTGTGTATTTGATTTCAGAGTGAGAGTTGGGAGGACAATAATGTCCTTTTCCTTGAGACCATGTGTCCAACTGAATGGTTTAGTGAGATGATAATTAGAAGATGTCACCTGGATGGTAGCTTTACTCCTGGGAGCTCTTCAGTCTCACCGGTTTTATACTGGTGTAACTGCATTTACCCCAGGCAGTGGTAGCAGGTAGTTACAGTGGCAAGCTGGAGAGCTCTGTAATGTACAGTGAAGAAATATCATGCTGTCAGGAAGAGGAAGGAAGATGACTAGCAGGATAGGAAAAGAAGTTACAGCCAAACTGGAAGAACGCTATTGTTTTAAAGTACAAAACGGTTGCCAAAATTCAAGTTACGTGCCACAAGTATCAAATGGTTAACAATCACCCGTACTTTCAATGCATGTCTCGGTGGATGTGAACAGTGTTGGCAGTATGCACTGACAGGAGAAGTAAAAGCTTTCAATTGAAGTGAAAAGACAGAGAAAACAAAGTGATTTCTAATTCCTATATAGCTTTTATGATTTGGATGAAGTTGATTTTCTTTCCTACTGCTAAGATTTTATTTTCCGAATGAGAATGAGAGGTTGTTTACTCAATCTTCGTTTCAAAAAGTCTGGTGCCTGGGTCTCCTGAGGCATGTTGTCATAGAGGTGTACTTGCAGCAGATTAAGCCACACAGATCTGAATTTTATGATCTTTTACAGTCTGTTATCTTCAACATTCTTAATTCAGAAACAGCAATGTTTCCCATGCATTCATCCCCTGATCTAAACTTTGTCCCTTGGTAATCTATATAACACTGATGCAAGTATTAGAATGAGTTGTCAGCACAGTTTGTACCCTTGTTAAGAAACATAGTTCTGTATTGCTGCTCAAGGTCAGCATAGTCCTTTTGGAAGATTTTACAGAGGGAACAAATGTCACCTGACAAAGAACATGAAGGCAGGTCATTTGCTGGAGTACATATATTTAGAAGGCTGGGTATGAAAGTCTTAACCTTATTCCATAAATTACAATGCAGAAATGTCCTCAGTGTTCTAAAATTACACTTTTTATATGAGGTCAATATTTCTACAGGTTTTACAGTGAAATAAGTCTTTGAAGCATGACTTTCTTTTAATTTTTTTTTGTTTGTTTTTAAAAATAAAGGCATTTGGTAGTTACCCTGATATTGGCATACAGTTAAGACTGTAGACTGGGGCTGTAGATATAGTAGACATTTAAAAAATCTTTTAAAGTAATGGTTTGCACTGTACTTGGAACTATAATAATCACAAAAGTAGCAATTATAATAATGCCTATGGAAAGGCAATCCTTTCAGCCTTAAACAAAAAAAATCACTTCAATGTCATTATGAAGCTATTCACTAGAGTCACAGAGACTGAGGCATTACAAAAAGGAATTGTAGAAATGGTGTTAGTAGTAGTCATAGTACAGTCATGTCTGAAATCAGTTCTAAAAGAGAAGGTCAGGCAGTGATGGTAGCATATATTTATTTTAATAAATAATTAATTGAAGTTCCTCTACTTAGTGGAAAAGAATATATATTGTTCTTATGAAAATTAAGGTTGTAGATATTGTTGCAGGTAGAGAAAAGTTGAGAGTATCATTTTACAGATCTGACATTTTTTATATTTTTCAGCCTGATTGCTTTTTGATATGTTACCTTATGAGCAGTGACAAACACCTTGTAATAACTATTGATGTCCTTAATTAGTTTGACTATGAAAGCTTAAAGATTATGAGTTTGAGATGATGTAATACCAACTATCATAAAATTACATTTAGCAAAATAACTCAGGAAATTACAAAAGTTACAGACACGGGTTCTTCCTTAGGGAAATCTCTTCCATCCTATTGTGACACTATTTTCAGCCTTATCATGAGCTGTCTAAAAGCAGAAGAGACTAATTTTGCTTCTTTGCTCACTAGACTGAAACCATGATTGGCTGCTATAACAGAAGCTCTTAAAAAATTAATCAAGCACAGTGATAGATTAACAAAAGCATATACCACCTAACCTGTAGGCACACAAACAGCTGTTTTGACATTTCTAGCTGGGAATCCTGCTCTCCACAAACATATTTGATGCTCAGGCATGGTCTCTTGGCTGCTTGCAGTTGCCCCATCTGTCAGGATGGCACTATGCCCACACACAAGGTGGTATGTCAGCTTCGCCAGCGCATAGGTGCCAAGTAAATTCTGCTGTTTGCAGAGCTTTGCATGTGCTGGTTCTTCAGTAGGAAGCCTCTGCTCTGTCACAGCAAGGTTGCCTCTCAACATGACTCCCTACACTTGATTACACCTGTTGACACTTTGGTATTTAAGGAAGTATACTTAAATAGTATGAGCAAGAAACATTGGTATGCAGGAATGGATTTAGTAATCTGTATTGCACATACACCGCAAATACACTGTTACCTATTCTTTTTTTTTTCTTTATCCCACCAGAAAATTCTACTTTCGATGTGGGGTAAAAATAAATTAGATTTTCGGAACAGATTATGTCCTGGCTCATCTTTCTAGTCTGGATAATTTATGCCATCATTATTAACACCATCAATTCATTCTCTTTCTTCCTATTCTTCCCCTACCCCTGACCCCCAAAAGAAGGAATTGTAGTTATCAGCATGAACTCAGCCAAAAAAGAAAATATATACAATAGAAAGTGGTTACTGAATAAAGAAAAGAGAAACCTGACTCTTCTGTCTTATTGATTTTGTGGTGATGAAACTGTATTTATCACATTGGAATAATCCTTGCTTTATCCCAGTGCATGAACTATGAGGGCAGAGAAAAGCCAGACACTTAAACTGGGTATTGTGCTTGGGCAACTCTGTAGCCAGTCGGTGTATCTGAGAAAGCATAGGAATAGCTGCCATAGCAATGAAGGACATAATCACGTAAGGATGAGAAAATTGTGAGTCTGCAGAGGTGTTACTGCACTTTCTTCTTGTAACAGTCCGCATAGCAGCTCTAGGGAAGAAGACTTCACTTCCTGGGAGTAACCAAGTTGTTCTGGGTTAAATTTATTATTGAAATCATTTTCTTTGTTGAAAAGCTGAATGAACTGAACTGTCCTTTCAAAGGATAACTCTGTCTTTCAAAAATTTCCTCTCATTTGCAAGTAAGTGATTATTCATAGCATTCAGAAACAGAAGTCTTCATCTTTCCTTTTACATCTTGTAGATTTTTAATTTCATAGGGATGTTTCCTGTAGCAACGATGAGACTTTTAGCAACCTTACTAGCTGCTCAAAATTCCTGCTTGCCTTTTCTTTTTTCTTTTTCTTTTCTTTTCTTTTCTTTCTTTTCTTTTCTTTTCTTTTCTTTTCTTTTCTTTTCTTTTCTTTTCTTTTCTTTTCTTTTCTTTTCTTTTCTTTTCTTTTCTTTTCTTTTCTTTTCTTTTCTTTTCTTTTCTTTTCCTTTTCTTTTCCTTTTCTTTTTTTTCTTTTCTTTTCTTTTCTTTTCTTTTCTTTTCTTTTCTTTTCTTTTCTTTTCTTTTCTTTTCTTTTCTTTTCTTTTCTTTTCTTTTCTTTTCTTTTCTTTTCTTTTCTTTTCTTTTCTTTTCTTTTCTTTTCTTTTCTTTTCTTTTCTTTTCTTTTCTTTTCTTTTCTTTTCTTTTCTTTTCTTTTCTTTTCTTTTCCTTTTCTTTTCCTTTTCTTTTCTTTTTTTTCTTTTCTTTTTTCTCTTTTCTTTTTTTTCTTTTCTTTTTTCTCTTTTCTTTTTTTTCTTTTCTTTTTTCTCTTTTCTTTTTCTCTTCTCTTGTCATATGACTACTCTCTTTTAAATGTATTTCATCCCTCTGTGTTTCAATCTTTCAAATTTCTGCATATGGCATTGAAAAACTCATATAATCTTAGTTTTCAGCTGTGATTACTCTTTTTTTTCTAATAAAAAATCTAATTTCCAAATACCTATTATATTTTTAAAACATCCAAAAGCTAGAAAAAATCACAAATTGTTTGAAACCTTCCAAAACCCCTTTCTGTTCTTACCTATTTCTATTTTGCCTACCCTCTGACTGTAGTGATGCATGTAAATTGAGTAACTGAGGAAGATTTAATCCAGCAGAATGACACATAAAATTGCTTCCTATTATATTTATTTCCTCTCTTGACATTAAAAATATCCCTTACTCTGCTTTTCTCACATGCATCTTTTTGATTGGTGCATCTTGTTTTTCCTTCTATTTTCATAATTCCCATAACATTTATTCTTAGGCTTTATTTGTACGGTACCAGAAGTATCCCAAGCACTCATGTTTTCCTAAATATTTCTCAGTCCTCAAGTTCACAGTAGTGTTTGCTATTTCTTTTTTCTTTCATTTATTTTTGCTACTAAGCTATTCTCTATCCCTCCAGCACTATATCACATTATTCTAACTATATAGTGTATCATTCTACCTTGCCTGCCCTACTACTCTATCTCTTAGTTTTTTTGACAAATTATGACCATTATTTCCCTTCTAACTGTTCTTATGCCATTCATCATCCATGACATTAAATAACTGCTCTTCTATCAAAATAATATACCTACATCATCTAGCCAAGTGAATATTCAACCATTTTCTATTAGAGATGGCCTGAGACTGTCATATCTGTCCCACCAGGCTATTCACAGATAAATGGATGAACTGAGCCAAATGCAGAAGTCTAAAAAAGAAAGAAAATAAAAGATATGATGAAGTTTGGGTTTCCAGTTAAAAAATCTCTAAAAAAGATTTCATTTTCTTGCAAATAACAATACATAGGTGCTTTAAAAAAGAAACTGATGTATAGTATTAGGAGCATTTTAATTCAACACTTTTCCATGTAAGAGACTTAATTTTCAGTGGTTTTTTTTTTTTGTGTGTGTGTGTGTGTGTGTATTTCAGCAGTTTAAAGTTAGAAATGCTTGACCTACTGTAATCACACCAGTTTATAAAATTCATCTAAGGCAAATCTAGTCTCTCTATCTAAAGGACAACTAGCTGAAATCAAGTATTTCACTACCACTCATGCTAATAGTTCATATCACATTTTAATGGGAGTTCAAAAAAAATCCCTCAAAATTTCCCTATGCTAGAAACATTGACAAAAGACAGGTAGACCTTTTGAGATGTGAAAATTATATGTCATGCTTTTTACTATTTTATGATTTTAAAGGTTTGTAACTGTATTAGTACACATAATACATATAATTCAGTCATTAAAGAAATATTAATACAATCTGAAACTCTAATTTTATAAGTAAAAATATCTGGCAATTATACTGAAATCATAACATTAAATGTGTAGAACTTTTAATGAAAGAGTAGGTGGCCTGTGAACACTCAAAGAAGAAACAGCTTTCTGTATTAAGAAAAAGTATTTTAGGCCAACATTTAAAAAAATATACTGTATAAAGTGTACAGACTAGGTGAAAAAGTAGGGTTTGTGACACTCAACACTGAGGGTCCTGAAAATTAAACAGGAAATATTATGTTCCCTATTACTGACATGGCATTCAACAGGCTTGGATGAAGGAGGGAAATGGTAGTGGGACGGCCACGAACCTCACTCATCTCGGATTAACAGACAGGACAGTTAGCCATTAGTATAAACCAATGAATCTTGAGTTCTGTTGGCTCAGGAATACAGCTTCAGCAGGTATTTCACTTCCCAAGAACAATGTGCAGTGACGGGATTTGGACTTTATGAAGAAAGCTTATTTATTGTAGAATCATAGAATCAACTAGATTGGGAAAAAATCTTTAAGATCACCAAGTCCAACCATTACCCCAGGACTGGCAAGACCACCGCTAAACCGTATCACTGGGCCTCATCTACATGGTTTTTGAACACTTCTAGGGATTCCACTACTGCCCTGGGCAACCTCTTCCAATACCTGATTAACCTCACTGTGAAGAAATTTTTCCTAATATCCAATCTAAACCTCCCCTGGCACAGCTTGAGGTTGTTTTCTATTGTCCTATCACTTTTTACTTGGGAGAAGGGATTGACCCCCACCTGAATTAAGACCAGATCTCTCACCTGTTCACAATGTAAAAAGAATACTTTTCAGCACTCTTCTTCTTTTCCTTCTTTTCTCTTTTTAATTCTTTCTTTTTCTTTGGTGTTAAGGGAGAGGTCATCTGGAAAAGAAAATCTGAACAATGTTTTTGTTTCTGCTAGGCATTACTACTGTTTTTTCATGTTCCTATGAACAGTCTTGCACCTGATGACGTGGTGTTATGCAGCTGTTATCAAAGCCTCTATACGCTTCTTGGCCACTGTTAACAGAGAAATGCCAGTCTCTGGAAGCCATATAGGTTATCTATGATTATAGTAATTTTTCTCCTAACAGATGTAATGAAATGGCATTACTCCAGAAAAATAGAGCTGATTTTGACTTGCTGTTTGTCATGAATGATGTTCAGAAGCAAATGACGAGTTTTATTTCTCATCTTCATGTATGTGAAATGGGATTTCAGTTAGTGGTGCATCACTGGGTGTGTGGTGATGGAGCTCTGCTTCCAGGTGCACGTGTGAGAGAGAGAAGGGAAAGGCATGGCCAGACCTTCTGCAGCTAACCTGTCATGCCATCTGGCACAAGGGACCCTGCAGCCCCTCATTTTTCTTGACATCCAGGCAGAACCCATCTACCTAGATGGGCAACCCAGATGGGAAATCAGTGGGTTACCTGTGCCTGAGTAACAAACTAACTCTGCTACAGTTAACAGTAAAGTTTAGCTACAAAAGAGTAACATATCTGCGCCTCTCCCTGTGGTGCTTGACCAGCTACTTCTGTTCTCCTCTGCTACTGGATCTCTCAAAACTATTCTCGGCACTAGAGATGTTCTGCTTCTTTCTTTCCCAGAATAGTATTTTGCTTCTCATGCTAAACATATTTGGCATCATTCAGAATCTGTGGATATTAATTTCTCTAATATTGGAGAAATTCTGAAAGATACCTTAAATATTAGGCATTGGGTTGGGAGAAAAGAAGGTTTTCAGTCATATATTCTGTGAGTCTATTGCTTTTAAGGGACATATCCCTTTTAAACATATTGCCGCGGAACGGACTCAGTCAGAGATCAATATGATCAGACAAAAAGCCATTTATTGCAAAGCATTAACTCCTTATATACTATTGCTTACACACACATACAGCAGTTTGGCATATCATGATTGGATACTTGTCTTGAAGACCCTTAGTGACTAACATATAATTGGTTAAGCACAGGTGTGAGAACTTGACCTCGAAAGCTTGCCAACAGTCCACAGTTCTCATAACTCAGTGAATTCCAGCTTCTTCTTATCTTGCTTGCTTAGGCTTCCTCGGGCCTCCCACGGCCTTGCTGTATCCCTCAGAGTTATTCAGAGCTCATGTACCAAATATCCATTCTCCTGTGAGAACACTGTCTCCACAACATATGTTGTGCATCAACTAAGGAACTAGATTTGGGGAAAAATAAAACCAAACCAAACTAATCCCAACCCATGCTTTCCTTATAATTTTCCTTTTCCAACATACAAACCCCATCGTTTTCAAATCATCTGGCATATCTACACAGACAGAAGCAGATAGACCCAAATTCATTCTGCCCACCCTGCAAGCTGTCTGGCCTTACTCCAGATCCCATCCAAAAGCCATGTGGCTGTGATGAAGCATCACTGATCCTGGACTAATAAACCTGACCTCTCAGGAGCTAAACACAACGCTGTGCAGCTAATGTAGCTCTGCAGCTTCTGTCCAGGATGCTGTCAGCTGTTGGCTTGCTCAGAACATGACTAGAATAGATTTAGCTCTGTCTGTACTTGTGCTTAGAGATTTCTTTCATATTTCTGTTAGGTTCTTTTTCTACTAATGCCCCATCCAAATTTAAAAAAAAAAAAATCCACTCTTTAACCCTCAGCACACCTTATTCACAAATTTGCCTAACTGTGCAAATAAAACAGATAAAAATGGAATGAGGAAGGACTAAAATGGGTGCTCCTGTTACTTACTTCTAATCTTCCTAAGCATTTGATTTTTGGATCCCAATCTGTTAGTCTCACATATCCTTCCCAAATGCCATTACCCCTCTATTTCCATACTGCGGCGCTGGAAATTCAGCTGAATAATGGAGCAGGCAAGGAATTAGAAGAGATTTTAATGACTGATGGGTATTCTCTGTGGAATGATAACTCTGAAAGCCCATATTTTGGACAGGGAATGAGAAGTTCTTAGGGTTATTATTCTTTTTTTTTTTGTATCAGAGAAGTGAGTTTTTATAGATGCTAATACTCATGATAAATATGTGTTGAGGCTTTCAAAATAGATATAGGCTCATTTCCAGGCAGAATCTTTTACAGTTACATTCCCTGCATATTTTAATGTTTTCACCAATCTGAGGAATCACATCAGTAATGTCAGTAAACTTTGCTGTTCACTTGAAGTATGAAAAAATCAACTAATGGATTTAACAGCTCAGACAAGGGCACTTAAGACACAGCCCTTATCTGATGGCACACCTTCTAAAATAATTCTTTCCTGTATGAACAGTCCTTAAAATACTACCTTAATACAGGATAGAAAGTTAAACGAAGTTTTTTTTTCTTACAGTATTTGAGTATTTAATTTGTCTTTCATCTATTGTCTATTTCTGGAATGATATGGAAAATAAATAAGGTTAGATCTGGCTTATTTATTTTCTTCCTTAGAAACACATATAAATGTTTAATGTCAGAGAACAAAAAAAAGATGGCGGTGTTTGAGACAGATGTGTTCAGAGATAGGAATCTTTACACATCTAGTAAGTAACTGAGCTCAATGTGGGTTTTGCTGTTTTGTGTGCATCCTGTATCTGTGAGTAATAAGGTCAAATACACTAAATGTATAAGAGGCCTTTCAGTAGTACTGAGGCCCTCCACCAAATCTTTTCAAGTTGACAGAGTTGGAAAAATCTTTCATGTATTTCTGAGAAGTCATAGAATTGGAACCAAATTCTTCTGTCTTTCCAGTGAATGTTTGGCAAAGGTCAAGCTGGTATCTTGCAGACAGACTAAAAACTGCTCTGACTTCATCCTGCATGCTGAGACACAGTTGGATTGTGGAATTATGCTGGGCTTTCTGTCCTTCCACTGTACAATTATTTAAGAAAGTGAGCATGTTTTACAGCAGGATCACTTGCTTAGTAGTCATTTGACTTTGTTTTCTAAAAGAATACATACAGCAAAGACAGAAGGCTTGGGTTTGGTACAAAACTCCTTATAAGCACTTCTCCAAGCCTTGTAAGATACTTTAGTTTAGTTTAGGTTTAGTATAGAAAATACAATTCTTAGCTCTTACATTTTTTACCCAGTGCTGTGGATGCCCAGTAGTTCCTCAGCACTTCATTTTCTTTGAGCGCCTTGCTTTTTCTCACAATCCCGTATCTGTAACCAGAGCCATTTTGTTTTTCCACACCTGAAGGGCACCTGTAGACAAACATTGTCATTCTGTATGACTTTTATTATAGAGTTAGAGAAACAAGAAAACAAGAAATAAATCAAGCAAAGATTCCCTGAAGGAATATATGTTTTCTCACTCATATACCACAGCAGACTTGTGAATACAGTTGATTGATAGAAATAGAGTATGTGGAAAGCAAATTCATTTATATTTACTTCAAGCTGTTTTCTTCACAAATACTTGAATTGTCTAAGTAAGTGATACGTGAGGCATCCTGTATGATTGGCAGAACTTGTAATTTGCTTCAATTAATACAGCCACATGCCTAACAGTGATGATAGAGAAAGAGAAGATCAGGTGTATTTTCCTATATAGTTTTAAGGTAGTTCTACACATGAAGAAATCTAATTAGCTCACTTTAGATTGTAAAATACTATCATTTAGTTAGATATGAATACCTTAATGAATATTTAGGAAGCTAAATATGAAAGCTAAGTACTTGGTCTCTGATACATAATCACTACAAGACCCCAAAAGTTTACATAGATCACCAACAGAGCTCAAGAAGCACAGTGGAAGCTGAGACACAAGTGAACTTTTGGGTTTGCCTTAAGGAAAAAACATTCAACAGGATCATGCGCAGCCTTTGGCCATTGTGGTTTACAGACATACCTGCTTGATATGTAGGAATAAATTTCAGTATTAAAGTATCAGCTAAATAAAATACTCAATATTAACATACACAAGATAAAAAAAAAAAAAAAACACAGAAATGCTAACCATGCATACATAGGTCAGAATGCTCCCACAGACATAAGCAATGTACTCAACATGATCATAGAATCATAGAATTGGCTTGGCTGGAAAAGAGCTTTGAGGTAATTAAATTGCACTGTTACCTCTGGACTGCCAAGTCCACCACTAAACCATGCCACTAAGGGCCTCATCTTCATGTTTTTTTGAAAGCTTCCAGAGATGGTGGTTCTACCACTTCCCTGGGCAGCCTATTCCAATTCCTGACTACCCTTGTCAAAACATAGTAATTTTAGTATTTTTAATCATAGTAGTACTATAGTGCAACATGGTAGTTTTCTTCTGCCAGAAACTTCCTTCCAGCATTAGAATGTCATTTGCTTAGCAATGCCTCCTCTCATTACTGAACACTGACCGTGAACTTAGCTTGATGTTGTAAGTCCAGTAAGTCCAGTAAGCTGGACTGTAAAATACAAAAGTAATGAAAGCCTAGACAACATGAAAAAATAAGAACTAGAAAAAGAACAGAGACATGCTACAAGGAGGGTCTGAATGAAGACAGGAAGACAGTCAAGAAGGAGTGCTTGAGAAATCCTTGTGATTGGCACCAAAAAGGATTTGTGATGGAGAAGCAGCCGGAAGCCAGGTACACCATCTTAGGGCAGCTAAAATAAATCTAGACACTGATATAGAGACACCTGAATTTCTGTCCCTTAAGTCTTATCCGAAAATCTAAGAGATTATCAGGTGTCATTCACTATTTCAACAAAAATGCAGAAGTCCAAATAAAATATTTTAGCAGATTCTTTTTAAAATAGAGATTTGAATAAATGTTAGGACTAGTTTTAAGGAAATATTCAGCCTGCTCAGAAGTCGGAACATAGAAATGAGCCCCATATTTCTAATGTCTGAGAGGTATTAAACTATTGCAACTTTGTACAACCACCCTTTTATCTTCCTCATAATAATTAAAAGTATACTAAATTAAATGGCATTAAGAAAAGTTATGCGAAAGTAAATTCTCAACAGAAGAGACCTTTTTAAAAGCTGTTACCACTAAATGTGATTAAAATGCGACTTCCATCAGGACAGATGATGAGCAGCAAATTGCCCACATTACATGCATATTGAACAGAAAAACCTGCTTATTGACCACCTAAGTTGTTTTATATGAATAAACATCAAGAGAATAAACCTTTCATTTACAAGAATGCCCAGGTGGTAACTGGAGCACAGAAAATAATCACAGTATCAGTTCTCTACCTAACAGCACACAGATTAGATACAAGCATCTCTCTGGACAGCATAGCCAATAAACATGCAGCTTGCAAAGTGCAGCATAAAAACGGTTTCTAAAGTTAAGGTCAGAGTCTTCCACAAGAGAGTGGCTGATCATGGAAAACAAGCAATGTTTTCTGGAGGTGGTAGGTAAAATTACAGTTTTATTTTTAACAACTCAGGAAGCATTTTGAGTAATAATTTTCTGAAACCACAGTAAAGACATAGCAACCTTGGTCTTGTCTTAAAAGAAGAAAGAGATTAAGCTTGCAGCATTTGTACTGGAAAACTAATTCTGACTGTGTTATGACATAATGCTAGACATTCATAGTACATAAGAAAACTCATTCTACTATCTGATACAAACCTTAACAAGTTCAGAATATTATTGTGTTATTAGCCAATTTGTCAATGGAATCACCATCATCCAGCAAAGATAAAATTGATTAGTTTTTAAAGCTATATCTTGTCATTTAAACCAGAGCAGCAGCTGGGTTTTGTCTGAAATTGCAACTTTGATAATTTTTGTCCTAATTAAAATACCTACATTAGGTACATAAGGGATTAGTGTCTGTAACATATTACAAACATTCTATTATTTTACTGCTGAAAGACTAGGTTTAGTTTCAAATAATTAACATTCAAATAGTATATAAATGGATAGATATATGACCTAGTTGAAGATGTCATTTCAGAGGGTTTGGACTAGATGACCTTTAAAGGTCCCTTCCATCAGAAACTATTGTATGATTCTGCGATTCTATGACTTATGGATGGGTGGGTGGGTGGGTGGGTAGATGGATGGATGGAAGGATGCATGGATGGAAGGATGGATGAATGGATGGATGAGTGAGTGGGTAGCTGAATTAAGGGGTGGATGGATGGATGAAATCTTTAGACCTTCACTGTGGCCTGACTTCATAGAATCATAGAATAGTTAGGATTGGAAAGGACCTCAAGATCATCTAGTTCCAACCCCCCTGCCATGGGCAAGGACACCTCACACTAAACCATGCCACCCAAGGCTTCATCCAACCTGGTCTTGAACACTGTCAGGGATGGAGCATTCACTACCTCCCTGGGCAACCCATTCCAGTGCCTCACCACCCTAACAGTAAAGAATTTCTTCCTTATATCCAGTCTAAACCTCTGCTGTTTAAGTTTCAACCCATTACCCCTTGTCCTATCACTAGAGTCCCTAATGAATAGTCCCTCCCCAGCATACCTGTAGGCCCCCTTCAGATACTGGAAGGCTGCTAGGAGGTCTCCACGCAGCCTTCTCTTCTCCAGGCTCAACAGCCCCAACTTTCTCAGCCTGTCTTCATATGGGAGGTGCTCCAGCCCCCGATCATCCTCGTGGCCCCCCTCTGGACATGTTCTAACAGCACCATGTCCTTTTTATGTTGAGGACACCAGAACTGCACACAATACTCCAAGTGAGGTCTCACGAGAGCAGAGTAGAGGGGCAGGATCACCTCCTTTGACCTGCTGGTCACGCTCCTCTTCATGCAGCCCAGGATACGGTTGGCTTTCTGGGCTGTGAGTGCACATTGAAGCTGGCTCATGTTCATTTTCTCATTCACCAACACCCCCAAGTCCTTCTCCGTGGGGCTGCACTGAATTTCTTTTTTGCCCAACCTGTAGCTGTGCCTGGGATTGCTCCCACCCAGGTGTAGGACCTTGCACTTGGCATGGTTAAACTTCATGAGGTTGGCATCAGCCCACCTCACAGGTGTGTCAAGGTCCCTCTGAATGGCATTCCTTCCCTCTAGCATATCAACAGAACCACACAGTTTGGTGTCATCGGCAAACTTGCTGAGGGTGCACTCAATTCCATTGTCCATGTCAGTGACAAAAATATTAAACAAGACCGGTCCCAACACCGACCCCTGAGGGACACCACTTGTTACTGGTCTCCAGCTGGATATTGAACCGTTGACCACAACTCTTTGAGTGCGACCATCCAGCCAGTTCTTTATCCACCGAGTGGTCCACCTATCAAATTGATGACACTCCAATTTAGAGACAAGGATGTCATGTGGGACAGTGTCGAACACTTTGCACAAGTCCGGGTAGATGCCATCAACTGCTCCCCCCCTGTCCATCACTTTTGTAGCCCCGTCATAGAAGGCCACCAAATTGGTCAGGCAGGATTTTCCCCTAGTAAAGCCATTCTGGCTGTCACCAAGCACATTTCTCTTTTTCATGTGCCCTAGCATGCCTTCCAAAAGAATCTGCTCCTAGATTTTGCCAGGCACAGAGGTGAGACTGACTGTTCTGTATTTCCCCGGGTCATCCATTTTCCCCTTCTTGAAAATGGGGGTTATATCTCCCTTTTTCCAGTCATCGGGAACTTCACATGACTGCCAATGATTTTTCAAATATGATGGCCAGTGGCTTTGCAACTTCATTTGCCAGCTCCTTCGGGACCTGCAGATGGATTTCATCAGGTCCCATGCACTTGTGTACATTCAGGTTCTTAAGATGGTCTCGAACCAGATCCTCATGTACAGTGGGCCCAAGGTGTAGGTTTTCACAGTCCCTGCGTCCGCCTTCCAAGACTTGGGTGCTGTGGTCAGAGCCTTTGCCAGTGAAGACAGTCACTCCACACACCCCCACATGACTGGGAATATCTGAAGAGCCATACCACGGTGCATGAGGAATTTTGGAAGACCACTAATGACAAGGCTGTTTTGTAAGCAGTCTTTGTAAGCAGTCTTACTACTTGTAAGCAGTATTGCAAATGCCAATATAAGGAGTACACTACGAATGGTACAGCTGCCTGGGGCCAGACAAAAATGTTCCAGGCATAGGACCCTTAATTTGTCTTTGTTGAATTTCAGATGGTTCCTCTCTGCCCATCTCTCCAGCCTGTCCCGATCCTTCTGAATGGTAGCACAGCACCCTAGGTGATCAGTCACTCCTCCCAGCTTTGTATTTTCAGCAAACTTGCTGAGGCTGCACTCTATGCCTTCATCCAAGTCTCTGATGTATAAAAAATAATACTGGAGCCTGTACCAACAATTACAGATCTCCAACTAGACTCTGGGCTACTGATCTCAGCCTCTGATACCTGCCATTCAGCCATTCTTAGACCACTTTACCATCCACTCATCCAAACCATAGTTCATGAACTTGCCTATAAGAATGTCATGGGAGACAGTAGTGAAAGTCATGCTGAAGTGCAGGTAGACAACAACCACTGCTCTTCCCTTATCTGTCTTGACAGTTGCTCTGTCATGGAAGACAATCAGATTGGTAAGGCATGATTTCCCTTTTTTAAATCCATGCTGACTTCCTCTTGTTTCCTTCTTGTCTTTCATGTGCTTAGAGATGGCCTCCAGTTCAGACATTCCATTACCTTTCCAGGGACTGAGAGATGAGGGTAACTGGCCCATACTTCCCAGAGTCCTTTTTTTTTTGCCCTTTTTGAAGACTGGGGTGATTTTTGCTTTTTTCCAGTCCTCAGGCATCTCTCCTGATTTCCATGACCTTTTAAAGATGATTGAGAGTGGCCTAGCAATGATCTCCACCAGTTCCCTCAGCACTTGTGGGTGCAACTATCAGGGCCCAGGGACTTGTGGATGGTATAGATGGAAAGAATTGTCTCACCAACTAATACTGGCTCAAAATGCCCTTGATATTTCTATTTCAACTTTTTGAGCATATGAGATGTACATTAGTGCAAGTTAACTCTTTTGGTTGCTGACACTATGGGTTTAGCCCAATATAGGTTACTAAGATATGCCTTGGGAAGCAGAACATACAGTAACACCTGCTGACAATGATATTCTGTTCTTTCCTGAAGAGCTGCAATTGTGTGATAGTCAAAGAATTGCATGTACCTTTATGTTCAACTGCTTAAAAGCATTGTTTTGATGAAGACATTGCTATTATTTCGAGGAATAAGTCCACAACTGAAGTCAGAACAAGTTCACAACACTTAATTCAACAATAGAGTTTCTGCTGAGTGTTCTTGCCAGAAATCAGTTTTACAACGTTTAGATCAAAACTGTAATAGATGTCATGACATGTCAAGAGGTCTTTATATTAAAGTGCTACTAATTGCTTTTTTTGCATTTATGTTACAAAACATGCTTTTTTCTCATATTTAGCACAGTGCAATTGTATCTCAAATTTTGTATTATAAAAGTGCAAATATACTGTTTGTATATATATATATACAAATATATATTTGTATATATAATATACATATTATATGTATATATAATATACATATTATATGTATATATAATATACAAATATAATAATAAATTAATATGCTTATTTACCCATTCCTTAAGTTTTCAGCCACAGCAATGTTACAGATCATAAGTTATTTCTGCCTCTAATACCTAATCACTCAGGTAATAATTAATACCACAATACTGAGGTGAACACACCTTATCCAATAAATCATTGCTGCAGACCTGTCCCATAATTCATGCACTTGTTGAAGGTGTAGGTTCCTGCCTTGTGTTTTCATGCTCACTGAGGCATTATAATAGTCTTTTCTCCTTTTTTGTCCTCTAGAAGTCCAACTCTTGAATACAACAGAGACTGAGCAAGCCACCTTTCTTGAGAATTTTCTATAATAGCTCATTTTGAATTATAGAAGACAAACACAAGTGACTAAAAGTACTCCTTTGTTAAACAAAAATCGACCTTGATTTCTGTACATTGTTTACTACCTTTATTGATAATTACTGGACTTACATCTTGCTCCTTTGTATGCGTGAATAAGGGCTTCTATTTATATGTAAGAAGACCTAGGTCTGCAGAACTGTGTTGCACGTAGATACACTTTCCGACACTGGGCTAAAGGATTTTGAATTGAGAAAGCTGTACAAGTTTCCTCAATATATGAATTCACCAGCAAGTAATTTATGCAGTAAAAGTGGTGCAGAAGTTCTGGGATGTAAACATAGCAGAGAGTTCTTAAGGTATCGAGTTGCTGTATAGAAGTGGCTCTGAATATATGATTGTCATATTAGTTTGAAAATATTTTTTAATCTGCTTGCTTCTGAGTGTATCTATTATCATCTGACAACACCTAAAGGCTGTATCACATCGAAGATACGTCAACTGTTTGTTATAAACATGTCTTGTAAGCTTTAGTTAAGACCTCTGAAAATATTGAAAGTATATGTGGCTAGTGAAATTTTCTGGAATTTATGACCAATTTGTAGTTACACATATCTATTACCTCCAAACCCAAGATTCGTTGCTCACATTTCAAAAGTCTAATTCACAAGCCAGTTTTGGGCATCTTTTGACATTAACATTGACATTATAAACAGTTGAATCAGTGATATGTTAAAAAAAATCTTAGCTGTTTCATGTGAACCAATAAGTATATCACTCTTATTTTATCATTTGAAGTACTTCTATAATAATGTCTTCAGAAAGTAATGATATATTTTCATAGAGACATGCATGTGTTTTTATCTAAAGCTTCATCAGCTGTAGAATTGCTAAGATAATTTCCATTTTTTTCCAATTTTTTGCTACTATAATCTTATGTTCAATTAATGTGCGTGTAAAGGACTTTTTCCAAATATTTGTTATATACTTGTAACAGCATCATGGTGTGATCCATGTATTAATGAGAACATAGTGTCATTATTTCCCAGACATCAGGCAGGTATTTTGTTTTTCCTGTTTTAAACAGATTTGTGTTGAGTAGCTGAAGAATGTGAACTTCCCATTGGTGTAATTGTAATGAGAAGCTTATAACAGCAGGTGCTTTAATCATGTTACAGACAAATAACAAATTTTCAAAGAAATTATACAATTACACTGATCAAACATATGACACAGATCCAACAGCTTCACAATTTAAAACTAATAAAAGTGCAGTATTAAAAACAGTTCTTCTGAGGCAACTGAATTCAAATGAATAATAAAATGCGGTTTTAATGCAAGGAAGGTATTATTGTTCTTTTCTGCATATTCTACCTAAAGTGTGTTTTAGATTTTTATTAGTTTTGGTTTTTAAGTCAAATATGAAACATACATAGAATCTTGAAAACTACAAGTTTGTCACAGAACCTTTTTCATTTTACAGTGTTCTCTAGTTGAGAAATATTCACGTATATTTCATGGTATAAGTAGAATTCTCTCAGCTTACACTATGAACCTCTGCTTCTCACTGTGGAGATCATTTAGATAGGCTGGATTTATTCTCTGTGTGGAATTGTATATCACAGGCAGAAGTTCTGATTCTGAGCAATTGATGACCATGATTAAGACTGGAAAGGAGAATTTTATTACAAAACTGGAACATCTTCCATCTAGTTCTGTGTTCTGGGAATAATATGTGTTTTGTGCAAGTTTCAGTTCCTTTATTTTGTTTTTTTGTAGCCTTTCAGGTGTATGAGAATCACAATGAAAATCTTCAATAGAAAATTATGCAGTATGTAATTTACTGGTTAGTTTTCTGGTGGGGTTACAGGTTATTGATCTTGGATCCCAGGTTCATTTTTTTCAATATAATTGAATGAATATTGTTGATCAATGTAAATCAGAGTGCATAGTCTTGCCACATTTTTGCAAAACAGCCTATTCGTCTATATTGAATGCAAATTCACCAGCATCATGATGCCGCTGGAGCTGTGTTGATGCTAACTTCCTAAACCAGCATAGCTGTATCATGCAAATTTATCTTCTCAGAAACAAGTACACCAAATTCAAATAAGACTTTCTTTACACTAGATGAAAAAAGGGCATGGTTGTGAAACAAAATTGACTATTTCTTATCTGGAAAATACTGTTAAAAAAAATAAACTGTAGAGTTTAACAGAAGAGACACTAGAACAATTGTTCTGTATGCTAAAATAGCTGAACCAAGACAGCTCATGCTGTATCAGTCTTCATTTGTAACACATGCTTTCGATAAGAACTTTTTAAAAATTACATTGTCCAATGTGAGGGGCAGAAAATTGCAGTAGCCTTTCAAATAATTCATTAACTGTTAGGAAATTTATCTTTGTAACTTCTTTAGCTATATAACTGCTTTTGGTTCCTTAATCTGTTCAATAATAGAAGAATCAAAAGGAAATCTCAACTGAAGAGTTTATATTGATCTAATTTTAATGCATCATTCAATGGTTGCAAATAATTTGGTATATTCTTTAGTGTCTTGGGAAAATAGAGAGTGAATAAAAATTCTTTACATTCTTATCAGTATAGTAGATCTAAACACTCTATTTTCATCCCATAGGAAATTCTGACATTGTAAAATTTATTGTTAGTATTAGGATTGAAAAATGAAAGTGTAGAAATTTCTTAGTGCAGAGAAATTTGGAAAAATAAGTCACTTAAGCATTACTGTGTTTCATTTTCATGAAGTTCGCATTACCATGTGATAAAAACAGCATAACACAAAATATTAATTTCTAATATTGAAGAGAAATTAAAGTTCAAATGGAATGTCTCTTTCTTACTGAAGTAAGTGTGCATCACTAAAACTAGAAGTTAGTGCTGATTTAATTCATACTTTCCCTTTAAAAATATTACTACTCTGTTGACACTCCTCTGTTTTCTGATGAAAAAAAAATTGCCCCAGATTTACTTATAGCAGCATTAATAAAGTAAATGCCTGTTCTGTAAAAAACAATGGAGATGTGTATGTATTCAAGGATGACTTCTTTCCCCCCATTTTGAAATACCATTTTATGGAAATGGGGCTGACGGCTGATACAACATATTTTCTGATTTTTCTTCTGATTTTTTTAAGTGTTAAATCTATTTTCAGTGATTTAATATTATTACAGGATAAGAAGGGTCATTTTGTTTGTTAATCTTGTTACGAGTTGTTCCCGTCAGTCGGTGAAACCCACTGATGTCAATGGAAGTTTTACTATGTGAATCTAACTCATTTCCAGCAGAACTAGATTTTTGTGGGTTTTTTTTAGAAAAATTCTCTCAGTTCTAAAAATAATATCAAATAAATATTTTATAAGGTTTTTACTGGAAAATTATTTCAACAAAAATTCATTTCTAGAAATGACTTATACATGAAGTGGAAGGAATTTTCAACATGAAAATGCAATAATTGGTATTTTAAAAAGAAAAGAATTACCTAGTCAACTTGATAATTTAAAAAACTCTCAGCTTTCCTCAGTCTGCATTTTCAGCTATAGGGGTATTTCAGCTGCTCAGTTTCTCAGTTATCTCCAAATACTCTTGAAAGAAGCTTGGCTTGCTTCCTTCTCATCTCAGTTCCCCCAGTCCCACCTTGCTCAAATTGTTGATCAGTTTGCCTAAGGTTTTGCATAGCAACTGTGTCTCCAGTGTCTGTAGCCACAGATGCAAATGCATGTGCTACCATTATTCAGGCTGAAGACCTGCTAGTGTCCATAGACACTTTTCCCATGAACATAGCTGATAAGCACATCTTATTTAGGAGGGAATTGATTACAAAGTCCTTTGAGGCTAGTTCTTAGTTCTTTAGTCCATGTGATTATCACTCTTGAAAAACAATTGAAGGCTGCCGAAGTGTAAAATGAGACTGATTCACCCCCTAATTCTGTTGCAGACACTGCTTGCTTTTCCTGTCTGTCAAGTTACTGGGGAAGAATTAATTCCTGCTTAAGAGTAATGACTTTCTTCATAGTTATCAGGGGGCTGAGTAAACTATGTTCTTAGCTTTATGTGCCACAGATGACTTGCCTTTTAGGAACAACTGATATATGGAACATAGCTGGTGAAAACCTTTACTTTTAGGAAGCTGTTTTCTTTTTCATTGTTAATTGAAATAGGATGGGTATATTACTCTATTCCACTTCTCTGTTTTCCAGTAAGTAAGTTACCCTTTTTATTGTTATTTTGAGGCTATGAAGTAGACTCAGATTCAGCATGAGTTTTTCTGGGCTTCATTCTCTGGTTCAGCACACTAAGAGGTCTAGTAGGAATGCTTTCTTTCCTACTTGTAGAGAAAGAGCAGAGGGCAGAGCTGTTGCTGTGATCTGGACACAATATTCATTTACAAAAAAATCTGCTGGGAATCACCTTGAAACCAGAAAGTTAAGACCTTTTGAAAGATAGACATACAGTGGTCCTACAATCTAGTGTGGCAAGATGTGGGGGAAAAAAACAAGCATATTGCTTTTTCTACAAGACTTTGTACTTTTATCTAAAAACGTCTTTTGGTATCCAGCTGAAAATCTGACAAGATGACACACCAGAATAGGGATGTTGGTCTAGTGTGAAGGGCAGGAAAACAGATTTTGGTTTTTCCAACTATGGCACTAATAATAATTACTAGAATGAATACAGAGTATTGGAATAAACTTATTTTTAAGGAAAAACTACAGGTGAGATCATTGAAGAAAAAGCAGTCTGTATGCCTCCCTGTGCTCCGCTGGCTCATCTTTGAGTCAGCTCCTATCTAAATCTTACATATGCTCTTTGAAGAAATATGAAATCTTAACTGACATCAGGATGGAAATGGCTGTCACTTGATTTTGCAGTATTTGCTCCTTATTTTAGTGATCTAGTTCTTAATGTACTCAGCCAGGAAATGGCACATCTGCAGTACAACTTCTGCTTAAACTTCAGGATGACAGCCTTTTCTCTCTACACCTCAAAATTTACAGGTTCCAACAAAGCATGTAACATATCCTAAATCAGACCTTACCGTCTCTCCTATCATGGAGATGCCAAGTAATGGTATGAGAAGGAAAGAAACAAGAGACAATGGCAATCTGACTCGATTTGACTTCTTGTGGCACTCAGAAGGGAAATAATCTTTTTTTTTTTTTTCCCACGTATAAAATGTGTACTCATGTCAAGAACCTTGGTTTCAAAACCTTTCTGCCCTTTCCCGAGTGCTTTAGCCCATGTTAGTTAAGTTAAAATGTCTTCAGCATCTTCAACAGAAGCAGTAGGGAATATTCTTACTTCAACTTGAAGAATTTATACAGCCTGCTGATTTTGGATATAGTAGGTGTAGGTTCAATTCCTTTCAGTTTGAACAGAGTCTGGAATGCAAATTTTCCACTTGGGAGACACTTTGAGGGGAAATCAGCTTGCAGGTTATGATATCTAAATATAAGACACCACATGTCTACAGATTTAGAGTTTAAGCTCCAATTGTCCTTAACGGGATCCTTAACAGTGTAACCATGGCTATCTTCTTTCTTTAGGATGAGTTCAATTGTTCATGATTCCTTAGCTGTGCTGACAGCATTGTCTTTACCTGTACAGGAAGCTTAGACAGAAGGCTTATTTGCAGAAACTTTCCACTATGATTGCCTAGAATTAAATGCTTGAATCTGAGCTGAATCACACCCCACATTTCTCTTTTGTCCCATTACACCTTTTAAAGATCCCAGGAACATCCCTGTCAGCTCACTAGTCTGTAAACATGCAAACTGAGCAAACTGCTTGAACTTTTGCAGATTGCCAGGTGTGCATACTCCCCAAACAGATAGTAGTTTCTTTACTGATGGGAATGTTAAGTTTGCCATATTAGATTGTTCTCCTTTTCTAAACCTATTTGTGAGGCAGTTAATAAACTACAGAGATTGGATTCCACACTAATTGTACCACATTCAAATTTGAACTACAGGGCGTCTATAATTTTGTGTATCTTTAACTCTGTTAGAATATCTCCAAAATTATTCTAGTAGCCTTAAAGCCACTTTTGCTGATGCTTTTTTATTTATTTATTTTGTTTGCATGTGTGCATTTGCTGGTTATTGTTGTTCTTTCTTCCTTAGGAATATATATTTAAATTTCCCTGCTGCCTCACAGTTCTCACGCAATATTTGCTTGATTGTATATTCTTTGTGCTTTCATTTGGTTTATCTCTCTAGCGTGAGGTCCTGCAAGCAATGTTAATATACCATCCTCCCAAGAGGAATTTATGGGTAATTTTCTTTGGCACCTGAAAGATTTATGATCAAAATATGAAACATGAACAGAAAACCAAATTAAATAAAACACAGCTTAATTCTACAGATGTATGCAGTTTTATTTCTATGTAGATACAGCACTCAGAGACCCCAGTTTTACTTCACATTGCTGTTGCCATATACAGGCAGACAGCAATTTCAGGTCAGAGCTATGTGAGGGGGGGCTTACATTCAAGGTATTATCAGTATGAAGTTCGTCCACAGCTTTTGATGAGGCTTTTTGGGACAGACTCAGAAAAGTTTGTGAGAGCCATACCTGTCTCTGGTGTTCATACTACATTAGAATTTCATTTCACAAAGCAGCACTTCAGGGTTAGTGGTCCTCAGCGGGATAACCCAAACTACCCAAATCAGTAGTCTAGACTCCGCAAATAGGCAGTGAAGAGAGGTAACTCCCTCTCAGGGTCTCTGAGTACTTCCTTTGATTAGCAAGCTTTATTTTTCTTCCTTGACTCCTTGAAGCATACACCTCTACTTTAGTGTTACCAAGTACTGAGAAAGGAACAGCTTAAAGCCAGTCAAAAAATAGCAGCCCCAGTCTCAGCTGAAAGCTTGGAGAGAAACCCTTGTCTAGAACAGCATATAAATTAACTTGAAGGCTTCCAGGGTCTTTTTGATTGATGCTTTTTTTGTTTGTTTTGTTTGTTTGGCTGGTTGTATTTTGTTTTGTTCTGTTTTGTTTTTTCAGGAAAAATTACAGCATAATAAAACTACAACTTCATGTTTGACCTTTTTCATTGTAAGAAGTTGGTAGAACACAGAACTATCAAAATAAGTGATGATTTTTTCCTTAGTAATGTAATTTAAATGCTAGTTTTCATGTCAGGAACAATAGCAGATACCACTGTTTCCTGGAGTGTTTTTCCATATACCTGCATTCTTATATATCTGAAACTAGATGAACTTTAGATCCTTTGCAACCCTAACCATTCTATGATCTCAAGGATTCCTTGTACTTGTCTGTCTTTTCTGCCAGCTGTTGGGCTTTCTCTTGCTCTGCACACAGGAGACTTTCCAGTTTCATTCATCACTTGACAGTCCTGCTTACTTTTTTCTCATACAGAATGATGCACACAATGATTCTGACAAACTATTAAACATTTGATGCTGCTAACCTCTCTTTCTGTTCTTCCTCTGTTTTAGTTGGCTTTTTTCCTGGTGTGTGTAAACTGTACTTCAAAATCTCTCTCACAGATAGTCTTTGTAGAGATCTCAGATGTCAGAAGGCTCAATCTTGTTTAGAAATTTTGAACCCAGACTGTTAATTTCCAAGTACAGTCCTGTAAATGATTGCAAACTAACATCCTACTCCAAAAGGCTCTCTGCTTGTTAAGTTCTTTTAAAAAGTCTTTCAAATGTATTCTATTTTAATTCTGCACACACTTGCAAATAAAGCCAACATCCATTACTACGATTTTTAAGAAATAAAGGTTTGATTCTACTTTCTAAAACTACAAAGTGATTTAGGGAAATATCATTAAGAAGTAGGTATTTCTTCAAAAAGGAAAGTGAAAGTGTGATTGTATATAGTTCATTACATGTGTACTAAAATATTATGTGTTCAGGCAGCAAGTGAAGCTACCAAATTTTTGAATGCTTGGTGTTCTGTTATTATCAACATCATATAAGAAGTAGAATTCAGGTTTCTTCTTTGTCTGCTATAGGCACTTCCTTGTTATTGTGGATTTAGTTCATCTTAAAATGATGATCATGAATCTCATGGTGTTTGAGAGCTTGCAGTGGTAATTATCAAAAGCCTGTTTCTATTCTGAGGTGCATTGAAGTATGTAATTAAACATTTCTTTTGCCTCAGATTTGAGCTGAGTTTTGAAATAAGAGTTGTTTGATTGAAAGCTCAGCTTTATGAAATGGTTGAGTTCTCCCTGAGCTAAAGCCAAGTTCAAAAAATGGATTCTATAGATAAAAGAGCTTGAGCTTAAACTACTAATAGGAGGACTTCCAAGCTAACACAGGCTTTAAACTCATTCAAGGTCCTATAATTCATGATGACTGTACATTCATTTCAACTTGATATAAAAATATACAAATGCCTTGACTATGTTTATTCCCCTGGGGAACACCAAGCTGAGTATGAGCCAGGAATGTATCCTTGCAGCAAAGCAGGCCAACAGCCTTCTGGGCTGCATTAGACAGAGTATTACCAGCAGATAGAGAAGATGATACTTCTCCTCTACTCAGCACTAGCGAAGCACATCTGTCTGTATCCAGTCCTGAGCTTCCAGTAGAAGAAAGTCATGAACATACTGGAGTGAGTTTAGCCAAGGACTACAAATATGATTGAGAACCTGCAGCATCTGTCATGTAAGGAGAGGCTGGGAGAGCTGGGACAGTTCAGCCTGCAGAAGAAAAGCTTCAAGGGGATCTTATATGTGTAAAAATATTTGGGGGACACTAAAGAATGTGGATCTAGACTCTTCTCAGTGATACCCAGTGACAGCATAAAAGGCAATGTGATAAATTCAAGATATAAGAAATGTCATCTAAACATAAGGGATTTTTTTTTTTTGGCCAATATGGTCAAAAACTGGTAACGGATTCTCAGAGAGGATGCAGAATCCCCATCCTTGGAGACATTCCAAAACTGATTGGGCATTGCCCTCAACAACCCAGCCTAGCTGACCCTCCACTGAGTGTGGACTCACACACTGAGGACTAAAAGACCTCCAGAGGTCTCTGCTAACCTGAATGATTCTCTACTCTGTGTGAATGTGGATGATTCACAGACTAAAAGGAAGAAGAAAGTATCATTGACTACATTAGTTTTAATGGCCTCAGTTCTCCTGCTGTGCTAAATCACTTACTTCTTTGTGTGACACCCATAATGACTTTACATGTTAAAAGTGCCTTCCGGCTTCAACAAGTCTTAGCCATTTATATCAGTATTGACTCAAATTCTTTTTGTCTCAATTTTTAAAACCTTCCTTAACATAGAAAGCTCTGGTGTGAAATTATAGTATTTAGTCTTATGAGTAGAAAAAAGAAAACAACCCAGAAAAAAGTATCCATTTCAACCTTAAAAATATCTTTGTAAAGAAAGTCTTTCCTAAGCAAAATTCTATGTTATAGCAAATTATCCATGATGCTATGATAATCTTTTTACTTATAAAAAAAGCAACAGATTGTTCAGTCTACAGTTTTGTTCATGCGTGATATAAGCATCTTTGTTAGATTTCACACACTCTTTGGGTCAAGTTACTAACATATGTGTAGTTTAAAATATTTATCTGAAGGAAACACTTGGGGTCAGCAAGCAGATTTACACAAGTGCTCTTTAAAGCAAGAAAAAATATTGCAAAAAGCGTAAGTGGTGCAGTTTTATCTCTTAAAATAATACAGATATTATAAAGGAAGAAAGAAAAGATGATTGAATATTTTTTCTTGGTTTTGTGTATTCTTTTGGTGGAGAAGCTGATATTAGATCTCAGTATAATAGTGATCTTCCTTTAAAATAAAGAATATTCCAAAGAAATTAATCAAGTTAAATTTTTCAGCTGAAGTTTTTAGTGCATACTGACTCTGCCTTGCATCTGTTGACATAAAAAAAAGATTATGTCAACAACATTCCTTAAAGGTGCTTATCCATCCATTTTCTGCTTTGTTCTTCCTTTTCAGGACTGACATTCTGTTCTGTGACAAGAGCTCTAACTTCCACTAGTACTTAATAATCTTTTATTTCCAAAACATGTAACTCCATTTAACCTTAAGGGTACAGGAAAATCAACTGCAAATAGCAACAGTGATACACTCCAATGAATGTTTAAGATGGAAGACTGAAATGTGCAGATACAGAGCCGTTACATGATTCATTATATGATTTAGAGCATATACCATAGTAAACAATGTAATTGGTTCAAGTGAAGGTATAGGAACTATAACTTTCATAGATGTGGTATAGTTTTCCTCAATCCTTATGAAGAAATATTAATGAATAGAGCAAGAACTTAAATGTTTAAGAATTTCAGTGAAGTAATTTCTGTGATTCTGTACTGGTAGAATTTGATTCAAAAGCCATTCCTTACTTATTGGCTTCCAGAAGATCTTTTTTCATTTTTAATGAATGATATTGGTGTCTTATGTTTACAGGACAACTCTCAGAAATGTAAATGAAGTGAAATCTGGCACAATTTCAGTAAATCCCAAGTAAAGTTTCAAGTAGGGTAGCTATGAGGCAGCAAATATTATTGCAGCTGAACGTTATGTCTGAAAAAGCCCAACATTTCCAGTTCAAAACTCTTTTTATTTTTTTTGTCCTCTGTATATTAAATTATATTAAATGATATTAAATTACATTAAATACAGTTCCTCGTCCTTTTTATCAGGACACCAGAACTACACACAATACTCCAAATGGGGTCTCACAAGAGCAGAGTAGAGGGGCAGGAGCACCTCCTTTGACCTGCTGGTCACGCTCCTTTTAATGCAGCCCAGAATACGGTTGGATTTCTGGGCTGCAAGTGCACACTGAAGACAGCTCATGTTCATTTTCTCATCGACCAACACCGCCAAGTCCTTCTCCTCAGAGCTGCTCTGAATCTCATCTCTGCCCAACATGTAGCTGTGCCTGGGATTGCTCCCACCCAGGTGTAGGACCTTGCACTTGGCATGGTTAAACTTGATGAGGTTGGCATCAGCCCACCTCACAAGCGTGTCGAGGTCCATCAGGATGGTATTCCTTCCCTCCAGCGCATCAATCGAACCACACAGCTTGGTGTCATCAGCAAACTTGTTGAGGGCACACTCAATCTCATTGTCCATGTCACCGACAAAGATGTTGAACAAGACCGGTTCCAACACTTATCCCTGAGGGACATCACTTGTTACTGGTCTCCAGCTGGACATTGAGCCATTGACCACAACTCTTTGCTTGTGGCCATCCGGCCAGTTCTTTATCCACCCAGTGGTCCACCTGTCAAATTGATGTCTCTCCAATTTAGAGAGAAGGATGTAATGTGTAACAGTGTCAAATGCTTTGCACAAGTCCAGGTATATGACAACTGCTCTACCCCTGTCCCCCAGTTCCATAACCCCATCACAGACCACCAAGTTGGACAGGAAGGATTTCCCCTAAGTAAAGCCATGTTGGCTGTCACCGAGCACCTTGTTTTTTGTGTGCCCTAGCATGCCTTCCAGGAGAATCTGCTCCAAGACTTTGTCAGGCATGGAGATGAGACTGACTGGTCTGTAATTCCCCGGGTCATCCATTTTCCCCTTCTTGAAAATGGGGTTATATATCTCTTTTTCCAGTTGTTGGGAAGTTCACCTGACTGCCATGATTTTTCAAATATGATGTACAGGGGCTTGGCAACTTCATTCGCCAGCTCCTTCGGGACCCGCAAACAGATTTCATCAGGACCCATGGACTTGTGTACGTTCGGTTCTTAAGATGGTCTTGAACCAGATCCTCTTCTACAGTGGGCTAAGGTCTTCATTCTCACAGTCCCTGTGTCTGCCTTCCAAGATTTTGGTGGTGCAGTCAGAGCCTTTGCCAGTGAAGACTGAGGCAAAAAAGTCCTTAAGTACCTCAGCCTTCTCCAAATCCTATGTAGCCAGTTCTCCTGATAGCTTCCGGAGGCAGCCCACGTTTTCCCTAGTCTATCTTTTATGTGTAATGCACATATGGAATCCCTTCCTGTTATCCTTAACATCCCTAGCCAAGTTTAATTCTTAGCTTTCCTAACCTGGTCCCTAGCTTCCTGGACAACATCCCTGTATTCTTCCCAGGCTGCCTGTCCTTGCTTCCACCTTTTATAAGCCTCTTTTTTCCTTTGAATTTTTCTCAGCAGCTCCTTATCCATCCAAGGGGGTGTCCTGGCCCTCCTGCTGCACTTCCTTCTAGTTGTGATGCAACATTCCTGAGCTTGTAACAGGTGGTCCTTGAATATCAACCAACAGTTCTGGGCCCCTTCTCTCTAAGGCTATATCTCATGGAACCTTACTAAGCAGGTTCCTGAAGAGGCCAAAGTCTGCTCTCTTGAAGTCCAGAGCAGTGAGCTTGCTCTTCTCACTGTACTGAGGATTTTGAACTCGACCATCTCATGATCGCAATGTACAATGCTTCTAATTCTAAACTGTCTTTAGGTAGGACCCCATATCTTTTTACTGCCCTCAAAGGGTATCTTCAGAAAAGAGATAAATTCTCTATATACATGAATCAGTCATATCTGAGGTATTTTGTCATGTCTTCTCCCTAGCATGTGTCTGCTGGGAGAAGGGAAAGTATTTCTCAGCCTGCATTGGCATGGTGGCCTGCAAGAACATTACTGCATCATTTCTTTGTTTAAAGCAACTCTAAGAAAAGGGAAAATAAACTGAGGAAAGCCAATGCAGAGTTTCATTTTGTCTGGGTAAAGAGGGAAAATAGGACAGTTTTTCCTATCATGCCCCAGCCCTCTATTAATTTTTGACATTTGAGGCCAATTCTGGGACTTTGTAATCCAGACATTGTGCAATTCAATTTAAATAAGCACTTGCTTTCCAGCCACCTAATACAAATACCACCAATCTCATCCTGAACTCTTTGTGAACAGTTACCAGAGTATTAACACACACTACACTACCCATTCATTAGCTCTTCAACATCTTGGTTTTGGCTGATAAAAAACTCAACATGACCCAGCAGTGTGTACTTGCCCCCACCCTGTCCTGGACTGCATCAAAAGAAGTGTGGCCAGGAGGTCAAGAGAGGTGATTCTCCCACTCTGTTCCGCTCTCATGAGATCCTACCTGCTGTACTACATTCAGTGCTGGAGCCCCCAACACAAGAGGGATGTGAACCCTCTTCACTGAGTCCAAAGCAGGGACACTGAGATGGTCAGAGGCCTGGATCCCCTTTCCTATGAAGACAGGCTAAAAGAGATGGGGTTGTTCAGCCTGGGGAAGAGAAGGCTCCTGGAAGACTTTATAATGGTGTCATGGGTTGAGTAGTAGCAGTCATTTTTTCTCCTTCTTGTAGCTGGTGCAGTGCTGTGTTTTGACTTCTGGGCTGGGAACAGTTGCTTGATAGCGAGCATGTTTTGGGGGTGTTTTTGTTCAGGGCCTTTTCTGAGCACATGCTCTGCTGGGGAGGAGGGGAGGCCAGCAGGAAGGAGAGACAGGACACCTGACCCAGGCTAGCCAATGAGATATTCCATACCATAGCACGTCATGCCCAGAATGCAACTGGGAGAGAGAGCTGGAAGGGTGGAGCTCTGGAGGAAAACGGAGGAGGGAGCACGTGGTGCTTGGCCGGGCAAGGTGGAGTGAGTTATGGGTCAGTGGCTGGTGGGGTGTTGTATTCTCTTCACTTGTTGTTTGCTGTATCATTATTATTTTGTAGTAGTAATGGCAGTAGTGATTTACGTTATACCTTAGCTATTAAACTGTTCTTATCTCAATCCATGGGGGCTACATTCTTTGAATTCTCCTTCCCAACTCTCCGGGACTTTGGGGAGCGAGGGGGGGAGTGAGTGCACAAGCTGTGCGGATTTGGTTTAAACCATGACAAATGGTTTTCCAATACCTAAAAGGCGTCTACAAGATGTCTGGAGAAGGACTTTTTACAAGAGTATGTAATGAAAATGCAAGGGGGGTTGGCTTTAAACTGTTAGAATGTAGATTTAGATAAGACATTCAGAAAAAATTCTTCACTATGAGGGTGGTGAGGCACTGGGACAGGGTGCCCAGAGAAGCTGTGGCTGCCCTATCTCTGGAAGTGTTCAAGGCCAGGTTGGTTTGAGCAACATGGTCTAGTGGAAGGTGTCCCTGCCCATGGCAGGAAGGTTGGAATGAGATGTTCTTTAAGGTCCCTTCCAACCCCAACCATTTAATGATTCTGTTATTCTATGATCTTATGTATGACCATTTTAATAATAAGATAATTTCACTATGTGACTGTATGGGACTTTGAAAACCTAACTGCTTGCAATATTAACATTTATGAGATGAATTAAAATTATGAAGAATTTATATGATTTTTTTTCTCTTTTTTTCCCCTGAGAAGGACTGTATTCTTACCAGAGTGAAGAGAGTTAATTTAAGGGTTTTATATTTCAGCACAGCCAGTGATTTAGAAAAATATATGAGACAGCGTATAGAGTCCAGACAGACAGCTGAAACCAATGTGAGCAATGTCATTTAAGAAGCTCATGAATTAACAGGCAATATTTACAGTAGGAGCAAGACATCCCTAGAACAGTTTAGGAAGGTATTCCACAAATTCACTATTAGCAAGATAAAATAATTTTATGTTGTTTATTAGGCAAAAGTAAGGCAGTTTTCATCTTTCAAAGCATGAATGGCTCTGAATACACAAATGTTCCAGCAGAAGAGGGTAAATATACTCTCAGTAGTTTGTACCTGTTAGGATTCTCTTAAATTAATCTTATTGTAAATTTAAATTGTTTTAATTAAAAAAGTTACGTATTTATAGCTGTGAACTCAATATGAGTTCCATATCCCCATCTGAAATTTAATTTTTTTTTCCTTTCCCTTTTTCTCCACTTTTTCTTGTCCTACCCTACTTTCTCAGATCTTTCTTTCTTCAGCACTCTCTTTTTTGCCTTTTCAGCCTAATTGCCTGAGGAAGCAAAGGTTATATGATTGTGGGTTTTGCGCACTCACCTACAAGCAAGCCCTTCATAACCTTAGAACATGGGTTAATTTCAACCATTTTTGAAAGAGGCATAAAAATCTCAAAGTTCCTGAGCTCTTACAACTTTCATGAGCCCTTGTGGCTGTTTAGAAAAGAGACGCACCACACAGTTCTCCTGCTGAACACTGTTATGAGATGAATGAGTTCAACAGCTATCAACTTGGTCGGTTAACCAGGAAAGGCTTTCCTTGTAACATATTCAAGAAAACTAAAAGAAATGCTACATGCTGCCTCTTGCTTACATGGTGTTCATGCAAGACAGGAGAGAAACGAGAAAATTGTTATGGTCTGGAGTACTTGTAGGCAAAACCAGATATACTGCAGATAAAGTTCTGCAATATGTGCATGCTGTGAGAATTAAAATGATGAGTTGTTGAAGTAATACAAAAGAAAGGAAGTAAATAAGGATGGTGTGCTATGAGCAGTACTGAGCAGACCTGAGACTGCTTGAATAAACTGACACAAACCATAAAGGTCATAAAGCTCATAATTCTACTTATTTGAGTAGTTTGCTTTTACTTTTTTTTCCTAACAAACTGTGGCCTGCCCTAGAGTGCACTTCTCTATCATGTCATAACATTTTAATGAGTAATTACATTGATTAATTCTGTCCTTTTTTTGCTCAAAAGTGTCTTCTGCCCTCTATAACCTTTTTCAGGCTCTCAGAATATCTTTTGATTTAAGAGTTGTTTCACTGATATTTTAACTTAGGTAAATTCACGGATGATGGATGTTTGGGAGTATAACCTAGTTTTAAAATAAATTTGAATTTCAGAGAAAAATAACTCAAAAAAACCTTAAATTGGTTTTGTACTGTTTTTGTTTTGGGTTTTATTTTTTTATTTAATGAATCTATTAACTGAATTTAAATGGGATAAACTGTTGTAAAAAATGTAATGTGACCTGATTGGCTCTGTCAGGACATATTATCATTTTTGCTCAGAATCTTTGAGGCCATTCAGAATAGTACGTCCTGGATTCTTTGTCCTCATAACCACAGAAGAAAGCCATAATACTGAATATATGGTGAATGTGTCAGATAGAAAGGTAGTGGCCAGAACAGTGTTTGCTCTCCTTGAGTTGAAAAAGCAATTCCTCAAGAACATGGTCTCACTGATGCTTTCCCGAGGGTACTATGGTTCTATATGGTCCCTAAACAAGATTGTGACATAATTGCAGTCTATTCCCCATCCCCCCATATATTACATCTGTGCTTCAGAGGGACATCCACCAGAAAAAAAATCAGATTGAACATCTTTGTGCTCATACAAAACCATATTTATGTTAGTGTGCTTATTAACAAAACATTAAGTCCACACACTTAAAAGCATGTCAAAACCAGAGAAAAATAAAATATATCAAGGCCAGGTTGGATGAAGCCTTGGGTGATATGGTTTAGTGTGAGGTGTCCCCGCCCATGGCAGGGGGGTTGGAACTAGATGATCTTGAGGTCCTTTCCAATCCTAACTATTCTATGATTCTATATCAATCAGTATCTCAGCCCTATGGCATGTATTTATGCAAGAGAGGGAGAAATTAATGGAGAATCAGAGAATCCTCTAAGACAGAGTAAGTATACTTAATGATCTGCCTTTGCAGAAAGACTGCTGTGACAGTGGCCTTTGAAAACCAGAATCAGCCAAAGAGGAAAGACACACTCTGCCTCAGTCCTTGGAGAAGTTCCAGGAATTTTTCCTTCTCTCCTTTTTGGTTGCTTAAACTCACACTTCAAAGAACCTGCTGGACTTTGCTCTGTGCTTCCTGTCTACAAAGGTTATTCTAGCTGAGCTTCCAGAGCTGTGAAAGAAGTCTGGGCTTGCTAAGTCTAACCGAAGATCTTGATATCTAATTGAACTATAAAAGACCTGTCACTCCTCCTCCTAAAAGCTTCACTGTAGCATATAGCTACAGAATCACAGATCAAAACTTTTTCACATTAGAGCTAGCAGGCAGCAAAAAGTATCTAAGCCCTGCTCTCCTGGAAGGGAAAAATAAATCCATCTCACCAAGGTTTATCTTACCTTTTGCTTGGAAGCATCACCATGTTAATGCAAGATGTTGTTGTTTTTCTAGTAGGAAATGTGCCAAAAGGTTGTAGAATTTTTTGTTGTCTGCTTTTTCTTTTTTTCTCTTTTTTTAAATATTTACATATTAATCTGCTGTTGGTAACAATAGCACAGTTCCAGAAAGCTATTACAGTGTACTAATTTTATTTCAATTATCAACACAACTCCACCCCTCCTTACATTTCACCATGATGCTAACATCAATGTTACACCCCCTCATGCTCTTCACTTGCTTCCTTTACCTTCATGTAACTGCTCTTAGTGTTTTTTCCTTCTGCTATTGACATTTTTTCACTCCAGCTGAGCTTATGCTCTTAAAACTCCCTCTAGCTCACTTGCAAGAGGTCATGCTCTCTTTCATCCTTCACAGTCTAACCATCATGGGCTAAATTTTCATAAAAGTCAAGATACAGAGAAGACGTCATACATGGAGAGATTACTTTTATTTAATTTTTGTTTAAAAAATATTTATGTTTATTTTTTTATTTATTCCTGCAGCTAAGTGGCAATCCTTTATGAATATAGAAGATTAAAATGATTGGGAAAACATGCCCTGAGATGAAAATATTCATGTTTTTCGTGTATGCCTAGCTCCTCACTCTGATTTCGTGCTCTGATTTAATATGTATGATTTTATGATAAAACTGTGTTACTTGGAAACCAGTGATGCTCAGTAATGATAAGGTAACTCCTTAAAAGCAATGGTGCAGATTGCTGTTTCATCCTGGCACTCTGAGCAGGCATTAGCTTGCTGTGCTTGGATTCAAACCCCAGTTCTATACACTCCTAAGGTCTTGTGTTTTATGTAGTGATGGTTACTTTTCATAGCACCGTAACATGCACAAACACACTTCCAGGATAGCTGTCAGTTCTTCCAAGTATCTAGTGTTAAGATATATTCTTCATGGAGACCAGTGGTCTATCAGAGTTCTGCTTTGTTAGTTAGAGGTAACATGAGAGCATGGTGGGAGAGCAAGCAATAAAGGAATTCCTTAAGCATACCCAGGCTTTAGTAAAAAAAAAAAAGAAAATGGCTGAGAAATCTCTGAAAACCGAAATCCAGCTCTGAATAGCTTCTTGCCCGTCTCCTGTCGGTCTTATGATTCTCACCTAGAAATTGTATAACCTCTCATAGCATCTCTTCTTTTCAGCCTGCTCTGATTATTTATGGCTGTGAAATCACATTGGTCACAAAAAACCAGTCTCATCTTACATCTTTTCGACACACTCCTATGAGGTTTGGTGAAGAGGTTGGTTCCAGCAGCTACTTCAGTCTAGCCTGTTAGCATTTGTAAAGATCAGTTTTAGCACTAAGGATTGTTGACGCTTCTGTTACTATGACTTCTATCCTAATATCCAGAAAATTATATTCAGAAAAACAAACCCTGCCAGGTTTTGCCAAGGAATTGGAGTTTTCTCTTGAACTTGTGTCTTGAACTGGTTTGTCCCATAGGACAGATGAGAGAGAAAAGATAGGAATAAACTGTTAAGAGAGGGATATGAGAACTGTTTAAGCTGTTCAATCACCAAGAAAATTGTGGAATAGTGGCCTTAAACATCTTAATCATGATAGAACTTACAATGCAAGTGAAGGTTGCAATATTTATTTTTTTTCCACGTAAAGTGGAATTCAAAATTTCATATGAACTTTATTCCCTAATACCTCACATCTCTTATTTTTTCTTTAAACTGTAATAGTGCCTTACAAGGTCACTTTAAGATGTACTGCTCCTGCATTGTGGTACTACAGAAAAATTTATTCTCTGAGCTCCACAAGCTAATATAAGGTAAAGAGCAATAGATAGGCTGGAAAAAAATATTTTTATTGTCACAAATGTAAGGCAGCTCTCAAAGGATAGTATTTGTAAATATTTTCAATAATTTTATAACTATGAACACAGATGAATTCATTTATGCTTTGGTCAGTCAATAAAGATTGAATCCTCAGTTTTCATTCATTAAACAACAGACCTCAGTTCACAGCTAAAGAAAATATCAGTAACTATAGTGCATGGATTACAGCTAGTGACATACACTAATCAAATGATCATGAAATTTATTTTTCAATGTGCAGACAAAAAAGTACTCATACAGTATTTGATCCTGATAATTACATTTTAAAGTTTAAAACTCAAAATTGTAAGTCAATGGCAAGACACCAATTTTAATCACTTTGTCATGGTAAAACACGAAATACTGGAACAGGTTGCCCAGAGGTGTTAAATGACCATACGTGGAAACATTCAAGGTCAGTCTGAATAGGGTTCTGAGTAATCTGATGTAGTTCAAGATGTCTCTGTTTATTGCAAGAGATGTTGGACAGAATATAGCAGTTCCCTACTATATTCTGTAGTAAAAATGCTTTTACTTATAGTTTCTTTATACGTTCCCATCATCTGCCATTTTTGTGGCCGCACGGATTGCTCTCCTGACTGCACAGATGCTCTGATTCAAAAGGAGAGGTTCACGTTCTTAGCATACCCTTAGCATATCTAGTGCTTAGAGCAATTTTCTTAGGAGACATGTTTAAATAAAACATGAGGAGAGGGAAGAAACTACTGATCTTGTTTTAGGGGAGAAGAATCTAAATAACAAACCATTAAACAAAGTAATTATTACTACCATCAACATTGTCTGAAGATGTTATTCAACTGAGCTGTTTACCTAAAGAACCTCAGTGAACATTATGCAGAAGACTGAGTGGCCATGTCCCCAGTATGAATGAGCACTTAGAAACACATAGTCAATCACTTTAGTTGGCCCACAGATCATCCAGAACAAGAAGGAATGTACCTGAATTACGAATTCTGCATATGGGACTATGTTCTAGCAATGCACACTTCTTCAGACATAGTTTACTCTCTTGAGCAGAGTTTTGTTTTAAGTTGCTTAAATATGAATTTGTTTATGGTAACGGGAATGATTGCAGCATCTAGAGGCGTCCATGTGTGCTATAATAAGGATATAAAAATCTAATTTCTCTCTTTCTAAGATATCTTTTATATTGCATTCACCTCTGTTTTCTAAAAGAAGGCAATGCCATACATTTGAGACTCAGGTTAATAAAATACTTCATTTTATTTCAAAATCACCAAATACATAGAGGATGAACTGCCATGGAAGACAACAAAGTGGGTTCATTTCTGGCAGGTTAACAGCTCATCAAGGGCAACACAAACATAACTGGCACAGGTTAGTGTTTTGTATAGCCTCTTTGTGTATTTGTATGTCTCAAATCCCAAGAGATTTCTGTCTGCTCACATAGCATTGCAGTGCACTTGTTGCAAAATAATAACAATGTGTTTAGTATGAATGTCTTCATCAAAGACTCCTGAAACAGCCAAACACACTTATTTCTTCACTTACTGGGAATTCATAGAATCATAGAATAGTTAGGGTTGGAAAAGACCTTATGATCACCTAGTTCCAACCCCCCTGCCATGTGCAGGGACACCTCACACTAAACCATATCACCCAAGGCTTCGTTCAACCTGACCTTGAACATTGCCAGGGATGGAACATTCACAGCCTTCCTGGGCAACCCATTCCAGTACCTCACCACCCTAACAGTAAAGAATTTCTTCCTTATATCCAGTCTAAACCTCTGCTGTTTAAGTTTGAATCTGTTACCCCTTGTCCTATCACTACAGTCCCTAATGAATAGTCCATCACCAGCATCCCTATAGGCCCCCTTCAAATACTGGAAGGCTGCTACGAGGTCTCCACGCAGCCTTCTCTTCTCCAGGCTCAACAGCCCCAACTTTCTCAGCCTGTCTTCATACAGGAGGTGCTCCAGTCCCCTGATCATCCTCGTGGCCCTCCTCTGGACTTGTTCCAACAGTTCTATGTCCTTTTTATGTTGAGGACACCAGAACTGCACACAATACTCCAAGTGAGGTCTCACGAGAGCAGAGTAGAGTGGTAGGATCACCTCCTTTGACCTGCTGGTCATGCTTCTTTTGATGCAGCCCAGAATACAGTTGGCTTTCTGGGCTACAAGCGCACACTGAAGCTGGCTCATGTTCATTTTCTCATTCACCAACACCCCCAAGTCCTTCTCCGTGGGGCTGCACTGAATTTCTTTTTTGCCCAACCTGTAGCTGTGCCTGGGATTGCTCCGACCCAGGTGTAGGGTCTTGCACTTGGCATGGTTAAACTTCATGAGATTGGCATCAGCCCACCTCATAAGCGTGTCAAGGTCCGTCTGAATGGCATTCCTTCCCTCTAGCATATCAACAGAACCACACAGCTTGGTGTCATCAGCAAACTTGCTGAGGGCACAGTCAATCCCATTGTCCATGTCACCGACAAAGATGTTAAACAAGACTGGTCCTGTTGTATTACTGAAGCTGTTGGCCCCTCGTAATAGTACTCAGGTGAAATAATTTTTTTTTGGTGTTTTGTGGTGTTTTTGTTTTGTTTTTTTTAAATCAGTGTGTGATTTCAGTTATAGTAAAATTTTCAGAAAACTTTCAAATGAGACATTCCATATAGGCTTCTGTAATATGATACTGTACTACTCACATTCACGAAGAGATTTTAATCCTAATATATGAAAAAATATAGATTTTTTTTTTCATAGTGACTTGAATGCTCTCTGTGACGCAACCCAGAATATGGCCAGATGTGAGCAGTGCTGAAGGCCATCCTTCTCTGGTCCTATCACAGAGGCTTGTTCTGCACTGCTCTGTATGCATACTCTAAGTTTCCCTATGAGTAATACGCAAAGTTTTTGGCTGTCTCTACACATTTAAAGGCAAATAAAAAACAAATAAAGAAAGCCAGCTGTGTTTTGATAATTTTCTTCTTTTTTCATTTTTTAGAATGCTTTCTTTTTCAGGTGGTGGCCTGAAAAAGAAAACAATCTTCTTGCTCTGTTGCTTCCACCATCACACGATTTATTTTACTGCTAGTATATTATTTTGAAGAGAAAGATTTTTGATGCTCATCGCTAAGTTTCCAGCATTCAAAGGTAAGTTTAAAGTCTGATATTTTGGAAATATTCTATACTGTCTGGAAAATACTCGGATTGGCTCCTGTACACATTTATTTAGAGCTTTGTCAAATGGTTCTGGAAAACAAATTAACATCAAAAATTTTCTTTGAGGGCCATCAGAAGAACAGTTCCGGGGTACTGTGAAAGAACTTCACAGGTTTCTTAGACAAGAATTGAAATATGTCTTGATAAATGATTCTGGCAGAACTAAAAACTTGACCAAACTTCCTCAGAATCAACTTATTAGTTAATATTGGAAATATAGTCATATTCTCTCTTCTGCAATAGCCATTAGGGATGTATTACCCAAACTGTGTTTTTTTTCCTTTGAAACAACAGGTGAACCCCAATCTTTGGAATTAAGCATAACATTAGTACGACAACACATACTTTAATGAGAGAGGCAGGCAACTCAGCCAAATAATGGTGCTAACTCTGTTGTTGCTTCACAATAATCTCTCACATTCACACAAATAAGTGGAAACCAGGGCTGTATAAGAGCTAAAAGAAAGCAAAGGGCTTTCAGGCTAGTAAAAGTCTGAATGTGATCAATCAATTTCCAACATGCTGGAGACTCTGACTGCAAATTTTGAAGGATGAACTTAGCTGATAAATGACAATAAAGATTAGCCTGAAATATTTACTATCTATGGTGCTACCAGTCATTCCATCTATATTAATTGGCGCTGCCTCTTCTGTGCCAGATGGCCTGTTGCAGAGACTGAACATTACCCTCATGGATTTATCCAAATTATGTATTTGACGTTTGGATGAAAGCATTTTACTTTTCTTTTCTAGTTGAACACTGAGAATTATGTTTGTCCTTTTAATGCTATAATTGCTTACAGGTAATGACATGTCATCAATAAATATACACACAGAGGTTTTGCTGGATTATAAGCAAATACAAATATGATGGATTTTTTTAAAAATAGCTATTAAAAATAAATTATGAGGTCTTATTAATGTCAGGTTCTGCCTCAGCTTTCAGGTAAAAATAAATTCTGATGCCCTGTTGCTAAGGGTGTAGACTAATTGCTAGAGACAAAAGTGACTTAAGTGTAAAAGTTTACCATCTTTCCCATATACAAATATTTTGAGGAAGACCTTGTCTGAAACACAATCGTAAGCATATTGTGTTTTGGCTTAATGCCAGTACAGTGTTGTAAGTTCCCCTCCATTACACATTGACTGTCTGAAGGTAAGCTGCTCCAGGGCTGCCTCAGCCCCCCAGCACAGCAGTTTGACAGCTCAGCTCAGACCACTTACTCATCATACCGTGTCACTCATACCAAGAGCAAGTACCTTTGGAGGAAGATGGAAAGGAAACAGTTCTGTAATTCAACAGGAACATGTGGTAAAGAAGAAGGGTGATAGATTGCCACAAGGTGGTTGCTACTTGTAGGGCTGAGACACACCCAAAAGTCTAGGTTTTTAGTCGGTTGTCTGATAGCAGCCATATGGGAGTTGATAGTTTGCTAATTTTTCAATGATCACATACAAAAAAAATAAAAAAGTGTCAGTTTATTTTCTATTATGTAGCTAAAAGCTTCCAACACAGACTTTTCATTAATCACAACATAGGAACACAGCACAGAAAGTGTGAGATAAGGAGATCAAGGGCTGGATGCTCTGTGGAACATAGAGTGTGATAAAAGGTGGGATCATCTGTTTTACATACATACACTCAAAGGTTATACCGTGGAGTATAAAAAGAGAGTCACATTGGAGGTAAAGGGATAAGAAACTACAATGACAGAGGGAGGTGGATGGGAAGCAAGACAGAAAGCAGAATGTCTCCTGCCAAAGGAACTGCAGAGAACACAGGAAGATAACTACAAAATGAAACCAAAATAAATGTTGCTTGTACAAGCAAAGTAGAAGAAGATGAGAATAAAAGGGGAAAAGAGAGTTGGAAGAAATTGTATGGGCATACACAGAATTGGAAAGGAAGATTTAAAGCTGAAGAGGAAACAAGTTAAGGAATGGCAAAGATGTTTGTACTTGGTGCTTCTTTCTGCTCAAAATTATTTTTCTCTGGTTTAAAAAAAAATAACACCAGAAGGCCATAATCACCAGACATGCTGTCTAGCAAGAATTGTCCTTTGGAAGGAATATCAAATCCTGGCCATTAGACCTTAACCAAAACCCTCTCTTCAGCAGGCAAACTGGCTATGGAAACATTCAGTATTATCCAGTCCACTTTTGTCTAAAATAAACCAATTACATTTTGGAGACACTAACAAGGCTTTCAAGGAAAAGATTTTCACTGTTCGTCCTACAGACAGCTCTGTGATTACAGTTCTGGGAGGATTAAGCTCACTGGGAATCTTAAAAGAAAAGTCATTGAACTTGCTGCTTTCTACCCTGGCTTATACTTACCTCAGAACATTCATCTGCTGCAATAAGTGACTTAGGTTGGAAGGAGGTCAGCAAAGGCAAGAAATGTGAATGAACAATAACCGCCTTCTAAACAAAGTGATGATTCATGAATGAAAAATAGGAAGATTTTAAAGGTCACTAGACCCAGTTAAACTGGATGTCTAACTCTTGTGTATCTGGCATACAACATGCAGAACTGCCATGTGGCAATTACTTGAGTATTCATCAGCATGAATAATTCTGGTCTTGTTTAACCCATAGCCATACTAAATTACATAAAGAAAATGAGGTATAGTCTCAGATCCATAATCGGTAGTTTTATTACGCAACTTGCACCTCTTACAGAAATTCTGGCACTCTCTACAGCTTTTAACCCTCTTAGGAGATATGAACTATTTCTAGAACCAAGCTCTGAAAAAATACACCTTTGCAGCCCGAGGCTTCAGGAAGCCTCTCTTTTTTGGCAAAGGCATAGGTTTGTAATTTTACAGGGTACACTCATAGGTCACTTTTGGATGGCTTTCAGCCTAGTGCATTAGAATGATTTTAGCATTTTATTCAGTAATGCTTTGTTATTTTAATTAAGATATTATATTTCTTTTTTTGTTTTCTTTACTGCTACTTTTATCTGTGGCATTTAGAATGCCAGGACAGATCGCCTCAAGGAAAATAAAAGGCATTATATTCTGTTTCTCTCTAACATCTGTGCTTTCAACACATACATAATAAATATTCAGATGTGTTTGCTGTCATTATCTAGAAGGGGAAGTCTGTCACTGGGAAAAAGGAAGACCCATTTAATATCAGCAAGGCCAAGTTTCCTTTAATATTATGGAGCAGAGCAACCCGATATTTCATCAAAGTCTTTAACAAAAACATGACAACCTGGGGTGGAGATGTTTTTTTTTTGTGTCTTTCCTTAGGATCTTTCACAGAACTCTTGAGCACAATATGCACAGGATGTTCATCTTTTTATGCATTGCAGAATATTGCCTGTTAGTAGACCATATACACCTTCTTTGTTTTGGATATCCAAAATGGATGGGAGCAGACAAGGACATGTCCAAGATGCGATCGTTATTCACACTCTATTCCACTTCTCATCTACTGGTAAGGTTAAAATCCCCCTTCTTCTTTAAATAAAAAATGAGAAACCACTCTTACAGTAAGCTTAGAAAAAAATATTGGAGGGATTTCAAACCCTAATAGCCTATTATTACTTGCTTCAGTTTTGTTCCTTTGTTTGGGAGGTAACGTGTGGCACAGGAATTGCAGAACCTAACATTAGTTTGCTGGTTTACTAGATGAGTCATTTTCTCTTTCACCAGCCCCATCTGTAACATGCAGATTTTGGTCATAGTAACGGCTCCTTGAAAGAATACCTTAAAGAGATTTGCAAAGAAAATTGCATATCAAACTATGTTAGGAATTTGTACACCTGAAAAATTATGCGGATACATTCCAAGGCAAACACTGAGTGGTACAGTTTTTGCTAAACTTCTCAATTGTTTTTAAATGTGGGTGGATTTTTTTTCTTAATCCATGTATCTGAAATAGGTTATTTTGGAAATCAATTACAATTTAAAGAAATTAAATGTTTTAAAATGTTAACAAAGTTTCTTGGTAACCAGATAACATTCAATTATCATCCTTGAAAAATCTTTAATAATTCATGTCTGTGCCATACTGAAAAGATATGATTTATATTTTTCTTTTGCATTCTGATTACCATTACTAGTTCAGGACAGAAAGAGGGTCAAATTAATGGATATAACTTGGATATAATATGCAGCTTAATTCAGCATCAAGCTCATATTCAAAAATAAGGTTGTAAATTCAAATACCAAGGTCTAAACACAGTACAGTTTTTGTCCATAATTTCACTGATCTAAACATGAAGCAAATCTTATATTTATAGAAACAAGACAAAACTTATTTTTGCCAGTCTGATTATTTTATTTTCTCTTCCTCTCTTCACCTGGCAAAATTCCTTTGGAATACAAGATACTATACTTCATATATTTATCATCCTGGAGAGGAACTGAAGAAAAAATATGTGACAGATGTTAGTCACATTGCTTAATGTACTACTGGAACATGTTCAGAACTTATGGTGATGAGTATGATATAAATAATCTATATAGAAGAGAATCCTGAAACTTCCTCTGAGAAAATGTTCATTAATTTCAATCAGACTTTTACCTGGTTAATGGTTAATATGGGCTCATTCCCAGACTATAGGTATTTTTAGTCTATTTTTTAAAAAGACATAATATCATCATGTTTTTTCCTAAACTTTGTTCCCAAAGGATTTCTACTAATTTTCTTTTTCAAAAGTGAATTTATTAAGCAAAATGTACATGATAAATGGCAGCATTGGAGGCAATAAAAGCCTTGGAATGATAGTAGCCAACAGATAAAATAACAGGCAAAATGCTTATTACCAATTCTTTCTATTGGCCAGGATGTAGCCAGCAGAGTGGAATGGCTGTACTAGATCATGCCCAAAGGGCCATCCAGCTGAGGATTGTTTCTCTGCTTGATCTGGAGATACAATGGAAGATATGGTGAGCAAAAAACTTTCTATTCTCCCTCCACTCCTGAGTTTATAGGCCTGTCTTGTCTTTCTCCTGATTTGTCTGTTCTCTAGGAAAAGCACCCTATGTGCTTCAGTTTTGTCCCATTTGGAAATAAATCCACATTTTTAACAGTTGTTAGTTTAACAATTTTGCTAATAACTTCCAATTCTTACTCTATCCTTTTGCACATGGGATGACAGAGGTCAGAATTGCCATTTTAGGGGTGCTTCATGATTTAGGCAACTAAACAGTATATTGTTCTGTGTTGTGATATATCTTTTCCTAGCAGTTACTAACACGTGCTTTGGTGGGTTTTTTTTGTTTTGTTTTTGTTTTTTTTTTTGTCTGCTGTTGAGCATAGGACTGACATGTTTGTGGAACTAACTTGCATTACAGGATGGGGGTTGACCTACTGGAAAGTAGTGAAGGGGAAAGGGAACTGGGGGTCCTGGTGGATAGGAGGATGACCATGAGCCAGCAATGTGCCCTTGTGGCCAAGAAGGCAAATGGCATCCTAGGGTGCATTAGAAAGGCTGTGGTTAGTAGGTCAAGAGAGGTTCTCCTCCCCCTCTACTCTGCCTTGGTGAGGCCGCATCTGGAATATTGCATCCAGTTCTGGGCCCTCCAGTTCAAGAAGGATAGGGAATTGCTTGAAAGAGTCCACTGCAGAGCCACAAAGATGATTAAAGGAGTGGAACACCTCCCTTATGAGGACAGGCTGAGGGAGCTGGGTCTCTTTAGCTTGGAGAAGAGGAAACTGAGGGGTGACCTCATCAGTGTTTACAAATATGTAAAGGGTGGGTGTCAGGATGATGGAGCTAGGCTTTTTTCAGTGATATCCAGTGACAGGACAAGGGGCAATGGGTGTAAACTGGAGCATATGAGGTTCCACATTAACATCAGGAAGAACTTCTTTACTGTAAGAGTGACAGAGCACTGGAACAGGTTGCCCAGGGGGGGTGTGGAGTCTCCTATGTTGGAGATATTCAAGGCCTGCCTGGACAAGTTCCTGTGTGATGTACTTTAGGTTACCCTGCTCTTGCAGGCGGGTTGGACTAGATGGTCTTTTGAGGTCCCTTCCAACCCTTGGGATTCTGTGATTCTGTGATTATCTCAAGTGCTTTCTTCCGAGTGATAATGCTCAGTTCGGAGATCATAATTTTACATGTGAATTTATCTTTTTTTTACCCTTGTGCATCACTTTACATTTTTCTGCACTGCATTTCATCTGCCATTTTATTGCCCTATCAGCCTCATAAGTTTCAGCAGCAATTCTTCATAGTCAGTCTGCATTTTCCTGTTCTGAATAACTTTGTATTAACAGCAAACTTTCTAGCTCCCTACAGAAAGCCTTTTCCAGGACTTTCATGGAGACATTGAAAAGCACAAGTCCCACCTCACCCCCTTGTAAAATTCCACAGTGACCTTTCTTTTCAACAAGAATTAATATTTTATTCTTTTTCTCTGTTTTTTATCTCTTAATCCGTGGAAGATTCCCCAGCTCTGAAACAGACGGTGACTTCTCATTTTCTTTGAAGAGCCTGAGAGATGGCTGTTGTCAAAAGTCTTGTGGAAACACAGATAGACTTCATCAAGTAAATCAGTAAATCATCATTATTTTCATGACAATAATTTTGTCAAAAAATGTCAAAACATCTACGTCACAGAACTTCCCTCTACAGAAAGCACTCTTATCTTTCCAAGTAACTTGTATTTATCCAGGTTTCCACAAATTCTGTTACACGTTTTGATTATTAATTTATGTAATAGGGAAATCAGGGTTAGAGAATCTGGCACTTTGCCTTGTTGAACCTCATACCATCAGCCACACCCCTCTGTAGAGCTATCCTACTCAGGCAGATCAACACTCTTGGCCAGCTTGGTGTCATCTGCATATTTACTGAGGGTGCGTTCAATTCCCTCTCTCAGATCGTCAATAAAGATATTAAACAACACTGGCCCCAATACTGAGCCTTGAAGGGCACCACTAGTGGCCAGTCATCAACTAGATATGATGTTATTCACTACCACTCTTCAGGCTTGTCCAACCAGACAGTTTTTCACCCAGCAAAGAATATACCTATCCAGGCCACAAGCAGCCAGCCTCCCCAGGAGAATGGTGTGGAAGATAATGTCAAATGCTGTATTAAAGTCAAATAGACAATATCTACAGCCTTTCTTTCATCAACTAGGCAGGACACCTTGTCATAGAAAGAGATAAGGTTGGTCAAGCAGGACCTGCCCTTCATTAACCTTTGCCTACTGGGCCTGATCCCCAGGCTTTCCTGCACATGCTTTATGATCGCACTCAGGATGACCTGCTCCATGACCTTCCCTGGCACTGAGGTCAGGTTGACATTACTGTAATTTCTGGGATTCTCCTTCTTGCTCCTTTTGGCCAACCTCCAATCCTTCGGGACCTGCCACTAGACCAGGACTTCTGATAAATAATGGAGATTGGCTTGGTAAGCTCCTCTGCCAGCTCCTTCAGGATTCTTGGGTGGAACCACGTGGCCCCATAGACTTGTATAGGTGTAAGTGGAGCAGGAGGTCACTAACCATTTCCTCATGGATTATGGGGATTTCAATCAGCTCCCCATCTTTGCCATCCAGCACAGAAAATTTGAGTACCCTGATGATGGCTGGTATGTCTATTAAAGACTGAGGAAAAGGCAGCATTAAGAATCCCAACATTTTCCACATTCTCAGTCACTAGATTTTCCCTAGTACCCAGTAGAGGATGGAGGTTCTCCTTGGCCCTCCTTTTATTGTTAATATATTTGTAAAATACTTTTCATTATCTTTTATGTGAGTGATCAGATTTAGTTCCATCTGTGCCTTCGCCTTTCTAACTTTCTCTCTACATAGCCTAACAAAATCCTTGTACTTCTCACAGGGTGACCTTCTTCCACAGGTGATAAACTCTGTTTTTGTCCTGAGTTCAAGTGATATCTCCCTGCTCAGCCAGGCTGGTCTCCTTTCCCACCTGTTCAATTTTCATTGCATAGGGACTGCCTACTCCTGCACCTTGCAGATTTCATTCTTGAAGAGTGCCCAGCCTTCCTGGACCCCTTTGTCCCACAGTACTGTTTCCTAAGGGAGTCTCTGAAACAGCATCTTAAACAGGCCATAGTCAGCCCTCTGGAATTTTAAGGTGGAGGTTTTGCTGACCTTCTTTCTGACTTCTCCAAGGATTAAAAATTTTATTATTTTATGATTATTTTGCCCCAAATTATCACATGACCCACCAGTCCTTCTCTGTTTGTGAATAGCAAATCTAGCCTAGCATCTCCTCTAATTGGCTCACTTACCAGCTGAGTCAGGAAATTGTCTTTCACAACTTCAAGAACCTCCTGGACTGTTTCCTCTCTGCTGTATTGTACTTTCAGCAGACATCTAGTAGGCTAAAGTCCCCCATGAGAACAAGGGTTAGTGATCGTGAAACTTCTTCCTGTTGTTTGAAGAACACATAATCCTTGGAAACATCTATCCATTACTGTCATGGAAAAGAGATGTATGACATAGAAATGCCGTTCGTATAGATTTTTCTTTTTGTAAGAATTCCTTTTGAATGTGCTGACATCTTGTGGTTGTAAATTTGAAAAGTGCCATGTGTGCATCGAGGTGAGGTAGTTACTGCATGGCATTCTGGGATCTTCAGCTCTTCTTGGAGACTTCAGCCAAAGACCCCATGTTGAGGAAAATCTTGGATGTGACTACAAAGCATTGATTTATTTTATTCTTCCTGGGTGGAAATTCTTTTTTCACCACAAGCCTCATAATTCTGGGAGCAAAATGAGCACTCTCACATACATTTATTTTCTTCAAGTCATATAGTCATATAAATCTCTGTGCCTGAGACACAGTCCAGAACTGTGAGTATAACACTTCCAAGAATACAAGAATACTGCCTTGTGTTTGCCAGAGTGAACTGCTTGTCTTTCACTGCTTCTTGGCTTTCTTTTGTGGCCAGATGCTAGCAGAAGGGGGGAATCTTGCTCTCTTTTTCCCCACAGTAAACAGGATGAAGGTCTGTGCTCTAGTTCTTTGGGATACTGTTTGGTTTTTGCTTGTTTTTTTTTTCTCTAAATACTGAATTCCCTGCAAGCCCATCTTGTCTCACTTTTACAGTCTAGAGATGACTTCTTCTATCATTGATGTCTTATGGCTATTCTTTTTTTTTTCGTATTCCTTCTGTGTCTGTAGTATCCGTTCCAATCTCCCCATGTTTTAAAACCTGTCTTTTTTCTTGTCTTTTTCTAACTTTCTTTTTTTTTACTCTTGTTCAACCTTCTTCAGCAGAGCTTTTGTTGTGCCTGTCTGCAGCACAGCAGCTGATTCCACAAAACAAAATACACCAGCTTCAATACCTTTGTTCTGCTGTGAGTAAAAATATGAGGAGCACAGCCTGTGTGCATAGCTTAAGGCAACCTAATAAAGCTTCTCAGGGTTACTGTGAATATAATTTCCAAGCTGAAGATCCAGCAGGCAGGAAGACTGCTAGTATCCACAGCAGACACACTTACAGAAGGTAATGCAAAATACCCAGCTCTTTGGGGGTTAATAAGATGCTTGTGAGGGCAAGGGGAGAGGTTTTTTTGGGTAGTTATGCCTCAGGCATAAGGACTGGCATCCACTGAGCTCAGTGTGATAGTGAGACACAGTAAGAGAGGCTCTATGTATACAATCTGTCTCCCTCTGTTTATGTTCATGATTCATTTGTGCCTACATACTCTTAGGAACAGTATGCTGCACTCTGTTATTAAACACGAAACTGTGTACATAGCTTCTGGGATTTGTATATATGTCTCATAAGAAGAAAAGAAGGGTTTCAGTAAAATTCTGCCCATATGGCAGGTCAGCATGCATTAGGCTCAATTTTTCTGATGCTCTTGTTCTGAAGAGCCATTCAGAGAATTTATCTAGCCAGTAATACAGGAACTTTCCAAACAGGAGAGTTTATATGTACACATATGTTTCATAAAGATTTCATGAAGTTAAAAAAAAAAAAAAGCGGTATATCAGAAACTAGAAGAAAGGTAATATGATCAAAGTATTCTGTAGCGTTAGCATATTCTCAGTACAAGGGGAAAGCTTACAGATATCAACTCAGAGGGTATTTATTACAGATAATGGAAATGGAATAGAATTTAGAGACCTGAAAATGTTAATCTTTTTAGGCAATAGTTAATTATTATGACTGAAAAGAAAAAATCGTAATAACTTCAGTTTTTCCCAAGTCAAATCTAGTAGTTACAATGGCAGAAGTTATTTGAGAAAATTAAGAGATTAAGTAGTTTGTGAAATCAACACAAAAATGAAAAAATGAGCCTTAGAATAACTGTATACATCCCAGCAAAATTGTTATGATTTGGATGCTTTCACTGCTGATTGATAATATGATGAACAACAAGTCTAAGAGGAAAATATAGTCAAGAGAGGCAGATAAAAAGCCTAGTCCAGATCAGTTCCCTTGAATGATTCTCTAAAGTAAATATTTTTTTTCCCTGGTTTTGTGACTAAGAAAAAAAATTGAAAATAAAGTCCTTCTTTTCTTTTATATCTGTATGGACATCAGGACATTTAATTTCCATCCCTGTATGATCACAAATACATGTTATCCTCATTTCAAGGACTTTCCTAAAATCCATAATTAAACTACAGTCCCTTAAAAATTAAAATTTTAATGGCATTCATGTTGGATTGAACTCAAGTCTTTTCAGACACCTTGTGCTGGAAAATTAATTGTTTGAGCACAGGAACTATACTTCTGAAAGTTTATTTGCAGCTTCATCTGCTTACCTGCTATATTAAACCTTTTATCATCTTTTAATGAACTTTATTGTCAACTAAAAAAGTCTCCGTTTGTAACTTGCAAACTGTAAGAAAAGAAAATACATTTTTCCCTTTCCTTGCCAATATTTCATTTAGAACTTCTCATTTTATTTCCTAAACTCCTTAGGAATTGTGCATTTGATCCAAAACATATCTTATATGTTATTAATATTCACTTCAAGGTTTCAGAACATAGTTTTGGAAGTCATCAATCTAAAAAGTACAGTTGTTAGCGTAAGAATGTACACATAACCACTGGAATGGTTATATGAGGTGCTTTATTGCAGTGCTGGGAAACCAGGGGCACTCGCCCAAATCTGACTTCGACCTTGTCACATCGCACTTGCAATTTATACATCAAAAGTTTTGCAATTAATGCATATTCAACCTAAATTGCTACCTTAACTAATGCATATGCATTAGGGATTGCCTCATCAGTCTATTATGACATCAGCCTCTTCTGCGCTTGCATAGTCCCCCTTTGGTGGTTGTTCTGATGAAGTAAGGAGTCTTCCTCAGATGAAGTAAGAAGTCTTCCTCGCTTTGTCCTTTTTGACCTGTCCGTTCTTTGGACAGGCCCCAACCATTATGTGGATGCCAGCATTCTCTTGTTTTCACTTGGCTGCCTCTGGTCAGCCTGCATGTTCTGCTTGGATAAGGTATTACAGTACTTTCTTAAATCTACCCATGCCTAAGTTACAACTAAGGTACAGAACAGCAAAGTTACAACTAAGGTACAAAACGATTAACTAAGGTACAGAACAGCAAAATCAAAGGCCTACTATTGATTTGCAAACATTCAAATATAATTATTTTTAACATAAAATTTCATCCTTTTTCTAACATAGTGGCTGAAAATTCTAGCACAACCTCCAGAAATTCCCTGAGGCCATAGTGCTGAAGTGAAACCAATAGCAATAATCCAAGTTGTGTCCCATGCTGAGATTCTTCTTATTGTGATCAATTAGCACTGACAAAAGATACTTTCCTTGTCATGGGTTCAGCAGTAGCAGTCATTTTTTCTCCTTCTTGGTGGCTGGTGCAGTGCTGTGTTTTGACTTTCGGGCTGGGAGCGGTTACTGGTGGCGCATACGTTTTTGAGTTACTGCTTAAATGTTTGGTTTTTGTCCAAGGCCTTTTCTAAGCTCATGCTCTGCCAGGGAGGAGGGAGAGATAGGGCTCCTGGCCTGGGCTAGTCGGGGAGGTATTCCATACCACACCACGTCATGCTCGGGGAGGTAACCGGAAGTTGGCCGGAAAGGGGGGGTTAGCTCTCTTCTGGGTTGGGCTCGTTTCAGCAGGTGGTATCGTATTCTCTCTCCTTGTTTATTTCCTCTAACATTGATTTATTAGTGGTAGCAGTAGTGAATTGTGTTATACCTTAATTGCTGGATTGGTTTTATCTCAGTCTGTGGGAGTTGTATTCCTCCAGTTCTCCTCCCCATCCCTCCGGGAGTGGGGAGGTGGGGGGGGGGGGGGGGGGGGGAAACAAAGGGGTATGTGGTACTGCGGGAGACTGAGCTGGGGTTTTAAACCACGACAGTTCTTTTTGGCGTCCAACGTGGGGCACAAACCCACAAAATAACAACAAATCTAACAGGATTTATAGTCATTTGTCACAATGCTGATTCATTGACTCTCACAGTTGTTTCTCTTGATCTCACGGTTTCAGGATTTTACCAATTACTTTCAATATATATTAGCTGTGTTAGTGTTTATCAATCATGGGATTTGGGCTAAGTTTCTTATCTCATTGTTCTTTATGTTAATGACTTGTAATACAATAGAAGCATTGATCATGAAACATCTGGTTTATGTTCCCGGTATGGTCACTAACTTTATACTTTGGGAGGTATATAATAGAAGTGCTTAGCAATTTCACATCTTTTTTCTCCTTCTCGGGTGGTCAACCTGTGAAGGAGACATTCTTCTATCCTCCCAGTTCTCTCTCCAGATGGTCTACAGCATCATTTGAGAGTTTTGAAGATTTTGAATGGCCTTTTAATACTGTTGAGACTTGTACGCTGATTGTGATGGGGATCACCATAGTAGCACGCATACAGAGTGTGTTTTGCCCACAATTATTTCATCTGATTTCAAGAGTTAAGCGGAGTCAGGTCTGGTCCTTTACTGAGGTTAAACGACGAAATAGGAGGACCAAGAGATTTTCCCAGAGGCCGGACAGCCATGAGTGGCAGGGTGTGTGGGATAGTATGGGCAAGCATCTAGGTCAGTGGGCACTTTTACTTCCAAACAAGTGCAAAATCTGGAAGAATTAGTAAAACACCTAAATGAGGTGTGTTGTCGTTCTGGCCATACCAGAGATGGACAAATTACGGCAACGTGCTGGGGCTTGGCCTATGCCTATGGGGCCTTGTTCGACATTATCCAACCCCTTCAAAAGGAAAAATATGTCCCTGGATCTGAGGGCAACACAGAAGTCAGCACAGCAGTTCCAACTCCAAGTACAGCAGCTACACCATCCCCAGCGGCAAGTACAGTTGCTACCCAAACTTCAGCTGTGACAGACAATGCAGCTACCCCAGCAACAAGTACAGCAGCTACTCAAACCTCAACTGCGACAGACAGTGCAGCTACCCCATCAACAAGTACAGTTGCTGCTCAAACTACAGTGATAATCACTGCAGCTGAACCAGAGGACCAATTCGTACCAGTATCGGTTGCTTCCGTACACAAGAGAAAACCCAAAAGAGAGGCAAGAAGGAGGAGGCAGGATGAAGAAACTACGTATCCACCACCTGGTCTAGTATCTGATCAGGGGTCATCATCACATGACGAAGAAGAAGAGGTGACTTCTCAATCTCGGACCTCAACTGAGCTGTGGAATATGCGAAAAGATCTCACCCGTCAACCAGGGGAGCACATCATCACCTGGTTGCTCTGATGTTGGGATAATGGGGCTGATGGTCACGAACTAGCAGGTACAGAAGCCAAGCAGCTGGGGTCACTTGCTAGAGAAGGGGGAATTGACAAAGCAATTGCAAGAGAGAAAAAGTCCCTCAGTCTTTGGAGGCGGCTTTTGGCAGCTGTGAAAGAGAGGTTCCCATACAAGGATGAATCATTTGGCCAAGTGGACTACTATAGACAAAGGCATCCAGTCCCTGAGGGAATCAGCTATCGTAGAGATGATCTATCACATCAAGCCAAATAATGGGGATGTACCCATAGACCCAGATGAAGTCGAATGCACACGACCCATGTGGCAAAAACTTACACGAAACGCACCGTCGTCATATGCCCATCCATTGGCAACAGTAACCTGGAATGACATAGTACCACTAACAGTGGATGAAATGGTTCATAAACTCCGAGAATTCGAAGACAATCTTACCCCTTCCATCATCTCAGCTGTGGAAAAATTGTCTCAGGATATCAAACAAGATCTCAAACAGTTGAGGGACGATCTGTCTGATTTATCCAGCTCCTCACGTGTGCCAACACGCGTTTCAGCTATTAACAAAAGGCGTCCTATTGTTCAAGAGAGAAAATATATAAGATACACACCACGGGCCACCCTATGGTTTTACCTGCGGGATCACAGAGAAGACATGACGAAGTGGGATGGAAAACCTACTTCAGCCTTGGAGGAACGTGTGAGGGAATTGAAGAGAGGAGCAAGGGCGAAGACTGATCGCCCCATGAGAGCTGCAGCTTCAGTCTCTGGTGAACAGGTTCCCAGATAGAGCGGAAGAGCTGATTTTACTCCAGCTCCTGTGATAAAGAAGAATAATCCCTTTCAACACGAATTAGGTGTCCAAGATTGTGACGACAATGACTATTAGAGGGGCCCTGCCTCCAGCCAGGTGGAGGTAGGGGGACAATCATATTTACTGGACTGTGTGGATCAAATGGCCTGGCACATCAGCCCCACAGAAGTATAAGGCTCTAATTGATACCGGTGCACAGTGTACCCTGATGCCATTGAACTGTCAAGGGGTGGAACTCATCTATATTTCTGGAGTGACAGGAGGGTCCCAAGAGTTGACTGTACTAGAGGCTGAAATTAGCCTGACTGGGAGGAAATGGCAAAAGCACCCCATTGTGACTGGTCCAGAGGCTCCATGCATCCTCGGCATGGACTATCTCAGGAGAGGGTACTTCAAAGACCCAAAGGGTACCGGTGGAATTTTGGAATTGCTGCTTTAGGGACTGTCATGGTTTGAGCATGTTTTGAGGGTGTTTTTGTTCAAGGTTTTTTCCAGCCAGGTGGAGGAGGGGAGGCCGGGAGGAAGGAGAGACAGGACACCTGACCCAGGCTAGCCAATGAGGTATTCCATACCATAGCACGTGATGCCCAGGATGCATACTGGGAGAGAGAAGGCAGGAGGGGTGGAGCTCTAGAGGAAAATGGAGGAGGGAGCACGTGGTGCTTGGCCGGGCAGGGTGGAGTGAGTTATGGATCAGTGGCTGGTGGGGTGTTGTATTCTTTTCGCTTGTTATTGGCTGTATCGTTATTATTGTGTTATGCCTTAGCTATTAAACCGTTCTTATCTCAATCCGTGAGGGCTACATTCTTTGGATTTTCCTTCCTAACTCTCAGGGAGTTGGGGGACTTGGTTTAAACCACGACATATTTGGCGCCCAACGTGGGGCCCGAGGGATTGAGATAAGAACAGATCTGAGCGGATTTATGGTCTCTTGTCACAATGCTGATTTATTGGCTCTTAGAGGTTTTTCTCTGGATCTCACGGTTTCGGGATTTTGCCGGGTACTTTGTGTATGGATTGGATGTGTTTGTGTTTGTCGATCATGGGGCTTGGGCTAAAGCTTTTGTTTCACTGTACTTTATGTCAGAGGCTTGTAATATGGGGAGGCTCCGGCAGCAGGGGGGGGATGGACGTGGCCGTGGACTTGGACTTGTACCAGGTCGTCCCGCTGCTCTTCGCTGTCCTTGTCCTTGTCCTCGTCCTCGTCTGCGTGATGCTTCATGAAGCCGGGAAGGAGCAGCCCCGGGAGCTGCCGGCAGCTGAGGCTGCCAGGGAGAGTGACACGGGGAGCCAAACGGCTGTGGCAGAGCAGCGGGAACAGGTGGAGGAGGAGCGGAGCAGGGCGGTAGCTGAGCAGCAGGATCAGGCAGAAGGGGAGGTGAGTCCCGAGGCCGTTCCTAACCCCGCAACAGCCGAGAGTGTCCCCTGGAAGTCACCCGCTGAGCCCCAGCAGGATGCAGGAGACCACGCAGCATTTCCCAGCAAGGCAGAGAAGGAAGATCCGGACTCAGGAGAAAAGAAGCTGGTGGTGGGAGAACTAGCAAGCAGGGCAGCTACATCAGCCCCGATCCCAAAAGTTAAGCAGAGTCAGGTTTGGGTCTTGTCTAAGGTTAGACAAGTACATAGGAGCACCAGTAGACTGTTTCCAAGGCTGGACAGTCATGAGTGGCAGGGCATGTGGAACAGTATGGCCAAGTAGCTGATCCACTGGGCCCCTCCAGTGCTTTGGAAGCATTGGAAGTGGAAGGCAGCTGTATGGAGTCCCCAGCAGCAAGCTGTAGAACTGCTGAAGGGGACGGTGAATGATTTTGAGCCTGGTGGGCCCAGGTACTTCAGGCCATCATTCCAGAGATGCAACATAGAGATCTCTCATGATCGAGGGGTGGACTTAAGAGTGATATTGTATTGAAAATTTGGGATCTGGGCATGACGTGAATGGTATGGAATAAGGGGTGGATAATGTCATGGTTTGAGCATGTTTTGAGGGTGTTTTTGTTCAAGGTTTTTTCCAGCCAGGTGGAGGAGGGGAGGCCGGGAGGAAGGAGAGACAGGACACCTGACCCAGGCTAGCCAATGAGGTATTCCATACCATAGCACATGATGCCCAGGATGCATACTGGGAGAGAGAAGGCAGGAGGGGTGGAGCTCTAGAGGAAAATGGAGGAGGGAGCACGTGGTGCTCGGCCAGGCAGGGTGGAGTGAGTTATGGATCAGTGGCTGGTGGGGTGTTGTATTCTTTTCGCTTGATATTGGCTGTATCGTTATTATTGTGTTATGCCTTAGCTATCTCAATCCGTGGGGGCTACATTCTTTGGATTTTCTTCCTAACTCTCAGGGAGTTGGGGCACTTGGTTTAAACCACGACAGAGACTGAGGAAATTGAGCATCTGTCCACCTTGCCTGGTCTCTCAGAGGATCCTTCTGTGGTGGGGTTGCTGAAAGTCGAAGAACAAGTGCCAATTGCGACCACAACAGTGCACCGGCGGCAATATCGCACCAATCGAGACTCCCTGATTCCCATCCATAATCTGATCCATAGACTGGAGAGGCAGGGAGTGATCAGCAGGACCTGCTCACCCTTTAATAGCTCCATATGGCCAGTGCGAAAGTCTAACTGAGAGTGGAGACTAACAGTAGACTATCGTGGCCTGAATGAAGTCACACCACCATTGAGTGCTGCCGTGCCAGACATGTTAGAACTGCAGTATGAATTAGAGTCAAAAGCAGCCAAGTTGTATGCCACGATTGATATTGCCAATGCATTTTTCGCAATTCCTTTGTCAGCAGAGTGCAGGCCACACTTCGCTTGTACTTGGAGGGGTTTCCAGTTCACTTGGAACCGACTGTCCCAGGGGTGGAAACACAGCCCTACCATCTGCCATGGACTGATCCAGACTGCACTGGAACAGGGGTAAGCTCCAGAGCACTTGCAATACATCGATGACATTATTGTGTGGGGTGATACAGCAGAAGAAGTTTTTGAGAAAGGGAGGGAAATAATCCAAATCCTGCTGAAAGCTGGTTTTGCCATAAAATGGAGTAAAGTCAAGGGACCTGCATGGGAGATTCATTTTTTGGGAATAAAATGGCAAGATGGACGTAGACATATCCCTACAGAAGTAATCAATAAGATAACAGCAATGTCTCCACCAACTGATAAGAAAGAAGCACAAGCTTTCTTGGGTGCTGTGGGGTTCTGGAGAATGCACATTCCAAATTACAGTTCAATCGTAAGCCCTCTCTATCATGTGACCCGGAAAAAGAATGATTTCAAATGGGGTCCTGAGCAACAACAAGCCTTCGAGCAAATTAAACGTGAGATAGTTCATGCAGTGGCCCTTGGACCAGCCCAGACCGGTCCAGATGTGAAAAATGTACTGTACACCGCAGCTGGGGTAGAATGGTCCTACCTGGAGCCTCTGGTAGAAAACTCCAGGGGAGACTCGAGGTCGACCCCTTGGTTTTTGGAGTCGGGGATACAAAGGCTCAGAGGCCAGCTATACCCCAACAGAGAAAGAGATATCGACAGCTTATGAAGGGGTTCGAGCTGCTTCGGAAGTGATTGGCACTGAAGCACAGCTCCTTTTGGCACCCCGCTTGCCAGTGCTGGGCTGGATGTTCAACGGCAAGGTCTCCTCTACACATCATGCAACTGATGCTACTTGGAGTAAATGGGCTGCACTAATTACACAACGAGCTCGGATAGGAAATCCCAGTCGTCCAGGCATTCTGGAAGTCATCATGGACTGGCCAGAGGGCAAAGATTTTGGAATGTCACCAGAGGAGGAGGTGATGCGTGCCGAACAGGCACCACCATATAATAAATTGTCAGAAAGTGAAAAGCAGTATGCCTTGTTCACTGATGGGTCCTGCTGTACTGTGGGAAAGCATCGGAGATGGAAGGCAGCTGTAGGGAGTCCTCAACGACAAGTTGCTGAAACTGCTGAAGGAGAGGGTGAATCGAGTCTGTTTGCCGAAGTGAAAGCCATCCAGCTGGCCCTGGACATTGCTGAGCGAGAAAGGTGGCCAGTACTTTATACTGACTCATGGATGGTGGCAAATGTCCTGTGGGGGTGGTTGCAGCAATGGAAGCAGAGCAACTGGCAATGCAGAGGTAAACCCATCTGGGCTGCTGCATTATGGCAAGATATCACTGCCCGGGTGCAGAAGCTGGTGGTGAGGGTACGCCATGTAGATGCCCACATACCTAAGAGTTGGGCCACTGAGGAACACCACAATAACCAACAAGTGGATAAAGCTGCTAAGATTGAAATAGCTCAGATGGACTTAGATTGGCAACATAAAGGCGAAGTATTTTTGGCCCGGTGGGCCCATGACACTTCAGGCCATCAGGGCAGAGACTCAACGTACAAATGGGCTCATGATCGAGGGGTGGACTTAACAATGGACACTATCGCCCGGGTTATTCATGAGTCTGAAAGATGTGCTGCAATTAAACAAGCTAAACGGTTAAAGCGTCTTTGGTATGGAGGACGATGGCTGAAGTATAAATACGGGGAGGTCTGGCAAATTGACTGTATCACACTCCCACCAACCCTCCAAGGCAAGCGCTATGTGCTTACCATGGTGGAAGCAACCACAGGATGGCTGGAAACATATGCTGTGCCCCACACCACTGCCCGGAACACTATCCTGGGTCTTGAGAACCAGATTTTGTGGCGACATGGCACCCCAGAGAGAATTGAGTCAGACAATGGGACTCATTTTCAGACCAACCTTATAGGCACTTGGGCCAAAGAACATGGCATTGAGTGGGTATATCACATCCCCTACCATGCACCAGCCTCTGGGAAAATTGAACGGTACAATGGGCTGTTAAAAACTACACTGAGAGCAATGGGTGGGGGAACTTTCAAGCATTGGGATACACATTTACCAAATGCCACCTGGTTGGTCAACACCAGAGGATCTGCCAACAGGGCTGGCCCAGCCCAGTCAGAACTTTTACATATTGTAGAGGGGGACAAGGTGCCTGTAGTGCACATGAGAAATTTGCTAGGGAAGACAGTCTGGGTTACTCCTGTTTCAGGCCAAGGCAAACCCACTCCTGGGATTGCTTTTGCTCAAGGACCCGGATATACTTGGTGGGTAATGCAGGAAGATGGGGAAGTCCAATGTATACCTCAAGGGGATTTGATTTTAGGGAAAAACAGCCAATGAACTTAATTATACGTTGTTGCTTGCTGTGTAATATTTTTATAGTCCATCAACTAGATGTCTTCAGGTCACCAGCAACTGGCCCTGACTTCCCTCTAACCATCGTCCCAAAAGAGAATGAACTTTGATAGAACCAGATAAGTTCTGCAGTAAAGGAATGATCAACATCAGCAGGCAACAATCCAGCACTGCACACAGACTCTCCTGCTACAAAAGACTATTACAAACCTAACATCATGGACCAAATGGACTCAATAGCATTATAGGGATTGGTCCATGTATTAAGAAATGATTTCTTTCTCTCTGCCTGGGTGTATGCAGATGTATATATATATATATATATATATATATATATGATGGTATATTGAAAATGTGGGATCTGAGCATGACGTGAATGGTATGGAATAAGGGGTGGATAATGTCATGGGTTCAGCAGTAGCAGTCATTTTTTCTCCTTCTTGGTGGCTGGTGCAGTGCTGTGTTTTGACTTTCGGGCTGGGAGCGGTTACTGGTGGCACATATGTTTTTGAGTTACTGCTTAAATGTTTGGTTTTTGTCCAAGGCCTTTTCTAAGCTCATGCTCTGCCAGGGAGGAGGGAGAGATAGGGCTCCTGGCCTGGGCTAGTCGGGGAGGTATTCCATACCACACCACGTCATGCTCGGGGAGGTAACTGGAAGTTGGCCGGAAAGGGGGGGTTAGCTCTCTTCTGGGTTGGGCTCGTTTCAGCAGGTGGTATCGTATTCTCTCTCCTTGTTTATTTCCTCTAACATTGATTTATTAGTGGTAGCAGTAGTGAATTGTGTTATACCTTAATTGCTGGATTGGTTTTATCTCAATCTGTGGGAGTTGTATTCCTCCAGTTCTCCTCCCCATCCCTCCGGGTGTGGGGGGGTGGGGGGGGGAAGGGGTGTGTGGTACTGCAGGAGACTGATGTGTGGTTTTAAACCATAACATTTGCTGAACATTTTTTTTCTGCTTTATCATCACCCCTATTTAAGAAGTGGCTCTTCCTACACTTACAACACTGATAAGTGTGTTACCTTTTTTTTCCAGACAGTTTTGGCCACACTATTCAGAATATTCCTTTCTATTCTGCGAATTAACTCCTAACACATTTCTGCTTCCACAAAATGCTAGTAATTTTTGTTCTGCTCTGACTGTGATGGGATCTAGTATTATTAAAGTCAAAATTTCAAGACAAATACACCTGTGCCTTCTGCATCTAGCAAGCCCTCTGGAAGATCAAAATATTTTTAAATCCTAATTTTCTTTAAATAAAAAGGAAAAATATAGCTATTCAAGTAGAGAAGACTCAAGTAAGGAAAATTTGCTTGTAGATATTCTTTGTCCATTGTCCTTGCTTTTTACTACTCAATCACCTTCTGAGTACCATAACACTCAGATCCTTCTAGATTCTTCTGAAGTATTTCTGTTACCTGCTCTCCACTGTAGATTCCATGAGTTTCAAAGTCTTACTTGTGACTGTAACTGACTATCTCAGCCGTACTCCACTGTCTCCAAAATCCTGTGTCTTGAGAATGCTCATTAACTCCCTCAGGGAAGAAAGAGTGTCCCTTCTCCTCTCAGCAGAATATTTGTCCCAAGATGCTTTATTAAGGGAACATAAACATAACTCCAAATGCACAATAAGACAGAGGCTACCTAGCAGTGGCACGAAAAAACAGAAGATACATTTCTTTGCTGGTTAGCAGCCATGGAACAAAGCAGGATGCAATTAGTATCTGGGAAGCCTCTGAACACATGGTGCATATAGTTGTCAGCATGTGTGCCAATACAGACTGAATAAGGAAGGGTCCTTGGAACCATCTTTTCTTTCAGAAGTACTCTGAGCTTCCCTTGCACTCTGGGCAGTCTGCTGGGTGTCAGTGCAACCTGATTTGCTAAGAACACTAGTGTGACATGCTAAAGGAAATCAGTTTCCAAGCACAAGACATTTTTTTAGCTGTGCTATTTCCAAACAGCTCAGCCAAATCAGACCAAATTTTCCTTGGAACACTTGAATGCACTGCTTCTCAATAAGGAATAAGTATTTGTCAATTTCTAATTTTCTAGGTTCAGTTGATTCATCAGTAGTACAGTTCTTCAGCAAGTAGTCATAAGGCAGTTTATAACAGAACAAGTCAATTTTAGTCTTCTTATATTCCAGAGGACCAAACTGTATTAATCCAAACACTTCAGAAAGATAAACAAATTGCAGGTTAAGACTAGGCTTGGAAAATTTTAATCTCCAAGATAAACATCTCTGAATGTATGAATGGGTGATAAAAAAGGACTTTAGAAGGCAATATTTAGGAATCTACTAGAATATTATCTGTAACAGACAGTAATTAGTCTGAAAAACAGTAACTTCAGTAAAACTATCTTATCTTGGCCCTATAAAATGTATTGAAGTGATGGTAATCATGTAATTTAAAAGGGTTTTCTGACTAAGGGTTTACAAAGGATTCATTACAGTAATTATGCAAATATAAACCCATTGTTCATGTATCTTAATTCATAACCCTAAAGTTATTAGTCATAAACATTACTCCATGTTGGTATATCAAAGTCATATGTTTGTCTGCCTAACAGTACATTTGATAATCAAAACTGACTTCCTTTTTTCAGAGGCAACTCCAACATTGCTGACAGGCTCAGCTGCATCTTGCAAGTCTGTTGAAGCTCATTGGAACCGGCTGTGCTGAATGTGGGGGTGATCCCTGGCTTTTTCTCACAGAGCCCACCCTTGCAGTCTCCATACTGGCTAGACCTTGATGTGGATACCCAGTAAAGAAAAGCAGCAGTGCATTTCATGGCAGAATTTGGCTCCTAGGACTGAAGAAAGCCATGGACTAAAGTAGTCTCTGTCCTGCTTCTGGTTCTGGACCCTGTAACCTTCTTGAGTAGCCTTAGGCCATACGCTATGTATTCCCTTAGCACATAAATTATCCATTCCTGAAAGAACATAAAGTGTCAATTATATGACAAATATAATATAGACAATGTGAGAAGCAAAGAGAGATAAATTCATCTTGGTAAGGTCCATACTAGGAAATACTAGATGAGAAAACATTTCCTTTAAGCTATTACTTTTAGACTTCCCTGTAAAGACACCCATTTTTTTACAATGTGTATTTCCCATCTCCTTGGTGACTACACATAGGACAGATATGTACTCTGAATTTGTTTTATGATCCCCCTTCATGTCAAACTGCTCAGGACTAGTGTTGAAAATACTAGCAAATATTTTTTTTAATCAGGCATGGAATCTTGACATGAATTTAAGGTTGATTAGAGAAATATTTCTTTCCCATTCAAATTGCTTAATAAAAATTATCCAGAAACAAGTTAGCAACCTTGAAAAAAATGAAGGACGAAAGTCTGACATCAAAAGGGCTTAGGAAAGGAAAATTCAGTTATTGTCTGAAAGAAAATTTTTATTTTGTTTATAATAACTCAGTTTCTTGCCTCAGTTTCTTCCAGGTTCTCAAAGTACTGAGAAGGCAGTGAAGGTGCAGAAGGAGATGAAAAGTTATCAGTCCTTTTCCTTTTATTTATGGTTGGAAAAAGGTACTGTTATTTTCTGAAAACACATGAAATTAGAATCTACTTTTGATTCTAAATGAAAATTTTACCTGCATATCTGATAGCATCAGTAACGTCCAGCTTGAAAAGTTCTTCACAGAATTCTGGAGATCTTACCTGTGAGACTTTTTGCTCCCTTTTTAGGACCTGACTTTGGAAAGAGCCATTCATCAGTCCCCATGCCAAATTCCTGAGGGTTTAAGGTGTCATTTCAGTGGAAGAGAATTTTTACCAGGAAAATTGCAAGCAGTTCCTGGTAATGTGTGAATATTTTTGAGGAAAACAATAGTACTTCTAAAATTTCTTCTGGTATAATGAGGAAAGAAAGCAAATCTATCTTCATATATAGGAGACTCAAACACTATGTCATTCTGTTTGAGTCTACAATGAAGGAGAAATAACTTCACAGAATGACAACTGAATTACATCTACTGATGGAAATGACTAATTGGTGTCAGAACTATCTAAGAACGCTTCAAAGGAAGCTAAGGACATGTATGTGAACAGCATACAGAACAAACCTTTCTCCTCTTGTTACGCGTGTCATCACTGCCCTTATGTATGCTCTGTCAGGGAACAGAAATTTCTTCCTTTTAGTTGCTATAAGAATGATGTTGGAACTCTCCTTTCTTCTGAGATTCAGGAAATGATAATGAACTCTTTCTGCTTGCTCTGAAGAACTCTCATCTGAAGCAGGAGACACAAGAGCTTTGAAAGCTGTCCCCAGCTCAGTACTATTGATATCTGGCCTTGTACCAGTGAAGGTAGTGTTTCTGTGACTGGATCAACTATCTTGGCATGATTTTTGCCTTCGTGCCAGCTGGGAGCCACATTTCACTGTGCACTTCATCTACACACTGGCAGAAGCTAGATCTCCCTGCAGGCTGCTTAACCACCTTGGCATGGCTTTTGTCCAAATGCTGGCTGGAAGCTGGTTCCTCTGTGGCCTTCTCAATTCTCTTGGCATGAGTATTGCTCAGACGCCAACTGAGAGCTCAGCTCCTGAAGCCTGCTGTTTCCATCTGCTAATACTGAGTGGTAACAAAAAGAGAGGGGTTATCCTTCAAACCACCTCAGATTTTTTTTCTTTTTTTTTTTTTTTTCCTTTTGGAAGTTTGTGAGGAAAAAAAGTTAAAGAAAAGGGGAGAGATAAGGAAACACTAAAGCAACACTGACTTAAACGTTCTGAAAAACATCTGTTCCAAAGAGAAATTGTAAGTCCAGCCTCTGTGTGTCTGGGTCAGTTCCATCTGGACAATCAAGTTACAGCTGACTGTAATTAATCTGCAAAGAAATGAAGCAGTGCCCTGTGGGATGTTTTGCTTTACCTGCTTAGTATTGAAAATTCACAGTGATTTCTGTATGATCTTAAGGTCCTTTCCAACCCTAACTATTCTATGATTCTATATGCTTCTTACAGATGAGTTGTAGGCTCCTGTTCTTCAATCCTGATCTCTGCATCTTTTTACTCTATCTCTTTTTGTAATTGCTGACTGGTTTCCCTGACTTTATGATTGTTTGCTTCTTTTCTGAGTGTTCAGTTGAATAAAATTTCTTGATCCTTGACTATAGCAGATTTTTTTTTGTTCACTCTAAATAGGTCTGTCTGTTTTTCGCTCAACCTCAAGTGCTGAATTCAAATGTTTCTGCCTTAAGCTACGTTTCCATGAAAGGATATTGTCTGGATACATAGAAATCTGGAAGTCTCTTTCTGACAAATGGCATCAAGTCTAGATTCTGAGTGAAGATTTATATCTGTATGGAGATGAGAAATGTTTAAAAACAGACAAGATAAGGCTGAGAGTGTTCACTCCTGCAGTTTAATGCAGCAATGTATCTCTAGATTTGCTAATCCTAAATGATGAAAAGTCCTGAGTCAGACATGAGAAATCGTGACATTTCTTCTAAAAACTTATGACTATTAAGCATTTATAAAAGCTGTATATCTCAAATGTCTTTGGCATTTGGGAGGTGGAGAGGTGGTGGGGGAGGAAGAAATGTAAAGAGAATGCTTATTACTGGGAATTATTTAGCAGAGCAAATAGCTTTACAACCTCTTTACTGGAGATATTAGTAGGCAGATTTGAACTTTAATACCTTTCCTTTGACAAATGTCTTCATATTTTTCTTAATTTCTTGGCTTCTCTTTATTCTGGCTTTGAGTAAGTCCTTCAAAAATATCTGGAAAGAAAGACACTAGGTGACTAGCCACTAGGAATTTTATATTCCTCTGGTTAGCTGGTTAGGTCATACGGTTCTTGTGCACTGTTTGGATTGTACAGTAGGAAGACGCTATTCTGCTTATTATTTTATAATAAAATAACTTGCTAATAACGTAGATGAATGCATAAAAACTTGTGCTAAAAGCATGATCCAAATAATAGTAATCAGTGGGCAGCTAGTTACTTCCAAAGGTACTTACAGTGTTTGGGCCCTACAGGGCCAAAAGTTGTATTCTAGACTTCATTTGTAGTCTTTCAATTTCCATGTTGTTATTTTAAAATACTTGTCAATAAACTGTAGTAAAAACCCATACTGAGAAAGGGGAGATAACTAGTGTCAGGCTACTTATGGGAAGAGACAGTTTTGCTTAGTCATGGAAATACAGAATGGTTGAGCTTGTCCAAGATCATTCTCAAGCAGGGCCACCTAGAGACAGTTGCCCAGGACTGTGTTTAGATGGCTTTTTTTTTTTTTTTTAATATCACCAAGGATGGAGCCTCCACAATGGTCCTGAGCAACCTGTGTCGGTGCTTGGTTCACTTCACAGTGAAAAGGTGTTTCTTGATGTTCAGATGGAACCTCCTGTGTGTCAGTTTATGCACATAAACTCTGGTCCTGCCACTGGGCAATGCTAAGAAAATCTGTCTCTGTCCTCTTTGTACCCTCCCTTCAGGTATTTATATATATTAATGACATCCCCCTGAGCCTTCTTGTCTCCAGGCTGAACATTCCCAGCTCTATCAGCCTTTCCTTACAGACAGGTGCTCCGGTACCTTCACATCCTTTCTGTGACTCTTTGTTGATCTCCCTCCTGTATGTCCATATCTCTCTTGTAGCGGAGAGCCCAAAACTGGTGTGTGTAGAGAGGAGTAAAGTAAAAGGAATAGTAGGAAGATGACCTGCCTCAACTAGCAGCCAAGTACTTTGTCTAATGTAGCTGAAGATAGCATTTACCTTCTTTACAGCAAAAGCACATTGCTGGCTCCTGTTCAACTTTGTGTCCACCAAGACCTCCAGGTCTGTTTCTGCTGTTTTCCAGGTGGGTGCTCCCCAGCATGTACTGGTATATGTGGTTGTTCTTCCAGGTGCAGGACTTTGCACTTTCTCTTGTTGAGCTGCATAAGGTTCTTGCTGGCCCATTTCTTCAGCCCGTCAAGGTCCCTCTGGGTGGCAACTTGACCCTTCATTCCTTTCAGGTTAGTGGTGTCTGCACACCTGCTGAGGGTGCAAACTCCCCTGTTACCCAGATCATTAATGAAGATATTAAACAAGTCTGTGTCAATCTATAAATATTTAATGTTTTATTGTTATATTTAAAAATTAACTTCAATACCAAGACAGGTATTATGTTGTAATACTATTGAATATCTAATGGAAATGGAAAGTGGTTCATGAAAAAACATTTTTAACCACAACTGTATGTAAAATGTAGTTGAAAAAAAAATCAATACAAACATCCCTGGTCTTTCAGTGATTTATCTGATTTGTAGAAGTTTAGTTTTAATGTCTTAAACAAACTTAAATAAAATACAAAATACAGTTATGAACACAAAATTACTAGAGACATTTTTAAAATTTGGTTTGCTTTTCTATGAAAAACAACCATGTGAATATGCTCCTTCTTACTCCATATCTTTGTTTTCTTCAAAAGTATTTGGCATAATTGGAATATATCTTCCAAAATTGCCATTTGCTACTGCCAGGGCTGTAGAACTGATGCAACTTTAAATGAATTGTCTGGTTATTTTTCTCACTGGTGTTCACACACTGCTGGCAGAATTGTTATTATTCTACTTAATTTTTCAGTGCATGTAATTTTTTGTTGATATCCATCACTGGCAGCTCATGGGAAGGAAAAACATTTCCATGGTATAGCTAAAAATTTGATGACCATGGGCTTGTACAGATGTAAATGAAGACAGTAATCAGTCAGAATAATCTTGTTACTGTCAGTGGTGCAAAACAGAAAGAATTGAGTTTTATTTTCAGAATCCATGTTGGTTTCACAGTGTTTAAATAAAGTGAAAAAAATATTTGCACTGTTTGATGTGATTTAAGCCCAGCCAGTAGCTCAGCACCAGGCAGCCACTCACTCACCTCCCTCTCTTCCTCCCTTCCCAGGCAGGATGGGGAGGAGAATCAAAAGAATGTAAAACTCTCAGGTTCAGATAAGAACAGTTTAGTAACTAAAGTACAGTATAATACTAATATGAAGGGAAATGACAAGGAGAGAGATATAAAACTGAAGGGGAAAAGAAAAAAGAACAATACACATAAGTGATGGACAATGCAATTGCTCACCACCTGCTGACTGATACCTAGCCCAACCTGAGCAGCAGTCAGTCCCTTTTGGGTAACTGGTTTATATACTGGGCATGATGTGCTGTGGTATGCAATACCCCTTTGGCTAGTTTGGGTCAGGTGTCCTGTCTCTGCTTCCTCCCAGGTTCTTGTCCCCCCTGCAGAACATGAGAGACAGAAAAGTCTTTGATCAGGGTGAGTGCTACTGAGCAAGAATTAAAACATAGGTGTCTGATCAGCATTGCTGTCAGATGAAAGCCAAAAGCATAACACTGCACCAGCTACTAGGAAGAAAATTAATCTCAGCCAAAACCAAGACACTGATATTATGATCTAGTCTGCATTGAGAATTACAACATAAAAAGATATCCTGTATCTTAACAAAAAGAATAATAGGCTGGTTTGGATTAGAAGGTACCTTAAAGATCCTCTAGTTCCACTAGCTCTGCTATGGGTAGGGACAGCTCACACTAGACCAGGTGCTCAAAGCAACCAAGCTGTCAACCTGTGCAACCTGGCCTTGAACGCTTCCAGAGATGGGGCATCTACAGCTTCTCTGGGCAACTTGTTCCAGTGCCTCACCACCCTCACAGTAAAGAATTTCTTCCTCTTATCTAATCTAAATCTGCCCTGTTTTAGTTTGAAGCCATTCTTCCTTGTCCTATCAGTAGATGCCTTTTTATGCCAGGGCATATTTAAGAGTGAATTATTATTTTATTTAAGTTACTTAATCTTCTTAACACTTGTGAGACAGCATCTAAGACTGGTCAGCAACACCTAAACAATAATTCGTTCTTTCATTTATTCTATTTTCCAACCCAACAATACCTGACGAGGAAGAAAACACTGTATTTAGGTCTATACAAAAAGATAGCTACTAGGAACCAGTGAATGGTTAACTGGAATGTCTATTTCCAGCATCAGTGTCTTACAGGGTATTAAAAATTGTTGCTACTATTGTAAATAAGTAATGAATTATAGAAATAGCAAAAATACAGTATTTATAAAAGAATAAAGACAGAATGGATGGGTTTTATTTGTTTTTTCATAACTCCCTATAAAACTTTGTATGAACTACATATAAACATATACTGCAGAAAAAGAAATACATCGTTTTCTAGGAGGGCGCCTGTCCCTTTTAATATTTCTACCACTTTTTAGCAATCCAATCTTATGTCTAGAGTTTTTTAATTAATAGACTAATTAGATTTCTTTAGCGCTTTTACTTTTTATTGACATTTAAAGTGTTTATTCACCACTTTTCTGACTGTTTGTAAGATTTTAATGAAAATTCATCTGCCTCTAATCTCTATTTTACTTAGCAGTTGAGGAAAAAAGTAATTGGAGCTATTAAAAAAAGCTGAGTGTGAATAGAAAAGACCCCCTGTGGAATGCCTGTGCCAAGAAAATGTTTTCATGTCAGTAAAATGTTTAAAATCCCATTAGGCCTGAAGCTTTCAAATGAGATTTAAGTTTAACAGAGACCTTTCCAGGTTCTCTGGAGGGGCTGATTTCCAGATATGAATAGCTAGTGTCAGATTATGCTCCTAACGACTGATTTTTCAAACAGGCTACTAGGAAAGTCTTCAATGACATTCAGCAAATGTTTGTGAAGTAGATCCTTCAGATTCAGATCTAGCAATAAATGTTTTATACATGGTACTCAGTGCCCCTTGGGAATTCTTTGCAAGGGTGGACTCTTAGCCAAAGTTATTTGAATTCCTTTAAATTATATACATTAGGTAGTAACTTGAAAACTTGACTACTTAAAGTAAATACTGTCAATTTTTAACTTAAGTAATGGCCTTAGCTTGATGTTCACATAGTTTGAAAGCAGTATTATATTAGAACTGTGAACTGTTCTTCACAAAGTCATATTTCACTCTGAGGCTTCTGCTGCATGCAGAGTTGTTTGTTCATACTCCAATTATTTCCATAGTAATTGCAATGAACTAATTTCACTGTCAGAACACTCCAAGGTATTCAGACCTGTGCCCTATGGAATAAAATTTTCCAATCAAAAGGGGCAAGACCAGATTTAAAAAAGATTCTAATTAAATCTAGATCTAGCCTAGTGCTAGTGTGTCTCAAGTTAACAGTAGCATCTTCAATTAGAATTAATAGAATATTTTAAAAAATCTCCACATCCGTTAATACTGCTATTATATTTGTATGTATATTTTTACACTGAAACGAAGTGCAGATTTCAGTGTATTTTCACTGAGATGGCTAGTTTGCTAAAGAGGGTAATAGAAGTTATTTGATTGACATACGGAGTTAACATTTAGAAATATTTTTTTTGCAATTATTTGGCATTTAAACCAAAACCAATCAAACTGTAACACACTCCCCTCACCTGCCCCAAACACAAACCCAAGGGAAACATTGTGATGGGCCTTGATATATTATGGATTAGTATTTACGATCATATGTGGACCTTAACTGAACCATAACTGTAGTAGCCCCACAGAAGCTGAAACCAACAGATGTACACAGAGATTTGTTGGCAGAGTTGAAGGATGATGCAAAATGAACAGTCTGAAAATGAAGGTAAAGAAGGAAGGCATTTGCTGAGTTCAGTGTGGACCTGTGTTACAGGTGGAATGTAGAGTTATAGATCAGGAAATCTAATATTTAACTAGTTTGACTACTTTATAAAAAAAAAATCCTCAGAAACCTACTAAGATGTGCATTGGTGTAGAGAAGCCTGCACAACAGTGTGCTAATAGTTTGTTGTTGGTACAGAGGTGTCAATGTTTTTTTCTGTTTGATGATGAATTTATGTAAATCACGTAGACAACTATCAGCCACCATTTGCCATTGAACTAAGTCAATTTTTTCTTTTTCTTTTCTTTTCTTTTCTTTTCTTTTCTTTTCTTTTCTTTTCTTTTCTTTTCTTTTCTTTTCTTTTCTTTTCTTTTCTTTTCTTTTCTTTTCTTTTCTTTTCTTTTCTTTTCTTTTCTTTTCTTTTCTTTTCTTTTCTTTTCTTTTCTTTTCTTTTCTTTTCTTTTCTTTTCTTTTCTTTTCTTTTCTTTTCTTTTCTTTTCTTTTCTTTTCTTTTCTTTTCTTTTCTTTTCTTTTTTCTTTTCTTTTCTTTTCTTTTCTTTTCTTTTCTTTTCTTTTCTTTTCTTTTCTTTTCTTTTCTTTTCTTTTCTTTTCTTTTTTTTCTTTTCTTTTCTTTTCTTTTCTTTTCCTTTCTTTTCTTTTCTTTTCTTTTCTTTTCCTTTCCTTTCCTTTCTTTTCTTTTCCTTTCCTTTCCTTTCTTTTCTTTTCCTTTCTTTTCTTTTCTTTTCTTTTCTTTTCTTTTCTTTTCTTTTCTTTTCTTTTCTTTTCTTTTCTTTTCTTTTCTTTTCTTTTCTTTTCTTTTCTTTTCTTTTCTTTTCTTTTCTTTTCTTTTCTTTTCTTTTCTTTTCTTTTCTTTTCTTTTCTTTTCTCTTTTCTCTTTTCTCTTTTCTCTTTTCTCTTTTCTCTTTTCTCTTTTCTCTTTTCTCTTTTCTCTTTTCTCTTTTCTCTTTTCTCTTTTCTCTTTTCTCTTTTCTCTTTTCTCTTTTCTCTTTTCTCTTTTCTCTTTTCTCTTTTCTCTTTTCTCTTTTCTTTCTTTCCGTTTTCCTTGTTTTTGGTTTGGGCTTTGGTTTTGGGTTTTTTTTTTGCACCACTTTCTACAGCCAATCCCTTCTTTTGTGATTCTGGACCACAAATCCTGTACAGGTTGATTCTGGAAGAAATGTGTGTGAGGGGATGGTAGAGAAGAACAGCTGCAATTACAGAATTGTGATGCTGAGTTGTGGTGGTTTCAGTTTGTTGGTGCTTTTTTGGTTGGTTGTTTTCTTGTTTTCTTTTGATTTGGGTTTAGTTTTGGATTTTTTTTTTTGATGCTGAGTTTAGCTATCTTATCAAATAACATGAAGGAATCTAAGTGTATAATTCTTACTTATCTTAAACCCCTTATGTGTATGCCTCTAATCCCACATTGGTCTTCATTAATCAATTTGATAAAAAAATACAGCTACTTAATGCATGTTGTATACACATGACTTAGAAAAAAAGAATAGCACTTCATGAGAGTCCTTTTCCACTTTTATTTAATTTCCTGGCTTTCAATCTATGAATAGTCTCAGATTAGTATCCCGTTCTATGTCAAGAGACTAGACTAACTAATCTTCTAATTTAATTTCAGTCCCATAACTTGAGTCTTATTTCATTCAATCATCTATGTCCAAGAAATCTCTCCTTAGCCTCATAATTTCTGCTATTCTTCGATAGTTAAAATTTGTATTTATCTCCCTCAGGCATATATACCATAGTAGACAGACAGGTCAAGTTCCAGTCCCAGATCTGGAATGGTCTCCTTGATCTCCTCCATGCCTGGAGACTGACAGAAGCTGTTGCCCAATGTGTAGAAGATTTTTTTCTTCAGATCTCCATCTGCCATCCTGCACACCAGTACAGGGTTAAGCATAAAACCAGAATATTTTTTATTATGAAAATTTGTAGAGAAAAAAAAATAAAGAGAAAAAGTAGATGAGCATCTGCGTTATACAGGCATTCTAAATAATGCAGTAAGAAACCACCCAATTCTTAGAATGATGTGTCTGTGTCAACTTTTAGAGTAAAATCCAGTTAATGTATTTTGAGCTCTGACGTATGGTTTTTTTTTTTTATAATTCTGTCTTTTGAACACCTCTCAAGAAAATGTACAAGATGTATCATGGTACAGAGACCTTGAATTTCCACAAAAGTAAAGTACATTTTTAATATAGTTGATGCTGACACCTATGAGCTAAAAAAGGAGTTATGTAACTGACAGCAAATGAAGGGAACAAGAACAAGGGGAGGACTGTGAGCAGTCTTTAGGAAAGTGAAACTGGTGTCATCCTTTCATTTAGAAAAGGTTTCTTCTATTAAGTATAATTATTTTTTCTTCAAGTTTTGATGAAGATGAAGTTGCTAGGAAACTCATTCTGTTTTCAGCTGCACCTATGTAAATATGGCATAACTGTTTTACCCTAATAAGAACAGCTATAGAGTAGTTTTAATGTTTGTTCATGACTAACACAAGGAAACATGTTGTTACAGAAGAGACAAAACTCAGTGACCAGTTATTGTCTCCTAGTCTCTGGACAACATCTGTTACAAGCTATGAGAACTTAGATTCATGCTACCCTTGTAAAACTCTGATTCCTTTCCGGTAGAGCTATATGAAATTCTTGGCAATTAAACACACATCCATCTACTTCCATAATATCACTCAAGATAGCTTTGGAACCATGAATCTATGTTTATGGCTCTTACAGATTGAATTCATCTGCTATTATTATTAGGAGAGAAGCGGTTATTCTCTTTGTTGCAGGTTCTAAAGGGGTGATGGTAAATATTATGGCTCTTCTTACACCTATATTGCCTTTGGTAGCAGTACCTGAATATGTGTTTACTTTTATGGATCAGTGGACATATCCAGCTTGTATAAGTGCTACTGGAAACTGTAATATTCACTATGTATATCCATCAGAATTTCAGCATGAACTCACTGGGTGATGATTACTACATCACATCTTTTGAATCTTTATACACCTGGCCATACCAAATGTGTGGTCAATGTGCCTTTGCACACACCCTAGGATCTATCTCTGCATATCTGTATAAAAGTCTTTCTTCTCCATACTAAGATTCCTGCACAGCTATGCTGCCTATTGATGCACCTGGGACATCAGATTGGGTCTGTATGCAGGTTTAATCCATCCAGATGCATCACAAGAAGTAAAGACTTGAACAATATGCTTATTTCTGTTATATGGTTGTCAATGATGGAAATACAGACTATCCTGTAGAAAGCTGCTTCTGTCTTCCCTTCAAGTGCTGTACTAGATCACAGCTTTGGACTAGGACAGTCTCCCTTTAGTTGATCAGGAAAGACCAGCATTGACTGATCACTATAGACTGCCCTCCTCACCTGTTGTGAAAAGAGATGCATGACTGGAATCATCTTCAACAGGGGACCTTCTTCAGAGCTTCTAAGCCTGTCCCTCACTGGTTCACTTTTGCTTGTTTAATTTTACCATAAGCAAAGAGACTCTGAGTGCAAATTATAAATAACTGAAACATTTTTTGGGGATTTTACTGAATTAACACAGTAATATGCTGCATTAGATATTAGTCTATATATAGTAATAGTGTGGTCACAACAACAACTGACTACTCTGTTTGAGAGACATGATTATTTCTCCAAGAAATACTCTATGCCAAGATCAGAGTAATGATTTATTTTGTAAGAAACTCTCTGTCAGTGTCTTTGCAAGGGCAGATATGAGTCTGTGTTCTTTTTAAGAAAGGCTCCCGAGATAACCACACATTGCTCTACAACTTTATTAGCAGGCAAATGAAACTTTGATTCTGTAGACCTTCACAGGTTATGCGAGTTGTTCCATGAAGAAATTCTTTATTGTTAGGGTGGTGAGGTACTGGAATGGGTTGCCCAGGGAGGTAGTGAATGCTTCATCCCTGGTGGTGTTCAAGACCAGGTTGGATGAAGCCTTGGGTGATATGGTTTAGTGTGAGGTGTCCCTGCCCATGGCAGGGGGGTTGGAACTAGATGATCTTGAGGTCCTTTCCAATCCTAACTATTCTATGATTCTATGATTCTATGAATACAGTGACTACCTAACATAGGTGTAAAAGTTATGCTGCCTATGTATTACAAACCTTCACAGTCTTAAACTGCAAACTAGCACTTTCATTTGTGAACAGACGTAACATGAATGAAATCAGGATGCACATCTTCATATGGACGATCTGCATCCCTTGCTGCCTTTAATCATATAGTTCTGTACCCATATAATCAAGCCACTCAGGGAGTTCAATCAAAAAGTAATATTTTATATATGAGAATTACATTTTGAAATGCCTGAAGATAGAGAAAAGTTTTTAATTTTTTTCTTTTTTAAGAAAAAATGAAATTGAAGTGTAACTCCCGCTGTGTAACAGTCAAGTGTGCTTTAAATTAGATGACTATGAGATACTGTATCCTCAGGTACAGCCTCAATGACAATATCCCAGATGCCTTTTGAATCATCATGTCATGCTGTATCCTACAGCAGGGTGTTGTGCAGGACTGCTGTCATGGTTTAAACCCTGTTAGCAAATCAGACTTGAAGTCCACCTCCCCCACCCCCCCACCCCCCGGAGGAACAGGGAGGAGAATCCAAAGAATTTAACTCCCACAGGTTGAGATAAGAACAGTCCAGTAACTAAGGCATAACACAAATCACTGCTGCTACCACCAGTAATGATAATGATAAAGGAAAGAACAAAGGAAGAGAATACAATACCACCTGTTGATACCCAACCCAACCGAGCAGTGATCTAGCCCTTCCTGATAACTCTCAGTTACATACTGGGCATGACATGCTGTGTTATGGAATACCCCTTTGGCTAGCTTGAGTCAGGTGTTCTGCCTCTGCTTCCTCATGGCTTCCCCTCCTCCCTGGCAGAGCATGAGACTCAGAAAGTCCTTGGTCAGACTAAACATTTGAGCACTAACAAAAAACATCGGTGTTATCCGTGCTGTTCCCAGGCATAAAGTCAAAACACAGCACTGCACCAGCTACTAAGAAGGGTTAAAAATGACTGCTACTGCTGAACCCAGGACAGCTGCCAATAAACTATCCTAACTGCAGATCACTTTCACTTAGCCTAACACAACCACAGTCACTGAGTCTGTCTTCTGGGATGAGATTGTGACATATTGTATGCAAAATACATTTAGACTCGTGTTTCTGGTCATAGTTAAGACACTTCTCCCCTTCATTGCTCTGCACATTGTTTCCATCCCTTTAGCACCCACTAAATGAAGCTGAAGGCCCCACAGCAGTCTGAGCCTACAAGAACATAGTGTCTTCCAAAGTCTAGTCAGGCATATCACCTAGCATGATTTCTCTTGTGGCAAGGAAGTTTTCTCCTTACTAAAAAAAACCAAACAAAACCACCAAAATCAATAAACTCCCTCCAACTTTATGACAGATTCCCCAGAATCTTTCATAATGCCTATGTCTAACAGAGATATACCTGAGTTACTAGTACTATAATTGTATTCCCTAGGCACCCCTCTAAAGGTGGTTGTAATGATGTGCCAAGGGGCTGGGCATCTGTCATGGTTTGAGCATGTTTTGAGGGTGTTTTTGTTCAAGGTTTTTTCCAGCCAGGTGGAGGAGGGGAGGCCGGGAGGAAGGAGAGACAGGACACCTGACCCAGGCTGGCCAATGAGGTATTCCATACCATAGCACGTGATGCCCAGGATGCATACTGGGAGAGAGAAGGCAGGAGGGGTAGAGCTCTAGAGGAAAATGGAGGAGGGAGCACGCAGTGCTTGGCCGGGCAGGGTGGAGTGAGTTATGGGTCAGTGGCTGGTGGGGTGTTGTATTCTTTTCGCTTGTTATTGGCTGTATCGTTATTATTGTGTTATGCTTTAGCTATTAAACCGTTCTTATCTCAATCCGTGAGGGCTACATTCTTTTGATTTTCCTTCCTAACTCTCAGGGAGTTGGGGGACTTGGTTTAAACCACGACATTTTTTGGCGCCCAACGTGGGGCCCGAGGATTTGAGATAAGAACAGATCTGAGCGGATTTATGGTCTCTTGTCACAATGCTGATTTATTGGCTCTTAGAGGTTTTTCTCTGGATCTCACGGTTTGGGGATTTTGCCGGGTACTTTGTGTATGGATTGGATGTGTTTGTGTTTGTCGATCATGGGGCTTGGGCTAAAGCTTTTGTTTCACTGTACTTTATGTCAGAGGCTTGTAATATGGTGGGGCTCCAGCAGCAGGGGGGGATGGACGTGGCCATGGACTTGGACTTGTACCAGGCCGTCCCGCTGCTCTTCGCCGTCCTTGTCCTTATCCTTGTCGTCGTCTGCGTGGAGCTGCGTGAAGCCAGGAAGGAGCGGCCCCGGGAGCTGCCGGCAGCTGAGGCTGCCAGGGAGAGTGGCACGGGGAGCCAAACGGCTGTGGCAGAGCAGCGGGAACAGGCGGGGGAGGAGCGGAGCAGGGCAGTAGCTGAGCAGCGGGACCAGGCAGCAGGGGAGGTGAGTCCCGAGGCCATTCCCAACCCTGCGACAGCCGAGAGTGTCCCCCGGAAGTCGCCCGCCAAGCCCCAGCAGGATGCAGGAGACCACGCAGCACTTCCCAGCAAGGCAATGGAGGAACCGAGTCCCGCCGCCATTCCGAACCCCGCAGCGTCCGAGAATATTCCCCGGAAGTCACCCGCTGAGCCCCAGCAGGATGCAGGAGACCACGCAGCATTTCCCAGCAAGGCAGAGAAGGAAGATCCGGACTCAGGAGAAGAGAAGCTGGTGGTGGGAGAACTGGCAAGCAGGGCAGCTACATCAGCCCCGATCCCAAAAGTTAAGCAGAGTCAGGTTTGGATCTTGTCTAAGGTTAGACAAGTACATAGGAGCACCAGTAGACTGTTTCCAAGGCTGGATTGTCATGAGTGGCAGGGCATGTGGGACAGTATGGCCAAGTAGCTGATCCACTGGGCCCCTCCAGTGCTTTGGAAGCATTGGAAGTGGAAGGCAGCTGTATGGAGTCCCCAGCAGCAAGCTGTAGAACTGCTGAAGGGGACGGTGAATGATTTTGAGCCTGGTGGGCCCAGGTACTTCAGGCCATCATTCCAGAGATGCAACATAGAGATCTCTCATGATCGAGGGGTGGACTTAAGAGTGATATTGTATTGAAAATTTGGGATCTGGGCATGACGTGAATGGTATGGAATAAGGGGTGGATAATGTCATGGTTTGAGCATGTTTTGAGGGTGTTTTTGTTCAAGGTTTTTTCCAGCCAGGTGGAGGAGGGGAGGCCGGGAGGAAGGAGAGACAGGACACCTGACCCAGGCTGGCCAATGAGGTATTCCATACCATAGCACGTGATGCCCAGGATGCATACTGGGAGAGAGAAGGCAGGAGGGGTGGAGCTCTAGAGGAAAATGGAGGAGGGAGCACGCGGTGCTTGGCCGGGCAGGGTGGAGTGAGTTATGGATCGGTGGCTGTTGGGGTGTTGTATTCTTTTCGCTTGTTATTGGCTGTATCATTATTATTGTGTTATGCCTTAGCTATTAAACCGTTCTTATCTCAATCTGTGAGGGCTACATTCTTTGGATTTTCTTCCTAACTCTCAGGGAGTTGGGGCACTTGGTTTAAACCACGACAGCATCCATAAGAAATCTGAACATTTCAAACATACTTATCCAAATAGGGACAAAGGGGACACTGCGCCTGTAACTAAAGTCACCATGCTCAAAGTTTCCATATCACTTGGGTCCAAAGTCACATTCCAGACAGAACTGTGTCCCTTATCATCTGTGCTCCTAGGTGATATGCCATTGGCTGCTCTTCTGTTAGACAAGTTATGGTCTAAGGATAAAAATCTTTTTCACAGCAGGCTTGTCTTGTCCTAATCAAAATCTTTGGGAAGTTGAAGAAAACATCAAACCTTCCAGAAATTATCAGATTCAGATGGGGTGAACAACACAGAGTAGACACAACACTCTGAACCTAAGAGAGACTTGCAGTTCAGAAGTAAACGGCGATGTTGACAAATCTATCTTTTGAGATCTCTGCTCAGACAAAAAGGACTGGGCTACCTGTACTGTGTACAAAACACTATGTCTGCAACAGTTCTATATTTTATCTCCATATGCTATTCTATATGATGAGTACCTCAGCCATAAGGAGGCAGAAAAGAACTTTGTTAGCTTGAAAGTCAAGTGGGCATTTCAATATTGGCTTGTTGGCTATAGCAGAGATGCCATCAAGCTTTTACTGATTTAATATAAATGCAAACAGGAGGGACTACTGAAATAATGATAAGTTGCTCATGCAACTCTAGACTAGCTGGAGTTGCTGCTATATATTACCTCAGCAATAAGTCTTTGTGATGAGCAGTTGTGAATCTAATGGTTTGCAGACTGCTACACTGAGTGCTGAAGTCATGGGAACTGTGAGAGAAAATAAGGTAATAACAACTCTGTTTCTGTCCCTGTTTGGAACATGCCATACATGAAAGTTTCCCTTGTCATCCTGGCATCTCAAAGAATAGTCTGTTTGAACCAGTAACTGTGCCAAACCCAGTGTTGTGATTTAAACCCAGCCAATAACTGAGATTCACCTTGCTCACCCCTCACCTTGCTCTCCCCCAGGTGGGATGGGGAGGAGAATTGAAAGAATATAAAATCCGTGGGTTGAGATAAGAACAGTTAAATAACTAAAGTACAATATAGTGATAATAGAAACAATACCAACAATAACGATACTACTACTATTACTAGTAAGGAACAACAACAACAACATAAAAGAGAACTGAAAATTCATAAAACTCAGAAGATGCTCAATACAATTCTCACCACCTTCCGATTGATAACCAGCGCAACCTGAGCAGAGATCAGTCCCTTCCGGCCAACTTCCCCCAGTTTATATACTGGGCATGATGTGCAGTGCTGTGGAATATCCCTTTGGCTAGTTTGGGTCAGGTATCCTCTCTGCTTCCTCCCAGCCTCTTGTGCCCCTCCTCACTGACAGAGCATGAGAGACTGAAAAGTCCTTCATCAGAGTAAGTGCTACTTACCAACAACTAAAACATCAGTGTGTTATCAGTGTTATTCTCAGGCTAAAGCCAAAATGCAGCACTGCACCAGCTACTAGGAAGGAAATTAACTGTTCCAGCTGAAACCAGGACACCCTGAATGACATGTGATTTGACTGGCTGTGAACTGAAAAGGAGAATAGACTAAACACTTCCTAGAGCTGCACAGGTTTATGAATCATTCATGCCTTTACAAATGTGCCATATGAGTGTCCAACACCAAAGGAGCCTTGGGGGTGGTGCTGGTGATGTGTGTTCAGGTCATCTTCTCCACAGGTATTGAGTCATGTAATCTGTACTGTAACATGTTTGCTGCTGTCACCCCTGTCTCTGTTTTGCCACAGCATCAATACTGGGGGCAGAGACAGAAGAGTTGCTTCTGAAACTTTCACTTCACTGCAGAGTGTTAAACCCTGCTCATCCCTGTCTTTTGGCTGCTAAAGCCTGCTTACTGTACCAAGCAGCATGCACCCCCTTAGCAGAGCAAATTAGGAAGAGCCAGGTCTGATAAAATATGTAGCTTCTCTAGCTGCACCAAGAATTGGAGTTTGTCTTCACTCCTGCCTCCTTCTCACACAGACTTCCTCGCCAAAAGGACAGAGTAGAGCTGTAGTGTGCATCACTATGCTGATGGTGCAGACTTGAGTGCTAAATCAGAAGCATATCAGTGTGACCATGAGACACATCCTCTGTCACCAGGGAATTCACAATTAACCTGCTTCAGCAGCTCTTACAAAAAATCTATATGCACTCTATGGATTTTATCCTAATTAAAGGTGTCTTGACTGTTCCTGCAATTAGTGTTATACCTGCTGAACATGAATTGAGACTTGAATGTTATAACTGCACCAATAATTTACATCTGTAAAGTGTGTGTCAGCTGTTGGTGGCAGGGAGGCATCTTTCAGAGTACACTCTTACTGGCTTGGACAAAGTGATTCTGTATATAGCAAGGATATAAGATAGAGGATGATCTGTGGGACGTATTTCCAAAGTCTGCCTTTCTCTCCTCTAACATTCAATCAGCACTTCTGCAGGAAGGGCACAGAGATGCAGGTAATTCAAGCAGGACTCTCAGAAGGTGTGAGAGCTGCTATAAATGAAGTCTATTTCAGATACTAAAATGTCACAGATCTAAAGTAGGATTTTTTGTCACTTGAAGTAGTATTTGTTGTTGTTTTATATTGCACTTTAAAGTCAAACATGTATTCAGCTCCTTTTGACCATTCTTTACTTATTTTTTTCGTCCTTTTCTTCCCCCCCCCCAATTTAAAACCAAGTGTTATAATTTTCTGTACAATATTTTCTAGAGCAAAGAAGAACTCAGCTGACAAAAATGCTCAGATGACAATTTCTAAGGACCTAGCCTGTTTAAACGTGCCCTTGATATGGGCAGCCCTGCACTCCAAAAAAATACACCACTTCATTTTTAAAAGCTGGCGCTTTCGTGAATAGTAGATGGAGGAGGGGGGAAAGCAAAAAGGATATACACGCACAGTGAGTAAGGCAAGAGGAGAGAAAAGGCACTGGGAACCAGAGTGTCCACACTTTCTTCAAGCAGTGGAAAGATAGCTTCTTTTATTTGGCCAGAAAAGTGAAATGCGTAACAGCTGCCATAGTTACTGTACAGGTCTGTGAGCAAGTAGGCAGGTGCAGTGATGCCAACAAATGCTGCAACAGTATCTTTGGTAAATACAGGGCTCCTTATCCTGCTGCTAAACAGGGTGCAACATTCTACCCCACTTCTTAACTATCATCTCATCTTGGATGTTTTCTAACAATGTCTGGTTTTAACCTTCACCTAGATAAAATCCTATTGTTTTAATGACACCAGCAGCTTTTTAAACAACTCTATATTTTTTTTTTTGTATATAGAATAACCTTGACTGCATGAATCAGAACTCTTACAACTCTCTTAAGAACTGAAAGATTATATATTTTAAATGAAATTGATACCTTTCCCTTGATAATGGAAATAATGTTGGGGTTTTTTTTGTTGACAGCCTGTATTCTGTCAGCATCAACTCAATCTACCATCACCTGCTTGCAAAGTCTCTGTTCTTAGATCATTTTCTGCTCGGTTCAGACCCTCATCTGCTTTCTGCCAGTTACTTTAGGCCTAGATGCACAAGAGTATTCAGGCACTTAAATACCTTAAGTCTTGAATGGAACTGGGGATCTAAGAAGGTCCAAAATTTTCATTCATATAAATTTGTTGAACTTAACAAAAACTCCTTCTCATTACTCATTATTTCTAGAAAGCATAGTGGTTAGCTATCAGTAGAGAGAAATATGATAGAACTATGGGAAAGCCTGAGTATAAAATTTATCATGCACTTATTATTGATATTTTCATTATTTATTATAGCATTCTACAGTACCTGAAATTTAACTATTATTCAGCAACTTGTCATTCATCCAATGCTTTTCTACCATTTAAACAATATAATATTAATATTTAGCTTTTTTAGCTATTGATGGAAAAAATCTTTCAGATGAGCGCATATTAAATCTACAAAAGGAAAACCTTTTCAATTTCCATGCAGAAATCTCTGTGCAAAAAGCAGGTACCTCTCTCACTGTGGCCTAGAATATTTTCTATTGTTTCTAGAAGCTCCATACTTACTTATTAAAAATATCTTAACAGAAAAGCTGAAGCTTTCTTCGTTTATCACTTTGTTGTTTCATTGTTTAAGACACTCATTACTTGTAAGAATTGATAAATCAGTCCTAAAAATTATTTTGTGAGATTTGCATCTTTCTTGGGGGCAGGATAGTGAATTTTGCTGCAGTGAATGGTCTAACACAAAATCATAGCCATTACTGATCATTTAGGTAAGTCTAGTTTGATCTGTATTCCTGCTCCCTCTTTGGGCAAATACATAATTTGGGATTGGTTTCCATTTGAGAATACCTCTACTCTGTTTTTTTTCTCCAAAGCTTTGAGACCTCCTATGGGAATATGTTATTTCTATGAATACATTTACCAGTAAACTTTTCTAAAATGTTTCTGGGAAGTGAATAAATGAGGAGAAAGGTCAATAGAACTAAACCTATTTTGCAACCATTTCTGTTTATCAGAATCGTTGCAGCATTTTTACAGATACAGTAATGAACCACATTTAGTAATAATAGTTTCTGCATGTACAGCACTGTTCCTTAAAAGAAAATAAAAGATTTCATACAGATTATTGTTCTTCTTGCAGAAAGTCTGCTAGAGTACTGGGAACTTTTCTCCTTGCAGAAAGTCTGATGGAGAGCCAAGTAAATCTGGTACAGAAATTTGTGACTAATGAGAGAAAGCTAAGGCAAGGTCAGCTCTGAGTCATAGTCCCTTGCTCCACACTCTTCATTATAAACCATCCAGTCTCCCATCAATGTGCTCCTATATAAATCCCATCAGTGTTTCCAATTATTTACTCTGGTCTGTGGAGGAACAATAAGTTTGTTTTCATTTATCAGCAAACCATTAAAAAGGAACGTGCTAAAAAACCTGAGAGTAATAAGTATTTATTTAGGAAATCAGTTTGACCAATCACGAATGAGCAAAGATCCTTGCAATCAGAACTTCTGCTTTTATACTTTTGATTGCAGGTCTGTTCTGTCTTTATGCCTGAGTAAAGGTAATTAACAAAAGTATAAAAGAGTTCAAATGTGTTCAGTTCTTCTGGAAAACCGAAGCACGAGGATCATTCTTGTCAAATCAATAATGACCTGGACTTCTGCGCCATTGTCTACACAATGGCCTTTTATATTCTTACAAGATCTGTGTAATTCTCAAAAGCTGCTGCTATGCATTTCTTTTTCTTGCTGATCAAAAGTACAGACTGTTTAGCACTTACAGCTTTAAAAGATAAGGTCCTATTATAAAAAACTTTTTCCACTTTGATAAATACAAGATAACATTTATTAAACCACTGAAGAGCATTGTTTAAAAAAATGTTAAGGATGTAAATACAATAAACAAAACTCAAGAATTTAGTATTTTTTTTTTCTTTCTACATTATTATTGACACACTAAGGTGTAAAGGTACTGCAGTCTTTAGGCACACAATGAGTTATTTTCTGTGCTAGACAGTAACTTTTATTACTTCTGGGATGCAGTAAGGGACTGAAATTACTTCACAGTATCATAGAAGTGTCAGCTGGAGTCTCCTGCTTGAACCTGGGTTATTGCCAGCTGTGCACAGGGGCAGCTGCATCTGTGTCTAGAAGTCTTCAAGATGCCCAGGATAGAGATTTATGCTTTATGGCAGCTATGATGCTTTATTCAAAGAAAGGGAAATGAAAGGTGTAGCAAGTTGGACATGTAAGTTTCTAGACTTCGTATAGGTCACATGGCAAACTAAGTTACTACTGTTGAACTTTCAATTTTTGTTAGCTTCTAAAGGCTAGCATGAAATATAGGCCTAAATCCAGAGGGTGCACCTAGATAGTGAAAATACCAGGGAGGAATAAATAAGCTCCCAGCTCACGGCATACATCTTCAAGAATTATTTAGTGAGATTCCCCAGAAACCACAGAATAGAGGTATCTAGGAAGTTTCACAAAATTTGATTAAAACCAAACAGAGAAGACTTTTAATAAAATCTGAATACCTTCTGATGTGAAATTTTACAAAATTCTGAAAAATTTTGAATGTTTACAAAATCTTCTGAATTGTATTATGTACGATATAGCACGGTTTTTCTTTTGTTTTTCTTTTTTATTGCCTTTCAGGTTATTTTTGGTGGTTCAATTTATTACAAATGTATACACAAAAAAGTTAGTGAGGTGGAAAGATTTTGCAAATAAACTTAATTCTACTAAGCTTTGCATGAACCCTATGTTATTTACGTATAGCTGTGCATAAGCAATGCTTAACAGTTTATGTTCAGCTGTTGTTGCACAGGAAATTGTATGCAGCTCTTGGCACATAAAGGTTTGTCTATCATACCTTCTGTCATTTAAAGCTTTCACTGCCCAAGTTTTATCCCTCCTCTTTCACATAGAAATACACTTAGTAATTGCCTGGGGAAAAAAAAAAAAATCTGGGAGCCATTTATCATTTCATGGATAATTTGGAAATCCAGTGGTTTTAGTGCCAGTGTTTTCTTTAGTGTGTTGGTATTGTTATACCTGAGGTGTTCAGAACTGTAGGCTAAATATTTCATTCCCAAGCATGCATTTCTGATTACCCCTAACTTGTCTGATTATGAATTTAGGAGAGAATCAAGCTTAGGGCTGGTTTGGCGGACTGTATGTTAAAATGGTAGGTCAAGCTCCTGCACCAGCTGTTGAAAACTGTTTCTGTCATGTCCTGCTTCCTACTGCAGGTGTCTATCTCTAAAGAGCTCTGCTTCTCATGCCTCTCCTGGTGGAGTGCTCTGCCTCTGACCAGGCATAGAAGACCCCCAGCCTCTCCACAGACAAAACCTCCCTGACTCAGTTGTGGAAATGATTGATGGTCTTGTCATGTTAAACACTTTCGAGGGATTTTCAAGGCTAGGGACACACTGGAGCTTCACAAACTTCAGCCTTAACATAGCTGGTCCCAAATCTGCCACATTCCAAGTATGGCCACAGAAGCTCTCTGTACTAAAGAACCATGCTCTAACCTTGAGCATCTCCTTATACAGGTTTATATACATCTGTCTTAAAAACCTGGAATTTTCTGATACCACTCTATACAGCAATGAAATAGCTTCTTACCTTGATTCTGCAGCTGAACACATTTCCTTTTCAACTTAGTACAATGAAGCTTTAACACCTTCAACATGTTGCTGAAGACAATGGAAACGTTTAGCATTGTGCAAGCTGCTTATAACACAAGCACAGCAGAATGACTGAAGTGTATTAACAAACATGTCATGTTTTGTAACTGTTTAGGAAAAAAAGAACCAAACACTAACAAACTGAACTGCCTTTCCTTGTACTGAATTACACTATTTATTTTATATTCCTACTTTCAGTTAATGGACAAAGCTTTGGTTAGATGCAGAGTTGCAGTATATTCATGATAATTTTCACAGTCTTGTCCATAACCTCATTTCTTTGATGAAATACTCACTTTTTAACAAGTTGTGATAAGTATAGATTAAAAAGTGGAGCTTTTAAACCTTGGCTATAAACCTGAAAATCCTAAAAATCTTGTGGAAAAGCTTACTGTTTATGTGCAGAAAAATCATAACATGTGATAAGAACATCCTGCAAAGCTGCTTTGATGAGCTAGAGAAGGCAAGTTACAATTGTCTTAATTTCGTTCTATTATCTTTTCCAGATTTATGGTGTAAAATGGGACCATATTGTTAGCTTCTGTTTGCATTCACATTTTCTATTTAGGTTTATAATATTTAAAGAGCTGGTGTCTGTTTGGAAGGACAATTTGAAGCACCTTCCTCCACAGTGTCTAAAGAGGCTTTAATAAGGTGTTCATCTGTACCCACTGACTTTGTAAATTTCCTGCATACTCAGGAGAAGTGACTGAAGATCAACAGGAAATGGAATTAAAAGAAGAGCTGAAAGAAACAGAAGCTTGATCCAGGTGATGTTTGGGCATGCTGTTGCTTATTGTCGATGGGATTTGTAGCTTAGATACTAGCCCCTGCTTGCACAGGCCCTATGTTTTTGCAGTCCTGTATTAAGCTGACGGCTAAAAGCAGATTCTCGCACTCTCTTTTTTCTCAGGATGTTTAATAAATACCTGAACCACTGCCTGAGCTCAAGACTTTGAACTTACTTCTTGTTGCTACATTGCCCACTCATGTTTGTTCAAGACTCTGAACGTCAGTACAAAGCTTCATTTGTCTCACTTGTAAAGCAGGTATAATAGTTGCAGGACTGTATGCTGAAGATGAGGATATGAGGATTAGTTTGTAAATTGCTAGCAGGTGTGACGATGTGAAAATTTGAGTTCTGACATGGTTTTGTTTGTTTAATTTGTAATTTCTTTCCCTAACATTTGTGAAAGGGATGTATTTAATTTTTTAATAGTGAAAAGGAAGAAATGAAGCATCCATAGTTTAGTATTTATCAAAGCTAGTGTCTTACCTTAATTTCTAAAAATTTGCCAGGTTTCCAGAAGAAACAAAGTGTTCAGACTAGCAGTAACTGATTTTGAAGGTCTTACCTACCCTGAATCTTGCCTACATGATAAATCCACTTAAAACAATCAATGACATAAATACTACTAAGTAGAATTAATAAAAAGTGTTAATGTGATATCTTGATATTTAAGTTAAAAAAAATTGAAATGTTATTTATTTAGATTTAAATACATAATGATTTAGCTAAATGCCATACATCTCATGATCAATTTTTTTACAAACTTTTTTTAGAAAGATAATTTAACTCATCAATCAACATGGATATAAAAATATTAATACATCTGTTGTATCACAGGCATACTGGTGTATGGAATAGCAGCTGAACAAAAGTTATTTCAGAGAACTATGACAGTACTGAATTTTAAATGATAAAAAAAGTGACTCGGAAAGTTTTAGTTTATGTAACTGAAATATAAGATTCAAAGTGTATTTTCCATGAACAAAAATTAGAAAATCATAAGAAAATATCATAAAAAGGGGTAAATAATCTACATAAAATTCGGTAAGTTTCCTCAAACTCATACATACTGCAGTCAATATACCTCCTTAATTTGAAATATATTTTAAGCTGCCTAGTTTATTAGTTCCTATTACTAATGTATCCATAAACCCCAAATGCAGTATCCTCCATAGTAAAAGATATATTCCTTTTATCTCTTATTTTTTAGATCAAACATGAACTGAGTATAGGTTATTTCACATAGAAGTATTGTGTTGCTATTTATTATTTGAAGTGACTGCTTCTACAGCTTTGATAGAGTGGATAAATGTAAAAATCTAAGGAAAACATCTCTGCCATCAACAAAGTTAAAGAAAGGATATGCAAATAGCATAACTAGTACTGATAAACAAAAAGAATGAAGTGTTTGTCCTGTGTAAGTCATAACCTTAATAGTACCAGGCAGCCACAACCTTTATTCAGTGACTAATGCTATGACATTTCTATTTTTTCCATATGTCCTCTTGCCAGCAAATGTACAATGTAGATGTGGAGCTGCTATGCATGCTAAGCTTTTTCATTCTCAAAATGTCATGATTACATATGAACGTTCTACTTTCCTGTCTGGTAAGTAGTCTACTTAATTTATGTGCTATGTCTTACAGTTACAATAAACTAAATTTGAACAGAAAAGGCAGATTCTATTTTTCTCTTTCAGAAATGCATTCTGTTTATAGATTTGTATCCATGGTACAAAATCTTGTAGGGTTCTTTTTGTGGGTTTTTTTTTTTTTTGCTCTTTGGGGTTTTTTTTGTTTGTTTGTTTTTTGTTTGTTTGTTTTTATATAGAATGGCTTGTTTTTATTATTTTGATGCTCTGATGTTGCAAGAACAACCAGACAATCAGTGTTCTATGGGTGTCTGCTATCTAGGGAATATGTGATCTACCCCCATCAAAGCTTTATAATCCTCAGGAAATTTTTTCTGAGTCTTATTTCCTTCTTATGCAAAGTTCAGTGCTAATATTAAGACTGGCACTACTACACACTAAACCAAGAAGTGCTTACTGAAATATGTACATGTACAGAAAGTGCATTGTCCCTATGCAGTACTGTTCAGTGACAATTTTCATAAGCTGAACATCATTTATACTGCCACTGGGCATACACATTTTCTGACTATAGCTGTAAAATGTTATTTAAGAAAAATAAAAAATACCTGCAGAGAAGTTAATGGCTATAAAACTATTATTGATAAGCTATTTGAAGCTTTAAGGAGAATTCAAACAATAATTATAAATTTCAAAATTATAATTTTCTGTAAATTTTGAAAAAGGAGATAGTTTGTCCTCACTACCTAGTTTTGTGATAGATATAGGCATATTTATAAAGGGGTTAGAAGATATTACTCATGATAGCAGAGGCTGGACTACAGAACAGTCTCACTTACTCCTACGTCATTGTTCATGCACAATCCCAACTGTATCTACATGTGTTTACAAGTTCTGTTTAGAGGAGTCTCCTGTAATTTCTCCAGCAAATGTACTTGAATCAATAGCTCTTTCCAATTTCTATACCCTTAACAAATTTCTTCAGGTCAAATAAGTAGTCAGTCCAGGCTAGTTAACTAATGAAGTTATTGACAAGGAGTATTGACTTGTTTCTTGGGTCACACTAAACTGCAAATGTAGAAATTTTGAGAGATTGCAGAACACAAGGATTCATTAAAATCCCAGAGCTTTCTGCTCATGTTATTTTTTCTAGCTCTTTTCTTTAAGTGATTTCAAGCTTCACCCGGAACAGAACTTCTCTTGTTGTTTCAAGGGTCATTGATAGAGAACTTACTCCTTTATCATCACTTAAATATTTAAGAAAATAAGCTCAAATAACTATTTTTCACTATCTGCTGAGTGTTTTAATGTCAATTGTGTAACACAATACTTGTCCAACAAAAATAAATTCTGATCCACAAAGATTTTAGGAAGCTATCTAGTAACAGCAGTGAAAGTGAACAGAGCTATGATATGGGTTTAGTTTGGCATAACTGCATAACTGCGCAGATCTGTAAATGCAATGATTAGACTCTTAAGAGACCGATTTACACAAAGCATTAAGTATGTTTTATAGCAAATATAAAAGTAATTATCACTATCTTTTCTCTCTCACTTTTTTTTTCTTTTTTTTTTAAGCCAAGCCTAGCAACAAGGTTGTTTGAATGCCTCAGACAAAATAATTAAGAATATGCCCCTTAATGCAACAGCCCCGGAAGAGCTTTCAGTCTATACTACGAGCCATTCAAGTACAAAGAAGCCATCACCTCCAGGTCTGCAGAAAAAGGAAGCACTTACCTTCTAGGTTGAATAAATGGTGGGAACATGCAACAAAAGAAACACAAAGAACACTCATTATATCAACGGCAGTTGGTGTTTTGGTTTCATTCTTCTCAGGCCTTAGTCATTGTCAGTTACAGCTTTTCTAGATATTACATTCAAAGAATGTAGCCTGAATTAGTTAAAGATGTGAATCTAAGCTTCACTGATTAAATTATTTTGAATTCATGTATTTGATTTAATAAAATTTAGGAAAAAACAATTCTGTAAATTAAGGCAAATTCACACATTATTTATTTTAAATTTAGTATGTTACTGTATTTTTCTCAAAACCAGACTATAGTCACCCTTATTGAAAAGTAAGTTTGAGCTGTTTTTTCAAGTTATTGGTATTTTAATTCAACAAGGAAAGGATTATCTTAATAATGTATTTCTATAGTTTCTCTGATTCTGCTGTGTCTAACACTTCAACTTCTGCAGAGTAAAAAAAAAATCTGGTTTTAAGGTTTTGTAAAAATTTTCCCAGTATTTAATTTTAATTTCAGCAGCAGTAAATACGTCAACTTACCATATGTCAACCAATTTACCATAAAAACCTCATGGTTTTTTTTAATGCATCCTTCATGTTCCATTTTTAGTTTTCTCTTTCAAAGTGTTTATTCAAAACCATCATAAATGTGGTTTTACTGAGAACCTAATGGATGGATCTTCACCCTTCACTCTGGTCCCTCAGATGGCTGGCAATACACTTGGAAATTTACTGAAATCTCAGAAATAAGTTTCTGGGGTTCACCAGTCCAAACAATTAAGTTTGTATTCTCTATGGTACTCATGCTCCCCGGAGGTCCAGCACAGAGGAAGTTGCAATACACAACCAAGTAAATTTACACAGGTCTACTAGACACATGAAAATGAAGACATTAAGCCTTAAAAAAAAACAACTATTGTAGATGAATGCCACAATCCTAGCTAGGTCTTTTGTAAATCGGTGCTTAGAGTAATGCAGAAAGACTCAAAAGTTGAACACAACAAATAGCTGCTTATCCATTCCACAGCACAGCCTATGAGCCAGTGGGAATTGCCTGTATGCCCTATTTCTCTTTGCTCTGATTAGATTCATGTATATGGATATGCTGATTTATTATTTTAAATGTTTATGTCTAGGAAAATAAAACTTTCACCTTATTGAGTGTGGATAAAACCTTTTCTGTGGAAACAGGAAAATGTATCTGTTATACCAGAGGCTAGGCTTTGCTTTTGAAAGACTGTTGAACTAAACAGTTTCTAAGAACTTTTGAAGGCTCGTGCTAGTATGTGCTGTCACGCTTAATGTGGTGTATTGTAAATCTGAAGTATTTGAATGGATCTGAATATGCTGAATAGAGAAAAAGTTTTTGGTGCAAAAATATAACTCTGTACAATAGAAATGTGAGAGATAATAACTATACTGGAGGCTAGTGAAGAATCTGTAGGTTTATAATGATCAGATTAAAATACTTAATTTCAGATGCAGCTCTGCTCTAACATTGCAGCCATAATACACAGCTGAGGTCAGATATGGTGAAATCAGAAACAATGAAACTATATGGGGTGAATTCCCTCAATTATTAAGTAATCTTGAATATAGTTTAACTTTCACTAGTCATTGGCTGAATTAATAGATCCTCTACAGTAACAAGCAATTTATTGCATACAGAGCCTTCTACACATGCATTGCTATTTACAGCCCTTTGTTCAGGCATTTGACAGGGAGTCATACATGCTTCCTCCCTTCTCCTTGTTATTAAAATTTCTTCAGAGAATTTCACCTTATTCTTAAATTTCAGCAACATAATATCTGCTAGTGTTGGGTTTTTGTAATGTAATTGATCCAGTTTGAAGATGAATCTTGTCCTCATGGATTTGGGAATGATCTTTTAACATTGTCGTGGTTTAAACCAAGTCCCCCAACTCCCGGAGAGTTAGGAAGGAGAATCCAAGGAATGTGGCCCCCACAGATTGAGATAAGAACAGTTTAATAGCTAAGGCATAACACAATAATAATGATACAGCCAATAACAAGCAAGAAGAATACAACACCCCACCAGCCACTGATCCATAACTCACTCCACCCTGCCCGGCCGAGCACCACGTGCTCCCTCCTCCATTTTCCTCCAGAGCTCCCCCCCTCCTGCTCTTTCTCTCCCAGTATGCATCACATGCTATGGTATGGAATACCTCATTGGCTAGCCTGGGTCAGGTGTCTTGTCTCTCCTTCCTTCCGGCCTCCCCTCCTCTACCTGGCTGTAGCACGTGCTCAGAAAAAGGCCCTGAACATAAACACCCCCAAAACATGCCCGCCACCAAGTAACCGCCCCCAGCCCAGAAGTCAAAACACAGCACTGCACCAGCTACAAGGTGAAAAAAACGACTGCTACTGCTCAACCCATGACATTATCCACCCCTTATTCCATACCATTCACGTCATGCCCAGATCCCACATTTTCAATACACCATCACTCTTAAGTCCACCCCTCGATCATGAGAGATCTCTATGTTGCATCTCTGGAATGATGGCCTGAAGTACCTGGGCCCACCAGGCTCAAAATCATTCACCGTCCCCTTCAGCAGTTCTACAGCTTGCTGCTGGGGACTCCATACAGCTGCCTTCCACTTCCAATGCTTCCAAAGCACTGGAGGGGCCCAGTGGATCAGCTACTTGGCCATACTGTCCCACATGCCCTGCCACTCATGACAGTCCAGCCTTGGAAACAGTCTACTGGTGCTCCTATGTACTTGTCTAACCTTAGACAAGATCCAAACCTGACTCTGCTTAACTTTTGGGATCGGGGCTGATGTAGCTGCCCTGCTTGCCAGTTCTCCCACCACCAGCTTCTCTTCTCCTGAGTCCGGATCTTCCTTCTCTGCCTTGCTGGGAAATGCTGCGTGGTCTCCTGCATCCTGCTGGGGCTCAGCGGGTGACTTCCGGGGAATATTCTCGGACGCTGCGGGGTTCGGAATGGCGGCGGGACTCGGTTCCTCCATTGCCTTGCTGGGAAGTGCTGCGTGGTCTCCTGCATCCTGCTGGGGCTTGGCGGGCGACTTCCGGGGGACACTCTCGGCTGTCGCAGGGTTGGGAATGGCCTCGGGACTCACCTCCCCTGCTGCCTGGTCCCGCTGCTCAGCTACCGCCCTGCTCCGCTCCTCCCCCGCCTGTTCCCGCTGCTCTGCCACAGCCGTTTGGCTCCCCGTGTCACTCTCCCTGGCAGCCTCAGCTGCCGGCAGCTCCCGGGGCCGCTCCTTCCTGGCTTCACGCAGCTCCACGCAGACGACGACAAGGATAAGGACAAGGACGGCGAAGAGCAGCGGGACGGCCTGGTACAAGTCCAAGTCCATGGCCACGTCCATCCCCCCCTGCTGCTGGAGCCCCACCATATTACAAGCCTCTGACATAAAGTACAGTGAAACAAAAGCTTTAGCCCAAGCCCCATGATCGACAAACACAAACACATCCAATCCATACACAAAGTACCCGGCAAAATCCCCAAACCGTGAGATCCAGAGAAAAACCTCTAAGAGCCAATAAATCAGCATTGTGACAAGAGACCATAAATCCACTCAGATCTGTTCTTATCTCAATCCCTCGGGCCCCACGTTGGGCGCCAAAAATGTCGTGGTTTAAACCAAGTCCCCCAACTCACAAAGAGTTAGGAAGGAGAATCCAATGAATGTGGCCCTCACGGATTGAGATAAGAATGGTTTAATAGCTAAGGTGTAACACAATAATAATGATACAGCCAATAACAAGCGAAAAGAATACAACACCCCACCAGCCACTGATCCATAACTCACTCCACCCTGCCCGGTCGAGCACCGTGTGCTCCCTCTTCCATTTTCCTCCAGAACTCCACCCCTCCAGCTCTCTCTCTCCCAGTATGCATCCTGGGCATCACGTGCTATGGTATGGAATACCTCATTGGCTAGCCTGGGTGAGGTGTCCTGTCTCTCCTTCCTCCCGGCCTCCCCTCCTCTACCTGGCTGTAGCACGTGCTCAGAAAAAGGCCCTGAACATAAACACCCCCAAAACATGCCCGCCACCAAGTAACCGCCCCCAGCCCAGAAGTCAAAACACAGCACTGCACCAGCTACAAGGAGAAAAAAAATGACTGCTACTGCTCAACCCATGACAAACATATACGCAGCATAATTAAAATAAATGAGCATAAAAAGCCACTGTCAAAAAAATGAGAAAAGTCATTAAAAATACACCCTTTGTTAGAGAAATTGCTGGATTGCTATTTGAAAGTGCTGCTTCTGTAACACTTTCTGGGAAGAACTGATAAGATGTTGGAAGCTATGCAGTTGTCCTGTAAATCAACAATGTTACATTTCTTACAATATCTATGTAAGCCTGAGGGGAGAAAATGTATTCCATGTTTCCTTCATTAATGTTTCCAGCCGTGTTACTGTGCTTGTAACACTGGCTAAAAACACTGTATCAGAACCCACAGGAAAAGCATTTTGTCTCCGGATTTTGACACTGGTGTTTTAAATAGGGCCCTGTATAAAACCAAAGAACTAACTGTAACTTAAAAAGGAAATAGTTGGTAAAAAAATTAACGAAGCTAGAAAGTCTCTCAAACTACCTAGTAAAATAAATGCAGTGACTACACTATAAAGTCTTGAACTTGTTCAGCCTGTTTCTACTCTCTCTAACCACAGTAGGCTGTGTGCAATGCTGCCAAGCTCAGTGACTTATTCTGTATTTACAAGTGTCACCACAGATCCTTAATTTTAAAACCAACTTTTCTTTTTTCTTTTCTTTTTTTTTTCCTGACTCATTATAATCTGGATTACTTCAGAAACTATTTTAAGAAACAAATATTCATTTCTATTCCTCTGAACTGATATGCGCTGACTTTTGTTTCTGTTGGGCTTTTCTGGTTTTGGTGTTTTGTTTGTTTGTTTTCCTCACTTTGCACTTGATTCTGCAAACAGAAAATATACAATAATAAAAATTTTGTGAAGAAGGAATGGAGATCTGTTTTGTTAGTGTCCAGGCTTTGGCTGGGATAGAGTTAATTTTCTTTCACAACAGTTAGGCATATGCCATGTCACCATGATAAGGGATGACACTGTATAAAAATATGTATAAGCTGCTAGACTACCCAGTGGCATGAGAATGGTTTTCTGGGCTTTCAGTAGAACAGCACTAAGTCTCTTACATTGTCTTCACTGCTTAAAATAACTTGTCAGAAAAGAGAAAGCTCAGATAGCCATTGGTTGCTGTAGATGAGACCTTTAGTTTATTCTAGCTTTGAGCGTGTGAGGAGGATATGATCAGTTATTTTGTAGGCAGCTGTTTCTGTCCCTGTGCCTTCAAGCTCTACCCAGTTGGCTGAGATGTCAACAGAAACCCCAAGGGGTGTAATTTTTGAAATGGATCCAAAGCAGCTTGTCTTATGCTGTGTTTCATCTGAGTTTTATTTTTGATCATAATGACATGGGTTAAAAATAGCTGGGATGTTTGTACTGTTCATAAAATAGCAAATATTCTGTGTTTCTCACTGTCAAAACTAGACAAACCAAGCATCTTCAGTCTGGCAGCTGGGTTTGTGCTGTTGTTCTTGTGTGAACTGGTACTGCTGAGGAGGAAACCTTGAGTCTTGCTACACTATGCAACAAAACCTGGATGTCTTGACAAATTGATACCCAATAGTCCTCAGAAGGTGGTCACCTCATGAATTAGGGTGAATTTTAAATGAATGAAATTGAAAATAACTTTGGAAACAATCGTGGAAAGATTTTAGGGGCGTGCATTTGGTCTTCGTCTCCCCTCCCTCCCCCTTCTTTCTTTCTTTTCTTTTCTTTTCTTTTCTTTTCTTTTCTTTTCTTTTCTTTTCTTTTCTTTTCTTTTCTTTTCTTTTCTTTTCTTTTCTTTTCTTTTCTTTTCTTTTCTTTTCTTTTCTTTTCTTTTCTTTTCTTTTCTTTTCTTTTCTTTTCTTTTCTTTTCTTTTCTTTTCTTTTCTTTTCTTTTCTTTTCTTTTCTTTTCTTTTCTTTTCTTATTTTTCTTTCTCTTTTGTTTTTTTATTCATATCAGAATAAATTCCAGTCTCTTATTCAGCACACTCAATAATAAATATGTCATAAGCAAGTCTGTGGAAAAAAAGAAAAGGAGTCTTCCAGCTGGCAAAACTGAGAAAAGTCTAATTAAAGTTATTTGATTTTTGTGTTCTGCATTTTCCCAATCCTTTTGATTCCAAACTGGTTTTGATTTGTGAGAAAACAACTAATCATCAGGAATGAGAACATACAAAGGATAATTTATATTTCTCTTACCTTTTAGTTTTTCCATCTTATAAACAGAGGTAGACAGTAATTATTTAAAGGCTAAAATGGTGTTTTTTAAATGCTTTGTCTTCTTCAGAATAACAAAGTTGTTGCAAAGAACAAATGCAATACTGTTATTTTTGCCTCTGCTGTCCTTCTCCAGTATTAGTAAAACTAAATATATGCTTAAAAATATATACACTTAAATATATGCTTGTATTCAGAGTTGCTAGATATGCAATCTAGAAAGACTGAGAAATTCCCTGGATTTTACTTGGTGTGGATGAAAAATGCTAAAAGCTTACTTTATCATTTGGTGAGAGAAACTAAGAAAATATCTGAGACACACTAAGCAACCACGTGTGTTTGAACAGATAATAAAAGCCTGGCAGAAATTTTGTAAAATCTAGCACACAAATTTAGCTAGAATTATTCCATTTTGTTGGCTTCATTCTTCAGTGGTAACAAAACTGAGTGTGTTTGAGCTTTGCTTACAAAATGATAACAGCAATTTAAGAGAATATGAAAGTTTTGGTATACCTCTATGTTATTTCTCTGTACTTCATAGATTAAGGGGGAAAATGTGGCTCACTCCTATTCGTCTTACACTGTAAATCCATTGAAAAATAACCCAAGCATGGTGTCAGTATATTCGTTTTGTGAAGTATTTTTATTTTATACCTTAATTGCTCTGAAGTATTTATAGGAAGTTAAACATAAAGGTAATAGCTGCAATATGATTTGAAAGATTTTGGATGCCAAATACCAGTTCATAGGACACACAATTAAAAATAAAGGAGGACAGGTTATTCAGTGGGGAGTTTAAATTTTAACAAAGTTTATTGATTTATCAGTCAGCTGCATTTCTTTCCTTGTTTCTTTTTATCCTCTTTCTGCAGAAATATATGGTCTAACATGAATGGGGGTAGAGTTATGTTTTCTCTGACAGTTCTACATCTACCTGAAGCCTATCTTTCCCTCCATATAAGAGGTGATGTTGCTGTTCTTACAATATAGCAAAAACTCTGGTTTTCTATGGATTATATAAAGAACATATCTAAAGGTGAATGGCCCTTCTGGAAGAATGGACATAAATCCTACAGACCCTGGAATACCCTAATTCACCTTCTTTTTAGAGTAAGCTGGAAGAGTGACTGCGTCAGAAACATAGATGCAATTTCTCAGAATTGTTCCTCTGAGTGTTTCTTAACCCACTCGTTCTTTTAGGAAAGTGCCACTGCCCATGGTAGGGGGTTGGAACTAAATGATCATTAAGGTTCCTTCCATCCCAAACCATTTTACAATTCTGATTGTAGGTACAAAGATGATTTCTCATTAACTGCCCACACTATATATGACAATTCCTGACTTCTACAGTGCCTATTTATTGTGAACTAATTATGGAGATATATATATGTATGTGTATATATATATACTTTTTTTTTCTAAGTACTTTTTAAATTCCCTGAGGCTTCACCAAACAGGAGATACACAGGTTTCTCTTTGACACTTCTGATCAAAGGAGTCTCTGAGGAAAAGAGATTGACAAAAACATCAGCAGGCTTAGACTGAGACCAGACAAAGAGACAATAAATGCCATTGCAAAGCTGGCTTAATTCCCACAACAACATTTGGAAGCTGTCAAGAAGACTTAATTGTGATCAGAGAAGAAAAAATAAATACTGAGGGTAATGAAGAAATCCAGGCTGAAGTAGGAATCATCTGGGAGGATTTTAGAATAAAGAGGTGAATTATAGTAACAAAAAAAGGGTACTCTTTAGTTGGTGAGAAGAAAAGGAGGTTGAGGAAGAAGTCAGAAACATAAGAAGAGAAGAACAAAAAGACAAGTATTTTTCAAATGTTGCAAAGAAATGTTCACATATGGAAGTTCTTTCTTTTCAGTGAGATTCTTATAGAAAAATATGTTTTCCCTGGAGAAATATTCAACATTCTAGTCAGCAATCTCTCCCTTGCCCCAGAAAAAACACACAGCCTTGACACAATTTTGGTGAAAATAATTAAGATATTTTTTAACTTTTGCATATGATAAATCATAGGATTATAAAATACCAGGTTGGAAGGGACCTCAAGGATCATCTGGCCCAACCTGCCTTGGCAAAAGCATGATCTACACAAGACGGCTCAGGACTCTGTTCCCCTGAATCTTAGAAGTGTCCACTGTTTGGGAATCTACTTCTTCCCTGGGGAAACTATTCCAATGGCCGATTGTCCTCGTTGTGAAAAATTTTCCTGTGTTCAGTGAGAATCTCCCCAGGATTAACTTCTGCCCATTATCTGTCATCTTTTTCATGTGACTTCTTGTAAAAAAGGAGTCACTGTCTTCTTTGTAGCCACCTTTTAAATGATTCAAACTAAACATTGCATGAATCAAAATTTCAAACAACAAGGAAAAAGTAAAAATAATTACAACATGATACCCCAGAGGATGCCATACCATGAAATCTAGGTACTGCTATTCATCTTTATAGAAAATGTAATTTGCAAGTACATATTAAGGTAATATGTATTTATAGTTCCAAGTGCATTAATGTATCCAATAAGAATAAAATATTATGATGTTAATTTTACTAGTATTTGGTGGGTATTTATAAAATAACCATCATTACCTTATTAACTGGGTATTTTCTACTTCAGTATATTTTGATCATAGAACAATTTAACAGGGAAAATTCTGAGCTTGCTGTTATACTTTATTTCAGATGATAATACCAGTGAAACCATATGAAAAGTTATCCCAAGGAATAAACTTTTGGAAGTACCAATGTGATTTTCAAAATGTTTATACATGCATACTTATGTATGTTATACATACATACATTGATTTGTATATAGCCCCATACAGGCATTTTTACCAATCAGTAAGAAAGTCTCTTGGTAACAAAAACTACGTCAGTTAACATTACTATGTATCAGAACTGCATTTCCAATGAAGCTAAGATTAAGATTAAACAAAGGCAGTTTTAAAATTACACACCTTATGAATTTAAATATTCCCTATGTAAACTAGCAATAGGGCAATCTTACAACAGATGTTCAGACTCCTGCAGTTTATTGCAATTTTGAAAAGAAATAATAATGTAAAAAAAAAATCCTCAGAGCTAATGAGTTAATGAACTTGAAATCATTTAGATTTGTAAAACAAGATCCCTACTAAAACAAATTGTATTTTTAAGTTCAAGGTAGAGTGTAAATCAAAATGGAAAGGTGTATATTGGTAAAATATAGTACCTTAAGAAAGCATTATTATAACTCTTTTGAACAACCATGGATAGCCCTGACAGGTAGAAGTGGTGAATAAAATGTACCTTACACATTAAATCTGGGGTTTTAATTTGTTATTTTTTTGAATTTACCTGTCACTCTAAACTATACTGTCTTGCCTTGTAATACCTTTGAATGAGATACTACTTCTGCATGACCCAGCAAAGCAGCATCCTGAAAGTAAAAAAAGTCTGTATTTTAGCTGGATGGGGCTTTGAGCCAATTGGGATAGTGGAAGGTGTCACTGCCCTTGTGAGGGGAGTTGGACCTTGATGATCTTTAAGGTCCCTTCCAACTGAAACCATTCTATGGTTCTGTGATGAAACAAAAATAACAAATCAAAACTTGACACAGTGCTGCTGTAAGTGTACTGGTTCAAAGTTCAGGTCTAGCTGTCCGAGAGCTCACTAAAGTATATCTACACAGCAGTGATCTAAGAAGCTATCTCAACTTGAGAAAGTTAAGGATTAGGAAATTAATTATGGTTTTTCAAGCATAATGGTGCTAGAAAGACATAATAAATTTATTCCATGCTAATGCAGTCATAAATTGTATGTCTGTAATCAGTAAAAGTGCATACCTTGTTCAGCAGCGCACAGCACTGAAGTCCGGGATCTGAATTTCTGCTGTCTCGGGGCAATAACAAGATTTTTCTGTGGCTAGATGCCTCATGTTTAATTTATTCAAATCAATAATATTTCAGAGAAGGCATGAAAGAGGAACACTTCCTGTAAGTTTCTGTATCACAGGACCTGGCTCTCAGGGGAGATTTTTACCTTCCTGTTCTTTACTGGAATGACAACACAGTGGGATGCAAACAGTCAAGTAGATTTCTAAAGGTAACAGAAGTACAGGATGGACCAACCCTGTGTGACACACAGCTGGTTCTGCTATTTACAGGAAAGGAATGACTGGCCTGGGAGATGGTAATAAGAGTCTTGGCTATAGTGACCTTGAAGCAGAATACTGAACCTGGAGTTCAGACAAGCATCCTTAAGTGTATTCAGAAAACCTCTCGTTGGAATTCAGTGGGAGGACACTGTCTCAATGCAAAAAAGAGGAAGTGGAAGTGGGACAGGCTACAAAGGAAGAATTTAGAAACATTACCCAGGTATGTAAAGATTGTGTTAGAAGAGATAAAACTCACTGAGATGATCAGTCTGCATACAAAGATACTGAGATAACTGACCAATGTCCTTGCAAGGCTGCTTTCTTCCATCTTTCAAAGATAATGGAAATTAGGGGAAATTTCTGGTGACTGAAGAGAAACACTCATCTTGAAGTAAAATTAAAAAGGAAAAGCTGGTGAAATACAGGCCATTCAACCTCAATTTGTCTCTAGGAAAATCATAAAGCAAGTCCTGCTGGAGCACATCTCTAGGTATATGAAGGAGAAGAGAGTGACTGGGTCACTACTTGGCCAGCCTGGCTGTCTCTGTGATAAAATGACTGGATTTACAGATGAGGAGTTAGTGAGGAATGTCATTGATATGAATTTCAGCAAGGCTTTTAACATTGTCTTCTACCACTTTCTCGCATGTGAGTTAGCACATTAAAGGCTGGGTGAGTAAAAATCTAGTACGATGATCACACTCAAAAGGTAGAACTTAAAGAGTCATACTCATATTAGAGGCTCATAACAGATAAGAATGCCCAAAAGATCTAACCTGGGAACTGTTGTGTTTAATAACCTCACCAGTGTTCTGGAAAAGGCAGAGTAGTGTATTCTCATAAGCTTTGAAGATGATACCACATTGAGAAGAGCAATCAATATCTTGACAGCAGGTCTGCCATGCAAAAGGATGGGCTGAAGGAATGGGCTGACAGAAACTGTATGAATTTCAAGAGGGCAAAATTCGAAGACCTGCACGTGGAAAGGAAGAACTCCATACAGTGATAGAGGCTGGGGACAGACTAGTTGGACAGCAGCTTTGTGAAAAAAGGCCCTGGGATCTTGTCAGACAGCTATCTGAAAATGAACTATCAGCACTTCCTGGCAGAAAAGATATCTGTCAGCCTCTTCGGCTATATTAAAAGGAGCAACACTGGTAGATCAAGTGGAGGCGCTATTCTCCTCCATTCACTACTCGTTAGACTGCATCTGGAGTACTTGGCCTAGTTTGGGCTTCCCAATGCAAGATATATGTTGACAAACCATAACAAGTTCATCAAAGGGCTACCAAAATGGGTGGGGGTTGGAACACCTGCCCTTGAGGAGAAGACAAGGGCTTTTTTAGACTGCAGAAGACTTAACAGCTGCTTCCTGCTACCTATGGGGAGGTTATAGAGAAGACAGAGCCAGGGTGTGGAAGGAAGGTAAGAGGCAATGGGTGTAAGCTGAAATAAGGTTCCTATTGAATATAATGGGAAACATTTTCTTCAGAAGCAAGAAGTGAAAGTTTGGTTGCAAGCAAGTTAAACAGAGTTGTGTATTCTCTGTCCTTTTGTGGAGGTTTTCAGAACACAACAGCATAAAATGCAGAATAACCTGGTCTGACCACAGGGATTTACTTGTTTTGAGCAGGAAGTTGGACTAGAAATCTCCATGGGCATCTTGAATCCTAAATTATCACAAGATCCTATACTATGATCCCATGATCTGCTTATATGCCTGGGTGTGCCTGAGCCTACTACATAGCTGTTCTTCCTCCCCTTGAATACACTAGTAGAGGATCTGAACTTCCTCTACATTCTTTTTCAGGACATTTCTGCCCTGTGTATTTCATCCCAACTAGAAGGAAATGCAGTATGAGGGCCAGGAGACCTCCTTGGATGGATAAGGAGCTGCTGAGAAAAATTCAAAGGAAAAAAGAGGCATATAAAAGGTGGAAGCAAGGACAGACAGCCTGGGATGAATACAGGGATGTTGTCGGGGAAGCTAGGCACCAAGTTAGGAAAGCTAAGGCCCAGTTAGATTTAAACATGGCTAGGGATGTTAAGGATAACAGGAAGGGATTCTATAGGTATGTAGCGAATAAAAAACAGACTAAGGACAAGGTAGGCATCTCCGGAAGCTATTGAGAGAACTGGCTACACAGAATTTGGAGAAGGCTGAGGTTCCTGAGGACTTCTTTGCCTCAGCCTTCATTGGCAAAGGCTCTGACTGCATCACCCAAGTCTTGGAAGGCAGATGCAGGGACAGTGAGAATGAAGACATTGGGCCTACTCTAGGAGAGGTTCTGATTCAAGATCTTAAAAACCTGAACGAACACAAGTCCATGGGACCTGATGAAATCCATCCGCAGGTCCTGAAGGAGCTGGCAAATGAAGTTGCAAAGCCACTGGCCATCATATTTGAAAAATCATGGCAGTCCCGACGACTGGAAAAATGGAAATATAACCCCCATTTTGAAGAAGGGGAAAAATGGATGACCTGAGGAATTACAGACCAGTCAGTCTCACCTCTGTGCCTTGCAAAATCCTGGAGCAGATTCTCCAGGAAGGCATGTTAAGGCACATGAAAATCAAGGAAGTCTTTGGTGACAGCCAGCATGGCTTCACTAAGGGGAAATCCTGCCTCACCAATTTGGTAATGTTCTATGATGGAGCTACAGAAGTGATGGACAGGGGTAGAGCCTGGACTTGTGCAAAGCATTGGACACTCTCCCATGCGACATCGTAGTCTCTAAATTGGAGAGACATCAATTTGATAGGTGAACTACTTGGTGGATAAAGAACTGGCTGCATGGTCGCACACAGAGTTATAGTCAATGGCTCAATGTCCAGCTGGAGACCAGTAACAAGTGGTGTCCCTCAGGGATAAGTGTTAGGACCGGTCTTGTTTAAAATATTTGTCACTGACATGGGCAGCAAAATTCAGTGCGCCCTCAGCAAGCTTGCGATGACACCAAGCTGCATGGTTTGGTTGATACCCTGGAGGGAAGGAATGCCATCCAGAGGGACCTTGACACGCTTGTGAGTTGGGCTGATGCCAACCTCATGAAGTTTAACTATGCCAAGTGCAAGGTCCTACACCTGGGTGGGAGCAATCCCAGGCACAGCTACAGGTTGGGCAAAGAAGAGATTCAGAGCAGCCCTGCTGCTTGGGTGTGTTGGTCAATGAGAAAACAAACATGAGCCAGCAGTGTGCGCTTACAGCCCAGAAAGCCAACTGTATCCTGGGCTGCATCAAAAGAAGCGTGACCAGCAGGTCAAAGGAGGTGATCCTGCCCCTCTACTCTGCTCTCATGAGACCTCACTTGGAGTATTGTGTGCAGTTCTGGTGTCCTCAACATTAAAAAAAAGACATGGAACTGTTGGAAGAAGTCCAGAGGAGGGCCACGAGGATGATCAGGGGACTGGAGCACCTCCCATATGAAGACAGGCTGAGAAAGTTGGGGCTGTTGAGCCTGGAGAAGAGAAGGCTGCGTGGAGACCTCCTAGCAGCTTTCCAGTATCTGAGGGTGTCTATAGGGATGCTGCTGGGGAGGGACTCTTCATTAGGGACTGCAGTGATAGGACAAGGGGTAATGGGTTGAAACTTAGACAGGGGAAGTTTAGACTGGATATAAGGAGGAAGTTCTTTACTGTTAGGGTGGTGAGGTACTGGAATGGGCTGTCCAGGGAAGTTGTGAATGCTCTATCCCTGGTGGTGTTCAAGGCCGGGTTGGACAGAGCTTTGTGTTACATGGTTTAGTGTGAGGTGTCCCTGGCCATGGCAGGGGGGTTGGAACTAGATGATCTTAAGGTCCTTTCGAACCCTAACTATTCTATGATTCTATGATTCTAATAAGATTGTGTTCCTCCTCTACATCTAGCTTGTCTTTCCATATGGAATTATCCTCTTGCATTTTCTTTTTCTCCTGCTGGCATATCAAGCCTAACACATAGAAGCCCCAAGAAAAAACATTGCTTCAGCAGTGGGGATTAATTACTGTTCCTCAGTGGTTCTTGCAGGGTGTCTACTTTATCTTACCCTCTTAGTTGGTGCTGCTAGCAGTATGAAGTCCATAAAGCTATGTAAAATGCTTGAAACACTAAAATATTACACTGGCCAAATATAACACATTGCCATAGTTTCTCTCTGTAATCACTGACATTATCATTATTCACATCAACTCCTGCAAAGATAACCTGATAAGATGGGTGACCTGATTAAGCACTTCCTGATTGAACAGAATGCTCCATATTAGCAAAATTTCCTTTGTGTTTCTGCATGCTAGGGTAGTAATCTAAAAAAAAAAAAAAAAAGCATATAAACTGAAAAGACCTAGAAAAACTTACTGTAGAGCTGTGGAATATAAACGGTGTAATTCCACCTAAACCAAGACGAATAAAACTTTTTCATGTATGCAAGAAGTTGTGTTCACTTGCATATCGCAAAATCTTTTTCAGTAATTGTTCCTTAGAGACCTTAATTATGCAGCTGTTAATGCTGAATACAAAATTTACTTAGGAAAGAGGAAGAAACCAGTACTATCATTAAAAACAGGTAGAGAGATGGTATCAGTTTATGTTGTGAGTACACTAAGACATTGCATCCGAATTGTAGGAGCAATGACATTTTATAAACATTGAGGCATCTCATATAAATACTATACACACACAAAATAATTCACCTGACTCTAGCACAGAGATAAGAGGACATGATTTGTAAGTACTATGTCAGAAGTTAGAAGTTAATAGGATGTCAGAAAACATAGACACCAGGATACTAGCACTTCCCAGTAAGGCTCACATGTTTTGAATCTCTTGACAAACAAACCCTACGTGGTAGTCCATCAGGGCCATAGGAGCCTGGGCTATTAGATATATACGCAGAATCTGAAAGTTAGAAATAATCCGTATAGTTTTCTTCATGTTGCACATCAGAAGAACTTTAAATTGTTACATTTACTGGCTCAGTTTGTGTGAAGGACTATGAAAAATTGTCCTGGGTTCAGCAGTAGCAGTCATTTTTTCTCCTTCTTGGTAGCTGGTGCAGTGTTGTGTTTTGACTTTTGAGCTGGGAATGATGCTGATAGCACGTGGGTTTTGAGTTACTGCTCAAATGTTTGGTTTGTCCAAGGACTTTCTGAGTCTCATGCTCTGCCAGGGAGGAGGGGAGGCCGGGAGGAAGGAGAGACAGGACACCTGACCTAGGCTAGCCAAAGAGGTATTCCATACCATAGCACGTCATGCCCAGTATGTAACTGATAGTTACCCGGAAGGGCTAGTGTGATAAATGGAGTCTGTTCAATCAAACTGGTCTTACAATTTGAGAGAATTATATTGTAAAAATTTAGAACACTTTTTGTAAACTTTAGAATATTGCTTAAATAAAACAAACTGAAACAAGATTGTAACCGTAGGCATCTGGTATTTAAACAAGATGTCCCGAAGCCAGGATGTGTCAAGTAGATATGTCAAAACTAGGCCAAAAGTCAGGAGGAAGATAGTTTATCTTCATCCCCACGACCACTGAGTGAAACTAGGCCAAAAGTCAGCTTATCTTCATCCCCTCGACCGCCGAGAGGTAGAATACAGCTTCCAGCAACAAGCCCCACATGCGAAGATAAGAAGAAGGACACGTACACCGGAGGAAAAAATATATAAAAGGACAGAACTTGTGGGAGGGGGTGCGCACTGTTGGTCTAGCAGAGACTCCCCAGCTGCTCAGCGCTGTTTTGCTTACTATTGCTTGCTTAATAAAATGATTCATTTCAAATAGCCAGTCTCTATTGAGAGAGAGCCTTATTGAGACTCACTTATAACAGCTAGGACTCTGGGGGTTGGAGGAGGTATCGGTTGGTGCTCAGGAGGGCAGGGTGGGGTGAGTTATGGGTCGGTAGCTGGTGAGGTGTTGTATTCTCTTCACTTGTTATTTCCTTTCTCATCATTATATTCTCTTATTGTTATTGGTAGTAGCAGTAGTGATTTGTGTTATACCTTAGTTATTAAACTGTTCTTATCTCAACCCATGGGAGCTACATTCTTTTGGATTCTCCTCCCCAGCTCTCTGGGAGTTGGAGGAGTTAGGTGAGGGGGGGAGTGCATGAGTCTGTGCAGCTTGGTTTAAACCACGACAAAAATTTAGTCCAGAAACAGAAATTTACAAAATCAAATGCAGTATCTGCACATTGTATCCCTGGTAAGTACATATGTCAAATCCCACATTTGGAACAACTGTGTGGTATTACAGTATTTTAACAGGTTTAAAAAAATTTCATCATCCAGCTTTTGTATAGTTATATATAGACACAGTTTGTTCAAGCTGCTGGAGCCTATAGTATTACTGAGTTAGTGACAACATGTTATTTACTTGGCAGGAAGGCATGTAGAACAAAAGCAGCACTTCAAGAGGAGCAGAATAGGGAAAACAGCTACCTAGGTGTCAAAACATTTAAGTAAAATCAAAGTCTGTAATGCATGCTTCAGCTGAACTGTACCTGAAAACGTCAAAGTGATCATGAAACAAGCTCTTGAATTCCATGTTCTACAGGTTATCACAGGTTAATGCATAAACACTTAGGACCTCAGTCTATTCTTAGTATTATGCCAATGGCATATCACATAGTAGTAGAGTAGACACATTCCTACAGACATCTAATTTTCATGCTCTGAATTGTTTTGAAGCATGCCTTCATTCGTTCATTAGGGAACTTTGTTATTTAACATTGGTCCTCCAAACAGCATGTGTTAGAGACATAGAGTAGAGGTTGTACGCACTGCAGTGACTGTGTCTGCGTGGAGAGACAGATGTTTCATTGCACCAGTCTCTACAGTCACTACATTCTAAAAATATGAAAACACAAAATGGAATGCAAAAGCCAACACATTTTCCCCCAAAATACCATCGCCCTTTCTTTTCTTGGGAAAGAATCACAGGTTCATAGGCAAGGAGATATTTGTAGAACTTTCCAGCTGATGTTCCCTGACAACAGACGAGGGCACCAGAAAAATGCGGTCCACTGGAAGGAGCAGCTATCTCTCTCAGTAGAAAGAGCCATGCTATATTTAAAATTACTACATTTAAATAATAGATAGGGAATATCTATTTTAAGACATCCTGTGAAAAGTTGATGGTTGGGGAATATGATTGGTGGAGATGGAAGTAGTGACATCGCAAGGTAGTGTGGCCGAGCGGTCTAAGGTGCTGGATTAAGGCTCCAGTCTCTTCGGGGGCGTGGGTTCGAATCCCACCACTGCCATGAATGTTTTCTAGGATGGAGTAATGCTTGGAGCATCCTGGGTTGCATTAAATAGTCAACAAACTTGACTGGTGGCCTCGTTGCTGTCTACAGCTTCATTAGGCAGAGGAAGTCTTCTTGGAATATGATGATGAGAATGCAGTAAGAATGGTTCAAAACCTGCACAGAGAGAGGCTTGGACATTAAGAAATGTTTCTTTACTGAGAGAGTGACACAAACTCTGGAGCTTTCTAGAAAGAGGTTGTCAATGCAACTTGCCTGTTAGTGTTTAAGAGGCATTTAGATAACGCCCTTAGTAACGTGTTTTAATTTTTGTTCAGCCTGAGGTAATCATTCAGTTGGACTGTGTGTCCATTGTATGTTCCTTCCAACATAAACAGTCTATTTTCCTCTAATTTTGTTTTCATCTGTCTTCACAATCAAATGGATTAAATTTTCTGACCAGACTGCATTTTTCATGATGCACTAGGGTTACATGACCCCAGTGAATCATTGGAGAGGCACCTTATTTTGGGAACTGAGACCACAAGGGGAAATGGAGATGGAAAGCAATGCAGATATGCTTTCCATGAATCATTAGAAGAGATAATTTTTTTTTTTCAGCTGGAAGTATTTAGGTTTTTCACTGATATAAAAAAATAGTGCCTTCCAAACCTCATCTCCCGACCCTGCAAAGTCAGTTTTGTCTTTATCTGCTTTAATAAGATGATGAACACCTCTGAGTGTTGCATGTAGTTAACACAATAAACAGAACTATGGTTTTGAGCAACATAAAGACAGTTTTAGTTCTCCCTACTTTCCTTTCTTGAGAAAATACCATTTTCTGGCCTTTTCTGATTCATCTGCACTGTGTTTACTTCCTTGTTAAAGAGACATTGTGAGTAAATTAACACTTAGTGCTGACTCACCATCTAAGAATTTCATCAGCACCTGCTTTATTTTGGGTGTGGTTCTACTCAGCTGTGCAGTAATAGGTGCTTCACAGTGCTTCACATAGATATTCAGGAAATGCTGTCTTTAAAGCAGCAGTACCTGTACTGCAATATGCTGAGGTTTGGTATGCACGTTCTGTGTCCTGAAAGTGCATGAACAGGTTGTCCAATTTCTTTGGTATGGGTACCCTATAATATATTGTGAGCAATGACAGAATATCAGTATTTTGAATTTCTAACCCACACAGATCACTAATCTTAACTCTTGGGCACTTACGACTCTATTACATGCTAAAAGTAAGAGAAGGTGGGAAATTCTCTGCTGATAGACAATTAACTGCTAAATTCAAAACCTTTCCAAGGTTCAAAGATGAAAGCAATAATAATATGCCAGCAACAGTTTAATTTATTTTTTATTTTTGACAGGCTGGATCTATGGGCTGTGGCCAATGGTATGAGGTACAACGAGACTCAGTGCTGCGTCCTGCACTTGAGTGTCTGGAAAGTTGCTTGGTGGAAAAGGACCTGGTGGTGCTAAATGACAGAGCTGAATATAAACCAGCTTGTGCCCAAGCAGTCAAGAAAGTAACCATCATTCTGGCCTGCATCACAAATAGTGCAGGACAGGGCAGTGATAGTCCCCCTGTACTCAGCACTGGTGAGGAAAGACCTTGAATCTTTAGTTCATTTGTGGGTCCCTCACTACAGGACAGACATTGAGGTGCTGGAGCGGGTCCAGAGAAGGGCAACAAAGCTCGTGAAGGGTCTGGAGCACAAGTGTGATGAGGAATGGCTGAGGGAGCTGGGGTTGTTTAGTCTGGAGAAGAGAAGGCTAAGGACAGACATCATTGCTTTCTACAACTATATGAAAGGAGATTGTAGTGAGGTGTGGGTCAGTCTCTTCTCCCAAGTAACAAGTGATAGGATTAGAGATAATGACTTCAAGCTGTATCAGGAGAGATTTAGATTGGATATTAAGAAAAGTTTCTTCACAGAGGGGGTGATCAGGCATTGGACCTGGTTGCCCAGGGAAGTGGTGGAATCACTGTCCTTGGAAGTATTAAAAAACAGTGTAGATGAGGCCCTCAGTGACATGGTTTAGTGGTGGTTTTGGCAGTCCTGGGGTAATGGTTGGATTTGATGATCTTAAAGGTCATTTCAAATCTAGTTGATTCTATGATTCTATTAATACATAAAGGGTGAAAACTGCTGTTTTATGAATATTAGTATTTAACATTATGAGCAGTTCACAGCATGCCCATATGGGCCTAACATGCTCAATGTTTAAATATCATTCAGCAATTATGGAACTCTCTGAAAATGTTCTTCTCCTGCTGACTCTAAAAATGTATTTATTATTTGGTTCTTTTATTTGTAACTTTAGGTATCAGTAGTACCTCTCTACATTGTGGCTTATCAGGCCTAGAAACACTTGTTTGGAAATAGTTTCTTTTTTAGCAGTCTTCATCGACTTCTTTGAGATTCATAAAGCTAACAATTTGTTGTTTAAGTCTGAAATTTTCAAAATGGTAGACATCTAGATCCCAGATTTTTACCAGATCAGGATATGTATCAGCCATCTCTTAACTAGGCTGAAATGAAGTTACGTTTTTAATTCCAATTTCTAAACATCATAGACACACAAAATCAAAAAGGAGATTGTGATCACCTGCTCTGACTGATTTCAGTTTGAGAATATTTCTCATAGGGAAATAATTAGTCTTGGTTTTAATAATTTTAATGATGAACTGCCAATTCAACTTTTGTAAAGTTTTCCAGTAATTAATTTCTCAACTTTAAATTATGCAGAATTTTTGTGGTTTCAGTTTCCAGGCATTGGGTTCTGTTGTAATTTGCTTTAGTAGACTGAAAAACCTTCTCTTATCACGTACTAGTTCACTACAGCAATACCAAGACAGAAATCCATAGAAGCCAACAGCCAACTTAACCTACAGACACTAATCCTCTTTATATTTCTTCTGTTTTCAACAGTCTCTTTCTCAGAGGTAGTTTTAGAACAGGACTGGGGCAATGGTCCAATATTTTTCCATTTATGACTGCATGATCCTAAAGGGATTATCTCGTTGAATAATCCCACTCTCTTTTTCCCCAATACCACCAACAGTCTTGAGGCTTTTCTTTGAATCTTCTCCAACATAATAACCTACTCCTTGAATTATTAATATTAGAACTGGACATATTACTAAAATATTGCCAAATGCAAGAACAGAATAAGATAGATATTTTAATCAATATTTAATTTTTTAAATTGACAGATTTTGGCTGTATTCTCTGCTCATATTTACCTAATTATCCAGCAATATTTCTGTCAAAGGGGCATCGTCTACTCGTTGTCTACTAGCATTTTATCTCTACAGACCAACATTCTTTGCTCCAAGGTGTATACGTTTTTATTTTTCTGTGTTTAAATGTATGCTGTTTGGTATTTAATTGTTTAAAAAATAACATGGTGTCCTTTCTGGACATTATTTAGCAATCCTTGTTCATCTCCAGCTTTGTTAGTCCTTTATTTTATTCCAAATCTTTCAAGATAGTAAATAATGTCTGGCCAATTAAAGGCCGATCCTGTTGCACCTCAGGTTCTGATCGCCTGCTTAAAATTATTGTTAGAATCCTGTGAGTTTTTAGTTACCATGTTCCATGTGGTTAGATATCACTTCAGCTTCTTAATCAACTTTAGCTTGTCATAGCAAGTAAATTAACTCCCAGAAATCAAGTAAACCGCTTCATCAGTGCTGTGGACTAACCTCAGGAGGCAGCTGATTTATTATTACTACTATTATTATTATTATTATTCTATGGGCTACTCCTGTAAAGTGTCCATAAAATATCCATAAAATGTGTTGAGTTATTTTAGTCCATGACTTTGGACAATGGTGACAGATCAAGAGCTGGAAGGTAACAAGACCATATTAGGTTCAAGATTACTTAGGCTAGATGACATCAGCTCATTTGGGTGTGACAGTAGTCATGACAAAGATCCTTGAGTAGATGTGCTGGTAATTGTGGGTACCAACCAAGTTGGGGTTTACTGCTGTTTACAGAAGCAAATTTAAGAATTTGTTGATTAATATTATCCATGAATTAGCAGGAACCTCAAACAACAGCTTCCACATTTATTTGACCTTTAGAATAAACACCCTCAAATGAGTACGTACATAGGTCAGCGTGGTAACAACTTCTGAACAGACTTTTATATTTCAATTATTTTACCTTGCTTTAAATTTCTCCTGGAGAACCTAATAGAAGATAGTAATTATTCTTGTAGAAAACCAAAGAATATTTTTTTTGTGTACAGAATTTGTGCTTAAAATTTTGGAATGCAAAGTCTTCAAATTCCAAAATAGATCAGGAACAGTTCCAGTGTGGTATTGTCCATTCAAACTCATATACGTGACATTATTGTGTGTGTCAGCTGTATAAAGCAGCTCTCTGATTCACAGTTGTCAAAGGACCAGCAGTAGGGGATTTTATTTTCAGAACCTATATTATTGATACAATTGATTTTAGAAGAGCTTTCATAGGTTGGCAGAAGGCAGATACTTAACAGAATATTGTCACTAGTATTCATAGAAATCATACAATATTTTTTTATAAATTCTTTTTTAAAACTTTTAGACAAAGATTCCCAGGCTGATGCAACATGTTTTTTTTTTTCAAGTACAATTCCTGCAATGTTACCCTCTGTCCAGTATTGTCTTTTTCCTTTTATTTCCTCCATGATTACCTCACTGCAACAGCACCATATCTTTCTCATTGCCTTCTTTTCTTCCAGTGCCTCCAGTGTTCCAGAAATCATTCTTGTGTGTCTGCACACTTTGCCAGATTTATAGAGGTATCCATTTCTAAAGGTTAGCCACCTTTCAGCATATGTAGTATTATGTTCAAAATCTTGTTATTGTAGAAATAGGAAGCAAATGTTATGTATGCATAAAGCCATGAACTTATTGTACACATTAAGGAAAGCTTAACAGGCTAACAATTATTAAACCAGATCTAATCATTAAAGAAAGAGTAATAATGAAGTTAAAATTTTTTACACATACTTTTTAGTTTCTAACTCTATTCCTTGTGTTATGCTTTGTGTTATGCCTTCTCCCCTGGGTCCTAATATCGGTGGTTTTAAACTACTGTGGGTGCTGGTTAGAGGGCTGTTATGGTAAGTGTTCTTGCAAAAACTAGTGTGATGTTGATGGTTTCTTGTGAATAATTTTTATATGTTTGCTTAAATGTTTTTACATCTTTCTCTTTATTCATTGATATGAATTGGCTCCACATTACAACCAAACTTACTAAGTATGGTGCTTTTTCTGTATGCTTCATACCATGCCTTTGTTCTCCTTGTTACTCCTGAAACCAGTTTTGTCCACCTTCAGGTTTGCATCTCTGTAACTGATTGCTGGTCAGGTGGCTCCAGATGTGAGGCCCCAGTGCCAAGAATGTGCTCCATCTCTTACCTTATGTCTGGGTTTCATCTGGGATAGAGTTAATTTTCTTACCAGTCCTGCACCCCCTCATGTCAAATCCTGTCTCCAGCTTTCAGACTGCTGCTCTTGTATCAGTTCTCTGTTACACAGAATAATTACTTACTACTCTTATTGATATAAAACTATGCTTGTACCATACAAAGACAAAAGAGTTAAGAGAAAAATATGTCATGCCAGATCTAACAGTCTGAGAGAGGTAAGGCTGCAGTAGCTCCATGCCTCCAGGTCTAACAAGTAAGGAGGCTGAAAATGTATTTCCACTAGGCACATGTGCACTTAGCAGAGATATACATCACATATATATGTGTCTAACCACACAGATAACAGGCAGAAACACAGAACACTTGCACAAACACAGGTAACAGCAATGGTCCCAACCTGCTCTTCTCTCTGGCTGAGAAGGATAGAGATGTTAGTGGGAATATATCTCATATCTATATATACACATACAGTGTGAATCCCTCCAGCAGCTGGCCTCATACACCCAGCCTGTCCAGTCACTGTTCCTGGATCCCAGTCTCTTCAGTTGCTGGCAGGTAGACAAACATGCAAGGTCACAGACACATTCCAGTTGACGATACAGATCACGACACAAACAAATATATACACAGAGGTGCCTATGACTCCCTGGTCCCACAGCCAGCCTCCCTGTGCTCTCACTCTTAAATACACTGGCACTCTCATGCCCAGATTTGGCCCCCAGACACGCACACTCACCCACAGCCACTTCCTGCTGCTCATTCAGCTTGATCTTCACTGGTGGTCACACACTTGCACAACCACACTCACTCCAGTCACTGGCACTACAGACCCCATATGTGTGCATGAACATGGGGTCAAGAGCCCCTTATTGGAAAACAATTGAAGGAATTTAATAAGAAGACAGAACAGACTGCAGTGATCAGGCACAAGGCATGACCAGACAAGCATCCTGACGAGCCCCTGCTTACATGCAAATGGACCCTTCTGTTCCCTCATCCCTCTATCTCCCATACTTGTTTCTTCCAAAATTGCCTAAATCCTTCTCTTTTCCCACATTTGGTTCCTCCCCTAAACGTGCCTTAATACATCCTCTGCAATCACAGCATGCTTTTCCCCTGCCTCCCTTATTGTGTCCCTTGCCCCTTGGCAGGAGTTCAAAAGGTGACTGGTCCCAATCATGATGGGTTTTGCCCCTGGACAAAAAGGCTGAAGCTCTGCTAGGACAGTCCTGGGAGGAGCCCAGATGGGATATCCTTCCCTTTAAGTCTTTAATTTGTGTTTCCCATCTGTTTTCCCCATTTCTCTCCTGTTACTTGGAGTGGTAGTGATTGGCTTTGAGATGGGCTGATGGATCTCTGGCCATGGTTCTGGGAGTAGTTAGCAGTGCTCCCCCACCCCATTGTAGCTCTACGTTCCTTTGTGGGTGTGCAGATAAGCTTTTATCACATAACCTAAAAAAAGTACAATTACAACACCTGATCAATTACAGAAATTGCCATCATAGCTAAACCAAGTGAAACAAAGCTGTAGGGAGGTCAAGAGAAGTCCAGACACAGCAAGCTTGCCAGGCCTCAGTCCTGAGGTCTTACAAACTCCAATGAGTATACAGAGCATACAGACTGCTACTATCAATGACTCTGCTTTATTACAGGGTATGTAGTTACTGCTAGCAGTTAGCTGGTATACTAGGTGACACTTCAGAGTCATTTGCTTTAGGCCACAGGAGACTTGATGGCACATTTGGAAACTGTGCTGCCATGTTTTCAAGAGTACTTGAACTAGATGAGCTAAAGCCGTCAAGCATGTGTGAAGAAGCTGAGGTAAAATTACACATTTCAGTTGCTGGTTAGATCCCAATTTATGAAAAAGAAATAACTAATATACCCTATTAGACTGATTCTATGAAAAATCTGTATGTTACCTTGAAAATACAGACAGCAGGTAATCTACCAGTGTAAACTGGCAGAACTGAACTGCAGTCACATTTCCATTAACGGAGTCGATAAAATCAATGAAGATGGGCCAAGTTTGACCAGCAGGCAACCTAATTTGAGATGCTAAAATATAGAGTATATCAATGAACAACTAATCAACTTATTTAATAATGATGAATGGAAAGGTTGCTTCCTACCATTGAACAATACTTTGAATAAATTAAAAGTAGGTCATTTGCTATGACTGCAATAACAGATATGTTAATTATTAAATATGGCATTTTAGAATCTGTCTTTTATTTGATTTTTTCCATTTAAAAGCATTTCTAGGAATAATCACTTAAAGAAAAGGGAATAACTGGGATATAAATGACAGAATTCTCTTTGATTAATTTGCTACCTAAGAAGATTATAGATCTTTTGTGATGAAGTTTTTTTTTATCTGTAACTCATATATGTATAAAGTAAATACATACCTTTTCCAGTTAAGTCTTTTTCTTAGTTTTTTACATATTTTCCCTTGCAAACCTCTGAATCTATCAAGCAACTTAAACACAAGTGGAAAGAGGGTCTTAGGTCTCAAAAATAGTGAATTCTTAGGATGTCTGTGAACTTTGGTATTTGGAAACACCTGATATGTGCTACAAATATTTTGAAGACTGAAGCGTAGGTGCATCATTGCACAATGGGAAAGTCACAGATAATTCACATTTACAAATGTCTGTCATGAAGAAAGAAAAAAAATAGGTTAGAACTTGTAAACTTTCTTTTGGTGCTAAGGTCAGTCAGCCATAATGCACAACTGGTAAGAAACTGGGTTTATTTTGTTGAGGTGGTTATGAAACTTCTACTCCACACTGAGCTAAGTCTGCGTACATATTCATTTTGGACTTCACAAAATGAAGCTTCCTTGACTAGAGATTGAATTCTCTATGATGTGTTATTCTCATAAGAGTTTACCAGCCTTGCAGGTAAAGACCAGTTTTCATTCTGCCTTGCCTCAGCAATTGATTTACACCATACAATACCTTCTGTAAAAGTGATCAATCCTGAGTCCCCCACAGCCTGGATGGAACTGATAGTCCACTTAGTTTCATTGTAGGAGGACCTCAACAAGTCTTCCTCAATCACATTCATTTTGAAGGTGACCTCAATAACTTTCATTTTCAAAGACCTACAACATTGTGAATAATGACTTGAAGGATTTGATCCTTTTAGTCCTAAGAAAAAAGTATGGCTTCTATGGGATATCAAGATTTGAGAGATACCTGTATCTTGATATCTCACTGTCATTTGTGGTTCTGTATCTTAATGCTATAGCTTAATGCATAGCTTAATGCTATACCATCATAAACACCTCTCAGTCACAGTCAGTAGCAGTTCATTTTACTCATACTTGGCTCCCCATCTCATGACAAGGAGATTTATCTGGAGAATTTTGCCACTGATGTCAAAAGGGGGAGCATTTCTACAGGGTGTTTTGAACAGAAATTGATTATCCCAGGTTTCTGACTTAGCGGATTGAGAGGCAATAACTTGATTATGAAGAAGAAAAATCTACTCCATTGTTCTGTTCCATATATGGAAAAATATATTTCATTCTACCTTGCAGTAAAAAGGTAGGCAGAAGTTAGAGGGAAAATTTTTTCTTTGTATCTTCCGGGAAAGTTCAATTATTCATTGCCCTTTGGAACATAAAATTGCAACTAAGCATAAGGGATTTGAGCAGGAAAATATAAGAATCATTTACACTTTTTTTGATCTGAAAAGTCCTAGTGTTCATTTATGAGCTGCAGTGAGGTTCTCAAACATCATTGATCACTACAGATGGGTACAAACACATTAGAGCTTTTAAGCACCTGTTTGCTTATCAAATGTTCACATGGTTAGCTACCCTCTGGTTCATGTAAGTACATTAGTTTTAGAACATATAATTAGCTTACAATAACTGCACTTGTAGTAATTACCAGTCTCCTGAAATAAAGAACTGGATTCTATTGAGTAATGGGGGTAGCTGCAACTTAAAAACAAAGCTTCTAGACTGAGCAACAGGGCTGGATGACTCAGTGTAAAATGTTTGTCTTACTTCTGGTAAGCCTGGTTCAATTCCACAGTGAGTATTTAAGACAAATAGCTTGATTTCGTTGCCATCCATCAATCACAAGAAAACACCACCACACATAATTTATCACGATTTGTCTTTTCTGAAGAGAGTTTCAGGATAGAAATAGCATGAAGACCGAATTATTTCTCACTCAAATGGGTTGCACTGTATTTGAGGATGTGGTGTTGGACAGAAACCTCAATATGAAGCTCTCTGCCAAAGCACACATTAGAGTGCTTACTTTGCCAGAAGTATTTAGTGGCAATACCATTTATTCCCCCTGTTTGGGATGATAGGGTTTCATCAATGTTTATGAATATGTAAAGGGTGGGTGTCAGGATGATGGAGCTAGGTTTTTTTCAGTGATATTCAGTGACAGGACAAGGGGCAATGGGTGTAAATTGGAGCATAGGAGATTCCATGTGAACATCAGGAAGAACTTGTTTACTGTGAGAGTGACAGACCACTGGAACAGGTTGCCCAGGGAGGTTGTGGAGTCTCCTACGTTGGAGATATTCAAGGCCTGCCTAGACAAGTTCCTGTGTGATGTACTCTAGGTTACCCTGCTCTTGCAGGGGGGTTGGACTAGATGATCTTTCAAGGTCCCTTCCAACCCTTGGGATTCTGTGATTGATTCTATCCTTCAGAATGGTTAAATTAAGCAAAGAAAGAAAGATATGATCACGTAAGTTTACCCAATGTATGATGCGAGGATTATTTCACTAGATGATTTCCGTGCCCTGTATGCTAGCTTTATAATAAAGGCACAGGAAAATTCTTGACCTATATAAATCAGTATAATTTTGCTAGAGCTATGCATATTTCTATCATCTCTGGGGAAGCTTGCAATTCATAAACTATCCTAAATCTAGATCCAGTCCCAAGGACTTTGTTCTGATGGCATAATTCTGAAATATTGCACACTGAAATGTGAGCGATCATATGTCATAAAGTCATAGAATCATAGAATGGTTTGGGTTGGAAGGGACCCTAAAGATCATCTAACTCCAACCCCCTTGTCACAGTCAGGAACACCTTCCACTAGACCAGGTTGCCCTAAGCCTCATGCAACCTGGCCTTGAACCCCAGGGATGGGGCAATACTGATCAGCCTTTTTCATAAATATTTTCCTAATTCTTTGTGTACAGTCATCGTTCATACTTATACATAATCCTACCAGATAAAATACTTTTATACTCAAATATTATTGTAGAACTAAAATACAGTATCATGCTGTAAACTAGAAATGTATTTACTTCAAAACATTTCTGTTATAGCCATACTGTAAAAGCAACCCAAGTCAAACTATATTTATAAACCTTAAGTTTTATTAAATAAAAAAAAAAAAAAACTGAATAATTCTTTCATGAGGTTTTGCTTTATTTTCTGAAATAGCTTTTCATGTCACAGGATTCAGAAATCTGAAAACTGAGATACAGTCACAATGCTGTACAGTCATTTTACTGAAGTTAGTTAATCAGTAGAAATTTTACCAATGGCTGAGAAACACAGGAATATTTCAATGGCAGTAGATATCTTCCCACCCTTGTCCTTATTTATCTGGAAATTGACTGCTCCCATTTTATTTGGAATACAATCTGGACTGATTATCCAGATGCCAGTTTGTTCCCAAGGATATGCTAGAGCATCATCATAGAAAGTGAATTGTAAAAAATCAAGAATGTTTAATATAGGTTGATTGGGTGGAATGTGTTTCTGCTCAATCTGGTACTGCCTGAAGAGTTGTACCAAAGGTCTTAGAAGTTAAAGTCCTACAAGTAGCTGACTAAAACATGTGCTGCTGAGGAGAATGTATAAAAGGACAGATTGAGATAAGAGATTTCTGGTGAATTAAAGCTACTTTTAAACACATCTCAGAAAAGGACTAAACTGTGCAGGAATACAAAAAATATCGACATCCTGAACCTAAGACATTCCTATTTTAACCCTTCATATTTTAGGTCCCAAACACCTACATTGTTAAGAGAGTTTTTAAGCTCAAAGGGTAGAAAAGATATAAAGTCAAAGGCAGAGTGGGAAGAAGTTCATTCCTTTATATACCCTCCAGTCTCCTCCAGGCATTCAACATAAAAAAGCACATTACGTTCTATCCTTCACTATCTTCAAACAGCAAGAAATTCTAGGATTTGATTTGCACCTTATCCATTGACCCTGCTAAATCAAAGGCTATGCCTCAGAAGTAATGCTTGTTCCCAAAAATCCATGGCAAAATTTTTTGTTTAATTACATGTGTACTATAGTTTGACTTTGAAAAGTACTTGCAAGTGAAAGGAAACGTGTCTTCTCAACCCCTTAAATTGGTGTCAGTTCAACTAATGGGCCAGTTAATTTAGTAATGGGTGTGACTTACAGGCCTTCTCCTGAGGTAAAATGGGTTAAATATACCACTTAATTGCTTCCTATGGATTGACAGAGTTTATTGGTGAGCCTAGCCCAAAAATTTATTGAAAAGCATTTCCATTGGAGGAACATCAGTAGGTACAGAAGAGAAATAAATGGAACACGTGGTAATTCTTCTAAAACATTAAAGTGTTTCTCCTTAATAAAACTTGATGATGTAAAAATGAAAATTACTGCCAAATGTGATGACAATTTATCTAAATTCTAGTAAGTTTTTGTTGAGAATGGAAGACTGACATTTCAAAGCAGTATAACCTGGTTGGAGAATTTTATAGAGCAAATTGAATATTAACTATCACAAATGAGACATCAGAATTATCAGCAATATCGTATAAATGTTATGTCTTCTTCACCTTAAGCTACTTCAGACTGCAGTATTTTTTCCTTTATTATGCAAGGCTTTGAGTGCTTACCTCCTTATCCCAACTCCAAAATGCATAATTACATTTGGAAAATCAGTTTATTCCTGGATTGATAATAATATACCAAAATTCAGCGAATGCTCCCAAATTTGTCATGAACTATGTGTTTTTAATTATTTACATCTCAGTAGGCATTATATTTGACTCTTAAATAAGACTTTTCTGAGTCTGACTTAAATTGCTTCTGGTACTGCATGGTTTTGATATCGCAAAGATCTCAGGCAACCCACTGTGGACAAGTACATGCTGCCATGTCAGTCTGTTAGGAAGACATTACCTACACAAAACTTTGCTTTCAATGAAATGAGATATAAGTAGTAATTTGAGAAAACTAGGTTGAAGCCTTTGCCTTTCTGGTGAGATGAACCCATGAACTCTTCTCAGCACCATATATCCTGTAGTTCCTCTGCTCTGCCCGGAGTAATCTGGCTGAGATTTGCTGCTTTTTCCAGGTATCTAAGATCACATTAATGAGTTCCAAGACTGATTTTTCCATTACTTACTATAGAATTTATTTGTCCAGTTGTATCCTCCTTCGGCCAATTTATGTTACCTTCCTGATGTTTTCAAGTGATACTGCAATTATATTATTTAAGTTGTACTTTCCACCAACTTGAAAATGAGAAAAAAAACACTCCTTTTTACATTCTCCAGGCTGTTTTTGAAGCCATCTGGGCTAGACACTCTAATATCTTTACTGACTTTTTAAATTTTAGAGGACATGATACAATTTGCATGAAGATCATATTTCATTAACAATAAACAGAATACATTAACCACAAACACATTGTCTTATACACCTTTTTAAGTGATACAACTAGACTTTCCAGTTGAGCAGGCCTCTTCAGAATTGAAGTTTTTATCAACCCCATTAATCCCCTGTCATGGTTTAAACCGAGTCCCCCAACTCCCGGAGAGTTAGGAAGGAAAATCCAAAGAATGTAGCCCCCACGGGTTGAGACAAGAACAGTTTAATAGCTAAGAAATAACACAAAAATAATGATACAGCCAACAACAAGCGAAAAGAATACAACACCCCACCAGCCACCAACCCATAACTCACTCCACCCTGCCCGGCCGACCACCGCGTGCTCCTTCCTCCATTTTCCTCTCTAGAGCTCCACCCTTCCAGCTCTCTCTCTCCCAGTTGCATCCTGGGTGTCGTGGTTTAAACCAAGTCCCCCTACTCCCGGAGAGTTAGGAAGGAAAATCCAAAGAATGTAGCCCCCACGTATTGAGATAAGAACGGTTTAATAGCTAAGGCATAACACAAAACCCCTGCTGCCATTTACTACTACAAATAATAATGATACAGCAAACAGCAAGTGAAAAGAATACAACACCCCACCAGCCACCAACCCATAACTCACTCCACCCTGCCTGGCCGAGCACCATGTGCTCCCTCCTCCATTTTTATCCAGAGCTCTACCCCTCCAGCCCTCTCTTTCCCAGTATGCATCCTGGGCATCACGTGCTATAGTATGGAATACCTCATTGCCTAGCCTGGGTCAGGTGTCCTGTCTCTCCTTCACCTGGCTGGAAAAAAACCTTGAACAAAAAACACCCTCAAAACATGTTCAAACCATGACATTATCCACCCCTTATTCCATACCATTCACGTCATGCCCAGATCCCAAATTTTCAATACACCATCACTCGTAAGTCCACCCCTTCGATCATGAGACATCTCTATGTTGCATCTCTGGACTGATAGCCTGAAGTATCTGGGCCCACCAGGCTCAAAATCATTCACCATCCCCTTCAGCAGTTCTACAGCTTGCTGCTGGGGACTCCATACAGCTGCCTTCCACTTCCAATGCTTCCAAAGCACTGGAGGGGCCAAGTGGATCAGATACCTGGCCATACTGTCCCACATGCCCTGCCACTCATGACTGTCCAGCCTTGGGGACAGTCTCCTGGTGCTCCTATATCCTTGTCTAACCCTAGACAAGACCCAAACCTGACTCTGCTTAACTTTTGGGATCAGACAAAATGATTGTGGATAGAACACATTCTGTGTGTGTGCCACCATGCTGACCCCTATCACAATCAGCAGGCAGGTCCCAAGGGCACCCAAAAGCCATTCAAAACCGTCAGAACTCTCAGGTGCTGCTGCTGCACTTATCACTGGGGTTGATGTAGCTGCCCTGCTTGCCAGCTCTCCCACCACCAGCTTCTCTTCTCCTGAGTCCGGATCTTCCTTCTCTGCCTTGCTGGGAAATGCTGCGTGGTCTCCTGTATCCTGCTGGGGCTCGGCGGGTGACTTCCGGGGAATTTTCTCGGACGCTGCGGGGTTCGGAAGGGTGGCAGGACTCGGTTCCTCCACTGCCTTACTGGGAAGTGCTGCTTAGTCTCCTACATCCTGCTGGGGGTCGGTGGGCGACTTCCGGGGGACACTCTCGGCCTTTGGGGGGTTGGGAACTGCCGCGGGACTCACCTCCCCCCCCCCCCCCCCCCCCCCCCCCGCTGCCTGGTCCCGCTGCTCAGCTACCACCTCCCTCTGCTCCTTTTCCGCCTCTTCCCGCTGCTCTGCCACAGCCGTTTGACTCCCCGTGCCGCTCTCCCTGGCAGCCTCAGCCACTGGCAGCTCCCGGGGCCGCTCCTTCCCGGCTTCACGCAGCCTCACACAGACAGAGGTGAAGACAAGGGCAAGGATGGTGAAGAGTAGCGGGACGGCCTGGTACAAGTCCAGTCCACGGGCACGTCCATCCCCTCCTGCTGCCGGAGCCCCACCATATTACATGCCTCCGACATAAAGTACAGTGAAACAAAAACTTTAGCCCAAGCCCCATGATTGATAAACACAAACATATCCAATCCATACACAAAGTACCCGGCAAAATCCCGAAACCACGAGATCCAGAGAAAAACCTCTAAGAGCCAATACATCAGCATTGTGACAAGAGACCATAAATCTGCTCAGATCTGTTCTTATCTCAAACCCTCGGGCCCCACGTTGGGCTCCAAAAATGTCATGGTTTAAACCAAGTCCCCCAACTCCCGGAGAGTTAGGAAGGAAAATCCAAAGAATGCAGCCCCCATGGGTTGAGATAAGAACGGTTTAATAGCTAAGGCATAACACAGTAATAATGATACAGCCAACAACAAGCGAAAAGAATACAACACCCCACCAGCCACTGACCCATAACTCACTCCACCCTGCCCGGCCGAGCACCGCGTGCTCCTTCCTCTATTTTCCTCCAGAGCTCCACCCTTCCAGCTCTCTCTCCCAGTTGCATCCTGGGCATCACGTGCTATGGTATGGAATACCTCATTGGTCAGCCTGGGTCAGGTGTCTTGTCTCTCCTTCCTTCCAGCCTCCCCTCCTCCACCTGGCTGGAGCACGTGCTTAGAAAAAACCTTAAACAAAAACACCCTGAAAACATACTTGCTGTCAACAACTTTTCCCAGCCCAGAAGTCAAAACACAGCACTGCACCAGCTACAAGAAGGAGAAAAATGACTGCTACGGCTGAACCCATGACATCCCCCCTCCATATTTCTAGCTTCTGGGTCTTCTACGTTTTGGTAATATATAATTCAGTGTTCTTATTTTAGGCTCATATGTTATGCTTGACTGTGCATGCTAAGGCTTGATATAAATTCACTGGCCCTACTTGTTGCATATTGCATACAGGAAGATCAGATTAATATCTTCAATAGTAGGTTTCAACTTAGTATCTCCTTAACCTTTTGTCACAGAACCAGTAAATGGAGACCAAACAAAATTTATTGTTCAAGCTCAATTAAAGCTCCATTAACATGCACTACAGATTCAGGATATCACACGGATTCATCACTACACTGTTGACTCAAGAACTAATTCTTAAGGTTTGGGGTCAATGATCTAAAATGCACAATCCCTCACCTGATGAAGGAGGGGATCTCAGCCTCAAGGAGTTTACTTGGATGGTGTCTGAACGTAAGGTGTGAGTCCCTGAATGTAGACTCACTGCTCCAAAGAGAACCAACTAAAAATGGCTCTCCTTCAGGGCTCCATTTATATCTTAGTTGAATCTGGTCTGTGGTCAAACATAGTCATGTAGTCCCCTCATTGTCTGAGGACCCCAGCTTCCTCACCTTTGTTACCTACTGACCACCACTGTGTGAGCGTGACAAGAGCTGCAAAGGAAGTTTTTGAGGGATTTTGTTAGGTCTTTTTTAGGGCCTTATTAGGGCTACTGCATCTGCCAAACCCTTCTTATTTAAGAATTTTGTGACTGGACTGACATTCACACTGGATTTAATGAAGATTTTTGACACTGTCCCACACAACAACCTTGTTTCTAAATTGGAGAGACATCAGTTTGATAGATGGACCAGTCAGTGGATAAAGAACTGGTTGCATGGACACAAGCAAAGAGTTGAGATCAATGGCTCAATGTCCAGGTGGAGATCAGTAACGAGTGGTGTCCAGCAGGGATGGGTGTTGGGACCGGTCTTGTTCAACATCTTTGTCGGTGACATGGACAGTAGGATTGAATGCGCCCTCAGCAAGTTTGCCAATGACACCAAGCTGTGTGGTTCGGTTAATATGCTGGAGGGAAGGAATGCCATCCAGAAGGAGGTGATCCTTCCCCTCTACTCTGCTCTCATGAGATCACACTTGGAGTGTTGTGTGCAGTTCTGATATCCTCAACATTAAAAAAAAGACATGGAACTGTTGGAAGAAGTCCAGAGGAGGGCTACGAAGATGATCAGGGGACTGGAGCACCTCCCGTATGATGACAGAGCTGACAAAGTTGGGGCTGTTGAGCCTGGAGAAGACTGCATGGAGACCTCATAGCAGCCTTCCAGTATCTGAAGGGGGACCGTAGGGATGTTGCTGGGGAGAGACTCTTCGTTAGGGACTGTAGTGATAGGACAAGGGGTAATGGGTTGAAACTTAGACAGGGGAAGTTTAGACTGGATATAAGGAGGAAGTTCTTTACTGTTAGGGTGGTGAGGTACTGGAATGGGCTGTCCAGGGAAGTTGTGAATGCTCTATCCCCGGTGGTGTTCAAGGCCGGGTTGGACAGAGCTTTGTGTTACATGGTTTAGTGTGAGGTGTCCCTGGCCATGGCAGGGGGGTTGGAACTAGATGATCTTAAGGTCCTTTCCAACCCTAACTATTCTATGATTCTATGATTCTAAGATACATTGTTAAAGCTTTTGTGACAAGATTACCAAATATAGTTCAGAATATAAGAAGTTTTTTAAAAAAATTTTCAGGTCTTCTAGTTTCAAGATAACCTGCACAATGTAAATCAACCTGTGGCGTCTCTGTTGAATTTATAATAAGGAAGGCTAAAATAATGTCATGAAGAGAGGTTAAATAATAGCTCTTCAAACCTGTTTTAAAAAATCCCAGGTCTTTCCTCTCAGAATGAGACAGTTTCTCTGAAGATTATTAAAGACTTAAATTTTACGTGGCCTTCAGAGATTATTCTACAAAATTATCTAGTGTGCTCCAGCAGGAGTTTTCTTGTGAACTGACACCTGTTAATCATTTTTACCATGGAAAAGAACCTTTAGAGTTTGGGTTTGCATTTTAAGATCTGATTTGGTGGAATTTAGAGTTCAAAACTGATCACACATTTTAATTACAATGACAGCATTAACAGTTCTATACAGCACCAGCTTAAAGATTTTAAGTAGGATTTAGGTATACAGTATATCATTGCAAGTGGCTGGAACATTTTCATCTGTGTGACATTTTGATGAAATACGCTAGTATTATTAGGCCTAACATTCCATAGAGAGGCAACTGCTTCCACACAACTTTCACCTAGAAATTTTTTGTTTCAAGAAGGAACACTTTCTTGAGAAAAGAAGTATACACTCTGGAGCACTGTCTTAAATGTTAAGAGTGTAGATTAACATCTCTGCACTGGGATTTAAAAGCTCTGCTGTGTTATAAATACATCAGTGACCTGCAGTTGGGACCAATGCACTGCTACCTGAGCATCCAGGTTACAAAACCTAACGCATGTAAGCAGTAGCAAAAGGATATTTATATAAATTAATTATATCTCTAATTTAGATAGAGTTATTTTTCTTTTTAAAATGCTGCATATTGTAATCTTTTTGGGTTTTGTTTTTTTTTTTGTTTGGTTTACTTTGGAGCTTTTTTATATTTTTCTGATGAAGAGCTGCCAAAGAAAGACACTGGGTGTAAATGATCAATGACATCTCAGATCTTTAAATATTGTATTGTTTCTACTCCCAAGAACTACCACAAGTAAATAGTGTAACAATACACATAAAACTCAGCTTGTTTTGTCACCCTTCTCCAAGTCATCTGCACCAAATCTAGTAAACCAAAATTATAAATATTCCACAGCTTATTGAATATAATGTGCATGTAATAAAAAAGTGTCCAGTTTTGTTCTGACTAAAGTCAGTGGAAGGTTTTAATTAAAAACTATAAACTTAATGGGAAATGTATCTTTTGAAGTACAGTTATTCATAAATGTAAAAAAAATGCTGTATCTGAAGTATGTAATTCATAAAATTTAAAAATATATATATATTTTTACATATTGTCCTTCAAAATATTTTTTCCAGGCTCCTGGCTATGAAAAGACAGAAGATACAGTCCCTTCTGCAGAGAGTTTATGATTAAGTAGAGCAAATAGATAAAGCATAGTAACAGTGAAAGGAAAAGCTCAGGGGTCTCAATTCATCCCACCTGTCTTCAGGCATTATGCTTGAAAACATAGTTAATGGATGCTCCCTGTGTACTTAGTAGAGAGAGAAGTCTCCAGGGAGACATTCAAATCAAAGACAAGGTATCTTCCTCTGAGGGTGCCTCTCTTTCTCACCAGTATCGTAAATAAAGCACCCGTGGCAACCAGGGTCCTAATTTAGGAGTGTCTGCAGGTGTCTGAAGTCAGAGATGAAGCAGATCCAGTACAGGAGATAATGGATATTCAGCCAGACAATAATGTTGGCTGTACAGGTGGAAAAAAATGTCTTCATTATCCAGTCATGGATCAAGCTGCAAGGTAGCATGTCAGGAGTTTTATAAATACTATAAATCAACAAATATTATAAACCTATCAAATTTTAAAGAAAGCGTTATCAGTATGAAAACATATGCAGTATGAAAACATCCATATCAGTATGAAAACATTTACAACAACTTGTAATCTTACAAGTACAGTGTATTCAAGCCTTGTAGGAAGAAAGGATTTTGACTTGATTGTGAAGTTACTAAGTATTTTTCCAGGAAATTAAAAACTAAATTATAAAGTTTGCATTAAGGGAGTTTCCCTAACATTGTTTTATTAAAAGTCTTTGTCCAGGTGTATGAGAATATCCCCAGAACCCATACGAAAGAAGAAGGAGGACTGTGACTGTTGATGTCCTTTCCTTACCCTCAGATCTTGGGTCTTAATGATTTATTTGACATATGTGGTTACTATGCTTTTCTCCAAATTATTTACCTTCTCTCTTACTTTTACATCTCTGTTCCATATGACATGTTTTGTCACTGGCTTATGCCCCCCAACCATCCTAATTAAATGACTGAGTCATGAACAAAAAGCAAAGTAGAAAATGGAGTGCTCCTAGCCTCACATGAAATAAACATCGTGGAGAGGCAATTTCTCTACAAATATTTATACCATCACTCCCTGCATTTCCAAGAAATAATTATTTCTCCTACTTTGGAATTACAGTCCTTTATTAGGAAATGGATTATCCTCACACGTTAATTAGCAAGGTGACATCAAAGATGGACTTTTTTTTCCTCTAGGTTTTTAAAATATATTTTCAATACAAAGAGACTCGAGATGTTTGTTCACTTAAAACATGCATTAGGAAAGCCTTAATGTTGTACTGATTCATTATTTTCATCCTTTTCTCTTCTAACCTGTGTGTATGCTTTGTATACACCTGCACACATGTACACATAAATACATCTATATTACACTAATAGCTAAATAGGCAAAAGGTTTTATATTCTTAGAATAAAATAATTAATGAAAATGTTTATTACTTTAGGAACAACAGTTTGTAGATAATACTTTTCTTATGGTTTTAATGGCTTTATTTTGTGATCATCTCTTGCCTTCACCTATGCATTTCAGCGTGTTCTTACTGTGAAAATCATTTGGGAAAATATATACAAAATAAGAAGAATTTGTAGATATTTGATTTTATGTGGTTATGGTCAGATGGACTCAAATGGAATCTTATGCTTTTATCTGCAGAAACATATGTATGCTAACACAATTGATCCCAAAATACATACAGCTAAAACCTGAGATTTTTGAACTGCAGCTGCTTCTTATTGCTTAAATTGCATAGAAAGATTATGGTAGACTGTCTGGTTTTCTTTTCTGCTTTCAAGTAACATCAGTGTTAATGCTTAATGCAAATAACTGGTAAAACGGTCAAATAAAATAAGGAAATAATAAATCTTCAGTGGATTAGGAAGCACGTTTTAATTTTCTATGTTACTTGTCTTTTTTTATTGACAGATTGCACATATTAATGTTTTGCTTATGGAGAATACTCCTTGGTGAAACTGTGCAAGACATGGAGGATATTAGGAGCTAGACAAGGAAAAGAAAAAAGAGGACTTGTGAAACATGAGACTATAGAATATTCTGGAAAACCCAGATGAAACCTGACAGAAACCACTCTTGAAGATACATTAGGAGAACTTTTCATTATATGAGAATATTTATCCAGACCAAATGATAAAAATGAGAACAACTCTTTCTAAAACTGTAAACTCACATTGAAATTCTTCTGATGAAGGGGTGGAAGTTTCCATTTACAGTAATCTACTGGCATAAAATGAGAGCACTGAGGCAATTTCTTTTTTTCAATTCTAAGAAAGAGAATTCTTAGTATACTGCAAAAATTTGTGCCAGTTTTGCATTATTTTGGTTCTATACATCTACCAATTGCCAGAAAGAAGGATAACAATGTGTTGAGATGATCTTAAAACCTTCCCGCATCCTTCTGCCTTCCACTGGAAAGCCAGAATAATCACATTTGAAGTAACATTTGATAGAAATTTAGTAGAATAAACTTGAATCCATTTGTCTGACATTGCTTAAAACTTGATACTGGAAATCTAACATTTATCCCCTAAAATGCAGTTTTACTTGTCATCTCTTGGATATAATCCATAGCTGAAGATTTGTTGTCTGCCTGTCTTCATTTTACAGAGTATGCCCTATGCTTATGGCTTTATCAGAATGTAAAAGCTTGTTGAGTGAATTTATATGTGAGATAAACTCTGAAAAATTGATCCAGAATACTTAGCTAATTTGTTTTTAGTTGCTAAAAACATTACAATAATTTAATACTTTGTCACTGTAATTATGTTTAGATCTAAAAATAGGGTAACAGGATTTCCATGAGATCTGTGCTGCTTAAGCTCTTGGTTCTTCCTCTTGAAATAAGCAGAACAGTATGCAGATGGGAATAGAAATGGAACTGGGAAAATACTGAAAAGAAGAAAATCTCTTTAGTTTTATTTATCCTTTTTTCTTACTTCATCACATTTTCTGTTGCAATTTTCCTCTTGATTCTTTCTTCAACTGTCTTCACACACATTGTGCCTCATGTCCTGTGTTTTCGGTCTGCTATACGCCCTATGGGACTTCCTACCTCCAACTCACTGGTTTTGCTGGTGTCTGTATCTTTCTCCAATCAGCATGCCTAGTTCCTTGCTCCAACTCTACAGGCACTGTTAGTTTTCACCTGTTCATTGTGTTTCATGGCTTCTAACAATGGACTTAAAGTGTATATTCAAACTTTCTCTGAATTCATTCTGAAAGCCAATGATGTAGCTGAGAATAAAGACCTGGTCATTTAGTTTTGGAGTCATAAGTGACCAGAATATTCTCTGTGAAACATAGGTTTTAAGGGCATTAATCAAAGTAGACTATGATTTTTTTCAGACTAAGAAATTTTTTTCTTTTTTTTTTCCTTTTTTTTTTAACTCTATTGTGAGGTTATTTTTCTTTGTTTGGGTTTCTTTGAGGTTTTATCTTTTTTTTTTAATAGAAGACATAGATACTGCTTTCTAGATAAAACTCTTTTCATGGTTTGTGCTGTAGTTTAAGCCAGTCTTTCTGTTTCTTCTTTATCCTGTGATTTTGAAAAACAAAAACTTAGCAATTCTATCTTGAGGTGTAGAAATGACCACAAGCATGGATGTGCATACTCCTTTGACTACTTAATTTTAGGAAGAGACAAGATAAGATATCCACTGGTTATCTGCTTACATCAGCATTCAGTTTGGCTGTAAACAAGCCTGTGAGACAAGAGAGGGTGGGAGGAGTGAGGGAAGGAAGGAGACAGACAGAGTTCCTTGGGAGGCAGTCCTTAGGGAAAGCTGGGCATTCTTCAAGAAGGAAATCTTAGAGGTGCAGGACCTGGCCATTGCCATGTACCCAGAGATGAGATGGCTGGGAAGACCAGCCTGGCTTAACAGAGAGCTTTGGTTGGAACTCAGAAAGAAAAGGGGAATTTATGATCTTTGGAAGAAGCGACAGGAAACTCAGAAAGTCTAAGACTATGTTGCCAGGTTATGCAAGGAGAAAATAAGAGCTAAAGCCCAACCAGAACTTAATCTGGTTACTGGCTTAAAAGACAAAAAAAAAGTAAATACATAAGTCACATTCTTTTAATCAGCTATTCACCTGCAAAATGCTGTGCACAGAGGCAGAGGTTTTCCAGAAGCTAGTATTATTCAGAGACTGAACAAAAAAATCAGGATTGAGACTCAGATTAAAAAACAAGAAAATCTCATGATTAAAAGAATTCATAACTTCAATCCATAATCATGTAACTAATAAGTATCTAGCAAAAAAAATGCCTGTTATATGGATAGAACTCATACTGATCCTGTTATGTATGTGATGTGATATTCCAGGTATCTGTTAGCATTTTAGCAGCACTGTGAAATACCACCGTGGCATGGAAGCTGTGAAATTATTCCACAGTGAAAGGATTTAACAGAATAACAACAAAAATTTAAATAACGGGTAGTCACAATGCCTGTCAAAACTTTAATGTCCAGAGGCCAGCATCCTACAGTTTTGCAGCACTCTAAACACCTTAACTGAAGTTAGTTATCCAAATGATATTATAAAGCGAATTTAAACATGGCTTTGTGGATGTCGTGATTTAAACCCAAATTCGCACAGCTCGTTCACTCACTCCACCCGCTTGCTCCCCCAGCTCCTGGAGAGTTAGGAAGGAGAATCCAAATAATGTAGCCTCCACAGGTTGAGATAAGAAGAGATTAATAACTAAGACATAACATAAATCACTACTGCTACTACTACTACAAACAATAATGATAAAGGAAATAACAAGTGAAGAGAATACAACACCTCACCAGCCTCTGACCCATAACTCACCCCACCCTGTCTGATTGAGCACCGATCAACACCTCCTCCATCCCCGAGAGCCCCAGCCCTTCCGGCTAACTCTCCGTTACATCCCGGGTATGACGTGCTATGGTATGGGATACCTCTTTGGCTAGCTTGGGTCAGGTGTCCTGTCTCCACCTTCCTCCTGGCTTCCCCTCCTTCCCTGTCAGAGCATGAGGCTCAGTCCTTGGACAAACCAAATATTTGAGCAGGAACTCAAAACATGCTCGCTATTAGCAACAGTTCCCAGCCCGAAAGTCAAAAAACAGCAATGCACCAGCTACCAAGAAGGAGAAAAAATGAACTACTGCTGAACCCAGGACAGTGGAGAAGGCTTGTGCAATTAAATGGGGGAAAAACCCATTATTATAAATAAAGAATAGAATTTATAGAATAGAATTTGTAAAATAAAGATATTATTCTTTATTAAAATCTCTACTAAACTGCAAGGATTGTATAGAAAACTCCTTTTTCTTACAATAACCAAACTACATTTTTTAAGAACAGGTACTTTTCTGTAGCTGGAATCTATGTTTTCTAATCATAAACCACAAAGCAGTATGTTTGAATGACAGATAATTTATTCAAGCTAAACCACAGTAAAGACAAAACCATTAACAAAAGCTCACAGTTTAACTAGAGTTTCTGACTTATGTGAGAATAACAGACTACCCTACTTGACTAGAATTTTTTGTTAAATAAGAGGAGCTAAATCCTGTGTTTTCTCATTATGAGAGCCTTCTCTGTAAATACAGGTTTGTCATTTATATATTGTTTGAGAGGTGTCAGGAGGGTGAAAAGTAGACAGAAAAGATTTCCTTTGCTAGAGGGACTTAACACTGCGATCGCCTTCCCCTTCCATTTTCCTACTGGAGATAGGGGTACAGGTATGATGGAGAAGGGACTTCCCTGTTGGGACTTCTCCTATCTGAAACTGCTACTGTGCACTTTCTCTAAAGTTTTCATTTTCTCTAAAGACTCCAATTAATGTTCAAACCAGAAGTGTACTTCCTGAGAGAATTAAAGTTCCCTGGGCTCCACGTGCTCACTCTCTTTTTTGTAAGGTATATTCTTCAGTTATATACTTCCAAGTAGAAAATTAAAGTTAATAAAAAACACCTGTAAATACTTCTGTAAGTTTTGCAGTTGTTTTCAAATAATACACTTGGAAACTGAAATACCAATAATTCTTCCTGCCGTACTGTCCCCATTATTAGACCAGCTTTTAAGGGTTACATAAATTACTTTGCTACAACAGTTTTCATCACTTATCTTGAAAACCAGATAGTATTCAGCTTGGTTTGGGATGATAAATTTTGTCCTTTTTTTTCCCCTCTTTAAATTCAGCCATCAGTCAACCCCAGTATACATAATTTCTCCTTTGTCTTTGTAGTTCTTTAGACCTTGAGCTGAATTGAATAGACAAATCACTTGCAAGCATGATTCCCTTGGATATAATAGTGTTACAAAAATTATGAGCTTGTCTTGATGAAAAATAATTGTGCACATCTGAGCATTGTTTTTCTAAGCACCTTCAATGCCAGTGTAGTTAAAAAGCAGCATAACCTCTCTAATGAGTGAAGCTTAAGACCCCAGATTTATGTGGTTGCAGATTGAAAGTGGATGTCAACAGCAGTACTGCTCCATGTCTGCCTCAAACCCCATCAGAACCACATTGCTGTCCCTATAGGATGGATGATTGTGTGGCTCATCAAACAGCTCCTGATCACCCACATTTCAGTCAGCCTGAAATGAATGATCTCAGATCTTTTTACCCTACTATGACATATAGATACTGTGAAGTTTCAGGAGCTGCTTCCTAAAATGTCCAGTGAACCTTGATATGGGAAGAACTGACCCCATTAGAGAGCGAGGATGAATGGCTGTCTTGTTTTAATCTACTGACACATATGTATACAGACTTGAAACACTCACTGTGATTGTCCGTACCCCTTTACAGGTCACTTTTCTGTCAGATGCAGACCCATGGCATCTATTATGAAACCACATCCTGTGTGGCACAGGGCACTACATTTGGGTAAGGGCTTGGATAATTGTAAGCCACATTTCTTATGATGTTTTTACTTTCTTGTTTGTTTTGAAACCAGTGAAATTGGCTGAATTATAATTGAAGAATGTACTTGGCTGCATTAGACTTGAAGAACATGGGGTTAGTTTGAATTCAATGCCTACTTTCTTTTTGGCTTCTTTTCCCTGCCAGTAGGGATGTCAATTGTGATAGCAGGCTAAGTAATAATTATTGAAGTTTTTAAAAGCTGTTAAACAGTTAATGTCTGCCAAAAGTTACCATGCTCTGGTATCTAAGATACTATTTGATTTTACTTAGCATAGTGTATCTCTCTGGGATTTTATGATGTGGTAACAGTTGGCAATTTGTGACTTCATAATAGTGAGAACTGGATGTATGAAAACATCAGCTCATTTAGCATCAGCACACCTATTAAACATTATTATTGTAACATGAAATTAAGACAGCTGTGTGCTGGTAAACAAATTTTTAAAACTATTTAAAATGTGGAGAAAAAAAGAAAAAGAATCTTTTTTCTAAAAAAAAAATAACTGGCACGCACAGAGAAAAGACAGGATAATATTTTGTGAAGCTTGAAAACTATTGTCTTCAAAAGCTTTTGAGAAAGTATGTCAGTTAAGGTCTTCATTATAAGCATGGTTAGATTAATATTTTTGATTAATAGTTCACTTTCTAAGAAATTAAATTTTGGTCAGCCTGAAACTCATCAGAAATCTCACTGAAATTCTGCAAACCATTTTATCTAAAAAAAAAAGTAATCTTAGAAATATTCCAGCAGTTAGGACATCTTGAAAATGGCAATTAGAAAGGCTTTAATATTAAGGTGAACTAGAGTTACACTGAAACTTTGGTACTGTTAATAAAACAGACTTGTAGTAGGTACAGAGTGTATCTGAAGTGCAGAAGGAATTCAGCTTCAGGAACAGAACAGAACGGAATAGAACAAAGCAGTATAGACTAAAATAGACTAAAGCAGATTAGACTAGAATGGAAAGGAACAGAATTAAATAGAATAGAATTGAATGGGATGGATAGGACAGGATAGAATAATTTCAGTTGGAGGGCACATACAACAATCATCTAGTCCAACTGCCTCACAACTTCAGGGCAGAACAAAAGCTAAAGCATATTGTTAAGAGCATTGTCCAGCTGCCTCCAAAACAAAACACACTTGAGTAGCCCAGTTTTCCAAACAAGTTTTGTTGTTTGGTTGTTGTTTGGTTTTGTTTTTTTCCTGCACCTTTACTGGTATATCATATGTTCAAATATATTTTGACCAAATGGAAATTGGAATCTTTTCTTTAAAGGAGGACATATGTGACAACAAGGAACAAAAAAAAAAAGCTTTGCTTGAGGATGCTCTATACTATAGTGACAAGCTCACTCACTGGGTTGAGAAAGAGCAAAAATAGTGTTGCTCTAAATATTTGTCTTTACTAAAACAAGTGGGTGATTTTAATCCATGTCCCTTACCTTCCATAGGAATATCTGAATTATACAGCTAGACATAGCATAGCATCTGCTGCCCTCTCCTCCCTCATTTGGGTAGCTTCTTCTAATAAACTCATGTCTTTCCCTGCTCATGCTGCAGTGAAACAGTGTGATTGCTTTTAACTAAGCAATTAGCTGTTGGCCAAATAAATGTTTATTTTGAATCAGAAATGTGATTTGTGTAAAAAACATGATTTATATTATTTACTACAAAAGTTCCTTATTTCTAATACAAGTAATTCTGTTACTACATATGCATATATAAACATAAATCTAGTTACTAAACGGAGAAAGTCCACAATTATTCGCACAGTGCTAATGCTAGCTAACCAGTCACCTGAAGATTTGTTCTTTCTTTCTATAAATGTCAGTGAAATGGAAACTACTGTTTGCTTAGATATCTTTTTCTTAAAACCCAAGATCTGCTATGCAACAAACATGTAATCCTGACTGCATTTTAATCGATATTCTTATTTCTTTTTTTCAGATTTTTTTAAATGACAGATACAGTTGTTGATACATCAGTTAGAGCTGGTATTTCTGGCAGGGAAAATAGCTTGTGTCTACAGTATGTTGAGTTTTTTCCAGTGACAGATCCCCAGTCACCACATATGTGGTTGACATCTTGGAGAATTTCCAGATGAATGTACTGGCGGAACAAAGCAACAAGTTGCTGCAAAGTGCTGCAGAGGTTAGTTCCATTCTGTCAACAGCTGCAGTCATATTGAATTTCACATAGAGATGGAGTTACTTAAAAGATTTTTGACAGATATCATGAAATATTTGTGTCTTTTTAAATCTTGAAAAGCATGTATGAGACTAGATAATATGTTATCATTTAAAGTCAGCAAAACTTCTCTACTGTAATTAAATTTGTGAACAAAAATGCATATTACAAAACCATTATTGTAGTGCTGAGGTGACTACATTGTTAGGCAACGCTAACAAGTATGGATTTGAATTTGTCTAGAATGCAGAGGGTTATCCTTGGTTAACAGCAAACTGCCACCCAGCTGCTCCTTCTCTCCTTTCCTCAGTGAGAAGAGGGGTGAAAATAAAAAAAAAAAAAAAAAAAAGCTGAAACACTAAAGCTCATGTGTTGAAATGGTGACAGAGAAATTGTTTCCCAGTTACTGTTGAAGGCAAGATAGAAACAACTTGAGGAAAATTGACTGAATTTATGGCCAATTAAAGTGGATATTTACTTTGAGAGATGAGAAATAAAAAAATTTAAAAGACAAATATTAAAATCCCTTCTCTTTTCCGAGGCTGAACTTCTCTCCAGACTCCTTTGCCCCCACCAGGCTGTGCATCAAGGTTGCAGTCAGCATACAGCCACTTCTCTCTGCTTCTCTTTCGTCTTCAAGGTTTCTTATGCTCCAGCATGAGCTTTTTTATGGTCTGTAGCCCTGCCAAGGAAAATCGGCTCTAGTGTGGGTTTTCCATGGGCCACAGTTCCTTTGTGAATATCCACATGCTCCAGTGTGGAGTCCTCTGTGTGGTGCAGGAAATACCTACTCCAGCACTGGGAGCACTTCCTCTGACCTTGATGTTAGCTCTGCTGTTCCTCACTTTTTTTTGTTTCCCTTGTCTTCCACTTGTCCCTCATTTTTTTCCCTTTTCTAAGTATTTTTTCACAGAGGCACTTCCAGCTTTGCTTATGGGCTCAGCTGTAGTCAGGCACAGTACAGTGCCTAACCTCTTCTCACAGAGACAACCCCTGTGTTCAGGAAAAGGCAACAAGTCCTGCTAGGAATCAGAAAAGTTAGCACTTTGTTGTATTATTTCAAAATATCTTCCAGTTAGGTACTCAAAGAAATGCTATCACCTCTGACCTATGAACATCAGTTCAAACTTATTGCAGGGCCTGGCTACTTAAGTTACCTTCAGGGCATTGTACGCTGATTCCTCATTTTCTGAGATGATTAGTAATTAATTTCTTTCAATTTCCAGGTGGAGTTTTTAATTCTGTGAACAGTACTAATTGATTAAATTGTATAAAGAAAAGGCATTTTTGTCAGATTCCTAAGAGCAGAATAAAGCCTCTTGCTTCACCACACAGTTTCACTGTCATGATTCCTGCAAAGCTTCAAATCCAGTGCCACTAGGCTTCCCTATTGCCACACCACTACCAACTAAAGAGAGTGTGACAGGCACAGCATAGTATGCTAAGAAAGAGTTCAAAATGTAATTCTAAATTATGTAATGACTCTTATAACAGAATTTATACCCTGAATATTGATGTCACAACTTTTTCTAGTCTTAGGCTTCTTTGATATCACCACACCAAAGACAAGAAAGTAGAAAGGTTATGTCATGTTGATGTCAGATGCTCATGTTTAGAATGCTGATATTTCTCTGTAAGCATTGAAAGTGACCAATTCAGTGAGAAACTTAAGTTTCACATGCCAGAGGTGTCTTCAATTATTTATGTTGTATTTTAGACTTTACCTCTACTCTTGCAGAATAAACCTAGGAATAACAGGCTGTCACAAAAGGCTTTCACACAGACATTTCTATTCTGCCTGCTCCTGTTTAATCCCCTCTGGCCAGTACCTTACAGTGTTCCTTGGGAGATTTCTTAATGCAAAAAATACAAGAGGGAACATAGTAAGAGACTTGTGCTGCTGAGAACCAGGGAAGTAATGATAAGCCACTAAGAATGGAATCATCTCAGCCAAGTTTCTTCTTTTATGACAGAAGCAGGATTGTGTTGGGTGTGTGCAGAAACACTTCTGCAAAATCAAAAGTAAGGAGAAACAGCCAACTGCATAGCTGAAAAAGTGGGTTTTCCTAGCATTTGTCATAAACCCAAATTACCAAAAGTAAAAATAAGATGCAGGGTGCACATGATTCTTTCAAACCTGAATATTATTGAAACATATATTGAATAATACCAATTGCCTAAATGCTTTTGTCAATCTGAGATGATAGAAGAAACAGTTCTTCAGGTAATTTCTTATATTATTAAAGCACATTGAGTAAGACTATGTTCTCAAAATGCAGACAGTATGCAGCTACAGAGAAGACATGGAAAAGGTAGTCTTAACTTCATCCTTATATTCTCCTGGGGGTTTTGGATCTGTTTGAAAGGATAAGGTGGATTGTAGCATGATTCAGATTTTCTGGCTTGCCCAGATCCCCTGTCCTGCAGAATCCTAAATTCATCAGTAATGCCCAGAACTTTCAGAAGGGTTTATGTTGCTAATATCATCATGCATCAGACGTTTGGGGGAGTCTGAGGAAAATGGCCTACTGCTTTCCCCTTCATTTTTTTTAGTGGGAGAATTCTCTCAGGATTAAGATAGACTTTCTAGGGATCCATTCCCATCAATCCAGGAATTAAACAGGAACTCCTAATGTCAGTTCAGTATGAAAATCTTTGAAAGCCTGATATGGGGACATCCTGCATTTTATTTTTAGCTATCTATTTTTCTGCTTTGCACTCCTTATATAAAATCTGTTCAAGATCAAATATATCTGGAAATCTCAATGAGCAGTTCATTAAATTTGAGATTATTTTGCACTACCAGGTGACTTAGTTAGGAAAATGACCTGGACTATTTTAGGTCAATGTTGAAGGTATAAGCAAACTGTGGTGGACAGACTTACTAGGTATTCTGGTCACTGACACTTTTTCATTTTTGATGACCTCAAAAAGCTCACTACATATACCTAAACACATTCTGTGAAGGAAAAAATACATGCTGCTTTACTGAACATTGTGTTACCCTTGGGCCAAGCAGGCCATATATATATATATAAATATATATCTATATAGTGTTTCTACTGAAGCTCAGTTTCTACAACTGTGTTATAAACCAAAGTCATATTTAGTTTTTAATGAAAACACTGATATGTTTCTAACAATGTGGAATTGTAGCATGTTCCTGCAGTCAAAACTTACACCAGAAATGGACATTTGAAAGAAAAGACACAAAAAAAGAAAGGAAAAAGACAGTAAGGGAAGAGCTGCCTGAAATGCAGAGCCCTGTGTTTGAATCACGGGATCCATGTACAATAAACAGAAAAAGTTATAGGTGACAAAACAGCCCCCAGAGAACTCAGGCTGCTGAAGGTGGAATCTACTTGTAACCATCCAGCAGGGACATACTGAGGACAGGATGGAGTCTTAACTGTTGTCCATTTTATGGCTTACTTGTCCAATAGTTGTCTCTCTTTCTGATCCCCCTTTCAAAGGAGCACAGCTGAGCCTTTTCTTCTTTTCTGGAAGCTCAGATGGACGTACTCTTCTGAAACACAGCAGGCAGTGAGTAGCAGTGATAGCCCTGTGGAGCTTAAGCATTATACTTCACCGTCTGAAACATTACTCTGAAATAGGTGACATCCAAGTTCGTTTCCCCCTTTAGTTTGAAACAACTGAAGCCAACACTCCCCGGTGCCCTCTCCAGCAGGCTGTCCATGCCCCCAGCATGGAGAGCCAGCAGCTGTCTTCAGAGCTATGGAGCTCTGCAGAAAAGAATGCACAAGTAAAAGAGGGAAAATAAAAGTAGCAATGACTTGGTTCACAAGTAATAGAAGGCACACAGAAAAATATAGTCCTGGATCCAGATGCTGCTGTTAGGGCTCTTTGTTTCACCTTGTATCCAGTGATATTTTCAAATTGCTTCCATGAAGTTACTGAATCAGTATTAGCTTAAGTGATAATTCCGTTGCTCAGGGAAGATGATTTTGATTTTGATGAAAGGTGTTATAAATGTAAACAAATACATTATTAAACACTTGCGTGAGAAATGAAACAAACTTTTTCTGGAAGTGCCTGCACAGCCCTACCTTCTTCTGCATGTCTCTGTATCTGTCCAGATGTATTACAGCCTCTTTGATGATACTTTGAAAAGTTCATGAAATTCTGATATTACAGAACTTGCTTTGAGAAGCAAATGCAGCATCAGTCTCAGTGACATTGTGCCATAAAGCATAGGCAAAGTAAAGGAAAAATCAAGGATATATTTTTATGCGTATTTTAAAAATACTTTTTTCTTTTGCTTTCTATTCAAGAAATGCAGTAGCACTGCAGTAATTTATGTAGCATAGGAAGAACAGAAATCCCAAAGCACATTCCAATTATGAATGTGATTTATATTTTATAGGCAAAAAGAGTTATTTCCCTAAGCACATTGTTTTCTTTTATCTGTGCGCTTCCTTTAATCCTGTCAATAACCCAGCATGCAGCTGCTTTCTGCCCATAGATTTTTTTGGAAGATAATAGAAATAAATATGCACAGTAGATAGAAATGTTCATGGGTAGCATAAAAATACCTGCTGTTCGTCAAGATTTCTGCTTGTTAATTAACTGGAAAAAATTGGCGCAGTAATTTTTCTGTTTTTAAATGAAATAGTGGAACATATTAACATGAAAAATAAAAGTAACTTTTAGTTAAAGGTATAATGAAATGCTAGCTTTACATTTATGCTCTAAGGTGCACAAAATATTTACTTATGGCTTGAGGGAATATTTTAATATCTATATAATTTTAAGTATTAAATTATTCTGCAAGTTCCAACATACATGAAACTACTCAAATGCAAATCATTTGGTGCAGGAAAAAAATCATACCCAAATTTTTATAGATAATACATAAGGAGGGTGTTGAACTAATCTGAAAAATCATGGCTGTCAAGTGAAGTTCCTGACGACTGGAAAAAGGGAAATATAACCCCCATTTTCAAGAAGGGGAAAATGGATGACCTGAGGAACTACAGACCAGTCAGTCTCACCTCTGTGCCTGGCAAAATCTTGGAGCAGATTCTCCTGGAAGGGATGTGAAGGCACATGAAAATCAAGGAGGTGTTTGGTGATGACCAGCATGGCTTCCCTAAGGGGAAATCCTGCCTGACCAATTTCGTGACCTTCTATGATGGTGCTATGGAACTGATGGACAGGGGTGGAGCAGTTGATGTCATCTACCTGGACTTGTGCAAATTGTTCAACAATGTCCCACATGACATCCTTGTCTCTAAATTGGAGTGTCATCAATTTGATAGGTGGACCGCTGGGTGGATAAAGAACTGGCTGGATGGCTGCACACAAAGAGTTGTGGTCAACGGCTCAATGTCCAGCTGGAGACCAGTAACAAGTGGTATCCTTCAGGGATCGATGTTGGGACCGGTCGTGTTCACATCTTTGTCACTGACATGGACAGTGGGATTGAGTGCACCCTCAGCATGTCTGCTGATGACACCAAGCTGTGTGGTTCGGTTGTGCACTGGAGGGAAGGAATGCCATCCAGAGGGACCTTGACACGCTTGTGAGTTGGGCTGATGCCAGCCTCATGAAGTTTAACCATGCCAAGTGCAAGGTCCTACACCTGCGTCGGAGCAATCCCAGGCACAGCTACAGGTTGGGCAGAGAAGAGATTCAGAGCAGCCTTGTGGAGAAGGACTTGGGGGTATTGGTTGATGAGAAAATGAACATGAGCTGGCTTCAGTGTGCACTCGCAGCCCAGAAAGCCAAACGTATTCTGGGCTGCATCAAAAGGAGTGTGACCAGCAGGTCGAAGGAGGTGATCCTGCCTCTCTACTCTGCTCTCATGAGATCACACTTGGAGTATTGTGTGCAGTTCTGATATCCTCAACATTAAAAAAAAAGACATGGAACTGTTGGAAGAAGTCCAGAGGAGGGCTACGAAGATGATCAGGGGACTGGAGCACCTCCCGTATGATGACAGAGCTGACAAAGTTGGGGCTGTTGAGCCTGGAGAAGACTGCATGGAGACCTCATAGCAGCCTTCCAGTATCTGAAGGGGGACTGTAGGGATGCTGCTGGGGAGGGACTCTTCATTAGGGACTGTAGTGATAGGACAAGGGGTAATGGGTTGAAACTTAAACAGCAGAGGTTTAGACTGGATATAAGGAGGAAGTTCTTTACTGTTAGGGTGGTGAGGTACTGGAATGGGCTGTCCAGGGAAGTTGTGAATGCTCTATCCCCGGTGGTGTTCAAGGCCGGGTTGGACAGAGCTTTGTGTTACATGGTTTAGTGTGAGGTGTCCCTGGCCATGGCAGGGGGGTTGGAACTAGATGATCTTAAGGTCCTTTCGAACCCTAACTATTCTATGATTCTATGATTCTATGATTCTAAGATACATTGTTAAAGCTTTTGTGACAAGATTACCAAATATAGTTCAGAATATAAGAAGTTTTTTAAAAAAATTTTCAGGTCTTCTAGTTTCAAGATAACCTGCACAATGTAAATCAACCTGTGGCGTCTCTGTTGAATTTATAATAAGGAAGGCTAAAATAATGTCATGAAGAGAGGTTAAATAATAGCTCTTCAAACCTGTTTTAAAAAATCCCAGGTCTTTCCTCTCAGAATGAGACAGTTTCCCTGAAGATTGTTAAAGACAGGTGTCCCTGCCCATAGCTGGGGGGTTGGAACTAGATGATCTTAATGTCCCTTCCAACCCTAACTATTCTATGATTCTATGTTTGATTTCTACATGAAGTGTATCAAATGTATTCAAATATATGATATTATATGGTAGTGTGAAAATAATTTCCCCTCCCTTACCTAGGAGTAAAAATCATTATGGGGTGAGCAACTTAGTAAGGTATGAAAAAGAAAATGGTAAGCTTTTTTCTTTAACAGTAAGAAAACTCCTCAGCTATAATAAAAATTACTGTGGATGTTTTGTGTTCTAATGGTCAAGGTAGAACAACCTGCTAATGTAATTTCCCTGCTTTCCTGTGCGTCTTTCGCCTTGTAGTTTTAAATCCCTTTCCTTAAGGAACAGCACAAGAAAGATCCCATCACAAATGGGCAGGAGAAAAATGTGCTAAAATATGTCTGATTGCATTTAATCCATATAGCTTCTCAAATGTCTGAAGTAGTAAATACCAGGCTATGATAAATACAGAGTTATCTAATGATCCTGTTTTAGGATAGCTATATATACTGAAACCGAATTCAAACAAGTGTGTGCGGTTGCGGATTTCACAGATGGCCTCTTTGGGATTCAAATTCACCTCAGTCTTGCCTCTAGTTTTTTTAACAAAGTTCTAATGTTCCACAGAAAATCCGGGACATTTTGCTTGAAGAAGGCTTTCCCATACAAATTAGAATGATTTACAAAGTCAGAATACCCTCTAATTCCTGATTCCTGTCAAATATTCTCCTATCACAAGCATTGCAAGGCTGTACAGTGAGTGATTATCTTTTATTAAAAATTTTAAGCATCAGAATAACAGGTTTCAGAGGAACATAATCGCAGTGTCTCAGGAGCAAACACCCCAATGTCTTTTAACATGAAATCTACTATTATGAACTGCTCCTCACCCCCCCACCCCCACCCCATCATATGAATAGCACAAAATTGGCCTCAGAAGTCAGAAGGCCATACCAATCCTGTGCTCCATCACATAAGAAACTTTAAATAGAGAACTACTATTTGTCATGGTGAGTACAAAGCAGGTGATCAGAAGCTGACCTTGAAAATTGACAATTTAATCATATATTGTTCTTTGAAGGCTTAACTATTAGAATTCTGATTGCTTACTGTGATTATAAATGAGTTATTACCAATACGTGAACTGTGCTTAAGTTATAGTGTAGTAAATGTCAATTTAATGTAATCCAATAAAATTTAATTATGCCATGTGTGTCTACTATTTTAGAAACCATAATAAACTTTTAGGTATAGTAAAGCTTAGAGCAGAAACCAAAAGTAGATAGTAGCTGAACACAGGATAAGCTGACAGATGTAAGTCTTGTTGAAGTCTGAAGTTTTAATAGCACAGAGTGGAACTGATTATGCAAAATCCAAATTTCAATTAGAGGTTTGCAACCGTATGTAGACAGAATGACGAGGAGCTCCTAATACCCCCTCCCAGAAAAAAAAAAAAAAATAAAAGAAGATGGCTCATGTGTGGGAATCTGTGCATCTGTTCCTAAACGTGAAGATTTTTTTGGATCACTTATTTGAAAAGCATAGCAACAGAATTATTAAACTTTAGAAAGACCAAATATGCATTGTAGTGACTATCTGAATTATTTGCTGGTAAGTAAACAGCAGCCTGAACTTCTGTACCATTTTACTTAGAAATGCATTCTGATTTGTAACACAGCAGTAACATTCTTTGCATGTAATTGGTCGTTTGTCAGACAGCTTTGATTCTGAGTCCTGACTGGATTTGCATATGAATGACACAGGGGATTAAGCATTTGCTTTTATGAGAAGTATGGGTCCAAAGTTTCCAGCCATCACAGTAGTCAGAGCGGTTTGTCTAGATTTTTTATTTCTACTCAGATGTTATAAATTTAGCCTAATTTGTCAATGTTGTATTAATGAAAACTCCCTATATCCATTTTCTCCTTTTTAGGTTTATTTTCCTAGAAAATCAATGGCTTTGCTTAAGCACAGTAAGATTTTTTTACATATTTTCAAAAAACTTTCAAACCCAACATTCAAATAACTATTTTTTCACCAAATAGTCACTGAGTCTGGAAATATAACTAGTTGTGAAGCCTTCAACACACCTATTTTCCCTTAAACTATTACTTAAAAAAATATTTTCAGGAAAATGTTTATTATTTGTATTTTATTACTAATTATTTAGCAACAATATCTTTTTTTGGGATCGTGATCTCTCACAAAGCAAAGCATTAAGAAACACAGGAAAAATTAAGCTTGCGTAGAATAATGTGTATAGTATAAGCATTTAGGGAAACAAACAAACAAACCAAAACAAAATCTTAGGCAAATTTTTAAAGGATGAATACTAAAAGTAAAAGACTTCCAATCCTGGACAAAGAAAATATCTCCTACACTCCGGCTGGATGGACTTTGATACACCTTTTGTAAATAAGGAGGTATTGCCAGTTTAAAATTCCTATTTAAACATCAGAAATGTTTGTTAAATGCTGAGGTAAAAATCACCTTTTATTTTAATTAAAATGTCTAAATTCTCAAATTACAGACTTAAGACCAAAACAAACTCAAAGTTGATTCATATGTCACTATAGACTGTATTTAAAATCTACACCAAACTTTAAGGCCAAATCCTGTATATACACACTTACAGGTAGTATTTTATTCAACCATATCTCCAGCCATGAGGATTATTGACTGTGTTAGGGAAAAGCTTTATATCAAGGGCAAACAAGCAAATTCTAATTTGTTTTTCTTTCCTTTCATAAATTCAGTTTTGAACAACATATTCCAAGACAACGAGAAGCAGACTTTTATGAGCAGTTTGTTAGCATCTCGAATTGTAGTTATTACAGATGAAAGAGCAATACAACCTATATTTCAGTTTCAGAAGCAAGGTTATTAGAATAAAAATTTTGAAATTTGTAACTATTATTGCTATAGCTTGAAACATTTTCATTATTTTGTAACTTGTACCATTCTTACATATTAATTGTTATAACAATTCTAATAACAAAACACTTTACTGAATGAAATTGCAGTTAACAAAAAACAATTCCTTACATCTATTAGAAACACAGCAATTTTAACCCTTTCACAGATTTATAAAATGTGCTTGCAAGAAGAAAATAACAACACAGAGCATTGAAAAATCTTCCTATGCTAAAGACTGTTCCAGTCTCTTCAAGTATTTGAAAATCTGCACGGGAAATGCATACCAAATACACTTCCTAGAGAACAATAGAAATGTGCATATGTATTTCAAAGAATGTTCATCACCTGCATTATTCATATATTTTATCAAAGTTACCCAGTCCTGGAAGTAGTTTTAACTTAGACTGATCATTAAATTCAATGTCTGGCATCCCAAACTGTCATGGGTTCAGCAGTAGCTCATGCTCTGCCAGGGAGGAGGGAGAGATAGGGCGCCTGGTCTGGGCTAGTCGGGGAGGTATTCCATACCACAGCACGTCCTCCTCCGGGAGGGGATTGGGAACTGGTCGGAAGGGAAGGGGTTAAATCTCCTCCAGGCTGGGCTCAGGGAGGCAACTGGAAGCTGGCCAGGAGGGGAGGGGTTAGCTCTCTCTTCAGGGCTGGGCTCGTTTTGGCGGGTGGTATCGTATTCTCTCTCCGTGTTTATTTCCTCTAACATTGATTTGTTAGTGGTAGCAGTAGTGATTTGTGTTATACCTTAATTGCTGGACTGATTTTACCTCAATCCGTGGGAGTTGTATTCCTCCGGCTCTCCTCCCCATCCCTCCAGGAGTGGGAAGGTGAGGGGGGGGGGAAACAAAGGAGTGTGGAGTGTGTGGAACTCCGGGTGTGAGTGAGGGAACTGTGCAGATTTAGTTTAAACCACGACACAAACATTCTCAGCAGCAGTTTGTGCTTGCTCTGTATTTAATATGTAATAAATATTTACAAGAGCTACTTTTTTATCACTGATGTGGCCTTCCTTGTACTCATTATAGAAATGAAGCAGAGTTTGACCAAGGAAAAGTCACCATTCCCTCCACAGTCTCCTGCCTTCCTAATGCTATCATCTACTTCTGACACCTAATTTGTGCAGGTGTAAGCACCACAGAATGTGCAAAGCAGAGAGCAACTGGTTTTAACAGCTCCATTTTAAAATATTTTCAGCACAGATGATGTCAGAAAAATCTGATAGCATGCTGTTTTATGTACTACCTGCAAATATATCCTAAGGCTCTACCCATAAGGTATTTAGATAAAACAATACATCATATCATATATAAAACATACATCTTTATTTCCTCCATAATCTGTAATAGTTACCATGTAAGAAACAACATCAAGTGTTCAGATCCCAATGCTCAATATATGTTGTAGGTGTTAATTTACTTACTTTTAAAGAAACCTCTGCTTTAGTAAAGGTAATAAGCGTCACTGCATCTGAAATATCTCTATTATTGTGGTATAAATGTAATTTCTCATCTAAGTTATTTTTCTTAAGTTTATTGTTCTGATATTTTCAACAAGTACCGTACAAAGAGAAGATAAAAAATTGTGAATTCATACACCAGAAACAGTTGCTTTCCATTTTCACCTTCATTTGTTTTGATGTTTAAATTATACAATTTGAGTCAATTTGGTTTACAGCCAAATAATAAACTACTTAGTTTCAACTTAAAATTTCAATTAACATCATTTTATGTCCAGTCAACCAATTTGAACTCAACTACTGGTGTTTTATAATACTTTCTCATTCATGTTAACCTAATCTGAAGTAAATTAAAGCATCATGAGTTTAAACATGCACATAGGATATATGACAAGAACCAGTAGATCATTTATGGCAAAAAAACCAACAAGATAACAACAGAAAAACAGAAGGTACTATAAATACTCTAGTATACATTTTCTGCAAAGTGATTTAAGTCTTCACGTTGATCAGTGCATTTTGATTACGTCAACAAATAGAATACTGAAACGTTGAAGACCTTATACCTAATGTAAATACTTCTTAATTTTTCAAGCCTATTGAATGAAAAGATTGAAATCCTTGGTGATTCACAGAACAAGACTTTGTTCTGTCTTTCGAATTGTCAAGTTTCTTCATGGATACTAATTTATCATGTCTTTGCTTGCCAAGACAGGCACATCATTTTAGTTCTAGCATTTATTATATCATCCCCAAGGAGAATGAAAGAATTTGCAGGAGCAATTAAGTAACAGAATGTTCTCTCATGTGAGGCCTATTTGGTCACAATATAAGAGATTAACTAAATGTGAATATGTGAGAAATTGAAGTTGAATGCCCTATAAGATCAGGGAAGGCCAGAGTTACATAAAGAAGACAGATTTTTTTCACAGGATACACATAAATTTTAGCACCTTTGAAATTACTGTCTTGGTAAGAGAATAGTTTAATTTGTAAAGTTGAGTTCATATTTTATTCTTATTCAAGGTGGGATATGTAATGCAGTTTCTAACTGGAAGGACTGAGTGCTGTCAGCAAAGAGGGAGTGACAGCATAACAGAATAATATGAAAATGATAGAATAGTAGAATCACAGACTAGTTAGGGCTAGAAGGGACTTTAAGATCATCTAGTTCCAAATCTCCCGGCCATGGGCAGGGACAAAAAAATGTTTGCTTTCTGATACTGCACTGTGTTGTATGAAGCTTGTGAGCAAAACAAGTGGACCAGAGGTCCCATCTATCAGACATCTTGTAGAAAAGAAAAAACTAGAGAATATACAGTGTGGTATAGAAGGGGTTGCTCATGTTTTGATAGCCTGTTTGTATTATTTAAGCTGTTTAGTAGAGATCCTAGAAGTCACTAGGGGCAGAAAGTACAGCACTCTAGCCATACCGTTCCTGGCATATGAAATCTATTTTTTAATTTCTTTTTTATGTAAAGAATTTCAACTGAAAATCTGGATCGTTCTATTCTGAATACTCAGGTTTTTCTGTCTGTGAGCTAACTCAGGTTGCAGCAACTCTGCTGCTCTCAAATGAAAATGATTTTATGCATTTCTTCAATTATTTTGGTATCTAAAATTTCTTGCTTTATAACCTAGAGAGTGTTCCAGAGCCCAGTGCAGGAAATAAGAAGAAAACAAGGAATCAAAATCAATTTTTGCTGCTACTATACCTATTCTACAGTTGAAGGGGCAGACAACTATATGCTCTAGACAATTTAATGAGTACAATATCAGCATGCTATATAGAGATGACAGTTTGGTTTTCATGTCATAGAATCATAGAATAGTTAGGGTTGGAAAGGACCTTAAGATCATCTAGTCCCAACCCCCTTGCCATGGGCAGACAGACCTCACACTAAACCATATCACCCAAGGCTTCATCCAACCTGGTCTTGAACACTGCCAGGATATAGATGTTTTTAAACTCAGGAAAAAAAAAAAAAGCCTGCAAAAAATTTGTGCTCATGTTCACCATGTGTATATCCTTTGTGAAAGTCAAACTGTAGATACTGCAAAGATCTCCAAAATCATGATTTGCATAACACAAAACCGTATGTATAATTAGTTTGGTACTCACTCTCACAATCTGTCACTCCTACTGCAGTTTTATTTGTAAAGACTCCTGAAGTGAGATCTTTCACAAATGACACGTGAAGGAAAACATGGCTTGGGTGATGGGAAGGGAAGAACGTCATGATTACTTTTGAGGACTTTTGACAATGACATGGGATTAAGGGACAAGGGGTAATGGGTTGAAACTTAAACAGCAGGGGTTTAGATTGGATATAAGGGAGAAATTCTTTACTGTTAGGGTGGTGAGGTACTGGAATGGGTTGCCCAGGGAGGTGGTGAATGCTCCATCCCTGGCAGTGCTCAAGGCCAGGTTGGATGAAGCCTTGGGTGGCATGGTTTAGTGTGAGGTGTCCCTGCCCATAGCAGGGGGGTTGGAACTACATGATCTTAAGGTCCTTTCCAACCCTAATTATTCTATGATTCTATGATTCTATGACACCTGTCCCTAGTTTGAATGTTGTTCAGTTTCCTGGTTTTAGAAGAAATGCTGGTTTTAGAGAAAATAGAGAAGGTGTGTAGAAACAGAGATCTGAACACAAGTCTCATCTTCCTAATTTGTGCCTCCTTTAGCTACAGTCATGCCTACCTTTACTTGCTTTCTTTTCCTGTTCTCAGAATTATCACATATAGTGACATGCTTTAGCGTGTGGGTTTGATTTCTTTACTTTTGTGGTGAATTTATTGCTATTAAAATTACTTATGGAGATAGGTAATATGTGAAATAGTTTTATGAGAAAAATAACTAGGAAACTGCAATACCCAGCCGTGATATAAATGCCCATATGTATACAGGTGTACACGTTTGGTAGTGAAAATATGGGCATCCATAAATTTCAAAGCACCTGAGAGGAAGATTTGTTGCTGGACTGGATTGCTTGAATTCTGTGAAAGTGCTGCTTTGGGTATCTCGGAGCTTTTGTGAATCTAGGTATAAATGAAATTTGAAAATAGAATCTATATCACACCAGAAAAATGTTGCTGTAAGCAATTCACAAAAGTCATTGTCAAAGTCAGGCTAAGAATGACAGCACTTTAAGCACCCTTTAAGCAGTTGATGTAGACTGCACTAGCTGGAGTGCAACATGCTATTGGCACAGGATACTATTCTGTCAGAAAACACTATTGAGCTTATCAAATCAAATACCCTCAACAATGCTGTATCCACAAGAGCAGAAGCTAGATTGTAGCCTGCCTGGAATATTTGTAAGACTACTTTTGACTAATGTGCTGAAGAAGGAGGTGGCAGTTAATCACTTTTAGTGCTTTTAAGAACCTTGCTGTGCTTACCACATACTGTGAGTTTCAGTCATGCTAAGCACTAAAAGCAAAGAGCATACTTCTGACATTGCAACAATCTTCGCTATGATCTTTTGCCATCTGTAGTACTTGGTAATTTGTAATTTGTTAACAAAGGTTTCTCTGTGTTAGACTGTTGTCCAGCCTTTTGTGCTTATTCTAAACCATCCTGCTTTGAAGACTGTGTAGAGAAGGATAACAATCAATAGGTTTTTTGTGCTGAAATGATATTACATGACTCTAGAGAGCTTTAGCTCACATTCAGTAGATAGACTGTATAAGCAGGAAGGCTAGTATCTACCTTTTGGATCCCCTCAAAGGACAGGGAAAAATCTCTTCTGCTGTGCTCTGAATTTTTGGGGCCATTTTGTGTGAGGATTATAAAACAAAATAACAACAACAAGATAAGAACCCTCAGAGAAAAGCCCCACAAAATCCAAACAAATCAAACTGACAAGTCTTGATATCTTTGCAGTGATCTCTTCATCCTGATAGCATGGAAGAAAGAAAGAGAGGTATGTCTTTCTCAGCTTTTGATCTTGTTGCCAATACAGTCATAGACTTGAGTGAAGATGACAATAGAATCATAGAATCATAGAATAGTTAGGGTTGGAAAGGACCTTAAGATCATGTAGTTCCAACCCCCCTGCTATGGGCAGGGACACCTCACACTAAACCATGCCACCCAAGGCTTCATCCAACCTGGCCTTGAGCACTGCCAGGGATGGAGCATTCACCACCTCCCTGGGCAACCCATTCCAGTACCTCACCACCCTAACAGTAAAGAATTTCTTCCTTATATCCAGTCTAAGCCTCTGCTGTTCAAGTTTCAACCCGTTACCCCTTGTCCTATCACTACAGTCCCTAATGAAGAGTCCCTCTACAGCATCCCTGTAGGCCCCCTTCAGATACTGGAAGGCTGCTATGAGGTCTCCACGCAGCCTTCTCTTCTCCAGGCTGAACAGCCCCAACTTTCTCAGCCTGTCTTCATATGGGAGGTGCTCCAGTCCCTTGATCATCCTCGTGGCCCTCCTCTGGACTTGTTCTTTTTATATTGAGGACACCAGAACTGCACACAATACTCCAAGTGGGGTCTTATCTATTTCAGTGTACATCAAAAAGAGCTATCATGAAAATATATTATTTAAACTGAAACAACAAATGTTCAAGTGCTAAGAATCAGCAGATTCTTGTTTCCCTGTGGAAGTTAAATGTAAGCTTCTAGCACATTTCTCCTACACAGTGGGGGAAAAAGAAATCCTTTGTGGAAGCAGTATCCTCTCATGTAACTAAGAACATGTTTGAAAGAAAGTCATGGCTCCAAAACTGTCTCTCTTGTGCACACATAAACACATGTGCATTGTCTTCCCTCTTTTCCCAGGCTTCTTGCATTCAGTAGTCATTCTCACATACAGACCTCTTTCACAACATGCTCAGCCTGAGCCAGTAGCCAATGTGTCTTCTCTGACAACTCCTTATAGATCAGGTAAGAAAACATTGTTTTACTAGTGACTTGGCCAGTTAGCAAGGCAAAAGTCGCTCTGAAGCTCTACATTAGACGTTAGAGATCATGTTAAATGATTCCCACTTTCAGAAATCATGTTGAAGTAACTAGATACTGCCCTTTCACTGGTTACAGCCATAGGCAGAAAGTGGTTCTGAGTCGACTGCCGTAACAAGCTTAATGGTTCAATTTTCACCTATACTTTCTAACTAACTCTTTTGTTTCTTCTGTACTAATGCAATGGCTTAACCTTTTCGCATATTATCAGCTATGAAGTCTCATAAAAGACTGAATGTCCATTTCATATTAGAAATTAAAATTGGATTACTTTTAACAACTTTATTGCAGGACATTTGCATATGATGACAGAACAACAGCCTTTGAGTTTTGGGTGGAGCTAGATGACTAAAATATCAAAAATACCTTGAAGATGAAAATGTGCATATCTGTCATGGTTTAAGCCCAGCTGGTAACTCATAACCACACAGCTGTTTGCTCCCTCCCTCTCCTTCCTTCCCCCATTCCCAGAGGGATGGGGAGGAGAATCGAAAGAATGTAACTCCCACGGGTTGGGGTAAGAACAGTCCAGTAACTAAGGTATAACACAAACCACTGCTGCTACCACCAATAATAGGGGGAAATAACAAGGGAAGAGAATAAAACTTCTCACCACAAACCAACCGATACCCAGCCCACACGGAGCAGTGATCTAGCCCCTCTGGGTAACTGCCCACAGTTTATATGGTGGGCATGACGTGCTGTGCTATGGAATACCCCTTTGGCTAGTTTGGGTCAGGTGTTCTGTCTCTGCTCCCTCCTGGCTTCACCTCCTCCCTGGCAGACCATGAGACTCAGGAAGTCCTTGGTCAGAGTAAACATTACTGAGCAGCAACTAAAAACATTGGTGTTATCAGTTCTGTTCCTAGGCTGAAAGTCAGAAACGCAGCACTGCACCAGCTACTAAGACAGAGAAAAATGACTGCTACTACTGAACCTAGGACAATATCCGTGTCAAAAATATAATTTACTTTGTGCCACAGGTGCAAACATTGGAGATGACACAATTCCATAGATTTTTTTTGCATCTCTGATAACGATTCTAGTTGTAACAGATTCTGAACTAAAACATTTTCTATATTTCTAGGGTACCTTATGTATTTACAATAACTTTGTAAAAGAAACAAAATGAAACAAAACAAAACTAAGAGTCAGGCAGAAAAATTGTTTTTTCTTATTCTTATGTATTGCTTTAGAATAAACAGTATTTAACAAACACAAGATCATGGTACATCATAAAGTTATATGATCATTTTTTAAACAAATTGCTTCCATAAAATTGAAGTTTGGGGTTTTTAACTAATGAGAATTTTATGTTTTAGATAAATCAAGAAAAATGTTAAAGATCCTAAATGGATTGCAATTGCATTAATTTTATTGTCAATGGTAATTATAAAATGAAGCACACAAAATCTTCCAGTTTGTAGTCAACTTAGTGAACATTTTTGTTAAGAATATATCAGGGAAAGGTCAATTTTTACACATTAATAACTTGATTTTGTATGTGGAAGGTGTGCTGATTCTGCAAAACCTTCCCTATAGGACTGGGGCACTTTGACACTAATTGAACACAAACTCTTATGTGGTTGTGAATCTTAGTACACTACCAGTGAAACAAAATGTTTCCCTCCTCTAGTTGCTATAACAGATGCCTTATCTGGGTTGAACATCAGCCAACTGGGTAGCATCCAGGCCTCAACCTCTGCCAGAATGAAAAGAGCCTGAAGAAAGAAAACACTGTGTGGGTCAAACAAAAAGATGTACAACCTCAGATTTTTTTGCAGATCCACAGATCTACAGCTATTGACAAAAACAGGTTGGAACAAAATTAGTTACAGGATTGAACCCTGTGGGACTCAACGGTTCAATTTGCTTTAGATAGGAAAGGTTGACTAGCAATGTCTTACAGTGCTGACTTGAGAGAAGAGAACAATACCAACTTGTGAGTGGCATTTTGCCAGATCTCAGTACTTCACAACTAAATGTTATTAAAGATCAAGTTGTATAACCAAGATACAGAAGCTTCAATATAACTCCTGGCAAAAGATCAATGGTCATCTGGGTGGCTTCCTTTACTTTTGTAAGGGTTTGCTCTTAAATGTGAGGGTCATCCAAGAAACCCAAGGCTTTACCATATTGTATTCTTATTATCTTTTCATTGATAAGAAAAGAAAAGGCAGACTAAACACCAGATACTGACTAAAGGATGAAGGCTATAAGGAATTTCAATCATTGCAAAAAGTTTCTAAAAGATGCATAAAGAGATTGCATGCTTTAATAAAATGTATTGAATTTTAAAAAGAAGGTACACAGAAGTGATAGACAGTGAGTAGGGTGTATTTTACCACGTAGTGGGCATTAAGGTCCTGGTTATCAACTGCTGAGGATCTTTCACAGAAATTCTAGACCAGCTAGTTTTACTACTGTGATAATTGTTTTTTCTTGGGCTTTTTTTTGTTTTTTTGTAGAACCCTGTTCAGCAGAGCATTTAAGCAGGTGGCATAATTGCAAACATAAATTCTCAGAGTTTGAAAACTTCTCACAATTTGGTACAGGATATACACCTAAGTCCTTTGCCAAATTATGGCAGTAATGTTTCTATATATAACTGTAACAGAGGATTCTGTGTCTTATAGAATCATAGAATACTTAGGGTTGGAAAGGACCTTGAAATCATATAGTTCCAACCCCCCTGCCATGGGCAGGAACACCTCACACTAAAACATGGCACCCAAGGCTTCATCCAACCTGGCCGTGAACACCGCCAGAGATGGAGCATTCACATTTTCATTGGGTAATGCATTTCAGTGCCTCACCACCCTCACAGTAAAGAATTTCCTCCTTATATTGAATCTAAACTTCCCCTCTTTAAGTTTGAACCTCTTACCCCTTGTCCTATCACTACAGTCCCTAATGAAGAGTCCCTCACCAGCATCCTTATAGGCCCCCTTCAGATACCAGAAGGCTGCTATGAGGTCTCCATGCAGCCTTCTCTCCTCCAGGCTGAACAGACCCAACATTCTCAGCCTGTTTGCATACAGGAAGTGCTCCAGTCCCCTGATCATCCTCTTGGCCCTCCTCTGGACTTGTTCTAACAGTTCCATGTCCTTTTTTTGCTGAAGACACCAGAACTATGCACAATATTCCAAGTGAGGTTTCATCCCTTTGCTTTGCTCCCCTCCCAAGTTAACCTAGAGTAAAAGTATTAAGGGAAAACAAACGAGTGTTACAGGGATTTGATTTATGTTAGCTACGTGTTATGAGAGAAGAAGAGAAAAAAAAATCTTATGTTAAACAATTTCTGTGAGCCTCTGGTGCTTGGCAGAAATGTTAGAAGTTTCTAGAACTCAATTTACGCACAGACAAAACATGTATACATAACGTTGAAAAAGTATGCTTATTAAATTATGTAATGTGTGGTTGAGTGTTTGGGTTGAAAACACTTTCCCAAAAAGGCCTCTTAGTCAACTTCCCAACTGAATGGGTGTTTCTTGTACAAAAATAAATAAATAACTGTTTATTTTTTTGGCATGGAGGGGAAGACTAAATACAAAAAATCCCTAAACATTTACTACACTGACACAAAAAAGAAAGAAACAGGTTTTGGGTTAGTTTATGTAAAGTACAATGAATGTCTAGGTATGTATGTAGTCTCGGAGACTGAGTTAAACAGTAAAGATCCCCTAAACGTCAGTGCTCTTTGTGCCTTCCATGTGCACCTTATTGAGAAAAAACAAATAACTTGTTCAGTAGAAATGCATGTGAGACGTTTATTGCTGTCTACATGCCCTGGAATCAGGCAATGACTTTGCTTAATGTTGGTTTAATTCCCTCCTCTTTTTATTCTTTCCTCCATCTTTTCCCTGATGATTAAAGGCGTCTTGACTATACAAATTTGAGGTGGTCTAATAAATATGATCTGCAACAGGAAAGCAAACACTAATCAAGATTTCTGTGCCTTTTAATGGAAGAGATACATTTTAAGATAGCACCTCTGAGCCTAAGTCTCTTTGAGGCTGCTGGCAGAATACATTAAGGTTGTGTCTTTACAAATATACTGAGCACTTAAGCTGTATGTAGTTGACCTCATATTCTAAATACAAAGTCAACAAGCATATCTTCATTTCAGTAATTCCACCTGTAAAAGCTGCTTTTTATGTGATAATCCCCTTGTCTCTTAAAATTAGGCCTTCAGACTACTCTGAGCTCAGTCTTTTCTTCCCTTTTGTCCTTTGATGCCTGCAATTTTCGGAGTCACCTGGGCTCATCCATGGTTGTCTATATGTCCCACTGGCAGCATTTGCTCTTCAGAGTATTGTTTCATTGCCTTGATACCTAAGGGTGTGGAGAAAATGAAGGCAGTTTAAATTGATGATGGTACATTGCATAACTAAAGTTCAGAAAACAAAAAAATGAACAAAGTAGAATGAGAAAGAAGAAAGGAATTATCATGCACATTAAATACTGAATTTGAAGAGTTCAAAGAAGTTTTATGAGAAGTAAGACTATACATGGCTTTCACAGCCATAGCAAAGTAATCAGAATTCATAATTTGAAACATAAAAAATTGGAAAAATTTGTGATTTTTTTCTTGTTTTTGTTCTTACCTATTTTTATATTTCTTCTCTTTAAAGCAACAGCCAAGACAAGGGATTTATGGATGTTTTTTTCCAATTTCTAATAAATCCTATGGATAAATTCTGATTCAGTTAAATCTTTGGGATTATTTAGGTTTTAACTAATTTTGCAGTGATCAAGCCTGTTCTTGTGGACATAAAAGAATTTTTTGCAAGTCTAGTGTTACAATTTAAGAATTTACTTAAATGTAATGTTAAATCATATAAGAACCTGAAGTATGGTCATGGTTTAACTTTTTAAGTATTTATAAGACAAGCATTTTTTTTAAATTCTAATGTGCTTTTACTCTGTTTTCATGAAGCATATACTTATCTGCCTGCCCAACAGTGCTTCTTATCAATTTCACCAGGTGCAGAGCAGATAGCTAAGGATGAAAAACTTGAAGAACCTCTAGAGTGAAAATAAAACAAAATAGATTTCTAAATTATCTAACATCCTTTTCACAGCTACTACAAGATAATGATACTTGTGTAATTACTGCTTTTATCACCAGAAAAAAAAAAAAAAAGGAATTATGCTTTAGAATCATTTGCAACTTGCTCAGATTTCTACCATAAGATAAACAGTAAGAAAATCTACATGGAGAAAGATTTATTTCTCATTAATGCAGCTAGATACTTCCTGGTTGTATTTTGAAATAGATAATGATGTAACTCAAAATATGTAATGACTACCTACATCTGAAATGTTTATGCATGTGAATAATGCTGTTGTCTGTGCTTTTTCAAAGTACTCCAGGAACGTGAGTCTTCCAGTGCTGTACAGTTTAGGTTCTCTTTGCACCAAATGTATAGAGATTTTGTATGTTTTGCTTTACAAAATACGTGCATGCTTTGGCATGAGCAAAGCTTGCTTGTTTGTGTTTAGGGTTGTTTGTTTGTTTTTGTGGGGGTTGTTTTTTAGTGGTCTTTCATTATTATTGCTACTGTTTTTAAAAATTCCCCCACAGTCTACACATACCAAAGCTTTGGGGAACGTTTTTCACCAGTTTTTATAAAAATTGTCACATTGTTGGTTTTCTGCTTTTTTTCTTTCTTTAAATGTTGAAATATCAGATTATGAATTTTCTCTTTCAGCTCTTAACAGAAAAAATGAATCAAAATTCTTCTTAAAAAAAAAGGCCCAGTTGATGCAAGAAACCAGATGTTTCATCACTTCTAATTGATAGCAAAATCGTTCTGGAATCTTTCATATAGGACCTATTGGCAAGAAAACTAATTTTACATAATCAAGCAGAACGCCTGCTGTGCAAGAGGTCTGGCTTTCAGACCTAGCTGACAATATTGTTGTGATGTTATTAGCAGTGAAGTGCTGTTATAAACAGCAGAAAAAATATAGGATTCTTTCAAATGGTTCAGGTAAATAGTTGCTGGTAAATATTTTACAGTTAAAATAAGAAACTTTTTATTATTATTTTAAGCAAATCATGTTGCAAATAAACATGCCAATTTGAAAACATCTCACTGTGAATAATGGCCATGAAGATCATGTGCATTTGAGACATCCTAATTCAAGTACTTCTGATATGCAGAAACACAGTTACCTAAGGTAACAATGTGATTATTGCTGCCCCACCAGCAGTGGCAGATTTGACTTGTTGCTTCCACTTTCTTTTTTTTTTCAATTTTTTCTCAGGAGGCTTCCAAGTCAGTAATTTTAATTAGCTTGTGAATTAAACCTGGTGTACAAATCTGTGGCCTGGGAGCAATTTTGTGTTAAGATAACAGGCCTGCTGATTTTTCAGCTAAAATCAGAGGCATACTGCATATGTTTTGCAAGTCAACTGCGTAGACCTATGAATGCATGTGAAACTTAATACCTTAATAGACACACATTAACCTGGTGACAAAAATGTTCTCTAAAATATTTTTCAGACATATAACACACGCGTTTTTTTTGGGTTTTTTTAGATTTTATTCTACATTTAGATAAAAAACCATGGTTATAATGTGGGAGCTATTAGAATTTAAAGTGTTAACTCTTCTGCATCATCCACTACACTATTCCGTTTTTGCTTCTTCACATTTTCTAAATCTCAGCTCCAAACAGTAGTTAGTACTTCTGTCATGGAAATCAATGGAAATTGTGGTCACTGTATGCTAGGATTTATTTTTAAAAAGCCTCATGAAAAACTTTTCTTACGATGCTGATTTTCAAAGGCTGTACCTAAATAACATGCAAACTGCAAAACCATTTGCTCTGGAGAAGCTGAGTAATTTCATAATATGCTCCTGCAGTTCCACTTTGAAGTTAAGAGTGGTCGTGACTTTGTACATCAATCCTGAAATTAAAAAAACCTCTTCATATCTATAATTAAAGATAATGATATATAATCAGCTGCTGTTAATGTAAAATGAAGAATTGTATTTCTGGAACTGTATCAGCTGAACATATTCTATCTGTAAAAAATGCTTTATTGCTGAAACATGAAATGCTGTCTCCCTCCTCTTTAACACACAGAAACTTGCAAATTTGTGTGCTTTCATGAGTTTTTCATTAAACAATCCAGGTATTTTTCCACATCTCTAAGACAACAGTATAATCCTATTTGTGCTGTTTTGATACCCATCTCCCATATATATGCAGGGATGAAACTGAACAGTTGTTATTATTTTGTAACTTTGAGACACAAGAGTGGTCGACCTGTCTGTCATGGTTATTAGCATGTTTTTTATGTGGTTTGTAATATTGATTATTAAGAAGCTGTCTCTAGAAAAATCATTTCAAGATAAAATATAAGATGGTTCTGGTATCAAAAGCAGGTGATATATTAAAAAATGATGAACTTATACTAAAAAAATAATCCCTGCAGATTTTACAGTTTTTTTATTTCTGTTAAAGATATACAAAGCCTAGGAAATATATGGTCATTTATTTTATATGGTTGTAAAAAGTCAAGAAAGGGCATTTTTCTATCAAAAGATCTTGGTCTTCTCTCATCATAATTTAAATAGTTTTGTATTTTACAAGATTCCAGTATTTTATTTCAAAGAGCAATCTAAAATCCAGCATATCTTTAATAGCAATTTAATCTTTGTTTGGGGGATTTAAGCTGTAGACAGCTGCTGAATTGGCAATGTAAATTTAAATTTGAATTTTAGGAAGATAAATGAAAGACAAATTCCTTACCAAGCTATAATACTCCTTAAAATGTACTCTTCCTGCAAGGCAGTTCAGGTCCCATGGCCCTTTAACAACTTCTCTCTGTAGCCTCTGGTATTAAATTGGTTTGGCTTTTATAAGTCCTCTTAGTGTGATAGCATATCTTCTATCCAGTTAAATTGCCATAAACTTCTGGAATGCTTGATAAAATACAAAACAGTAAACCAAAATAAAAACTGGTGTTTTGTTTGTAGAGGAGTTGCAAGGGCTTATGCCTCCCTCTGGAACCAAGAACAGCAGAAGACTCTATAAGGCATCTCCAGAAACATGAAGTGTGTCATGAGTGTTTTAAAGGCGAGGGGTACAAAAAAAAACCAAAACCCAAATGTGAAAGCAATGTTTAAACTCTGTTCTTTTTCTTAGGGCTTTAGAAAACTGCTTGTTTTCATTTCTTATGGTCTTCTTCAGTGACAGAAAAATTCACGTCAAATGTCCATAATCCCAATAATATATTTGTCAGGCATATCTAAAAATAACTTTGTCCCTCAGATTTTTAAAATAAAAATTACAGTATATAATATACTTAAAAAAATTAAAAGAAACAAAAAAAAAAAACCAACAAAACAAACCCCCAAAACATAGGAAATGTGTAACAGGAAATTATCTGCACCATGATGAATATAAGGCAGAAGATGTCTGTTTGTGGGTAGCAAGTGAAGACAGTTATAAAAGGAGCACTACAAATAGAAATAAAACCAGTGTAGTATCATTGAAGTAAAAGGTTACTGTCCCTTAACAACATGCAGGAATGACATGGGATGACTAAGGAGATAAGAGCTTACAGGCAAAAGGAGAGAATGCAGGACAAGAGCAAGGCAAATGCACTGTGTTTTGGGGCAGTTCATCTAAAGGAAAGGCAGAAACAGTTTCCTGCCCTTCTGTTCAGCTGCTAGATTTCCCAGAAAGAGCAAAAAACATGCCATATGGAAGTTCAAGAAGTGGTCTGAAGAGGAGAATTGCTCTTCTACAGAGAGTGACTTTTGTGACATTGTAATTTGACAAAACACCATACTGTAAAGCTGTGACAAGTCCCACAGACTGTTCAACTCTTTATCCAGAATTTGCAAGATCATTCCTTATCCCATTTCCTCACAAATAACCATAGCCATCCGTTGCCTGATAATTTTTTCTGGGGAGGAGAGTTAGAGGCCTGTCTACTGTAAAGACTACCTGTACCACCTTTAATGCCTTGGCATACCTGTGATATATCCAGCATGGAAATAGTTTACACGTTTCCACGGACACATGCAGCAAAATTCAGACATGAAATTAGATCTGCCACACAATGCTTATTGCAATATTCTTGAATACAAACTGTGGAAAATACAAAATTATGGAAGCTAGGAAAATCAAATTTAACATGCTCAGTCTATCTTCAAGTTACTTGCTGCTTAAATAATCATGGCATCATTACCAGTAGGAGTGCCATAGGCAAATTCAATCAATGAAAGTCACACAAAAGCTTTGAAGCAATCTAATCAGTCCAAGGTTTCCACTGTAACATTTCTACTACATGGTTTCAAATGTAAATAATTTCCCTCTTTTAAAGTAATATTCACTCCTGCTTTCTTATAAGGGGCAGGAAAAAGAAGAAACTGTATTATGTGAAATACAGACTGATAAAATATGTGGCTTTAAGAGCTTGACAACCTAGGTCACAGGACAGGCAGAGAAGAGGAGAGGGAAAAAAAAAAAGATGAAGATGTAAAGCAGACATGCCTGGGATATATATGTTATGGAATAAGTGGAAGCATAGTAAAAGAAAATATAAATCAAATTTCTGTTTGAGCTGGCTGGTGAATTTAAATCAAATGTCTCTAAAGAGGAATTTTTAAAAATTATTATTTTTATTTTGCAATATATGTACCATTAATCTCTGAGCTGACATTCAGTTCCTAGGCAATAGATTTGGAAATTGTAGTGTTACAAGAGAAGCTAAGTTTAGGTATTTTTACTTGAAAACAAACACATTTAAATACATCATTGTGTTTCCTTATATAAATGTCTCAGGAAAAAAATGACTAATCACATAAAATGAAAAAAAAAAAAAGCTTTTGGAAAATGTGGATTTGAGCTCAGCAGATAGATCTGCTGAATAAGAATGAAAGGCAGCATCACCATTTTATTTGTAACAAAGACAAATTAAAGCTTTGTTCAGGATTTAATTCTCACTGAACTTGGATTTCTCCCTGAAAGAAAAAAGAGATGAAGTTTATATGAGTCTGATAAATTGTCCCTGAAGACAACTGGCAGAATGCAGAGGATTGCTTAAGTCTACAGAGCAGTTTGCTGTCTGTCTCCAGTATCATTCTTCCCTGAAAACCTTGACCTCTCAATTGCAAGAGTTACTGGTCTCATCAAAATCTTGTCTTCAAATCTAACTTTTTCAATGGCACAGGCTAAATATAGCTGGAGCGGTAGTGGTGAGGCTGTGTTAAACATCTTTGCTCTTAAAGTGTTTTTCTCCAATATTCATTACCCACATATTTGTAATTAAAATAATGAGATCTGATTCACCACTAAGTAACATTTCATAGTGTTTAAAATAGAGATGACATCTAGAAATTGAGAGGCAGAGGATGAGTTTGTGGGTAAGAAAACTGAGCGGCTAAAGCTGTGTGAAATAGATGTAAACAAATGGCTATGTTTCAAAAAATTATTTTGTTTCTGCCTGTGGGAAAGTGATGCAACCAAGAAAGACAGACGGAAAAATATAAATATTTGTGAGTTTGGTTTTGTTTTTCTGTGAACATTGCCAGGAGGTACTAGAATTTTTTATTAACAAATTATTAACTGAGGAAAATGTGTTTTGCATTGATCAGGAGTCACATCCCAGGACTGCTGTGTATCAGATGTTGCACCACCACTGAATCCTTGAAGATCCTTACCAAGTAAGCCTTGGTGGTAGGCCCAGCATGGCCAAGCTTGGATGTGCACTTGGATGAAGCACTGTGGGATCAGTTTCTTGCTCAACAGGTCAGTACAGCTTCCACATGAGCAGATCTCATGGAGTACTACAGTGTAAACATGTAGCAAGGAAGCTACACCACAACTAGCATTCTTCCATCCCCTCTCCTCTCCTACTCTTCCCTCCCCTTCTTTCCTCTTTGGAGATTACTTTCCATTTGTATGAAACCAATATGTACTTCTCCTCTGTTTTTTGCATTCCTTGTCTCCTTGCTCTACTTGTTTACCTGGAGGTCCTTCTGATTTTGGGATACAAGCACTAAGCAGAGCATGTAAAAAAATTGCTGATACCTAATTCTTTCTCTTCTCTATCTCTATTACTTTACTGACTGCTGGATTAGGAACTGATGTAATTGGGCAATACAGAGATGTCCAGGTTGCCGTGTAAAGTATGTCAACTACTTTTGTATTAAAGGAAACTATAAAGTCCTTTTCCAAGTCCTACAAATTCCTTGTCTGCCTTCACCAGAGTTGTCACTTTTTACAAATTATATCTAAGTGCCCCAGCCAGAATAAGATTCTTGCATACTTTACATATATTTTACATAAAATTACATTGTTACATATAATTTGCTATATCAGGTATAATCTCCTATGCCTTTAGTTCTATGCCCAAGAATTATTAAGTGAAAAACATACCTTTATGTCATTCATTATTCCCAATACTGTTATCATACTCCTATTGGTAGTGGTACTGTTGTGTGAGAGCTAAAAAAAGTAGTGAGACTTTGCTTGATAGTAGTGCTTCTGGGACAAAGCTTCCTTAACAATGATCTTCTGATAAGAAATTCACTTCCATTGCAGAGCTGGATAAACAAGAGATGTACAACCCTGCTGGCATGCTGCAAATCTTGTTGTTATGCATAATTATTTTATTTTAATTTTATTTTATTACTCACGGTTTGTTTGACTAAAGCCTGTATTCCAGGAAAAGCAAGAGCACTCTGGTGCCTGTCCAGCTTAGAAGTGTCGCTGTAATCAGTGTGGTCTGTCCCAGCCAGCACCTAGCCATGGTAGGTCAGAGCAAGATGAGACTTCAGGTATATCTGTTTTTTTCCTCTGACCCATCTGCCTCAGAAGACAGGTGACATTGCATAGATGTGTACTAAGAATTAAAGGGTGTACATGATAACAGCCAGTGACTTTTGATCTAGCTAGATGGCAACAAAGCTGCAAGATGTTTAGATCAATACAAACAATCAATTAAATGACTAAGATATCACAGATGGCTAGATCAATTAAAGGCAATCAATTAAATAGCTAGGAGATCACAGATGGGCGGATAAATTAATAGTGCAAATAAATCAAATATTCAGAATGCTCCGGAGGAATATAACATGAGAAGATAATCATGGGGTGAGTGTCAGTGGGTGTAGTGTTTAGAGTGATGGCTGTGTGGAATCTGGTGCAGTTGTGAGAGTGTGTGATGTTCTCTGCTCTGCAGAGTTATTACATCCAAACTTTTGCCGTGCAATCATTCAGTTCTCCTGCCAGTCTCAGTTGTGTTGCTGTTGATTTTTGCCCTTGGTGAGGATTTAACTTTGAAAACCTGTAGACATGGAGAACTTGAATATTAGTCTGCAAAGGCAATCAGAGTTTATAAAGAACGGCAGATTGAATGTTTAGCAAAAGTAAGTTTATCTGTTATAAGTTCCCCCTCTAATTAATCAAGCAAAATTCTTTGCTTACACTGTAATCCACGGACTAGCTTTGTGTGTAGGGGTGTGTTTATGTACAGATAACTCTGAAATTAAAGACCTTTTTTTGGCTTATATGAAAGAGGTGATGCCCCTCTGGGGTCACTCTTCCACATAGTTCAGCTCATAATTCATCATACTGATACAGAGGTCATAGTTCTGCACAGCTAACAACTGTAAACAGAAAAGTATTACTTGATTCATATTTTTAAAGAACTTGTATTGTTTCACAATTCCCCCCTTCCCTTTCTTAAATAAAATCCTACCAGCAGCACTCCATATGTAGCTTTTACAGTATCTTTAGTTTCTGAATCCAGTTTCATCCTTCCTGTTTTTCTGTAAAATATTTGTGAGGGTTGAAAATTTGCGTGGTAGGTAATGTTTAGTCTTGGGCAAATGTGCTTGTATATTTAAAAACAGAAAAGCAAAATAAAAGATCCATTTGTCTCCAGCTGATTTTTACCATCCTACTGCTTCAAGATTACATATTTTGAGCACTGATACAGTGGTTTTTGCATTTCTAAGTACCAAAATACTAGGAAATGGGCAGCTGGCTTTGGCAGGAAAGAGCAGCTTTAAAATGGCTAGTGGTTCTGTGCCAGGAAATTAAAATTATCTGATGTCTGTAAATATGGACAGTGGGAAGTGAAAAATAATAGCAGCATAACCACTGGTGGTTAACTGAATGGGAAATTTCAGAGAATTTTTACAGGAGATAATGAAGAAGTTTGGGGCATTTTGTGCACTACTTGGGATGGCAGTGGGGTGGAGAACTGAATCATCTGACACTGATTCTAAGTTATCTACCTACTCTGAAAAAAATAAATCACATATTCAAACTGTCCTCATGGGACACTAATTTCTGCAATCTTATCTGAGAAATTCAGGGCTTAAAATGATGATATTCAGCATTGCATAAAGTAGAATGGACACAGATTAACTACATTCAGCCTGTGATTCTAGTGTTTGGGGAAGGGATAATTATTTTCTTTTTCTTATTCAGGTGGACAGGACCTTTCCATAAGTATTATACTGCAGTATTTGGATATAACTTCAATGAAAGACAAACTAAATGAGACAGAGTACTAACACATTGCCCTGCTGAATCTAAAAGCTCAGAAATGTTACAGTCTGTGCTTGATCTTAATTTGCTTTTACATTCCTGAAGAAATACTTCTGAAATAGGTCTATAGTTTTCTTCTAACTACTTGTATCTACTGTAAGAAATCTTTTCTAGATACTGTCGAAGGTAATGGCTAAGAAGATAAACCTCTTGCAGTCCTGCTCCATACTTGTCCAATCTGACTTTTTGCCATTTATTTAACAATAGCTATATAGCCTTGACATTTCCAAAGCTCTATACAAGCACAAACTAATTAATCTTTAGTTTGCTTTTGAGGTAGGTGAGTCAGTACTCTCTCTTCTTTCACAGATATTAGTCAGAGCAGAGGAAGCGAGTGAATAGCCTGAAGTCCTACAGAAAATTGGTGTCAAACCCAGCATTTTAACTTGGGCCCTCTTGGAACAGGGAATGCTTAACCCTGGAATGCTTCCACTTTCCCATGGCAACTGTCTGCGTGATGTGTTATATTTGCAATATTGACAGAGATGTTTAATGTGAACAGAGAGAGAAATCGCACAGCTGTTTGTCTACAGTGTCTGTTATGGACTTTTGAAGGGGTGACAATGGTTATAGTGGTATGAATGCCACTTCTGATGCTGCATTTGTACGCTGGCTTTTATCTCCTGCTTGTGTATAGAATTAAAGCTAAAATATACAGTCTCCATATTCCAGCATACTCCAAGATTAAGGAAGGCCCAATTCACCATCTGTGCTGCTGTTGTCATTATCTTCCAAACAGTAAAGAAATTACACTCACACTGGTTGCTTTAATTCTGCATATTCTTCTCTGCAAACAAAGCAGTATCTCCTTCATTACTAGTATGATGCATTACATATCACATGAAATATTTAAGGAGCACATATCCATAAACTGGTCTGTCTCATCTTGTCTCAGATTAAAAGGAGATGCACTGTCTGACTGTCAACGTCCAGTCTGTTTCCATGACTGTGCTGAGGAGAATTCTGACAGAATCATTAAGTACACTTGAGTCAATAAAAAACCACCACTATTATCCTATGTTTCTCTTGGATGATAGTGGTATAGAGTGTGTACTGCTGCAAAATTTTTTAAGACTTTTCATTTGAAAATAGGAAAACACAGTTTGCTCTTTAGAGATCAGGTTTGCTTTGCAGGTACAGGATAAGGCTATATAGAAGAGCCCCAGTCCTATACTAGGTATTCTTATTATTTTTGACTAGGAGCGAATGTACCTTTCTCCTGGGATAAAGGTGAGGACCACTTCCTCACTTCTATAGTGGCATTATGCCAATAATTAAAGATAGCCTTTTAAAAACGTTGCAGCAGTGGTCAGATTCTGATGCTCTGCCCTGTGTTAATTTACTTGGATGCCAACACAGTATCTGATATTACTTCCTTGTCTTTTCTCTCTTATATGTATTCTAGAAATGTTATACAGGCTATAAGACCTCCAAACTGAAAAAAATATTGTAAGAGTCTGTCTTGTATTAATCATAGATGACACTTTGAAATCTTCTGTTCAGATGATGAAGGCATACTTAGTATATGAAATCTGTACATCAAATTTATTTATGAAATTTTTGTGGTTTGCATATATGGGAATTGTATTTAGCAGCTGATGTTCTGATTCCAGAAATTCTTGTGTATATCAGTACTTGTGTCAAGTATTTTCATGAAAATAAATGGAATTACATATTGAAAAAGTTTTTTACTCAGCTGTCGACATATACCCCTACCTATTTAACCAGCAAAACCAACGGATAGTACCAGCCTCTGCCAGACCAGCTGACTCTTCCCTTTGCTTTCATGTATCTGTTTCATTTTATTTCAATTTTCTTTGAAATCTCCAGCCAAAATAGAGGGACTTAATTCTTCATCTAAATTATGCTAGTTTTGCACAAATTTGGGAATGAGGGGTATAAGTAAGATTCCATGGAAATTTAGTTTCATTCTTACCCAAGTTACTGTTTTTTGATAATGAACTGTGAAATAAAAAGTGATTGGATACAATACATCAAGGAAGAGAGATATGGTGCCTATACTGCTTCCAAGCTCCTGAGGAACAATATCTACAAAGTCAAAGATAAGAAATACATTCAGCAGTTCCAAGATAATCTGTTTTGCTAGTCTGTACTCAAGGTCAAAATGCCTCCTTTTCTCATTCTTTTGTGAGTTCTCATTTTTAATAAGATTAAGATGTTTAGTGTACAAATAATCTTGATACCTTTGAGGTAAGCGAAACGTGTTTTTCAGTGTCCAGTAATTCTCTTTGTTTGCTCTTTCAAGATTATTAGCAAAGTGCTGAATATCTAGATGTGACATTACAGCCCAGTCACCAAGAATTTGTTCATTCTTTTGCTAGTCAGATAGTATTTTGCATTAACTCCTTTTTGTCTCAAAATTTATTTCTTCTATTCAGATATATCAGTTGGATCTGAGGGTGGGACTAGAGAGTCATGAACAAGACACTGCTGACTTCAAGGTCCCAGAAAGAGACGTGTCAGCAGGAGGCACTGAAAGGCATAGGGCAATCCCTCAGAACCAGTTCAGGAAATTTGCTGTGTGGGGTTTTGGGTTGGTTTTAGTGTTGTTTTTTGTTTGGTTGGTTGGTGCTTTTTTTCCTTGTTTTTTTTTTCTTGTTTGTTTGTTGGTTTGGTCTGGTTTGGTTTTTTTATTATTCAGCTGGCTCTAGTTACTGAGCTGCTAGAGCATCCCTGCTAGCATAGATGAATCTTCTTTACTGCTCAGTTATTTGGCCCAGTAGTCAGCCATGTCTCCTCTCCAGATAGGATTTGAAGTGTGGAGACTGACTGAGAGGGATCCCATCTCCAGGGTGAGAAGCTTTTTCTTATACCTGTACTCAGCACCATTTGGATGAGGAAGCTGAAGATGGGTTTGCCGTATGAGTGGCCTAGAGAAAGTGTTTTTTCTTCAGTCTTTATCACAAGACATGGACTTTGGAGCATCAGACAAACTTAGTCAATGACTCTGATTGGGGTAAAAAGATTAAGTATGTTTTCCTGGAGAACAGAGTAGAGGTCTGGAATTCATTGCCAGGAGATGCTGCAAATACAAAATTGCAGATAAATTAAAAAAAAAAAAACTGGTCAAATTCAGAATTATTTCCAAAGATTCTTAAATCCAAAGACATAACCTTAGCTTAGGAAACCAATCTGAAGTTTTAAAAAAACTGCCAAGGGATTACCAATGGAAGGGTCATTCTACAAATCTCATTTCTTGCTAAAGTGCCCACTTCTGGCTACCATTAGAGAGAGGATGCGGGTTGCAGGCCTCCATCCAACTGCTTCCTATGTACCTAATTGAGTCCTTACTGTTGTGACTAGTTAAGTCAGGAAATCACAGCATCATAGAAAGGTTTGTATTGGAAAGGACCTTAAAGATCATGCAATTCCAACCCCCCCTGCCATAGGCAGGGGTACCGTCCTCTAGACCAGGTTGCTCAAAGCCACATCCAACCCGGCCTTGAACACATTCAGAGATGGGGCAGCCACAACATCTCTGAGCAGCTTGTTCCAGTCACTCACCACTCTCACAGTAAGACTTCTTAATATCTAATATAAATCTACCTTCTTTCATCTTGAAGCTGTTACCTCTTGTCCTATCAGTACTTTCTAATGTAAAAATTCCCTCTTTCTTCTCCAGTTTTCTTGTAGGCCCACTTAAGGTACTGGAAGGCCACAATAAGCTCTTCCCAGAGCCTTCTCCAGGCTAAAAAACCCCAGCTCACTCAGCCTATCTTCATAGGAGGGGTGAGGTGCAGAAAAGGCCTTGACTCTGCGCGAGCACTGCTCAGCAATAACAAAAACATCCCTGAATTGTCAATGCTGTTTCCATCACAAATCCAAAACATAGCCCCATACTACCTACTGTGAAGAAAATTAACTACCCCAACAAGAAAACAGAACAGCTTTTTATTTGTCATTCTAATGTTCATGGTCTTAGACAATTATTTTTTTAAATGACAGATTAATAACATACCCAGCCATGAAAAGAAACAGTTGTGAAAAGCAAAGGTATGGTTTAAGACCTGAGGGAAATCTCCACAACACTACTACTACCCAAGGACATGATATATCGCTTGCAAATACAATCCAGAAAACCAGAACTGTTACACAGACTATTAACAAAGGAGAAATAAACATTCATTCTGTTATGTCCCAAACACTAAATTTTTCTTTTTTGTTCACCTATTTGTTTACATTTATTTAGAAACAGTCCAATTTGGAGCCAATAAGAATGAGGACACTCCCTGCTTCATGATAGCTGGGATTGCATAAAACAGATGTAATACAGGGAACCTGTTTAACAGTGTTTCCTTGAAACATTTTTGGGGCATTTTTTCTGGTGAAGGTTTAAGTAATTTCAAATTTAGAAAAAAATACAACAATTTGCAAGGGACTAAGTTAATCCAGGAGCTCTACTATTGCCACTGGGGGAAAGTGAAGAATGGTTGATAAGGTGGATCTGATCCAGAACTTGTTCAGAGTGCTTATATGAAATGCAAGGATTCTTTCAATTAAATCTTTATTTTTTGTTGTTATAGAACTATTTTCTCCTATTTGCATTTAAATTCCTCTTAAATCTTCATATCCCCTGTGCTGCTGAGTTTATGAAACTAAACAGGGCATAGATTTGACATTTTTCCCAAGGCTGATATATCAATAATGACCTTTATTTGCATACAGTTATATAAATACAGTGGAAAAAGACATGGCTCTGAGAGTGATAAAAATAGAGCGTTTCTTTGTTTTAATTGTATTTTATTACTATAATTTTTGTGTATTAACAAGTCCTTACTCTAAATGTATACTGCAAAACAGCTGTATTGTATCTTCTCCCCTTTGTGCTTCATGACACTCAACACCATGCTGTAACAACACAAAGAAGACTTACAGAAAGGCAAGACCAGGAAAATCACATTCATATATTTCAACATTATCTTAGAGTTGTAATTTAAATTTATGCAAAAGCCTGTTTTTCTTGAAATTAACCTTCAGTGTTCTCATGTAAATTTGTGGACAAGCTCTAAATATTTGTAGAGTTATGCTATGCTACTATGTTGTAGGAGTGTTTTAAGGTGAATCTGGGTCCACAGTGAGGGTTCTTATACTCTTGGTATCTAATGTTGTGGCTGTTGTTTGTATACAACTTGTTTAGATCTTAAGTTCCCACATGTCTAAATTTGTTTCTGCATATACACAGAATTTCTGAAATCTGTGTGGGACTTATACCTCCCTTTACCACATATATAATTCAGTCTGTTTATGGGCAGGTGTTGTTTCAGGTAAGCAAATGCAGACATAACAAGAAACCAAGGGTACAATTCAAAATAATTAACCAAAAGATAAATATCCAATTCTGTCAGTGTCACTCAAAATTAACCTATAAATAGAAATTCACAGCTCAAAAGAGTTGCAGATGTTCATGTTACCTAACACATTACAGAAACCTAAAGAGCAAAATTATGAAGTTCGATCTATGTTGCTCCTGGATATTTAGAAACAACTGAGTCACTGGAAGAGATTGGTCATTATGACAATTTCTAGGCATGTAAATGTCTTTTAGAGTATCCGTGTGTATTCCATCACTACAGCAGCCTGTCGTGTTTTGTTTTCTGATAGAAGAGTAAAAATTGTGGCCCAACTTCATAAGTGACTTAACCTTGCAAACCATGGTGAAGTTATTTGCAGAGTAAGTCAATGTTTAATTTGGTAAAGTAACTATTTTAACTTAAGTAGGTTCTCAGTCCTTCATTGAACTGCATGGCATTCTAGATATTAATTATTCTTGCTTACATGTAAATAAATTCAATAGATTGGTTGAAATAGTGCCTGTTAAAGTGTCTCTTACAGCTCTAAGGGATGCAAAGGATCTATATTCCTTCTCGTTATTCTGTGTCCAGCACCTCCCATGGGTACCAGAGATAAGGAAGAAGGACTACTGAACTGACAGACTGGCTGTCAGCTTGGAGAGCTAGACTATACTGTCAGTGTTTGAGTGTTCCCCAAATGCTTGATGTCGACATCACATGATTTCTCTTAATCATATCCTCCCATAAACAAGGTATTACAATGGACATCATGGCAGTAAGAATTTTTTTCTCAGTTTTTCAGTGAATATTGAGTAAAGCACATCAGCACTTATTTTGCCAGTTCTCCACCTATGTAATGGAGAAAATATTCTTCATTCTAAATGACTTTTAAATATCCTACAAAGACATAAACCCAGCAATGTCCAGCTGCGTTTTTTTTTTTTGACAATTCTGATTTCTGAAATTTTAACAATTTTGATGTTTGAAAATTGTTTTATCAATGGTTGTTATTGATCCTTTAGAAATTTTACAGATTAATTTAATGAGTTTAAAAAATGCAAGCAGGATGTATTTCTCAACTTCACTGTGCTGACAATGAAGCTGCCATAACAAAAGTATTTTGATTTATACTTACGAAGTTAAAGTAATTAGTTAATAAGAATGGAGCAGTGACAACTAGGAATCAAACCTCACCTGTCAGAATCCCTTCTGGGAAGTGCTGTTTACTCACTGTCTTAGATAATCTTCCTTATCCATTCCTACTGACTTTTGGGCCACACAAGTGAAGACTGCCTCCAGCCACTATTTTTCTTATTAAACTGTGAAACCTCCTACGCTGTTGATCTTGCCTGCTATTCTCTTCCAAAGATAAAAGGGCCAATAAATCTTTACATACTAATAAAAAACAAATGTTGGCTGATAAAAATTTCCCTCTTTCCTTCTGCAGATTTTATCCATGAATTTTCACACATTTTATCTTGCTTTGTTACTGTTAGAAGTGTGTAGTCCCTATATGTAACTCTGATGGTAACATTTACTTGTCCCTGGATCCAGTCAACTGAATAGTGGATAGTAGGATCAAAATAAAATCTCATACATAAATTTTGAGTATTTAGACCGTTCAGAACAGCAACAAAGAAAACTGTAATTCAGTGTTGAGTAATATACACATATTTGTGATTCAGAACAAACTGGGTAAAACCGCAGTTACAGACAAACACCATTAAACTTGTTTTGTGTAAACAGAAAGAGAAAGTACAGGAAAGTCATCTATACTAAAGTTCAGTCACTTCAGATGTTAATTTAACATCAACATTATTGATCAAGGTGTAGGGTTATTTATTTATTTATTTAGTATTTATTTATTTAGTGGATTGACCAGTATTTTATTAAGTATACTTTATGAAAAGATACCCAGCCATGACTTTGCAGCTCGAGTCAGACTTATAATTCATGGTGAGTAGAGCAGATTTTCACTTGCACTAAGTATTGTGCAGTTCTGCAGTCTTCTGCCAGAAATACAAAGTGCTTGGTGGGTTTTTCTTAGTATGGTCAGTAGCTTCAGTTAGAGTTTCAGGACCTGGATAAAGTTTTATGTTTTTCTGCAAGTGACATGGATCTTGGTAGGTATATGATTTCTCTACAATAATAACCTAAGGAAAAGTGTCAGTAGAAATATATGTGGTTACATGAGAACCAGTTTCAACTGGACTAACAAAAAACTAATTACTCCTAAATTAAAACATGTATATTTTATCCTAGACATTAAAATTCAATAAACCTGAAGTTTAGACTAGATGTCTAATCTGTTTTTCTATTTTTCAGCAGCTATTGGAAGACTAGATGCCTCCCTGTCCCTATTCAGCATAGAAAAAGGGACAAACCAGATCTACATGGCCACCTCAGTTGCCTCTAGGAAAAAAGATTATTGTCTAGGTTAGTGTAACATTTCACAAATAATGAAGTTATTTATTATAATAACACTATTATGAACTATTACTTGTAAACTTCTAAGATTTATAAAAACATTGTAAAACTCAATGTGACATTAATTTTTAAGTTATCAAAAAACCTCAAAGCCAATAGTTTTACTTTTAAATGTACCTGAACCATTATGGAAGAATGATTGAAAGGTAGAATTCTAAGATGCTTAATTATTCCGATGAAGTTTGATGAGTATTGGTGAAAAAAAAAATCATTAGAATATCTTAAATTCTAAATTTAAATTAGTACCAACAGTAATATTTTTTCATTTAAAAATGTTAAAATGTCAACACTTCAAAACATCTATGTATTTTCCTGTAACTTAATATATTAATTTAATATTTGTTTTTAAATAATTTCTTTTCATAGAGAATGACAGATCTGATGCTGTATACCAATTATACAGCAAACAGTAACAAAATCTAATCCATAGTGCCTTTGTTCTTTCAAAGCTCATTGATGTTTCTTGCCTTCCCTTTTACTTTTCAGCATCAGGTCCAGCAATTTCCCCGAAATCTTTCCTATATTAAACACTCTGGTGTTATTTAGATGTGCTTTATTTAGATCACAGAATCACAGAATCATAGAAACATAGAATGGCTTAGGTTGGAAGGGAACTTAAAGATCATCTAGTTCCAACTCCATAGGCAGAGACACATTGCACTAGACCAAGTTTTTCAGTCCCAAATCTCATTGTGTTTCATCATAAATACCTTTGGACCCAATTAATACTTCTTTCCTTCTGAATAAGCTTTGAGAATTCTTACTTATTCACCCTGCTACCTTATTGACTAACAATAGTATGTTCTGCCCTAATCTTTCCCTTCTAAATTTGTAATTATTTCTCTTCTCCTTCCATTTCTTCTCCTGCAGAATTTCAATAATTTATTCCTACTGTGGTGCTTTTAAAACATTTTCAATCTTGAATTGCAGCTATAAAAAAGCAATTATATTTTCAACATTTCTTTAGGAGCTGAATATGCATTGAATTTATATTACAGTATTTCAAGGTTTAAAATGTTTTAAAAGCAGTATAACTAGAAGAAACTAGTGTTAGAACAGATATACCTGTGATCATATGATAAACAACTCCCAACGAGTCTATTTTCCTTTAATTTAAACAAATATGTTTCCTCAAAGTAACAGCCTAAGAAGACAGTAAAGGTGCTGTGATGAAATCTTTATACTTACCTGTGCTAAAAACAGTAAATGTGTTCTGGTTATAATGAAATGTCCAGTTTGAAAACATAGAATAGATTCATAAACAGCAAGTCTAGATGTGTTCTGTTTTCTGCTGTAATTTGGCATCAACATTATTAACAAAAAGATGGGTGGTTATTTAAGTTCTGTATTTTTATGAATGGAGAAGGAAGAGCATTTAGCTGATATCTTCTAGGAACTGTGTTTTAGAAAACTGTTTCCCAAGGGATTGCTTATGAGTCCTGTAAATGAATCATAATTTATTTTTCTTTTTTTTAATAACATATTACACAGAAATGTCTGCAGAAGAATCTCCTAACACCTTAAAAAAATGACCAGTGATGTTTTTGTACTTTTATGCATTTCTTTGTGAAGATCTTAAAGGATTTTTTATTGCTGTATATTTTTGCAAATGTTAGAACAGCACAGTCCTTATTGTTGTGTGAAAAATAAAATAAAACCCACTAACTTAAAAGATATGAATAATGAGTTATCATCTCTACAGTTTTGAACAATATATACCAGAAAAACTTAATTGCTGTCTGGAAAAGCCTCAGCTAAAGTGAGAAACAGTATGACAAAGAGGGAATGAAGTTAAAAGTTTAACTATTACATTACTTGTTTCCCAGGGTTTTCTTACCACTTCTCTCACTGGATTGTTCAGCTCTGGTGCAGCAGATGACTAGAAATTAGCAGTAGTTGCAGAGACCCTGGGGGAGATAATGTGTCTATGTGTATGTCTACATATATGTCTATGTCTAAACAGGATTTTTATTTGCTTGTTTGTTTTGATTCAGTTTGTTTGTTTTGTTTGTAGCACGTGGCTGACCATTTCATCTTGAATGATGGGTACTTCATTCTGATTCTTCTAGCTGCTTATACAATATTTCGTCTGCCTCTTTATCCTGGTTGTGTGGTCAATAACAGAGTCCCACCATGATATCTGCTTTATTGGCAGATCCAACACCGATAAACACTCAACCCTATTGTAACTGTCGTTAAGCTCTGGACAATCAAAGCACTCCTGAACATGCAAAGCTACTCTACTGTCTCTGCTTCCATGGCTATCTATCTCTAGCGAAGAGTTTATAGCCATTAATTGCAGCACTCCTGTTGTGCAAGTCACCCCACCATGTTTTCATGATGGCAACTATGTTATAGTTTTCCCCCTGCACAATGGCTTCCAGCTCCTCCTGTTTGTTGCCCATTCTACATGCATCGGTGTAGACGCGCTTCAGATAGGCTATTGATCCTGCCATATTTTGGGCAGGTTTCTGACTTGACCATTCTCAAGCACTTCCATGGTTTATAACAGATCAATGGCCCTTTCATCTTTGCTGCCACATTGATCTCCATCCCTACCTTCACTGAGATGGCAGACTGAAGGACTGCCCCAGGCTTATCCCTAGTGAACCTGGTATTGTCCCTTTCCCCCTTCAAATCTAGTTTAAAGCTCTTTCAATAAGCTCTTCCAACAGCTGCGCAAAGATCCTTTTCCCCTTTTGAGACAGGTATACCCTGTCTGTTGTCATGTAAAGAAACACATGGTCTAAAAACGTCAAAAATCTGCTGGTGATGCCAGGCTCCTATGAGTAGGAATAGAAGTATATAGTCTTTATCTCTAACAAAGAAATATTTTAGAGATAGAGGTTATGTTGTAAAAAAGCAGTATCTTTGCAGATGTACAATATCAAGCTGATATTAATTCGCATGTGGGTTTTTATATGATTCTGTAAAAGGACTTACATCTCAAAATTTCTTTATGAAACAGTAGTTATTATTAGATTTAAATATTTAAAGTAGTTAAATACTCAAACATTTGTGGTCAAATATTTTTCTGTTTTTTAGATTTCTTTTTATAGATTTTTAAAAACCAGTCTTTTCAGAATCCTTAAAATTTTCACTGATGCCTCTTTTCATATGTCACATCCCTTACCATTATCTGTGTGTATGAACACATGCTAGAAATCATAAGTGTTCTTGGCAATTTAGAGAGACTTCATATTTTCTTTTCAAAATATGGATGATAAGTAAGCTGAAGTAAATATTTTGCTACCTAAAAATGATTTTTTAAAATCCTCATCTTGCTAAAACTTCAGGTAGCTAGTATTGAATCTGCAATATAAAGCAGAAGGTAGCAGTTATTCTAATATCAGAGGTTTACTGGTATATGAATGGGAATGATGAAATATGCAGACCCCATCATCTCATGACCCCTGGCTCTACAAGCATGTATTTCCTTTCATATATATGAGTTGATTTTTCTGAATCCAAAGAGAACTATCAAATGCTTAAAATTAAATATAGATGAAACTGTTTTCAGAACTATGGTCTTAGATTATAAACTTCAAATTAGAAACTATCATGAAATAGTTTCTAGTATTATACAGGTCATATGCAACCAGTGCATTATGCTGATAGAGCCAGTACAGCTCTTACTCCAATAGCTGTGCACAAACATCCACTTTTCAGAGATAACTCATGCTACAATATGAAGAAGATTAAACAGTTCTCCGTTTTTTGGTTACACTCTCATGTATGGTCTTAATATCTGAAATCAGTAACAAAAAAATGAATTAAAAAAAGAAATATAAAATCTTTATTTTGTAGTTATAGGCTAAAATAGAAAGGTATTGTGCTTTCTGTGATTCATTTCTGTGAGTATTCACCAGAACACAAGAAAAAAATTACAAGAGTTTAGCTACCTTCTAAGCTTGATTAACATACCCAAGGCTTAACATTTTACTTCTGTGTGTATATTAATTCGAATTCCTTTAAAGAAATTCTAGGTTAAATGGGCACTTTTTTTATTATTGATTCAAACAAAAGCAGGGTGAGTGGTCCTTTGTGTTCATACAACCTATAATAATAAACCTTGCCAGTAGCAGTATAAATTTATTTTGATATGGTTTTGTAAGACAAAAAGGGAGCTGTTTTTAAAATACTTACATCTTTCATTAAAAAAGCCTGCACTTCTCTAAATCATGAAAGTTTTCTTTCGTGCTTCTATCACTGCCTGTCACTTTCTAAATGAATATGTAGTAGTACAAAATATAAAAAGGCAAAAAGATCAAAGCTTAGCAGCTAGTACCACAGATACCACCTAAAAAGACTATTAATATTTTTAAAGTTTATCTTAGAAAATTCCTTTTTCTGTCATCTCTGCTATTCTTTCTCTCACAACATTAAACTACTGCAAGTAACTGCAAAACCTGACTTGTGAACTGTGGGCTGCAAAATCATATGTTATTTTAATTATGGGATGCTGGATGCTAGGTGCTCTTGTTAGAGGACAAAGACATAGCTTCTTTCTGTTCAGCAAACAGTTTTGCCTCCCTATCCGTGTTTATTATATCTGCACTAAGATTTTACAGGTTGTTTTTCATCTGGGCTCATACCTGCCTTACACTCGGATGTCAAGGTCCTAACAAGGAGGAAATACACAGTTTGAACATGCTAGTCATCCTGAGGTCATGTTAAGAGGTCTTGCTCTTGAGACATCCTTATTAGAAAAACTTGGAAACCAGTGCTATGTCACCCAGCTGATACTTACCCTCTAGTGGAAAAAGCTTCATTGATCTATGATTGTAGTCATAGAGAGAGCCCTTCTACACCATGTACCATCAAGTTGGGTGCAATACTTCTTACCATGGATAATCTACCATTCTGGTACATTATTCTTGAGTACATAAGAAAAACAATGTGTTTTTACCCAGCTGGACATTAATGCATACATAGCATTGATCAGGAAGAGAAAACTAGAGACAGGTCAGATAACACTATAGTCAGGCAACTACTGAAGACTATTTTAGCTAAGAATTGATGACAGTGTGTGTTGGGTTGATCGTGGCTGGATGCTGGGTGCTTTCAAGGCTTTTCTATCACTCCCCTCCTCAAGTGGACAGGGGAGAGAAAATATAATGAAAGGCTCAGGGGAAAGATAAGGAGGGGGAGACATAATTCACCAACTAACATGGACAAACCAAAACTCGACTTTTGGAAATCAGTTTATTACCAATCAAACCAGAGTAAGATAATGAGAAATAAAACCAGAACTGGAAAACACCTTCCACCCAACCCCTCCCTTCTTCCTGGGCTTAACTTCATAGCAGATTTTTTCCACCTCCTACCCCCAAGAGGCACAGGGTTATGGGAAATGGAGGTGGCAGTCAGTTCATCACATGTTGTCTCTGCCAATCCAGATGTGGATCCCCCATGAGGTCACAAAGTCATGCAGCAAACCTGGTCTAGCACGGGCTCCTTTCTCCACAGGACCACAGGTCTTGCCAGGAGTCTGCTCCAGTGCAGGTTTCACACAGGGTTACAGCTTCCTTTGGGTATCCCCCCTGCTCCAGTGTGGGGTTCCAGGTGCTGCAGGTAGAAATCTGCTCCATCATGGACTTCCATGAGCTGCAGGGACACAGCTGCCTCACCATGATCTGCACGAAGGTTTGCAGGAGAATCTCTGCTCTGGTGCCTAGAGCACTTTCTCCACTCCTGCACTGACCTGGCTGTCTGCAGAGCTGTTCCTTTCATACATTCTCACTTCTCTCTCCAGCTGCAATTGCTTCTGTGCAATGACTTTTCCCCCTTTATTAAATATGTTATTCCAGAGGCACTACCAATGTTGCTGATGGCATCTGCCTTGGCCAGCAGTGGGTCCAGCTTGGAGTTGGCTCTGTCCAACATGGGAGAAGCTTCTGGCAGCGTCTCACAAAAGCCACTCATGTAAGCCCCCCTGCTACAAAAATCTTGCCATACAAACCCAATACACACTGTTTAATACTTATGGAACTGCAGAAACTCCCCTTCAGTGAAGCAAACATTAAGTCCATTAACTCCAGCATGAGGAAATATTTCTTTAGAATGCATCATGTCCCTGTGATTAAGATACCTGCTTGAGAGGTAACATAAGTGACCTAACATTTACTTTCTTCCTGCTTCAGGCCAAAGATTTGAATTTTGATCCACTACCTCACAGGTGAAGCTTTTACACACTAGGGTATCAGGTTTTCTGCAGCAGAGCTGTTTTTCACTGGAACTATTCCGATTTTTATAAAATACTTTAATAGTTCTATACAAGTGAAATGAATCTGTCCTTTTATAGTCAGGATGTTTACTACAAGACCTAATAACTCTCTGGATAGCTCCATCTGGATGGCTATCTCCCAGTGCCTACTCGAGACCAGTTCTCTCCTGTTGTCTGTTATAGTTGCTGATCAATCACATTCACCAGCTGTCAGACCTAGAGGGTACATAAACACACAACAGATACAAAGGACATCTAGATGTGAGATAACTGTTATCCCATTTCTGCTCCAATGAAGGTAGAGAGCTCTGCCAACACAAAACTGACGGAAACCAGACTTTTTTCTCTCCAGATGGAGAAAAAGATTCCAAAGAGGCAGCTTCAGATCCAGTCATTTCTGGAGAGCAATTACTACTCTAGCCTGAGTGAATATGCTTAATGCAGTCTTTTCAGAAAGAGGGGGAAAGCTCCATTTATCTCTTCATGGAAAGGCAAGCCTTAGTTATATTCAGCTTTCTTTTTACACTTGACTTAAAAGTTTTTATGTCTCATGAAACATCATATGTAGGTAAAATCTGCGTTGATTTTTTTTCTCATAGTATCTCATTTTAGCAAGAAAAAAACAAAAGCAAAACACCATTGAAACTGACTGTTTTTTTTTAATTGCTTTTTCACTCTGATGCCAGCTCTGAAGGCCAACTGATAATTCATTTTTTTTTGCTGTCTCTAAATGACGTGGAAGATAAACCTTTTATATGGAGAAAATTAAAACTGATAATTTCACCTCCAGTGTTACATAAAAAATTACTCTGGATCAATCTTTGTGCTTCACATATAATCCATGTGACAGAGATTGTTTGCTTTCCTTTGTTAGTTCTAAAACTAAATGGGTTTCCTAAAAGTTGGGCATCATTTGAAACTTTTTGTAGCTAGCTCATGATAGGGATCTGATTGCCTAAAAATAATGTTACGAACATTCCCTAAAAGTCTATCTGGAAAAATATAATCATAGTTCAGTTTATGCATCTTATTCTCACAGAGCTCTGATTTACATAGGTTCTTCCTTAATTGGTTTTCAGCCAAGATACTAAAATATATTTTTAATGTCATTTCTGCTAACACTAAGAACAAGTTGATGAATCAAGTTTAATATCAATCTTATCCTGTGTTTGCCATCTGGATTTGTATTCTTTGTTTGCTTAATTGGTTTCTTGATGCAAGATCACTCTTCAGACTTCTAGGAAGTGGAAAATCCATAGCACTGAATGTATCAGAATAAAGATTGCTATGGAGCTTTTCAGGAACTCCTTTCTGTTGACATGGACACATACTGCAGTAGCCTTCCCAATCATTTTGTAATTCTTGGTAGTATGACATTATTAAAATAGTCACCAATTCAAGATTTATTTTAATTTGTCCTACCTCATCAGCTCTCTGTTGCTTTTTAATTTTTAAAATAAATATGGCTATCAGTGCTTTAAAAAATGGGAACTTATGAATCTAAATTTGTGTAAGAACTCTTGCTCAGGCTTTCCACCAGTAGTCAATCTGCAGTACAGAAAAATTTGCTAGAAGATTTTTGAAACATTTCTTATTGCTAGAAATGCAGTTATGATGGAAGACGCTTTGCAACTTCACTATTGTAAACCTAGAATAATATTTTACTTCAGGAAAGAAGTGTATCTGCAGCACAGCTGCTGCACAGAATTCTATTTACTACTGCATGTTCATAGTTACTGCATATTCCTGCTAAAGCAGCTTGTCAGCAAGGAATATTAGGTAGGACAAGGGGTAATGAGTTCAAACTTCAGGTTATGTACAAAGAAGTTCTTTACTGTGAGGGTAGGGAGGCATGGGAACAGATTGCCCAAAGAAGCAATAAATGCTCCACAGAATCATAGAATAGTTAGGGTTGGAAAGGACCTTAAGGTCATCTAGTTCCAGCCCCCCTGCCGTGGGAAGGGACACCTCACACTAAAGCATATCAACCAAGGCTTCATCCAACCTGGCCTTGAACACTGCCAGGGTGTCATGCTTTGAGCAGTGGCAGTCATTTTTTCTCCTTCTTGTGGCTCGTGCAGTGCTGTGTTTTGACTTCTGGGCTGGGGGCAGTTGTTTGGTGGCGGGCATATTTTGGGGGTGTTTTTATTCAGGGCCTTTTCTGAGCACGTGCTCCAGCCAGGTGGAGGAGGGGAGGCCGGGAGGAAGGAGAGACAGGACACCTGACCCAGGCTAGGCAATGAGGTATTCCATACCATAGCACATGATGCCCAGGATGCAACTGGGAGAGAGGGCTGGAGGGGTGTAGCTCTAGAAAGGAAAATGGAGGAGGGAGCACGCGATGCTCGGCCGGGCAGGGTGTGGTGAGTTATGGGTCGGTGGCTGGTGGGGTGTTGTATTCTTTTCGCTTGTTATTGGCTTTATCATTAGTATTTGTAGTGGTAATGGCAGTGGTGATTTATGTTATGCCTTAGCTATTAAACCGTTCTTATCTCAATCTGTGGGGGCTCCATTCTTTGGATTTTCCTTCCTAACCCTCAGGGAGTTGGGGGACTTGGTTTAAACCACGGCACAGGGATGGAGCATTCACTACCTCCCTTGGCAACCCATTCCAGTACCTCACCACCCTCACAGTAAAGAATTTCTTCCTTATATCCAATCTAAACCTCTGCTGTTTAAGTTTCAACCATTAGGGTTAACCCCTTGTCCTATCACTACAGTCCCTAATAAATAGTCCCACATCAGCATCCCTATAGACCCCCTTCAGATACTGGAAGGCTGCTAGGAGATCTCCATGCAGGCTTCTCTTCTCCAGACTGAACAGACCCAACTTTCTCAGCCTGTCTTCATACGGGAGGTGCTCCAGTCCCCTGATAATCCTCGCAGCCCTCCTCTGCACTTGTTCCAACAGTTCCATGTCCTTTTTATGTTGAGGGCACCAGAACTGCACACAATACTCCAAGTGAAATTCCCGCTGTCAGGAATGGGATTTGAACCCACACCTTCACCCGGAGACCAGAATTCCCAAGTTTGGGAAGGCAAAGCCTTGCGTCTGGTGCCTTGGGCAACATGGTCTAAGGTGAGGAATGGCAGGGAGGTTAGAACTAGATGATCTTAAGATCCTTTCAAACCCAAACCATTCTATGAGTCTATGATTTTGTATGTTTTTCCATCACCACATGCAGCTAACTGGAGTCAGAAAGCTTAAACACAGCCAAGCAAAAAAACTGTACTGTGCTTAACTTTCCATTGGAAGAGCAGCAGTGAGAGTTACGATCAAGTCCACAGGTTGTGCCAGTTTTCCCAGGCCTTATTTAGGGTTCTCTTCTCCTTAATAGATCAGATAAATTATTTCTTGCAATGACAAATCAGAAAGCATTTGGAAGCATAGACTTCCAATAGTATGTTAAGGAGATGCAAATAAACATCATCAACCATGTCAGGCAGATAGATGTGCAAAGCCTGTGGACAGCACAAGGAGACTGACATATGAAATGGGATAACTAGATGGTAGGTATGAGAGTTCAGAGATCTGCTAATATGGAGTTCACAGTTCCCAGAAAAGGGTATAGGTTTAGGTGATGAAAGTGAATTCTTGTAATCTAGAAGTATTTCACAAAAACTTTATGGACACTAATGCTTGTTACAGCAGTTTCTAACAAATGTTTTTATGTTTTTTTTTTTAGTCATTCAGTATTCTCAGGCAAATGAGCATAATGAACACTGTGGCTGGTTGTAGCAAATTTCAGATAAGGGGAGAAATGGCTTGAGATTACATGTGGAATTGTTCCTCAGTCAGCTACAATGAAAAAGCAACCGAATAACTAATCTCTACCAATACTTGGGAACTAGTTAGATGCCTTTTTCATATGCAAAAGATGCTTTATCTTTTATCTTTATCCTTTTGTTTTCTCCTTATAAGTAGTATTGACAAGGGCTGTTAGTAGGCAACAAGGACATTACAATAACAATTTTTTTTTACTGCCAAAGTTATAAAAGCAGTAAATTGGACTTGTAAAAATTACTTTACACTCCAATTTAAATAGGCTGCTGGGATATTGCTGGGATAAAGCTTTCCAAATTAATAGAGATGTAGACAGCAGAATTTCAAAAGATAACAAACAAAAATAAAATAAATGCTGTTAAAAAAAAAAAAAGACAAGAAAAATTGAATCATCAATGTATTATTTAAATTCCACATTCCTAAAAAGATGAACACACTACCTGGTATATGAAAATAATGTTATCAGGAAAACCAACAGGAAATGTGATGAGAGCGTATGGCCAGACACTAGAAAACATAGAGGTTCTTTGCATAGTATTCATGATGAGTTTCGGCAGTCAGGTCCCAACTGCATTTCAGAAGTTACTTCCTTCCCTGCTTTGTGCCACAATCATTTGATTTCAAGTGCCAACGGTTGCAAGGCTTTTCCCTGTTCAGTTGAAAAACTGTCTTAGCTTGAGACCCATCAGGATTTACAAGCAAACAATAAAACAAGCACACTTATCTCAGAAGATGAGAGGACTGGGACTGAAAGCAAAAGCATTTTTAACTTTTTCATTATTTAATGAGTGTATGGGAAGGAGTTGCTCATTACTTTGAGTATCAGGAGAACTCTGTTATAAATGAGAGACTAGGTCTTCCAATTTCTGACAGACATGAATTCTTTCTGAACACCTACTGCCTATTCTAACCCAACATATAAAGAAGAGGGAAACAGCTGTCTATGACATGTGAAAACCTTAACTGAGACCCCTATATTGTGGTTTAGGCATCTGTATCTATTGTAGTTTATTCATTCCATAATCAGTATTTTGTATAATCTTTAATTATTACTTGGAAGAACATTAACAAGGATGCAGAAGGAGACCACATGCTTCTGTTGTACTAGGTGATGCTTGCCCACAAGAAAATGCAATTCTATTGCAGTGATCTTCCTTCTGTGACATGAACTTCTGCAGTCTTGGCTGCAAAGGCTTGTTCTGGGAGCAGGAATGGGTGCCTTGCCATTGACTCTTCCTGAAACTGTCTCCATGCACTCCTCCAGGTTTAGACTCCCTGGACTTCAGTCACAGCCAGACTTGGAAAATAGGCAAAATTTTCAGTGCTGATATTACCTTGTACTGGTAACTCATAACACCTACCATGAACATAGCAAAATTAAGTATTGATAGCAAAATATTTAGTGTGCTCTACTGAATCGTCTAATGTCCTTATTTCCTTGATTGCCACAAATATGTATTTCTAGGTGTGGCAATTCTGGTAATAAGTGGTGAGAATTATCAGGATTGTTAACAATCGTTAAAATATCTGATTGTGGTGAATTTGCTGAAGGTGGAGTTTAGACTTTCAGTTAGTCTCATTTCCTCAAAAGATCATTCTGTAGCTGAACTTCTTGCCCAAGATTTTGTTGTTTTTTTTTTTTTCACTCAAGACTCATTACCAAGTCTAGACCACTACAAATAGCTGCTAAAGACCTAAACTGCCTGTACTTTATGAAAACCCCTTGTTGTATTTGTCTGATCAAAAAGTTCTCCTTCTTTCATTAAAAACATTTTGCCTTTTGAATGGTGAAGTTTCCTCAACAATAGAGAGAACTGAGATGATTCTTTCATCTGTCACAGAGTTCCAGGATTTTCTTAAGTCTATATTAATTATATGGTGCAGTCTGTTATAAGGAGATAAAAATGCAAAACAAAGGGAAAACAAGTGAGTCTTTAATTTGACTTGAGAGATTCAAAGAGTGGTGACATCCCTGTCAGAAGTGTGAAGGGAATTCTTTACTGAAAGTGATAACTAGCTGAATTTATAGCCATCCAGTATAGCCTGTTTAGACAAGAGTAAGGAAATAAAAAAGGATTAGCAAGAGATGATTCATCATGAATAATTAAACTGGCACATGAGAGGAAATATATAGACTTACAGTCCAGACCCATGTAGCTTGATCATTCAAAATTTTTGCTGCTATTAAAGGAATTTCTGCCTGAGTAAGAATTGAAGAGATGAGATTTTTGAATCTTTTTTCATCCTTATTGTCGTGGTTTAAATCAAGTCCCTCTACTCCCGGAGAGTTAGGAAGAAGAATCCAAAGAATGTAGCCCCCACGGATTGAGATAAAAACGGTTTAAACTAAATCTGCACAGTTCCCCCTCTGTTTCCCTTCCCCCCCCCCCTCACCTTCCCACTCCCGGAGGGATGGGAAGGAGAGCCGGAGGGATACAACTCCCACGGATCGAGGTAAAATCAGTCCAGCAATCAAGGTATAACAGAAGTAACTACCGGTACCAATAACAAATCAATGTTAGAGGAGACAAACAGAGAGAGAGAATACGATACCACCCGCCGCCACGAGGCCAGCAGCCGGAAGCCCCAGAGAGAGCTTCCCGTTGCCTCCCCGAGCTCAGCCCAGCGTGTTAACTCCTTCCCTCCCGGCCAGCTTCCAGTCCCCTCCCCAAGCAGGACGTGCTGTGGTATGGAATACCTCCCCGACTAGCCCAGACCAGGTGCCCTATCTCTCCCTCCTCACTGGCAGAGCATGAGCTACTGCTGAACCCATGACATTATCCACCCCTTATTCCATACCATTCACGTCATGCTTAGATCCCACATTTTCAATATATCATCATATAGATATACACACATATATATATACATCTGCGTACACCCAGACAAATAAAAAGAAATCATTTCTTAATACATGGACCAATCCCTATAATGCAATTGAGTCCATTTGGTCCATGATATTAAGTCTGTAATAGTCTTTTATAGCAGGGAAGTCTGTGTGCAGTGCTGGATTGTTGCCTGCCGATATTGATCAACCCTTTACTGCAGAACTCATCTGGTTCTATCAAAGTTCATTCTCTGTTGGGACGATGGTTAGAGGGAAGTCAGGGCCAGTCGCTGGTGACCTGAAGACATCTAGTTGATGGACTATAAAAAAAAAAAAATTACACAGCAAGCAACAACGTATAATTAAGTTCATTGGCTGTTTTCCCCTAAAATCAAATCCCCTTGAGGTATACATCGGACTTCCCCATCTTCCTGCATTACCCACCAAGTATATCCGGGTCCTTGAGCAAAAGCAATCCCAGGAGTGGGTTTGCCTTGGCCTGAAACAGGAGTAACCCAGACTGTCTTCCCTAGCAAATTTCTCATGTGCACTACAGGCACCTTGTCCCCCTCTACAATATGTAAAAGTTCTGACTGGGCTGGGCCAGCCCTGTTAGCAGATCCTCTGGTGTTGACCAACCAGGTGGCCTTTGGTAAATGTGTATCCCAATGCTTGAAAGTTCCCCCACCCATTGCTCTCAGTGTAGTTTTTAACAGCCCATTGTACCGTTCAATTTTCCCAGAGGCTGGTGCATGGTAGGGGATGTGATATACCCACTCAATGCCATGTTCTTTGGCCCAAGTGCCTATAAGGTTGTTCCGAAAATGAGTCCCATTGTCTGACTCAATTCTCTCTGGGGTGCCATGTCACCACAAAATCTGGTTCTCAAGGCCCAGGATAGTGTTCCAGGCAGTGGCGTGGGGCACAGCATATGTTTCCAGCCATCCTGTGGTTGTTTCCACCATGGTAAGCACATAGCGCTTGCCTCGGCGAGTTGGTGGGAGTGTGATATAGTCAATTTGCCAGGCCTCCCCATATTTATACTTCAGCCATCGTCCTCCATACCAAAGAGGTTTCAACCGTTTAGCTTGTTTAATTGCAGCACATGTCTCACACTCATGAATAACCTGGGCGATAGTGTCCATTGTTAAGTCCACCCCTCGATCACGAGCCCATTTATACGTTGCGTCTCTGCCCTGATGGCCTGAAGTGTCGTGGGCCCACCGGGCCAAAAATAATTCGCCTTTATGTTGCCAATCTAAGACCATCTGAGCTACTTCAATCTTAGCAGCTTTATCTACTTGTTGGTTATTGTGGTGTTCCTCAGTGGCCCAACTCTTAGGTACATGGGCATCTATATGGCGTACCCTCACCACCAGCTTCTGCACCCGGGCAGCGATATCTTGCCATAATGCAGCAGCCCAGATGGGTTTACCTCTGTGTTGCCAGTTGCTCTGCTTCCATTGCTGCAACCACCCCCACAGGGCATTTGCCACCATCCATGAGTCAGTATAAAGGTAGAGTACTGGCCACCTTTCTAGCTCAGCAATGTCCAAGGCCAGCTGGATGGCTTTCACCTCAGCAAACTGACTCGATTCACCATCTCCTTCAGCAGTTTCAGCAACTTGTCGTTGAGGACTCCCTACAGCTGCCTTCCATCTCCGATGCGTTCTCACAATACAGCAGGACCCATCAGTGAACAAGGCATACTGCTTTTCACTTTCTGACAATTTATTATATGGTAGTGCCTGTTCGGCACGCATCACCTCCTCCTCTGGTGACATTCCAAAATCTTTGCCCTCTGGCCAGTCCATGATGACTTCCAGAATGCCTGGACGACTGGGATTTCCTATCCGAGCTCGTTGTGTAATTAGTGCAGCCCATTTACTCCAAGTAGCATCAGTTGCATGATGTGTAGAGGAGACCCTGCCTTTGAACATCCAGCCCAGTACTGGCAAGCGGGGTGCCAAAAGGAGCTGTGCATCAGTGCCAATCACTTCCGAAGCAGCTCGAACCCCTTCATAAGCTGCCAATATCTCTTTCTCCTTTGGGGTATAGCTGGCCTCCGAGCCTTTTTATCCCTGACTCCAAAAACCAAGGGGTCGACCTCGAGTCTCCCCTGGAGTTTTCTACCAGAGGCTCCAGGTAGGACCATTCTCCCCAGCTGCGGTGTACAGTACATTTTTCACATCTGGACCGGTCTGGGCTGGTCCAAGGGCCACTGCATGAACTATCTCACGTTTAATTTGCTCGAAGGCTTGTTGTTGCTCAGGACCCCATTTGAAATCATTCTTTTTCCGGGTCACATGATAGAGAGGGCTTACGATTGAACTGTAATTTGGAATGTGCATTCTCCAGAACCCCACAGCACCCAAGAAAGCTTGTGTTTCTTTCTTATCAGTTGGTGGAGACATTGCTGTTATCTTATTGATTACTTCTGTAGGGATATGTCTACGTCCATCTTGCCATTTTATTCCCAAAAATTGAATCTCCCGTGCAGGTCCCTTGACTTTACTCCATTTTATGGCAAAACCAGCTTTCAGCAGGATTTGGATTATTTCCCTCCCTTTCTCAAAAACTTCTTCTGCTGTATCACCCCACACAATAATGTCATCGATGTATTGCAAGTGCTCTGGAGCTTGCCCATGTTCCAGTGCAGTCTGGATCAGTCCGTGGCAGATGGTGGGGCTGTGTTTCCACCCCTGGGACAGTCGGTTCCAAGTGAACTGGAAACCCCTCCAAGTAAAAGCGAAGTGTGGCCTGCACTCTGCTGACAAAGGAATTGCGAAAAATGCATTGGCAATATCAATCGTGGCATACAACTTGGCTGCTTTTGACTCTAATTCATACGGCAGCTCTAACATGTTCAGCATGGCAGCACTCAATGGTGGTGTGACTTCATTCAGGCCACAATAGTCTACTGTTAGTCTCCACTCTCTGTTAGACTTTCGCACTGGCCATATGGGGCTATTAAAGGGTGAGCAGGTCCTGCTGATCACTCCCTGCCTCTCCAGTCTACGGATCAGATTATGGATGGGAATCAGGGAGTCTCAATTGGTGCGATATTGCCGCCGGTGCACTGTTGTGGTCGCAATTGGCACTTGTTCTTCGACTTTCAGCAACCCCACAACAGAAGGATCCTCTGAGAGACCAGGTAAGGTGGACAGATGCTCAATTTCCTCAGTCCCTAAAGCAGCAATTCCAAAATTCCACCGGTACCCTTTTGGGTCTTTGAAGTACCCCCTCCTGAGGTTGTCCATGCCAAGGATGCATGGAGCCTCTGGACCAGTCACAATGGGGTGCTTCTGCCATTTCCTCCCAGTCAGGCTAATTTCAGCCTCTAGTACAGTCAACTCTTGGGACCCTCCTGTCACTCCAGAAATATTGATGGGTTCTACCCCTTGACAGTTCGATGGCCTCAGGGTACACTGTGCATCGGTATCAACTAGAGCCTTATACTTCTGTGGGGCTGATGTGCCAGGCCATTTGATCCACACAGTCCAGTAAATACGATTGTCCCCTACCTCCACCTGGCTGGAGGCAGGGCCCCTCTAATAGTCATCGTCCTCACAATCTTGGACACCTAAGTCATGTTGAAAGGGATTATTCTTCTTTATCACAGGAGCTGGAGTAAAATCAGCTCTTCCGCTCCATCTGGGAACCTGTTCACCAGAGACTGAAGCTGCAGCTCTCATGGGGCGATCAGTCTTCGCCCTTGCTCCTCTCTTCAATTCCCTCACACGTTCCTCCAAGGCTGAAGTAGGTTTTCCATCCCACTTCGTCATGTCTTCTCTGTGATCCCGCAGGTAAAACCATAGGGTGGCCCTTGGTGTGTATCTTATATATTTTCTCTCTTGAACAATAGGACGCCTTTTGTTAATAGCTGAAACGCGTGTTGGCACACGTGAGGAGCTGGATAAATCAGACAGATCGTCCCTCAACTGTTTGAGATCTTGTTTGATATCCTGAGACAATTTTTCCACAGCTGAGATGATGGAAGGGGTAAGATTGTCTTCGAATTCTCGGAGTTTATGAACCATTTACTGGGAAGATTTCTGGTCCTCCTATTTCGTCGTTTAACCCCAACACAGGACCAGACCGGACTCCGCTTAACTCTTGAAATCAGATGAAATAACTGTGGGCAAAACACACTCTGTATGCGTGCTACTATGGTGATCCCCATCACAATCAGCATGCAAGTCTCAACAGTATTAAAAGGCCATTCAAAAACTTCAAAACCCTCAAATGATGTTGTAGACCATCTGGAGAGAACACTGGGAGGATAGCAGAATGTCTCCTTCACAGGTTGACCACCCGAGAAGGAGAAAAAAGATGTGAAATTCCCAAGCATTTCTATTATATACCTCCCAAAATATAAAGTTGGTGACCATACCAGGAGCATAAACCAAATCAGTTTCATGATTAATGTTTCTATTGTATTACAAGTCATTACCATAAAGTACAATGAGACCAGAACCTTAGCCCAAACCCCATACTTGATAAACACTAACACAGCTAATATATATGAAAAGTAATTGGTAAAATCCTGAAACCATGAGAGCAAGAGAAAAAACTGTGAGAGCCAATAAAACAGCATTGTGACAAATGACTATAAATCCGCTCAGATCTGTTCTTATCTCAAACCCTCGGGCCCCACGTTGGGCGCCAAAAATGTCGTGGTTTAAATCAAGTCCCCCTACTCCCGGAGAGCTAGGAAGAAGAATCCAAAGAATGTAGCCCCCACGGATTGAGATAAAAACGGTTTAAACTAAATCTGCACAGTTCCCCCTCTGTTTCCCTTCCCCCCCCCCCCCCCCACCTTCCCACTCCCGGAGGGATGGGAAGGAGAGCCGGAGGGATACAACTCCCACGGATCGAGGTAAAATCAGTCCAGCAATCAAGGTATAACAGAAGTAACTATCGGTACCAATAACAAATCAATGTTAGAGGAGACAAACAGAGAGAGAGACTACGATACCACCTGCCGCCACGAGGCCAGCAGCCGGAAGCCCCAGAGAGAGCTTCCCGTTGCCTCCCCGAGCTCAGCCCAGCGTGTTAACTCCTTCCCTCCCGGCCAGCTTCCAGTCCCCTCCCCAAGCAGGACGTGCTGTGGTATGGAATACCTCCCCGACTAGCCCAGACCAGGCGCCCTATCTCTCCCTCCTCACTGGCAGAGCATGAGCTACTGCTGAACCCATGACACTTATGAAGACTTTAATTTCTTTTAACCACTAAAGATTATCCTCTCTGATCTTAATATTTCTTTTTTCTTTTAGACTCAGATTACCATTTTCTTTTGTTAATGTTCAATTTTTGGCTGAAAATGGAACGCACTACTTTTTCTTCAGTAGTTCTGTGAATACTGTTGACAGAAATATACACTCAGACATCATTCAGTGACAGAATACAGTTTTTCTATTTAATTCCTTGAAAAGTGCCTTGGAATACTGCAGTGATTGTTTCATTTAAACATACTGGGTATGGAACAATCAGTTCACCTTACTTTGCCATTGCATTATGTTGTCAGACAAACAGAAATGAGCAACAGCAAGCACTGTTATTTAGCTCTGTGTTTTAAAATGCATCCTAAGAAGCTAGCGTAGCTTGTGGATTAGCTTCCCACAATAGTTGCTTTAAGGAAATAAAGACTTAGGTAAATATAGAAGCTAAAATCATGCCTAAAATAAAAGTAAGCAAAACCAAACTTTGGCTAGCACTTTCCACACTAATTAACTTGAATTTCTGCAACTTTAAAACTAACAGTATGCTAAAATAACTTAATTCTTCAGAGATAAACTAGGGGCAGATGATGGCAGTAGATTATAGAGTGAAATGGAACACATTTGGTCTAAAAATAAGCATACACTAAAGGCATCTGGACATTTGCAGTTCTGAATGCAAAATTTACATTGCAAAAAAAGTAGATATAAATGAAGTAAAACAATTTCCAAAGGAGGCTTAATTTTAATGTAGGCAGTGCCATGGGGTCATAAGCAAGCTAGATTGCAATTTCTAGCGAGATTTTGTAACAACAAAAGATACTTGTGCAGGTGTATTTTAATACCAATCATGCACTTCATTCCAGTATATCATCTAACGACAGTCTGCCAAGTGCGGTATGTTGTTGGGGTTCTTTTAAGCACACGAAGCTTGGGCTGCTGTGTAATCATCTTCCATTTGTTATGGGATTTACTGTGGCACAAAATGATCAGGGAACTGATTCTAAGCTCATGTGAAAGACATATTAAGAGGTTTTTTGGTTAGTAGTGTTGTTGGGTTTTTTTAAAATTCCAATTTTTTACTAAAATACAGGTCACAGCTCTTCTCCATGTGGCCTCTGTAGTGAGCAAAATAACTTCTGCTTTCATAATGGTGAAAAGTGTAATGAAGGGAAGAGATGATATCTGTGCCATCTGCTATATTTCAGTAGTAAATTAATGGACTGCATTCTTAGTATCTACAGCACTAACTCTGAAAACCTTTGAGATATGGGAAATATAATGGTAAAAGAGGAGTACTTATGCACTGGTTTTGCAAAAGCTTGGGTAAAAGCAGAATGAGACAGCAAAGGAATATTGATCAACTTTTACATACAAATGAATTTCTAATCCTTCTTTTAATATAAAGGTCCAATCATGCATATTCAGCTTCTGGTTATGGAGACGTAGAACTTATTGTTGTCTGGTTAAATTGTATTTTTCCGTATAGGCTTCCCCTCACAGCTGCACAGCCTCGTTTGTGTTGATTCTGTGTTGGTTTTGGATAGGGTTTTTTTCGTAAAAGATGTAAGGTTTTTGTTTATGGGAATTATTGTGTGTTTGGATTTTTTTTTTTAGTACGTGAGTCATTTGGTTAACAAAAGGATAAGGCAGCTGTTTTCTTCTCAGGCTATAGTTTGCACCCTTCTGATATCACTGCACAACACACCTCGGGGAAAAAAAAAAGAAATATAAGGAAGAAAAGGAAAAATGCATATATAAAGAAGGTACCTTACACATCTGTCACTCCAAATTCACCTTTTCCTCCCTCAGCTCTACACTGTATCCCCACTACCCCACCCAGACACACACATCTCTTTAAGACCTCCTTTTGCCCTGGACTCACACTCCAATAATATTCTTCCTGATAATGTTTCTCCTTTTCTCCTTCAGGGCAGCTCCTTGCGCAGCAGCAGCCAATCTACAACTCAACTCTTTGACTTTCCTTCTGAATGCTACTCAGGACTTTTCTTCTGCTTTTGAAATTGGCCATTTATCTATTCCCGTCACCCCCAAATAATGTGATATATATCCACAAGGTTAGCCCTTATTGTTTCCAATTTTATCTGTTCAGTCACACTAGCTCTTTTCACCTCATCTGTACCTCTCTTCTTTCTCACTGACACCAATGGCCAAAATGGATCTTCATTACAAACAGGCAAGAACCACAGAGAAACAGCTCCCCCAGATGGTGCAATAAATCTGAAAAATACATGCTCACAAACACACACTTCTTTGTCCGCAAACTTTAAGGCTAGAGAGACTACTTCCTTTTTCAAGGTCTAACATAGTTATGGAGTTAGATTAACAATTCATAATAATGAAATGCAAAGCTCATACTGCATATTCTTCCAAAGTAAGGAAATTGCTGCAGATGTTGATTTTGCTGCTTCTTCACTTGTTCATATGGAGCCAGTGGGAAAGCACAAGAAACACAGGTTGTATCTTTGGTTAAAAACATGCAGGAACTCTTAAGATTCTGGTGCCAAAAGTTTTCCCTGGTGAAAAAGACCTGCAATGCTACTAATTTCAATATCATATTGTGGTCAGGAGAACAGTTTTCTGCAAAGATTGTATACAGCACATGTGCAGTCCCACATCTGATAATATCCCATGGAGGCATTGTATGAGAAAATAAAATTCTTTGGAGCTCCCTGTGTCCTGATTATCTACCTCTTTATTTGACTTCTTTCTTTAAAGAGTTAAAATGGATTAAATCCTAACAGTGAAAGCAGCTCTGCCTCTTGCAAAATTTGTTTCTTGTAGGGAACTGTTTACTGTTGTATAAGAAAATCTTACATGAGAAAAATAAATTTGTACGTGCTTTTAAATTTTACATTGTGATGTGTTTTGGTATATATGTGGCTTACATGTTCAAAAATGTCAAAAGTTTTTGTTTTAAAATCTTAACAAAGCTCTTTTACAAGGCTAAAGATTTAATCTTTCATGACTGATTCATTATTTTGTGCATTCTTAAATAAAAATGAAGCTGTTAGGCCAATAATCATGGAAAGCTTTTCAACAGATATTCTGTTCCTCACTTTGTTCTTTTGTTCATTGTCAGTAGAACAGCTAATAGCCATGAACTTTTCAACCTCTGAATGATGAAACTATGTGGTTCATGTAACTCTTCAGCACCTGAGTCATTCTGCTTTTCTTCCCTACAAAGAGCAGTCATTACATCTCCTCCCCGTCTCTTTCTCTGTCTTTGCTACATCTTTGTTAAACTGTCAAGGATGTTTGAAAGCAGTATAGTTCTTCTTTTTTCTAACTTCAAAGTTTGCTAGTAGATTGATAACAGACATTGATCTCTGCACCAACACAATCCTTCCTTCTTTGTAAACACAATGCAAGAAAATACAGTATAGTGACAGTTAACCAATATATATTTCATTCATCCTTGCAATCAGGACTGGAGAATAGAAATTATCTTTTTAAGTCAAACTTTTTAAGCAGAAGAATAACATCTTCATATGTGCTGGAAGTATTTAATTTTTTTTTCCAGATACCAAAATAAATAGCTGATTTCTTAGAGCTGTAATACCTGAAATTTCTATTCAGTTAGGTAATTTATACTGTTCTAGGGGCCTGATTGAAAGTAATGGATTTTCGTGGGTTTGAAGTAAAGTAAGGCTGTCTGAATGGGTGCTCGACATTGGATGTAGGTGAGAGACAGAGAACTGGCATAAAGATGACATTATCATGCCTTACTTTTAAGGTTGAACAGGATAATTCAAAGATAAGGTAGATCCACTAGTTCTTTGAAGAATATGTCAGATCAATTAGTCATACAAAAATAAAATTGAAGTCAAAATCTTTATTAAGTAAGCCATCTTCAAAGGGGGCATTTAGAATGCATTGCTGGACTGCAGAGCTTGGCTCCTCCAGTTTTCCCTGGTTTTGTCTGACATACCCTCCTGTTTTTGTCTCTTCCTCAGATCCCATTCATTTTGGACTATCTACACAAGGGTATAATTCCAACAGGACAGATAAGAAGTGTCTTACCCTCAGACGCAGATGTCACTTAATATTTAGGGAACTTTTCTGGGAATCATTCATCACCAGTCATAAATTTAGCAGCCTTAGAAGGAAAACCTTTTGCTTCCTAATTTTTTCAAAAGTTAGATTACTCTTAAAAGATATTATCTCTTTCTGATATGTGTTTATTGTTTATACTTCAATTGAACAGCAGAATTTGCTCTCGATTATCAGTTCTAAAGTCTGTATTACTGTATCTGTTGAAGGATCACTAGTAGGTTGAGCCGACATCAGATTCCAGTTGTTAGATACAAAGCTATTTTCAGGAGGATTCATTTTGGATTTACCTCATTTGTAAAGTATTGCCATTCCCTTCCTCTCTAGCCTTGATCAAGTGACAATACAGAATCATAGAATCATAGAATAGTTAGGTTTGGAAAGGATCTTAAGATCATCTAGTTCAACCCCCTGCCATTGGCAGGGACCCCTTGCACTAAAACATGGCACCCAAGGCTCTGTCTAACCTGGACTTGGACACCGCCAGGAACAGAGCATTCACAACTTCCCTGAGCAATGCATTCCAGTGCCTCACCACCCTAACAGTAAAAAACTTCCTTATATTCAAACTAAACTTCCCCTGTTTAAGTTTGAACCTGTTATCCCTTGTCCTACCACTACAGTCCCTAATGAATAGGCCCTCCACAGCATAATTATAGGCACTCTTCAGATACTGGAAGGCTGCTATGAGGTCTCCACGCAGCCTTCTCCAGGCTGAACAGCCCCAACTTTCTCAGCCTGTCTGCATACGGGAGGTGCATCCCTGATCATCCTTGCAGCCCTCCTCTAGACTGGTTCCAACAGTTCCATGTCCTTTTTATGTTGAGGACACCAGAACTGTACACAATATTCCAAGGGAGGTCTCACGAGAGCTGAGTAGAGGGGCAGGATCACCTCCTTCGACCTGCTGGTCATGCTCCTTTTGATGCAACCCAGGGCATGGTTGACTTTCTGGGCTGCAAGTGCACACTGCTGGCTCATGTTCATTTTCTCATCCACCAACACCCCCAAGTCCTTCTCCCCAGGGCTGCTCTGAATCTCTTCTCTACTCTGAATCTCTTTTCTATGATTGCTACATGCACTATTCTCTTGAATAAGTTTGCATAATGCATAGTTTTCAACATACAAGATTATATGGATCATAATTTTGTCATTTTTGATCCCTACTCTCATTAGCAAGAACTATTGTTTTTAAAAAGTTGCATTTGGTTTTTGTTTTTTGTTGTTTGGGTTTTTTTTCTTTTCTGTCCTAACACATAATAAGGAAGTTCAGACAATGTTTGTCACATTTTGTTTATTGTCTGGGCAGAGGAAGGTTCCATCTGTTTAAGCCAATGGACATCAGGCATTCTTAAACTACTCAGTAATATTTAATAAACATTTAGTGGCCATATGGTGAACTACTGTCCTGATCAGCTTCTTAATTCATCAGACTCATGGGAGAAAGAATTGGCAGTGTAAACCAGAAGGAATTATTTGAAAAGAAATAATGTCAAAATCTGAAATTTAAGTGGCTATAAGAACCTGCATGGGTCCTAGTGTTTTCATGCACATGATTTGCAGTAGTCTAGCTGTGGTTTCAGAATCAATGTGGATCTCTACCCCATTTCAATCAAAGTCCAAAGTTTTATGAAACAGACATGGTGGAGGAATCACAGCCACAAGAAAAAGCCCTAAGTGTTACTATGACAATGTATATCAATATTATGATTATTATGAAGTGTGATATCAACTTCAAAAATAAGTGTGCAATCAAGATGCTTTAGTAAACTAGTCATCTTCATAATTACTGTATTCATGCGGACAACTTTTTTTTCTTTTACAAGAATGTTTTGGTAAATGGTAAGTCACACGATGCAAAAGCTTTGAATTTTGTGGAGTTATCTTTCAAATATTTAACATATTCCTCCAAAAAGTGTTAATTTTGAAGTTACTCTGTAATAAAGAAGTTTCTTTCTCTGTACACATTCACAAGAGACACTTTAAGACTACAAAATGAGGTTTTGTTATTACTTTTAATATTTAGTTATGTCGTTCCCTGATATTAATGCCAGAATACGTGGTCGTATGTGCTTAAGCTTACAGTTAACCCCAGCAAATACTGTTTTCTTCTTATCTATCAGATGTAGAAGTTATGAATCAAGGAAAATGCAAATTTACTTGTCATAAATAAAACAACAAAGTAGTAAATACTTACAGTTTAAAATGGGTGCATAAGTCTATCAACATGGGAATTTGGGTATCTATATCTCAAGCAGCTGCCCTACCATATGCATAAGTTTCAGTTAAATCTTCATAGATCAATCTTACTTGACATTCTAATGCCCTACCTTAAAATCTATGAGTACTTAATATTTTCTGCTAAAATTCTCAGAATGGCCTGAGATCTTTTTCCTACTTATATCTTGACTGTGCAGACTGTTTCAGTTGTATCTATACAGCATAATTGTCTAACATGTACCTAAACTAGATCCACACCTGTGAGCAATGTAAAAAAGTGGGGCAATTCACTCCAGTATAAGCCACGTTAGTGTAGTCAACTTAGGAAGATACATGTGGATGTTCTATGGAAAGCAAGCCCATAAAAATTTAAGTCCTATAAGCATCTCCTCAGTCTGATAGAATAGATGTTTTCAGATCAAGAATCAGATTCCACAACAGGTATCTTTTGCCCAGTAGTACCTCTAGGTTACTTTTGTACTCTGAACAGAGAACACCAGAATTCCTTTTTTGGTAGATGCAGTCTTATTCTGAATCTCCTTGCCTTTCCCCTATGAAGAAAAATACTTCAGATTCCAGATCTGAAGCATTTTCTGGAGGTGCCAGTTACTTTGTCAGTGACAGAGCCCTGGAACATCAGGTTCATGACGCTGGTGTCTCCACTTACGAGTGTAAGCAGCCAATGCTGTCAGCAAATCCCGGCCTTCTTGATTCAAGGAACTTTTCACAGAACTGCTCTACTCTGCAAATGGTTGTGCATAGAGACCCATGTTATTTAAAAGTAATTTAGGCTCTTCAGCCATTGAAAGTTTAAGCTTTATTACAAAAGAGAGTCAGGTATGGACTGTTGAGGTTAAGGCATTTTAAACAGTATTTTTTGACGGTTGTTTCTGTTTTTTTTGTTGTTTTGTTGTTTTGTTTTTTTTTTTAATAAAAATGTCATGTCCTACTGTCAAATAAAACATACTACTGCATTATCACCTAAAATAAGTTTCTGCCAAAGAACAGATTAGGGTAGAATAATTTTCTTTACTTACTGTGTCTGAATTGTTTCCACATGGGAAGGGCTGATAGGTTATTATTTCATCACACATTTTTTCATAGTCAGAATGCATATATGAACACATATTCTCTTCCTTTGCTGGTTATCCTTCTTTTAAATAGCAAGGACTTCTGGCTGTATATGAAAAACCTGGCATGCTTGATAAACATTTATTTACAAGTAGACCTCTCTGGAACTTTTTTAGAAGGGTGTCAGAAAACAGCAGTTGTAAGTATGCTCAATCATAGAATCATAGAACTATATAATAGCTAAGGTTGGATAGGACTTTAAGATCATTGTTCTGGGTTCAGCAGTAGCAGCCGGTTTTCTCCTTAATAGCTGGTGCAGTGCTGTGTTTTCAACTTTAGCCTGAGAACAATGCAGTGCTGTGTTTTCAACTTTAGCCTGAGAACAATGCTGATAACACTGATGTTTTTAGTTGTTGATAAGTAGTATTTACTGCCATTAAGCACTTTTCAGTCTCATGCTCTGTCAGGGAGGAGGGGAAGCCAGGAGGAAGCAGAGACAGGACATCTGACCCAAGCTAACCAAAGAGGTATTCCAATAGCACAGCATTTCATGCCTACTGTATAAACTGGGGGGCAGTTACCCAGAAGGGTTAGATTGCTGTTTGGGTCAGGCTCGGTATCAGTCAGTGGGTGGTGAGTGGTTGTATTCTCTTTCCTTGTAATTTCCCTTATCATTATTGTTGGTGGTAGCAGTAGGGGTTTTGTGTTATACCTTAGTTACTGGACTGCTTTTATCTCAACCCATAGGAGTTACATTATTTTGATTCTCCCCATTCTTTCAGGAGCAGGGGGAAGAAGAAAGGGGGAATGAGTGAGCGAGCAGCTGAGTGGTTCTGAGTTACCAGCTGGGCTTAAAATACAAGAATTATCTAGTTTCAACCCCCCTGCCATGGGCAGGGACGCCTCACTCTACACTGTGTCACCCAAGGCTCTGTCCAGCTTGGCCTTGAACACTGCCAGGAATGGAGCATTTATCACTTCTTTGGGCAACCTGTGACAATGCCTCACCACTTTCACAGTAATCTTCTTCCTTACATCTAAACTGAACTTCCTCTATTTCAGTTTAAACTTATTGCTCCATTTAAACCATAAGTCCACGGTGAAGATTCCTTCTCCAGCATCCTTGTAGGCCCCCCTCAGACAGTGGAAGGCTGCTATAAAGCTAACTTTCCTCACTCTGGTTCAGTGTTAAAAAAGGAGCTGCTTAGGGCCATAAAACATTTGAAATGTAGAAAGGACTGAGATGGATGTGTATGAATTACACTGATTCATGAACGCTAAGTTGCCCTTGGGCAATGCTACCTCATGCAGCCAGCACTTATGCAGCTAATTAACTTTATGAAGGTAATTATTTTCACAAGGATGAACTGTTCTTGAACAATTCCTCCAATATTGAATATGTAAGGCTGTTCTTCAAGCCTTGACATAAGGGTCTTCATTTGTAATTACTGTTTTCTTGAACAAATAAATATTTATATGGTTATAGTAAACATATATACATTTTATTTTTTACTGAAAATGTGGTAAAAATATTCTCATTTTATTCTGAGGTGTCCCAAAAATTAAATTAGAAAACTCAAAGTATTTCACAACTTTGTTAAAGAATTTTGCAATAATAATATATTTACTGTATTTCCATCATAATAATGATGGAAAAGTCTGGGTCAAGATTTTAGCAAAGTTAAATGTGGAAGCTGTAGTGCCCATGGCAGCTAGGCATTACCCTAGTTAAAGTGACAATGGAGTGGAAGTTTCTCATCATAATAATGATGGAAATAATAGTAATAATAATTGTTATGTCACATCTTGGGTCAGAAACCAGATTGATCTACCTCAACAGCCTTTCCTGAGAAATCAGCACTAGGTGTTTGATAAAGAGTTGAGAAAGGAAGATCAAAAAAAGTTTGCAACCTTCTATCTCTATTTGGAAGTCTATCTTCCAAACCGAAGCAATCACAGCAGCAATAATTCAGTTCGCTGATCAACAGGCTGAAGAACAATATTCCAGCTTGTTTTCTTTACTCTTTCTTTTGTTATCTCACTTTTCTCTTTTTTTTCTTTTTTTTTTTTCCAATGACTTACAATTATTTTATTACACAATGGAGCAGTATCATCAGGAAAAAGAAAACCGATTTGTGGCAATGAAGTTATTGTCTCCTGATGATGCTATATGTCAGACACGTGAAGGAATCTCTTTAGGTGGAGAAGGAACTTCAGACTTCAGTTTCAGGAAGTTAAAGAGTTCAGTCTTTAGCTTCCTGGTATCCCTCTCCTATGAGTGGGTGACCTAGCCACTGAGTGATTATGCAGAAGGAAAATTCATGTATGCAGAAAGGAAGGAGTCTCTAGGATGTTTGCAACATGGCTATTTTGAGGAAATTTATAGGATAGATCCATGGGAGATATGTATTAAAAATAATGCCTATTTTTTTATAATTTCTTGATTTGGAATCAGCTGTGTGCTCGGTGCTTTATTATCTTCAAGTATGGGTCACTAGTTTGGGTCAAGATTTTACCAAAGTTAAATGTGGAAGCTGTAGTGCTCATGGTAGCTAAGCATTACCCTAGTTTAAGTGACAGTGGAGTAGAAGTTTCTCATTTTGTATCTTTAAACATTTGGCATCAAATCCTGATTTCATTCCCTTTAAATGTCTAAGTCTTCTATCAATGTGAATATACATGTCTCCAGATAATATTTTGAGGTAAATCATATGGAGCTAGGCAATGTCTTAGGTTGCAAGCCAATCACACATGAGATATCTGTAGTCATAATATCTGCTGGATCAGTGTTGTGATCCACCTACCCAAATACATACCATAAAGAGACTACTGTCTGCACTGAGGCAGAAAGCAGAAGAGTTCATGAAAGGACTCTGTAGAAAATGTAGAAGATATGAAACTGGTAACCTGCTAGAAACAGACACCATACCAGTTTTGAAGACATGAGTTTATTGGCATCTCACAGTATGCTCTTTTCATACCTCTTCTTCTATAGAAACATTCATTCATCCTCTCTGATTAGAAATGCATTTCTAGAATCTCCTTGAAACCTGCTCTCTTCTTCTCATAAATTATTAATTTGTGAAATTACAGGTGAGTGAGAACAATCTGTCTGCATAATGTCAGTCTTAACAATAAGATCTGACTGAGCCTGTTATATTTTTTACAGACTGCTTCAACTTCCTGAACAGTATTGTACAGCAATTTTAAATTTGCCTATAAGCATATAATTAGAAGCAATCAGTCCTGAGGCTTCCTGTCATACGTAAAAAAACGTGTAAAAAACAAAAAACAAAACAACCTGAACAATTTTAATCACTTCTATAAGTACTGAAAAGTATTGTCGAGGTATAAAAGTCCACCTCAGTCTCCCGCAGTACCATACACTCCTTTGTTTCCCCTCCCCCCACCACCTTCCCACTCCCGGAGGGATGGGAAGGAGAGCCGGAGGAATACAACTCCCACAGATTGGGGTAAAATCAGTCCAGCAATTAAGGTATAACACAAATCACTACCGCTACCACTAACAAATCAATGTTAGAGGAAATAAACAGGGAGAGAGAATACGATACCACCCACTGAAATGAGCCCGGCCCGGAAGAGAGCTCACCCCTCCCCTCCCGGCCAGCTTACAGTTCCCTCCCCGAGCAGGATGTGCTGTGGTATGGAATACCTCCCCGACTAGCCCAGACCAGGCGCCCTATCTCTCCCTCCTCCCTGGCAGAGCATGAGCTACTTCTGAACCCATGACAAGTATTAATTCATTATAGACACATAAATATATATGTATATATGTATAAATCTGCTTCTCTATAACTCAGTAAAAAAATAGAAGCTTATAAAGTCACTCTGGTGTCCTGGGTTCAGCAGTAGCAATCATTTTTTCTCCTTCTTGGTAGCTGGTGCAGTGCTGTGTTTTGACTTTTGGGCTGGGAATGATTGCTGATAGCAAGTATGTTTTGAGTTACTGCTCAAATGTTTGGTTTGTCCAAGGCCTTTTCTGAGCTCATGCTTTACCAGGGAAGGAGGGAGGCTGGGAGGAAGGAGAGACAGGACACCTGACCCAGGCTAGCCAAAATGGTATTTCGTACCATAGCATGACATACCCAGGAGGTAACCGGGAGGGAACCGGAAGGGCTGGAGCTCTGGGGGGATGGAGGAGGTATTGGTCGGTGCTTGGTCGGGCAAGGTGGGGTGAGTTATGGGTCATTGGCTGGTGAGGTGTTGTATTCTCTTCATTTGTTATTGGCTTTATCATTATTATTTTTAGTAGTGTCGTGGTTTAAACCAAGTCCCCCTACTCCCGGAGAGTTAGGAAGGAGAATCCAAAGAATGTAGCCCCCACGGATTGAGATAAGAACGGTTTAATAGCTAAGGCATAACACAAAACCCCTACTGCCATTTACTACTACAAATAATAATGATACAGCAAACAGCAAGTGAAAAGAATACAACACCCCACCAGCCACCGACCCATAACTCACTCCACCCTGCCCGGCCGAGCACCATGTGCTCCCTCCTCCATTTTTCTCCAGAGCCCCCCCTCCAGCCTTCTCCTTCCCAGTATGCATCCTGGGCATCACGTGCTATGGTATGGAATACCTCATTGACTAGCCTGGGTCAGGTGTCCTGTCTCTCCTTCCTCCCGGACTCCCCTCCCACCTGGCTGGAAAAAAAAAACCTTGAACAAAAAACACCCTCAAAACATGCTCAAACCATGACAAGTAGTAGTGGCAGTAATGATTTGTGTTATACCTTAGGTATTAAACTGTTCTTATCTCAACCCATGGGGGCTACATTCTTTGGATTCTGCTTCCTAACTCTCCGGGAGCTGGGGGGAGCAAGGTGGGGGGGAGTGAGTTGACGAGCTGTGCAGTTTGGTTTTAAACCACGACATCTGGCTAATAGAGGTAGTGGGTTTGCTTTGCAATTGTACTGTAGAAACATCCTCACTCTTATAAAGCTGGTTAAGATTATTCTAGTAATATAGAAGGGAAGTACTTTTCTATATCTTGTCTTCAGAATGGTGATCCAAGAGGCAGAAAATCACTAAAGAGGAGGCAGAAGGAACAAAGTGCATGGATAATTCAGCAGGGATATAATTTTTAATTTAAGGTACTTTTCCCCAGTAATATCTTCTTTTAAACCTCCCATTAAACTTGAGTATATTGATTCATTTCCAAACAACAAGAACCAAAATTACTTTAAATCTCCCTAACTTTAACCACCACCAGCAGAATGAAATGGGAAAATTGGCAAGCAAGCAATGTCTATATTTATGTTCGGTGAACCATTGTTCTGTATGTAAAGGATGTAAATTGAAGATCTAGTCTGGTCTACATCCTAAATTAACAAATTGTTAGCTAGCTATAGACTATTTCAGGTCTTGAACACCAGAGTCACTAAAACCACACATATGTTTCTGCGCTACAGTATTTGAAGCAAAGTCACAAAAGATCCAACTCGGCAGCACGCTACACACATGAATTTGTTTTCAAACTTCTGCTTTAGTAAACACAATCTTTAATAAAGAATTCCTTGAGTACATTAAAAATCGCAGTACAAAGAATTGTCAATGCTTGACAAAGTGCAAAGAACAACCAGCTAATGAGGATGAAGAGATGTCCTATCAGTGTATTTCTATTCAACTGTTGTTTCCCCTAATCTTCTTCAGTTACATAGTACAAGAAAATTATTGTCTCAAGAGAGTCCAATTCACATCTGAATTTCAGTAGCCTGATTAAGCACTGCTTGTCTATTTTTACAATACTGCCTGAGGTCCCCCAATTCCATTTAGAATTTGTTCATGTGACCTGTCTTAGTGAACTGTCTTAGTGAACTGATCTCGTTTACAGATAAGCCTGAGAGTGCCTGTGTGAGCCCCAAAATTAGTCTGTTTTCAGCCTTGTGAAAGCTAGACAGCCTGTGGAAGCCACAGGATGGTTATTAGTTGAAAGGGTGAGAAGGGAGAATCACAATAAACTATTTTTTACACACTCTGTTAATAATAGATAGTAGTTTCTAATTTAATTTTAATTGAAATGTTAAATAAGCTAACCTTACCCTTGTTCCTTATCTAATATTTCTCTACATGTTGAATGCTCTAGACATCTCTGCTCTAGACATCTACTGATGCTGTGTCCTCACAATGCATTCACAAATTCTAATTGGAAAAAAGCAACAGTGGAAGAAGGAATAGAAGAAAAAAGAAGAAAGTCACTTATTAAGTGAAGCAGTATTAAAGTCCTTCTCTTTTACTAGGCTTGCGAGAGAACATATCTTCCAGCCTTTCTGACTGCAGAATGACACTTCAGAGAGTCCTGAGCAACACAGATAATATAAAAATACCTTTAGTGCTTTGATTTACTCAGAGGTATTACTAGCTGAAAATGCTGAAGGGTCATAGAGCTCTGTTTCTCTGGGCATTGACATTAGAAATGTACGTTTCAGAAGCTGGCTGTCATTTGTGATAGAAGACTGTTTAATTTGACAAGGTAGAGGGCAGAAATCTCTCTTACAAAATGTCAGCAGAGTCAACAGAACTTTTTTTGGTAGACTTTCATCCCTGTCTCTAGCGATGGTACCTTGTTGTTTGGTTATATCCTATCACAAAATATTTCATTAACAAGAAAATTATTCTGGCATTAGTCCTTTGTATATTAAGAATTGAAATGCTCAATGTTACTAACTAAACTACAGTGTCTTGCATGTAGTAGTGGCTTTGTATTATAAATAAGATTTTGTGACTTAATGTCACTTTATTTTTTCCAAAGGGAAAGTATCTGTTATGTCCTCTCCACAGGTGAAAATGTGGGCTAAATAATGGCACATAATACAACATAGAGAAGTTTCCAATTCTATTTTCTTTAAAGCTGAGGAAATACCTTGTGTTAACATTTCTCTTTTTTTTTTTTTTTTTTGGTAAAATTTCGTACATTCCTGTTTGAAAGGATTTTCTCTTGTAGGATTTCCTCAATGGAAAGCTGGTCTGATGCTATCCCCAGCATTGGTTCCCTGAGGAAATAAAGGGTGTAGGGAATGTGGTGAATCAGTCCAAGATCTGACAATGTTACCTCCCTGAATAATTCTTGAGGATTTAAAAATTACTCAGGTTTTCCTGCCATGGACATTACAGGAGAGGGAGGAAATTTTCAAAATTGCCTCAGGGAATTATCCTTACTTGCAATAAAACACAGAAGTCTCAATTGAAGAAACGTGGTTTTTTTTTTTTCTGATGGCTAAAGCTGAGAAACCTATCCTAATATCTCTCTGCTCAGCAATGTGTTTTTTTTCCTTTTTGTTTCTCATCTCAGAAAAGACTGTTCATGCAGGACATGATCCCACCTACAAAATCCTCTGCCTAACGGGAATCTGTCCGAAACTTTAGCCCCCAGAATGGGTTTACTGTCCCTGCCCATCCGTTCCTGGGACTCATAACTCTTCTCTATGGGCCAAGGAACTCCTATCAGTCTGAGGCCATCAGTCTCTGCTTCAGTGATACTGTAGGTATTCCTGGCTCCAGCTTAATTTAATTGAACAGAATTCTGTAAGTAGTTCATATCCTGAACAGAGTATGGGACATATGTCATAGTTTTCTCTGACCTACCTCCAACCATCTCTCTTGGAGAAACCTTGGACCCACATTGAAGCCTTGTTTCTAGCATGGTCAGCAGCATTTCCTTTGCTCCTGACTGCATCTCAGACTTGTTCACTGTGTCTGTACCCTGTGGAGCTGTATCCAATCTGTGAGTATAGGTGGCTCTAGGATTACTCTAAATCCTCCATGAGAAAAGTAAATGTTATTCTGTGGCTTATTCCCCAATTCCATGTGTTGGGTTTCTTTGTGTGGGTTTATGTGTCTGCATCCCCAGCTGCTGAAAGTATACCTCTATACAAAAATTAACTTACATTTCATCAGAACAAAGAATTCATTGGTGAAGAGATATCTGAGCTACAGCCTTTGCTCTAAAGTTCTTAATTTTTGTGTTCTACAAGTAGCGGTCATGAATAAAATGGATTAACTGTCTTTTATGTATTGTCTGATATTGGCAGCTTCCTCCATTTCAAGGGGAATCTCATTTTCTTACCTTTCCTGTTCTTTCCTTTATCTCTACCTCAGACAATCTTTAATTCTTTTCTATATAGAATCAACAAGATGAGAGATGAACAGTCCCTGCTGTTTCAAATAAACTGTCTTGTTGATTATTGCATTTGCCAAGGAGGCAAGAGATGATAATTTGCATTTCCTGAGACAGAAACTGGCATTGGCTGTAGGTCTCTTCTATTCTGAAAAAATAACTTAGCCACTCAGGAATTTCATAAAAATGAGAGAGTAGATAAGCATTATCTCTAACAGTGCTTGAAGAAAGGTCATCCTGCTTTGTTTCCCTAAAACAATTAGTACCAGAAATAAGAAAGCCTGATTTTCAATGGATTTTTTTTTTCCTGTGGCTAATTAAGTCCGCAGTCTATGAAAATACAACCTTTGATTGAAGCTTTTCTTTTGATTGGACATGTATGTTAGAACATAGTAGCAAATAAGAAGTAGAGTTCATGCTGAAATTTTTTCTCTCAGTCATAACACTACCAGATTCTCCAGCCTTCTGCCACAGAGGTTGTTAAACAAGAAAAAGTGTGTGTGTGTGTGTGTGGGGGGGGGGGGGGGGGGGGGGGGGGGGGGGGGGGGGGGGGGGGGGGGGGGGGGTTGGGGAAGGATGGTTGGCAGAGCACAGGCTAAATCTGTATTAATAATTGAAAGAGGTCAGGGACTATTCTCTGGCCCTGGGAGCAAAGGTCAGGACATGGTTCACATTCATGTATTTTCACCCTATTTTATATCAGAATGGGTTAAGCTTGTCCATACTTCCTTTTTAACATAGTTCTTGGACCGCAGTATTACTTGAACCTCAGCTTTGCCTGGAAAACTGCTCCCTGTAGTATAAATATTGCTAGGGACTGTTGTTAACAAACACAGCAACTGACCTATGTCAATTGTGTTGTAATTGAAAGGGCAGAGCCCTTGCTCTTTTTCAGAGAAGAGAACACACATAAACAGTCTAATCTGGGGGAATAAAAGCTAAAATAATGTACAAATTAATTAAATTTTTACACCTTGTGGTATCTGTTTTTTTTAGAGAGACTTACAGAATTGGAATGTAAGAAAGCTCCTGATTTTACTGAATAAAGCAATATTGCACCTAGTAGAAGTGGGATTTAAGACATCACCCCATTCTCTGTGTTTCTTTATTAATAGGCCTCTGTGGCTGACTAGCAAAATACATCACTACAGAAAAAGTGTGAAGAACAAGTTTAGCCATCATCTTTCATTAAAATAAGTGGTTCTGTTTCCATATTTAAATGCAGAGATATGAACCACACTAACTTTGTTGGAACTTCTCTATAGTAAGTGCTGTAAAGAATATGAGAATGATTCGTGTCAAGAACTTAGAAATCATTGTTACCAATGTACCTGTGACCAGTGTACCATGTGTGGAATGTATAAAAATGACTTTGATTATAATAAATGTTTTTGTCAATGTAATGAAGGGAAAGAAGAAGAAACAAGGGAATAGACTAGCCCCATCTTTAATCATTGTTTACTGTTAAAATAATAAGGGTGCTTAATGGCTTTGTTTTACTGCTTGAGTGCTTTAAGGAAGGGACTGGGTAACCCAGAGATGCATCCTGTTACAGGGGTTTATGAAACCTATGCACTGAATAAATAACCATATCAGGAATGGAACCTATGGTGGTTAAGCTTGTGATAGACATTTTCTTGAGTTATTTTTTTTTGTGTTACTGAGAAAGATTGATAACCTTTTGTAAGAAGTTTTTCAACCAGAGACAAGCAACTGAGCAACTGAGCAACTGAGGAAAATCAATAGAAAGGAACCACGTCAACATAAAGGAGAAGAAATGATTGTCTGAGACCCAGGACCAAAAAAGTATAAGAGACTGAACCCCAAAGACCCTGGTGTGTGTTCTTGGTGGAGCAGAGACTCCCCGTTGCACCCAGCGCTTCTTGCTTATTGCCTCTCGATATTAATTGTAAATTAAATTAATTGGATTAGATCATGGCTAAGAGGAAATTTTATAACGGTGCCAAATAACCAGAGTAGTTGTTTTATCAAAACATCTTCAAGTATTCAATGTTCCATGATGCAAGGAAAATTTGTAAATCCTTTATTATAATTTATGAGCATCCATGGTCAATGTTTGTGCTGTTTGACTGCCTTTCCCAGACTCCTCTTAGCATTGCACTGAGCACTGTCTGTGTATCTATTATACACTCTGGTCCAACAGTTACAAAATATTTAAACAGTTACATACCTGTGACAAGCCTTGAGACAAAATAACAAAGGTGACACAGCAATAATCTTGTATGTCAACATATACCTATCACCTCTTTCTGAAACAACTGTTTCTGCACTGGAACTTCAAAAACTGATTTGTATGTTACTACTTTCTTTGCAACTGCTAAATAGTTGTGTTTAAAAAAAAAAACCAACAAAAACAAACAAAAAAAACTTAAGTGCTTTCAGTACTGGTTTTCTGTACCTATATAATGTATGCTTTCTTCACAGAGACAGTAAGTAGCCATGGGTTGGGTATGAGTTTTGTGTTTGCTATTAGTATTCTACAATGCAATCTCTTTATTAGAGTGTGATACATCTAAGTAGTCCAAAAAGCTCTGCTTAAAATCCAGCATATTTTGTCATTCAAATTTTTTTTCAAGCTTAGACAAAGTTTGTAGTAAAGATCCTTAGTAATTTCCACTGTTATAATACTAATATTATGGCTAAAATCCTGAATCAATATTAATAATAGCAACTAACACTGTTCCCCATCCTCCCCATCCCCCGATGTTTGGCTCTAAGCCCTTGCATCAAAATCACATGAGAACACTTTGGTATTAAAAACTGGAGATGTACAATTTGCAAACACTTCTATAATTCTTCTCACCACTTACAGTAAAATAAGGTAGAATTTTATAAAAGAATAGATGCTATTGTTGTGAAGAAGTGCAGTCAGACAGCCCAAATGAAAACAGATGATTGAATGTCAGAAAAAAAAGCATACTAGTTACACTTTCAGTTCACATTCCTCTAATTATTTTTTAGTAATAGTAAACAAGAATCTATCTACATTTAAATAATCAAAATATGAATTTTACTTATTTATTCAGGTAACTGAAAGTCACACCTATATGGGTAGCTGCTGGTCTTCTTAGTATGATTATAAAATAAATATGGTCAAACTAAAAAAAAAGTTTCCTCATTTCAAGAAAAAAAACAAACAAGCAAACAAAAAAAAACCTTTTAGCAGCCATATTTTTTTTACCATCACAAATTTCCATCTTATCTGAACTTTTCATAGTGAATGTGATTGCTTTCATGATGACATTGACCAAAGTTAAAGCATGGAAAACCCCAAATAAAATCATTTACTCAGATCTCCTAACTCTAACAGAGGTAAGTGTAAAAAGTGTGATTTTATATAAAACTGTTGTAGCTGATGAGTTTAATCAACATTGTTAGGTGAAAGTAATATACCATTGGGAGACTTAAAATTTTGTAGAACAGTAGCAACAGAAGGTGGCTCAGCGGTTGCATTTACACAGGTGGCTTTAAAATATGCTCCATGTCAACTATCTAAAACCTCAACCTGCTTTCATTGAAGCTGATGGCAAAATTCCCATTGAATTCCGTGGGGGCAAGAACAAAGTTCTTACTATGCTTTCAGAATAATTAATCTGCTCTTCAGTTCTCATATAATATACATATACATTCTATAGCTACTAAATGTCAACTAGGTCATTCTTGCTACACCCAAGTGAATTGTGCCTGGATGAGACACCTGGAGTCAATAGAAACTCTTTCTGCAGAAATGGTTGTATAGGACAGTCTTTTGTATGTAGATGTTTAGGAGATATTTTGTATGCATTTTAGGTATATCAGTGGTTATGAATTATGCATGTGGTGGACCAGTGATGGACATAGGACATCATGATTCTCCATGAAAGCACTACAGTACTCCAAGATCCCAATACATTAAGTTCTCTTGCTTTTTATTAAACACTCTGAGCACCAGAGTGCACCAACACTATTAGAGTCAGGAGCACGATAATAAGCATTGAAAGACCTTTAAGATGCTTGAAATTATCCTGCCTGGCCTGAATCTGACCCCGCAGAAGATAAAGCTTTCCCCTAGGTGCCATGTCATATCTGGCCATCTCACTTGTCTCAGCCTTTAAGTTGTCCCAAATGGCACTAATTTTAAGTAGCAATATAGAGCTCTTAATGTTTTAAGACCTGAATTGTCCTCTAGGCTCCATTGATTGCATTGTTTACATGAAGACATCAAAACTTCACTACGTCGAATCTCACTTCTCATGTCCAGTTGTTCCTTTTTTATTTTCAACTAACTCTTGCTTTGATATCCATTGACTTTAGTAGGAGTTGTTCACCTACATGTTGACATCTCAGTATCTTGAATCTTGATCCCTGATGCCTGGTACTGAGTGACTCAGAATCTACATAGAAAAGGCATTTGATATCTGATGGATGTTCAATATAATGGAGAAAACTTAATATTGAGAATCAGTAATTGAAAACTGAAAAGAAATATGTGTTAAAAATAATTTTGCATTTTTAGCATTAAGTGCAGCTAATTATTGGAAGAGCTTATTTAGGGAGGTATTTAAATGAGCATTATATATGTTTCTTGAACAAAACATATCCTTATTGTAAATATTCCCTCTTTAACTGTTTTGCTTAGGACAGCTCATTGCTGGTTTTTATCTTCCTTATATTTCCTAACAACTTTAAGTTAATTAAATACCTAAAACTTTTTGTTGCTACTTTGAAGAGGATGAAGAAAACCTTTTGCTTCCAAAGCTAAATAGAAGGGAAAATCATCTCATCAATCTGGATAATGGTTCTGCATATTGATTAAACATATTTCTATTAGATTTTTGAGACAGAAAACTGCAGTTTAATATCTACATAATGATTATTTTTATGGTAATCTAAACAATGATAATTGCACTGTGATTAACATTGTGATTGAGATCTGTGTCGATTTTTTTTTCTCTGATATTTTTGACAAGTTATCTTTTTGGCTTAAGTGCAGGTACAAATTGTCGCTACAGATTTAGCATATCTTTAAAATCTTGTACTTCACAATTAAATGCCAGAATTTTAAAGCAGCAGCAAGTAATGTGAACAAGAACTATTCTCTCTGGTTGACATTTCTAAAGGTTTGTCTTTTCTTTGGACTTGTCTAATTTTCCACATCTATTATCCTGGAGTTTTAATAATACCCATGTGTTGTGTCAGAACAATTCCTGTGTGTACTCAACTTCCATGAGCAGATTTCTCAGCTTCCTTTGAGGAACACTGTATTCACTGCAACTGAATCAGTGAATAGAAGCTCCTGGAAAATGTATGTGGAGAGGTGTATTCCCTTATCAGGCTCTGTTCAAGGCTAAGTTTTGAAAATGTTCTGAAGTACTTAAAAGCAGGACACTGGTGAATTTCCTATGCTGATACAGCCTGATAGGAAGTACTCTTTGCAACTATCAAATTTGAAGGCTGATAAGACTTGAAGTTTGCCAAGCTCTGGCCTGAAAAAATATGTAAAAAAAACCCCTAAGTGCCTCCAACTGGTCATTGCATACCTGTCCAGAACCATCTGGATGAGAAAGAGTTAGCACTTGGCTCCTGCTGTCTGCCAGTCTGGACCTAGAACAGACCTATACAGAGAAATACCCAGCAGGGGAGTATTTTCTACGTCAGTTTAAAATGGTAAGAACATTGGGTCTAGACACTTAATGATAAATTAGTTGGATTGGAGGAAGAGATCAGGATGGTTACTCCTGTGGTTGCTTTAGTATCAGATATAAAAGAATCAAGATCCAGGCTGTATGACAGCAAAAAAACACAAGGGCACATATTCAACTGTAGCGTGGTGAGTCCTAGGTTCTCATCTCTAGTTCAGGAATGCTGATGTGTTTTATAAACTGTGACCAGATGAAAAGCAGAAAAATGAGAGGCAGACACTTAAAGCTATCATCTCATCTCATTCAAAATATACAACTTAATTATTACAGAACCAGGATCTTACCTACAGAATTTCTTTCTGACATATTAAGTTTGTATCTTTCTTGCATACAGATGCAATCTGAAGAAAATGGAGCACCTCACTGACTCCTTTATGCCACCCTGAACAGTCCATTGATTAAAGACTGTATTTACCCCAGAGAAATTTAATACCTTGAATCTTCTTGGACAAAGGAATGATTTCAGCTTCCAAATACAATTACAGGTGGACAACTGTATGGCTTTTGGGATGGTTTGACAATTTTGTTTAGAAAAAAGGAGCTGTGAGGTTTTCAAAGAAGGTTACCTCACCTTCCCTCACAAGATCTGTGGATTTTACACTGTGTATCACAAGAAAATTGTTGCCTCTTGCTTCTAATTCATGAACTTGAGCTTTGGAAAGTTGTGCAACTTAGACACCCTGCTGTACCTTACTTGTACTGGATGAAGTAGCACTGTAGGAGGCTGTCCACTCTGAATACTCTTCTTGAATGTGTTTACTGCACTCCTTCACTGTAGACAGATCCTATTTCTTTAATTCTGGCTTTTGACACAGATATAGTAGACAAAACAGTATTTGCTTCATAGGCATCTAATTAATTTAGGAAATGTACTCTAAAATGTGTTCAGAGTTTGAGATGCTTTATTAAGAACTTCAAATACAGCCAGTTTATGTTTATGCATATTTTTATATGAACCTTTCTCTACATCAAAATACCTCTATGAAGTTAACATTATCTTCAGAAAAATACATCATTTATTCTTACAGTCTCAGTACAACATGATTTTATTTTTTTAATCTCTGTAGAAGTTATTTTGAAGCAATCAGAATTTACATGATAACTTAATTCTATTCTATAAATTTTTACAGCTTTCAAGACATAGTTTGATCCAACAATTAAAAAAAAAATGCTCTGAGTAGTCTTTATTTGCTGAAACAATAATTTGTCACATAGGTTAAAAAGTTAGTATTCCATGTTTGCTCATTCCAGCATTCTGTGAATTGATTAAGGCTTTAAAGTTAAAGCATGTGTATTCAAGACACACAGTGATTAGTATGTGCAATTTTCACAATTAAATTCTACGTCTTTCCAATTTCTTTGTTTTCAAAGTATAACTTACATTTGGATTCAATTGCACTAAACACAACAATTTCATAGATTCTACTATCAAGTAAATCATGTTTCACAATTACATGATGGAAATATGGCTCTATCAATATATAACGATTATTTTTATTGACTAAAATATAATGTAATAGAAAAGCAACACTGTAAAAGAAGAGGTCAGGAGGGATTACTGATGAAATTTTCTTCTGTTTTCAGCTATTTTATAAAGTCTTTGGAGATATCTATATTTCTCTTAAATAAATTGTGTGATTTTTTTTTTAACTATGCAATAAAACTTTTGGCAGATGATATATAAGGAATATTCTTTTATTGTTTCTAAAGTAAAAAAGCTTGAGAAAGGAAGAGGAGGAATATTTTTACTTCCACTTTTGATGCAAAATGCCCACAGATTAACTTCTTCAAATATTTACTTAACTGATCTGCTTCACGTTTCCCCTTTTCTACTAATGCGTATATTAAGAGTCTGCTGCAGCCTTCTGTTTTCACTGTCACTTGCAACACTGTGATACTAGACTTAAAATCAGGAGACCTTCTGGGATCTTCATTTGGGTCAGCTTCATTTCCTTGGGCAATTGTCTTAACCATTGCATCAGCAAATTATCTCCCGGCGCATGTCTTGCAACCACTGAAAGTTTTGCCAGGTAGGTAGAGGCAGATCTTGTAGGAGGTCAGTGTGAAGAAGACAGAATTAATGAGAACTGACCAGGACTGGTCCAGCTTAGGGGAGAGGAAGATAGAAGTTTGAATGCACAAATCAGCAAAAATATAGCCAAAGCCCAAGCAGAGTCAGTTGAGCCTGTCCAGGGCTTGTGGGGCAGCTGCCCCCAAAGAGGATTTAACCAGCAGATGGACGACAGAAGTAGCCATGGGATTTCTTTTCCTATGCATGTCAAGCCAAAGCTGTTGCACACTGCATTTGTGCAGAAGACTGAATTTCCAAGGAGTTTTTGACCAGGAATTACCTGAGCATGTGGTTTCCCTTTGAATTCCATGCATTTCTGCTCTCTAATTTGATCAGAAATGTTGAACAAATAATATATTGAAGATTGTTTATATCAGATTAGTTATTCCTGGGATAACAGAAGCTCATTGGAACATGTGTGGTCTCCTACTATGTATGCATGCAGTATCATGCTCACCATGCTGGAAGCCTCTGATCACTAATGTTTTACAATTAATGAAGAAGACTCAAGTGACATATGAATCTAGACAAAAAACATTTATCTCTTTCCTAAATCTGGATTTAATGAGTCTTAATCTGATTTCATATATAAAACATGCATAACTAGGTAGATACAGAGAACCTGAATCTGACCATATTTTCGTTAACCTGTGTTTATAAATGAAATTCCAGTCTTAAAATTCTTGATGTATTGTGTGTGGGCAGTAAAATCCTGATTTCAATCCCCATGTAAACTTCTTACTTTAAAAAGCAGGTAGGGTGGTAAATATATTGTGGCTCTGCTAAATCTACCATTCATTCACTCTTACTTGACTCAGATATCCTTCTACTTCCAATTGTTATGGGCTTTTCATATCATCTGCTTAAGAAAAATATTTCTGGATTTAAAGCATTGAATGTTTTATGATGGACAAAATATAAAAGTATTATGAGTTAAAAAAGTAGAATATTTTCTTCATGAACAATCATTGCGTTTAAAATATCTTCTTTTTTTACTTATTGAAGAAAATTGAACTTATTAATAAACATTATCATTTAACAATCACATAGTATACTTGTGACCACATTAACGAAAGAGAAAGCTTTCAGAGGCTTCAGTGAAAAATTATTAAGCTGTTTCTATTCCTTGTTTTCTGTAGACTTCTATTTCCTCTACCAGTTCTGAAAACATACACTATATAATATACTAAGTTATTTCACATTTTCAGACCAATTTTATGTATCCAGTTTTAAAACAAAATATAAAGAGATTTGTCTTTATTTAGAACATACCTTTTATATCTGTTTCTCAATTTCCTGAACTGTGTATTATTTTATACATGATTTCCTGCATATTTTCCATGTATACACAAGAGACTTTTTCCAGCTCCAGTGGTTTTCCAAAATACCTAAACGAGGTCATGCGTTTCCATTATTACATCAGCAGCAATTTGGTTTGAGGAGTTGAAGTGGGGGTCTGGTGTTAAAGTTATGTCATTCAACTGTCAGTGTGTTGGTTGTTTCAGCAGCAAGGGAGAACTTTTGAAACATGACAGTGAATCACCCAGGGGTCTGGAGTCATGTCCAGTTTCCCCCTAGTAATAGGAGATTTATGAAGCCACTGTGATCCTACAATTCTGTATGAACATAAGAAGTTACACAACTCTTTATGTTAACTAATTTCAGTAGGGTGCCTTTAAATTATGACAAAGTTCATTTTGTTAGCCTTTAATAGTCTCTCTTAGGACAGTTTGGTTTTGATAAGCAACAATATATGATCTCTTCTGCTAGGGCATTCAATTTCTCCTCAAATTAATTTAAATCTTCCCTTCAATTTAAAAATTTTATTTGTCAATGTAACATCAATTATTTCTGGTTCTGCCCTCAATTTAGGTGCAAGAATCAGTCTCTTGGTACTGTTTAAAATCTTGTTAGGAATTTTAGGGAGGGATACTGGAGCAATCTAATGATAATTATTTTTGTCATTGTCATCTTGAAATATCACGTAGCCTTTGTATTAGAGTCTGACAATAGTGCTATATTCTACAGGAATATGAGTTGTATAAACCAAAAAACATAAAATGTGAATTGGTTGGGAGTCTCTAAATAAATATAGGATTTGAATTAATGTATGAAAGCTCTACATTGTAGGCAGAAGAGTTAATTATTGTATCTTTGTTTCGTATTTCATGATCAGAAGCTCATTTATTTTCTTTCATTATTCTTTGCCTAGATTGAATTTTCTTTATAATCTTCTTTCTTTATCAGAAGTTCTAATGTCATAGTTCTATTATCTATTTAGCAAGTATTCTGATAATGGCAATATTCTTGCTCTTTCTCCAGACCCCATATTGATGATGAACACATTCCCTTCAGATGTGTTACTTCTGTCAGTTACTTTTCATTTTTTTTATATGGATTTGATCATATGTGCTGCCTTCATGAATTATGCACAGTACTTTAATATGTCTGCAGGATAAAGTTTGCCTTCATAAAAACTCTTAGACATATAACCAAATACAAATTATGGACTCATTTGTGTTGATATTCATACTAAAAAAATGTTCAATGATTTAATTTTTTGCTCTACAGAACTTATTTTTTTTAAAAATAGTTGAAACTAATTTATTCATTGCCCACAGGGGCCCACAGTCTGCCAGCAAATGCAATTCTTCCATGAACCCCAGAAGTTTCCACTGTTACAGGACACAGTCCCTGTGGTAAACAAAGTCACTGATTCTTAATAAACAGATTTTCAGCCCTGAAGGATCCTAATTTAAATAAATATTTTATAAATTAATAGTGTTTTTCTTCCTTTTTGTAAAAGAAATATTTAGATGGGAAGAAGAAGGTAATTCTGTATGCATCATGAGGTGCAGATGGACTTAATACCCCTCAAAATTTCTCAGTTTCAGTTTAACCAATGGAAGCCCAAACACAGCTCACCATAAGAATTCAGCTTCTATCCAAGCTGAGGACTTGAAGTGTCATGCTCTTGTGGTTACTGTTACATGAGAAGAAACTGTATTCAAATAATTTTGGTGACAGGAATAAGTCTGAATTGCATCTCATCTCAGTTTGCTCACAGATTTCTTCTTCCAGTATGCTTGGAAGGGGTAACCATATGAGAGTACTGTTTTCTCAATTCTTTGATTTACTTTCCTAATTTGATAAAGGAATTTTCTACCCTGTGGATGTATGTATAACCAACACAGAGCAGAGAAGAGAAACTTCAGAACAGGAATGAGTGATAAGGAGAGGGGTAGGAGTTCACAGTCATTGGGTCTGGCCATCTCGCTTTAGATATTGGCACAAAGCCAATATGATTTACATTCTTTATGCATATCTTCCCTTCACACAGAAGTGCTGCTAACTCAGCAGTGCGCTTCTCTTCAATCAGTTTTGAGCTGAATGTGACTATGGTTTAAGCTCACTGATAATTGTCTAGAAAGGAACTAAACAAGTACTTCAATTTTCATTTGAATACACACATGCTAGAGGACAATCAAGAGTGCTATACCCTTAGAATCACTCTTTCAGAACTATGAAGCAGATTTTTGCCCTTGATGAACTTAGTCAGAAATTAACTTATTAAAAGCCTTTGTGCAAGAATGAAACTTGATAAAAGTTAATTTTTCATGTGGTTACCCATGCACCTCAGTTATAATGAGAAGGAAAAGACACTATTACTCTTCAGAAAAATGGTGTAGGCTAGGACTGTAGATAAGAGACAAAAATCACTCAACTGACAGGTTGAAGGCTAGGAAGTCTTCGTTAATATAGCAAGAATATTTTCTAAGGGTGAAGATTCTTTGTAGTTATTAATGTAAACCTGTAAATACAGTGTTGTCAACACTTGTTGAACAACACAGGTTCTAGCATCAGGAATGAGGCTTGCCAGGCTTTGTCTGAAGTTGTGTTGCCTACAAGGGACTTTATTTTAGCTTGTCTAAATATGAAATGACCAGGTGCTTGTTGACTGATTAGTTTCACTTTTGCTGATATTTATATAATTCTGCAGTACAACCAGGTTTCTATTTTGTTCTAGGAAACATGTTCTGCATGGACTGAAATATACAGAATATAATGAAATACCAGTAACTCTAGAATAATGAGGTAGTGTAGAAGAATAAGGGCATAGCATAACACTGGAACCCCCAGAGATGTAAACAGTTCACCAAATGAAGAAATAGACATCCAGGCATGGTTCAAAATTGGTCTTAAGTATAAAAAAGATAATGAGGAGCAAGCACCTGATATACTTAAGACAGGCTATATCTAGTAAATTTAGATGTAACTAACATAGAGGTGCAGATCAAAGGAAGAAAAAGAAACAATAAGTATGCTAGGAAATGTTTTAAAAGAGCTCCAATATGTAAAAATCTCCTCTTAAAAAAAAGGGAAGAAATTGTCAACATCATGATCTTCCAATAGAGGGGCCTGGGAAACTGACAGCTCTCTGCAAGCCTTTCTCTCCATGTGCAGTCTGAAACTTGCAGCCTTCAGATCCACATAGAAACACTGGAAGTAGGGGTGTGAAAGCAAGGAAAGAGGTATATGCTAGGAATAGTGAGTGTAACAATTGTAACTATATAATTAGTGAGACTTTACACAATATTATTCTTTTCTTAATTTTCTTTTTCAGTAATAGTAAGATCTGGACTATAGCAATTCTTTGATTAGGCTGTTAAGATTTCATTGTCATTAACAACATGTCTTAATTTTCCGTATTAGATGTGTCCCCTTTTTACTTCAAGTGTAATCTTAGTAAACAGTGTTAGTCAATGTTAATTCCTAGGATGAATCTTTAACAGTAAAACTGAAGGTTAAATATTCAATAAATTGGTGGGAACTCTGATTCTTGAAAGCTGCTAATATGAATGAATAATAACAAGATATCTTTTCTAGAGTATCACAGGATATGTTATATATCAGAAGACGCCATGTTTAGCAAAGGGAATCCAGGAAAACTGTAAGACGTTATGAGATTTTCAGAATGCCTATACAATGTATTATCTGTTCTGTTCAGTTTATATAACAAGATGAAACATTTAAATATCCTGTTTTGAGCAATTGCATACTATCGCAGTCATTGGTATCTCATTATCCTTAATGTTAGCCCTAGTTCACTGTCACTTCTTTATCTCTCAAAAACAAACAATAAAGCAGGTGAGATGATGCAACATCATGAGCAAAATATGCATTCTTGATGAAAGTGTATGAACAGACAAACACTAGGAGGAACAGAGCTAAAAACCAATTTATCAGAGAGAATCACTTTAGAAATATAGAATCATAGAATAGTTAGGGTTGGAAATGATCTTAATACCATCTAGTTCCAGCCCCCCTGCCATAGGCAAATATGCTTGCAAGAAAGCAAACTTTTCACAGGCTGCAATTTTAAAACAAAACTTACACCCCCCATGAGGATCTTCATAGCTTTCTTTAAATATGAAAAAGAAATAGAAAAATGCAGTCAGAAAGAATAAGCTGTAACTTAACTGTGCCTGAAATGCTCTATGCTGTTGTTCACTTGCTTGGAGAAGCAGAATATTTCATTACCTCTGTTTGTTTTTCTAGGATGATGTATTTTAGGAGACAAATGGTGCTGAGACCTGCACAGTTTAGGTGTGTTTAGCATCGGATGCCTGTGGAGTAGGGATACTGCTGCTGCCCACCACAAGATTCTTGGGAGAGACTTATATTGTTAACTCTCAAAACAATCTGCATGTTTACCACCGACCTTTTCAGAAACCCTGTACAATGTGCATTAAGATGGTGACTATTGAGAACCATCCCATTATGTTAACTTTTACTATTAACACTAGTTATCTTGATTACCATTTGCCTATACATAGTTTTTCTGCTGTTGTCTCCTCATGGTTTCATACTATAAGGAGCAAACATAACTTGATATCATTTGAAGTATTTAAAATATTGTTGACCAAATCAACAAACTACTGGAAGATGTTTTTGTTCTTAAGTAGGGATTAATATTTATTTTGCTGAGGGTCTAATGTCTATTTTTTAGGTTTATGTCTTGTTTCTAATATGTGTTTCTCTTTAATTTGTTTACATCATTGCTAAGTGTTTCATCTATGCTTGTGACAGCCTCACTAAAATCAAGTTTCCTTCATAAGCATTTCAGTCATCATATGCATCTTCATTTCAACACACATCTAAGGATCCCAAAGGAGTTAAATGACTTAGACAGTAGTTCTGCTGCCAACCACAATAAGGTGTATGGAATTCTCAGCCCTCAAGACAGGAAAGAAGTGAAGAATGCTGTGACTAATGGTATTTAATAGATTTAGATCTGACCTCAGTCTTTTTCTTGTCTGTCATCTTGTCTTCACTTCAGTTCTCATGTCAGAGATGCTGCTCCTTGCTACATCTGTCATGATGGGCTCCTTGGCCCCTTCATAGTGGCTGTCACTGAAAGGACATGCTGTAGAAAGTGTTAAGGAAGATTTAATCTCTCTGTTGCATAGCTCAGTGATTTAGAATGTTTAGCAATAAAACATGCTGAATCAGCTCCGTCACTGATGCTAGGAATCTCTGACTACTTGGTGATTATGTATGGATTGGTTGAAAAGGTAGTGCTACATAAGAGGAAAATTCGGGTAAATTACAGTAGAACATTTATAGTGAAGTGGTGTGAAAATCCGAAACAGCCTTTGCTTGGGATGTGCAATAATTTTTTCAATAAAATATACTGGATATAAGGACGAAATTCTTTACTGTTAGGGTGGTGAGGTACTGGAATGGGTTGCCCAGGGAGGTGGTAAATGCTCCATCCTTGGCAGTGATCAAGACCAGGTTGGATGAAGCCTTGAGTGATATGGTTTAGTGTGAGGTGTCCCTGCCCATGGCAGGGGGGTTGGAACTAGATGATCTTAAGGCCCTTTCCAACCCTAACTGTTCTATAATTCTATGATTCTATATGCATTTCAATAAACTTTTTCATCAAGCTGCATACTGTGATTCTAGAAAAGCTTCCTTTCAGAAATTAATCCCTTTGAAATACATAAAATAATATGTCTGTAGTGTTAAATAATGTGGCAAAATAATTTTTGCCTTCTCCTGATCTTGGACAGAAGCAAAAAACTAAGAAGAAAGTCATGTCACCTGCATGATTCTTGCTGCAGATTAATTCAGCTGGAAGTAAAACCTATTTATACTAATAATTTTGCAGATGCTTTACCTTGTATTACAAGTTATGCAGTAAAACCACTTGGAAACAAAAAAGCAAAAGCATCTTTGCCAGCTGGCTTGCCAACCTGGTAAGGAGAGCCTGAAACTAGAAATAACAGTGAAGGGAGATGACAACCTTCAGTCAAGTGAGAAAATGGTGAAACAGGTTGGCAAGCAAAAGGTGCAGGGTGATATGGAAAAGACAGATTTCATAATCAGCAAAACAGAGCAGAAAAGGGACAATCCCATTTGTACTTACACAAATGAAGGAGAGCCAAGAGGACGGCACTATGGGAGAAAGTTTCACACTTTTTCTGGGAAACCAGCATGGGTGAGTGACCTCAAGTGTCTGTACACTAGCACATAGGGAGCATAACATATAGCAGCATGGGGAACAAAAGGAGGAAGTTGCAGGTTTACAATCTCATTAGCAACATAGATGTGGTGGGATAGCTCATACAGCTGGAGTGCTGTGATGGATGGGTACAGGCTTTTTAAGAAGGACATGCTGGGAAAGGTAGGAGGAGTTTTCCTTTATGTGAGAGAAAAATGGGAATGCAAGAAGCTGTATCTAGGACCAGGGAAGAAGCCAGATAAATAACTCCCAGGCTGGCAGCTGCAAAGTCTTGTGGTCAACCAAAATGCTTCCACCTTGCAGTGGACAGACAGATTACAAGGCTGAGAAAGTGCAGCAAAACAAACATATTTGGAGGGCCTGTGGCTGCCTTGCTTTTTCTACTTGCTTTCACAGAAGGATCACATTGTTGCAGTCACACGGCTCTGTTATATAAACCAGGATATTTCTCCATCTGACTCATGACAGTTTGCCAACAAAAAGGTAAACACACTCTTTCTGATTTGTGGATTAGAATGGAGAGGAAGGCAAGCGGTTTTACTCTTTGGTTGGTTTGGTTTTTTTTTTTTTTTTTTTTTGTGAATAAATCATTTAAAAAAAAACCCAAAACATTATGCTTGTCACACAACAAATAAAACTGGTCATAGATGACTGATGTTACCCATGTCTAGCTAAGTTATTTTTCAATGCTGTGGGATTAATGTACACAAAAAAATGTCATAAGTAAAGTAAAATATTTAGAAATATCCTTTAGATTTTAAAAGACAGAAGAAAATAATTTTGGTAGGTGGACTTTGGTGGGCTGCCAGATCCCAACCAGCCTTTCACTTCCAATCATCAACAGAACAGGGTGAGAAAATAAGATGGAAAATTCTTGTGGGACAAGGTAAAGACAGGGAGATCACTCAAGGAAAAACAGACTTCAGATGGGGAAAATGAATTAAGTTAATGCCAATTAAAATAGAATTGGATAATGAAAAAACAAAACCAAAGCCTAAAATACATCTACACACACACTTTCCCAGGGTGATCTTCACTCCTTTGTCATCTCCTCTACTTGCTTCCTGCCCCTGAGCTGTGCAAGAGGGATGGGGATTTAGTGGCTATGGGCAGTCCATATCTGTTTTTAAAGGGTATTTTTGCCTTCTAATTCTGTTTTCCCAGGAGCACCACTACCTTGGCCAAGAGGCCATGCTATGCCTGAAAAGGAGCATATGCCTGTCCAAGGAGCCTGAAACTGGCTGGAACCAGTCATGTCTGGCATGGGACAGCTCTGGCCACCCCTCACAGAGGCTGCCCTGCAGCCCCTGCTGCCAGCGGCTGGGCATGGAGAGCCAATACAATAACACGGCACTATTAGGATAAAGTGAGAGGGAAGTATTTCTTTATTGTTATGATACCATAGTCATGAGTATTTTCTACAATATGCTATTATGTAGTACTTTGAAAAATATTCCTGTACTCGTATGAGATCTATGGGATAAACACAGTTTGGTCACAAAGGGCCAAAACCTCCAAAATCTGGGTGATTCTTACAGTGGTTAAATTCTTCTCATTCATTTGTGTATATTTAATGATCAAATGATTGTGCAGTTTCTCTGTGCCACTTAAAAGAAAAAGTGGTTAAAATTTTTTATCGAAGGAAATAAAATATTAGAAATTATGTCAGAATACTTTCACAGTGTAGACTTCAAATCATGTTGGTCTCTGGGGATGCAAACAACCACTAGCAAATTGAATATTGCAGGGTTTTTTAATTGCTTGTTGTCAGTGCAGAGGTGGTATTTCAGATCACGAATTTTAAGTTGTCCATCCTTCCTTTGTTTCGTAATTATATGCATATGCACAAAAAAGGTACAAAATCAAACCAAGTTTAGAAGTTCCAATAATACCTCTTGAATTACATATAATAAATTTCTAGTTTTTTTCTACACAGAAGCATAGAAAGAGGATCCTGCTTGCTGTCTTAGCATGTTCAGCCCAGATTAATATAGGCTTGTTTTAGCTGAACTAGTATGCCTTTTCTTCCTGTAGTCTTCAAGAAATTTTTACATGTACTGTAGCATTGTTGAAAACAAGTTCTATATCACAGTAGTATTTTCTGCTAGAAATAAATTTAGCCTTAATAAGGGGTAGAAACATCCGAAAATAATGAATCCTGTAACTTGGGATCTAAACCCAGGGAATTTTCCAACCATTGTGCATTTGGAGAGAGGTGGTAAACCAAAACGCAAACAATTTATTTAAATAGTTAAAAAACTACAAATGAGAGATAAATGAGAGCAGTTACTAAATCCTGAACTTTTCAGAGACAGACCACACCCCACAGATATCTTGGAAGTAACTATCATTCTCACTATTGCACTTTCCTGCAGTTCAAAGCTGAGAGATACTGAATCCCCATGGAAAGAGGGTGATCTTCCCATTGAAGCAGGCTTCCTAACTTCTGAGAAAAAAGAAAAAAAGCATAGAAGAAATCCCATCTCCAGTAAAGTCAAATCACAACTCTGAAAGCTAAAATTTGACAATATTATTTCAAATACAGCACCCAGATTTTCTTATGCTAGTGCCTTAATATTCAAGTAACACCGAAGTGAACCCTCTGGAGATGTCTAAAGGATAAGCATTCTCAAGAAGAAACACTATATAAAACTTAAAATGAAACTAACATGTTAATTACATAACTTCTAAATCTCGTGGTTTGCTTTGAGCCTATTCTTAAACAAATCTCAAAAATAATGTGAGACTTAAATTAACTTTAAACTTAAGAACTACATTTATCCGCTTATTTCATGTAAAATTTCATGCCCAGCACAGGCTAGTTCAGATAAGTTGCAATTGAAAGCAAAAAATAAAAAGAAATACATTAATTGTGGCTAAATTAAGAAAGCAGGGCTTATAATGTGAGCATATTTGTCAAAATTGAATGTAGAAAACATGGGAAAAAAAAAGCTGGCTGAGTGGTACAAAAGTATTATTCCAAGAAATAATGTGATAAATATTTTTTTACAGGATCAGTATTAATATACATGTGCTTAATCAAAAATAGCCAGTATGTATTGCATAAAGAAAAAAAAGCCAAACCAAAACAAAATCCTAAACACAGGGATTTGCATGCTCACAGACTAAAAACCTCTCTGAAAGCCTAGATGAAGATTCGTATTCATAAACATCTTATTTTCAGCAAAAGCTGGCATTTCAGTTGCTCTGCAGGTTGTACTAGACCAAGGCATAGTGGTTCCAAACAGTAGGCCTTTTATTATTTCAGCATGCTGTGGTCTCAAGGATCAACATGTTAGGGCAAAATACAAACCTGCCATTGGTAAGGTCATTTAAGATGTCTTTCATTCTTCTTTTTTTATTGCAACTATAATGCTAAGAAGAATGAAATTACTATCTTCAAAATCAGCTTGTGGGAAATCCCACATTTCACTGAAAATTATATTGGAATAATCTATATTGTTGTCAAAAAATTCAGCCTCTTATACTAGATCAAAATGGAAACTTCACAAAGGAGTCTTTTAGAATAGACAAGGCCCTTCTACAGTTCTATTGTGGTTCTCCAACAATCAGTATGATAGTCTTACATAACTGATGGCTCGGCTTTGCGAGTGAAGATTTGGGAAGGGCTTTAAACACGCTTACTACAAGCATGATTACCAAGGGCATGTGGGATAGGCAAAACTGATTGGAAGAAAGGCTACTTAGGCAGTCAGGAAGTGTCTGACCAGGACTGTTATCTCCTGGGGCAATCTCTAGCGACCAATGTCCTGATCCGCCCTCATGCAAGGTTGGATCTGCAGCTTCCCATGCACCCTGCCACCTACTGTTTTGACCCTCGCCTGTCCATACAGACACATGAGAGCAAGCCCTTCCAGCCTGCATGCTGGATTTTTTAGGTGAGGAGTAGCTTGTGCAGAACCGGCCCCACCCTTTACACCTGAGATTTAACTGCCACAGCCCAGCGACCTAGGACAGTGGCAGAAAAATCCACAGGTCATAGGTTTTATAAGAGTGTCCTTCTCTTACATGGAAGACCATACAAGGCTAGACAAGCTAGTAATCCTGCTCAGTACTAGAGGAACCACAGGTTCAGACCCCTGGTACACACACTTGGCTGAGGAGCCACTGGCACGAGGCTACCATCTGTGGGCTTATGACTGAATGCCTCTAAGTCAGAATCCCCACTTTAGAAGCTTGATGTTGTGCTGTTGCATCATTGGTCATTTGAGATTGACCCAGGAGATGAGTTTTGTTCAGAATTAGCGAAAACAAGTCTTCCTCATAGGAGAAGGAAAACTCCTGTTTTCTTACATAATTATTACTACTTCACACATGGTAAATCTCTTTGGGTTTTTTTTTTCTGTTTTCAATACTTTCTCATTTTTGGAGAAAAGCAAGGTCTCTGCTTTATTCAGTGCACATGTAAATACTGTGTCTCAAAGAAACACTAAACAGGCCTAAGTTTTTTGTGATGTGCAAGATATTATCCTCAATTAATAGACAGGCTCCAAATTGCAAAACTGTTGCAAAACTGTAACGCAAGTAACATCTCTTAAATAAAAACAAAACAACAATTTAATACAAATAAAAAATTCTATTTGTGAGTGTTTATATATTCCACTGAATAGTTTGCCCTGTTCCCTTTCAAATAAGTCCTCTAATCACGATGCTGCTTGCTGATAGAAATTTTGAAAATTGGCATTAAAGTGAGGACAGGCTGAGAAAATTTGGGCTGTTGAGCCTGGAGAAGATAAGGCTGCATGGAGACAACATAACAACCTTCCAGTATCTGCGGGGGACCTATAGGATGCTGAAGAGGGACTCTTCCGCAGGGATTGTAGCAACAGGACAAGGGGTAATGGGTTCAAACTTAAACAGGGGAAGTTCATTTTAGATATAAGGAAAAAGTTCTTTATTGTGAGGGTGGTGAGGCCCTGGAATGGATTGCCCAAGGAGGTTGTGAATGCTCCATCCCTGGCAATGTTCAAGGCCAGGTTGGAAGAAGCCTTGGGTGACATGGTCTAACGTGAGGTGTCCCTGCCCATGCAGGGGGGTTGGAATTAGATGACTTTAAGGTCCTTTCCAACCCTAACTATTCTATGATTCTATGAGGTGATGTCTTTTCAGTAATTATGACAACGAAATTGAAAAATGAAGTATCAGTAAAATGTTCCACTGTGCACTCAAGACTATCTGCTATTCTAGTGAAATGACCATTTGATTTTCATTATGGAAAGGAGAATACGTGTTATTAGTGGTAACTATGTGAGAAATGAGTTACAGATCCAAACTTAGAGGTCCAGCTTTTCAAGTTAATATTTTTTCCTTAGATGAAATAACATGAATGTTTGTTTTTCATTTTTTAACTATTGGTTTCTAAAGTACAGAGGATAAGTGAACAGAAAGCCTTTAGCGAGACACATTTGTAGACTTTTAAGTAGAATTTGTAGGCTTTTTGTAGAATTTTAATTATTTTCAGCATTTCTATTTCAGTGATATTTTCTTCAGTGAAACAGCCAGGAGACATAAACAAAAATTCATTTATTATGAAAAATAGTGCATCTGTTGTGTATTCCTAGTGGAATATGTCTCATTGTGCATAGATCAGTGAACATGCCAGAATGCTGCATTTCCCAAGAATATAGCTCAAAGGCCAGTCATCAGCAGTACAATTTGATTTGCTGCTTTTCTAGACATGGAGTTAGAATCTATATTAATTCACATACAAACTTAATACTCTTATTTGCCCTTCCCATAACTTCTTGAGTTTTACCTAGAAACCCTCCCCAACATGTATAATTTCTCAATAATTGAACGACTGTATACATTTGTCTTTATTGTCAGTTCTTTACTAAAAGCCCCATTTAATGATGGCTCATGAGAGTTTTCTGGAAAAAAATAAGAAAAAATTAGAAAAGTATTACCCTGTTCTTCCAGCAGATCAAGAGAATTTCATAATTATATGCACACTGACAGATGTAATTTAAAAACTATATTTAACTTCTGATGTAAAATATATGTTTTTATTGGTTTTATATAATTTCTTTTTTCTTTGACTATGCAGAAAACTTACCTTATGTACCCATTTTGTCGCCTGTTACCTCTCTTTTACATTAGCAGTCTAAATATGTATGTATTCTCTTTCTATATGCACATATACAGCTTGCTTCTACTATACATTCCTCTCTTGACAAGATACAGTATAAATAATTTACAAACATAATTTATTGCAGGACAGAAATATGCTGATACAAGCTACAAAGACTCACCTTCTATTCAAGGAAAAGCAATATAGTACCCAGTCTTGTAATAAACTGCATATTTTGTTAGGAAAGATATTTTATTGATTTACTTTTCATATGTGCATTACAAGTTTTCTATCATTTAAGTCCTGATTATTTTTTTTGTTCATATCGTAGCTTAAGCTACCAGGGGAGGAAATTAATTTTTCCCACTCTTATCTTTGGTTTGAGCTGTCCTGTGTAAAATGGCAGTACTTAACCATACAATAATCCACCATTCATGCTGAGTTAGCAAAGAGAAACAGGGTATCTCTTCAGACCTCAGCCTGCTGGATGACCTTCTCAAAAGGGAAATAAAAATCATCTCATCTTAAAATCGCTTGCTTGGGATTGACCTCCATATGCTAAATCCCTCTGCAGGCAGATCTTAACAGCCATTTATCTTTGACACATCTCTGATTCTGACTTTCCCTGAGGGCAAAGAGAAACACTCAGCAATATAGGATGTTATTTCCTCAGTAATTAGCAATCCCATAGGCAGATCGGTTCAGCTTTCTCCCCTGGCAATGGTGACCTGCCTCCCTGCCCCAGCAATTCTTACCCCTGGAGGTATCTGAGACAATGACTGTTTCCAGGCAAATACATATCTGCCTGAGAAATAGTCACTGGTGGGTGACTTTTCTATGATGCAGTTGTCAGTAGCATTTCTCATCTCTTGAAAGACATCTTCTGTCCATTTTGGTTAATTAAATGTGTTATTAAAAACTATGAGTAATCAAAGCACTACTTCTCATCTGTGAAAACAGCAAATGTGCAATCTGACACATCAACTATTCTGAGAATATAAAAATGCTAAAAATTGCATAGTTAAACTGAGTTTAAAGATGCCAAGATGTTTAAAGATATTACTACCCTACACAGGATTTCATTTGTACATAAACAGTTGATTTTGGTAAAGCTGGATCTTCCATGCAGATTTTATAATATAGCAAATCCATCATCTCTGTAACATTTTGAGAATTTGACTTAAATTATCACACAGCAATGAGGGCAAACTTGTAATGGAATATTTATCTTTTACAGTGTTTAACTGAAAAGAAATAAAGCAGACATACAATGGAAGTGTTTTTTAAGCCAACATAAAAATAGCATTTCTAAAGAAACTTTTTGCTCTGCTTCAGAGCGCATTTGGTTTTGTTTTTTTTTTCTTGTAATTTAAAAATTAATCTGAAGTAGAACTGTTCAGAGCCTGGACCTCTCCTGGGCTTGTCAAGTGTATGAACTGTCAGTGGAGCAATTGGAAATGCATGTATTTTCTGGAGATGAGTTTAAGGGCCTGCTGTAGCTTCTTTTCTGTTTGCAGTCTTCAACCTTACTCTGAGCAGAAGATATTCACATTGGACAGGCAAACAGTCTAAACAGCAAGTTAGAAGTGCTAGGAATAACTTTAATTCACTCCATTGCCTCTTTTGTAGAAGCTCCAGAATATGTATGCTGAGTGGTAGGCTGATGTACAAATTTATTTCAGCCAGCTGAAAATACCATGTACATAAAAATATGTAACATAAAATGTAATTAAAGGTACAATATCAACAAAAAAATAGCAATTACCTAATTTAAGATCATTTGTACCAGCTTAATTTGACTGCTGTATGCAAAATCGTTATGATTCAGACCTAAATAGCAGAATAGCAAACTGTAATTTTCACTAAACTCCCCTATATTCACTGCATAAAATGTTTGCTCCCTTAATGAGCAAATAGTCAATATTTTGTTTTTTTTTTCTCTTTGTTTCATAGCCTATTTGCTGTGAACTATCCAAACCCCATGACTGAAGCATTGTGTTTTGATTCAGGAAAAGCCTCTTCTTGGGTTGTTTGTATATGCTTATTTCATAAGCATTATTTAATTTCTGTACAGTTTTAAGAAAAGAAGTGATGTTATGTGTGGCAGAAAATTTGATGTCAATGACACTTTATAGACTTAATTGTGAAACTTTTATTTCAGCTCGTGTAGTCCTGTGCATTCCAACATCTGATAACAGAAGTTGTGCAGTTTTTACAGAGAGTAAAGGCATTTCTCATGAAGAGTTAACCCTGGCATAGGTTCAAGACACTTATGGAAGAAATGATTCAGGAATTTCACAGAAGAGGGTTGACATGGACATATAAATGATTGTTATCAGAAAATACACTGGAACAAGGTATGAAAATGAACAGTGATTGTAACTGGACATTATCTAACTTTTGAGGACATCTTTGCTATGTGAAAGGTGCATACTAATACTGAATATAACATTTATTTTCTTACTGTTTTAAAGAAAAAACTGACAGAAAAGGGAATATCATCATAATACATCATATGTTTAATTTTGTTCACATCAGGACTGAAAACTTTAACTCTTAGGCTTCTGCACCTTGAGGTAAATGGTGTAACTCAGTGACTATAGTAGGTTATTGACTTTAGTTTGGTGCAATGCAGAAAGAAGCAGGAATGTCTGAGTCTTTTACCAACTGCTGAAGAATAATAGGACATAGACATTTTGGGTTCTGGAAGGACAACAACCCCAAGAATATTACCTTAACAGCCTTCTGTTCACCTTGACTTCCTGTGTGAGCATATCTGTAACCAGTATAAGTCTTGACTAATTTGGTGCAAAATAAAACTTCAGCATTTTTTGGCCTGTTTCAGTTCCAGTTGTCCTTCCCTACTCGAACTGCCTCTACCCTGACATTCTAGAAATGAAGTACAAATGCAAAATTTATTTAAACTTTCTTTTCACAAAGACTTCAGTGAATTAACTCTTGGTGTTAAAAATTTGGTTTTAGCAAAACTGATTTATTCTGCTTGTTTTTTTCAGCTCCCAGATGGATGCATATTCATCTGTGAGGCTTGCTGTATTATGTGGGAGTATGTATAATCTTGGGCAAGATAAATAAGGGGTCTATGTAGTTCTCTGAGAAGTCTGTCCCTGATTAATATAAGTGAATGTGGGAATTACAGTTTAACATTTCATCTAACTTGGAATCACATATTAGTATCTGCAAGAATGTCAGATATTAGTACAATACGCAGACACAGATGACCACTGAGGGCTCAAATAGTAGGTTAATGAATCAAACCCATGATTTTCAAAACCGGCCTAAGTCTTCAGGATAGAGGTGTGTCGTGGTTTAAACCAAGTCCCCCCACTCCCGGAGAGTTAGGAAGGAAAATCCAAAGAATGTAGCCCCCACGGATTGAGATAAGAACGGTTTAATAGCTAAGGCATAACACAGAATCACCACTGCTATTACCACTACAAATAATAATGATACAGCAAATAACAAGTGAAGAGAATACAACACCCCACCAGCCACCGACCCATAACTCACCACACCCTGCCCGGCTGAGCACCGCGTGCTCCCTCCTCCATTTTCTCCAGAGCTCTACCCCTCCAGCATTCTTCTTCCCAGTATGCATCCCGGGCATCACGTGCTATGGTATGGAATACCTCATTGGCTAGCCTGGGTCAGGTGTCCTGTCTCTCCTTCCTCCCGGACTCCCCTCCTCCACCTGGCTGGAAAAAACCTTGAACAAAAACACCCTCAAAACATGCTCAAACCATGACAAGGTGGAATCTTTATAAGTGTGGGTAAAACCCTGTTTATGACAGCTAATGTTTACATACTTAACCACAGTATGGGAAATGCAGATCGAAATGCAGATATGGGGTAAATTAGGTAGGTACATATCAATACCACAGATCTTGGGTGAATACACATTTTTTTGACTTTTTGCAGAAAACAGCAGTCTTGGGTTTCATTCAGCCTTCACTTCTATTACTCTTCTACTATTTCTCTGCATAGTTTCCTCCTTGCAACTCTGAGCCAGCAGTTCCCTGCATGTTTGGCCACCCAGACCATCTGCCCACTGCAGTACTTTCAAATATTGTTTCTTCTGTGAAGTCTACAAGCAGAATAAATTCAGATATTCACAGCACAAGGAGAAGGTAAGAACACCTGTAAGGATGAACAGCCATTTTTTCTATCACAGCGCTTAACAGAAAAAAATAGTGACTAATGCTGCCTTTTGTGAGCACACAGAGGCTTACAGGAATGTCATCTTGAACAGTTCTGACAGTGATGTATCGCTAACAATGGAGTCCCTGTTGAGAGAGACCTTCCTCTGAATATGCTGTCAAAGGTCATTCCTCTTCAGCTAATGTGCCAGTGGATCTGCATCCACTGCTGGAGTTCTGAAGTTTCAGACCCTCAAAGGGAATTTTGCATATGTTTTAAACTAGTGTCTCAGTTTCAGCATTAAAGAAACTTGTTCCCCATTCCCTGACAACTGCTGCCATCATTCAACTAGACCTTTGCCCATGAGAAGCTGTTGAAGGGAAGGAAGCATGGTCAGACACAGATCTGGTTGACTTTAAATTGGCACATGCTGTAATCTAGTAACTAAGTGGTTTGTTAAGGGTGATGTGCTGTGTGGGAAGGAAATCTATGATGAGAAAGACAAAGTAACAGAAATCAGAGCAGCAGGAAAATAAATAGGTATTTCTCTCAGGACTCACATATCAGCTTTCACTTGCTTAAAACCTTCCCATGAGAAAGAGTACACGCGTTCACACATACACACAAATTCTGTGTTTTCTGGATTCAAGGCTATAGAACAGTTCAAAGCCAAGTTGCATAAACTAATCTTTTCCTTTGTACGCAAACTTGCGTTTCAACAAGAGAATAGAAAATCACACAAGGTTAAACAGTAATTCCCTGTGTATTCCTTAGCTTGTGACTGTATTTCTTCAAATAGTGTATAAATAAAAACATGCCTGGAATGAGAAATAATGGTTTGAAGAGTGAGCCTGGTGATTTAAGTTGTAGAAAAAGTATTTTGGGGTAGATTACGGAATAAGCATTTGACATTCTGATTTGTACTGAAAAGTGATGGTACTATATACTGTTGTACTCCTAAACAAAAGATTCAGGTTTCAGGAAGAATATATTAGGTCTTCCGTAAAATACCCTATTCACACTCATATTTTGTATGGTTCTATGATTCTAAGAAAGATCTAATTTTTATCTCTGCCATTGCTGCATAATTATCAACAGTTAAAATGTGCACGAATATACCCAGAATTTTACAGAAATGTCCGATTCATGCATATAATGAATTTTAGGGACAATGAAATGAGTGGTATGCAAATGTGTGCATATACACATATTTACATGTGTCTGTAACCCCTAAAATTTATTTTCCTTGACAGAAAACAACAGTTTTAGGCAGATGAAATTTATATAGATAATGATGCCAACTGTTATCATTAGTGTTGTCTATGTTTATCGTTACCAGTTCGGAAAAACAGAGAAATAAAAAAGAAAAGCTGAGTTTCATAGATACCAAATTTTTAAATCTGATATTTTAGATTAGGAAATGATGATGTACATTAATGTACATTGATGATGTAATGCCAATTAACTTTCTAAAGAATATTCTTTATTTAAAAATAGAATAACTAAATATAGTGTAGTTAACAGGACCTACATAACTTGAAAATTATAAAAGAATACTGGAAGTATTTACACATCCGAATTCTTTAACACAAAGGTGGTGTAAAATTGGCCTCACATAAACAAAGCAGCAATTAATTTGCTCTTCAGAGTTTGTGTGATTTTTGCAATAGGCTGCAATATTTTTTTCTGCGTATTAGTTTCCTTGAAAATGCCAGAATTTTTTTAGTAACTATCTTAAAAAAAAAAAAAAATCATCAGATATAAATGCTGTAGGTGTTTCTCAGGTTATAAGTGGATGGAAACCCATTGCAGATACGTAAACCATGTTGCCATTATTCAAAGTATATATCTATCTTGTAATTCACAGTTATACTTCATATATAAAATCTCTTGTAAACACATGTTTTACCCACTGAATAACAGCAATTTGTTAGGAGATTGTGAAATTCTTTTTCACTTCTTAAAATGTAATGTATTCTATATGTTTCCAGAAACATACCATATGTTTAAAAGAAACATTTTCAGTCTTGTAAGCTTAAAATTAAACCAAGCAGCTTTGCTTGGCTTGTGCCTTTATGTAAGTCATAGTCTCCTCCTGCTCAACCTGCTGCTTTGCTCTTGTGAGCCAGTGGGGCATTCAAACATGTGAACCATGCACACAGCAGACTTCAATAACAAGCACTGGACAGCAACTATTTTGAAGGAGAAGATACTGGCTCCTGACAGTGCCTGTGACCTATTAATGTTTTATTTAGCTTTTATATCTAGGTAATTGTTTCCAGGTGAAGCAAGAAAAGTATTTTGAAAAATAAACAAGGAGCAGTTGCAGGTACTGAGGTGGAAATCAAAGCTTTATCTTTCTGACTGGTTTCCTGGTGTTTTGTATTTGTCTTGTGTCTTTACAGGAATAAAAGGAGCATAGAGGGCAGTAGCTCTTGAGGAAGCAGGTATTATCTGCTTTTTCAGAGTTTGTTTAAAAGGCATAGTCAACAGCACCGGGAATGGTTTCAAAGGAAGCAATGAGCTGGGAAAGGGCATGGGGTGAGTATGATTGGTCTCTGCCGTTATTTCTGTTCATCCTGGTTTTACTTACATGGAAATGAGAAAAAGGAATTCTCCTGAAGCTTGAGTGATCCATAACAATTTCAGGCATGAGAAGAAGCAATTCAGCCATACAGGAAAATGATTTTGTTGATCTAACCACTTCAACATGAAAAGCATGTTATAAAAATATAGTTTTCTCAAGTATCTTTTATCATGTTACATCATATACTAATCCTATTAATTTCTGAATAATCTCATTCATTCTGCAATGTTTTACCATTAGTTTTCTCTTAGGACTGAGAGTTTTGCATTCACAAAATATTTAATCCAAACATCATATTATAATTTTTTACACTGTCAACTTGTTGGGAATCAAGCCAAGCCTTATGACAAGCTCAAAGCTCCCTCTTCTACTCTGCCTTGGTGAGGCCGCATCTGAAATATTGCATCCAGTTCTGGGCCCCCCAGTTCAAGAAGGACAGGGAATTGCTTGAGAGTCCAGCGCAGAGCCACAAAGATGATTGAGTGGAACACCTCCCTTATGAGGAGAGGCTGAGGAGCTGGATCTCTTTAGCTTGGAGGAGACTGAGGGGTGACTTCATCAGTGTTTACAAATATGTAAAGGGTGGGTGTTAGGATGATGGAGCTATGTTTATTTCAGTGATATCCAGTGGTAGGACAAGGGGCAATGGGTGTAAACTGGAGCACAGGAGGTTCCATGTTAACATCAGGAAGAACTTCTTTACTGTAAGAGTGACAGAGCACTGGAACAGGTTGCCCAGGGGAGTTGTGGAGTCTCCTACATTGGAGATATTCAAGGCCCACCTGGACACGTTTCTGTGTGATGAACTCTATGTTACCCTGCTCTTGCAGGGGGGTTGGAGTAGATGATCTTTTGAGGTCCCTTCCAACTCTTGGGATTCTGTGATTCTTCACCTGCTTGAGAGATAAGATAGTTCTTCTATTGTGTCCATGCAAATTAACGTGTTGCATTTCTAGGGATGTGAACACCCCTCAGACTTGTCCTGAAAGCACCATGAGATATCACCTCACCTTTCCCTTGTCATCTACACCAAGGACTTTTAAATACAACCTTAGCAATATGCTGAACCCTGACTGGCATGCATAGCCTCTTTTTTTTTTTTCCACACAGAGCAATACGTGTCTTTGACAAGGTGTTGTTTTGCAACCTTCTGGGTTTTTTTTTTCCAGACACCTGTGGACTCGTTTCACTTGTAATTTGTTATGTAATTTAATTTTTATGTATTCTATAAAACACCTAGGGCCCAATTAATTTCCCTGCCTTTGGAAATACTTCAGAGATTTATTTAGGAGTTAAATCCTTCCATTGGAATTGTAAACAATCATATATATAATTCTAAGCTGAACAAATATCCATTTTGTCTCATCATATGAGCCAGGGGTGAAATTCACAAGAAGTATATATAGATAACTGAATTATAATTCAGTGCAAAACATATTTCTCAATAATATTTTCATCAAATTTCTACCACATATAGATCTCTGAGCATGCTTACATTAAAGAGTTATGCCAATATAACAAAGTCTTTTTAGTAACAGATCTAGTTAACTTGGTAATAACCCTAGAAGTAGTTTTAATTGAAGCAATCTTAAATTTGTGTAGAATTAAATTAATTTGAGCAACAGTTAAATTGTTTAGGTTGAACAAGTAAATTATTAAATTCTACTGCTCCATGGGCTAGTGCAGTGACATTGCATTGGTTTCATTTGATAAACATAAAACCAATCTAGTAAAGTTTAGAAATCCTTTGGATAATATCTGAGCTAGAGTTTATTTAAACGTTATCATTTAATATGGGAGCGACACAAAACAGGTCCCCAGTTTGGCTTCACATTTTCAATAAAGCTCAAACTTTGGTACAGACTTCGTATTTTGCTTTGTATTTTGCAGGTTCATACACACTTGCACAAAATAACTCTGCAGTATTTTTAATCATACTTTGGACAAGTGCAAAGCAGGCCAAAGCAATGGAAAAATGGGCTGTTGGGAACATGAAGACAAGAAAGAAAATTATGACCTTGTTCTCTTTGTCACAGTATGAGAATGTTTGTCTGATATTTTGGCTTCTCATCTAATAAAAACGTAAGGCTTTGACAGCTTTGTGTTTACAGTGAAAAAACTGTAAATAATAGAAAACCAACACAGACATTATAATCTCTGAAAAATTAAGAGAAAATTATGAAAATCTGTTATGCCTTGAATACGTAAAGTATAAGTCCTTGACCTACTATCTGAAACAAATCACACATTTTGTTCTATTGAAAACTAAAAGTAAAGCTTCTGCTTCAAGCATAAGTGAAAATATTTCCTCTTTTAAAGTAAAATTCTTATGCTAGTCCGAATGAGCCAACAGCACCTCTTCCAGAAAAAGGTCTTACTCTTGAAGCAACTGAGGAGGAGGAAAAGAAAATTTACTGCCAACCGCTTGTCGTGGTTTATACCCAAATCACACAGCTCGTTGACTCACTCTCCCCCCCCCACCTTGCTACCCCAACTCCCAGAGAGTTGGGGAGGAGAATCCAGTGAATGTAGCCCCATGGGTTGAGATAAGAACAGTTTAATAGCTAAGGTATAACACAAATCACTACTGCTACTAAGAATAATGATAATAATAACAATAAAGGAAATAACAAGTGAAGAGAATACAACATCTCACCAGCCGCCAACCCATAACTCACCCCCCCCGCCTGACTGAGCACACTGACCAATACCTCCTCCATCTCCCCAGAGCTCCAGCCCTTCTGGGTAACTCTCGGTTACATCCTGGGCATGACGTGCTATGATATGGAATACCTCTTTGGCTAGCCTGGGTCTTGTGTCCTGTCTCTCCTTCCTCCTGGCCTCCCCTCCTCCCTGGCAGAGAATGAGACTCTGAAAGCTCTTGGACAAACCAAACATTTGAGCAGCAACTCAAAACACACTTGCTATCAGCAATCATTCCCAGCCCAAAAGTCAAAACACAGCACTGCACCAGCTACCAAGAAGAAGAAAAAATTGTTGTTACTGCTCAAACCAGGACATTATCCACCCCTTATTCCATACCATTCACGTCATGCTCAGATACCACATTTTCAATATACCATCATTCTTAAGTCCACCCCTCGATCATGAATCAATCTCCATGTTGCATCTCTGGACTGATGGCCTGAAGTATCTGGGCCCACCAGGCTCAAAATAATTCACCGTCCCCTTACGCAGTTTCTGCAATTTGTTGCTGGGGACTCCATAAAGCTGCCTTCCACCTCCAATGCTTCCAAAGCACTGGAGAGGCCCAGTGGACCAGATACTCGCCCATATTGTCCCATATGCCCTGCCACTCACGACTGTTCAGCCCCGGGGAAAATCTCCTGGTGCTCCTATATCCTTTTCTAACCCTAGACAAGACCCAAACCTGACTCTGCTTAACTTCTGGGATCAGACAAAATGGGTGTGGATAGAACATACTCTGTGTGTGCCAACATGCTGATCACCATCACAATCAGCAGGCAGGTCGCAAGGGTACCCACAGGCTATTCAGAACCTTCAGAACTCTCAAACGATGCTGCTGTACTTGTTACTGGGGCTGATGTAGCTGCCATGCTTGCCAGCTCTCCCACCACCAGCTTCTCCCAAGTCTGGATCTTCCTCCTCTGCCTTGCTGGGAAGTGCTGCGTGGTCTCCTGCATCCTCCTCGGGCTCAGCGGGCGACTTCCGGGGGATGCTCTCGGCTGTCGCAGAGCTGGGCTCGGCAGCGGGGCTTGGCTCCTCCGCCGCCTCCTCCTGCTGCTCGGCTGCCACCTCTTTTCACTCCTCCACCGCCTCCTCCCGCTCTTCTGCTACTGCTTCTTGGTTCCCGGTTCTGGTCTCCCAGGCCACTTCAGCTGCCACCGGCTTCCGGGGCTACTCCTCGGCTCCCCACAGCCTCACGAAGAGGGAGGCGAGGACAAGGATGGTGAAGAGCAGCGGGATGGCCTAATCCAAGTCCACGGCCACGTCCATTCCGCCCTGCTGCCGGAGCCCCCCCATATTACAAGTCACTGCCGTAAAGTACAGTGAAACAAGAACCTTAGCCCAAGTCGCACACTTGATAAACACTACCACAGCAAATACAGGCTCTAAGTAAGTTACAACATTCTGAAACTGTGAGATCAAGAGAAACAACTTTGAGAGCCAAAAAATCATCATTGTGATGAGTGACTATAAATCCGGTCAGACCTGTTGTTATCACAACCCCTCGTGCCCCACATTGGGCGCCAAAAAAGAACTGTTACACCATTAGCTCGTTGACTCACTCTCCCCCCCCCCACCTTGCTACCCCAACTCCCAGAGAGTTGGGGAGGAGAATCCAAAGAATGTAGCCCCCATGGGTTGAGATAAGAACAGTTTAATAGCTAAGGTATAACACAAATCACTACCGCTACTACGAATAATAATAATAACGATAAAGGAAATAACAAGTGAAGAGAATACAACATCTCACCAGCAGCCAACCCATAACTCACCCCCCCCCCCCCCGCCTGACCGAGCACCGACTGATACCTCCTCCATCCCCCAGAGTCCTAGCCCTTCCAGGTAACTCTCGGTTACATCCTGGGCATGACGTGCTATGGTATGGAATACCTCATTGCCTAGCCTGGGTCAGGTGTCCTGTCTCTCCTTCCTCCCAGCCTCCCCTCTTCTCTGGCAGAGCATGAGACTCAGAAAATCCTTGGACAAACCAAACATTTGAGCAGTAACTCGAAACATACATACTATCGGCAATCATTCCCAGCCCAAAAGTCAAAACACAGCACTGCACCAGCTACCAAGAAGGAGAAAAAATGACTGCTACTGCTGAACCCAGGACACTGGTCAAGGACTTAAATTGACATACAAGAATGATAGTATTTGACTTTCCATGTTCTATCAAGGAAAGAATTCATAAAATTTATACAATTTTGTAAATTGTCTTTTTTTATACAAAAGGGTTTTTTATAGATTTTGTAAATTGTCCAGACTCTACTGAGAAGTGTTAGCATACAACAATAAAAACATGCTTTCTAACCTGAATGTGCCAAACATTCAGGAAATTCTTAAGCAAGTAAAGCAGCCCTTCTTCCCCAGTTTTATGGACTCATTAACAACAGTTAGTTTATATATAGGAGAATTTTAGACCTATATTTCCCCTCTTATTGTTTTCTTTCTTTTCACCATTAGATATGCCATCTGCCAGAAATCTGTTTAATTTTTCATGGAAAGAAGATTCCACTGCTTTGGTAATCTGCCAAATATTTATCAGTTTGGTGCACATGAAGTCAAAAGCCAGCATGTGAAGGAGTTCTCTTAATCAACTCCAAAACTTATGGGAATGAAAGGCACAGTGAAAGCATGAAAACCAAACATCTGTACAGATCTGTACAGCATCTGTACATTAACCTGGTCAGATTTCAGACCATATGAGCAGAAGTGAGTGGCTAAGTTCATAAATTTTATTGTGGGTACATCTCTGATACACATTACAAATTTCAAAGAAGAGAATGTTCTTATTTTTTCAGTGTGGTTCCATAGTCATATGTAATGTTATACTCCTGTTAACCACTCTTTTTTTCTGCATTATCATTCATTAGGAGAGAAATATCACCAAACAGGAAGTCTGGCAAACAGAAGAAAGGAGTAAGGGTTCTTCCACTTTAAGAGAAGCAACCATGAACATGACTTTGATTTTCTATATGCTGGTAATTTGTGGGAGACCTTTTGCTATATACCATAGGGTGAGTGAGGCGAGTACTCTTCAGAGGGCATGTCAGAAAAGCTTAGTTTGAATACTCTGTAATGCATTTGAGATTTCACACTAATCTTCTAGACTACAGCAGCAGCTCTATGGTATCATTTTCCTCTTTTGGTAAGTGCAGATTGTTAGGTAGTATGAATGTCTCTGTGTATTGGGTGTTTGTGCCCAGATGTTGACAGTGGAGGGGGCTACAGGGGTGGCCTCTGTGAGAAGAGACTGGATGCTGTACCATGCTGGACATGAACAAACCCAGCCACAGTCCTACAACAGACCGACCAAAGGACGTGGCTGAACCTATCAGTCAAGCTGATGGCACTTCTGGGACAACATATTTAAGAAAGGGCAAAACCACCAGAAGGCAGTGAAGAGTAAGAAGGTAAAAAGTGTGAGATACACTCCTGTGAACACCAAGGTCAGTGAAGAAGGAAGGAGAGGGCATGCTCCCTGCAGCCCATAGATGGGCGCATGCTGGAGCAGGTGGCTATTTTGTGTGTTCCATGGAGGGACCACTCCCAACCAGGCTTATTCTAAAGGGCTGCAGCCCATGGAGAGGACCCTTGCTAGTGGAAGAAAGTGGGGGGAATGATCAGCAGAGATGAACTCTTATGAGCTGACCACAGTTCTTATTCCCAATCTCTCTGCATTGCTAAGAGGTAAGGAAATAGAGGAGTTGGGAGTAAAGGAGTGAGGCGGACTGAAAAAGACCTGGGGGGAAGGTGTTTATATTTTGTATTTATTTCTCAGTATCTAAATCTAATTTGACAGTACCTAAAATCAGTTTTCCACAGGTGGATCTGTTTTGACCATAATGATAATTGTTGAGTGATCTCTGTTTTTATTTTGACCCCCAAGAGACCTTTAATTTCTCCCCATAGCCTTTTTTTTTTTTTTTGGGTGTGTGGGGAGAGAAGCTGTGTTTGTTTCTGGCAGCCAGTCAAAGTTCACCCAGCACAAATGAGAACTGCAACTTCTGTGGTTGTTTTTCTTGTCTCAGCATAATAGTATTTTAAAATCTGGAGTAATAACATTCAAAAATACTATAATAACAGAGTTATTAATAAAAATGTAAGCAAAGGCAGAAATCCATCAGATCTTATTATTCCTCTGATAACTCAAACCACCTCCTCAACCAAAATCCTGGGAGGTAAGAAACTCTTTTTTTAAAAGAGATCAGAGTGTGCAGTGTTTAGTATTAATCATTTAATATTTTAAGTCTGTATTTTTTATTTTAGTAGCTTACTTCAAAAGATACTGCTATCTGTCTTGTCCAGAGGCCATATTTTGTGTTATTTAATGTGTTTAATCTACACTGAGATTAATATTATGCATAAAGACCTTGGGACTTTTAATTAACTTCCTTCCCAGCTAACTTTCTAAGCTAGAAGATTTTTTTCCGGAATGTTTTGATTTTTGATACTGCAAAACCTTGTTACGTCAGCTAACTGGTGTATTAGTTGAACAGACTGAATTCTGCAGGCCAGACTCCTCTTTAAGATATGAGTTGGAACCAGGAAGCAAAAATTCATCAGGGATGTATGCAAAGCTACTGATTGCTGGCTTCATACTCTACAGTGATTGCATTATTACATGGAAATGAAAAATGGAATTTTACAGAAAGGTATGCTTCAATCAGGAAAAGACAATTTCTTTACTCTTTCACTCCCCTTTTTTGTTCAAAATAGCCTCCCATTCAGTTTTGCTGTTTGTAACAGTTGCATCTATAACACAGCACCAAGTCGGAAAAAATTGTGCAAAAGTCTGAGTGAGTAATATGTTATCAAAAGCAACTGCTGAAGTTGAATATCAACCTGCTGCATCCTAAAGGACTTTGATACAATGGGGGATTATCTGCCCTGATTTTACTGCAGGGCTGTGCTGAGAGTGAAATAGAGAAGTATTGAAGATCATACAGAGTATTTGAGTTCTGTGATTTCCTGTGGAAAGAAAAAAAAAAAAAAAGTGTGCTGTCTCCTTTATGAATAACTCACTATGGAGATCAGTAAACAAATATAATATTTTTGTTCAGACTGTGGGATGACACCAAAACCATTTCTCTGCTTCTTTCAGGATGACACATCTAAGGAGAAAGAAATAATGCAAAAGATATGTCTGAGATTGTTAAATAATTTTATTTACTGTTTTAAATTAATATATATTATGTATCAACATATACATAAAAATGTAATTTAATATTTGAATTTATTATCACAAGGGACCTTTAACATGTCTTTTACAGGAGCAGAATCAATATTTCTAGATCAAGAGCTAAATCTACTGAGTGCCTTAGATGTTTTAGTGCTCAATTTTACTGTATGTAACTTTAAATTTTTAGAAAAACACGAGTCTTCATACCTTTTCACTAAGAACAATTCTAATCAAAGTTACAGATGGTAGAATTCTGAACAGAAGCTAGACTTTGCAAGGTCATTAATGCTGCAGAAAAAAAATATCTCAGGCATATTGAAATACAGAGCTTGGAATCTTTTATTGAAGAGAAGGATCTGATTTATTATTTATCAAAAAAAAAAAAAAGGAAGAATTACTCCTTCTGAAACATGGTTGAAAGTGCGGCTGTTGCTTTTTGTTTGTCTTGCAGTAGCTCATGCAAGCTGTGAAAGAGCTTTTCGTCCTGCAGAGATTTAGATTTCTGTGTTGCACCTCCAAGCATTTGATTAAGAAAAAAGAAAAAATGGCTACGTATTTCACACATAACTCACTTCTGCAGTAATTTTCTCTGTGTGCTTTGAGTACTGGATTGGAGGTTGCAAGTGGAAACAGCTAGTCTGGAGTCTTTTCTCTGTTGAGACAGACCAATTCTGACCTTTTTTTTTCTCAACAAGAAGCCTGTTGTGCTGCAAATGCACAGAAGGAAAACTTAGATCAAGTAGAGGACTAGAATATAGACTCTGAAATAGCAAGGTATCTTTACTGCTATTCCATAACTGCTTTATGGAAGCAGTTGATGTTTTTTACATGCATAAAAGCTAGCAGAAAATAGCCATACTTAAAAGTGTTCAAATAAATTCATTCAAATAAAAAGATATTTCAATAAAAAAGTTCTCAAGCAGGTAAAATATGGCTAGATGGAGAGAGATTTTAATACCACATCATTCTAGAATTATTTCATTTTTATGTTCTATTGTTGGGAAAGGACACAATAAATTGCATGTCCAAGAGATGCTTTGGATAATTTCCCAAGAACTGATTATGTTGGGGATATATTATATTATGTTTCAAGACAGCTTTGTGGGTTCAATAAAATTCCCAGCCTCACTGGCTATTTCACAACAAAAGCAGTTGAGTTACTATTAAAATTCCAAAAATCTATTTGCCTGGCTGGACTAAATCAGTAGGTTCAGTGAAAAGTAAGAACAATAGATTTCTCTGCATGTGTACCATCTAAAGGTATTTGAACCCATATCTTCACTTCTGCTGACAAGAATTACAGGTCTTTATGTAGTAAAGAAGGCTGACCCATGTAGGAAACATTTTTCTGTAGGTTACATGCTAAACATGCATCACTTGAAATTACTTTCTTCAACCAATTTACCAACCAAGAATTATTAAAATCAATTATTTGGAAAATTATTTCAAATACTGAATAAATTAGAGAAAAATTATAATCTTCTCATAGAAAATTTATACATAAGAGAAAGTAAAATCCATCAAATAAATTGCTAGCTATGAATTAATTTCTTAGCTCAAGGCCTAAGTGATAAGCTCTGAAACCAGAGTACTGAACAGTGCAGATGCAAAAACTAAAATTTGCATCAAATAAATAGTCAACATCTTTCTCACTTGAAGATGGAAAAAAGTTCCATTTTTGTGAGTGCTTAAAATCAAATACATTTGGGAAAGTCTAATTGTAGATTACTGAGATCATCCAAACTGCTATCAATTTTTCAATGTTCTGTTTCTTCAAGATACTGTCTAATTTTTATTAAATTAATCTTATTTGAGATAGGTGGGTCTTTTCCTCAATGTTTATCTTCCCTGACTTCCTTTCTGTCCCCTTATTCTGAACCATTTGTAGTCAGTGAAAAATAATACCTGGAATTTAAATCATTGATGAAGTTAAAGATTTAATGCACCTGAATTATATCTTAACATCTCATTCTGCAGGTAGTATTAGTCTATTTTCTTAGTCTGATCTTGTAACTTTCTTTATATTATTCTAGAATAATTGTACTCTTTCTCTGATTTTGCATTTATTTATTTTCTTTCTGAACCAGATTAAATGCATGTTTTTTGAAGAAGTATAATTTAAAGGTAGTAAACCCTAAGAAATGGAAGACGATAGCAAAAAACTGCCCTCTGTGACACGCTATGTAAGCATATGTGATTGGAATGGTCCAAAACCAAAAATGAGAATCTGATAGTGTTCAATCAGGTAAAATATAACTATTCTAATTTCTGACAAATAATAAAATGCTTTGTTATGTGCTTTCATGGTTCTGCCCAAATTTGATCTTGAATGCTCCTTATAATCAACACCAAAAAAAAAAATATTTTTTTTTTTAGTCCAGTATTTTGTATCTGGCGAAGTTCAAACACAAGCCCAACTGCCAAAAAATCTGTGCTATACTACCCCAGATCTATCTGTCTCATCTTCCTGCAACTTAAAGAGCTGGGAACTATAATAAAATGATGCTGAAGTTGTTCTAAAAACCATCAGTCAGCTACAATTGGATTTATAAATTTAGTTTCAGTGCTGGAACCGTGCAAGTTGACATTAGACTAATGAGCAACTAATGACAGTTCAGACTGAAAAAAATTGGCATGAAAAGACAATGAACACCCACTGGTTTGAGTCCAGGAAAGGAAAAGCAAGAAAGAGGAAGGTAGTTCAGATTATGGTGCATAAAGAAGGAACAGTGATCTGAAGTCAGTGAGTAAGGCCAGGTTTTAGAAGGAAGGTTTAGTTATACAGCAGGTGTGAATTGAAAGTTTAAAACACCATAAAGAGAGATCAAGGAAATTCAGATTTATTCTTAAATAGATTCCTACTCAGATCTGCTAGCTGAAAGAGGCATGCTTCTGCATACAGTTTTAGTCAAACCTAGTTTTCAATAAAGAAAAAATTTCAGCTCATTTTACTCTTTTCTTTACCTCATTTCACAGTGCAGTTACAAATATTTCTTACATATATTAAAGTGCCATGTGCTTCTTTCCCTTACTTCCCAGAAAACAGTGCATCAACTTAATTATGCTTAATCTTAACAATATGTCAAGACTCTAGGGTATTTTGTGTAATTATTTATATTTTTTTAACGTATTAAAAATTTCAGGATGTGATTTCAAGAGAAATAAATGAAGTATTATTCCAACTTCACAGTTTGTGTTCCAATAAATATAATATGAGGACTACTTACATTTTCCATTATCTAGAGATGTTGGAAAGTAGACTAGTACATGTATCCATAATGTAGCTGATAGCAGGTTACAGTGGATCATTCCTAAATCCCACAAAAATCTGATTTAAGCCTTCAGTGTAGGTCAGGCCTTATATCCTGACTTTTTTTCTCACAGTATCTAACCACATACAAAATTTTCCTTTGGCATCATTTTAGGCCAGTGTTCAGAATAAGAGGAAGGAAGGTGTTTCAAGAACTGCTCTTCTTGCCAGACTTGTCTATGTAAGAGACAGGATGATTTTCCTTTATTCCTTGTAGTGATTTTAATACCATTTGAACAGCATGATTTAACACCTCCATTGAAGTAAAACGAAGTGTTTCAGCTAAGTAGGAGAAGAATCCACATTTTCACTACCTTCTTGTCTTTAAGCAACCCAATTTCAGTGTAGAAAATCTCCACTTCAGTTGTCACTGATAGCAGGTATGTCCAAGATCTAGAAGCACAGACCATTCATAAATCTCTGCTTCAAGGGAGAGGATTCAAACTATCTTTCCCACATTTTACTTTTTTCTCTACAGACTTTCTTGGAAATATTTGATATCTGTAAATCACAAAATCTTACTTCAACTCTCTTATTGATACCATGTGCATTGATTCAGAAATTTATATAACATTAAGTTAATTAATTGTTGTTCCTGCACCGGAGCTTAGTCACAGTTTTGTTTCACATTTAATACTTTGATAATATTTTCACTGTCAAAGCCAAGAAACAAAACTGCCCCTAAGACTAGCTTGTCCTCACAAAGTCTTTTATGCATGAAGGCATGCTTCCTCCAGCTTAGCATGAAGAGTAGAATGAAAGTTTATCTTCCTCATACAGTAACAGAATGGGCGTTTTCCTAGCTAATTCCCCCAGAAAATGAGACTATCATCCATTTGCATACAATGAAAATGTTTAGCTGTATGTTACAGGTCTATCCTGGGCTGGCAAACAGATCTTCTGAAGTGTTCCTTTGTAATGGAAGGATTGTCTTCTATCATTCTCCAGGGAGAAGATTTGTGAGGCTGGGTAAAATTGTTGAACTCTTCTCATGGCTGACAAAAGCTGGTTTTCATCATTAGGAGAAATTCTCATATTGATCAAATTCTTCCCAAAGCTTATCAGTTCCATGTGAAGTCACTTGAATTTGCCCATTACTTTGTTTCTTTTGCAAGCCAGAATTTTTTCTCCTCATCGCAAAAAAAAAAAAAAAGAAAGAAAAAAAAAGGTCCTGAAAACTTTCAGTACTTCCCTGGATACTGGAACTGATATACTACGGTTCCTTACAGATCCTCACTCATGCAGTTTTCCTACATCCTCCAAGATGATCCATGTTATTTTTTTTCTCACTATAGTACCTTATGCATTCCTGTCTTCTTATTGGGTGTTTGTTTCGTGATCTCACTATCTGGCCAGTCCTTTGTTCTGATTAATCAACAGGGAAAGAAGAAGAGACATCCTTTTCCACCATCATGACCCTAATTTGTGTTTTTCTTTTCTGCTTATATTTACAATGCTTTTCAGCAATTTGAGATGTTTATTACTCTGTCAGTTTTGTCTGTGATTGGTCAAAGTGTTTGTTAATTGTTAGGAAAGCAACAGAAGATCGACACAGAATATAGACACTTGAGTGTTATTGTTTGTACTTTAGAAAGTGATCTAGCTACTTGTGTTGAACAACGACAAAAAACCCCAAACAAAACCTAAGCGCAATGCAACAAACATACTTTTTTTCTGTCTTAAAAATTCTATTTCATAACTGCATATTGGAAAGCAAAGTGATCTTTACAATCATCTGAGAGCTACTACATGATAGCCAAGGGTTGTCACTCAATATTTCATGAAGGGAGCAGATCCATAGCCTCATTCAAGTTGGAAGGGATGTCAAGAAATCTCTAGTTCAAACTGTTGCTCAGAGCTCCGAGGCCAGATCAGGTGGTCCAGGTCTGTATCCAGTCTGATCTAGAAAAACTTCAAGGGTCACAGAATCACAGAATCCCAAGAGTTGGAAAGGACCTCAAAAGATCATCTACTCCAACCCCCCTGCAAGAGCAGGGTAACCTAGAGTACATCACACAGGAACTTCTCCAGGCAGGCCTTGAATATCTCCAATGTAGGAGACTCCACAACCTCCCTGGGCAACCTGTTCCAGTGCTCTGTCACTCTCACAGTAAACAAGTTCTTCCTGATGTTAACATGGAACCTCCTATGCTCCAGTTTACACTCATTGCCCCTTGTCCTACCAATGGACATCACTGGAAAAAGCCTAGCTCCATCATCCTGACACCCACCCTTTACATATTTGTAAACACTGATGAGGTCACCCCTCAGTCTCCTCCAAGCTAAAGAGACTCAGCTCCCTCAGCCTCTCCTCATAAAGGAGGTGTTCCACTCCCTTCATCATCTTTGTGGCTCTGTGCTGTCCTTCCTGAACTGAGGGGCCCAGAACTGGATGCAATATTCTGGATGGGGCCTCACCAAGGCAGAGTAGAGGGGGAGGAGAACCTCTCTTGCCCTACTAACCGCTCCCTTTCTAATGCAGCCTAGGATGCCATTTGCCTTCTTGGCCACAAGGGAACGTTGCTGGCTCATGGTCATCCTCCTATCCACCAGGACCCCCAGGTCCCTTTCCCCTTCACTCCTTTCCAGCAGGTCAACCCCCAACCTGTACTGGTACATGGGGTTGTTCTTCCTCAGATGCAAGACTCTACACTTGCCCTTGTTGAATTTCATCAAGTTTCTCCCTGCCCAACTCTCCAGCCTGTCCAGGTCTCGCTGAATGGCAACACAGCCTTCTGGTGTGTCAGCCACTCCTCCCAGTTTAGTGTCATCAGCGAACTTGCTGAGGGTACACTCAGTTCCCTCATCCAGGTCGTTGATGAAGATATTAAGCAGCACTGGTCCCAGCACCAACCCCTGAGGGACTCCACTAGTCACAGACCTCCAGATAGATTCTGTGCCATTGACCACAACTCTCTGCCTTCTTCCTTTCAACCAGTTCTTGATCCACCTCACTACCTGATCATCAATCCCACACTTTCTTAGCTTATCTATGAGAATGCTGTGAGAGACAGTATCAAATGCCTTACTGAAATCAAGAAAAAACATATCTACCGCTCTACCATCATCCCTCCGCCTATTTACTTCCTCATAGAAGGCTATAAGGTTGGTCAAACATGACTTCCCCCTCATAAAACCATGTTGGCTGTTCTTAATGAGTCCCTCATCCTTGATATGCCTAGAGATGGAGTCAAGAATAAGTTGTTCCATCACCTTTCCAGGGATGGAGGTAAGGCTGACTGGTCTATAATTACCCGGGTCCTCCTTCTTGCCCTTCTTATAGACTGGTATGACATTTGCCATCCTCCAATCCTCAGGCATCTCGCCCGTTTCCCACGACTTACCAAAGATGATGGAGAGTGGCCTAGCAATGACCTCCGCCAGCTCCCTCAGCACCCGTGGGTGCAATCCATCTGGACCCATCAATTTATAGATGTCCAGATTGCATAGCTGATCCCTAACCCAATCCTCATCTACCAAAGCAAACTTCTCCTTTGTCCTGACTCCTTCTGGGGCTATAGGAATCTGGGGTCCCTGGAGGGAGTCTGCAGGAGTAAAGACAGAGGCAAAGAGAGCATTCAGCACCTCTGCCTTCTTTATATCCTCTGTCTCCAGGGCACCCACCTCATTCAGCAGTGGGTCTATATTGCCTCTTGTGTTAGTTTTATTTGCTATGTATTTGAAGAAACCCTTTCTATTGTCCTTAACCTGATTAGCAAGATTAATTTCCAAGGAGGCCTTAGCTGTCCTAATTGCCTCCCTACATCCTCTAACAACTGTCCTATATTCCTCCCAGGCGGCCAGCCCCTCCTTCCATAATCCATAGATTCTCTTTTTCCACATGAGTTTGCCCAGCAGTTCCTTGTTTAACCACTCTGGTCTTCTAGCTCCCTTACTTGGTTTCCTACCCATTGGGACACTCTGATCCTGAGCTTGGAAGAAGTGGTCCTTGAATGCTGGCCAACTATCTTGAACCCCTTTACCACCTAGTACCCTTTCCCATGAGACTTCCCTTAACAGTTGATTGAAGAGACCAAAGTTGGCCCTTCAGAAATCCAGAACTGTGGCCTTGCTAGGTATTCTATTCCTCCCACACAGGATCCTAAATTCCACCATCTCATGGTCACTGCAGCTAAGGCTGCCATTGACCATCACCACTTCAACCAAACCCTCCTTGTTGGTGAGTACTAAATCCAGCAGAGTTCCTCTCCTAGTTGGTTTGTCCATCATTTGCATTAAGAAGTTATCAATGCACTGGAGGAACCTCCTAGACTGTGAGTGTTTGGCTGTGTGAGTCTTCCAGCAAATATCGGGGTAGTTAAAATCCCCCATGAGGACCAAGGCATGTAGTCACCAGGCTACTTTCAGTTGCCTGTAGAAAGCCTCATCAACTCCTTTGTCCTGATCAGGAGGTCTATAATAGACCCCCACAACTGTATCACCCATGCCAGTCTTTCCCTTAATTCGTACCCACAAACATTCCACTTGCTCCTCATCTGACCCCAGACAGAATACATTCTAGTCACTCTTTCACATAAAGAGCGGCTCCACCACCTCGGTTTGCTGACCTATCTTTCCTAAAAAGGACATAGCCATCCATGACCACATTCCAGTCATGTGAGCTGTCCCACCATGTCTCTGTAATTGCCACCAGATCATAACCTTTAGACCTCACACAGACTTCTAACTCCTCTTGTTTATTCCCCATCCTGCGTGCATTGATGTACAGGCATTTCAGGGAGCGAGCAGAGCACGCTGATGTCACCCTCGGGAGGCAGGAGGCCTTCTGGTCTTCATTAATACTAGAATAATGCCCCACTAGTTCAAACCCAGATACAACCCCCTCGCACTTTGAATCTAACCTGAAGCTCTGTGAATGAGCTCTGCTAACTCTTGTCCTTTTTCCCCTGTGGGACAGGGTCTAAAGAACTATCTTTTCCCACAAATGAAACAATAGATTGATAGTCCTCCCTAGTCCGCCATCCTTCAAGCCCTAGCATGTTTCTCTTGGGCTTGTCCCTAACAGGCCCAGTTAAATCCCCTCCCCCCTTCATATCTAGTTTAAAGCCCTGTCAATAAGCCCTGCTAACTCCTGCCCCAAAAAAATTTTCCCCCTCTGGGATTGGTGTATCTCACCTGCCACCAGCAAACCAGGTGTCTCATATAGGGGCCCATGATTGAAATACCCAAACCCCTGCCTTTGGCACTAGTCATGTAGCCATACATTAATCTGCAGACTCTTCCTATTTATCTCTTCACCCTTGCTTGTAACGGGTATGGAGGCAAACACAACTTGTGCTCCAGACCCTCTAACCAGCTGTCCCAGGGCCCTGAAGTCTCTCTTCATTGCCCTTGCCCTTCTTGTAATAATTTCATCACTGCCAACCTGAAAAACCAGCAGCAGATAGTAGTCAGAGGGCTGCACCAGATCAGAGAGCTTCTTTTTAACATCTCTAATCTGAGCCCCAGGTAGGCAGCAGACTTCCCTGTGGGATGGATCCGGTCGACAAATGGGCCCTTCTGTTCCCTTCAGAAGGGAGTCACCCACCACAATTACTCTTCTTTTCTTCTTGGTTGGGGAAGTTCTAAGGCATGGGGGTGAGTGACAAGCCCTAGGTGACTCACTAGATAGATGTACCTCTCCATCTCCATTTACCTGGCCCTGTAGTCCCAAGACCTCATATCTGCTATTCAAGAGCAAGTGGGAGGGAGGAAGGGATTGTGAGGGTTTTCCCTTACCTCTCTGAGGAGGGACCTCCCTCTATACCTCCTTGTCCCTTAAGTTCGCTCCTTCTGTCTGATGGTAGAAGGGAAGGGGATCCATCACTTGCTCAACCACTTCCCTCTGCCCTTGCCTTAGGGTGTGGCTCCACCAATCTATTTCACTTTCACATTCCCTGATGGCTCTCAACCTTTCTACCTCCTCCCTCAGTTCAACCACCTGCCTGAGCAGATCATTTATTTGCTCACAGCGAACACAAGCAGTGTCACTGTCTCCCTCCAATACAAGTGCCGGGCTCAGGCATTCGTTGCAGCCAGAGACCTTCACAGAGGGATACTGCCTAACTTTCCTAGACTGCCTAACTTTTGTGGACTGCCTGCTTGTCCACTTGGTGAATTTTTAGCAGTAGGTTTCCCCTGCTTCACTCTGGTGTGAGTTGCTATATTTCTGGTATTGTCTCCTCTAGTTAGCACAAAACTAAACTTTGCCAGGGAGCACACTTGGATTTCCTTCCTATGTTTGCTCCAGCAGTACTACAGATGTTAATTTGATTATGCCTAAGGATAATCAAATGCCTTCTCTGAATAGCCAAGTACATAGATCTTGGTTCAACAGTGACATAGATTTTTTTTTAATGATCAGTCACTAAACCTCCAAATTTGTTAGTAGCTGCAAGACTGAAAATTACCTGAATTCCCTGTGCTTTGTAGCAGAGAAGCAGGCTTTTATACTGACTTTCAGTTAGCTGTGTATCAGGGTGCCAAAACCCAGGCACCCAAGCAAAAACCTGAGAAGATGTCTCTGAGAACTTGTCCTTTGCAAGATTTTATGCTTAGTTTAGGTCTGAGGTTTAAAGGCATACCCCACAGGTTTTGGAATTGTTGGCTGTACTGCAGGTTTTCCACTGTGTAGCCAGGAATGTGAAATTTACAGGTCTGGAGAAAACAGAAAGTGCAAGATTAGCAAGACTAGCAGTTTGTTTTGCAAGAGATAATGTTTCTATTTCCTGGATGCTTTATCTTTACTTTGAATAGAATGGCGACAAGACACACAACACTTGTGTGCTGCCTTCCCAGCTGTGCATAATAACACAGGAATACAACTGGAGTGTATGTGTTTGATCCTTTCCTGTTTTGTGTTCTTCAGAGTCATGTAGAAAATGATAGTATGGTGCAGTGGTATTTCACTGTAAGGAATTAAATACTAAATCTTTTTTCCACCATCAATTTAAAAGGGTTTTTTTGGGTTTTTGGCTTTCCCCCAGTATTAAAAATAGTTTAATGTGTGTTTCACAACAGTTTTATGAAAAAGATATTGATTCACCTTTCATAGTTGCATAATTAAATGCTTTATGTGTTCTGTTTTCTATACAAGTAAAAAATGTTGCCATGGTATTCTCTATATTTAGAACTGAAAATATTATATACAATCAGTGTCTTTGTTGTTTTACATAGAACAGTCTCAAAATTCATCTGCTTAAATACTTCATGTCTCCTATAAAGTGTTTTTGGAGGAGACTTTTCACATATCCTTGAAAATCTGATGAACAAAGTTGCAAAATCAAGCAAATAACTAGTTTTGCTACATAAACCACTCCTAAAACTTAACAAGAAAGCATTACTTCAAATAGTTTTTAAGTGTTGATGACTGAAAAACATTGAAATTTTGGAATTTTTGAGTAAATATAAACTTGGGATTTTTTTTTTAATATATTATAATCCAACTTTAAATGTAGACATACTTTTATTGAGTTACTGATTTCTGGATTCTTTGAATCCTTTAATACAAGTAAATAATAAGAATTCTATAAATGCTGCACAGAGTTTGAAATAAGGAATTACTGTTATGTGAAAACTAGTTTGTTAGCATGTTCTCACCAGTTCAGGGCTGAGTTAAAAAAGAAAAGAAAGCAACAAAGTTCTATAGGAATGTGTGTGAACTTCATAAAATTCAAACTCATTTGTTAACAAATGCATAATAAACAAAAAAATAGAAGACTGGAAGATATTAGGAATATTTTACCAAAGAATATAAGTACTGTTTTTGAGTGAAAAAAAATTTTGAATCTATGGCTTAATACAACAGTGTCTGTGTACTCATGATGAATTGCAGGAGGGAACTGACATACCACTTTGTGTTAATGCATTGTGTAGGAAAAAGGCACATAATCTGACAAAATTAAATATCAGAAGTTACTAGCTTTTAAATTACTGCAATTTAGAACCTCATTTTCAAATAATATTTTTGACTTTTTTTCTTTTTTTAATTTTATATCTAATCCAGATCCATTTAAAGGACTGATACAAAAAGCAAAAAATCAAAAAATGAAATAAATCACTTCTACTTTATTTTCATGTCATATGATTTTTCTTATTAAGACCTGATTCATTTAAACAATGCAAAGAGCACCTCAAAATTGCTTTATTTTTCCATCTAAAATAAATCTCTTGTTCATTCATTCAAAATAAATTTCAAGAAATTTATTTTAGCTGGAAAAATATAGCAGTTAAGTGCATGCAATTGTGTGAACAACATTTCTAGATAAAGAATAAAAAAATACATGGAAATTCTCAAATCTATGTGAAATCTTATCTCATATATACATATATACACCATGAGCTTAAGAAAAATATTCTTAAATAAGAAGGGGTTTTTAGACTCAAATACTTTTTTGAAATTCAGGTTTCACTTTGATCAAAGCAAAATTTGAAGCTCAATTTTCTTTCTTTTTATTAAATCTTGGAAATGTATTTAAATCATGAAGGCAGATTTCTAAATTGCCATTGCTTAAAAAGAATGAAAGCAAGAGATTTGGCATAAAAATATGTGAGGCATCAGTATTATGAAATTTTGGGTTACAACAGCAGAATGTAAAGTATTCTCTGCTCTCTCTTATCTCAATAAAAACTTTGGGTTTTGATTGATAGACAGAATATTTTTTGAAAAGGGAAAAATGTATTCATAGCAAACAAAGAGAAGTAATATATACAGAGGGCAAAACATGTCAGGAGAAAGCCAGTGATTTAAGGTTTATTTGATTGTGGTTTGGGATTTTTTATTTATTTTTTTATCTCCTTGCTTATTAGTCTGATAAAAAAAAAATTACAGAGGTTAATGACCAATCAAATCCATAGCATTCTGGTGAAGCAGGACATTGCTACATTGCTGTGGTGTTTTTAAGGTTGATTAGATACTCCAATCCATAGTGCACTTGCACTTTTACGTACATAGTCTATTCTACAAAGAGGGTTACAAATTCTTTACCGTATGTGATTTCAGCAAGACTGGACTGATAGGTCAATTCTCATTTAAATCTGTAGTTAATCATAAATGTCTTAGCCTACAAATGACATTTTGTTTAACACAGCATTTAGCAAAAAAAATAATTGATGTCTTCTATTGCTACTGTTATACTTCTCTTGGTTTTCTTGTGGAGTCGTCAACATAAATAATGAGATTCTTACCCTATACTGGTCATGATTAATTGAAGACCAAATATTTTAGATTAACCAACATCTCATTTATTTTGTTGTATTGCTTCAAATTATGATAACAAATGCTCCATTTATTATCTATATCTTGGGAACAAAGCTTCCAAAGAAAGGCAAATACACAGACACACACACACAAACCTGAATAATGCTGAAATGATATTGCAGATATAATTTACAATTACTGTAAACACACTGGCATATTTGGAGTATCTCAGTTAAATTACAAATAAATAAGAAGCCATAAGGCACTAAACTTTCTACTCTAAACCAAGTCCAAGAAAAATATCTCATATAGCTTCTACTAAAAAACAACACTTTGTTTTCCTCTAAATGCTTACTTGTCTATTTGGTCTGCATATTAAAACAAGAAAGGAATGTCATACACAAAGCTTGTTTTACAGAAAATTCTAGTACTTTTTCAATTACAGCAATAATTTAACAGAGCAATGAGTAAAAAAAATAAAAATTAAAAAAAAAATATTGCTACATAATAAAACCACAATATTACTGCAACTATTTCCTTGCTTCATTGACTTCCTATATGCTACTTTTCTTGGTTCTTCTGGCAAGAACTTTTTTTTTTTCCAGTATTAGCAATGCATTCTAACTGCCAATTTAATGGATCATTTTAACTACTTAGCCAGAAGTTTGAACACAATAGCTTTCCAAAAAGCTCTTCAATAGTCTGTCTTTTGTGGTCTTAAGCATACATTGACATTTTTAACAGCTCACTCTCACAACCTTTTTCAACTCCTGTTGCAGCTTCTTCTCTACACATAATTCTACAAATATAAAATAAAAAAATAAATCTTCTGCAAGGATGTTTGGTGGTATTTCATACTTCATGGACATGCTCCTATCTTACTAAACTTCACAGTTTGCATAGCAGAAATTACTTTTATCCTCATTAGTTTCTTGGAGCTAAAAATTAAAATCTGCTCCTCTTCTGCATTCTTCTGTAATTTCATTCCTTATCCAACTTTTAGAAGTTGAATAATTGCCAAGGAATAAGGAGAGGAAGAAAAAAAGTAATTGTGGAAGGTGAGATGATAAGTGTAAACAGTGAAAGGACCCAGAGTAGGGTATGGTTTTGATTTTACTGAATTGAGTGATTATGCAGATAATTTTCTTTCTGAAAGAACGATATCTGATTATCTAAGGAACAGAGAAAATAACGTACTTGTTCTTCCTGCTAGTGGAAAGTTTGTTTTAGGCATATGAGTGTATTTTAAAGGTAAGATGCTGTATTAATTTTTCAGAATGTTAAATACCTGATGACTTTATGTCAGAAATTACTAAATTACAGTCTTGAAACCAGGCTAATTTAAGTTATAACTCTTCTTCATGTTACATACTTTGGCACATATAACACATAATATATTCCACAAACAGTCTTTATACATCTTGGTTTAAAGTAGCAAAAGAACTCCCCTACTGAGTAATTATATAGCAAAAAATTAAAGAACCTGTAAAACTCAGAAAACCATATCCCTGTATAAGCTGAGCAAAACTGGCTGCAAAACTGGTGGGCAGGGTGACTGAAGCCATCATTGTTCTCCAAATACAGGAGACAGGAAATGGCAAGCATATTGGGCAGTAGAATAAAATTTTTATAGTGTGCATAATTGATATAAGGTACAAATCAAAAGATGCATAAATTCCTCATGACTTCAGTTCCTCTTATTTCACTTACAAATAATATAAAATGCAAGTATTTGTGAAGGGACTGGAGAAGTAGACAGTGAGGTGGATAGAAAACTAGCTGAATTGCCAGGCACAAAAGATTATGATCAACGTGAAGTGCAGCTGGAGGCCTGTCACTCATGGTGTACCCCAGGGCCAGTACTGTTGGGATACATCATAGTGTACTCCAACATTCATTGTGTACTCGTGTCACTCATGGTGTACGAGGGCCAATGCTGTTTAACATCTTCATTAAAGAGCTGAATGATTAGATAGGGTACACTCTCACCAAATTCACAGATGATACAAAATGGGGAGTAGGAAGTGTGGCTGATTCATTAGATCTTGCTGCCATTCAGAGGGACCTGGACATGCTGGAAGAATGGAAAGAGAGCAATTTCATAAAGTTCAGCAAAGGGAAATGCCCAGTTCTGCATGTGGGAAGGAATAACCCATGCAGCAGTACAGGTTAGGGGCTGACTGACTGGAAAGCAGCTTGGCAAAGAAAGACCCCTGAGTCCTGGTGCAGTGCAGCCAGCAGTGTTGCCAGTAAGTCATCAGAGATTATCCCTCTGCTCATCACTGCTGAGGCATATTTGGGGTGCTGTGTCCAGTACTGGACTCCTCAGCACATGGGAAGGCACAGATACGTTGGAGAAAGCTCAGCAAAGGCCCATAAGGTTGAGGATGGGAGAGAAGCAGCTGCCATACAAGGTGAGGCTGAGTGAGCTGAGACTGTTCAGTCTGGACAACAAAAGGCTCAATGGGTCTTGACAATCTGTATAAATACTTGATGTGGGCCAGGAAGGAGATGGAGCCAGACTCTTCACCATGGTGCCCAGTGATAGGACAAGAAACAATGAGCACAAACTGAAATACAGGAAATTGTGTCTGAACACAAATTTTTCTTTGTGAAAAAGGTTTTTCAAACATGAACAGATTACCAGGAGAGCTTATGGACTTCCCTTTCTATAGGTACTAAAAACCTAACTGGACAATTGTGCTGTGCAACTTTCTGTTGGGCACTGCTCTGAGCCTGGGAATATATTGAGATAGTCTCTAGAAGTCCCTGCCAACCTCAACTATTCTGAGCTTTTGTGGTTCTGTCATTTGAATACTTACACATGTATTCCTCAGAAACAGTGTGGAATTGCATCATCATTTAGGGTCATTTACTTTAATGTAAAGGTATTATTATATTGTTTTCTTCATAGTTTGTGAAGAACCTTTAACTATGAAACTGAAGCAACATTAGTCATAAAACCTGCAATATTTTTAGGTCTTAGATATTTTCTTTGTCTATTCAGATCTTGATTGTTCTAATAGATTTTTTCTCCTTCTAGATTTGTGGAAGGCCATCTGTGGAAAAGCAATAATCTACTCCTTTAATTCTGGAAATCAAATTACTCTGCTTTGTTCTGCACAGCAATGTTATTGAGAGACTGTATAATTGAAAAATGTTTGGTGTTTCAGTTAACCCTGGCTTTGCTGCACTCACTTTTGAAACACTGATTTATTTGCAAGAATTCCAGTGTTAGTAGACTAAGCAAACATCCTGCATCTGGGCACCAAGATAAATAACATGACATGATATATTTAGAAAATTATAATATAAGCCAGGAGAAATATAAACAGGAGGGAGATAATGAATTCTCTTGCTATGAAACTGTGGAACAATTAGGGTCGCTGAAGAGAGAATTTGAGAGAAGACGGAGATTTTTCTCATTCTCCTCCATGAATAAATCAATATGCTGCAAGACCAAATATTGGCGCTGCACATTCATTGCTTATGTACATCTGTATTGTTACTACTGGTAATTCATACAATGTATCATTTAGAAATTTTAAGATTGAACAGCAGTTTAGGTGAAGAATTTCTTAATGAGACATCTGATAGGAGTATTTACCATAGCAATAAAGCAGTAGGCTGGCATGTGTATGAGGCTGCAATGAATCCATACCCTAAGTGCTTGAAAGCCAAATGTCTTTAAAAATTCTAAATTAATACAAACAACCCCGTTGTTCAAAGCAGTTATATACCCACATTACTTCAACCGTGTGCTTATTAGGGTTGCTAAACTGGAATGGACTTCTGCTTTTCTGCATCCGGTCACAAGTTTTGCAGTGTCTCTTCTGCACAGATTTTAAATTTTTCCTTAATAAAGCACAATTTTGAGAGTGTTAGTCTCCCTCTCTCTTCCCACTAAGGAAAACAGTTCTGAGCAGAAAGGCAGTAAAAAAATATTAAGAAAGCAATTATATTTCCTGTATCAATTATTGTTTTATAACTTCCATTTTAATGCTTATCTGCTCTATCTGGATGCTTTTTTCTTATCTCTAGCTGCCCATTAAGCAGCTGTTGGTAGCCTAACTGTCACATCCTATTCACTTTTTGATGAGAAACTTAATTTTGAATATTCACAAGTTCCATCTAAATGTTTACATGATGGCTTGCAACTAATTAAGTTCCACTCTCTTGGACTGTGCACTCTGACAGTCCCTCTTCTTTTCATTTTCCCCCTGGTTGTCTCTTCTGTCATTCTGTGTCTTGGCTGTATGCCTGGAATATATTTTCTGCTCAGATAGAACCTGTCTCCAAACTCCTCAAAACACTGTGAGAAAGGAGCCCTCCACTTTTTTCCCGGTTAAAATTATCAGGATGGAATGTACCCAGACATACTCATAGCTTCACAGCCCACCCAATGACTTGGCAACTTTGTCCTCTTCTGTTCCTATCACTATAAAAATATCTTCAACAGAGATCTTACATTTGTAAACAAGCATGCTGAACTATGTGCAAACCAGTTCTAATCTCATATAGAGTTCATTTGCAAACTCCTTCTGGTGAGGAATATTGTTTATAGCACAATGCAGAAGCACCTAAGTAGTTTGAAATATATGGGAATAAGAATAAACAAACTTGATTCTGACACTTGTTAGGACAAAGAATAATAATGTCTTCTGTTCCATTCTTACTATAACTTCAAAAATTGTTACTATCTTTTATTAACAGTAACTTTTAGTACTCTTCAATAATAACTTGGCATTTCCCATTAATTAATTAAAAGACCATTCCCCTATTTGCTCCATGTGCTCACTGTTTTACTCATTTGGCTGTCAGGAGAATAACTGGATTTTCCAACCCAAAGAAGAAAAAGACACAAGTTCTTTAAGCTCCTAGGAAATCATTGCAGCAGTGGTCCCGTATTATCACATTGCTGTTTGGTTGCCCTTGCTGCTGTTCCCCATGGCTTTCCCTTCAGAAACCATGTCTTAGTAGGAATTGTCTACTATGATTGCAGAATGGGTCCAAATCTATTATAGGACTGAAAAGTACTGTACACATTACAGTTAGAGTGCCATAGTACACAACCTCCTCGTTAACTTTGGATGACAAAATTATTTTTACATGTACCATACGCTTTTGAATACATTTTCAGGATTTTAATATTTGAAGAGCACTTCCACTGTGACACATTAATATACTTTGAATTAGAAACTCATACAAATTTCATTAGCTCTTGTCAAAATTTTATCAACAATTATCAATTTTTTTGCTGCATGCGAAAGGGAAAACTTAAACTTTTACACAAGCATGTAAATTGTCTGTTAAACATCCATGGACTCACAATAAAGAGTGGAATAGATTAGTGTAATCAACATGTAATTAATCTTGAGACAGAAATATATTTAAGCACTGAAACTGTTCTCAGTGAACTGCAATCAAATATTACAGCCTTAATTCCTTCTTATTTTTTCTTTTTTTTTTCTCCCTTGTGCCAGAGTGCATTTAACATTTGTCTTATGAAAGCATTTCTAAATTCTGTGCTGTAGCTTTGTTCTTATGCAAATCCTGCTGAAACTATCTGAAATGGTACAGGAGGCATGTGCCTTACGCAGAAGTAATTCTCACGAAAAAGAAGAATGAGAAATGAGAAAATCTCAGTTTCAAGGGTTGAGATACTCCTGCTAGTTCTGTAATAGGTACTGTTCTTTTTTGAGCTGGGATAGAGTTAATTATCTTTCCAATAGCTGGTGCAGTGCTGTGTTTTGGCTTTAGTTTGAGAACAACTCTGATAACACACCGATGTTTTTGTTTTTGCTCAGTAGTGCTTACCCCTATCAAGGACTTTTCAGTCTCTCATGCTTGGCCAGCAAGGAGGAGCATGGGAAGCCAGGAGGGAGTAGAGATGGGACACCTGATGCAAACTAGCCAAAGCAGTACTCCATGCCACAGCATGTCATGCCAAGTATGTGAACTGGGGGGAGTTACCTGGAAGGGATCAGTCGCTGCTCAAGAATAGGCCAGGCATTAGTGAGCAGTTGGTGAGCAATGGTATTCTGTATCACTTGGGTTTCTTGGGTTTTAGTCTCTCTGCCTTTTTCCTTTTCCTTTTCCATTACTATTACTTACTACTAGTATTATTATTATTATTGCTATTAGTTATTATTACATTTTTTTTTCAATTATTTAGCTGTTCTTATCTCAGCATATGGGTTTTACCTTTTTCTGATTCTCCTTCCCATCCCCATTGTGGAAGGGAGGCAAAGAGGAAGGGGAGTGAACAAGTGACTGCATGGTACTGAGTTGCCAGCTGGGATTAAGCCATTACAGGTACTAAGAACAACTGTTTACCCTCTACCTCTGTGGAAAAAAGAAGATACTATTGCAGGTAATCACTAATAGTAGGACTACTGGCATAGGAAATATTCTGCAGTACTATGACATGGAACCGGCAGCTTAAAGTACATGGCTGGCCAGGAGAACAAGTGAGAGATACTGTTGTAAAGGAGGTATTGTCTCCTCCTCTGAGCTTAAAATATCACTTAAAATACCAATGGTGAGGTCTTGGATGCCAAGTCTCTAATTGTATCATTCCCTGTTTTTACTGTCTGTGCTTCAGTTTTGCTGATGGAGAAAAACACATGAGCCACCATTTTGCCAAAAAGACTGAGTAGTGTGGGGAATCAAGGGAGGAGAAAAAAAGTGCACTTAATATTTAATATAAAGGTACTCATATTCTTCCTTTACTCATAGTCTTCATTATCATGACTACCTAATATTATTATACCATCTTGCACACCTAGTAAGGCCTAATTGAGCTGCTGCCTCTTCTGTACACAATGCACAAGGAACTGTGTTCTGAAGAAGAATGGAAGTTTTTACGCATGTCACAACACTGAGCAAACATAACACCATACCATTCCACTTACCATTGCATAATATAAGAAGTTGATCTTACACTCACCAGTATAAAAATAGAGACAAAATATGGAACAGTATTTGGCTAAAGAAAATTACTTGAATGGGGACCTGTTGGTTTCTTTGAATGGTATGTAGTAAGGAAATGGATTTATTAAAGTCTAAAGAAAAGAAGGGGAAGAGGGGATCTTATTGCTACCTACAACTGCCTCCTGTACAACCATGAAGAAGACCAGGCCAGACTCTCCTTGGAGGTAAAGGAGAGGCCAGCAAACACATACAAGGGAAATTCCAGTTTGATATTAGGAACAAATCTCGATAATGATAGTAATCAAACACTGTATCAGGTCACCCAGAGAGGCCATAAACCAGAGTATGGGTGAAAAAGCGTAAAGCAGTATCCTCAAAAATGTTCATTAGGGGGTTTCTTCAGTAAGAAGTTCTTCACTGTAAGGGTGGTGAGGCACTGGAATGTCTTGCCTAGGGAAGTTCTGAATGCTCCATCCCTGGCAGTGTTCAAGGCTAGGTTGGACAGAGCCTTGGGTGACATGGTTTAGTGTGAGGTGTCCCTGCCCATGGCAGGGGGGTTGGAACTAGGTGATCTTAAGGTCCTTTCCAACCCTAACTATCTATGATTCTAATATGAAGAAAAGACAGAGGAAGAAGGAAAGTTTACAGCATCTTTCTCTGTCCAAAAGGATATTATGTAGCTTAAGTGAAATTTTTAGCATTCAGCCTGAAGGATAAGTAGTACAGATCTTATCTATTAATTGCACTGAGATAATTTCTATAGTCTTCAAATGCTTTTATAGGAGTACCATTCAACCAAAACAGTACTTCTACAGCTAACATCACAGTACGGGTCAGCTGCTATCACAGTTAGACAGCTATGAAATAGCTACTGGCTTATCAGAAAAGGTGGATTAATTAAGAAAATCATTGTGAGTATAAAAGTTTGTTGTCTGTAATTTGGCATTACACAGATTTGTATTTAACAAATAGAGGGTTACATTAAAATTCTGAATCAAAACCCTATTTTTGCCATATATTTCTCAGAAAAAATGAAGTTTGTTCTATAGGAAGCAGTACATAGATGCTGCAGGACAGTCCTAAGTCTAGGATAATTGCTATCCTTTTCTACCTGCAGTATCATTGTGGGCCAACTTTGGAATGTTTCTCATGGTGCTTTTAGAGGGAAACTCAGATGTTTCCTGAGTATATTTACTTTCATCCAGATGTCATAGATACATTACTTAGGGTGATATCTGTTAGAAGAAGTGAGTGAGGTCTTTCTTGACAAGTGCCATGATATTCTTACTGTAAGATATTTAATCACCTCATCAGGACACGTGCAGCCTGCTGATACCATTGGCATCCTCTCAGATCCCAGAGATATCTACAATATTGAGAGTGCTTTAAGGATTTCTGTAACAGGCACCTGTTAGATCCTCTATCTGGGAAATAGAACTGATGGGACATTGTGCATTCAGAGTCCACCTTACAGCACATTAATTTCCCTGTGAAAATGAGCCTTTAATTTCTCTTTAACTTCTTTCAATTCCTTGTAGCCTGCAGAGGCATGACACCACCAAGTAAAAAGGCATTCTAAATTAAGAAATCTAGCTGCCTCCCCATTGTCACTAAGAGAAATATCACTCTTATTTTCAGACAAGATGGAACAGCAGATAATGTTGCTCAAACCAGACTATGGCACTTGTTTTCTATTTTGGAGTTTTAGTCAAGCAGCATAAATGTCTCGTATAACAACCATGTTAATTAATATACTTGGTTTTCTTTTTCCCTTAAGGAATCACAAAAACTGTCATGAAAAAAAAAGATGCATTTGCTCCCCAAATTATATAAATTTAGATATTAATATAAAGGTAGTTGTTTAAGAATTTTGGTTGCTTGATGTTGGTTTTTTTTTGAGTCTGGCAAAGTTGAAAATAAATACTTCTAACTATTTATTTGCAATTTCTCATCTGCTGAGTATCTGCTATACAACACACTGTTTTAGGAAATTTCATCTGTTATGGTCTAACAGGAACAAATATATGATAATACATTATACTTTTTGAAATAGATGTTTGGGTTGTTTGGGTTTCTTTTTACTAGTAAGTGACACACCTGAAAAAAGCTTTTTTTTTCCTGGATATATGAAAACAGACCAGCTAACCACCCAAGTTTCTACTGGTGTTTGTGTCCATGTGAAAATAAAAAGGGAGAGAGATTAAGAAAAAAGGAAGCAAAACAGAAGAATGGAGACAAGTAATTATATGATTTTTAAGGTCACTTCTAACCCAAATTCTTCCAGAATTAAAATTCAGAGAATAAGTAGTAAAATGCAGAGAACAGGGAGTTTGTGATCTAATAAGTAGATAGGATATGGCCAATAAGGCAAACCAAACAGCCTTAACCTGTGTGAGAAAAGACAGAATACTCAGTCACCCTCAGTGGACTATGAAGAATGGATGTAGTAGCAGTTTTGAGAAAACATTATTCTAGTAAAGTTTCTTGGCTACTCAACCAAGAGCTGTAAAAGGAAAATACTCTTCTAGGTTGTCTGTAGAGCTGTTTACCTATATGATAAGGAGATACCCCAATGAAAATAGTGCTTAGCACCTCAGGAAGTATCAGACCACACTTGTGAGCATGGTCCCCAGGAATCTGCATAGAATTGGAAAAGTTATTTTGGAATTTAATAGCTTCACAGCTGATTTGTGTACTTTTTCAAGCTATGTTAATTTTTAAGATTTATGGAATAATCTGATACTTCTAAAGCAATCTGCATAATAGCCTTACTTATATATGGCAAGACTCTACCATAATAGAATCATAGAACAGTTTGGGTTGGAAGGAACCTCAAAGATCATCCAGTTCCAAACCCTTGACATGGGCAGGGACACCTTCCACTAGACCAGGTTTCTCAAAGCCCCATCTAACCTGTCCTTAAACACTTCCAGGGATGTATCCACAACTTCTCTGGGTAAAATATTGTTGGATCAGGTTGTGTCTTCTTTTTATTACAGCTTCTAGCAGGAGCTAGAAACAGATCTGACCTGAAGTATATGCCATAAACCAAATATATAATGATCGTAGGTTCACTGAAATCACTCAAACATACAAAGAAAGAAAATACTACTTATATAAATAATCCTAATGAAGTTGTTGAAAGAGGACACTGGAACTGGCTTTAGAAAGGAATTAGATATGACTTTGCAGAAATAATACACTGAAAACCACTCCCTGTGGCTCAGTGAAGACACAAAAACACTCCCAGTGACAGCTTGCTGTACATGACTGGAATCACAGAATCACAGAATCCCAAGGGTTGGAAGGGACCTCAAAAGATCATCTACTCCAAACCCCCTGCAAGAGCAGGGTAACCTAGAGTACATCACACAGGAACTTCTCCAGGCAGGCCTTGAGTATCTCCAACGTAGGAGACTCCACAACCTCCCTGGGCAACCTGTTCCAGTGCTCTGTCACTCTCACAGTAAAGAAGCTCTTCCTGATGTTAACGTGGAATCTCCTATGCTCCAGTTTACACCCATTGCCCCTTGTCCTACCAATGGACATCACTGAAAAAAGCCTAGCTTTTTCCTGACACCCACCCTTTACATATTTGTAAACACTGATGAGGTCACCACTCAGTCTCCTCCAAGCTAAAGAGACTCAGCTCCCTCAGCCTCTCCTCATAAGGGAGGTGTTCCACTTCCTTAATCATCTTTGTGGCTCTGCGCTAGATTCTTTCAAGCAATTCCCTGTCCTTCTTGAACTCGGGGGCCCAGAACTAGACGCAATATTCCAGATGCGGCCTCACCAAGGCAGAGTAGAGGGGGAGGAGAACCTCTCTTGCCCTACTAACCACAGTCTTTCTAATGCACCCTAGGACGCCATTTGCCTTCTTGACTACAAGGGCACATTGCATTAACACCATGTATTTTGTCTACAGATAATCTACTAAATGAACTCTCACATCTGATTTCAAACTTATTTCTATAATGAATTTAAGTACTTCTTTTTTTTTTTGCACTGTGAGAACCATTTTTTAATAAATTGTAATTCATTTACTTTTACAGCTTTTAACAGTTATGTATCCTTTCTCTCCGTTTGTATTTTTAAGTAAGTCAGAGGATGTCATAATAGGTCTTCAGATCTATTTATTACCATAGGTATCCTACACATTCAGAAAGAAGAGGAATACATTTAGAAAATGGACAAAGCTTCTGATTAAAAATAATTGATTTAGAGTCCTGAGAAATGAGACTATGATTCATCTAAAACTGTCAGGCTGATCTCTATTAACTTATGGTTTGGACCTTTAACAGGATAAATTATCTCAAACACTGAAATGGAAAAATGGTTTTCTCTGCCAAATTGTACTAGTTTTGTCTAGGATAAAGTTAATTTCCTTCATATTTGCTCACATGGGGTTATAATTTACATTTGTGCTGAAAACAGTGCTGATAATACAGGGATGTTTTAGCTAACAAAGGGCAGTGCTTCCACAGGGCCAAGTCCTTTTCTGATCCTCAAACCACCTCACCAGTGAGTAACCTAGGGGTGCACAACGAGTTTGGAGAGCACACACCTGGGACAGCTGACTCCAAATGACCTCCAGGGTATCCCACACCGTATGGAGTCATGCTTAGCTATAGATTATTAGATTTCTTAGCTGGGGGAATAAAAAAGAAGGGGAAGCATTCAGAGTAATGATGATTGTCTTCCCAAGCAACCATGTGCATGATGGAACCCTGCTGTCCTGGAAAACTATTAAACATCTGTTTGACAATGGGAAGTAGTGAACTAATTCCTTATTTTGCTTTGCTTGAGTGTGCAGCTTTTGCTTTAACTATTAAACTACATTTATCTCAACCTGTAACTTTTCTCACTTTCACTCACCTGATTCTCTTCTTGATCCTACTGTGGGTGCACAAGCAAGCAGCTGTTTTGTGCTTAGCTCTCTACTGGGGTTAACAAACAACAGAGTGCCATTTTTTTCACTAACATTGAAATAAGTAAGATACCTGTATGATCTCTTACAGTATTACTGGGGTAGTATAACATTAGGGGTTACTACTACTGGGGTATTATAACATAACAGTATAACTAGCTACTGTGTTATTCCTGAAATTTCAGTTGACTGGCAGTAATACAACAAATGATTATACTTAGTCAATAATCCAAGTGTTTATTTTGTTCAAAATGTCATGTAAGGACACCTTGCTCTTCATTAGTTAATGTGGTACCTCTGTGATTAATATCTGCTAATATTGAACTTCTGGTTTCCTAAGCAACCGGGTGAAAGTTTTCAAAACCTTCCTTCTACTAGCTTGATGCTTTAATGAAAAATCATGGGTTTTTTATTGTAAGGAACAGGACTCAGGATGCTGTTGTTTGACTGTACTGATTATTGAATTTCAGTAGAGTTGGAGATTTCAGGATGTAGATAATGAAAATATTTTATTCAGTTTTGGTTGATATTAGCCTGTTCTGACTTACTATAGTAAAGATTTAATATATATATATAAATACAAGTATTGATGCAAAAAACACTGCTGAATTTGGATGGTTTTCATTCCTGCTTTCCAGTTTAATTAAAATTTGCAGGCTACTCTGCAGGATTTGAACAGTACTGTACCTGTTTGAATTACGATTACCAAAGAAGATCTGAAGTTTACAGTTAGGTTCTCAGCAGTATAGTAGGGACAAACAGTCTTGGGTTCTTTATCTCTCTCAGACAGCACAGGAAGCTGAAAATAGATCCTACTACCCAAACTGCTACTCTATTCTCTAGCCTATAAAAGTACTGACACATTTTAATTTATTCCTACAGTTTGATATTTATTTTTTAGATTGCATTTAGGAAGACATAGATTTTTATTTATTTTGGGCAAAAGTAGGGTTTTGCCTTAGTATCAAAACTAAACAAAACAAAGATAATCTATTTTTTTTGTTAGAGGAAAATAATTTCTTCAACTAGAAATAAAATATTTTTCTATGTTATCTAATATTTTTTCTCATTTTTTTAAATCTTATTTTTATCTTTAACATGAAAGTATTTATACAAAAACTATTATTCAGAATTAAGTGAAATTGATTTCTTTAATAATTTGAAGAATAAAATATTGGCACAAATACTTCAGATTTAATATTTTTAATTTAAAATTTTAAGAAAATGCTTGTTGACCTTTTTTGCTTATTCAAAAAATTTCCTTTTCAACCAGGTCTTCAAGTATTTTTGACCTTGTTAGCAATATAAAATTATTACTGAGGAAGAACAAATATTGAAAACTTGAGAGGTTTTAAAATAGAAAGAAACATGGAAACTAAAATCAAACTCGTAATCCTTTAATCACTGTAAAAGTGATATTATCTACTCTACCAGACGCTTGGAAATTAAGTTTGAAGTTATTTCACATCTAGCCAACCTGCTACAATAATTTAGAATAGTTTTTAAATAATACATTTTATTGTAGAGCCAAACATTGTTTCAACATCATTCCTTTTCACTTTAGATCCAAAAAATTTCAGGAGGAAACATCTGTTTGTCATATTTTGGCCAATATTAATGATGAAAATAGTTGGGTTTTTTTTGGTAGACAGGAAAAAGGACTTGAGATTAAAAGACCTGGCACTGTATTCCTAATCTACTTTGACCCACCTAAAAATGTAAGAAAGACACTTCCAAGAGCCACACTGAGACCTTTGTGTCTGGCTGGAGTAAAGTCAACTTTTCCACAGCAGCCCATGTGGTGCTGTGTTTTGCTTTTGTGCTTGAAACAGTGTTGCTAACACACCAAAGTTTTGGCTGGGCTGAACAGTGCTTGTGCAGCATTAGAGTTTTCTATCTACCAATCTGCCCTGCTCCTCACTCCCAGAGGTTGGGAGGATGCAGAGCCAGAACAGCTGACCCAAACTGGACAAAGGGATATTCTATACCATGTGATACTATGCTCAGCAGGAAAAGATAAGGGAGAGGAGGAAGCAGAGGGGATGTTGGTGGTTATGGCATTTGTCTTCCCAAGCAATCATTATGAACGCCAAAGGCCTGCTTCCTGAGTCCTCAACATCTGCTTGTAGTGGGCAGTACTGAATTAATTTATTTCTTTTGCTTTTTTTTTGTGTACAATGCTCTTTCTTCCCTATTAAGCTGCCATAACCTTTATCCACAAGTCTTCTTGCCTTCCATTTCCTTCCCATTATGCAGGGTAGTGGAGTTAGTGAACAGTTGACTAGGTGCTTGTCTGTTGGCTAGAGTCAATCCACCATGCACACAAAATATCAGAAAAAAATATTTCTCACATTTTTGTACTTGCTTTTTGCAGAGAGACTGACAAAATCTCAGTAAAATAAATGCACAAACTTGATAAAGTTGCTTTGGGATTAAAATATGTAATATAGTGGAAGGAGTCTGGCTGCCTTCTGGCCATAAATCAGAGAAATATTGACAAAGAGAGAGAAATATTTAATGGAGGATGCTAAACAAGTCTTTAGTTTTCAACTCATTCTGTGTCTTAGGTGTCTATCTCAGGGTAGCACACTATGTACCTTAATGCAATTGAAATCCAAAACATGAGTTTTCTCCAAGCAGGGCTACTGCTCTGAGCACATAACCCCACTTCCTATCCGATCTCTCCAAAAAATAAGGTAATGAATTCTGTCAATTCAGAGTTCTTTTTAGCAAATGTAAGTAGTTTATGATATTGGAGCAAAGTATTTCCCAATGCTTTCAAATTCTTAGAAGGCAGAAAAGCAGGACATGAAGACATGCTCCATCCCTGGCAGTGTTCAAGACCAGGTTGGATGAAGCCTTGAGTGATATGGTTAGTGTGAGGTGACCCTGCCCATGACAGGGGGGTTGGAACTAGATGATCTTAATGTCTTTTCCAACCCCAACTATTCTATGATTCTATGATTCTGTGATTGCTGAGAACTGAATATCAGGGGAAGAGCAAGATAGTAACATTGCACGTTCATGATCACTTGGATGGATTGATGGGACGGTGCGTGACTATGTAGAAGACCATTGTTGTGGTTTAAACCAAGTCCCCCAACTCCCGGAGAGTTAGGAAGGAGAATCCGAAGAATGTAGACCCCACAGATTGAGATAAGAATGGTTTAATTGCTAAGGCATAACACAAATCACTACTGCCATTACTACTACAAATAATAATGATACAGCCAATAACAAGCGAAAAGAATACAACACCCCACCAGCCACCGACCCACAACTCACTCCACCCTGCCCGGCCGAGCACCGCGTGCTCCCTCCTCCATTTTCCTCTCTAGAGCTCCACCCCTCCAGCCCTCTCTCCCAGTTGCATCCTGGGCATAATGTGCTATGGTGTGGAATACCTCATTGGCTAGCCTGGGTCAGGTGTCCTGTCTCTCCTTCCTCCCGGCTTCCCCTCCTCCACCTGGCTGGAGCACGTGCTCAGAAGAGGCCCTGAACAAAAACAACCTCAAAACATGCTCGCTATCAAGCAACTGTTCCCAGCCCAGAAGTCAAAACACAGCACTGCATCAGCTACAAGAAGGAGAAGAGATGACTACTACAGCTGAACCCATGACAACCATACTAATCTTCAGAACTCTTCATGAGCCTAGGCAAATTTCAAAGAATACTGGAAATGTGACCTTAAGAAACATAGAATCATAGAATAGTTAGGGATGGAAATGACTTTAAGATCACCTAGTTCCAACTCCCCTGCCATGGGCAGGGACACCTCACACTAAAACATGCCACCCAAGGCTTCATCCAACCTGGCCTAGAACACCTCCAGTGATGGAGCATTCACAACTTCCCTAGGCAAGACATTCCAGAGCCTCACCACCCTCACAGTAAAGAATTTCTTCCTTATATCCAATCTAAACTTCCCCTGTTTAAGCTTTAAGCATTTCTCCTTGTACTGTCACTAATGATGAGTCCTTAATGAAGAGTCCATCCCCAGCATCCCTATAGGCCCCATTCAGATACTGGAAGGCTGCTATGAGGTCTCCACATAGTCTTCTTGTCGTGGTTTAAACTAAATCTGCACACTCCTTTGTTTCCCCTCCCCCCCCTCCACTTTCCTACTCCCGGAGGGACGGGAAGGAGAGCCGGAGGAATACAACTCCCACGGATTGAGGTAAAATCATTCCAAAAATTAAGGTATAACACAAATCACTACTGCTACCACTAAGAAATCAATGTTACAGGAAATAAACAGGGAGAGAGAATACAATACCACCCGCCGACAGGAGCCCAGCCCGGAAGAGAGAGAGCTCAACCCTCCCCTTCCCAGCCAGCTTAAAGTTCCCTCTCCGAGCCCAGACTGGAGTGTTAACTCCTTCCCTTCCGGCCAGCTTCCAGTCCCCCCCCGAGCAGGACATGCTGTGGTATGGAATACCTCCCCGACTAGCCCAGACCAGGCGCCCTATCTTTCCCTCCTCCCTGGCAGAGCATGAGCTACTGCTGAACCCATGACATTATCCACCCCTTATTCCATATCATTCACGTCATGCTCAGATCCCACATTTTCAATATACCATCATATATATATATATATATATATATATATACATCTGCATACACCCAGACAGATAGAAAGAAATAATTTCTTAATACATGGACCAATCCCTATAATGCTATTGAGTCCATTTGGTCCATGATATTAAGTTTGTAATAGTCTTTTGTAGCAGGAGGGTCTGTGTGCAGTGCTGGATTGTTGCCTGCTGATGTTGATCATTCCTTTACTGCAGAACTCATCTGGTTCTATCAAAGTTCATTCTCTGTTGGGACAATGGTTAGAGGGAAGTCAGGGCCAGTCGCTGGTGACCTGAAGACATCTAGTTGATGGACTATAAAAATATTACACAGCAAGCAACAACGTATAATTAAGTTCATTGGCTGTTTTCCCCTAAAATCAAATCCCCTTGAGGTATACATCGGACTTCCCCATCTTCCTGAATTACCCACCAAGTATATCCAGGTCCTTGAGCAAAAGCCCACGAGTGGGTTTGCCTTGGCCTGAAGCAGGAGTAACCCAGACTGTCTTCCCTAGCAAATTTCTCATGTGCACTATAGGAACCTTGTCCCCCTCTACAATATGTAAAAGTTCTGACTGGGCTGGGCCAGCCCTGTTGGCAGATCCTCTGGTGTTGACCAACCAGGTGGCGTTTGGTAAATGTGTATCCCAGTGCTTGAAAGTTCCCCCACCCATTGCTCTCAGTGTAGTTTTTAACAGCCCATTGTACCGTTCAATTTTCCCAGAGGCTGGTGCATGGTAGGGGATGTGATATACCCACTCAATGCCATGTTCTTTGGCCCAAGTGCCTATAAGGTTGTTCCGAAAATGAGTCCCATTGTCTGACTCAATTCTCTCTGGGGTGCTATGTCGCCACAAAATCTGGTTCTCAAGGCCCAGGATAGTGTTCCAGGCAGTGGCGTGGGGCACAGCATATGTTTCCAGCCATCCTGTGGTTGTTTCCACCATGGTAAGCACATAGCGCTTGCCTCGGCGAGTTGGTGGGAGTGTGATATAGTCAATTTGCCAGGCCTCCCCATATTTATACTTCAGCCATCGTCCTCCATACCAAAGAGGTTTCAACCGTTTAGCTTGTTTAATTGCAGCACATGTCTCACACTCATGAATAACCTGGGCGATAGTGTCCATTGTTAAGTCCACCCCTCGATCACGAGCCCATTTATACGTTGCGTCTCTGCCCTGATGGCCTGAAGTGTCGTGGGCCCACCGGGCCAAAAATAATTCGCTTTTATGTTGCCAATCTAAGTCCATCTGAGCTACTTCAATCTTAGCAGCTTTATCTACTTGTTGGTTATTGTGGTGTTCCTCAGTGGCCCAACTCTTAGGTACATGGGCATCTACATGGCGTACCCTCACCACCAGCTTCTGCACCCGGGCAGCGATATCTTGCCATAATGCAGCAGCCCAGATGGGTTTACCTCTGTGTTGCCAGTTGCTCTGCTTCCATTGCTGCAACCACCCCCACAGGGCATTTGCCACCATCCATGAGTCAGTATAAAGGTAGAGTACTGGCCACCTTTCTAGCTCAGCAATGTCCAAGGCCAGCTGGATGGCTTTCACCTCAGCAAACTGACTCGATTCACCATCTCCTTCAGCAGTTTCAGCAACTTGTCGTTGAGGACTCCCTACAGCTGCCTTCCATCTCCGATGCTTTCTCACAATACAGCAGGACCCATCAGTGAACAAGGCATACTGCTTTTCACTTTCTGACAATTTATTATATGGTGGTGCCTGTTCGGCACGCATCACCTCCTCCTCTGGTGACATTCCAAAATCTTTGCCCTCTGGCCAGTCCATGATGACTTCCAGAATGCCTGGACGACTGGGATTTCCTATCCGAGCTCGTTGTGTAATTAGTGCAGCCCATTTACTCCAAGTAGCATCAGTTGCATGATGTGTAGAGGAGACCCTGCCTTTGAACATCCAGCCCAGCACTGGCAAGCGGGGTGCCAAAAGGAGCTGTGCATCAGTGCCAATCACTTCCGAAGCAGCTCGAACCCCTTCATAAGCTGCCAATATCTCTTTCTCCTTTGGGGTATAGCTGGCCTCCGAGCCTTTTTATCCCTGACTCCAAAAACCAAGGGGTCGACCTCGAGTCTCCCCTGGAGTTTTCTGCCAGAGGCTCCAGGTAGGACCATTCTCCCCAGCTGCGGTGTACAGTACATTTTTCACATCTGGACCGGTCTGGGCTGGTCCAAGGGCCACTGCATGAACTATCTCACGTTTAATTTGCTCGAAGGCTTGTTGTTGCTCAGGACCCCATTTGAAATCATTCTTTTTCCGGGTCACATGATAGAGAGGGCTTACGATTGAACTGTAATTTGGAATGTGCATTCTCCAGAACCCCACAGCACCCAAGAAAGCTTGTGTTTCTTTCTTATCAGTTGGTGGAGACATTGCTGTTATCTTATTGATTACTTCTGTAGGGATATGTCTACGTCCATCTTGCCATTTTATTCCCAAAAATTGAATCTCCCGTGCAGGTCCCTTGACTTTACTCCATTTTATGGCAAAACCAGCTTTCAGCAGGATTTGGATTATTTCCCTCCCTTTCTCAAAAACTTCTTCTGCTGTATCACCCCACACAATAATGTCATCGATGTATTGCAAGTGCTCTGGAGCTTGCCCATGTTCCAGTGCAGTCTGGATCAGTCCGTGGCAGATGGTGGGGCTGTGTTTCCACCCCTGGGACAGTCGGTTCCAAGTGAACTGGAAACCCCTCCAAGTAAAAGCAAAGTGTGTCCTGCACTCTGCTGACAAAGGAATTGCGAAAAATGCATTGGCAATATCAATCGTGGCATACAACTTGGCTGCTTTTGACTCTAATTCATACGGCAGCTCTAACATGTTCAGCATGGCAGCACTCAATGGTGGTGTGACTTCATTCAGGCCACAATAGTCTACTGTTAGTCTCCACTCTCTGTTAGACTTTCGCACTGGCCATATGGGGCTATTAATGGGTGAGCGGGTCCTGCTGATCACTCCCTGCCTCTCCAGTCTACGGATCAGATTATGGATGGGAATCAGGGAGTCTCAATTGGTGCGATATTGCCGCCGGTGCACTGTTGTGGTCGCAATTGGCACTTGTTCTTCGACTTTCAGCAACCCCACAACAGAAGGATCCTCTGAGAGACCAGGCAAGGTGGACAGATGCTCAATTTCCTCAGCCTCCAAAGCAGCAATACCAAAAGCCCACCGGTACCCTTTTGGGTCTTTGAAGTACCCTCTCCTGAGGTTGTCCATGCCGAGGATGCATGGAGCCTCTGGACCAGTCACAATGGGGTGCTTCTGCCATTTCCTCCCAGTCAGGCTAATTTCAGCCTCTAGTACAGTCAACTCTTGGGACCCTCCTGTCACTCCAGAAATATTGATGGGTTCTACCCCTTGACAGTTCGATGGCCTCAGGGTACACTGTGCATCGGTATCAACTAGAGCCTTATACTTCTGTGGGGCTGATGTGCCAGGCCATTTGATCCACACAGTCCAGTAAATACGATTGTCCCCTACCTCCACCTGGCTGGAGGCAGGGCCCCTCTAATAGTCATCGTCCTCACAATCTTGGACACCTAAGTCATGTTGAAAGGGATTATTCTTCTTTATCACAGGAGCTGGAGTAAAATCAGCTCTTCCGCTCCATCTGGGAACCTGTTCACCAGAGACTGAAGCTGCAGCTCTCATGGGGCGATCAGTCTTCGCCCTTGCTCCTCTCTTCAATTCCCTCACACGTTCCTCCAAGGCTGAAGTAGGTTTTCCATCCCACTTCGTCATGTCTTCTCTGTGATCCCGCAGGTAAAACCATAGGGTGGCCCTTGGTGTGTATCTTATATATTTTCTCTCTTGAACAATAGGACGCCTTTTGTTAATAGCTGAAACGCGTGTTGGCACACGTGAGGAGCTGGATAAATCAGACAGATCGTCCCTCAACTGTTTGAGATCTTGTTTGATATCCTGAGACAATTTTTCCACAGCTGAGATGATGGAAGGGGTAAGATTGTCTTCGAATTCTCGGAGTTTATGAACCATTTCATCCACTGTTAGTGGTACTATGTCATTCCAGGTTACTGTTGCCAATGGATGGGCATATGACGACGGTGCGTTTCGTGTAAGTTTTTGCCACATGGGTCGTGTGCATTCGACTTCATCTGGGTCTATGGGTACATCCCCATTATTTGGCTTGATGTGATAGATCATCTCTACAATAGCTGATTCCCTCAGGGACTGGATGCCTTTGTCTATAGTAGTCCACTTGGCCAAATGATTCATCCTTGTATGGGAACCTCTCTTTCACAGCTGCCAAAAGCTGCCTCCAAAGACTGAGGGACTTTTTCTCTCTTGCAATTGCTTTGTCAATTCCCCCTTCTCTAGCATGTGACCCCAGCTGCTTGGCTTCTGTACCTGCTAGTTCGTGACCATCAGCCCCATTATCCCAACATCGGAGCAACCAGGTGATGATGTGCTCCCCTGATTGATGGGTGAAATCTTTTCGCATATTCCGCAGCTCAGTTGAGGTCCGAGATCAAGAAGTCACCTCTTCTTCTTCGTCGTGTGATGATGACCCCTGATCAGATACTAGGCCAGGTAGTGGATGCATAGTTTCTTCATCCTGCCTCTTCATTCTTGCCTCCTTTCTGGTTTTTCTCTTGTGTACAGGAGCAACCGATATTGGTACGAATTGGTCCTCTAGTTCAGCTGCAGTGATTATCACTGTAGTTTGAGTAGCAACTGTACTTGTTGCTGGGGTAGCTGCATTGTCTGTCACAGCTGAAGTTTGGGTAGCAACTGTACTTGCCGCTGGGGATGGTGTAGCTGCTGTACTTGGAGTTGGAACAGCTATGCTGACTTCTGTGTTGCTCTCAGATCCAGGGACATTTTTTTCCTTTTGAAGGTGTTGGATAGTGTCGATCAAGGCCCTATAAGCATAGGCCAAGCCCCAGCACGTTGCTGTAATTTGTCCATCTCTGGTATGGCCAGGACGACAACACACCTCATTTAGGTGTTTTACTAATTCTTCCAGATTCTTCACTTGTTTGGGAGTAAAATTCCAAAGTACTGGAGGGGCCCACTGACCTAGATGCTTGCCCATACTATCCCACACACCCTGCCACTCATGACTGTCCAGCCTCTGGGAAGATCTCCTGGTCCTCCTATTTCGTCGTTTAACCCCAATACAGGACCAGACCGGACTCCGCTTAACTCTTGAAATCAGATGAAATAACTGTGAGCAAAACACACTCTGTATGCGTGCTACTATGGTGATCCCCATCACAATCAGCATACAAGTCTCAACAGTATTAAAAGGCCATTCAAAAACTTCAAAACCCTCAAATGATGTTGTAGACCATCTGGAGAGAACACTGGGAGGATAGAAGAATGTCTCCTTCACAGGTTGACCACCCGAGAAGGAGAAAAAAGATGTGAAATTCCTAAGCACTTCTATTATATACCTCCCAAACTATAAAGTTGGTGACCATACCGGCAGCATAAACCAGATCAGTTTCATGATCAATGCTTCTATTGTATTACAAGTCATTAACATAAAGTACAATGAGACGAGAACCTTAGCCCAAACCCCAGACTTGATAAACACTAACACAGCTAATATATATGAAAAGTAATTGGTAAAATCCTGAAACCATGAGATCAAGAGAAAAAACTGTGAGAGCCAATAAAACAGCATTGTGACAAATTACTATAAAACCTGTCAGATTTGTTGTTATTTTTTGTGTTTGTGCCCCACGTTGGGCGCCAAAAACTGTCATGGTTTAAACTAAATCTGCACAGTTCCCCCTTTGTTTCCCCTCCCCCCCCTCACCTTCCCACTCCCGGAGAGATGGGAAGGAGAGCCAGAGGAATACAACTCCCACAGATTGAGGTAAAATCAGTCCAGCAATCAAGGTATAACAGAAATAACTACCGGTACCAATAACAAATCAATGTTAGAGGAGACAAACAGGGAGAGAGAATACGATACCACCCGCTGCCACGAGGCCAGCCCCCGGAAGAGAGAGCGAGCTTCCCCCCTCCTCTCCTGGCCAGCTTCCAGTTGCCTCCCCGAGCCCAGCCTGGTGTGTTAACCCCTTCCCTCGCGGTCAGCTTCCAGTCCCCCCCCGAGCAGGACGTGCTGTGGTATGGAATACCTCCCTGAGTAGCCCAGACCAGGCGCCCTATCTCTCCCTTCTCCCCAGCAGAGCATGAGCTACTGCTGAACCCATGACACTTCTCCAGGCTCAACAGCCCCAACTTTCTCAGGCTATCTTCATACAGGAGGTGCTCCAGTCCCCTGATCATCCTCGTGACCCTCCTCTGGACTTGTTCCAACAGTTCCATGTAATTTTTATGCTGAGGACGCCAGAACTGCACACAGTACTCCAAGTGAGGTCTCACTAGAGCAGAGTTGAGGGGGATTTAGCACTGCGATGTCTCTGTGTTAGGCTGAGGTGGTCAGGAGTTCAAACAGTACATATCCTTTTTTGTCTTCTTGTGATTGTGAATGCATTTATCACATAATCAAAGTGAGAATACCTTTTTGCCACAATAGGAGAATTTGTATCCCTATGGTAGTTTTATTTTGGTCGTATGACACCAGTTTTCTAAGTAAAATGGCAGAGATGACATTTTAGGAACAAAATGTCAGAGAGCAGTTGGCCTTTCCCAGTTTCCTTCATGAATTCTCTCTAGGGAGATGCAATACTTGTATGAGATTTACTGTTTGGCATGCCAGATCGAGGTACAATGTCTGCCTAGTTACGCTCAACATGAGCCAGCCATGTGCACTCACAACCCAGAAAGCCACCTCTATGCTGTGCTGAATCAAAAGGAGTGTGGCCAGCAGATCAAGGGAAGTGATTCTCCCAGTCTAATTCTGTTCTCATGAGACCCCACCTGCAGTACTGCATTCAGCTCTGGGGTCCCCAACACAAGAGGGATGTGGATCTGCTTGGGTGAGTCCAGAGGAGGGCCACAGAGATGATCCGATGGCTGGCGCACCTCTCCTATGAAGACACATTGAGAGAGTTTAGCTTGTTCATTCTGGAACAGAGAAGACTCTGGGGAGACCTTGTAACAGCCTTCTAGTATCTAAAGGGGGCTTGCAAGAAATCTGGAGACATTTTACAAGGCCATATAGTAACAGGACAAAGGAGAATGGCTTTAAACTGAAAGAGGAGTTTTAGATTAGATGTTAAGAAGAAATTCTTTACTCTGAGGGTCGCAAAACACTGGAACAGGTTTCCCAAAGAAGTGGTATATGCCCCATCCCTGGAAGTGTTCAAGGCCAGGTGGGATGAGTCTTTGAGCAACCTGGTCTGGTGGAACATGTCCAGTAGACCATTAGTCCATGAGACTAGGGTGTCTGGATCTAGGTGAAATAACCTAACCATTCTATGATTGCATGATTATATGAAATGACACCAAGTATCACACTCAATTTTAACGTATTTCCTTCTGAGAAGAAGACAGTTAATTCTTTTCTATTTAACAGCTTTTATTTCAGGAATGTCATCATTTTGGATTGGAACAACTGTGTATTACTTATATGTTACTCCTTCCTGGACATATTTAAGATGAAGCTAAGATGTCACAAGATCTTCGCTACATCAGATTTTCAGAACACAGAATATACATCCAAAGTCCTTAATGGGAGATCTGTTATTCAAAACTGATCAGAAAAGTATGTTCAGGTTTTTGGACCAGTAACCTCAGCCAGTTTGCAAATAACTGCCATTGATATTGTAACCAATTCTCTGAATAGCGAAGTCAAAATTTTATTGACTTTGGTGACAATATCAGCTGACAAAAGAATCTTGGCCTCTAAATTTGAAAGTCTTAAAATAATATTCAAATAATTTCATATATCCCTTCTTAAAAAGACTATTCCATAAATTTGACATTGATGGATTACAATTATTATTATACATATGAATAACTGCTTCATGAAAACAGCTCGCCAAGAGAGTATTAATTGCTATGCAGCTACAAATTCTGTCATGAAATACAGACAGCAATATAAAAAACTTATCCAGTCCAACATCAACCTTTTGAACTGGTGTTGAAAGAGCCATAGGATTTGTCTCATAAATAAATATTATGCAAATCTGTCACTACTGAAGTTTCCTGTTTTAAGAAAATTGTATGTGATTTTCTCAAATGAAGTGGAAGAAACAGTTCTTGCCAGGCTATGGGACAGTGTGGTGCATTCTTCAGATGGGCAATCAAGAAAGAACAGTGAATGATTGAAGAGTAAAGAAGGTGGTTTAAGAAACAGAGAACCTTTGAAGTAACACAGACACATATTTCTGAAAATTGAGTACTTACAGCTGCAGATGCCTTGATAATAGTAATTTATGCGATTTTCTTTTTCATTTTCTTTCACAAAACAAGCTAAGGTAGCCTTCTGTTGAAGAATAACAAGGTTTTGTTCTTCTCCTTGTCTTACCTGCAAATGGGCTGAAAGAACATAATTGCTTTTTCACAATGCTTTCACATTCATGATTTCTCTTTAGCTTTTAATGAATTGTCATATTCATATTTGTATATGGATTTAGAGTTTTGTATTAATATTTGTGCAGACAGGAGTCATTTCATCTACTTCTGCAGTATGATTTTTGTTAAAAATTGTGATATATGAAAATGAAAGTAGTTTTTAAGTAAGTAGAAAATATCAAAATTAGAATTTGCCAGGTCATCAAGTTCTTGCTATAGAATGTCTGAAACAGATTCTCACATAATTGCAGAATCGCAGAACAGTTGAGATTGGAAAGGACATCCAGATGTCATCTAGTCCAAGTTCCCTGCTATAGCAGCAGTACCTTGAACAGGTTGTCCAGGCCAATGTGCTTTTGCATAACTGCAAGGACGGAGACTTCACAAACTCTCTGGGCAGCCTGTGTCAGTGCTCAGTCACCATCACAGTGCAAAAGTGTCTCCTGGTGTTCAGAGAGAATCTCCTGTGTTTCAGCTTGTGCCCGTTGCCTCAGGTTAAGTCACTGGGCATCTCTGGAAAGAGCCTGACTCCATCTTCTTTGCAACCTCCTTTCAGCTATGTATTCCTTAATTCTTAATCTTTTTTTTTTTTTGAAAAAAAAAATGGTATAAAAAATGTAGGCATGGGTCTTTTCTGATTTTTTAATGGCATACATACATACATATAGTACAGCTCCTTAGTTATATAAAATAAAAAAGTCTCAGAGCTGAGGTAAGAATTTTTGAATGCATAGCTCAGAATTCAGTAACTAAAACCACATTCATGTTTGACAGAGAAGGGGCAATGGGTGTAAACGGGAGCACAGGAGGTTCCACGTTAACATCAGGAAGAACTTTACTGTAAGAGTGACAGAGTGCTGGAACAGGTTGCCCAGGGGGGTTGTGGAGTCTCCTACGTTGGAGATATTCAAGACCCACCTGGACAAGTTCCTGTGTGATGTACTCTAGGTTTCCCTGCTCTTGCAGGGGGGTTGGGTTGAATGAAGCCTTGGGTGATATGGTTTAGTGTGAGGTGTCCCTGCCCATGGAAGGGGGTTTGGAACTAGATGATCTTAAGGTCCTTTCCAACCCTAACTATTCTATGATTCTATGATTCTATGATCTTTTGAGGTCCCTTCCAACCCTTGGGATTTTGTGATTCTGTGATTTTTATGTTGACCAAAGGCTATATTATATATTCTTCTGTGAAAATTCAGGGGTATATAAAAAAATAAAATATTGAATTAATTTTTTATTAAATTAATAATAACATCCGTGATCACCTTCAGTTTGCTACGAAAACTTGTGCTACAGAACTGCCATCAAGTATTTAAGAAGTTGTATGGAAAATGATTTGATAAGTGCTTTTCACACCTGTTACCATGAATATTTAGTTGTAAGTATCTGCTTCTGTATCATAGGAGATCATACAAGAAGAATTAAAAGGTACTATAAAAATCTTTACTCCACAAATTTGTCTTCCTCAAGTCGTATTGTATTCAGAATAGAAAGATATGAGTTAATATTCATTTTTAATTTTATGAAAAAAAATAAAATAAATTTTAGGTCATGTTCAGAATTTCTATCTCCTAAGTACACTGGAACAACATTGTGGGTTCTTACTCTGGGCAATAGGACTTTTCACAAGAGTAATTGGTTTTCTTTTATAAAAAGGGAGACCTCAGAAACTACAGAATAAACCTAGTGGTAAAACAGAATTGCCTTTTAAGCTACAGGTCACCATCAACACGAACATCTGCTCATGATTCCCAGTCACAGAAGAAGGATTCTTATTTATGTTCCACATATCTGGTAGTACAGCAGTGTGGTTTGCATCTCAATATATGAATTTTGTTTCATGTTTTGTAATTATTGGTTACACAAGTGAATCTCTTCAGAATTGCACACTGGGGTCTGGTTGAACATTAGGCCCTTTGAGATGCTAACAAACTGCTAGTGAAGTTATTCTCAGACAGGACATTGTCAGGTATTTTACTCCTAAAGAAAGCCTGTTATACTTAGAATCTAATTAAATCTAATTCTTTCATGAAATGATAACAAACCCTCAGTTCTACAGAAGACTGGTTCATTATCTGGGTATTAAGTACTGCAGCTGTCAAAAGGGTTACAAAGCAAATCTTACAAGAACTCCACAGCTGAAACAATTAAGGACATGGTTTAAACCAAAGGTACTTAATTTCAGGTATGCAAAATAAATTACTGTTAATTAATGTCCATTAATAAGAAAATGAAACTATTTTCTTCTAAAGGTAGAGTTAGAGTCTCTAATTTCTTCTGGATAAAAATGTGGTCTAATATACTTGTTGTACCTGAAAAGCTAGTATTGGCTGTAGTGGATCTTCATCTCCTTAGGGTAAGCAGATGATATAGCACATTTTGAGATCAAATAATCTTTTAGTGAGATATGTTATTGTGAGCTGGCACTCATCTGACAGATGTCTCTGTTTCTTTGGCATCTTTGGTATCATCTAATAGAAATATTTTCTTTTTACCACATGATTCCAAAGACAAGGTAAGAAAAAGTACTCTGGAAGCTGGGCTTCTGCATTGTCCAAATATACATGTTTTGACAGATCTTGGTGTAATATTTTTTCTCTACATTCTCTATGACATATTGACTTCCATTGGGATAATGGCCTCTCTGTAGAAGGTATGACAATTGATACAAAGAAATCATGAGATTATGAGATAAGGCAAAGCTGGATAGCTACACTGGTAGCTTTTGCTGGCATCTAAGTGATTATCTCTCTCTCCCAGAATGGGAGGAACGATTTGGAATAAATGCACAGAAAAACACTATGACACTTCTGTGGGAGCTGTACAGTTGGCTTTTTGAAAATGTGCCCCCAAATGTGTGATTTTTAAATATCTAATATGTAAACATAACCCTGTTATATAAACTAGGAATGATAAAGAAATGGGTAGCAATGACATAAGTGCTCCATGAAGGATTTAGGCATGAATACAGTAATATTACTATCGAAAATCCAGCTAGCCAATTGGAAAATAGATTTTGAAAAACAGCACTCAGTCTGTGATAATTGCAGTTTAAAACCTTAATGCTCCAGGAGAATTCATACTCCATTAAATTAAGCGCTCTACGGAAGCAGACTTCAGAAACCCAACATGTAACAAACATAAGCAAAGAGACTGAACTTAACTATGGGACTTCCAGAAGGTGTCACAATGGAAAGCTGAAAAGCAAGTGCAATTGTTGAACTCACTGCCAACTCAATTCTGGCAACATGAAACCTTGGAACAGAGCATCATTCAAAGACAGCATACATACCTTTTGAAAATAATATAATATCTTCTGTGAGATCTCTATGCATACACAATTGTGGATTGTAATTGTTGGGCATTTTTTTCACATTTACTCAACAGCATAAGTCTTCACAACATTGACACTCAAATGAAAATATTCTAGGGTTAATAATTGTATTCAATAGATATGAATGGAAATGTTTAGTTTTAGGGATGTAGTTTCAGACTTATTCGGTGAAAAACTGGCTTGTCTATTTGTCTCTGTAGACACAAACCTGAGAAAGTTCATGTTTATTTTCTGGTGTCTTCTTTCCAGATGTTATTGTTCCAAATATTGTCTTAGGCTAAAGAGTACAAGATGTCAGTTTCCAAAGAAAATAATCTGTTTTTTCCACAGATGGGGGACTACCAAATATATGAAACCCTCAGCTTCTGGCATCTGCTTCTGCCCACATTTTTTATTTCAATTTTTTAAAGTCGTTTTGCCATAATGGAGTGGTGTTGTAGCTAGACTACATACAAACTGTAACTTGGAGCTTTGAGACTTTGCATTCTCAGCTTGTTATTCAATTCATTCTCTTTTAAACTTCATTAAACTCATTAGTCTAAGAGAGACCTAATTAAACATCCCTGTGGGTTCATCCAGGCTAGCATATTTCAAATAACATTTTTGTATGAGTTGCTGACAAATTAGTTTGTATCAGAACTGTGACCCTCTTTTATGCTTTCTGGCATGGTATGTACAGATAAGACCCCATCTTCACTCAGACCACATTAATTTTTTTTAAAAAAATACTGGTTTGGGTTATTAAAGAAGTAAATCCATATATTACATGGTAAAACATGGCTTGATAAATCAGACATTTGGGAGAAGTTTCATCATACTTTGTATTATATGTCTATAAAGAAGACATCCACATCTGAGCTACTTGTCTGAAGTCCCTTTATAGTCAACATAAAAGTGGCAATTTTTGAGATGTTATTTCTCTTATCATAAGGGAGGCATAGGTCATATTAATTACACTGTAAAAGTATTTTTTTCTCAACGTAAATAATAAAGGGAGTCTAGACAGCTGGCTCATTCCAGACTTGTAAAATTACGCATCAGGTGATAACTTTGGGTTAAAAAATAAGACAGAATGGGAACCAAGGAATCAAATACCTTAGTTATATCTGCCCTGTGTGAAGATATTGATAGTGGTCTTCTGCCAACTGCATTCTGGTCTGAAGCTACTCCCATCCATATTAAAAGAATATTGAAACTACAACTTTTTTTTAGCAAGCACTTTTGTTCTTGCTTTTTTAGGAAGCAGGAATAAATTGAACATTTACAAAAAAATCTCATTTTCTAATTCAACAGTTTCTCCTTTTCATACAATTTCACTACTACTGGTTCTTTTACTTTCAGGAGCAGTTAAAATGCAGAAAGAATAGTGACCAGTGCTTATATTAGATATATCCTTTATTCTGGGGGGTAAATCTTGCCTTTAATTACCTATTCTAGTTGTTTGAAGATGTGATTAAGAAAGATAAGTGACATCTTCTGCAAACTGGAAAAGAATAAACTTATCCTACTCTCCTATTTTGAGGGAAAAGTAGTGGTGCTTTTTTTCCCCTCCATTTTCATACCTATGTATAGACAGATAAACTCTCATAATCTAGACTTACCTTGCAATAGGAATTTATAAAAAAAAAGCCCACCAAACCATTGAAAGATTGCAAATCTGCCACATGAAATTGAAATTTCTGTTCCCTACTGTTTCTCCAGAACTCTGGAGCAGGGGGGCTTTTGTCAGCATAGAATCAAATCCTCACAATGTAAAAAGTATCCAAATCTTGCTTTGGCTCTTATGGAAGTCACCATGATTCCTCTTTCTATTCCACCACTTGAACTCATTCTCATACATTCATATACTATTTGGATGTTAAGAGCCACAAGAGAAGAAGGTGACAGTGCTTATAAAATTCAAGAAGGTTCTCTTATTACTCTACTAGCCTCCTCACCTGCAGATTGGAGATAACATATTTAGACTGGGTGTATGTCAGCAGAAGAAAAGACGGATGTGATGGAATTTGTGTAGGAACTTTCCAGGTGAGGAATAGGATGTGCACAGCAAGAAGGAGACAAAAACAGATGTCCAGAAAAACTATTTTTCTTTCCAAAAAGGAGTAATTCAAGCACAGATCTTTTTGGTTTACTTTTCTATTACTAATTTCCTGTTGACCAGGCAATAACAAGCATGAAGGCTGGATGGAACAATGTCTTCCAAATTAGTGCCTCATTTTGCCAATGAAGGAAACCAGGATCTTAGGGCATTCTGTAGGATGTCCTTGGGATCAGACCTCTGTATCATCTTTTGAACTAAAGGGAGTTCTGGCCAAAGGGTGTGGGACACAGTATGGGAGGCAGGAAAAGAGCATGCTGTGAGCAGCCTTCCAGTATCTGAAGGAGGCCTACAGGGATGCTAGGGAGGGACTCTTCATTAGGGACTGTAGTGACAGGAGAAGGGGTAATGGGTTGAAACTTAAACAGCAAAGGTTTAGATTGGTTATAAGGAAGAAATTCTTTACTGTTAAGGTGGTGAGGTACTGGAATGGGTTGCTCAGGGAGGTTGTGAATGCTCCATCTCTGTCAGTGTTCAAGGCCAGGTTGGATGATATGGTTTAGTGTGAGGTGTCCCTGCCTATGGCAGGGGGGTTGGAACTAGATGATCCTTTCCAACCCTAACTATTCTATGATTCTATGATTGCACAGGGTATATTAAGACATGTTTAGGGGAATAATCAAGGTGGGAAAAGGGATGGATTAAGGCAATTTGGGAAATTTAGTATGGGAAATTAAGAGATGAGGGAATAGAAGAGTCTATTTTCATGTAAGCATGGGATGGTCAGTATGTGGTGTGTGTTCATGTGAGTGCTCTGTGTGTGTGTTACTTGTGTGGCCAGATGTATAAAATGTGTCTCTCCATATATAAATTCTTTATAGTGTAAATTGCCTATCAGGAATAGGTGCTCAGCCTTGCTTACTATTGGAGAAACCAGAGGACTTAGAGGCCTTTCCAAACTACGCCAATGATTCTATGAATTCAAGCCTTAAAGATGACCACAGAAGATCCAAGCTATGTGGGAGAAGGTTCTGAACTATATCTGATCATGTAATCCCAACAGCAACAATTGTCTGTAACTATAAACGCATTTCTGTGTGAATAGCTATCACTGAAAAGACATCATGGAATGAATGATAGAATTTAAGGTTGGTAAGTATAGCCACTTAGCTACACAAAAAGACTGTCAGTCAAGAGTGCAGTTTTCATTCATTGAATGACCCAAGAGAAGTTTTTTAAACTGCTGTTTAAGTTTGGCAATGTATAAGGTAGTGACTGACCTGTCTCATGGGAATACAATTGTGTAAATCCAGCCAGTAGCTCAGCATTTGCTTACCTCCCACTTTTTCTGTCTTCTCCAGGTGGGACTGAGAGGAGAATAGAAAGAATGTAAACCCCGCTGGTTAAGAACAGTTTAATAACTAGAACAAAGTACAATATAATACTATTAATAAAAATAATAATGGTAAGGGAAATAATGGGAGAAAATATAAAACTAAAAGTTGAAAGATAAAAAAACCCTAACACTAAACATAAATGATGTACAATAAAATAGCTCACTGCCTACTGACCAATACCCAGACTGACCTGAAAAGGTAGCTTCCCCCAGTTTATATACTGAGCATGATGGCCTGTGGTATGGAATACCTCTTTGGTTAGTTTGGATCAGGTGTCCTATCTCTGCTTCCTCCTGGCTTCTTGTGCCCCTCCTCACTGGCAGAGCATGAGAGACTGAAAAGTCCTTGAGCAGGGTAGGCATTACTCAGCAACAACTAAACCATCCTTGTGGCTAAAGCCAAAACACAGCACTGCACCAGCTACTAGGAAAAACTTTAATCCAGCCAAAACCTGGACAAGAATGAACTGATATTGATAATGAAGTCGGTAATATGCAGGAAGGGTGACATCTTTGCATTTGATCAGAACAAAAGACAATGAGATTAAGTCTCATGCTTTCAAGAGACATTAACCACAAAACACCCACAGAATTTCAGTAGGTTTTGGCATTAAAATTATTTGAGAATTTTCAGAGTGATCTAGGGTAATGTAATAGTCATTGAGAAACTTCACTGACTTCAGCAGTGAAAGCTGCTTATAAAAAGGGTGTATTGGTTTTTATGGCTGTTTCATGATAGAAAAAACAATTTTAGTACCTAAAATATCTAAAAATGCAGCATACAAATAGCATGTAAACTCCATACTTTACACTAAAAAAAAAAAATAAAAATGAGGCACTGCTGTGCCATTTCTTAAGCAGTGCACCCATGTTTTGCAGATGGGCCTGGAAATTTTTCTGAATAGGTATTTTTTGGTCTCTTCATTCTGTAATGCACCTTTAAATAGGTTTGAGGTAAATTTTGCAGAGGATAAAGAAGTCACAAATGAGGAATCTAAGTATCTGTTGCCACCTTTAGCACAGATTTTCAGCATATCTTTGCAGCAGTTATTTGTTATAGATATGTATCTGTTTCCCCAGATCTATGCAACTGTTACCCAATATTAGTGTGAAAATACTATTGCATGGTTGAATACGGTCATACATTTTCCTTGACATCTTTTTTTATTATAGAATATTTTAGAATCCTACTAGCTATTATTCTAAGATTAAATAATTTTATATTAATGATTATAATGATTTTTTCTTTTTTTTCTTTTTTTTCTTATAGAGAATGAACTTTTCCATTTCCTGCAGTGACAGGCCGTGAGTCTCTTTGTGTCATAAAAAGGACTGCCAGAAGGAGGATGGACTAAAAGCCAAAACTGAGTGATGCTTGCACAGTATAAAACAGAGAGTTGGCGGGTCCTCAAGACTGATTATTTAAAATTTAGAGTCCAGAGGATCTGATAAGTTGAATTTCCACAGCCTTAACTGGACTATTATATAGAGATATCCCCAGGCACTGCTCATAGTCAACAAATCAAACAGATCAGGGATTTTATCAAATTTGACCAACAAGCTGTAATCTCTTTACAAATTTTCCAAACATGTTTAAGCATTTTTGCAAGCCTTGTATAGTCTTCCAGTACATGACCTTCTCTTTCTCTCCTTTTTTCTTTGTAAAGAACTTCATTTGTCTGCTTAAAAGAACAATTTTGTAATTCAGAAGTACCCCAGATTAGGAGTCCTCTGTGACTCCAGCATCTGGAATTACTATATGTGCTGTAAGAGACAGTCACAATGAATGTCATGTGAAAGAGAAAATGCCAACTGTCAAATTACCTCTCAGATCTCTTTTGTACTAGATTGTACAATATTTTTGCCCACCTGTTGCACGATCACATTGCCCATCTGTCAGACTAACTTGTGGTAGCTTCCAATTAAATTTTAAACAGAGGTGAATACATTTAAAAGTGGTTAAGAGAGGCTCAACTGGATGGCAAAAGGAAGGGAAAACTTGGCCATTGCCAGTCCTCACTGAAAACAAATGACTGAGCAAGTGAAACCTACAGTTGGCTGATCAGCATGCAGGAAGGTCAGACTCAGCCATGTCACACTGTGCCTCCTTCCTAGGTGACAGACCAAAACTCTGTGAAGGACACTTTAGGGACAGACCAAAACTCTGTGAAGGACACTTTAGGGAGAAGTGTGGAAGATGAGTACACATGCATAGGGAGCACTGGGGATACACACTAAGGTACTTCTTAGGGGCAGTGGTATGCAGTGTCATGAGAATCTTTGTCTGGGCAAAGCTGGGTAATTGCTATAAGTTAACTTAGGAGGCAAAAAGACAAAATAACCCCAAACAACCAGATAAAATAGGGTTCTGCTTTTTAAGGGAAAAATTTAGGTGTTTTTTTTTATTTTTAAGACCATTTTTCCCCTTTTTCTTTCATGTGTAAACTTGGGAAACTCTTTGGGGTTACTTCTTCTTAAATTGTACCATTTGTACTTGCTTCTCCCTGCATAGACATAACTGAGATCAGAAAATACCAAAGATAAATTCGGCTTAGTTTTGGTCTACCAGGCAGTGCACTGAAGAGCCTTCAGAGCTGATAGTTGCATGTCACAGGCAATGCAGAAACACCATATTTCAAAACCCACTACCTTGGGAGTCCCTACACCAAACTCTATCATGAGGCATAAATATTTACCATTACTTGTATCACAACTTCATTTTCTGGTGTCCAGGCTCAGTTTCTCATCATAGTTATGCCACTGTAGAGCATGCAAGGGCATTTTCCCACTGTGCTGAACAATAGGAGGCTCAGATTTGTGGAAAATACCAGGATTAGAAAGTACTTCTGGTATATTATACAATAAGTACCTTTAATTTAAAACCTCCAGATGGGCAGCTGCTTCTTTATAATCTTCCTTGTCAGAAGATATTGTACTCTTTTCCCTTTGCATTTTTAGGATTGCTATTCAATGAACTCATAAAAAGGCAGTTTCACCATCTATAAGAAATATATTATCAACCTGATTCCATTTTATAGTGCTGTAGTTGTCATACATCACAATTAATACTAATTGGTACACTTTAAGCAAGATTATAAAATATTAAAGTAGTCATACAATATATAAATTTTCCCCTTCAACAGAGCAAGGAATCCTTTTCTACTCCTCTCCTTGCCTCTCCTCGACTTGCCTCTTCTCTTCTCCTTTCATTTTCTCTCTTCTCGTCACCTCTCCTCTTCCATCTTCCCCTCTTGTTTTCTCCTCTTCATATAGTTTTAGAAAGTACAGTGAAACATCTTCCAGATGAGGCCTGAACTGTTAGCTCACTTCTATTATTCCTTCTAATCAACGAATAAATAGCAGTACCCATTATTGACTAGTGATTCTGATGTTGCCTGGAAAGGTAGAATGTGTGGGGTTAAACAGTTGCAGGAAAAAGAAGGAATTAAAGCCTGAGTCTTGCTTCATGACTATTTGGGCAGGGTGGACTAAACACTGGGTTATTTTCTTTAATAGACAAGAATAAGTACTAATCACTTGTCTGGGGGAAAAAAGAAAAAAAGGCCATATGAGCTTATCTTCAAATTTATTGTTTATCTCTCAACATAGAACCTCCTTGCAGCCTTTGAGAGAGACTGTCACACCTTCAGATCCCTAACACCAGTGCCTGAAGTATGTGTGGTGCTTTGAACTGCCATCTTAGGTTTCCTAACACTTTATAAGAGAGACTATAAAGTGCATTAGGAGTTCTTGGTTCTGCACCAAAGCCTAGAAGCCAAATTTTAGGATTTGTTCCTCCTAAATTTCATGGCTTTGAGTGGCCTAACCTTTGTCCCACAGCACAATTGCCAGAAAAAAAGAAAGACAGGAAAAAAGGAAAGATTGGGTATAAAGCCAGGATGTTTCTCAAGATTTTTTTTTTTATATTTTATTTTCTTATTATTCAGCATCTTTTTTACTATATTTTTAGCAGAAATTTATTTTTTTCTTTTATTGTATGCACCAGTCCATTTTTCATTCCAGGAAATCTAAATAATTTATGGTTACAGAAAGTGTGAAAACATAACCCAAGCAGAGACTTAAATCATTCAAATGTAAATCCCAGAAAGACACTTCTTATTTTCTGCTTCAGTTTTTCCAGTAGTAACAACACTTAGAGGTTGTAACTCTCTGAACATCAGTGAGGAAAAGCAAGTCCATTTCAAGTTAACAAAGAACTGGGCATATACCAAGAGAACTTCAGCAATATTTGGTACCATGATTTATAAGATGTTGATCTAAACTATAACAACTACACAACTGTTTATCTGTTATCCACACTACTTAAGAAATAAAGTAGGACATTGCAAAGAACTTCTTTCAGTGAGATAGTGAGATTTCTGCATTTGTTCACTTCAGGTAGCACCTCATTCATATCTGTCTTAGGAAATAAAGCTCACTGACATGAGCTGCTCTTCAGCTGCTAATTAAGTGTCACATCCAAATGGATAAGATTTTCTTCCACCAGAACTTTGGAAGTGGAAGCTTTGGTGGAAAATCTAACTATTTTGAAGAATAAGAACTGCTATTTATTCCTGTTAACCCTGGTGGTGAGATTTGTTGTTTCTGATAGCAGTGCTGCAATATTGAATATTCAAAAGATTGAAAATTCTTTAATGTGTAGCATTATGTCTTGATTGGGTTTATGTGAGATGCATCCAATCATGTTTGTCCAGGACAGCATTTACCATTTATTATCAAGAAAATTGTTACATTTTTTTCAGGCACTCTAAATGTATTTTGTTTTGACATTACAACCCAACACATTGGAGATTGTTCCAACCCTGGTGCAGGACCTTTCACCTGGCCTCGTTGAACCTCATGAGGTCCACGTGGCCCTGCTTCTTGATTTTGTCCAGGTCCCTCTGGGTGGCATCATGTCCTTCAGGCTTGTCAACAACACCACTAAGCTTGGTGTCATCTGAAGTCATGCTGAGGATGCAATCAATCGTACTGTCTATGTCTTTGATGAAGATATTAAGCTGTACTGGTCCCAAGACAGACTCTTCAGGGACGCCACTTGTCATTGATCTTCATTTGGACATTGAGTCATTGACCACTACTCTCTGGATATTGCCATCCAGCCAAATCTTCATGCACCAGACGCTCATAAAATCCATATCTCTCCAATTTAGAGAGAAGGATGTTGTGAGGAATCATTATCAGAAAACTTACAGGAGCCCAGATAGACAACATCTGTAGCTTTTTTCCTTGTCCACTGATGTAGTTACTGTAGTAGTTCTACTGTTCAGTTTGATATTGTTACCATGTAAATGAACTGCCAAAATATAACACAACAAATAACTTGACAGACAGGCTCAAAGGCCATGAGAGAGAGAAGTAATTTCATTGGTATTTGTTGCATAATCCTATCAGTGGTATAAAAATTTGTCATGCATAACATTTCACTGTAAACCTGCTGATCTGCAGAGAAACTAATAACCATGGCCCAATTTAGGCAACTGAAAAATCCTGTTTCTCTCTATTGATCATAGAGGGAATGCACAGGTATTATTCAGGTAATTTCCAGTTGTCTCGCAATGTGTAGAAGTACCAGCCACTGCAGGTCTCATGAAGACAAGGCAAAGACTTTTATTACCTTACTGGAAAGCATAATGAAATAATAATTACTGAAATAATAAGAGCTTAGGAAAAGTTGATGAATGTTTGTCCACATGTAGAGAAAATTGTAGCCACTAAAACTGAGAAAGAAGTAAGTATAAGGAATTGTTTGGTGGTCAAAGGAGACTATAGTCAATTCAAGATAAATCTTTCTTTAATGGTTATAAAGGACACTGTCAAAGAAAACCTTTGTTTTTCCCTATGTGCTCTACACACAGGGGAATCTGGCTGCTTGACTTTCAAAAGTAGGAGTTTGTGCACTTGCAGATAACTGTTAGTATCGTAGATATGTTATGTTAGAGAGTTATTTTTGTCAGGTCCAGAAACAATTCAGAAAATGTTTACTAGTTATTTTCATATAATAGGAATGTATCCACATACATATTAAAATGTATGAAATGCTTCTTTTGGAAGCTCATTAGTTTGAGGAAAAATTTTAACATTAATCATATGAGGAGAATTACAAGTCATGAAAGTCAGAGATACTCAACTAAAGGTTAGAAACACATGTGGCTTTTCCATGCAAAGGTTTTTCCAATAGTTATTCCACATCTCCCATCCAATCATTTGAAAGACTAGAGATAGAGGTCCAGTACAGGATTAATCAGATCCTATTACACAGCAATTCCCAGAATATATAAATAAGCCTGTCGTGGTTGCTGTGACATTTAGAAGTGCCATCAGATCATTGCAGAGTCTGTCCCTTGAATTGTGCAGGGAACATCAAGTTCTCTTTTTCTCTATGTTTGACATCAATATTCATCTTATATAAGCTTTTACTGGATATTATGTAGTCATGGAAATCAAATCATGTGGCTGGGAAAAAAAGGTCTAAAATTAATTTATTTTATATCTAATGGAGAATCACTGAAAGAATTCTGTTTTAAAAAATTTTGCTTGAGTTTACAAATTCAAGAGAAACCATTTCCATACTTTGGTCCATTGCTCTAGTACAGATTAGAGGAAAATACTGTGCTTAAAAATCCCTGTCCATCAGGTCAAGATAGAAAATTATTATTTTGATTCTTCATAATCTGCCAGAAATCTGTGCTGAAAGAAGTAAGAGAGAATTTTTTTCTTTTTTAAATTCATCCATTATGCACTTTAAAAGCCATAACAAAGAATATGTATCTTTGTCAAACTAAATCTCTTGAAGTACAGTAGGAAACAATATATTTACAAAAGAAGCGAACACACAAGGAATTCCATAAAGATGTGCTCTTCTGCTATGTACAGATGGTCAGATGCAATTTATTTTGAAATCCATCATATATGAGCTGGTATGATTCAGCTTGTCAAATTACATTCTTGACAGGCTCAGTCTTTAAAGAAGTACTAAAGCTTATATAACAGCAGTAATTGGTCAGTGCAGGTCTATTTTCAGAAGCATCTGATGCTAACCAACTTTGAACAAGGAAGCATTTTGGCAGAAAATGATTGATCTCAGAAACCAGACTTAAAGACATATGTCTCCTTGGATTTAAAATTACATAGCCCCCCCCATACAAGCAAACAATCAAAAAAAAAACAACCAAGCAAAAGCCCCCTCCCCCCCCCCCCCCCCAGATCCACAGTTCTGTAAGATTGAATTTAGTTATTTTGCTTAAACAGAATTAGAGAGATTACCCCTCCCCCATTAGAGCAAGATGTTCAGAAGAATATCTGAGACAGCATAATTGTTTTTCAGCTGTAAGATCAGAGAATGCAGAGTTGGCTTTCATCAGTGCAAGCCACCCCTGAAAGTCTTGGGGCTTTATTATGACTGTAGAATCCACAGCTGTGTTAGAAGACAAGAGAAAGGGACTTGGTAAAAACTTCCAAAGGAGCATAATGGGAGCAATGGTTGCTGGAAGGACTCTGTCATAAGAGCACAAAGGAAAATGAATACCACCACAGACTGTGAAAAAGAGTTCAAGTGCAGTGAACTACTACAGACTCAAGAAACAGGCTGCTACTAGCCTTGTAGAGAGCTATCCCCTGTATTCTTTGATAAAGAAGTGTGATATTAAATAGGAACAAATGAGGTAGAATGAGGCATTGATTTTTGCAGCCATTGCACATAGCTGAGGTGGAAAATTTCCAGCCCAGCCAGCCAACTTGTTTCAGGCATTCCTTTGCAAGTGCAGACTGAAAATATCTCAGTTGCATTCTCCTTAGCATAGCCATTTTAGAACCATAGAATCATAGAATAGTTAGGGTTGGAAAGGACCTTAAGTTCAAAAATTTCCAACCCCCCTGCTATGGGCAGGGACACCTCACACTAAACCATGTCACCCAAGGCTCTGTCCAACTTGGCCTTTAACACCACCAGGGATGGAGCATTCACAGCTTCCTTGGGCAACCCATTCCAGTGCCTCACCACTCTCACAGTACAGAACTTCTTCCTTATATCTAATCTGAGCTTCCCCTATTTAAGTTTTAACCAGTTACCCCTTGTGCTGTCACTACAGTCCCTAACGAAGAGTCCCTCCCCAACATCCGTATAGGGCCCTTTCACATAGTGGATATTTTTTGCATATCTGCATATCTGGATATATTGCAGATATCTAGATATCTGCAATACCAGACACACTCAAAACAATGTCCATCTTTTTGCCACATTTGACTCAAAAATATAAATTGGCTCTGTAGAGGCATACTTGGCATAGCTTACATGAAATGTCTGGTATGTATTTTGGTTTCTAGTAAGAAAATTCTAATTTGCAATGTTTCATTCCCATATGTTTATGAAGGTGTGTTTATTCACTTATTCAAGGCACCATATATTTATTTAAACTGCAAATTCTATCTTCACAGTATTTAGTTTCTTCAGGATAACAAAAGGCTTCTTGCATTTTGCACAAAATATGCCAGACATTTTAATGTTAATTAAAAAAAATCATACTATTTTGCTACAGGCAAGCCTTTTGCACTAAGATGTTTTTGGAAAATTCCTATGATAATATTTCCATTAATTTAAAATTGTTCTTTCTTTATCTGCCCTATACAGCATATTTTTCAGGCTGATTTCTACCAGGTCCAGGGAAAACTCTTTAGTTAAACGTTCTAGCTCTTATTTAGAATGTATGTGGATTGTGTCCCACTCTCCCTTATTTTTATTAAACAATCTAGTAGTTTAATTCAGATGTTCGCAAACAAACATTTTTACGTTAACATTAATGTTTCTTTATAAACATACCCAAATGCATTTAGTGAAATAATATTCCACATTCCTAATTGTATGTAAGGTAAATACAGAAAATAACAATAGAGCTTTGCTTCTCCCATAAATTAATACTGCAGGCAAGCCTAACAAGTTGATTACATATCTTTACTCCTTTCTTCCACAAACTTTAAATCTTAAAATATATGCTTGTATACATACTTCAGGTTATTAGAAATTTCTTGGAACACCTACAGGTAGACAGGAGATATTAAATTTTGAACCTCATACTTTCTGATATGGGACAAATACTTCTTCTTTCTATTTTTAGATTAAAATGCCCAATCTTGCATTTTAGAAGAGAAGATGTTGGTCCCTGGAAAACATACAGTACAGTACAGAGAGACTGTGATGTTCAAAAACAAGACACTGGGATATTCGCATATGACTGTTTGGGTCTTTACATTCTTTCTCTGCATGAATACAGATCTCAGCAGGATACCATGACTACAGAATGCTTATTATAGCAGCAAAATATAGAGTCCTTACTAGCATGACATAAGATGTCAAACTCATAAATTAATTTTCTTTGGTTGCTGAGGAATATGATAAATATCCCATGCTGATGCTTTTTCCATCCCACCTGTTAGTACTTTCTTGTAGGCTACATGGTTGACTGTTAACTCCCTTTTTAGTAGCAAAAAATGTTGCAGGTACATTGTTTTTTGTTAGGCACTGACTCTCTAATAGTATTGTTGAGGTGCATCTTAATGTTTGTTTCAAAATATGTAAAGATATCATTTATTTATCCTCAATTGTTCATGTTATTTAATCATAGCTTAAAAATTAGTCTTGTAAGCAAATATTTCACTTGCCTGAGTTTTTAGTTGTTCTGTTGTTGGTTTTGTTTCTTTCTTTTTCTCACAATAAAAGTTGGGCTTCCAGGGTCAATGCTTGCCAGAATTTTCCATAAGCAGAGAATATTTCAGTCCCCATTGCTCACGTTATATGAATTATAGGAATAAAAAGATTTGGTAATATTAATAAAGGCAGAAATTGAGTTGTTTCATGCACAGCCTAATCATTAAAGTGCTCTTTGATTAAAATGTCAAGAAGATTATTAGGAAGCAAAGACAAACGCAAACAAATGGCTCACAATAAATAGCCATCTACCAAATCTCCAGGACTAATCAAAAGTTATTCATTTATATTCTCTGCCTCTGATCCTATGTTGAGTTCATGGGAATAGCTTGTTAAAGGGCCAAGAGAAATTCTGCAGCTAGACTGGTTGTAAATTGCACAACCATTTAAGCAAGGAGCCAGACTGACTCTCAAGCCTCAGGGCCCAGGAGTGAATGAGTCTGGAAAGGTTGCCTAGGTGTGGTGGTTTAAGCCGCACAGCTCTTTCACTCACTCCTCCACCTTGCTTCCCCAACTCCCGGAGAGTTGGGGAGGAGAATCCAAAGAATGTAGCTCCCACAGGTTGAGATAAGAACAGTTTAATAACTAAGGTATAACACAAATCACTACTGTTAATAATAATAATGATAAAGGAAATAACAAGTGAAGAGAATACAACACCTCACCAGCCACCGACCCATAACTCACCCCCCGCTGCCTGACCGAGCACCAACCGATACCTCCTCCATCCCCCAGAGTCCTAGCCTTTCCAGGTAACTCTCGGTTACATCCTGGGCATGATGTGCTATGGTATGGAATACCTCTTTGGCTAGCCTGGGTCAGGTGTCCTGTCTCTCCTTCCTCCCAGCCTCCCCTCTTCTCTGGCAGAGCATGAGGCTCAGAAAGTCCTTGGACAAACCAAACATTTGAGCAGTAATTCAAAACATACTTGCTATCAGCAACCGTTCCCAGCTCAAAAGTCAAAACACAGCACTGCGCCAGCTACCAAGAAGGAGAAAAAATGACTGCTACTGCTGAACCCAGGACATGAGGTCTCTAAAAAAGATTGACAAGATTTAAGATTGACAAGATTTTAGATAATGCTTACGTAGATCTTTCTTTGCTCAAAAATCTGTTTCTTTTTACATTATGCTTTCACTTAACTACATTTCTGGCTATTTTGCTCTTCCTAAACCTTGCAGGGAAGACATTCTCTTACAAATAATCAACAGGAGAAAAGCTGATCAATAGATAGTTTATCCTAGCCCAGTGGAGCCATAAAAGTTTGAATTCTGTGTCAGGTTTCATGCAAGAGAGTACACCCAGAGAAATGAGGCAGAGTATAGATGTATTAAGTCCGTAAATGTGGCATATTTGATGTAAATCGTAAAGATATCTACACTAAACAAAAATTGACCCAAATGTTTTTTCAATATTGGAGTTGATAAGATAAGCCAGAAATTCCCCCTTTTTGGTGATACAATCTTTTCCATAGATTTTCCTGCTTATGATGTGGATTAACATTGCTCTGACTGACTAAAACATCACAAAAGACAAGGATGACCATCAAGTGTAGTTGTACTGAAGGAGGTAGAGGCCCAATTAAATGTACTACTGTAGTCAAAACAGATATTGTAGTTGTCAAGATAATGAGTTTGTAAGAGTAAAAGTGTTTGCTGAGAACTGTGAAATCCAAATGAACAAGAAAAGAACTAGAATTCTTTGTGGAAATAGAAAACATTTGTAATTGAAGAAAGACTTTAATGGTTTTGTAGTGTGTTCCTCAAGGACTCCACAAGGTAGAAAAATTATTACACCTTGCCGTGGTTTAAACCCAGCTGCTAACTCAGTATTACACAGTTCACCCTCCCTTTCTTCCCCCTTCTCCAGGTGGGATGGGGAGGAGAATCAAAAGAATGTAAACCCCATGGATTGAGATAAACAGTCCGGTAACTAAGGTATAACATGAAACTACTACTGCTACAACCAATAATAATAATGATAAGGGAAATGACAAGGGCAGAGAATATAAAACTAAATAGGGAAAGTTTAAAAAAAAAAACATTAGACACAAATGATGCACAATACAATTGCTCACCACCCACCAACCCATCCAGACCTGAAAAGCAATCAGTCCCTTCTGGGTAACTCCCCCAGTTTATATACTGGGCCTGATGGGCTGTGGTATGGAATACCTCTTTGGCTACTTTGGATCTCTGCTTCCTACCAGCTTCTTGTGCCCCTCCTCACTGGCAGACCATGAGAGACTGAGAAGTCCTTGATCATGGTAAGTGCTACTGAGCAACAGCTAAAACATCAGTGTATTATCAATATTGTTCTCAGGCTAAAGCCAAAACACAGAACTGTATCAGATACTAGGACAAACATAAACTTTACCCCAGCCAAAATGAGGACACACCTTTAAAAATGTAAGAATGTATGAGTCATAGTTAATATTTATGGGAAAGTTAATAAAACACAGTATCTACATTAAATAAAGTACCAGACTTAACATACAGAGACAAAATGGAGTAAAATTAGTCCATTTCAAGCTATTGAAATTTGAGATGTTGTTTTTATAGTAAAACCCAAAAAATTGAAATATAAAAAATACCAAATTATCAAAAATCATCTGTTACATTACACTTGAAATCAATGTGAAATTTACTATTCACTGTTTCAGAGAGTTCTCACACTGTTTTGCTGCTGTGTTCATGATTGTGACTACAGAACAATTTTCACTCCTAAGCCTGAATTTTGCTGGTGTGTGTTTTATATAAAAAACATTTATATAAACAAGTTCATGATTAAAATAATACCTTCAAGTGATATTTCAGAACACTGATAACACTTCATTTCTACCTGCTCCATCTAAATTGGCCGACTGAATGGGAGAAGTATCCACAAATGTTGTATGAGGTTGACAGTGTATGTCATTGATGACTTCACTTGCTTGTTCCTCAAACACTACTTCACACATGCAGTATGGACCTGAACATTTTTGTTCTGAGAAAGATAGTTTTACAAAATCTAGAAGATGTATTTATCCTATTTTCTCTTCACTTCTTCACAGATGCCTGTAGAGATAATGATAATAGCAACAAGAACAGAGTAATTTGCATTTATACAGAAATTTCTATCACAAAGCTTCCAAACCTTCCAAACCATACACAGGAATCAATACACTAAATGTGACCTCCACCCATGGATAAAATGCCATAGTACTTTTAAATATGCATACCCTTAATATTACTGTCTTGAATATTAAAGTATGAATTGCAAGACAATACTTGCAACTATTCATTCTATTGCAAACTGAACACAACTTTTCAAAACTTGTATGCCAAAATACAGACTTCTAATCAATACAGTGTTGTTTAGCAATCAGTTTCTCAGCAAGATAAGCCTTTCAGCCCTCTCACTGGTGTTTCTTTTGGCACTCAAATCCTTCAAAATAGTGCCTTATTTAGTATGCAAATTTAGCGTACAGCATTGATAATGAAAAATACCCATGACTTCTTCAAGACATTTGAGAGTGGAACTGGGAGTGGAAATCAAGCATACTTACAGTTCTGGTTTTAATTTCAAAGCTGTTACCATGTTTTGCATCATTATTTAGACTACTTGTTCTAGAGCGTGAGTATCATTTGTCTGTTTTGATACCAATTCGGCAATACTTAATCAGAGATCCTTTGTAAAAGGACTTATGTGTCTGCTCCATCTGCATTTGATTTCCATCAACCTATAAGCATATATAATGTGATCAGGTAGAAGTTGTCTTGTGGTTACTAAAGTTAATGCTACATGGGAAGCATTTTCCTTAGAAATAATAAAGCAAATTGTTTTAAGACACTTCAGAAATCTTTACTGTTTTATAAACAAGTCTGTCTAAACTAGGGTGTAAAAAGCAGCATGTTAGCAGTGTAGCATGATAAGATATTGCAGGGATAGCAGAGGTTAGATTTATCAAGAAAAAAAATTATGAGTTTAGAAAGGAGCTGCATTTATTGCAGTGGGGATTTTCTAGGTGCCTGCTTCAGAAAGTTTCTTAAGCTCCTCAGCTGTTGGCAGCAAACTAGAGTATCCTTTTTGTCTTTGAATCTCACAGCACCATGAAGGATTGAAAAGAAACGAAGTTTGAAAATTATGTGCATATCACTTAATAATGTCATAAAATAACAGGATATTTCTTATATTGCTATGGAAGAAAAGGTTTAGCTCCCCATAATTCTTAGGAGGTGATGGGGCTACAACAAAACACTGTGCAGAGTTCATTCCAATCATACCTACAAGGTTAACTGTGTGTGATGCATCTTTGTCAGCTTTTCTGGTAACACCAACTGCATCTATGAGATCATGGATGAAATATACAAACCTTGCGATGACAAAGGGTTTGCACAGCTTCAAGGCTTTTGATTTACTATGAGAATCTTGCAAAGCAGTCTTTCCATCTGCTATACCTGTTTTTTCCCCTTTAAAGCATTTCTCAGTAGAAATGGAAGTTTGCTTTAAAATATCCCAGCACATTTTATAAGACATTACACTGTTTTTTAATGTTTCACATATGAAAGGTTATGGATTCTATGGAAACAAACAAAGATTAGTATTATTTATGAACTAGTTCTGAAGATAAGTGAAAAGTTCCATGTTTTAAAAATTCCATTCTTTATAGTATGTTATTCTTACAGGTACAGGAAATGTTTTATCTTTTACAGCAGCAGATTGTATACAGCATGGTTTTCAAGCATTTTATTACTCCTGCAAGGACAAGAATAAAAAAGGCTGCTTTTTAAAACAATCTTTTTCTAGACAAGAAAATGATAATTCTATTCTTCATTTTAATTTTACTTTACTTTTTCTTCTTCTTGATTGTCCTTTCATTATATTTTAGGACTCACTGAATGGGTGATACTTTCTGTTTACATGTTTGCTGACAGCCAATGAGTCATCCACCCAGACTTAACTGTCTCCATTAGGTGAAAACCCATACCTGCAGGGAAACCTTCATCACTAATTTCACCTTTCAAATGTACTCCCAAACTGGAGTGAGAAGCAGCATAATTCATTTTCTTTCTAGATGTACTTGTTCCCACTTGGATGTTAGAATTTTGTTGGCTACATCTTTCTTCTTAATGAACTGGCCCCCAATCACACAACTTATTTTACAGTTGGAAATTAAATAAGTAGCCAGTAAAGTCTAATTAATTATAAATTACAATACAAAACACCATAACTGGAAATTCATTTCCATCACCTAACCATTTACGATCTCCTTATATTAGGACAGGCTGGGAAAACTGGCTTCTTCTCTACTGAGGATTGATTAAATATTTATCAACTATCCAGTTAGTAGTTATAGAGAAAACTGAGACACTCTTCTTGGTGATATAGAGCAAAAGGACAAGAAAAAACAGCTAAATATTGCAGCAAAGGAAATTCCAGCTACATAGTGGGGAAAAAATTCATCACAAAGAGGGTTACCAAACACTGGAACAAACAGCTGAACCTTTGAAGATATTAAACAATCATAGAATCATAGAATAGTTAGGGTTGGAAAGGACCTTAAGATCATCTAGTTCCAACCCGCCTGCCATGGACAGGCACACCTCACATTAAACCGTATCATCCAAGGCTTCATCCAACCTGGTCTTGAACACCGCCAGGGATGGAGCATTCACAACCTCCCTGGGCAACCCATTCCAGCACCTCACCACCCTAACAGTAAAGAATTTCTTCCTTATATCCAGTCTAAACCTCTGCTGTTTAAGTTTTAACCAACATCTGAGGAATGCCTGAACTACATTAATGTTGGTTTGGAGATGGCTATTCTTTCAGCAAGGAGTAGGACCAGATAACCACCAGATGTACATCCCGATCTCAGTTATTCTGCATTTTTATTCAATATTTCCATATTTGATTTAGTTCAGTTTTGATGTCTCCTGCTCATTTCTGTCACCACAAAATACACATAAGACTTTATGATTTGCTTATGGATCTGTCTTGCATGATCAGTCACTGAGGCGAGCAGCTTCAGATCTGGCCTGATTCACAGCACAGCAGCAGATCTGGTGTACATGGATGTTTCCTGAGGCAGGGAAATGCCAAGGCAGGGGAGACACCTTCCAGGAGCTGGCAGCTCTCACAGGAGACACTTAGACTTCTTATTTTTCCCATGTACTACACAAGCATGCTAAAATCAAATATTTCAGAATTCAAGTCCTGAGTCAACTACCTGATCCTGTCTGAACTATCACAGCCATTCAATGCCAGATCTTCCCATTTACACCAGTGAAGCATGGCAGAGAACTATTTCATTTAAAAGCATCTCCAACATAATATTCAGGATTCTTCAGAGCAATAAGGCTATGTTAGTGGGATTTTCTTATGATTATCACCAGATTAAGTTCTGACAATTATTAGAAAATTATTACTCTTACTTATTGGACAAAGCAAACCCACAAGGTTCTGTTTTCCCTGAGGAAGGTTTTATATGACATAGCAGTTGAAATATCTGCTGAAAATAGCTAACACTCCAGGTACTGAAAGGCAGAAAGACAGAAATGAGCTTCTGGGAAGTAAAAACTCTTTACAGAAAATCTCCATGTTTATGTATATGCCACTATATTCCACACTGATATGTTTAGTTTCAGGTGCATACAACTAAGATTAAGAAAACAAAGAAAAGGATATCAGTAGAAGAAAAGAATGAAATATGGATAACAGTAAAGGTTGAGGAGAGTCAGTGTTAAATTGTAAATGATCTCTGCTGTCATGAAAACCAGTTTATAAGGTAAAACAAAATTATTCCAAGGAAAACAGAGACAACTCAGTTCAAAATTCCATTGTTAAAGCAAATCTCAATCAATCAAATGATTAATTCTACCTTTGCAATGTGTCAGTTACAAATGGCAACAACCAGAATCAACGGTGTATAATTTGTCATCTCTTTGAAAGCTCAAAGATTGTTGATAGGTAAAATATCAATGAAGCTAACAGTTGTTGGGTAAAATATGATTAATATTCTGCTACATGATAATTTTCTTTCTTTGAAGAAAGAGACACTCCTTCAATCAAATTACAGTTTTGTCCTTCTAAGTGCACAATAAATCACTAATACGTAGAGATGTTCACAGATATCTTTGAGTAAATTTATTCACTTATACACATTTGTAACTTCGCATGTTGTGCTTTACTAGCCATTATAGATATTCCTGTTTGAATATGATTTCCATCAAGTATTTTATATAATATTGTGTGGTAGTAGAATGTTTCACAAATTAATGTATCTATATTTGGACCAATGAAAAACTGAACATGATAAACTAGGAAGACTCCCTTAATTTCTCTAGAATTTTAGGAAATCAGAGTCTTGAATATTTATTCAGGTCTCATCCAGGCATATCTAAATGGCCATTTTTAGCACATATGAGTTGAACTGTATTTGGACAGACTCTTCTTTGTGGTGCCAGGTGATAGGATGAGAGACAACAGGCATAAACCAAACCACAGAGAGTTCCACCTGAATGTGAGGAAGAACTTCTTTACTGTGATGGTGACTGAGCATTGGATTAGGTTGCCCAGAAAGTCTGTGGCATCTCCTTCCCTGGTTATGTTGAAGAGCCCTCTGGAGACAAGCCTGAGCAATATGCTGTAGGTGGCCCTGCTTGAGCAGTGAGGTTGGACTTGATGACATCCAGGGATCCCTTCCAATTGCAACCATCCTGTGAAACTTTGAAATGTGGAACAAAATTAATTTTCATTAATTAAGTATAATGTTACTTGTTAATGTTGCATTATTTTGCAGCCCACCTGAGAATTTCCATGTTTTCTTTTTTTTTGCTCTCTCTAAAGAAATGACCCTGTAAATAACAACTTTGACTAACTATATTTGACTAACTATCCCAAATTTTTCTTACAGTTTCCATTTCCCACCCTTTATTTTTTGTTTGTTTGTTTTTCCCCCCCAGAGTTTTCAGGGACTGTAATGCACCTCCAGAAATACTTTCAACTTAAGTAAAAAAGAAACACTACTGACAATTATGTTAAGGTAAAGAGTAGTCACTTGAGTCCACAGGTAATTCTTCAGAAATTGATTTCTGCAACTTGCTTGTACATTTAAGTTACCAAACCTGTCAGATTTGCTGGAGACAAGCAAACAGCCACAGAAAAAGTTCAACTGAGAAGTGTAGGAGTACTCAGAGTTCAGTACTGCTGAGGTAGTGTCTGCTTTATCCAGGGACTAGTGGAAACAGGTATATGTATTACCATATTTAAAAGGGTTCACATAAAGTCTAGATGTATTTCTGTATGATATTGCTCACATAAATTATGATATATAAATGATATACTCAACATAAATTTGTGAAAAATCATATTAAACAACTGCAAATCGTCATCTGGCTGCAACTGTCCAGATCAACAGCTCACCACTTCATCCAGTAATGAAGATAAATAATAATACCCCTCCTACAAACCTTTTTTCTGCTTAACAATTCATGGTCTGTCCCAAAAAAACACTATTTCGTGAAAGAAATGAGAGAAAGCTAATCTTTAGTTGAAATACCAGCAGCAATAAAAGAAGTTGAAGACCAAGGTTGTTAAGATAGCCATAGTACAGCACCTGCCCTTTTAATGTCCAAGGAGCCCAAGGTCAGGCAGCTGTGTTCAATTAAAAAACCCAGTTGGGAAAGGAGGATGTGATTATAAAATCCAGCAAAAAGGGTAGCTGAAGTTACACTTACAAAAAAAAAGGAACATCTTATGGTGCTGGTGTTGTATTAAGGTGGTTGCAGCAAGGATGCCTGTAGGAATGCTTGTATGCAGTGAATGGGATTTTTATTTTTTAAAGACTAGGAGATATGAGTATTATGAAATAACTTTGGTAGCTTGATGTAAATTATCGCAAGAAGTTTTAATCAGGTCTTAGTTCCTATGTAATATATCTTATATAATCACAGCAGCATTAAGTTCTACAATTTTTCTTTGCAATGGTTTTTATTGTCTGATTTTTCTCTTCAATGGTTTTTATTGTCTGACAAGCACTCCTGTGTAGTAAGGGTTTGTAAGGATTTTTTTGTTTGTTTTAGTGGGTTTTTTTAATTGTTTTTTCTTTTTCTTTTTTCTTGGTTGTTTTTTGTTTTGTTGTTTGTTTAAATTCAGTAAGAAAAAAATGCTGGAACAGTGCTTAATTTTTCATAATTTTTAACTGAGTAAAACAGTGCACCTGAAAGCTTTTATAACTATGGACAAGGTACTAAACAATTTTAGGTTTAAATTTAATTTAACTTTTAAATTACATGCTGTAAGCCAGACAGATTAAGAGGTGGAGAAAGAGGTATAAAATAAACAAAAAGAGCATTGTTGCAGAAAGTGCTGATGAAGCTAGAATATTTTCAACTGAGATTTCTTCTGGGGCAGTCTACTCCTAGCAGATCATTTGAAAAGCTTGAGTTTGGAAGGACTGATTATACAATGAGACTTACATCTTCTTTTGTAGGACTAGTAACCAGGGATATGGTGCTTTGTGGATTTAGCTTCTGCTCAACAGGATTCATGTAAGTAGGTTTGATAGCTACAAGACATATAGCATAGAATAAAGTGAAAACAAAGAAAAAGATATTTTAAAACAAATTACAAAAGGGCAGAGTCTCATTTCTGTTTTATTTGGAACTTGTAATTTTCAGAGTCTCTAGGAAACTGTCCAGACTGCTATAGCCACTCTTTTATAATCCTTCAAATGCACCATTTGCTCCTAACAGAGACAAACAACTGCTCAGCAGTTTCAAACTGTCTTTAAATGACCAGTTCTAAGAACTGCTTACTCCAGGCATACTCTTTCTATAAATGTATCAGAGCATAAGTGAAGGAGTAGTGGGAATGCTTTGTGTAGTTTGGTCTTGAAAGGCCAGAAATACCTATGTAATGTAATCCCATGTAAGGCCAGGAAGACCTAGGTAACCATACCAGAACTGGTGTCAGAAATACCAGAAAGTATATAAGAATATCAGAAAAAACAGAACTTATATAGATGCAGAAAACAAAACTGGGACCAAGGGGGAGAAAAAAAAGCCTGTAACAGGTCATTCACTTTGGAGAAAAGGAAAAAGAATTGGAGAAATTATAAGGCGATAGTAAGAATTGCAATTATTTGACCAGAGCTGTAGTAACCTGTAGTGCAGCCCTGAGCTTGACCTTTGCGGTCTAATTAGAACAATAACCCAAACCTGTTACTTTGACCATAGTAAATGTGCTTTTGTGGTGATGAATGTCTGGAAAGAAGGGATGTTTTCTTAATGTTAAAACAACTAGTTGAATTAAATAAGAATTTTGATCTTGCATCGTTAGTGCCTGGTTCAGGCCTAGATTATTCAATCTCAAATAAATAAAATCAGTGTTTTCTCATCTGCTGAAGTATGATGTTGTAAGTATATTGTGTGTGATACAGGTATCAACTGAAAATCAAAGTAGTTTGCTCACTGATTTTGTGTATTTAGATGACATATTTGTGAGATAATAGCTTCAAATTCTTGGAAGCACTGGGGACCGTTATTTTCTAGTCATTATTTTTCCAGTACTCTGTATATGCTTACACTGTGTTCTTGTTTTGATTTACCTCTGTTATGTGCTTTGGATAATCAGTCATGGTTAAGACTAATGAAAAGAAGACCTGCGACCATAATTGGCATTATACATTTTTAGTGAAGTTGAATGGCTGCACAGGTTCTCTCTTGTTTCTCTGTTTCTGTTCTTAAGAATTTTGTAAGCAATAAATGTATCCTTGTGATCTGTTTCAAAGAATATTTGCTTTGCAAAACAGACTGTCAACCTGTCACTCAGTTTGGAAAGTAAAATTATTTTGAATTTATTTTTCCAAGTGCTTAGTCTTAAATGTAAAATAGGGTAGCTTTTCAGAGTAATTCAGTGTTTTGCTGCAGTGCCTCCACAAATCGGAATTTAACAGTTACAACAGCAAAAATAATTGGCCAACGAAATAGTGGCATTTTGTCTCTGTGGAGGTGTCATGAAGTGGATTTGTATTGTAAAGGTAGATGCTAATTAAACTGTAAGTGCATAAATTCTTCTAGAATTTGTTAAAATAAAGTATTAACAATATTTTATTCCACTTCTATTTTTTTGTATATATTCAAAACTTGCATGTCATTAAATGCACCAAAAATATAAATAGAAATTAATCTATGGAAACAAAATTCTTTAAAATGCAGGTCAAATTTGCTGAATAGCTTTGCCCCCAGAATAGAATTCATAGGATCAGAAAGCAGAAATAATGACATCCAGCTATATTCTTTCATAAACAGCACAGAGTTTCTGGGAACACTTCTTTTTCCTGAATATTCCGTATTTGTGTTACATGAAGTTGGAAGTAAGTAAAAGATTATGTTCTTTGTATAGGAGCTGTCTTTTCTTCCTCACTGACTATAGCGAAGTTCTGCCAGCTCTGCCAAAAAAGAAATATTAAATGGTTTTCTACCAAGGCAACTGTTCCGCTAAAATAAGTATGACTTCACTAACTCAAGGGGTGTCAGAGACATAGCTCATGAAATGAAACAATGCTGCATGTGCTAATGCCATATAAACAGTAAGGTTTGACTGATTGACCTCCCAATCTTTGTTTTTCTCAGCTTAGACTGAGACTGCCTGGAAGTTATCCTAAGCTTGCTCTTTCCCCCTTTCAGAAATAGAAAGTGCCCAGCTCTGCTCATGTAGTTCATCTGAGGCCTGAATTTTGAACAATCTTTGTGTTTGCTTTGTTCCAACAACCCAGGTGTTGGAATCCTTTTTCGAGGCTACTGCATCATCTTTCATTGGCCTGACAGCCTTTTTGAATTACTGGTGTGACACTCTAGGAACAAAAGAAATACCAACTGAGGAAAAATTCTCTCCTCATTCTTAAAGGACAATACAAGTTGTTGAATAAGTACAATCCCTGATCTGTACACAAGAGATGTGCTTGCTAACTGTGACAGGAAGAAAAAAAAAAAGAGCTATTGGTTTCAGTTTCCCAAAATAAATACAGGTTTTTTTTTTTTAATGGAAGCTGCAAGAAAAGAACAAAGGAGCTAAAGATCATAAGACAGGTCACAGCATACTCTGGGAGACAAGCTATTAAAAAAATAAAAATCTGTCTTTCTGCAGTTTTTCCAGGACATTTTCCCTTCACTCATTATAAGTAGTAGCATTTACATGAAAATAGGATCTTGGTTTTTCAGGAGTTTATCTGCTTTTTATAATTATCCTCTTGAAGTCATAATCCTGGTTTCTGTGGTAATTAGGTTTTCCACAAGTTTTTAGTGGCTCTTTCAAGGTGAGCATGGGGTAGGCTGTAGTCCCATAATAGCATTCCAATAGCATTTTTAAGACCGATTTTTTTCCAGTGTAGGAGCCTAGAAATCATGTATAAGACTGTATGAGTCTATTATTTTGTCCAAATGTAAGCAGCAGTAAGTTGACTTTTTTAATTGCTGATGCTGACAACCCTTATGTGTTAGAAGCTTAGCATTCCTGAAAATATCATTACTTACCAAGGTGTCCAAATCTAGCTTTCTTTTACTTTTTTTGACTGTGACCTACTTAAATAGGAGCTGTAACTCAATTGTAAGAGAGGGCTCCACAGTAGGAATTTAATCCAGAAATATAAAGGTCATTCCAGCCTCAGTTTGAAAATACTGATAGCCTTATCTTTCATTAAATGTGTTAAAAACTGAATACTGAATATCATCTAATTGAAGCTTTGTATCAGATTTTTGCTTCGTGTTGGTGATACCTTGTTTTTACATTTGTTTTTGTACAGATGAGTTCTATGATGCTACTTCCCAATATGAAAAAGTTTATGGGCCATGTAGGTATGGCAGAATATTTGCCAATTAAAAAAAAAGCTAATTTAAAGTTATCACACCACATACCTGTAACTTAATTTTCTGTATCTAAATGAACTTCCAGTTGACATAGATGACAGGAAAAATTGTGCAATGTGTTAAGTATGTGTGGTTTCAAATGCCTGTCTGTTGCAAGTCATATGCATTCATTTTGCATGCAAACAACTTTCTTACCAGGTATTTTTGGTTTCTCATTCAGAGTTTTCAGTAATCTTCCCATAACTTTCCACTGAAGATACGGAAAATTATGGGTGAAGGATGCTACTTTTCTGCTATTATATACTTGATTTTCAATAGCCTAACATGACACATAGGCAAAAATACCATAAAGATAGCCATGCTGCCATGTACAACTTTCCCTTCTTTTTCTGTTCTCTACTGCTTGTCATTAGCCTATTCTGGATCCAAAGTACGTATTAAAACATTCCTTCGGGGTGGAAATTCTTTTTAAATAACCTATTTACATCAGAAATGGCTTGGCACCAAAACTCATTAAATAATACCCTTGCACAGGATTCCTAGGAAGCACAGGGGCTGAATTTGACCTGGAGAATATCTTGGAAAATAACAGAATTAGGAAAACTCATTTGTATTTCTGTCATATTATAAGATAGATATAGATTATATAATATAAAGAATGTTTTACTTCTCTATAAAAACACTGAAGCTGTTCGAATCTGATATAATTTTCATCAGCAACACACATTACTTTATAAAATACTCTGAAAACCCCATCCCTGGTAAATAAAAACAAGACAGAAGTAGTTCCTGATTAGACTATATAACCATTTTTTAGCATGTGAGTGATAAAGTTAAAATAAGTGGCATCTCTCAGGGGTTGGTATTAGGATTGGTGCTGTTTCATAGAATCATAACATCTTTGTTGGACATATGGACAGTGGGGTTGAGTGCACCCTTAGCAAGTTTGCTGACAACACCAGTCTGCAAGCTGCAGGTCAAGGATGACATCCAGGGAGCCCTTGACAGGTGGAAACTGCATGAAGTTCATTATGTCCAAGTGCAGGGTCTTGCATATGGATTGCACCAAACACAAATACGGGCTGTGTAGAGACTGGACAGGGAGTAGCCAGAGGAGAAGGACTTGTAGGGTTTTGAGTGACAAGAAGCTCAACATGACCCAGCAGAATGCACTCCCAGCCCAGAAAGCCAACTGTATGCATCAAAAGTGTGACCAGCAGGTTAAGGGAGGTGATTCTCTACCTCCGCTCTGCTCTCTGGAGACCCCACATGCAGTACTGCATTCAGCTGTGGAGCTCCCACCACAAGAAGTACACGGACCTTTTGGAGAGAGTCCAGAGGAAGGCCATGAGGATGATCCAAATTCTGGAGAACATGTCCTGTGAAGACAGGCTGGGAGAGTTCGACTTGTTCAGCCTGGAGAAGAGAAGGAGCTGAGGAGACTTTAGAGCAGGCATCCAGTAGCTAACGGGCACCTACAAGAAATTCAGAGGGGGACTTATACAAAGGAAAAGGGATAATGGCTTTTGTTAGGGTCTGATTGGAAAAAATCCCAGTGCTGGACCGTTTCAGTTTGTGATCCCAAGAGTGAAATTAAGACAAAATGATGTAAAGTACTGTAATCCGACTGTTTATTGCAAATTACAAAAACACAGTTATTATAAAAAAGGGAAGTTATTGTAATAAAGGGGATAGTGATAGGACAGATTGGAAAAAAAGGTTGAAAATGAAGCAAGGATTTGGGGTTCTGAGAGAAAGAGAGATAGTTACCACAGTGGAGCCAGCAGTGTCCTGGGGATCCATTGTCATCATTGTTAGTGGTGGGAGTTCTCCAAGGCTCATAGTTGGTATTGAAGCAGCGTGTCCCCCAGGAGTCCATCAGAGGTAGTTGTCCTCGTGGAGGCATCATTCTGGAGTCCCTCTGAAGTCCCCCCTGTGCAGTGTGTCCTGTGGAGTTGCCCTCATAGTGATGTCTCATGGAGGTGTCCCTCAGGGTCTGTGGTAGTCATCAGCAGAGACTGCCCTCATGGAGGTGTCCTTCTGGAGTCATCCTCATGGCAATGGCTCCTGGTGATATGGCTCTTGGTGATGTCCTTTTCCTCTTTTGTAAAGAGTTGGGGGCAGTACCTCTGCTCTTCATGTCACATATTACACATAACTGGTGGACCAGTTTCCCTGGTCTTGCAGCCAGCTCTTCAATTGCACTTGTCTGCATGCACATGTATTTGTAGCAATCCTTGGGATAATACCGCACACCAATCTTTGAGGTAATGGACGGAAGAGATTTCCCACTCATCCCTCAGGCAATGGGTACTGGAGTCTTAACTCCTCCCACCCGTCTCTGAGACAAAAGATAGGTGGATTTCCATCTCAGCTTCTCAGACCAATCTTTGAGACAATGGACAGTGAGTCTGATTTCAGATCAGTCTCTCATAGCTTTAAACTGAAAGAGGGTAGATCTAGATTAGATATTATGAAAAAATTCTTTATTGTAAGGCTGATGAGTTGCTGGCACAGGTTGCCCAGAGAAACTGTGCCTGCTGCATCCCTGGAAGTGTTCAAGGCCAGGTTGGATGGGGCTTTGAGCAAACTGGTCTAGTGGAAGGTATCCTTGCCCATGGCAGGGGGGTTGAAACTGCATGATCTTAAAGGTCCCTTCCAACCCAAACCATTCTATGAAAAAGGATTTTAAGTTAACGAAGAGGAATAAGACTATTCAGTAACATAGTTATGTATTGTCATGGTTTGAGCATGTTTTGAGGGTGTTTTTGTTCAAGGTTTTTTCCAGCCAGGTGGAGGAGGGGAGGCTGGGAGGAAGGAGAGACAGGACACCTGACCCAGGCTAGCCAAAGAGGTATTCCATACCATAGCACGTGATGCCCAGGATGGATACTGGGAAAGAGAAAAGCTGGAGGGATAGAGCTCTAGAGGAAAATGGAGGAGGGAGCACGCGGTGCTCGGCTAGGCAGGGTGGAGTGAGTTATGGGTAGGTGGCTGGTGGGGTGTTGTATTCTTTTCACTTGCTGTTTGCTGTATCATTATTATTTGTAGTAGTAAATGGCAGTAGGGGTTTTGTGTTATGTCTTAGCAATTAAACCGTTCTTATCTCAATCCGTGGGGGCTACATTCTTTGGATTCTCCTTCCTAACTCTCCGGGAGTTGGGGGACTTGGTTTAAACCACGACATGTATTTAACACATTTTTTTGCTGTCATGATGTTCTTTGCTCTTTTTTTTTTTTCTTTAAATAGCTGTGCATTCCCTGATCTTTTCCAAATATTTTCTACGTGTCATAGTATATAAGCTTTTCAAACTCATTGGGAATTCTGGTCTACAGTAAAATTTTACCTGACGTAACATAACCTTTCAGTTAAAAATATAACAGCATGTACAATGTCTGTGCAAGAATTGTGATTTTTTCAAGTATACTTTAATTGCCATTAGAAAATCTTAAGACTTCAAAAATTAACCAGAAAAAAGTTTGGCACAAACTTTGAAATTAATTTTTTTTACTTGTAGATTTACTGTATCTATACTTGATTACATCTAATTTCTTCACCTGAATGCTATTAATTCACATTTTTAGCTGAATATTCTTCATATTAGGATCATTTGCACTAATTATCCCAGTTATTTAACTTATAGAGATACTGCAGACTTTATAGTTCTGATTTTTCTAGAAAGTGCTGAGTAGTCTGACCTGAATCCAACAAAGTGATTAAGCATCTTTTCTAGTTTTCTAGCTCAGTCAGTAGAACATGATCTGTCTGATCCATCCAGCTCTATCCAGCAAGTATTTTTTTTCTTGATTTGTTTTTTGTTATATATTGTTCAAGTTATCTCCTTCAGAAATAACTTCTTTTTTTTTTAACTCTATATGTTGATCAAAATCCTAAGTGAACATTGTTTCACTATGATATCAAAGCTGACTGGAAGGATCAAGCATGACTAATTTGGATGTTTTTCCTTTATTTTATTTTTTACTGTAAGTGTGCAAGAGACAGCTGCAGACTAATATAACAGAACTTCATATCTTTTTTTACATTTATTAATTAAAACACAACAGAATTATGTAATATTTACTGTTGATGTTTATACTTCGCATATTGTCTTCTCTTGTTAAAGCCACACAAAGAAGAAAAGAACACAGGTACTTGCTGCAATGCATTTTTGTTTTTTTCTCTGAAAGTGCCTGTACGAACGGGAACTGCACCCCAGGTTATTGTAAGACTTGTCCGATGAATTTGCTGGGTGCACTGTCCACATTATTTGCAGGCAATCTAGGCAAAAATTATAATGGTGTCAAACATATTATCTGCACAGGCATAGCACATAAGAATGTGGATATTATAGTGATCTGCCTCTTTACCCAGTGTCACGTTAATAGACGACCACGGATGTAACTAGCTCCACTGGTAGGCATTCACCCTAGACACCAAAGATGGTCTAGTCTCTGAAACTATAGTTATGTTCAGAAGATATTATTGTTGAAATGCAGGATTCCCTAGTATGGAGAAGGAAGGGAAGAAAATAGATAGAGTACATTGTGTTTTCCCCCATATAGAGTCAAAATATGGCTGGAGTCTGTAAAGAGACCCAAGTGTCAGACATGAAATTAGATCTTCAGTTAAGGTATTACTAGAGAGCAGTCTAGTCGTCAGTGCCCTGAACAGACTGAGAAAAGGAGACAGAGCAGGAAGCATAGGGGACTTCAGGACACCAAGGATGTGAAGAACCTTATCTAGTCTAGTGTTTTGTTTTTTTGTCTTTTTTTCCCCCCCATAGTGTCTAACATAAGCCTTTCAAAACATATTTTGTAACCATTGCCTTTTTGTATCTGATTTGACATAACAAAAGAGTTTGGCTCTGTTACCTTCTAATTACTGTTTCAAGCTGTTTCAATCAGGTATTAAGACTTTGCATTAACTTCTTTTTTATCAGACTAAATAAGTCCAACACAAAGTTTCTCTTCAGTGATCATCTATGCCCCAGTGATCTTGCTATATGCAATATTCTAGGTGAAGCCTAACAACCATCAAGTAGACAGGATAATAATTCCCTTCAATCTGTTTGCTGTGCTCCTCCTTATGTAGCCAGTATGGATTCTGCCTTGTAATAGGGGTGCTCCATTGGTTCTTCTCTAATCCAGCACTCACTGTAACTCGACTTCTCACACAATATGGAGTCATGTTTTCCTCAGATGGTATGGTATTTTTCTTAATGAGCATGTGTAGATTCCATTTACTGTAATTCTTTATTCCTAATTCTTTAGTCCTTAGTCTTTAGTTTGATGAGAAACTTAACATGAGATAGCAGTGTGCTTACAGCCCAGAAAGCCAACCATATCCTGGGCTGCATCAAAAGGAGTGTGACTAGCAGGTCGAAGGAGGTGATCCTGCCCCTCTACTCTGCTCTTGTGAGACCTCACTTGGAGTATTGTGTGCAGTTCTGGTATCCTCAACATAAAAAGGACATGGAACTGTTGGAACAAGTCCAGAGGAGGGCCACGAGGATGATCAGGGGACTGGAGCACCTCCCATATGAAGATAGGCTGAGAAATTTGGGGCGGTTGAACCTGGAGAAGACTATGTGGAGACCTCCTAGCAACCTTCCAGTATCTGAAGGGGGGCTATAGGGATGCTGGGGAGGGACTGTAGTGATAGGACAAGGGGTAACGGTTTAAAACTTAAACAGGGGAAGTTTAGATTAGACAGAAGGAAGAAGTTCTTTACTGTGAGGTTGGTGAGGCATTGGGTTGGGTTGCCCAGGGAGGTTGTAAATGCTTCATCCCTTGTGGTGTTCAATGCCAGGTTGGACAGAGCCTTGGTGGCATGGTTTAGTGTGAGATGTCCCTGCCCATGACAGGGGAATTGGAACTTGTTGAGTCTATTCTAATTATTCTATGATTCTAATCTGCAAGTTTTTCAAGCTCCCTCTGGAATGAAGGGTCAGACACCCTTCAGCTTAGAGTGCAAATTTCTCACAAAGCACTGTGTGTGATCACTGTTCTGCAAACAGGCAGGGTACTCAACAAAACTATTGCACACCAGCCCTATAACATGCAGCTTAGTAAACAAACACACTAATGCAAACCACTTATGTACTTATATGTAGTAAATAAGCATAATAAAGCAAATCAGGTATGTATAACACAGAGGAAAATTAACAATGCATCAAATGATTATTGCATAGAGAGAACAGTGATTAAAAAGACATACATCATAAATTATCATATAATCTTCATCATCCAGGCCCACACTTCAAGCTGGGAAGCCCCATTGCAGCCAATGCCAAGAGTCTCAGATAATAGGGAAAAACACCCAGAGGTGAGCCTTCAGATTCAGCTACAAGAGGGTCCTGCTTTTATATTCTTAGATACACAGCTGAACTTATGCCAGATCTACAACTATTTACTCACGTGGCCATGCAGTTTCTTATGACCTCACTGTTTTTGATGCCACAAGTGCTGGCCGGGTGTCATGGTGTGGCCAAAAGTGAAGAACAGCTGCACTGTTATGTTTTCCTGCCTCTTTCCAGCAGGTCACAATGACCATAAATACATATGCTTTATTGAGCACATTTTGTAAGAAACCTACTTTGTCATGTTTCTCACAGTCATGGGTGGGAATCAACTCTTGGCTAGGTTCCCACCTATTGCAACTACCTTGGCCACCTTTGAAGATGTTAGATATTATGGTTCTTGACACTGATTCTTGCAGTACTTGACTATTTCTAAGTCACCACAAGAACACCCAGTCATCGACCACTGCTGTTTGAGTGTGGCAGTTGCAGCCAATTTTCTTACTAAACTGGGTGCTCATTCAGTGCATACATGTAGCTTTCAAATAATAGCACTGACGTAGACTGTGTGAAAACCTCTACTAAAATAGAGAAATCCACCTTTCACCCTTCAGCTAGCCAGCCGGTCAAGAACAGATTGACTTTCCTAAATTCATGTTGATTATCTTCTCATCCTTCATATACTTGGAAGTGGATTCCAAAAGGATGTGTCCCATGATCTTTCCAAGGAGTGAGATCAAGTTGTTCAGCTTGTAGTTCCCTGGGTCCTCCTTATCACGCATTTTTAAGTTTGTGTCATATGCCAGGGGAAGAAGGAGGTGAATGGGTGAACAGCTACATGGTACTCAGTTACTGGCTGGGTTTAAGCCACAACAGATAGACGTAATATTTCCAGTTGCCAGACCTCTTCTGATTGCTGCAATTTTCCACACATCATAAACAACATTTTTACAATTACATTGTCCACCTCTTCCATCAGTCTCAGGTAAATCTCATCTGGTATCTTGTATCTAAACATGTCCAGCTGTTTTGGAGATGCAGCGGAGTGCTAGGATCGTAGCAAGGCTGCTTGTGCAAGTCATGATGAGACATGGAGAAAACGCTAGCCTAAAACTGTTGTCCTCTTTTACCTGTATACAAGGGTGGGAGTTTTTGTACTACTTAAAGACTTAGCAGAAAAATACTGAACAATTTTGTTCCTAATTTTTATGGGCTTGGCATCTAAATTCTTCATGTATATTGAATGTACGGTGAAAATGATCAAAGGTATACAGAGCATGTTTAGAATGAAGTATGATTTGCAGGCTTTCAGCAGTTTACACAAGATAGTTCTGAAGCTTTCAGGTGAATCCCTGAAGTTTTCTTGTACTTAATCCTTTGAAACCTACATTCTTATCTTCATATTTTGCTGCTGATCATTTGCTCTTTATGCAAATCTTATCCTTTGGGCTAAAACTATAGCTAATAAAAACTGAAGTCTCCACTTTGTGTAAATTAAAGGATCTGTTCCACAATGTGATCATAAAAATATTTTCTGACTAGAAATGTAATCTGACTTCCTGTCATCGGTAACGTAAATATCACCCAGCACTTACTGAAGATCATGCACTACTGCTTACAGAACTTTTTCAAACTGTCTTCACAATAACTTCACTTTTCTGGTAAGTTTTTACTTCAAAGTTCGTATAGTCTTCCTTATTCCTCGGTCTTCCTAAAGGCTAAATTTCCAGCTTTCATTTTCTGGGTGCTTTACTCACTTCACTGTACTAGGATATCGGTTTCATAAAGGAAGTTTCATCCTTTTGTAAGCACTAACAATTCTATTGCATTTCAACAGGCGTGTCAGTGACACTAGGTAATGATCCGTGGTGAAACACACCAAAATAGAAAAGTACTGTTTGTCCATGGTGGCTCCTCCCTGAAAAAAATACGCTTTGGCTCCTCCCTAGAAGGTCCAGCTTTGGCTGATCCCCAGAAAAGTCTCCTGCCTGCGGGCCTTTCTAGATATAACTGGCCACTTCTTCCGATGTAGGCTGGCCCCCTACATCAGAATGAGTGTGCATTTCTGCTAGCATAAAAGCCCAAGCCTCAGGCAATGAAGAGAGGCAGAACCTTATGCCGCTCAGGTCAACATTGCCTCCGCAGGGATGTCCGGTAAGGTTGAGCCTGCCACCTCATGTTGCAATGATGTTTCTCGGAGCTGGTTTCCTAATCATCATTACACGATCTTTGGGTCTGGTAGGGTAGCCAAACATCAGAAATATCCTTTACTGTATCTTTTGTTGCCTCTATATTTTCCCCTGTATTAATAAACTAGTTGTTATTCCTGTGTTGCATTTCTCTCAACTTGGAATCCTTGAACTCTAGAACAGTAGGTCTATCTTTGGTCAACTCAATACATGAAAGAAAAAACCCCAAACACAAAACCCCAAAACACCCAACAAAACAGGAAGATGAAAACCAGCAAAAGTGAAGTGAACAAGAAAGTCATTTGGGTTCTTTTTCAAGAAGTGTTATTTGCCTCAAATCAGGGGTATTCAAGCCTTTTTTTTTTTTTAATCTCAAGTGTTCATTGTTATGTCATTTGCTGGAGGCTGCATACTTTGCTGTGCAATGAAGTGAAACAGAAAGGAGTTGGACTATGCATTGCTGTGACCAAGAAACACACCCCCCAAAAAGGGAGAAGGCTTATAGCAGATGGGTGTAGGTTTTTGAAGCTTGGGAAAGAATACACAGAGTAAGTACAGCTGTTGGAAAGAAAGCACAACACAAAGGGTATCTTAGGTAGCCAGAGCCATATGAGGGAAGTGTATATGTGGCTGAGCCCAAGGCAGCATATAAAAAAGGAGAAAGAAATACATTGAGCTTTGAAGAGAGCAAGAGCCTTGTCCTGATTTAACTTACAGTCCTACCCAGTGATCGGAGATTCCCCAGCACCATGATGGTTAACATCTAGAGACCAAACAATCATGTTTGTGTTGTGGTTCAAGTGTAAATCAACTCTAGCAAAGGTTCAAGAGCACCAAGTCATTCAAGTGTGGAGCTTGAAGTAGAGCTCTCTCCTGGGTGCTGGCTAAAAAAGGAAGAGTAGAGTGGGAACAGAACTAGGAGTGGCCTCATGGAGACAACAACTATCTGATCCATAAGCATTGTAGCTTGTCAGGCACAGAGATAGCTGCTGTTGGCACAGTTCACAGTTCTGGAAAATGCAGCAAAGAGGGATTTATTTGCTGAAATATATCGCTAAAGAAAGATTTATCAACTCTGTCTTTCATGGACTTCTCACACAAGAATTAAGACAGACTGTATTTTATGCTATTAAGTGTCTAGCTTCAGAGCTTGCTTTGACCAGCAAGTACTCTCTGAGTGCTGAAATAACTATAAAAGTGCTTTATTTCTAGGCTATGAGTAAAAACTCCTGTTTGCTCACAAGCTGTATGGAGCAAAACCAGTCAAAAGTTTTCTCCTAAGCAGTGATAACATTTTGGCTCTTGACGGAAAATTTCTGTTCAAAGAGCTCAATTTTGAACTTAGAAAACTACAACCCTTCTGGAGAACTCAGTGTCTGTTTCAATTCCTGCAAAAATCATAGCAAGAAGTGACATAGTTCTTCCATAATTTAGAACTTCCAAGGGAAGCTATACTGACATTACTGTGTTCTATAATCTCTGAGTGCTCACATAATTCCCAGCAATCCATTTAACTGTTTCTGCTGTGAGAAGAACACAAAAGGAGCATTGCTTAGGGTCAAGACATAGGGAAGAGTCTGTTTCTAGTATCTATTTATGTTCTGATTATTTTTTACATGGTTGTCCTTGTAATTGAAATCTAGGTAGTCACAGCAGTCCAAGGATACATGATTTCTGGGATCTCATAATTTCAAGTGTAAATCAACGCTGTGAGCATGATGCACTAACATGCTGCTTTGTCCTGGATATGTTTTAATCTTACAGATCAGCTACATTGCAGATTTGTGGGAGTGTACTGTTAGGTAAGCTACCCTTGCAGAAGCACATTCAATATATTGAAATTCTAGAAGAATAAATTGATTACTGAACATCTCTTACTGTTTGGCAAAGGTCTGAGTTTTTAAAGGTCATGAAGGTTAAAATTTGTAGTGACCTTTGTAAACACAGTGCTACGGATGAAACATTTCACACTGCTGCCCAACATATAAAACAACTGCAGCTTCAACTCATATTCCATTAATCTTGAAAGCTGACTCTTAGTTACTATGAAACAATGTGTATGACTGTATTAAAATCCAGTTTAATAGGGTTTTTTCAGATTAATAAAACCTGTCTGCTTTTGTGGTTCAATGTTTATTAGAACTGTCAAATAGTTGTCCGCATTCCCTTGCAGTTCATGAAACATTAACTTTCTCTTTTGAACTCTGCAAACCTTTGTGAGGTGCTTGAGAAGCTTTAGAGTAAAAATGGAAAAACTCTTAAATTTGAGATGTCTCAGTAGTCAAGTATCCATTAGCAGTGGTACACCTGGATAGTTCATTATGTCTTTTAAGCTTAATTTCTACTTAAAAATAGAGGAGGCATACTGGAGGCTTCTCTGAATATCAAATTACATCAACAAGCTCTTAAATCTTTTATCTTTTTTATGTCTTCCATTGGTTGATTTCCTAATATATTTCATTTATTTTTCAAATTTAAGAACAGATGTTGATGATCCTATAAACACTCTTTTAGTTGCCAATGTGAAATCCTGAGAGAAGAATAAAATCTGTCAGATCTACTGTACAGTATGCATATGTTGTACACAAATGGGAAACCACCAGTTTACAGGGGTGCTGAAAGTGATATGAAAATTATCCAGAAGAATTCAGAAGTCTAAAATTCAAACTATCTTGTGTGAATCAGTCATTAATAATTACCAGCTTTTGAAAAATACAGCTCCCATGAATTTCTAAGTGTGAATCGTAGAGTCATAGAAAAGTTAGGGCTGGAAAGGAACTAAAGATCGTCTAGTTCCAGCCACCCTGCCATGGGCAGGGACACCTCACACTAAACCATGCCACTCAAGGCTCTGTCCAACCTGGCATTGAACACCGCCAGAGATGGAGCACCCACAGCCTCCCTGGGCAACCCATCCCAGCACCTTACCACTCTGACAGTAAAGAATTTCTTCCTTATATCCTATCTAAACTTCTCCTGTTTAAGCTTGAACCCATTACCCCTTGTCCTATCACTACAGTCCCTAATGAAGAGTCCCTCTCCAACATCCTTATAGCCCCCCTTCAAATATTGAAAGGCTGCTAGAAGGTCTCCATGCAGCCTTCTCTTCTGCAGGTTCAACAGCCCCAAATTTCTCAGCCTATCTTTATATGGGAGGTGCTTCAGTCCCCTGATCATCCTCGTGGCCCTCCTCTGGACTTGTTCTAACAGTTCCATGTCCTTTTTATGTTGAGGACACCAGAACTGCACACAATACTCCAAGTGAGGTCTCATGAGAGCAGAGTAGAGGGGCAGGATCACCTCCTTCTTTGACCTGCTGGTCACGCTTCTTTTGATGCAGCCCAGGATACGGTTGGCTTTCTGGGCTGTAAACACACACTGAACCCGGCTTGTGTTAATTTTGTCATCAACCAACACCCCCAAGGCCTTCTCTGCAGGGCTGCTCTGAATCTCTTCTCTATGAAGACAATTATGAATTAATTCATAATTCTTCTCTATGAAGTGAATTATGACTTTCAATTAAAATTCAGTTGTTACATATTGCTATATTTATATTAAATTCACAGAGATGTCAGAACAAGTAGAGAAGTAGCTAGAATTTTCCAGTACTGAATAATGTAAGTAGCTCCTAGCATGGGAGAGTATTCACCTCTGTGCTTCATCACTTGCAATTGGCTTATGCCTGGTGTTATCTTGTCGAAGTCAGTAGTGGAGGAAAATGTAAGTTGGCACAATATAGTGGAAGAATCATGTTGCACAAGAGTAAAAAAAAGTTAAAAAAATCTCAGAAATTGTGGCAGTCTATGAATGAGAGGTTTTAGATAATTGCTAGTTTGGCATATTTGTAGATAATTGGTGTATTCTCTTTGATAAAAAATACATATAGTGGTAAATTTTATTAAGGCATATATTTGGGCATTAGGTTATCTGGATTCTTGTTAAGATATTTTGCAGATAATTAGTAATCTGTTCTTGAAAAGTCCCTTGTGTTCACATTTGACACCTCAGGCTGTTTACATTCACCAGAAGAACAATGGTGTTGATGGTACACCTGATGGTACACCTGGTACACAAATGGTACACCTATTGTAGGTACACCTACAAATGAGACATTCTGGTCTTTTCCCCACAAATAATGCTGAGTTTGTGCTGCACTGTATACTTTCCATTTGTTGGTTGTAGACCAAAACCATTAAATCACAGGTATGGAAAAGTCCAAGAATATAATTAAAGACCACTTTAACTTACATTTTCTTGGTGGAACACTTACTCGAGAATATTCATAGGAGATCAGACCAGACATTTCTGTAGTCCAGCTTGAATTAATCCTATATCTGAATATGGTGAATATTTAGGAAAAAAAAATAATTAATGAGTAATCTCATCCAATGGAAGTGCTAGAGGCTATTGTTTCATAGTTTAAAGAGCTGGATGGCAGTACTGTACAAAGGTATTTCCAACCTGACTCTTTCCCACATGGTACTATAACTAAATTTTCTTTCCTCTCAACTGCTCTGACAGTGATCGTTCATGGGACGAGCTGTGAAAAAGACTGTGGAATTGCTGTAACTTTCAGGGAAAAAGTGTGAAGCTTTCTTAAAAGTGATCATTCTCTTGATTTTATTTCCAAACCCAAACTACAAATACTTGTGTAGGGCTCAGCTGAGGTCTGCCTCACCATGGGGCAAGAATGAGTAGCAAGTATTGGGAGAGAAGGTGAGTCTACAGAGATGTTATTTTATGTACAACCTAAATAATTTTGGGCTTCCTGTAGAACAAGAGAAGCAATATATACTTCAAGAATTCAATTCAAAACTTTCTTTTTTCTTCAGGAACATCTATAGAGATTTAAGCCAACTTAAATACCTAAAGTTAGACGGGTTGGATCTGGGCCATGAAGCCTAAGACACAGCAGATGTATACGTTAAACCTTCTCTGCTATGCTCTCCTGAGTCTCAGCTGTCAGTGGTTTAGGGACTCTGAATCTTTGCATCTAGACGAGCAACAGATGGGCATTTCTTTTATTAGTTTGCTTAAGTGCTTTCTGTCATATTTGGTTTTGGACTCCACATCTTAAATGAACTGTGGGGGGAAAAAAGGAAAAAATTCTTTAGACCACTGCATGACAACTTCATTAAGAACCTTTCTGTGCTCATGTTGTAAAAAATAGTGAACTCAGTATCATCATATAATTCATGAATTTATAAACCACTACCCACTGTTCTGTTCCATTTTAAAGAGCTGGTAATCTCTTCTTCAGCCCATCATCCTGTTCTGTCTCTTTTGTAATTCCCTATATCTCTTTCGAGACTGGACAACCAGAATTTTCACTGAATTGTACCCAGTATATAGATACACCATCCACTGATGCAGTAACCTGATCTTATTTGATATTTTGCTTCTTGTTCTGTTCTTAACAATTTGCAGGGGTTTTTTTTGCCACTATTGCTGCTAAATAGTACTGAAAAAGTATTCTTAAAGAATTATTCACTTCAGTCTTGCTTTTCTGAGTGACAGTAGCTTATTCAGTGTATCACTGCATATGTATCATTTAAGTGGTGGTTTTTTTTTTCTTCTCTGTGTATTACATTAGCTGATACCAGTTTTTACTTATTCTGTTTTTGCTTAACCAGAGAGTACCATGAAGTTATTTCTCAGCTCTTCACAGTCAGTCTTTAAATTAACCATGTTCAATAATTTTCTACCATTTTCAAATTTCACTGCTTCACTAATCACTCCCTTTTCCTTGACCATTTAGGAATAGTTTGAAGAGTTTACAAGCACAGGTCCTTGAGGATGGGCAGTTTTATAACGTTACCTTAACTGAAAAACTAACATTTCTTTGCATTTTTTTGTCTGTTTTAATGAGTCATTCCATAAAGGAATCTTTCTTGTCTCACAAAACTTTTATATCTCTAAGAATGTGGCAAGTAGTCTTATCAAAAGCTTTTTAAAAAGCAAAACTTGATGTGCTTACTAGTTCACCTTTATTCACAGTCATTGACTGATCACATTTTAAGATTTTACTACTGAAGTTCAGCAATTTTATATTTCAACTTTTTTACAGTTCTTGAATACCTACCGTATGATTTGATGCTGTTCAGCTTATTCATTGGCTATTCTACTTATTCTGTTGAGTATTCAGTTTGAGACCTTTCCTCAACATTTTATATAATGAGGCACCTAATATGAGAATATCTGATCTCCTCTATAAAGTTAATTGATATAAACACTTAATTTGGATTTATTACAATGTCTTTGTCTGCTGTTATTTTAAGTTTTATCTCCTCTTTTACTTATATATATGTGTATTTTAGGTTTGGGGTTTTGTTGTTTGGTTTTGTTTGTTTGTTTTCCTACAAAACACTTGAGTTTAGTTGGCTGTGCTCTCTATTGGGATGGTGGTTTTATTGTTTCAGTTCCTCTGCACTATTTAGAACTGAATTACGAATTGTTTCTCATCGTGGAGGTTCTTTGACTTGCAACTCCAAGAATAAGTAGCTTATGGTAGAACAATAAGCTTCTGCTGTACAACGGTTGCTTCATGGTTTTTTTTCATATTAAAATAGGAATAATTCAGATCTTTTTTTATCAATCTGCAGTTATGAAGCAAATTTTAACCTCAATACTTGCCATTTCATATTATACAGTACTCTTTTTGAATTGTTTCTCTTCTGTGTTCTTCTGCACACAGGGACAAACCTAGCCCTAGTGTGCCTCTAATGAAGAAAACAGAGATACACAAGGGATAAATTTGGCCAATTATTTATCTTTATTTCAGAGGCACCTTTTTATTTAGCTAGTTGTCATTGATTTTTCAATTTAATACTTTCCTCAGTTTAATCTTTTGCCCCTTCAAGGTCTAGACCCTTTGGCTGAAAGCTTTCCCAGCTGAGTTTAAAAGGACTACTACTGACAGCAAATAAGGCTTTTATGTGGCTCAATAGGTAAACGCAGCACTTTCCAATAATTGGGTTATGAGTTCAATTCCCTGACCAACTGGGTTCATCATGAATAATATCCTTGAGATAATCTCTTCTTTGTGAGTTATTATGGTTTTTGGACCATCCACTGAAAGTTTTGGTGTTGTATATTTTTGCAATAATTCCTTTACAAATGGAAATTTTTAAGGTTTTGGGTTTTTTTATCTCTATACTTAATGGTTGTACATATTATAACATGAACAAATAAGGGGGTTATTTTCTCTTGAAATGTTAAACTAAAAATTGCTTATTGAATAAAAATGTAAGATCCTATGAGCCAAAATCTTTAAAGCTGTCCTGTACTTGCTCAGTTTTATGTCATTATGTTGTGTCTATATTCTACCTTTATTAATACTTATATTGCATTATTCTTCATGTAGGATATGCTAAATAGCTGTATCATTTTCTTTACAGGTTTAGCTTGAAATTCAGTTAATCTCATCTATTTCTTCATAAACAATAGCTATTAAAATATTCAGATTGGAATTGTTCTGTTCATATTAATTTCACTGAATTAAGAAATCCATAAAGACATTTCCATGAGTGACCAGGAATCAAAGTCACATTCTTCATTCATGGATACAGTTTTCCTGTATAAAGTCAATCCTTCCATCTCCTTTCAAAAATTAGAAAGAGGGAATTTGATGTAAGAATATTAAAAAAGAACATTTTTTTATGAGACCACTTTCCTATGTTCTTTCAGCCCTAAAACAGGAAACGTTCACAGATGAAAGGTATTAAAAGTTATGAGTTCTTCTAGCTATCATCATTTGGCATTACACCAGACATTAAATCATCTTACCTGTAAGACCACAGTAAACGATGAGCAGTGCAGCCAGAAGGCAGCACAAAGCACATTTCTAACTTATAATAGAGTGCAAAGAAATTGCCTGTATTTTCAGGAAGTGTTTTTCTTTGTCTTGTTGACAGTAGGCCAAACTCATCACATGGTATCCAGTGGACCAAAAATAACTGTTTACTATAACCTGTATATTTGCCATAAGATTCCTTTACAGTCAGCTATTGGAGAGACATTGTAATTCATTCTTTAACCTTGAACAATGGAAAGGGGACTGGTATAACTTTTCCCATGTTAAAATAATTATTTGGATGTGGAGATTTAGCTTGAATTGTGCCCATCAGTCAATACATCTGTCAATGTATGAACAGAAGAAATTAGTTCCTCAGAAAAGAGATATTTCCTCTTCAAAGATCAAGGAGCGTTCATCTTTAATCTCATTATGAGGTGGGGGGAAGAGACTAGAGAAAAGGATTTTTATAACACAGGATTGCAGTTAAAAACTAACTATTCTTACAACAAACGCAACACCAAATCTAGTAATAAAGAAGGCATGCATCATTATATAAAAGCTATCATCTTCAGTAGAAGATTTTTCTCAGTAAAGAAATAAAGTATTCTAGGCAGATAAATCTGTAATGTGAAAACATTTTTGATAAAATTAAAAATTAACTAAAAAAAAAGGCATAAAAACAATTTGGCCCTCATATGGAATTTTCTAACTCATTTACTTCAGGCAAATATGTAATTTTTTTTTCTTCTTGTTTTTTTATTGAACATTCTGAAACACAACAGAACACAGAAAACCACTTAATTTTGACTACTTTTTTTTTTCCAGTTGCATGATATTTTATTCAACTTGTTCATTTTCTGAAAACCTGCACAGTTTTATTTTGACCAAGAATATTTAACCTGCACAGGTTTTATTTTGACCAAGAATATTCTTATTTTCTTCAAAATTGTCTCTCAGCCAAAAATGTTCCCAGCTTTAAATGTTGCCACAGTATTGTCAAAGCACACTCTACAAAACAAGGCTCACAGATTCCTAGATTTTTGGCAGACAAAACATGCAGTTCAAGCTACAATACTTTCTTGAATTTCAAGAACGGCAATGATGTAGAGTCATTAAATGACAAACTTTTTTAGAAGATTGCGAACTGTGATAGTCCCTTCTGTTCTTTTGAGTTTTCTTTTTTTATACATGTTTTATTAGCCCATTTTGTGCAGAGTAATTTTTCTGTTTCAGATTGCTTTTTGCTTGAGCAAATTAGTCCACATTTTCTGTTATCATCTCCCCCATTCTTTGGTGTCATCAGTCTATAAGTGGCTGTTTATTAGGCTTCCAACTTTTCTATCAGCTTGGACTCTTCTCACAAACAGCTTTTTAAAAATGGGTAGATATTTGTGTTGCAAAGAATTATCTACAAAATCAAGAAATCAGATTCTACTAATACTTCCAAACTTGCTGTCTAAAACATTGTTTGAACTGCTGTTTCTTCTGCTTACTTCTATTTTATAGTCTTTCCACTTTTATAATTTATGTGATGAGGGAAGGGATGAGAATGGTGGATATGCTACAAAAAGAAATCTTAATTATTATATGATTTGGCATCTTGATTTTTTAGGTTCTACTGTCTGAGAGAAAGGTGTTTGTTTAGCGTCTCCTCGCTGAAGATACAGAGTGGATTTGTCAGGCAATTTCAGGCTTTCAGTTAAAAAAAACCCAAACAACAAAAAACCAACAAAAAAACACACACACATCCTCACCAACCCTTTGTGAGTATTAGTGAATGGTTGGATGCAATTCAAATAAAGAGTATTTCTTTGGAGATTGAATTTGAGAGCTTTAGCCCTAGACTGCAAGAAGCTGAGAGGAAAATTGAAAATGAAGAGACAGTGATGGATGGAAATAACATTACTTTAAACTGAATACTGAAAATAGAAAGGTAGTGAAAAATAGAAGAGATGCCTGAAAAAAAAGTAACCTCATATTAAGCAATATAGAACCTCAGATTAAGGGATTGACATTGCTAAATTATGTTGAAGGCAGAGAAAGAGAAACAAGAAACCTATATTTCCGACAAAAGTTATAAAGAAGCTAAAGAAAAACTGGTTTAAGATCTTTTCGCAATATGTCAAAGAAATTTTTTTGTGTGGGAAGATAAGACCTTGCTCAGAAACAGCCTGGCCTAAAATGATCCAATGCACTTTCATTTTTAGTACAAATCAAATCTATTTAAATATTTTAATCAGTTCTAAAAAAATAGAAGACTGCTGCAGAGTTCATTTTGTGATCATCCTCTTCTGTCATTCTGCTTTGCAGATTTATTTGCTTCTTATCTTTCTAGTTAGTGATCAAGACAGTTCACAAATGCTATAAACAATAAATGTGGTGCATTGCTTTTTCTGTTTCTGTGGATCATTGCTGCTTATTCATTTAGTGAGATAAAATGAATAAAATGCAGAATTATTTCATTGTTCATTGAAAATTAAATTTGTATCCATTCAGTTATCTGCATATCTAAAGGTTGCTTTTTAGTACTCTGGAGTTTTTCTAGCTATTTGAAAGTGTTCACAACCCCTCATTCAGTAACTGCCATATGGCATAAACATCTGAGGTATTTGTAACTCTCCAATTTGTTAACTATTTTTCTTCTGCAGATAATAGCAGTAACTTATAATTGCTTAAATTTATAACAGATATATTCTTTTTGGCTGTGAGAACCTAATATATTAATACACCCAAGATTTGTATAAATCTTACTGGTTCTTCTCCATCTTTCTCTCCAAGTAGCTCCTGCTTAGAACCTTATCAACCTTGCAAATCATCTACTATATAGGTTTTCCTCTGGCCTTCACAGTTGTAAATTCACCTGTCACATCTTTATTAAGAACACTACTGATTAATTTCCTTGTCTGCAGGATCCCTCTCTTTGTGTAAACTCCCTAAACTCTCTGTCTTGTAACATTGCTTATCTTTGTTTTCAAGGGTTTTCACTAACCATCCATCAAGTGTCATTTCTGTTTTACTGCTGTTCTTGGCTGTGATGACATGTGCTTCATATACTTTCAAACACACAGATTCAAGCTTTCTCCCATCCTCAAGCTTTCTCCCATCCTCAAGTTTAGGGAGCACTGCTCTTCACAGCTACCTTATTTAAAAAAATAATAAATCGTGAAAATCGTGCCTATTTGAGCTAAAACCAACTCACTGTCAAGCTAACCGATATTTTTATAATATTTTTATTCTGCACATCTGTCTTTCTTTTCTTTCTTCTGCTTTTGTACTCAAACTATTAATTCATTTGTAAGATGACATAAGCAAGCTGTCTCTCTGAGTAGATGACATCCAGCCAATTGAGATACTGGTTAAGGTCTAGGATTTCTCTAATAATATTTCTGTGTAAAACCAAAGCTAAGTTCACTAACTTCTAACAAGATTAAAACTGATAACCCTATCCTGAAATTCTTATTGCATATATTAACTCTACTATCTCTCTAAGATGAGATTTTTTTAAATGTCTCAAATTAAAACCATTGTCAAATAATGAACAGGTATATCTGTTAGCTACAGTTGCTGGTCAAAATAAGTTTATTTTGAATCATCACAAAAATCATTGGCTAATTAGGTTTGCAATAATTTTTTTTTTAGCTACTGCATTATCTCAGCAGATAATTTAAAAAATAAATTAATTAACCTTTCTAAAACACCTTTCTAATTAATCATGTCTTTTATAGTTCCATTAGCTATGGGGCCAACCACATCCAAGCAATCATATTTAATTTCTCACATATTGATTTATAAAGGATAGTTTATTGCCTTTTGCTCATTAGCAGCTACAAGAAGGACTCCTGCAGGAGGTTATGCTTCCTTTGTAATTAAATCACGTTAAGATACCAAAATGTAATGCATATGTTTTGCAGTGAGTTGTGATTTGTTGGAAGGCTAGTAAAATTTTAAAACCTCAGTAAAGTGAAACACTTCAGCTGATCTAGCTGTTTTCTTCCTTTCTACATCCCACTACATATCTCAGTGGCATTAGGATGTAGTCATTTCAGGATTTATGAAGGGAAGCTTATTTACTTATTTACTGTAACTGTTAATTATTTAGTATCTTGAAACAATTCACAGTATTTCAGAGTGTTTAAAAGAAGAACTTTAGTCTCTGAATATTTTTAGTTTTAAAGAAAATGTACCAAAGTACTCAAATTAAGTAGAGAACAAAAGCTTCTATACGTTCCAGCTCCAGGTTTTCTTCAGACAGATTAGAAAAGGAGTTTTCACCATAGACCCATGAAAACTTTTATTGAGAGATAATAAATCAAAAAATCATTAATTTTTATTTTATTTTCTTGTGAAACAATAAATTATACTGCAGCATCTGTAGGACATTCTTGTAAAACTGGTTAGATCATTTAGCTAAATGGGTTCAGTAATTTCAGAATGACCTAAGCTCGAGGAGACAAAATATTAATTTCATGTCTTCCTTCTCAGTCTAAAGTTCATTTAGTGTTCGTAGTTAACCATTTTACAAAAGTAAATATAATAAAAACTAACAAACAAACAAAATCCCACAAAGCAAACAAACATCAAAACAAACTCATTTTACAAATTAGTACAGTGTATGCTATTAATTACCATTATATATATACATTGCAGCCTACCAAAAAAGTGGATCTCTTCTAAGCATCAGTATGCTAAACTGAAATTTGAAGGAAAGAGCTACATCAAACGCTGTGGACCTCGACCAAACAGTCAAGCAATCATTTGAAAATGTTTAAGTCAACAGAAGCATGAAACAACAAAGGCAAAAGCTGCAAAGGGAGATAAAAGAGAAGGAAGCTTTGTAATCATGTTGTTCTTTTAACAACAGCTCGGTGCGCTCTTCCATTTCTGTCTAGGACCTGAATGGCTGAATGGCTGAATGTCTAGGACCTGAATGGCTGAATGCGGATAGAAGGAGGTGATTCCAGTAAAGGAATGAGGAAGGTACATGCTTACTTTGATTTACAGTATCAAATTTGTTATAAAATCTTTTGATTGACTGCAATAGAAAAGCTGAAGGGAGGACATGTTCTCGAGCACTAAAGAACTGATCTCAATAGGAAAGGATCAAGAAAGGAAACATTTAAGAACATTGTACAGATTGAAGTCTATGGGACCTGATGGGATTCATCCACAAGTACAGAGGGAGCTAGCCAATATCATTGCCAGGCCACTTTTTTTGGCAGCTATATTGATTAAGGAAGGTTCCTGACGATTGGAAGAACTACAGGCTAATAAGCCTCATTTCAATCCCTGGGAAGGTGAAGGAGCATATAATCCTGGAAACCACTTCCAGGACTGGAAGTGATTGGAATGAAGTTGCCAGCATGAATTTCTGAAGGGGGAATCCTGTTTGACAAACCTGATAGCCTTCTATGATGAAATGAGTGGCTTGGTGGGCAAGGAAAGAGAAGTATATGTTGATTATTTTGACCTTAGCAGGGTTTTTGCCATCATCCTCCATAACATCCTCAGTAGCAAACTGAAGAAATGATGAATAAAGAGTGGACAGTGAGGTGCTGAAACATCTGCTCTTAGCAGGGGGCATTGCTGAGATTATCTCCTGAGGTCCCTGTCAACCTAAGTGATGCTGTGATTGTGTAATAAGATGAAAAGGGTTACAGAGTTGGTCTGCAGGAAAATGTCATTCACTGTAGCAGAAGAGTAGGGTGCTAGTATTAACACAAATGTTAACAAAGCACTAATACTAGTGTTCCTTTAAGAAGTCTGTGTCAGGAAACGATAAGTAGATGCAGATGCCTTCAGGCCTGGAAGGGACCTGGCATAATGATACCATTGATTAATGTGTTCACAGGAAACTGAATCCACTTATATGAGTGTTCTACTGTTATGAAAGCATCCTGTTCTTTTCCCCAGAACCTCCTGACCTCAGAAACTTTGACCTGTCTATATGGTCTGAGTGAAAGACTTGGTTATTGTCCTTGTCAGGGTGTGGTGATCAACCTTAGAGCTGTCTCACAGGTTCCCACTGAAAGCACTAGTCAAGTGGTTACCTTGTTCTCACGAGGCCTTACATGTTATTCATACAGTTACCTAGCTGCTGCTGGCCCTGCAGAACTGTACTACACAAGAGATCCTCAAGACCATCTCCAACTGCAGTTTGCAGTGTCCTGGTCTCTTATGTAAATCCACTTTTATCACCTGTGAAATCTGGCCTGGCCTCGTGGTGACATCTGTAACTTTTGCCAGCATTTCTCCATGGTATTTGTTATCATCAGAGGCACCTCATGTCATATCCCATAGTTTTCCACATCCTGAAGTGAACCTCAAGATTAGGCCAGGACCTAATTATGTTGCCTTCAGCCCAAAAAGTCTAAACACACCCAAAGAAATAAAATATTTCAGACTGCATTTTCATAAAAAGTTTTGGGAAATAAGTATTTAGGTAGGGAAAAGTTAGGACTTGAAGCACTAGGCCTTACTCACTAACAAAAAAGCAGAACAAAAGGTAGATAAAAGGGAAGACCATGTACAGCCAGTGCGATCCTGTTCTTTTTGCTTCATTCTTTCCTTTGAGCCACCAAGTAAGGTCAGAGACAATAGTTGCACTGGGAAAACATTCTCAGAGCTTTCCCCTGGTAATGAGATCAAAATAGTTTAAATCCTGTTTTGTATGTTATTGCCTGTTTTAAAATGCATGCTTAAAACAATCAGAGGACAATAACCATGGTGCCAGATTCTGAGATCTTTTACTTTTTGCACTTTTTTTTACATTGAAGTTTGCAATTTACAACATTATGTGTGTCACCTCTAAATTTGACCTGAAGTTTCTGATCCCATAGGAAATAACATAAAGGATTAATTTACAGAAAATACACTCTATCAGAGTTACCATATGTTGTTTACCACAGTCAGAGCTAAGTGATCAAGGAAACACTTGAGTATGTCTAAACATGCGGGTAAGATTTATAGTTCTGCAGTGTACATATTTATTCAAGGTCTATGTGATACATTACATATTTAGCCAGATTATGATTGCTTTCAGTGTATGGTTACTTGATCAGCAAGCTTACTATACGATTCATCCCCTTATCTGGTTAATGTTGAGAGCATAGTGTTGAGTACTCAAATAGCAGTAAGAAGACGGTAAGTGAGAAAGCAAAGCCTGAAAAATTAGGTGCTGCCATCAGACGAAAGAGTGATAAGATAAAGGAGAGCACTTGAAGTAAAAAGTTCAGAATGCCTTCATAGTATGGAGTGAAAATATGCAATTTCCTGAGGTACTAATAAGTAAAATTATGTGATACTCCAACTACTGAGCTTATTACTAGTCTTGGTTGTTTAAGAAATTTTTTAAGATAAGAAAACGTCAGCTAAAATGAAAAATCAGCTGTCAAAATTAGCTTTAGTGGTTTCACATTGAATCCTTGTTCTTACAGAGAGCTGAAATAATCATGTGCTGATTTTGGCAAGCAGTACAAATTCAGATATACTGTGTGAAGGTCATCTAACCAAAATTAGTTGTCTTCAAAAGATGCATCTACATCCATGCTAATGCTCTAGGGCCTCTTTTTAGTCAATAGTGAAAAAAGGAGATATTTATAAGGCACTATTGATTCCTCCTAAGATTAGTGTTTTAAATAGTCCTTTGATTAAAGGACTCACATAAGTTGTCGTCACTAAACACCCTAAAAAATGGTACTTTGTTAACCCTTCTTAGGGTCATTTACTTGAGTTGCTTTTTAGCCATGTGTGAGGATACTATGCAAGAAGAACATATGATTTAAAAGCATAAAGTATTAGCTAGATCAATGCAAAAAAAAAAAATAGCAAGGATGAAAAGAATGGCTAACATAAGCAGCATTATGCTCCCCATTCCAAAAAAATGTACCCAAAGGGTCTTTGCTTGCCAAGTAAGCTTTGGTCATGAAGAAAATTGTCAGTCTGCACTGACCTCTGAAATAGATGCTCAAGTTGCTGAATTGCCATTTTCTATCTAATTCTTCCAGTTTTTTTTTTCTTTGTAATTTTATACCTTTCCACAGCAGTGTTTTTCCACTTCAGTCCTTGAAAACTAACGATCCCTGCTCCAACACTTGTACCTGTAATTTTACTTTTTCTACCTCTCATGGTGCCAGTTCGTCTCCCACAGCCTCTTCAAGGTATAAACTGGGGATGCTCATCTGGGCTATGCCAACTTACTGGGCCATAAACAATATAACCCACAGCGTGGGATGGGGCGTGTGGAGGCAGGGCAGAGTGTGCAACATTCATGTACTATTTGTAGAAAACGTGAATTGTTCACTATCTGACATTTGAAGGCAACACACTCATCCAAACACCCACAAAGATATCAAATGCTAGTTAATAGTTGTCATTATAACTGTTTTAATTGTACTTCTATGAATAAGTTATAAGATCCACAGATTAATTCTGCAAAAGGGTAAGAATTTGGGGTCATATCTCTGGAACTATTAAGATAAGAGTTACTATTATTTTTAAAGGCAGTGACAACTAAGGTGCCTGTGTAAAGTATACTTGCATCTTACACCTAACTATTTGCTAACTTTTTCGTAAAAATATAAAAATTGCTATCTTAATTCACATTTTACTGGGACATGCAATTATTCAAATTATGTAATTGTGAAGTTGTAGTTGTTCACTGAGCAATTCAGATATGAAAATGCCTACTGCTGGTTACTCATACATTAGAGTTAGTTAATATGGGAATTATTTTAACAGAATTATTTAGGGGAATTTGGCTACTGTCAGGATTAGGTCTTTAATGTTTAGTCATTAAAACTTTTGGAATAATTAGTAGTTTCTTAAAATACCTGATAATGCAATTTTGTAGGATCATTTTAGATTTAAAACACAACTAAGTAGATATTACAAGATTTTTCAAGATATCTTCTTCATGAGAGACTAAAACAAGTTAGACAAACCCACACTGGTTTCCTAGTTTGGGATTCATGCCTGATTTCATAACCTCAAGTGTTTGGAGAGGAAAGCAAAAGTGAGAAAAGCTCATAGGTCAAGACAGCTTAATAAGCAAAGGATTAAAAATAACAAATAAATTATGCAAAGGATCACTTCCCACAGCACCAATACCCAGCCAGACTCTGAACTACTTTGCAAACACTTTCCCTTCCCCCCAGATTTTATTGTTGAGCATGATGTCATATGGTATAGATTATCCTTTTGGTCAGTTTGGGTCAGCTGTTCCAGCTGTGTCACCTCCCAGCTTCTTGCCTATCTTCAGACTGCTCACTGCAGGAACAGAGTGAGAAACAGAGAAAGCAGCTGTAATGCTGGTGTGTTACCAACGCTTGTAGTCAACAAATCTAAAACACAGAACAATACAGGCTGCTATGAAGGAAATTAACTCCAGCCCAGGCTGATCCAGTACATCTTAAATGAAATTATGAATGAAAGCATAGGGAGTGATTCAAGTACGCAAAAATATGCATCTATTGTCATAACTGGTACATGTAACACAAGCCATACATGAGACACATGGCCTTTGGCAGTAACAGATACTCTAGGTCATGGGCAATAGTATAAGACACCTATGTTTACCCAAAGTTGAATTCTGTCCATTATATCACTAAAACCAGTTAAAGTATTTTGATATTAATTAGAGGAAGTTTTTCCTTAAGCATTAGGAATGCATTAAGTTCTAGCAGTCAGTTTTCCATCAAAATTCTCACTTCAATGTTGTATTAAATAAAACTTACAAAACTCAAATTTCTGTGTAGTTAAAAATTCAAACAAATTAATGAGTTGCAATATCATATCAGTCATTATCAATTATCATTGTCACAGTGAATTATCATATCATCTAGACCATATACATATTTTAAGACGTGACAAAAGCAAGAAAGTTGATTAGATTTTGTCTTCATGGCTTTTGAGGCTTAACAACACTGGGCAGGTTATAGTAGAGAAAACAGAATGATGATTAAATCTGACAAAATTGTTAAAAATCTGAAAGCCAAGATCAGTTCATTCTATATAACATCTTGTTATAGTCAAATCATTAAAAGAAGGAAATCGCAGTATACCATCAAGGTCAGTAAAAGAACATTTATGCAGTAATTTCTTAAAAAAGTCTTTTCTATACATATAAATAGAAAAGAAAAAGGTCATGGTATTATTTCAAATAGACTGTATTGCTAGTTTCAGAGACAACATTGAAAACAGTAGTGGGAGAGCTGGTGGGTAGCTTTGTAATACAAAAAACAAAAGTTTTGTGATTCAGAGCTGTCATGGTAGTCTTTTCTTAGTCTTATTTATAACTAGAGGACAATTTTGGAGCTTCTTTGATTTTACAGTGGGAAATGCAACTAGGTCAGAGGATATAAAATTTCATTTTCTTCTATCTTAAACAAGTAACTTGTGTTTGATGGAAGTACCTCTTCCAGGGAGAGATACAGTTTTGACCTGAAGACATCAAGAAATGAAAATTGTGCTGTTTCCCTTCACAATATATTCTAATAAGTAACTATTATGAGTGTTCCTTAAATTTATCTGACTTTGCTCCTTGCTGCCTGCTGGGTAAAAGAACTCTTTGAATACATGGTTATTCTTTCTTGTGAAAGTACTTGTGTGCTTAATTAAGTCACTGTTTCTGTTGGGTTTTATAAGATAAATAGAGGCCTTAGCATCTGTCACTACAAGGCCTTTTTATATAGCTGTAAATAAAAAAATAAAAAGATAAAATTATTCTCTACTGTTCTAATGATGACAACTTTTTTTTTCAGAATTGCGAAAGCACTGCTGTATACATCATTCTACTACGTTTTGCACATGCTGAATGCAAACATCACCTTACACCTTTTATTCCTCTGCGAATAGCATAGTCCATTTTTGCAAAAACCATCATTCTAGGAAATCACATTAGCTTGCTTTGAGCTTCTTTCTCACAAAAGCCTTTTCAGATGCATTGTTATGAAAGATGCCATTATGAAAGATCCATTCTGTAGGTGTGGCATTCATTACTGTTCCAAACCTCTAACTTGCTTTCTGTCCATATCAAAATGAATGTGTTTGCATGGACCCAGAATGCTGCTCTGCCTAATTACCCTGTGTTAAAAAATTCTATATTTCTGTGTCTCCTTACAAGCTCTTTCCCACTCCAAGACTACTCATGGGGTGAGGGTGGCAGGGCACATAGTGTGAAAAAGAGAAAGCCTTGATGCTGTACACTCTTCAGCAACAGCTAAAACATTGTAATCAAAACTGCTTCAGCTACAAATACTAAGCATAGCACCATATGACCTGCTGTGAAGAAAAATAACATCATCCCAAGCATACCCAGTACAACCGGGTAGTCTCAAAATACCTACAAAATCAGGCCAAGAGTGGGGTATTAACTTTTAACTTGGAAATCACCAGCATGATGCTTGTAGTCTGCCAATAAATTTCTCTCGACGTCCTTTACAATCCTAACTATTCTATGATTCTATGATTCTATGGTTCTATGATTTTATATTATAGAAAAGATGGCCTCCCTACTGCCACCTTCAGAAGCAAATATGTTTTATAGCTATCTTAGAAGAAGGGGAAAGCTTGAAAGCTGGAAATCATAGTTCTGTACTGAATGCAAAATTTTATGTGGCATTATATTATGGCTCAGCAAGAATAAGAGAGAGATGCACTATATTTGCAGTGGTTGTCTTTGACTTTGAAACAGCATTACTGAAATCTGAGACAGTGTGACTGCTCCTACCATGTAATTTTTTTCAGCCTTATGGGTAACACAAAGCACAGTTTTCAATACTCTGAGGGTGGATTTTTTTTGTAGTTTTGGTTTTTTTTGGTTTGTTTTTTTTTCTTTTTATACACAAGATGAAATTATTTGGATTGAGGATCTGCCTCAATATCTGCTACCAAAGTGAAAAAGCAGTTGTTTGTGTGCCATAGTTGTCACTCTGTATTATCATACAGCGAACATGGACTGAGGAGAAAACACGTAATTTCATTTGTTGAGGAATTGAGGGCTTTCAGCATAAGAGAAACAACAGCTTCAAGCTGCTAGCTAGAGGAGGAAAATGAAATCCTCTAAAAGCAAACAAGTGACAGAGGAATATATTTTCATGTTTACAGCACTGGTTGATTTCTTATTATTCACATTTTATTCAGTGGGTTCTTAATCATCTTTACAGTTATGAGTCTTCTAAGTCACACACAAAGCCAGAGACAGACACTTCTAGTGGTGGTTTATTTAAATTTAAAAGCTTTCTAATTACATCATTAGGAAGTAGAGGAGCATTTGATCTTAACCTATCCATTTTAGTAGTCTGTGTGTAAAGCCCCATCATGACAGCATCTGAGTATCATTATCTTTATTGCAATCATTCTCACAACATTTTAAGGAGGTAGAACTGAGGCAAACTGAGCTAAAGGCCAAAGCCATAAAGACTTCTATGCTATATTCTTAAAGATAGCTTCCTTCTCTCTCTGTAGGAATTAAATCTGCATGTTCTTAACTCTCAAAAATGTACATGAATGAACAGTCTATAGCTTATTTATGACTCCTGAATGCATAGTTAGACCTAGGAGTTACTGTCTTTATGTAGGTTAGGGTAATATGAGCTTCTTTCTGATCTATGTTCTGAGAACTGTTCCCAGTCTATATAGTAAAATATAACTGGATACAATTTCTTCTGCTCTGCTCACAGCCTTAACACTTCTCAGGAGCAACATATTTGCATTTTGTGTTAACTGAAGGCAAAATAGTACTGCTGATATGCCTGAGAGTTTTCAGAAGTGATGTAGAAAAAATACATTTTCAAAATTCTGAGAAATTACCTGCTTTCTAGTAAAGGAAATTTTCTGTATCTTGAGAAAACTGGAAAACTGAAAACCAGGAGATTTTTAAAGCTTTTGAAAAGTTATGGCCTATATTGCTTAAAGATAGCAGTTAGCATCCTAGCACACTCATACAGAAGGTGAATTAAATAATAGTGAAAATCAACTACTTCTTTCCTAAAATTTAAAAACCTTACTAATTCATTAGTCTTAGATGTTTTGAAATTCTTTCTGAGATCTCCACTTTTGTTTATTTCCCATATTTTATTAAGAAGTAAATACAAATTTATTGAGCAGAAGGTCTCTTAATGAAAATTAGGTGCATGATATTACTTAAAAGCAAAATGTTTTCCTTACTTTTATGTCAAGTAGAATGCTGGAAAAAACATTGAAATTGTTCATGGAGAAATCTGGTCTCAAACATTCCCTTGCTTTTCATGTACTGAAAAACTTTATGGAAAATTAGAACTGAGAGCTCTAGTTCTATAATTACATTTATTAAAATAAGTAAAAAGTAGGAATAAATGATAGGTAAAGCAACATTTAGTATAAATAGCTAACACTAAAACCACCTTTAAACATTCTACGTAGAACTCACAATAGCTGAGTTATACTATGCATCCTTCATACCTGCCCAACTGGGATATTTTCTGGTATACTTATTATGTGAATGATTTTAAGTCATTGACAAAAGATGCGTTCTCAGTCAAAGATGTTTCTCATGCAGAGATGTGTTAGTGAGACATCTGAATAGAAATTAAGATATAATGAGTAAAGGAACGATAATGTAGTTGATGAAATTAATGTAGGTTGGGATGTAATGAATTTTCGAGTGTGAGTATAGCCTTCTGCTCTGAATAAACACTGGGCTTAGCCTCAGATTGTGTCAGAACAACACAAACTAGTAAGTACTATATGCATTACTCAAATTTCAAGTAGGAAAGCCTGGAGAAAGAATGCACAGGAGAAAACATATTCATAGAATTATAAGAGGCTCATGTATTTTTTCTACCCTGTAAAAAAAAAATCTGTCAGGAAGGTTAATTCTTCAACTTCTGCTTTTGCTTGAAACATTTTCTAGAGTCTCATCTGCATGGTACTTAACACAGCGATTAAGCAAGCACCTAGCTGGCAATTATTTCTTCATTCCAAAATAGTTGCTGTGGACTAAAAGAAATTTAAACTGGTAATTATTAGGATTGCTCTCATTATGTCCTCCATGTTAATAGCAAAATACATGGTGTGAATATTTCAGAAATTGACTGTGTAATAAGTCAAAGGTATTAAGAAATATTTGCTTAAGTCCATGTAGATGCCTCCTACAGTTGTGCTGTCTTTCAAAGTTTGCAGAGGAATTCTGTGTTTAGAAAATTAGCATGGTTAAGTGCTTTGAGTAGAGAGAAATCTATCTGGCTTAGATGTCTGTCACCAAAATATCAACTGCTTAGGGCTTCATTAACAACTTATGGAGACAGTTTATATGCTTCTCTGCATACAAATTCCATATAATTATGAATACAAGGAACAATGGGAAATATGAAGGTCTTAATTCACTTTCAGTTCAGTCTGCCTAGACTACTGAGAATGATCTTATGAAGGGAAATGTTACTATCAATACCTGTTTTCTGCTTTATCATTTGTTCCAGAGCTCGAAGATTCCAGGTGAGAGACAAATAGAGAACACACAACTAGTTTATTGATATAAGAAAATATAGAGATAGTAAAGGATACAGTAAAGGATACTTCTGATGTTTGGTTATCTTACCAGCTCCAAGAACCTTGTGAAGATGATAAGGAAACCAGCTCCAAGAATCATCATTTCAGTGCAAGGTGGCAGGCTCAACCTTAGCAAGCATCCCTGTGGAGGCAATGTTGACCTGGGTGGTATGAGGTTCTGCTTCCCCTGCATCACATGAGCCTCAGGCTTTCATACTGACAAAAATGCACACTCATTCTAATGCAGGGGGCCAGCTTACGTCAGAACTGGCCAGCAAGAGTCGAGACTTTTCTGGGGAGTTTTAAAGCAGAACTTTCCGGGTAGGAATCAAAGCTGGACTCTCCAGGGAGGAGCCAAAGCAGACAAACAGTACTTTTCTATCTTTGTGTGTTTCACCACAGACCATTATCTGTTGTCCCTGACACATCATTAAACAGTGTAATCATTCAAGGGTATTGTAACCAGTGGGTCATAGGACATCTTGACTGAAAGCCACTTTGTAGCCCAAAATGCAAGAACTGCAGTGACAGCAAAGACATCGGTAAAGAATTTGCTTACGTCCTAGCGGCAAGAACACCTAATTAGACATACCTCGTGTTTTCCAAATGTTTTTTTCTGGAAAAGATCAGAACAGTATTAATAAAGGAATAATTGGTTGGTTTTTGTTTTTTTTTTTCTTCTAGTCTGTGTGCTTAAAAAACTTCCCACCTTCTCCCCTTCCTTGCCTATTGGCAGCCTTCACTCAGTTAAGCTAGGATTCCCTCCTGTATGTAGGACCATGTTCTGTAGAATCTTCTGCTGGTCAGAGATAAATTAAAACTGTATTCACAAAAGAGGAGAGCCTCTAAGTTATACACAGATATGTGAGAATGATGTATTCTACTGATTGCCTGACCATCTATCCTTACACTGGGGATATGTTGTATGACTGCCTCTTTCACTGAAAAGATTACTGCATGTTATATCACATCAACAATTTCATATATATCCAGTGAAATTTATATGGAGAAAAGCACAGAGAGAATCCTGGGTTGATGTAAACCGGGACTGCATAAATATGAGTTTGTTCTCTTTGATAAAATAAAAAAGAAGAAAACCTAGCTCAGGAAAAAAAAAAAACAAAATAAACCAAAAAAACCTCATACGACAAACCCCTTTATGTCTATTTTATTATGCAGAGGACACCTCAGAAAGCAAGATATTGCTGCATAATGTAGTTCTCTTTTTCCAGTACCATTCATGTATTGAGGTGATACTAATTGACAAGTGGACTTAGTGGGTGGGCTGCTAAAAGAAGTTCAGAATTTCTACTATAAAACATTCAGGAATTTTTCTTTCGCAATTGTAGGAAATCGTTAAGGAGACCTACCAGGAGATTTTCAAGTGCAGTTAAGAATGTTTTAAGGCTGATTGAGTTGAAGAGTAAATGTTTAATTTTTTATAGTGAAAGCATAGATAAGCCAACAAAGACTCTGTAAAATCCCAACCTGAATTAATAGTGTAGACTTCTTTCTAGATAATCCTAAAGTGAAAATAGATTCACTGTGAAGAAGTAGTAGTGAAGAATATATTTTTCTTGCATTCTTTTCCCAGTTCTGAAGTCAATGGTTTTCTTCTGTCATTTTCCAGCTTCACAATCTTAACTCCTTTCCCCCTTTACCACCCTCAACTCTCATAATTTTCACCAAGTGTGTGTATATGTTGTGGTTTAAACCAAGTCCCCCAACTCCTGGAGAGTTAGGAAGGAGAATCCAAGGAATGTAGCCCCCACAGATTGAGATAAGAACGGTTTAATAGCTAAGGCATAACACAATAATAATGATACAGCCAATAACAAGCGAAAAGAATACAACACCCCACCAGCCACCGACCCATAACTCACTCCACCCTGCCCGGCCGAGCACCACGTGCTCCCTCCTCCATTTTCCTCCAGAACTCCACCCCTCCTCCTCTCTCTCTCCCAGTATGCATCCTGGGCATCACGTGCTATGGTATGGAATACCTCCTTGGCTAGCCTGGGTCAGGTGTCCTGTCTCTCCTTCCTCCCGGCCTCCCCTCCTCCCCAGCAGAACACGTGCCTTGAACAAAAGGCACTTGAACAAAAACAAAGGCCCTGAACAAAAACACCCCCAAAACATGCTCGCTATCAAGCAACTGTTATCAGCCCAGAAGTCAAAACACAGCACTGCACCAGCCACAAGAAGGAGAGAAATGACTGCCACGGCTGAACCCATGACAGTATACTTGACAATTTTCTCTGCATCTGAGAGAGTCTGACAAGATCTTATTTTCACTGTTATAAAAATAGGAGTGCAGTTTAGCATACACTTGGCTGAAGTGTAAACATGGAAAGAGGAGGAAATAATTTGAGGAAGGTCTATTTAGCATAAATTCAGGCACAGAGAATTAGTTTTTTATTTCCGTAGAGAACCCAGAAGTCTTTCTGTGTCTATCTATTCTGCCCATGCAATTTCAAACATCAGGCTAGTTGCTTTTCTTCTTTTAACTGGAATTTTGATTCCTATAATATGCTTTGGGTATGATGATACAAAGGTAGCCATTTGGTTGTCACTTTTAAGTGAATTAGGAATAGGAAATTATTTAACTCTTATAAAACTTGATTAATATGTTGTGCAAAAATATATGCGTTATATAACCACAATAAATATCTTTCTTGATATATGCTGATGTATGTTTATTATATATCTGGGGAGGTTGAAGGGGCTATATTATCTCACTCAATGTCTGTCTTCTTCCTAAGACTACTTATACTAGATTGACTTTTTTACTGAGAAGTTCTGGAAGAAAATCAGCCAAAGTTAGACCATTCTGACTGTCTAAAAAGTGAAATTATCTGTCATCCTAATTTTGTCACCATTACTTTGTTTCTTTCAAAAGTATTAACTTACATTTGTCTATTAGCCCTATTGTGTGCTATTCAAAATGCACCTGTTTGCCAAGTACATTATGAGTAGCAGGCAAGACTCTTGGCACGTCTTCTTGACACAGAGATATGAATTTTATCTAGGAGGGGAAAAAAGAGGAGAAAAAATGAAACACCACATCTGTATAAACGATGTGTGATGAGAAGGCTGCTGTCAGCAACCTACTGAAATTGTAGCTATCTTACTGAAGGAAGTGGTTCAGTCAAAGCTCAAAATATGTGGTTGCTGGGCAAACACCCCTTAAGTGGCAAAGAAGGACATTTGGAAACCACGTCTCCACAAAAGCACTCATCTCTATGAAATGGACTATACCATAAACAGGAAGAATTTGGAACATTTTTAGTTGTCTTTTTTTTTTTTTCACATCATTGGATGCTTCACACTGCTTCATCCATATTACATAGCCTGAAGGATATGTATGCACTGCAGAAGCAGTGTGTTCTGCTTACCAGCTTCAGTTCTATCATGAATCTGTGTGAGCCACTGCTTGTTACTAACAACCTGCTGGTCTCTTTCTCTAGCTGTACTGTAATTCACTATGCAGTTGTCATAGTAGAAGATGATTGCTCTTGTCAAAAGTGAGCCATTTTGTCCATCTTACATTGTCCTGACCCTTTTGCTCTGCAAAGGAGTTTGGAGAGAATGAGAATCTCCTGGTTATATTACTTCTAAGAGATGGTTTTATTTCCAGTAGGGATATTACTTTACTAACAAGTCTAATAGTCATCCTGTGTTTGCTTGTGTGGTTAATGATTATTTAGAGCTGAGGAATTTTTTTTTTTTTCTTTGCAGAGCAAGCCGATCTCTTCATTTCTGGGACTTAAATAAGGAGGCTTCTTTGAAAATGAAGGTAAAAGTCTAAGACTACTCTTACTCTATGCACTAATATTATTGTTACTATGCAAAAAATATTAAGGACATTCTCCAAACATCATAATCTGCAATGAATAGTTTAATGACAGTATTGGCTGAGTATTGATAAATTACCAGTACTGCTCAATCTCCAAAAAAAAGGCTCCTCAATCTTTTGTTTGCATAACTAAATTGGTTTTAAAGATCCAGATGTGTAGATCTGCTATACAAAGAAAAAAAAAAGAGGAATAATTTAAGAAAAAAAAAAGAGGAATAATTTATAGAACACATATATGAGGAGCAATCAGCACAGAAATACCTTTTTCTGGATATTGTGTTATAAGTCTGGAACAAGTCCAGAGGAGGACCAAGAGGATGATCAGGGGACTGGAGTACCTCCCATATGAAGACAGGCTGAGAAAGTTGGGGCTGTTCAGCCTGGAGAAGAGAAGGCTGCGTGGAGACCTCATAGCAGCCTTCCAGTATCTGAAGGGGGCCTACAGGGATGCTGGGGAGGGACTATTCATTAGGGACTGTAGTGACAGGACAAGCGGTAATGGGTTGGAACTTAAACAGCAGAGGTTTAGATTGGATAAAAGGAAGAAATTCTTTACTGTGAGGGTGGTGAGGTACTGGAATGGGTTGCCCAGGGAGGTAGTGAATGCTCCATCCCTGGCAGTGTTCAAGGCCAGGTTGGATGAAGCCTTGGGTGATATGGTTTAGTATGAGGTGTTCCTGCCCATGGCAAGGGGGTTGGAACTAGATGATTTCAAGGTCCTTTCCAACCCTAACTATTCTATGATTCTGTGATTCTATGAAGTCATTATCACGTACATATGGGTTCAGAAGGTATAGCTTCCTTTCCCATGATATGCTAAGGCACCATATCTACAATGATAAGTATGTCTGCCTAAGCACATCAACAGACATTTGACTGGCAAAGTTAGCACAGTGTAGCTTTTACACACCCAAGCCTAAATGCTAGTTTGTCTTCAGCTTGGCACTGCCCCAACTTATTTAACTAGTAGTTGTCCTTAGTGCAGACATGATACTTGCATGGAAGATAGTAAAGCAAAAGCCAGATGAGATGTTTTAGTTGATGAACTAACGTATAAATAACCTACAAACATTCTGCAAGGTTGATACGTGTAGTCATGGTACTGTTCCTAGACCTGAAAAATTAGAAGTCTAAGTCAGAATTTAGAGCTAATATATATCTATAAGCTAAGAAGATGCAAACAGTAGAAAGCAGAGTTTGTAACTGAGGAATGGACTGGAAGTAGTGTGTTTCTTTCAGCCTGCTTATGGAAGCTTACTCTGGTGTTGAAACGTCCAACCACAATTTGACCTTTACCTTATGGTCGAGCCACCATCTCTGGAGGTATTTAAAAGTCATCTAGGTGTTGCACTTGTAGACATGGTTTAGTGGTGGACTTGGCAATGTTAGGTTAACAAAAGCACATTTAAGCCATTTAATATAAGCTCTATAGCATCCTACCAGTCTTTCTTTGAATTCTTTTGTCGTGATGCCCTAAAGCATCCCAGGAGGTTTTAGTGACAGTATTGCTTTTCCTAAGGACTTCTTTGATGTTTTTTAAATCCCTTGTTTTCTCCATATCTCGTTCTAATATCTTGGACTTTGAATCTGTCTTCTTTCTTCTTTTCTGCAAAAAGTTGAAGGTATCCTTATTTCAGTTGTAGGTTTCTTCTTTTATAAAAGTGACATTACATAAAGAAGATACAGCTTATGGAATATTGCTGCCTTTTGCTGTTAAACACAGTTTGCATATCTTATGAATATAAATACATTCAATTATGTGGCCTTTCAGTTTTGATAGTGTGTATATATATCAGTTTACAGGTTTTTTTTTTTTTTAATTGCAGATCTTTAAATAGAGAATCTGATTATAAGACTCTTCTAGACTGCATTTTGGCAAGTAGAGCTTCTGTCAAATGTAGTATGCCATAACTTACCATCATTAAATATGGACTTGAATTTGATTTTCCAGCTTTTCAAATATCAGTTTGATAATATCACTATCAGTTTCCTCAAAACACTGCATTACAGATACTCTCAATTTCATGTGTTTAAAGTCATAACCTTATGTCAGTAATCTGTTAAAATTCAAGTCAATGTTTCATATTTAATAAATATTTATTCTCTGCTCACAAGTCTGTACTTCAAAGTTATGTTTTCTATTACCAGAATTTGCAAATAGTAAGAATACAAGTGCAGCATATACTTTTTCTTAGAAGTTGTATTTCATTAAAATAAAACATTTCAGCCACTGCACATAGGCCAACACTTTCTACATGCACATCCACAAGACCTTTTGCTAGGAAATTTCTGCATGTTTCATTCTCTTTCCTCCCATTTTATATCAGTTGGGGGGGGGGAGGGTGCAGTTGCCATACTAGATTTTTTTTGTGTTAGTCCTAATATTTGTCACACGCAATAGGGTTACCCTCATCTTATTCACAGTTTCATGTCTAACACATTCAAAAAAGATATTATCTGCAACTTGAAGTTTGCCTACAAAATAAAGACTATTTCTGTAGTGTGTAAACTTATAAATGTTTGTGGTGGTTTTGCGAAACTTTCTCTTGTGTCTTCTATATTAACAGAAAACTTCTGACAGAGAAATGAGCAAGATGTCTAATCCTATTTGTAATCATGCTATGAGATTTCAATGCTTTTACCTCACGCTATTGAAAACTCCAGGCAGGTTGTCTGCTACCACTAAAGTTTACCAGACATAAATGAAAGTTTGTAAATCATGTTTCTACAACTGAAAGAGAAGTCTTTTCTGTCTCTCTGTTACCTTCTTTTGTTTCATTGTCATTAACAGCTGGGAATGTCGTTTTGTAATGATCTGTGAAGGTCTCAATCACATGGTCACATAAATAGAATTAAAATATTGGGCAAGTATGCAGTAGAGACACTTTCATTTTTGTGTATACTGATGGTAAGTTTAGAGTAAGATTTAGAGAGTGTATAATAGAGGTCGCTAGTACATACAGAGTGGCCTCAAGAACTTATTTCCAAGTATCAGTTGGAAGCATCCATTATTAAAAGGTGGATGCCTGTCTTTTTTATCAACTGAGAGATTTCTAGATATGCTGTCTATTTCTTATCTCTTTCTGTCATACTCAGCTATATCCTCAGGTGGAAGATAATGAGAAATGTGAGTCGGGTTTTACAATTACTGAGTCCTCATAATTGAATCCTTAGCATAAAAAAAAATATTATACTTGCATCCAGAAAGAAAACAAAAGATCTGAATCTATGCTGGAGCTTATGAACATGATTTATATTTACTAACACTCATATTTGGAAGACAGCTCTATGGAAAATTCTGTGGCTGCACGTATGGATTTTATTCTCACAGAAATCAGAATACAGGTGGGGAAGTATGACTGTTACACGCACCCAGACTGCACACATCCAGACATGAGACACTGAAAATACTCTGGATCTGTTAGCATAAATAGCTAATATTTTAGCCAAATATTTTTGCTGAGACTGAATTTTAACTGAGGCTGAATGGTTATTTTAGTCACCTAACTACAACTCATGCATTTAAGCAATTTTGAAATAAAACTAAAATGTTCCAGAAAGCATAAAACTTCCACATGACCATCCATAATGTCCAGTTACCTGGGTCAGTCAAAAGCTGATGTAAACACTTCCTGCTTATAAAGCATATTGAACACCACACTCTTCCTGTGTCATTTTCATACTGATCTACGCTTGCAGAAAGTGTTAGCAGCAGTACTACTTACAGATTTAATATTATGATATATTTGCATAATCATATGAATATGAAATACCAAATTGCACATTGAATTTGTGACAAGAATCTTAAACATATGTGAGGTACAATAATTTAAAAAATAAATTAATAAATTATTATGTGCTTCAGTTGCATTGTATTTGAGGAAAGTAGAGCTCCTTACTGACAGAAATTACCTTTTACAGCAATTGGAAAATGCTTAAGGGAAAAAGACAATTCTTTCAAAATTAGAGGAGTTTTTGTAGGTTTAACATTTTCTTTCCTATCCTTGTATATACCCTAAGAAATCATGAGGCAGACACAGTCTTCTGGTTTCAGCTGTAAAAGGTTGGTTTTTTTCATAGTAGCTGGTGCAGTGTTGTTTTGGGTTTATTCTGAGAACAATGCTAGTAACACGCTGATGGTTTAGTTGTTGCTCAGTAGCACTTGCTCTAGTCAAGGACTTAGTCTCATGCTCTGCAAGTGAGGGGATTCACAATAAGCTGGGAGGAAGCAGAGACAGGACACCTGACTCAAACTACCCAAAGGGGTATTCCATACCACAGTACCTCATGCCCAGTATATAAACTGGGGGAGCTACCCAGAAGGGCAGACCACTGCTCGGGTCAGGCTGAGTATCACTCAGCAGGTATTGTGCATCACATGTGTTTTCTGAGCTTTCATTTCTTCTCTTGTTGATTCCTATTATTATGATGATTATTGGTATTCTTTCTATTACCACTATATTTTGCTTTATTTTCTTTATTAAACTGTTCTTATCTCAACCCATGAGGTTTATATACTTTCAGTTCTCTATCCCACATGGAGGGAGAATGAAGGGGTTTGGGGGTGAGCAAATGGCTGCATGTGCTGAGTTACTGGCTGGATCTAAACCACAACACTCATCAATGTGTACCTGCTTCATATAGATAATTTAGAAGCCCACAATTAGGCATTTAGACCTTCATATTTTAGGCCATTTTTTCATGACCCAGATTCTCAAACAGATACCTCTGGAAAGGTTACATTTTCTACTTATATTTTAGGACAGAGAATTGCTGATAGGCTATCCAGAAAGAAATACAAATTCAGGAGGATTTATACATCTGATAACATTGTACAGTTTTGCTAACATGCATTAGCACTTCAGACACAATTAAGTTATAGACTCCTGAATAAATTCAGACACTTGAATTAGCACTTCAAGTTTCAGCCTTCCATAGGAGCCTAAAGCTGAGCAGCAGCAAAAGTCCTAGAGAGGAGTGTGTTGTAGTTATGAACGTAAATCCTGGAGTATTTTTCTACCTCCTAGGAACATCAGAACAGAGTGATTTTTGAGTCTGAGTCCCTAACAAATTTAGTTTTGCTAGTTCTTTCAAGATGCTTCAGACTGGCTTCAGTTCACCTGAAAAGAGTTTTGATGGGCTTGATGCTTATGGGCCAGTACTTTGGAGAACTTCTTAGTTGGGGCATACAGAGTTCCAAAACTCACAGTAGGATACAGGTGGAAAAACTTTATTTCTACTCACATAAGGCTGTGCTGCTCTCTGAACTAAATTATAACTGCAGAACAAGGAGGTTTTTGTTACCTATGAAGGGCCATTTACAAAACGTTAACACAGTTTCCACAAGAGTTTGTGGTCTCCTGACTCAGCTGTGAAGGTCAGGAAGAATGATCTGGGGAATTAAAGGCTAAACTCTTCTTGATTCTTGAGAAATTGATGGAGCGAATCATCCAGGAAACGATTTTGAAATACATGATGAACAAGAAGGTGATAAGAAGTCATTAACATGAATTTATGAAGGGAAAATTTTGCCTTACCAGTCTGATAATTGTGTACAAAATTATTGGCTTAGTGGCCTAGGGGAGACAACAGACACTCTTTATGTCAGCTATCAAGGTTTTCATCAATGTCTACCTTAATATCTTCATTGACAAATGGACAAAATACAGACTAGACAAAGTGAATTGCAAGGCATAAACAAAATTATTTAATTGCCCCACTCAAAAGGTTGTGATCAACATTATGAAACCAGTTGGAAGCCAGTCAGTAATTTTGCAAACAAAACTAGGAGAAATTCTGTCAGAGGAACCTCAACAGGTTGGAGAAATGGGCTGACAGGAGTTCAGTAAAGGGAGTTGTGAAGTCCTGGAGGACTAACTTAATAATTACCCCATGCACCAGTACAGGCTAAGGAAACCTGTCTGGACAGCAGCTCTGCATGTAAGGATCAGGAGCTTCGGAGGACAAGTTGACTACAAGCCAGCAATGTACCGCTGTGGCAAAGATACCTTACTTGCTTGTTGGGCTGCAATAGGTTGCCAGCAGGTTGAGGGAGGTAATCCTTCCCCTCTGCTCCACCCTGGTAAGGAATATCGAGCGGTGTGTGCAGTGCTGTGTTCCCAATAGAAGAGAGACATGTATTAGAACAAGAGCAGTGAAGGGCCATGAAAATCTCTGTTGGACTGGACTGGACAATCTGTCATATGTGAGAGTCTGAGAGAGATGGGGTTGTTCATACTGGAGAAAAGGCTCAGAATTTTATCTGTGTGTATAGATGCTTGATGTCAGAACTAAAAATTAAAAAGCTAGACTCCTCTTACTGTTGCTCAATGAAAGGATGACAGGCACTAGGCACAAACTGAAATAAAAGAAATTCCATTTTTTTAGTCTTTTTCAGTGTGAATGTGCTCAAACCCTGGAGTAGATTGCCCACAGAAGCTGTGGAGTCTTTACTGTTGGAGATGATAAAAAACAGCTCAACATGTTCCTGAGCAAATTACTGTAGCTGATTCTATTTTGAGGAAGGATTTAGACTAGGTGATCTCCAGAGGTCCTTGCCAACCTTAATCATCCTGCAATTCTGTGATTTTATGCCTTATCCTGCGATTCTATGGCTTCTCTTTAAGACACAAGCAGGTTGCCTGCAGTTTGTTAGTTTAATGAAACATTACTGCAATTTTATCACAATATTTCAGTGAATTCATTCTTTCTATATTTATTTTTCTGTGTCTATCATATTTAAAAAATCATGGCAGTCAGGTGAAGTTCCTGACAACTGGAAATCAGGAAATATAACCCCCATCTTCAAGAAGGGGAAAATGGATGACCTGGGAAACTACAGACCAGTCAGTCTCACCACTGTGCCTGGCAAAATCTTGGAGTAGATTCTCCTGGAAGGCATGCTAAGCACATGAAAAACAATAAGGTGCTTGGTGACAGCCAGCATGGCTTCGCTACAGGAAAATCCCGCCTGACCAACTTAGTGGCCTTCTATGGTGTGGCTATGGAACCGATGGACAGGGGTAGAGCAGTTGATGTCATCTACCTGGACTTGTGCAAAGGGTTCAACACTGACTCACACGACATCCTTGTCTCTAAACTGAAGCGACATCAGTTTCATAGGTGGACCACTGGGTGGATAAAGAACTGGCAGGATGACCACACACACAGAATTGTGGTCAATGGCTCAATGTCCAGCTAGAGAACAGTAACAAGTAATGTCCCTCAGGGATCGGTGCTGGGACCTGTCTTGTTCAACATCTTTGTCGGTGACATGGATTGAGTGCACCCTCAGCAAGTTTTGCTAATGCCAACCTCATGAAGTTTAACCATGACAAGTGCAAGGTCCTACCTACACCTGGGTTGGAGCAATCCCAGGCACAGCTACAGGTTGGGCAGAGGAGAGATTCAGAGCAGTCCTGTGGAGAAGGACTTGGGGGTGTTGGTCAATGAGAAAATGAACATGATCCAGCTTTAGTGTGCGCTCGCAGCCCAGAAAGCCAACCGTATTCTGGGCTGCATCAAAAGGAGTGTGACCAGCAGGTCAAAAGAGGTGATCCTGCCCCTCTGTTCTTGTGAGACCTCACTTGGAGTATTGTGTGCAGTTCTGGTGTCCTCAACATAAAAAGGACATGGAACTGTTGGAACAAGTCCAGAGGACCACGAGGATGATGAGGGGACTGGAGTACCTGCTATATGAAGACAGGCTGAGGAAGTTGGGGGCTGTTGAGTCTGGAGGCTGCGTGGAGACCTCATAGAAGCCTTCCAGTATCTGAAGGGTGCCTATAAGAATGCTAGGAAGGGACTCTTCATTAAGGACTGTAGTGATAGGACAATGGGTAAAAACTTAAGCAGGGGAAGTTTAGATTGGCTTTAAGGAAGAAGTTCTTTACTGTGAGGGTGTTGAGGCACTGGAATGGGTTGCCCAGGGAGGTTGTGAATGCTCTATCTTTGGCTGTGTTCAGGGCCAGGCTGGACAAAGCCTTGGGTGGCATTGTTTAGTGTGAGGTGTCCCTGCCCATGGCAAGGGTGTTGGAACTAGATGATCCTAAGTTGCTTTCCAACACTAAGTATTCTATGATTCTATTTATTTTTCTGATAATTTCTGTTCTGTGGATGGTTCACTGATCTGTTCCCAGATCAGATGAGTGAGTGCAAGTCTTAAAAACAGATCCACAGATGGGTCTGTGAGATGTAGTCATTGACTATAAGTTACTAATCTATCTGTTATAAATATTACTTTTTTATTTTTTTTAATTTACCTCTTAGAAACACTACTATGAATATATTATGTTGTTAATAACCGGGGAGGTAAGCCCTACTGATATTAGTTAACTTCCCAAATTAAATGAAGATTCATACTTTTCAATATTTTCTCAGTTCTATTCACACCCAAATTTTTGTACTGTTTTCCCTAAGTCCAAGATATAGTTTTTATGTAATATCTGTCTCTATCAATGGGGGAAACAATAAGTCAACTAATTCTTTAGTACTTCATCCAGATGTGGTATGTAAAAAAGAGCCTAATTGAGAAAGAGATAACTATTTTATTAGTGCACATTAATAAAAATAAAAGGAAAAAAATCCATTACCAAACTGGATAACTCATCTGAAGTATCTTGAATGTCTCATTGTCTTTCAAGACACACTATGAAGAATATTCTATTGCCTATTGATAAGAAATTGGTCTGATTTATCTCCAGGGAAGATATGGACTCTCCAGGAAGGACATTAGAAATTAATGTTTTATACACTGCTTTAATTTTTTTTTTCTGGTCTCCCAAGCCGTCAAAGAGTACTGCAAATATATCCTTTTGGCCTCTTTCCTTAGTTATCTATTATTTCAGATGGGTTTGTGTAGATAACAATAAAAATCAAAGCTCAGCACCCCAGTTGCATGGGATAGAGACTGCTATGAAATATCTTGTCTTCTCAGTTACTTTTCTTTAAAGGAATGTCACGACTGCACACAATGAAGTGTTTTCTTTCTCTTCCATTTAAATACATCTTGATGACATCTTGGAGTGGAAACCTTCTCAAGCATCAGGAAAACACCATCAAACCATGAAATGCAGTCCTAGTATGAGGGCACCGCTACACTAACGTTCATGATCAAGAGATGTTGAGGCAGGGTGGGCTTTGCTTATTATTTCAAGCTGAGAAGTAAATTTTAACAGTGGAAACAATGTCTGGGAGACCTGAGGATCTGAGTCATTCCCACTCTGCTGTAGTGCAAGTGTAATCTAAGAAATACTCCAGAGAATCTGTTGAGCATGAGTACGAGAAAGAGGTTGTAAAGTAAAGATAAGTGAAATGTTCATCCGAATCCTTTGAAGAGACTTTATGGCATTTTCTCTTTTAACCTTCTTGATCTCCTATACTGTGATCTGTGTGAAGCTGCTGAAAGAAACATTTCTTAAATTTTCTTTAATAACTACTACTTATAGTGATCTTATCACAACAATTTTGCAAATGCAGATCTGTCGTAGCTACATTCTAATTTAAAGATAAGAGGTTATTGCTTTAATCCCATCTAAGACTTTGCAGAAATATAAATCCAGTGAACTCATTCAAGACACTATGCTCTATATCATCTACATTAAATACATGAATTAAATATGTGACACCAGTGGCATTTTAAGACTAAGATGAATATGTAAGCAGAAACAGCCATGGTTGTTTAAAGTTTTACACAGTCTAAATTGCAAGGTCATTTCCATAGTGATAAAACCAAAGTTAAAATAAAAACAACCAAAACTCATAAAGACTTAATTTCTTTCCCTGTCTATATGGCTATTAAAAGTGAACTCAGATTTTTTTTATGTTTCCCTTACTAAAAGCAACTGCCTGGGGGTTTTTAGGAGGTTTTGGGGGTATTTAGTTTTGCTTGCTTGTTGTTTTTTTTCCACAAAAAGGAAGAGAATATCATACTTCTCTAAAATGTCAAAGTGATTTATATAGTAAGTTTTGTGAAAACTTTCAGGGTTTATTCATTACAAGTGTCATTTCTAAATACACAGGTTTCATATAATACTTGTGTTTCCTAAAAGATAAGTGAATCACTTGAGGAAAGCTGCTTACACAGCTAGAAGTTTTTCATTACACACACTATCTCAAAAGCAGATATTTTTAGTACATTGGTGATCATGAATCAATGAGATACAGTTTAGCTTATAGTAAATGTTAAATCTTCATATGTTTACCTAGAAATATTTTACATTGATTTAGGAAGTTTAAATTCTATTTTTAAGACAGACAGGGGGGATATGAACCTTTTCCATTCTACATCCAAAAATGTATAGGCATCTGTATACATACATTAAGCCTTAGAAGAGCCTAATTAAATTGGAACCATAGCTATGCATACTTAACAAATGTTTAAAAGGAGAGGAAATTTACAACAACTGAACAATAAGTCTATGGCAAAACCAACAAATCAGCCTCCAGGCTGGCTCAAACACTCATTTAAAACACATTTTTTTTTAGAACTACTATACAAATATGATCTCTTTTCTGATCAGTTGTCATGTCACATTTATTCTTATTTTAGGACAACTACAATTTCTACATTTCTACATGAAAGGAATGGATACAGAGATTATTATTCACTCTAATTTTCATTTGAACTAAAAAAAGAACAGAAATTCAGGTCAAAATTCTCCATAAAATTGTGTGAAGAATCATAGCTCTAGCACTTTGTCCCTACAAATTTGGAGAATTCTGCCTTCAGTCCATTAAATTCACTAAAATCAGAAGTATCCAGATGCTCAGAGGTATAATCTATTCATTTAATAAATTCTTATTGAATATTACTGTAAAAAGAATGAAGACCTTAATGGAAGAAGGTGATATATTTTTGTAATTTAAAATTTGAAACACAATTAAATCAGAAACAAATAACAAATAACACTGGTACTTAGGTTATACATAAGGAAAAATTAGTCTGTCCAGTACATAGATTAGAATAGATAACTATTTCCTTACTCAGAAGACATTACATTATTTTAATTAGTATTACTTTATTGTCATTACTTTATTACTTTATTGTAATAACCACTGCATGATATATGTTTGAAGATGAATTCCTATACAGATGTACATGTAATCTCTGAAATGCACTCACTCACCTTGTTCCAGTGTTGTCTGATCTACAGAGCTTCTAGCCCAGTAGAGTTCTCAGTTGGACCCAGCTGATCTCCATGCCATCTTCTCAAATCAGAAAAATCCTAATAACCTCCTGTTTGCATGCAATTTGTCTCTTTCAGAGCAACTCAGAATTAAAAATTTTGGGCTGGTTTGCCTTGCCTTGCCTTGTCTTGCCTCACCTTACTCCCTTTTCTGTTTATGTCCTTTTGGATGTATCAATTTGAAACCATTGTTATCATGGGTGTTTTCATACTACCAGAATACACTTACACAGAAGAGGAGTCCTAAAATATCAAATCTATCTTTCTTGGTGTCTTCCTAAATCTTCCACATGAGGTATGATGGTTTTCATTCAGTCCAAAGATTTCAGAAGGGCAATTAGATAGCCTGACCAATTCTTGAGAAATAGCTTCTACAATTATATTTTATATGAGAAGAATACAACATGTCTTCTGTTTTCCTATGACATTCCTTTTTGGTTTTGACCAAAACAATTACAAATAAAAATACATAACAGACAAAAGTTGATCCAAATGAACTGGACATGAAAGCTCTCTTAATTTTCTTCCAAAGCTCTCATGATTCTTTTTCCTGACAAATTAGATCCGCATTTTATAATGAGCACAACTACAACATAAGAAAGAGATCTGAAACTGTAAATGCTTTTAGAGTCCCTCTCAAGGATTTCTTATTAAATTCCAATTCTAAATCTAATTATGAATCATATTCCATTGATGATGAAAGAGTAGATCCTTGGCAAGCTTTTCATTGGAGTCACTGGGAAGACACACTTAACCTAACATTAAGCTGAATAACTTCATCTGCAGAAGAGAGGAACTCAGGCTTATATTTCACTGCATCACACTTCAGTGACAAAATCATAGATATACAATAGAAAAACACCATCTGAACTGAGACTTTTCTCTGTACAAGGACCATATTGCACATTTACAAATAAAACTATAGGCCAGAAAAATGAAAATAAGACCATCTTCTTTACCCCTTCTCACACTGAAGTTTTTCACATCATGTCCTGTGCAGCTGTCCTTAACATCTCTCAAGACAAATGTCACACTTGTATAATATTATTTTATGCCCTATCTTGTCACCAAAACATACTAAGCACTGACTTTAGTAAAGGTATATCAGGTAAATCAAAGTATTTCTGTCCAGATTTGGCCAGAAATACAGAGTAACAGCTTATTTTGTAGTTCAAATCCAGTCTTTCATAATCACCATTATTTTTAGAAATAATCAATTACCTTTTTTTTTTTTTCTCCTGAAACTTAATTTCACATTGGAAAATCTCAGTTCCATGCTCTAAAAGACCAAGTGGTTATGACTTAGAAGGATGACATGGTTCAAATTCACCATTTCATATGGCAGTTTTGCAGCTTTTGAACATCATTTCCTCTAAACAACAGCTTAAATAAATTAAATTTATGGTTTTTAGTCTTCAGTTAAGACAATTTGAAAACCTTTTTTCTTCTTTTTTTATCAGCAAAATCTTTAGAATTACCACCTGTAATTCAACATATGATCAGAAACCTTGTTTCCTTATCAAAACATCATGTATTCTGCTGACTTGCATTTTGTTACTTAATTTAGTTTCTTCATGTTTCTACCTTCAAATGAACTCCTTTTCAGATTTCTCCTATGGAACATGCAGAAGACTTTTTGAAATAAAAAAAAAAAACAAACCCAACCCTACTTACTTTTCTTTAACAACATTCTCAAGAGGGTTAGGTCTACCCTCCCCATCTTAATTCTTATTTGCTTCTCTCTTGAGTTCTATTAGCCTACTACTAATCTGGGTGATTAGCAGAAGAAAATGGTGGCTAAAATACATCACCTCAGTTAATCTGTGAAGACAACATAAATATTATGCACAAGTTTCAGAAACTGAGTCAAATCAGAGTTCGGGTTCACAAGTCTGAATACAGAAAATATACATGTGTGAAAGACCAGAGTTCTAAAGATAAATTACATTTCACTCACACTTGTCATTCTCTATCAAAGCTTACAAGATAGAAGATCCCTTGGTACAATAACACATTCTGAGAAGTTCTTAATATGAAACAGCTGCTTTTGAAAATTTTACATATTCTTCATACTGGAAGTAGTATTTTTTTTATATCTAGCTACTAAATAGTAAGACTTTGTGAGAAAGCGGAAGGATCCTAATTTTTCCCAAAAGTTGTTTCAGTTCGCCCCATGCATAGAAAAGTATGAAGAGTAAACCCTGGAAAATAAATTATCTTATTTGTCTGCAAACAGGCAAAATGACCAAAAGAAATACTGTACAATTTGGAGAGAGAAACGTGGGGTGGGAGATGCATATTTCTCTTGCAAATTTCAAGCTACAAAACCAACCAGTGGCCATGGGAAACAAATAAAGCAGTGGAGCATATTCATCTTCTCTGAATTTCAGGACATTGTGGAAGACAAATTGTTATACTGAGAACAATGCAGGTAGCTCATCCATAGGTTTTACCCTGATTTCTGGTAGTAATTTAGAATTGTTTTATGGCCTCAAAATTTTTCTTCATGCAGGGCAACTAGGGAGATCTCTGTTTTACCATTATGTGAAAATTGCTCTTCTAAGCAAGTGTCACCATCTCCTCTTTATTTATTTTAGTACATTTTGCTTCCTTTATATTTTAACGAGAAATTTCTTTCTGAAAATAGGATGGTTCGTATTGTTTTAAGGCTTATAGTATTTTATTTTGGTTAAAAGTTAGTATTTTAATGTTGCTTTAGAAGGACACTGAAATGAGACTCAGATTAATTCTGCTCTTTGGTATCTCTGCCACCAAAAATTTATGGACCTGGGAGATGTCAAAAATATCCAGTTGGTTCTGAATGGGTCTGTAATTTTGAGGTATTTACTTCATGAAAGGCTTGTGCAGGAGCTGTTGCTAGATGGAGCAGAAAGAGGACTCAAAATGGACAAGTAGATCATTCAAAGAGAAGGTCAGAAGTGACTGGCATATGACTTATCTAACTGAATTAGAAATCTCTTCCATTTTTGCTACTTTAATTACAAATTATGTTGCTGTGACATCCCAGGGAAACACCTAAAGGAGTGGCAATAATATTTCCTTACTCTAAAAGAAAGTAAAAGCAAACTAAAGAAAGAGTAAAGTAAACAGAATGTAGTAAGATCAGGTTGATTTCTATACATAGTTACACTTAAACCTGGTATTCTACAGTTATGTGTTTCCTAAGAAGAGTAAACCCCAGTCTCTGTCATATGTCCTGTGTTTCAAATAAATCATAAAACATTATCAGAAGGCAAAAGTCTTATCTATACAAAGTTATTCCAGAGATAGGAGTCCAATACACCATTTGAGACAAAGTCTGCATCCCTGACTTTTGTAGTTTTGTATACTAGAATACCTTCTCCTTGTGCAGTTCTACCTGTTAAATTAATTTTATTAGCTCTTTTGTAATTTCTTTCCCTGCAGCTCTACTCCATGTGAGAAAAATTATTACCTTGCTGCGTAGTACATAGGAATATAATAACAATAGTCATTTAGGTGTGAAAGACTGCTGAAGTTTATTAGCACGTTTCAGATGAGGCGGAGGTATTTAAGTCCTAATTTTTGAAACTGGTAATATTATTTAGTTAATGAACATATAATTTTGTTAATTTTTGGGATATGTAAAAAGCATATGTCTCTGCACCAATGTATTTGCACTAGTTCTATTAACAATGCATAGTGATTTTGCTTGATTAGACTGCTTTATTTGGCTGTATGAATGCTCTTATGTTTAAAACGTGGATGGTAGTGGAACAAAGCAGTGCTCTTGCATAAAATGTCAATAGTCACTGGAAATAAGAAGACACCTTTGAGAAATCTATAGAAAAAAGGTGTTCTTACTTATGTTTGAACAATTAGTCAGACAGGTCCCTATAGAAGTCTTCAAAGGCACCTGTTTCTCCTGGTTATTCAGGGAATTAAATGTGATCTTTATTAATGGCATCCTAAGATTAAGCCATAAGCTACATGCCCAAATTAAAACTCCTGCAGTTTAAAGTCTGAGTACTGATAAGGTGTATTCAATTAACCTGTACATGTTACTACAAACTGAAATAATTAGATAAAAAAACAAGGGTGTGCCTTTTCCTCTTTATGCTATTATTTTTGTCGTAACAAGCCTCCTCCTGTTTCATTTGCAGCTTATTTATGTACTAGGGAAAATTTTGCTTGGGGTGCTTTACCGGTATTAAGTGTAGTTCTTCAAGTAAATTTATTTTTGGCATATAACACAGAGCTTGTACCTGCTATTCCCATTTGTGTTACAGTTGAAGTAGAAGTATGCTTCATCTTAGCTCAAGCTGTCACATATGCACTAATGTTCATTCCTCCAACTACAGGGTAAAAATATTTTTATAAGTACCCTCAGTTTGATACAGCTGCTGGGTCTTAGTATGATTTATCCCAATTGTGTCCTGTAAAGCACATTTTGTTAAAGCAATTTGTCAAGCACAATTCAGGCTTTTGTGGGGATAAGAAGTCTTTTCTTATAATCCTTAGAGTATCAGCTGAAAGAAGGTTTTATATGTATATATATATAGATATAAATGTATGTCCAAAATCCAAACAGTATTGCCAAGGCTGTCAGAAACAATACCCTACATAATTGTATTTATTTAATCTGCTTGATTTCTAAGTCATGCACAACACTTGAGAAGTTTTAAAGGATTTGATACAGCTTAAAACTTTATATAATTTAGTTCTATAAAATATTATTTTGCTATGCCTTTCTTAGACCAATGTGTTACAGATGTGTGATTTACTTCTGTTTGGAAAGTAAGTAGCAATACTCAAGCTCAAAGCTAGACCTTTTGGTACCACATAACACATGCCTTCAAGAACTCTATTTTCTCAATTTAATCTTTATTTAAGATATTTTATCAAGTTATTTTCTTTCACAGAGACAGACATTGTTCCGGAGAATAAACATGCCCCTGGGAACTAAGGAAAAAGTTACTGAGTTTTCTGAAAAAACTCACATCAAATAATGTGCTAAACTCCATGCAATACATGAAGAGACAGGTTCCTACCTAAGAGTGGGAGTAAATATGCCTTAAAGACAAATCTAACCCTTCTCATTTACTTTTAGAGTAAGTAAAAGAAGTAAAGTTCTAGAGCAGAGCAAACCAAGCAGTCCTAGAAGCAGGGACAAAGGTCAGTCTCCCCATCAGCGTCAGATCTGGGGAGTCATTGTTAGGCTACCACCATGGTAAGCAAGAGCAATTACCTTGCCACCTCTCTGTTCTGTGTCTGACCCTATGGCTAGTAGTAGATATTGAAGATTGAAGCACAAGAAGAGATTAAGACCACCCTGCCCCCTGTAGCATGGTTTTCCAGTTCAGCAAATGATAAATATATTTTCTGAAACATAATTTGTCATATCCTTTATATAGTAAAAGATTTTAAAAGGAATTTATGATTTACCTTCTATACACAATCTTCTATTTTCTTTTATTTTCTGTGTCTTCTTACTTGCTATAGCTATAAATTAAGCATACCTTGTTCTTAGCTTCCTTTTTGTTTGGGGACCTGACTCTTACCTCCATTCACATTGTTAATCCATCTCTGAATCCCTTCTGTAGTGAGTGAGATATTATGTTTTGGCCCAAGTTTAGTTCCCAAATAGTCCATGTAATGTACACTGTAACAGTCTCTGAGATCATAAAATCATGGATCCTAGTTACAGTATTCACAGATAAAAGATAGGTTCATGCTCTGAAGGCAAGACTGAGTCCTTCTGATTGACCTCTTAATGTCATGATTTTGCCACTCCTATGTTTGCTTTCATCATGGAAAAAAAGGATGGAAAAGCAGCTGTAGAGCTTAATGACATGATAAGTCCTACCCTTAGATAATATAGCATCCAGGAGGTTTGATCCATTCTCATCAAATAAGTGACTCCTAAGAACAAACTCAAGAGAAGAAGAAGAAAAAAAAAATTAATAAAAGACAAAACGCAGGTCTGTCTGCCATTTCTGATGTCAATGGCAAGATTAATTTCACAAATCATGTTCTCACGATCAAAATAAATATCGGTAAAATGAGTGTCCGAAATACTGCGTAACATTTTTCATTTCATTAATCTACATGTTTTGTAATCCCACTAAAAACTGTCAATTACTCTCCACCTATCAACAAAGACTAAATATTAGAGTGTTTTAGTGAGTGCTCAAATTATTAAATTATGATTTTTAAAAAATGCATTATAGTGTGTATTGTTTTATCAAATATAAAAAAAATGGAAAATTAATTGTCAAAATAAAAGAGCAATCATATTTTCAAGGGTTACCCCAGGTATTTCAGATGTTTTTGTTTGTTTGTTAACTCAACAAACTTCAATATTTTAGTCTTGCAGACACTGATTGTCCTGACTTAAGGAAGATATAATTATCTGCTCAAGCTGCTCCTCACCTGAAAAATCCACTGTGCAGGCTGGAAGGACTTGCTCTCACTTGTCGGTATGGACAGGTGAGGATCGAATTGGTAGGTGACAAGGTGCATGGGAAGCTGCAGATCCAACCTTGCATGCAGGTGGACCAGTGCATGGGTAGCTTGAGATTACTCAGGAGGTGAGAGTCCTGGTCAGACACTCCCTGATTACCTAAAGCACCCTTTTCAACCCAGATTTGCATAACCCACTCATCGTGCTTGAAGTAAGCATGGTTAAAGCCCTTCCCAAAATCTTTGCTTGTGAAGCCAAGCCATCAATCAATTATTGCTATAATCAGTGTACTATTTAGCAGACTACAAAATCTAACATATGTTACTGGTTGTGTTATGCTGTCATTTGAGTAAGGTTCCAGGTATGCAGCAAAATTAGACTGTTAGAATTTGATCTAGAAATCTTTATTCTCTCAAGCAATTCTCACAGAGCTTTCTTGTTGATGATACATATATGCACTGACTTCATAATTTGCCTGAGTGCAGATACCTGCACTCTTGGAAACATACTTGCAGCACTTCTCTAGAAAAAGAACACATTAGCTTTCAGAACAGCTGCAAGACTGAGTTTTTTCTTCCAATTCCTAAAGACAAACCTACATCAAGTCAGACTGAAGTTTGCACAGTAATTTATCCTGTTCTTAGATGCCACTGTGGGAAGAATGCAGAATAATTAAAGCACAAGGCACTGATATTTCATTATTAACTCTGGGTATTTCTTCCTTCAGGATTTCTTAAAGCAGAGGTGTTATATTCTTGTTGAATCCCATTTGATGGATTTTCTTTTCTTGTGGTTTTCTCTTGTACTTGTTCTACCGTTTTACACAGGAGGTACCTTTGGTATTTAGTTTTGCCACTAATGTTACTTCCTTTATTTTCTGGTACCTTTGTTTTTTTCAGAGGCCCCATTCTCTCGTTCCAGCAGCTTACCATGCTTTCTTCTGCTGCATCTTTGAAATATATGAGAAACAGCAGCAGCTGAATATAGTTGTAATTGAAAATACTGTGAAAAGTCATTGAATGAGATATCTATTATTTAGTTGAAATACATGATTGGAATGATACAGTGGCCGGTCTTGGCCCCCAATAGAAGAAAGACTTTGACAAATGAGCTCATTCAGCACAGAGCAACCACAATGATCAGGGCCTAGAGCACTTTCCTGAAAGGAGAGTATGAGAGAGCCAGTCTTGATCAATCTGGGGCAGAGTTGCCTTTGAACAGACAAAAACAGCAGCCCTGGTAACTCTGGAGAGGTTGTAATGCAGGTGGAGCCAGGCTTTTCACAGTGGTGAGAAGAGAAAATGAAACAAATTGAAATGAGAGTTTCCAGGGTATCCTGGGTTCAGCAGTAGCAGTCATTTTTTTTTCCTTCTTGGTAGCTGGTGCAGTGCTACGTTTTGACTTTCGGGCTGGGAACGGTGCTGATAGCAAGTATGTTTTTAGTTACTGCTAAAATGTTTGGTTTGTCCAAGGATTTTCTGAGCTCATGCTCTGCCAGGGAGGAGGGGAGGCCGGGTGAAAGGAGAGACAGGACACCTGACCCAGGCTAGACAAAGAGGTATTCTATACCACAGCACATCATGCCAAGGATGTAACCAAGAGTTACCCGGAAGGGCTGGACTCTGGGGGTTTGGAGGAGGTATCGGTTGGTGCTCAGTCAGGCAGGGTGGGGTGAGTTATGAGTCGGTGGCTGGTGAGGTGTTGTATTCTCTTCACTTGTTATTTCCTGTATCATTATTATTATTATTGGTAGCAGCAGTAGTGATTTGTGTTATACCCTAGTTATTAAACTATTCTTATCTCAACACGTGGGAGCTACATTCTTTGGATTCTCCTCTCCAACTCTCTGGGAGTTGAGGGAGAAAAGGGAGGAGTGAGTGAATGAGCTGTGCAATTTGGGTTTAAACCATGACATAGGGGAATTGCTAGCCCCTGACCATTTAGGTCAACAGAGACATTTATTTGTTCTTATTAGTTTTATTTGGTTTGCAACCTCTTCTGATATTTAATATTTATCCATGACTCTGATAAGACTAAGATATTGGGAAAGATTAGGAAAAGAATGAAAAAGAGTCAAATGTTCTGTAGGATACAGGAATTATATCATTTATGGCCACTATTACTATGTTTGCATATACCATTTGCTTAAGAGAAAAAAGGCACAGAGGCTGGCCAATCTGGTTATAAAAGCTTCAAAAGATGAGTAAAGTGATGAGGGAGAGGGCAACCCACAATCAAATGAAGAAGCAGTGAACCAGATTTACAATCAAAGGGAAAAGGGTGATGTGGGCATGAAATGCATCATAATCAATAAAAGAGGGAAAAGAGGTCCCACCCATCATATGCTAAGAGAACAGCATAAATGAAATCTCTCACTATTTTCCTGGAAAATCAGCATGACTGGATGTTTCTCTGAAGTGTCTGCACACTTATACACACAGTATGGGAAACACACAGGAGAAACTAGAGGTTTGCATGTAGGTATATAGTTGAAATATAATTGGGATCACGGAGATGCGGTGGGCTTGCTTACACAACTAGAATTCTGTGATGGAGGGATATAGGGTGATGGATATTGCTACAGGGAAGGTGCTCTGCTGCATATAATACTTAAAAAAGAACTTGTGAGGAATGCAAACGTTTGGGGGCAACTCTGGCTTCAGTGATCCTGAGATGGTGAAGCTCAGAATCTTGAGAGGAGGGAACAAGGCAAAGAGTAGAACCATAGTTCTGGACATCAAGGGAGAGATTTCAACCTATTCAGGGATCTTCTTGCAGGGATCCATGACAGATGGTCCTAGAGACAAGAGGGATCACCTCCTACTTTTAAATATCACCCCCTTCAAGCTCAGAAATAGTCCAACCCAATTAGCAGGAAATCAAGCCATGGTGACAGGAGCTCCTGGCAAAACTCAAGCTAAAAAAGGACAAAAATGTTACTGGGAGTTGATTGACAGTATGGACTTTCTAAAAGTGAAGTTCTGGCTAACCAAGCTGATAGCCTTTTATGATGAAATGACTGGCTTTGTGGATAAGGGGATATTTATCTTGACTTTAGCAAGGCTGTCATCGCTGTCTGCTGTAATATCCCCATTGACAAACTGATGAAATACAGGCTTGGTAAGTGGGTGGTGAGGCAAATGGAAAAGTGGCTGCACTGCTAGACTTAAAGGATTGTGATTAGCTACATGAACTTCAGCTGGAAGCACTGTTTATCAGCTTCATTAGTGATCAGGATACTGGGACAGACTGCTCTCAGGAAGTTCGAAAAGAAAAATGTGAGGAACAACTGACAGACCAGATGGGTGTACTGCCATCCAGAGGAACCTCAAGAAGCTTGAGCAAAGGATAAAAGGGGAAAGGAAAGGGGAAATCCCGAGTTCTGTACCTGGAGAGCAATAGCCTTATGCACCAATTCACATTGGGGTCCAACTAACCAGAAAACAGCTCTGTGGAGAGGGATTAGGGGTCCTGATGGACGGGTTGACCACAGGGTACCCTTGTAGCAAAGAAGGCTGCTAGAAATCATTGACCAAAGATGACTAACAGTGTTAGTTACAATGAATGCATCTAACACTTCTTACTGGATTTTAAAAATCTGTGTTAAGCTCGTAATAATAATCAATAATAATCAAGCCATATTCATTTTCATGAAGCTATTTAAAGTTAGTAGTTAACTACCTGAGAAGATGAGAAATAGAGGCCGAGAGGAAAGACAAATAAAGTAAATACATTATTTGGATTATTTGTATTTGTAATCCAAATTGCATATCTGAAGAAGAGCAGTGAAGCTGGTGGAAGGTCTAGAGAACAAGTCCTGTGAGGAGCAGATGGGGGAACTGGAATTATTTAGTCTGGAGAAGAGAAGGCTCAGGAGCCTTGTAACTCTCTACAACTACCTGAAAGGAGGATGGAGAGAGGAGGTGGGGTTGGTCTCTTCTCCCAAATAACAACTGATAGGACAAGAGGAAATAGCTTCAAGTTACATGAAGGGAGGTTTAGATTGACCATTAGGAAATATTTTATCATTGAAAGGGTTGGCAAGTACTAGAAGGCTGCACAGCAAAGTAGTTCAATCACTATACCTAGGGATACTTAAAAGATGTGTAGATGTGGCACTTAGGGACATGTTTTAGTGGTGGACTTGTCAGTGTTAACGGTTGGACTTGGTGATATTAAAGGTCTTTTCCAACTTAAACAATTTTCTATGATTCTAAAACACATAGACAAAAACAAAATAAAAAATAATTAAAGCCATTGATATGTAATATACTTTTCAATGTTCCATATTCAGTACCCAGAGACTAGACCAATAGTTTCACTTAACATAAATAACAAGGACGTAATTCTGACAGTCCAAATTGTTTATTCCCAATGTTACCCAGCTATTGAAAAATAGAATATGCTCTCACTTTCTCTTTCATTTTAGAAGAAGTTTTATTATTTGAGACTTTGTTTTGGATCAGAGACTGGATAACTTATTACCACACTGAAGGGTCAACATTTTGCTACTTATCTGTTTTCTACTACATTGTGTTTCTGATGTAATAGAAAATACTTAATTTCCATGACTGTTGATTTTTTCTTGTTTTTTTTCTGAAGAAATAAATAGTTTCTGGCTCTCATAACACTTGTTCTGTGTGTTCAATTATGCAGAATTTAACCGATAAAATCAAATAGAATTCTTGTAAGAACCTGAAGTATTAGAACCACTAAAGATGATTATCTTTCTTTTTTAAGTTGCAGTTACTTATTTTTAAAAAATATTTTATAAAAGACAAGCAAGGTGTTAGATAATTACATAGAAGTCCTTTTCTCAAATCAACCAACCAACCAATAATTATGCGAAAACATACTGCAGTTTTGCTTGTTGTCTTTGAACTGTTGAGTGTGTTAGCTATTTTATATTAAGTGGGCATAAAAATTATATTAGCAACAGTTTAAACAAGCATACATTAATAATTAAGTCTGACAAATAATGAATGTATCTCATTAGTATGTTATTGTCGTAAGCAATATGTTCTGCAATTTCAATATAAAAATAGAGGTAAATTTTTTTTTTTCACCTGTTTAACAGGTCAGGTACAGATTAAATCACATATTTGTTACATGTTATTATTATTTACATGTAACAATTTGCTTATTAAATTTTACAAAGGGGCACACAGCGTAATTTTCCCGCTTGCATAATGATATTGAATGGTTTGGTTTTATTCTTCACAACATCGTGTGATGAACAACACAAATTAAATACTTTCAAGTGCATTTTGAACTTTTAAGGTTAATATTTTTCTTGGAGTAGTTGAAAAATCTTTTCTTCTGAAAAGTCAAACATACATGCTATGAAAATAGAAAGTGAAATGAAATTAAAACCTCAGAACTTATGAGTGCTCAAAGATGATAATGAAAAAGACCTTTGAGGTAACTGCCACCAGAGTTGGTTTGGGTATGCAGGAAATTAAATAAGGGATAATACAAACTAAGTATTTACATTCCTCAGAGAATTTTCTATTAAAAGCTAAATCAAAACTTACTAATTCTGAATTTTGTAGAGAGCAAAAAAGACTATTAGAATCCTTATCAGGGTCCAAATGTGTTACACCTAAAAAACCCCTCCTGACTGGGTAATCAAATGACTGAATTTGTTCATGCTTCTGAGCTTTGATTTAATGTTCTGAATCCAGGTCTGATTTTCCTTGCTTTTATCTTCGTTGCAAGAATAATTACGAAGCAAATTAATTTCTTAAATCTTAAATTTCTAAAAGAAGGTGTATGAAGAGCTCATTGGAAAAAAAAAATAATTACCAAACAACAATGGTTCTTACACAAAACTTTTAATGAAAATATGATTCTGAACTGGACTCATGGTAAAGAAGTAGTTTAACAAACTAGTTGTGAAGGTATGTTAAAAAACCCAAACAATTAAGGAACTCCTACAACTTTTTATCCTCTTGAGGGCTGAATGAACAGGTAGTCAAATAATCTTTTGAAAGATTCACAGGCACCGACTGCTGAATTTCAATTAGCAGTCAGTGACTTGGAAGCTACTTATAAAGACAAAAGAAGGGAGTGGAAAGGCAACCCCCCTGGTTACTTACATCACTGACATCCTTGGAATTTAGAATTTTTAAATCTTCCCCTTGCTGTTTTACTCTGTGCACAAACAGCCTAGCTCTCCGGGCTAGAGTACCTCTTCGCCAGCTGCTGCTACAGCATTAACCAATATATGACACAGCAGCCAATAAACAGCTGAGAGCAAACACAGCATCCATCACTCAGAACTCAACTGACAGCATATAGAAAAGCACTTCTGAATCCTCAGAAAACCTACAGGAAGATGTTGATTACCTTTTCTGTATGAGAAATTAATACCTAGAAATTCCTCTTCTTTGGTGTAATATTATACAAAATCACCAAGCTGGCAGTGTGAAGTTTTGCTTCTTCTTCTTGTTGTGCATTTCTTTGTTTTGTTTTGCATTCTTGTTGATTTTTTCTCCTCTGAAATTAAGACCTGACTGTTTGTTGAGTTATGGTATAATATTTCACACCTTTTGAATTTAACAACACTCAGACTCCAGTGTTGTACCTCGTCATGCACAAGGTGTGAATTATAGCTTCATTACTCACACCCTGTCATTTCTCATTGCTTAAGCATTATACTGAGGTCAAACAAAAAGATTAGTTGGTTTTCAGTTTTGTTTCTGTCAATTAAAACTCATTTCAAATGTTTCATAGTGATAGCTTATCATCAGAAGAATAAACTATTTAAGAATAAACAATTCCTAATATATTTTAAAAATGCACAACTGCTGGTAAAAAAAGTCCAAACTCAAGGACTGGATTCATCTGACTAACTGTGGTCAGCACACTGGCATTCCAGCTGCATAGACAGGTTTTTGGACAAAGATTTGCACCTCCAATTAGCAGTTCATATCTAGCTGTCTTTGGTAATCTGCCTGAATAATAGCACTAAAATAATAGTATCATAATAATTCCCTGACTGGGTTATGATCATGGGTTCTTATTCTCAGTTCTGAAAGAAACACAAGTAACTTTGTGAAAATATTTGAAGGTGTCTGTGATAAGATCCTTATCTCTTCGGAAAAATACTAATTTCAATTGTTAGTATAATTTTCGTGAAATATAGGAACAATGTGTTTTTCTTCTTGCTAGTGTTGTTTTTCAGCATGGCTTCTCTGAACACAAAACTCTTGTGCTTGTTTTCTAGTCATTGTAATCTACTTGACACTAATATGGTTTTGAAAACTGACAACCACTTTGATTAGGAAAGGGGAATTACCACTAATTTTGCTTAATTTGTTTTAATACTCTTTTTTACTAAAATAATGTTTCCCTAGTGAGAAACCTGGAAAATTCACATATGAAGAAATAGAAATTTTTAAAATATGCATGTTTTCAAAACTTCACATTAAGTTCAAGGCTGGAAGAAGGAGTGTGCTTCTGATTGTGCCAAGGACTTGGTGTCTTCAATTAACAAAAAAAAAGAGAAAGTAGAAAATAAGTTCTCTGAATATTAAGACAATAAACTTAATGAAAATATTACCTAATTTTCTGAATAAACATATTTCAAGATAATTTTATATACCTTCTAAAGTTTAAAAAGTTATTTAGCAGTGCATCTTATTTTAATATACTTTATGATTGCTAAGAAAATAAACAATGAAAATGTTTTTTTTTTCTTTATAATCAAACACTTTATTTTGGATGAAGGAGTATTTTATTCCTATGCAACTACTGAATCTGAGAAATAAGATTAAAAATCTGTCAACAAATTGTCAACAAGGAACACAAGAAAAAACAGTTTTGCATTTTGCCCTGGATAAATCAGGGCTAAAATTGTCACATGTTCAAGCATTCAGCTCCACCACATGGCTGGATGGCTCATCTTATGTTTGGAAACAAACTGTTCTCATTGAGTCCCTGTGATTTTCTGCTGTGTTTGAGATCCTCCGTTCTCACAGGTACAGACATAATTTGCCTCAAGTCCGGGATCTGTGAGGTGCTGCTCTCATGGTTCCATTCCTTTAGGATCTTGAACTCCATTATTTCATGATTGCTCCACCCAAGACTGCCACTCTTTACCATATCCCCAACAAGTTCTTCCTTGTTGCACATACATACCAGTTTTGGTGGGGTAATGGTACGACATAATTCTTACATCAGTAAAAACTATTTTACATCATAAGGTTTATGTCCAGTGCTTTATCATTTTGTACCTCTTGTTCAAATTACATTCAACATTACTGTATCTTGGTTGTTGTGAGGGAGCTAAAATGGAGAAGAGTATTTCTGCAGGAATTTTGTCAGTGCTACATAGAGAGGCAAAATTGCTTTTTTGCTTCTTGTTATTATCTATTATGTATATATAAAGGTTGCATTAGGACCTTTCTCTGCAGTATTTTGCTAAAAGTTCATACTCAGGCATTTAGCTACAGTAGCCCTTAAATCCTTTTTGGAAATCACTGCTATTGAAGACAAAATGTCATTATGGATTAATAATAGTCATGCATCCCTCTCTGTGGTGAATTTCACATTTACTGAAATACTGGACCTTCTGTTTGGCTGACACTGAAGCTAGTAGGGTTTTTAAGTACCTTAAACCCTCCTCTGATTTTCTTAGACTTAAATATATAACTCTGATTTATGGTCACCAAGCCATATTCTAATCTGGTGTAAATCAATGTGACTTTCTGTTTACCTCAAATAATGAGCTATTCCACACACTGCAGTTGCTTAAATGAAGCACAGAGAAGACATCTATATGACATGCATTACTGGCTACTTTACACATAATAAATCAAGATTAATATTAAATGCTATGTTGCATAAAAAGTGAACTCACAATAATTTGGAAAAATGAGTAGTCATTTAGATGTGCTAATTGCACTGAAATTAGAACATGATTCTTTTAATCAAAGTGTTGAATCTTGGAGAGATGACATTGGTGATAAGCTATTGTTCCTCTGAGGCTTCTACTTGAGTGGATTTCCCCCCTCTTTGACCTTGTTAATACATACATATCTTCACTAAGATTTCATCTCTCCTAGAATGGACTTGCATGATTCTCCCATTCTCAGTCAGAAGATGGATCAAGTGCATTTTCCTCAGGAGGAAGGACAAATTCAGGTATGTACTGTTCATGACTTAATGACTATATGAATACAATAGCCTTTAAATCTCATTCTTACTCGAAAACAGCACTTACGATGAGAAACACCCTGGTGCACATGAGGGTTTCAGGCTGTTTGTGAAGCAGCTACTGGCTGAATGTGCTTCTTTTGCTCTGCAAAACTGAATCAGAGCTGCCTTATTCCACCATGAAGAGAACAAAAGGAAGTGAATCGTAGAATCATAGAATAGTTAGGGTTGGAAAGGACCTTAAGATCATCTAGTTCCAACCCGCCTACCATGGGCAGGGACACCAATCAGGATGAGGTCCGTAGCATAGCCAGAACACTGTTGTATTTCTGAAAGAGTGAGCAAATGATTTGAGAGGCGGAAGAAATGTCGAGGAAGATCCACATCTTGGTACAGTTCATTCTTTGCATTTGTGGATGGAGTGTCCTGTCAGATCCTAGAGCCAATACCATATGGAGAATGCAGACAAGATTATTCATATCATAACCCACTGTTCTATTCAAATATGTGTGTTTAGAGGCACTGAGAGGAAGAGCAAACAAATCATGCCTCGTACATGTATATTGCCCTGTAATCTCCGATTTTCACTGTTGCTGCTGTGCAGCAGCCCAGATTTGATTTTTTATAAGATTTATGATATTCATAAGCTCACAGAAGCATGTCTGACTTTCTACAGATCCCCCACTGCCTGACAAATGACATCACCTTCATTCTCCTTACTCAAATAATATGCCGTTGCTGGCCTCAATCCTGGCTGTTTTCTCAGCCTGATCAGAACTTTACAGCTAACTTGGAATAAGACACAACACTAAAATCAGTGATTCTGCTTGAAAAAAGGTTTTTATCTAGGCTACTGTTCACTTATCTTCCTGCATGTGAGCAGACTTTCACTGAATTAATTCTGTACAAGATGTCATTAATCATTGCACTATACAGATCAATCCCTTTACAATATTCAGAAAATTTTATGTAGCTATATCGTACTCAAAAATAATTGCCATACAACTCCAGATTAATCACATTAATATCATTCTGACATTTTCATAGAATCATAGAATAGTTAGGGTTGGAAAGGATATTAATATCATCTGGTTCCAAATCCCTGCAATGGGCAGGAACACCTCACACTAAACCATATCACCCAAGGCTCTGTCTATCATGGCCTTCAGCACCGCCAGGGATGGAACATTCACAACCTCCCTGGGCAATGCTTTCCAGTGCCTCACCACCCTTACAGTAAAGAATTTCCTCCTTATATCTAATCTAAACTTCACCCATTTAAGTTTTAAGCCATTACCCCTTGTCCTATTGCTACAGTCCCTAATGAAGAGTCCATCCCCTGCATCCCTGTAGGCCCCTTTCAGATACTGGAAGGCTGCTATGAGATCTCCACACAGCATTCTCTTCTCCAGGCTCAACAGCCTCAACTTTCTCAGCCTGTCTTCATATAGCAGGTGCTCCAGTTCCCTCATCATCCTCATGGCCCTCCTCTGGACTTGCTCCAACAGTTTCATGTCCTTTTTATGTTGAGGACACTAGAACTGCACACAATACTCCAAGTGAGGTCTCACAAGAGCAGAGGGGCAGGATCACCTCCTTCAACCTGTTGGTCACTCTCGTTTTGATGCAGCCCAGGATATGGTTGATTTTCTGGGCTGCAAGTACACACTGAAGGCTGCTCGTGTTCATTTTCTCATCAACCAACACCCTCAAGTCCTTCTCCACAGGGCTGCTCTTCTCTGCCCACCTTCTAGGTATGCCTGGAAATGCTCCAACCCGGGTGTAGGACCTTGCAATTGTCATGGTTAAACTTCATGAGGTTGGCATCAGCCTGCCTTACAAGCATGTCAAGGTCCCTCTGGATGGCATTTCTCTCCTCCAGTGCATCAACCGAACCACACAGCTTGGTGTCATCGACATACTTGCTGAGGGTGCACTCAATCCCACTGTCTGTGTCAATGACAAAGATATTGAACAAGACTGGTCCCAACACTGATTCCTGAGGGACACCACTCGTTACTGATCTCCAGCTGGACATTGAGCTATCGACCACAACTCTTTGCGTGCAGCCATCCAGACAGTTCTTTATCCACCGAGTGGTCCATCTATCAAACTGATGTCTCTCCAATTTAGAGACAAGGATGTTGTGTGGGACAGTGTCAAACACTTTGCACAAGTCCAGGTATATTACATCAACTGGTCCACCCCTGTTCATCAGTTCCGTAGCCCCATCACAGAAGGCCACCAAATTGGTCAGGCAAGATTTCCCCTTAGCAAAGTCATGCTGGCTGTCATCAAGCACCTTGTATTTCATGTGCCTTAGCATGCTTTCCAGTAGAATCTACTCCAAGATTTTGGCAAGCACAGAGGGGAGACTGACGAGTCTAATGAGTTTTCTGAGTTTTCTTCAAATTAGCCCAAATCACTTTTCTCTATCATGTCAAAAATTGCCTCAAATGTTAGTTTTTTCTGTGCTGCCGAAGTAATTTTTTTCAGCCTGAAGATCTATATACATGACAGAAAATGGAAAATCCACTCCTGTATTTCAAGGAGGACAGCTTTTGCTCACTGACCTGCAAAAGCTACAGAAAAATCTATTTTAAATTGAATGTTGATCCAAATAAGAAAGAACTGCACCACATCACATGAAAAAGAAGCACTCATCTTCCAATTACTAATTCTTTGCTAAAGCAAATCCATCTTTCTTTCTGCAATTGTGCAGCAAACACAAAAAGCAGTTGACTCTCGTTAGGCATGGAATTAGGGTAGAATTATATGAACAGTTTTAATGCTAAATCCTGACCTTCCTGTTACAGGGCAAGACTGTTTTCTCATTATACGTATAACACTAGGGATTAGAGGACCCAATGCATTACCTGAGCTCCTGTTATAGACATAACTAATGATAAAGAATGAAGAAATAGATACACCGCTTTCTGAATAAAATTGCCTGCTTCCTACTGTAAGGCTTTTCAGGGCATGTTGCAGTAATGTGCTGTGGGAGCCACTTTCCTGCTCTTCCAAGCAGGAACAAAATCCATAGTTAAACTTTTTGCTGATTACAGCACATACACAAGGTGAGTGATGGTCACAGAGCATAAAATACATTCTGCATCAACATAGTGGACTGTTTCAGACCTTATTTTGCAAGTAGAGCATTTGTTTCCCATGTCTTTTTTATGAAGGAAGACATGACACTGAGAAATGTTTTCCTGTCTCCATCACAACATTGATGGTACAGGACACAAGGCAACATTATATCATGCTTGATTTGTTTTAAAATGGACATTTAAAAATGCTTATGGAATTATTATTATATGTGAAAAATCTTGGTAAAAAAACCCCGAAGTTTTGGAAATTCATTTGTAGTTCACAGCATAACTCTCAGACCCTCCCTGTGCATGAGCCATGGACAGGTGAAATGTCAATCCATGCAGGAGTAGAAACCAACAGATCTTGCTGTCCTGGTACCCTGAATAGATAGTCCTGTTTTAATTAGTTGAAAACAAGTGACTCAAATCAAGCATCCAACCAAGTATCCAACCAAGGAACAATCTTCAGTTTGGTACATGTAATCATGCACAAGCATTTCCAAAATCCTGTCAAAAGAGATGTTTGTTGACACAGTTTCAGAAAAAAAGAAGATCCATTTAGTGCTAAATCTTATGAAATCTGAGGTCTCATGAGTTACAGGCTATGTAGTAATTTTTAAACGTACAAATATACTATTTATGGGGAAGAGTTACACCATGGAAAATATACCTTGATAAGAGGCTTGGAGCTGAGGCATTCAGATGTTATTTGCTTAATTATTTGAAACCAAGTAATCATAGAATAGAATCACAGAACCATTCAGGTTGGAAAAGGCCTTTAAGATCAAGCCCAAACATTAATTCAGCATTGCCAAACCCACCACTAAATGATGTTGTTAAATGTCACAGCTAAATATCTTTTAAACATCCCCAGGGACAGTGACTCAACTACTTCTTTGGGAAGCCTGTTTCTATGCTTGACAAACCTTTTGGTAAAGAACTTTCTCCTAACACAAAATCTAAACCTCCCCTAGCGCAACTTAAGTCTGTTTCCTCTTGTCCCGTTACTTTCTACCTGAGAGAAGAGACTTACCCCACCTTGCTACAGCCTCCTTTTAGGTAGTTGTAGAGAGTGATAAGGTCTCCCCTGCGCCTCCTTTCCTCCAGTTTTCTCAGCTGCTCCTCACAGGTCTTGTTCTCTAGACCCTTCACCAGCTGCCTTTCCCTTTGGGTGCTCTCCAGCACCTCAGTGTCTTTCTTGGGGCCCAAACTGAGCACAGTATTCAAGATACTGCCTCAACCGTGCTGAGTAATGGGGAACAATCTCTCTCCTAGTCCTGCTGACCATACTATTTCTGCTACAAGCCAGGATCCTATTAGCCACATTCTACTATCAGGTCACCTTCATCTGGCTGTTGACCAACACTCCCAGGTTCTTTTCTGCTGGGAAGATTTCCAGCCACTCTTCTGCAAGCCTGTTGCATTTCATGTGGCTGTTGTGATCTAGGTGCAGAACCTGGCTCTGAGCCCTGTTGAACGTCATACAGCTGGCCTCAGCCCATTGATCAAGCCTGTCCAGATCCATCTGTAGAGCCTTCCTACCCTCCAGGAGATCCACACTCCTACCCAGCTTGGTGTAATCTACAGACTTATTGAGGATGCACTCGATTCCCTCATCCAGATCATTGATACAGCTATCAGACAGAACTGACCCCATTATTAACCCCTGAGGAACGTGACTTGTGACTGGCCATCAGCTGGATATAAGTCCATTTACCAACACTCTTTGGGTTTGGCCATCCAGCAAACAGCACTCCTGTCCAAGCCATGACCAGACAGTTTCTCCAGGAGAATGCTGTGGAAAATGGTGTCAAAGGTTTTAGTAAAGTCTGGGTAGACACATCTGCAGGCTTTTCCTCATCCACTAAGTTGGTTACCTCACCATAGGCGATCAGGTTAGTCAAACAGGAGCTGCTTTCATAAACCCATGCTGAGTGGGCTTGATGGTGGTCCTATATATGCTGTGTGAAGGCACTCAAGACGACCTTCTACCTAACCTTCCCCAGCACTGAGATCAGACTGGGGCCTGTAGTTCCTCTTCCAGACTTTCTTGTAGATGGGTGCCACATTTGCTAACCTCCAGTGGACTGGGACCTCCATGGTTAACCAGGGTTGCTGAAAAATAATGAAAATTGGTTCAGTGAGCAGTTCTGCCAGCCCGCTTGGTACTCTTGGGTGGATCCCATCCAGTGCCATAGGCTAAGTGGTGTAGCAGGTCACTATTTTTCTTGGATTATGGGGGCATTATTCTGCTCCCCATCCCTGTCTTCCAACTCAGGGGGCTTGGTATGCACAGAAAAACTGGTCTTTCTGTTAAAGACTGAGGCAAAGAAGGTATTAAGTGCTTCAGCCTTTCCCCATCTTTTGTCACTCTTGCCCCTTACAGCCAATAAGGGATAGAGATTGTTCTTAGCCCTCCTTTTGTTGCTAACGTATTTATGGAAACATTTTAAATATTTTTGTTTTTCTTCTCTACCTCATGCTTTCATGAAAAATAAATTTCTCTAATGAATAGACATTTATTTAAAGTTTCAAATTAAAGAACAAAAGAACTAACATGTGCGCTAGTTTGCTCTCAGGCCTTATAAAGATGAAGAACTGAGTGTGTTTAGACAAAAAAGGATAGTTATTTCATACGATCCTGATGTTTAGTTCATAGAATCACTGTGTTTAAATGTACCTGTCGAGAACACAGTGGAATGCTATGTCGGATTTTATATTTAGCAAAAGGATTCCTACACATGAAATCTTTCAAAGTTTGAAGACTATCCTATCTGTATGACAAGTGTGAAAGGAAAATCTATTTCTGAATGCTTCAAAAGCAAAAAGAAGCTGTGTTCAGTTTTTAATGATTTTTCTGTAACTCAACGAGATCTACACAAGTATAATCTGAACCTCTGGAATTCCACAGAACTTTGGTTTCTTGTTTCAGCAAAGGCTCACTTTTGATTTTTATTTCTCTCCATGACTGAATACTAAGAAATTTCTGGCACAGAATGCAGCAAATGTTTTCAACTTCAGTCCTTTCCAGCTCTTCAGTAGTTATGCCTTCTTGTTTCAGAAAATTAATATACAGAATGTTTTCATTTGTCTGTTTGACAAATATGCCTGAATGCTCAATAACTTATCTTTGAAATTAACCTGTCAGAGTAATCATGACACAAATATAATGATGAAACATTACTCTGCTCTAAAGATGGATTTCTGTAACAGTCATAACTGGCCTCTGGGGCATTACTGATTGATGAAGCAATACTTTAATAAAATTGAATTAATCTATGTGCAAGTCTACACAGAAAAATCTACATATTCTGCAATGTGCAAATTCATTTGGCTAGCTGACAACAAAATCATGAAGGTTACAGATTTTGATTTGCATTTGGTCCAGAGATATGTTAAAAAGATGCATACATTAACGTAGGATAGAATGAAAGTATACGTGCATGTGGGTATCCTGTTTCTGCATTGTGCATTATTTCTTTGCAGTGTTCCACACGGGGATAAGAGAGATTATTTAGCTTTGAAAATATCTGGCAACCAATTAGTAAACTAAAATTGCAGTTTTTATATGCCAACAAATTTTACATAGTGAAGAAGCTATAAAAGAAAAATACTACCAAATTCAAACCCAGAACAGTGCTTTCTCTAATTAAATGTTGACAACCTGTAAGTTAATCACTGTATTCCTTGACTGATTGAAAATTCACGGAAATTGTAATAATTGTACTGTACAACATCAGCGACATGCCCTTCTCTTTTTTATTTTTTGCAATATAGTGCAGATTTTATAAAATATTGGAAGAAATTAAGCAAGGAAACTAGGTCTTAAAATAATCCAGTGGCACTGAACTTTCTTAAGACATTCCTTTCAAGAGCTAAAATTGAGAGTTTACAGATTTGTAAATTGTGTAGCATAATGATGCATGGTCAATTTATTTGTGGTTTGGTTTTTTTGTTTGGCTTGGTTTTGGGGTGTTTCTTTTTTTATTATTATTTTTATAATTGCCCTGCGATATAAGACTCTGGCAGTCTAATAATATTTTAATTTATAAATTGTTCATTTGCTAGAAAGACATGAAAGAGCCTCGTGGGATTCTGCTTTGGGTTGAGGTAGGTCATGTCTTGGGCTCAGTAACTAAATTGACCAGCTCTCCATTGTTAAAAAAGGATATTGAGGTTTTCTCAGTTACCGAAGCCTGTCCTCTAAGACATATATATCCTGCCATGTTACATTTACTTTATTATCACATGGCTTTTTACCATTGTTTTACTCTTTACACCTTGGCTTTCAGTCAGATGACCCAGCTTCATGGTTAACTCAAAATGCTGTTATGTGACAATTAAGTTGTTATATGAAAATAATACAGAAAAAGTGTCTTAATATCGTCATTACAATGCCTTGGAAGCATAAAGTCACTGTTAAAGTAACCGTTTGTTAATTAGCTGTAAACTGATAATGATTTGCATAAATTACCTAAAAATATGTACACAGGTCAAGCCTATTTGCCTACAAAGAAGACAAAAGATTGATAACAAGTGGTTTCTTGCATACATTTAAATATATATATGTATAGAAATCAAACCAAATGCTTTTCATGTGGGTCGGATATTCATATATGTTTAGAAATTACTGCATTTAAGTATATGTGAAGCAAAGAGTCAAAGGTAATGGGAATTTGTGTCCGATCATGCTTTCCCAACATCATAGAGCTTCTTTAAGTGATAGGTTTTGTATAGGAGAAAGATATTTCTTTTTTTTTTTTTTTGTGGTATTGCAGAAAAAATTAAAGACCTTTTAGCAAGATTTATTGAACAGATTTCAATAAGGGTTATCTAATCAGTGTCTCAAAGGTCTCTTCATCTGCTTGAATTTATCCAGGAGTTCATCTCAGTTGCTCTTATAAATTACTTAGTGAGAATACTGTGTACAGAATTACCTAACTATTTTCTATTTTACTGTAATGTTTTTGAAAGAAGCTATTATTTTCTGTGGAGTGGAACAAGCATATATTAATATTCTTATAATTGCTATCACCGGTTCTTTAGACTCACAAATAAACTTTTTATCCCTTTGATGAAAATAATTTGAAATCTGCTGAAACTTTGAATTGAATTTCTCTAGTTCAGACTGTCCAACTTTTGAGTAACTTCACCAACATACTTTAAGGAAGAATTTGATCATCATTTTTTTAAGATGAAATGGTTTTGTTTATTTGTTTGATTTTGGTTTGAGTTACAAGAGTTGCCCAATCATACTCATTTTATATCATGACCATTTCAAAGAATTCACAAACAAAATAATTGGGAGCAAAGTTTGTCGTTCCTAATTTCAAGAAATAACTCACTGAGTATGTAGCTAAATATAATAAGCTTAGTGCAAATTTTTCACATGCATCCATGTATAATATCAGACAAGCTATGTATCAGTTCAGTAGAAGGAACTAATCAATAATTTTCATATTTCTGTTTGCTTCCCCAGATTTTTATCTTTTTGAACTCTTTGGCTTACAAATACAGATGGTAGCTCAATTTATACATATTTTGCAAAAAGTTCCCTCGAGTTTCTTCAATGAGATTTTAAGAATCATATATTTATGCTTGTCCTCTGTATTCTCTTTATTCTACATCTCATGTTATGACCCTGACATGCGTTGTGGTTTAAGCCCAGACAGCAATTAAGCACTATACAGCTGCTCAATCACTGCTCCCCTCGTGGGGTGGGGGAGAGAATTGGAAGAGTAAAAGTGAGAAAACTCATGGGTTGGCTAAAGACTGTAATAAGTAAACCAAAAGCTGTGAGCACAAGCAAAGCAAACCACAGAATTAATGCACCACTTTCCATGGCTAGGCAGGAGATGTTCAGCCATATCCAGGACAGCAGGGCTCCACCACATCTAGTGGTTACTTGGGAAGAAAAATGCCATCATTACAAAATCCCCCTTCCTTCTTCTTGCCCCAGTTTTTATTTCTGAGCACAATCTCTTATGGTATGGAGTATGCCTTTGGTCATTTGTCCCAGCTGTGTTCTCTCCAATCACCTCATGTACCTCCACCCTGCTTGCTGGTGAAGTGGTGTGAATAGCAGAAAAGGCCTTGGCTCTACTCAGCAGTAACAAAAATGTCCCTGTGTTATCAGCACTGTTTCTAGCACAAATCCAAAACATAGCCCATACTAGCTAATACAAAGAAAATTAACTCTATCCCAGCCAAAACCAGCACAGTATATTAGAAATATATAGGAGAAATTTGGGTCTGTCTTTAATCTTCTGTGTCAGCCATCCTGAAGCACTCTCCTTTAAATAGGTAAACACAGAGACTTAACACTTTCACCTTCCCTAAGTTGGGGAATAGAATGTGATAGTGATAGTGTTTCTAAAACAAACCCTTTTCTTACAGAAATGTCTCTATGAAACCCCAGAAAATCAGGTTCATTGTTTCCCTAATAATTTCTCTAAATTACTGCAGGACTGTAAGGTGTTCACTTCATGTAGACTTTCCACGTGCTGTCTGAGCAGAACTCTATCAGCTGAAGAAGCATGGAGATGGACAGGGTGAGTTCATTGCCTCTTCAAAGGTCCTCACTATGGAGCCCTGCGTGGGTCGAATATGGACAAAAGTCTATGCTGTCACTCTGCCTCCTTCTTTACAGATAGCCTAGGGATGCATGTTTTTCTGCAGCATGTAGAGTATCTCTAGAGTCTAGGGACTTCCCTTAGGTGCAGTGTGAGGAAGAGTGGCTTCTTGTGTTTCCTGTGTTTTATTCCCTACTTCAATACAGCTGTACAAATGTTCGGCTCATCCTTAACCTGGTAGTCACAGGGTACTTTTTCCTATGGCCTTTATACAGACTCTTTAGAGCCATAGTGAGCAGTTTAAAGCACGAAGCTTTTTAGTAAAGTAAATAATGAACGAACTCTTAAAATAAGTAAAAATATTGTCTTGAACATAAAAAAGAAATATAATTTTGTTCAAGCTAGGACTTGGACTTTCTTGCTCAATGTGTTTCCTGTGATGGGTGGATGTTGACTTAGTTGAAGAGTGGCTTCTTTCACACAGTTGAAGAGTATTTTGGCATATGATCTGCTCCAATCTGTCTGCCAGATCACAGTATGGAATTTGAAACAAAACCTAAATTAGTATCACAGAAGATGGCAATGTTACACATCCTTATATTCCAGCCTGCCTGGGAAACTGAAATTAAAGGCAACTATGTGTATTTGTACCATGCCTAAGGTTTTAAAGTATTCTTCTATATAGAATCTACAACAGGAGATGTGATCTGTCCTGTATGAACTCCTAACCAGTACCTAGGCACAAAATACCAGGATGTAAAAATGATTTTATTCATAGATGAATTTTAAAAGTAAAAATATGTTAAAATTATGCACTGCTGCATAAAACAAGTTAAAAGCTTGAAGATATTTATGCTTTAAGGCATAAGTTAAGCACTAAACTGCCTGGGGTCAGGATTATATTTTCCCTCTGGACAGTTGTGCATTACTAAATTTTTTTTACTTTTCACAGAAATTTTGGCTGTTACTTATTTTTCAGAAAAATAAAATGGACCATCTGAAGTATTGGTTGAAGCCAAAACCACACTTCTGCAAATTGTCCAGCACTAGCAATTTTTGCTTTACATCAGGGGTATGACTTTCATAACAAGCAGCACAACAAAAGCAGAAATGTTCTCTGGCATTTGCCTGAATAGCAGATTGTGGTGACCTATATTTGTCGTCTGCAACCAATAGCAGACTGTGGTGACCTATATTTGTCGTCTGCAACCAATTCTCAGTTGCCTCTGTGATGATCAAATTGATGGTTTAAAGGTATGGATCACTGAAAGTAATAAAACATGATGTTTCTCTTGTATTTCAGCTTTGAAATGGTTGAGAATTTGTGGCATGTAGCCACCAAAAATACATCACAATAATTTCCTGAATTTAATGACTTGTGGTTATGTAATCCCTCAAATACGCCAGTAGTAATCTTTTTAAAACTGATTGATTTTGACCCATGGCTTTCTCTCAGGTTTCTTCTGTATAAAACAGTACTTTAAAAAGTTCTTCAGCTTGATGTTTATGGTATCCATTTTATTTTCATTTCCAATCACCATTTCTTTTAAACTGGCACTTATTTAGTATTTTACAGGATTGTTTCTTGGCCACAAGTGACACTACTCTAGTATGTTACTGCAGTGACATTCCCTATATTTAATGCAATTCCTAAGTCAAGCTACATGGCCATGACAGAGAAAGATGATTTAACAAACATTAAAGCACTTACATAGCAGGAGTTACATATTTTGCCCTATTTTCCCTTTACTGCTGCACCTCTCTTGTACTGTTCTTCCTCTTAAAACACTCCCAGAAAGTACCTCCACAAAAGTGGAGGTACAGAGTCATTTTTGAATGGAAAGCTAGGAGGACTGTACAGACTGTGCCGACTCTTATTTCATGTGTTCAGAAGCATGCAGGCTCTTAAGCAGACTCTCAGACAATGAGGATTTTGACAATATGCAACCCAGATTTGGTCAGTAAGTAAATTCTGCATTAATATGTCTCAGATGTCTTGAATTCCCATGGGAAAACCATCATTTTGCTCTAGTTAACTACACTCTTTGTCTCCTGATGAACAGCTGCCGTACCAAACTGCAGTACCTAACTGTGAAGAGAGACAGCAATACTCATCATGCTTTACAGATCTGTAGCTAGCATCAGTCTATCTGTGGAACAGATTTTAGTATGAATACTCAGTAGTCTTTCACAGAAACAAACTAATTTATTCAGTTGTAGTATAAACAGGAAGATCCAGATAGAAAAAACATTGGCCAGGATCTCCCACCTGGAAGAATCAGAACCATTCTTTCATGATAATTCTATGCTTTCACAGTTTGCCCAAAATTTCATTTATCTTATTTTCAGCAGTGCAGTTAATTTCCAGAATGACTGGGTACTGTGTACTGCTGCTCCTGAAAGAGTGCTCTGCAAGAAGATGCACGAACAGCTAGGAAATAACGCGTTGGGATATGGTGGCTGAGGGTAAGAAGTACTGCTTACCACTTTTGCAGGACTAATGAGAATTGTTCTTTCTGTGATGCTGTGCATATTAAAATACAGAGAAAGGGAAACCTGTTATAATAGAGTTAAATTAGACTTGAGACAAGAACACATTACCCCAAGAACAGACATTATTGTTTAACTGTGAGAGCAGGAGAGTGATAGACCACTGAAGCTAAAGCTGAATGAGTACATCGTACATAAAAAATATTTGTCCTAAGCTAAATACAACTGATATAGCACACAGTTATCTCTATAAGGGTCTAGAATGGTAGGGTACATACAATGTTCAGGAAAAGGTTTTTTTCCAGTTCTTGATAGACAAAGTTTTTGCATTTTTGAGCAATTATGAGAAATAACACTCCTCACTTTTAGCTGCATTCATTTTTTATGTCCCTGTCTGTCTTTTGTATGAAACTCATATCATGTTAGCAGTACCAGCTGATATGATCAAGCTTTCCATGTATCCACAACTCATAAACTTTGTAGACTTGGTTACATTATAAAAAAGATTCTGTTACCTGCAGTAAAACCCTGCAAGTAGGATTGTATATGCTTCAGCTACAGTGGCCACTATAAATCTATATTGTATAAGTTCTTATGTGTTGCAGCCCTGTCTGGGGAATGATGGTGTTTGATAGCCAAACAGTCTACAAATCATGACCTTCTGATGACCACATGATTGGAATATGCTCAACAGATGTTAAAGTCTCCAAGTTAAGTGGTGGATCTGGCAGCAAACTTAACTCCTGACAACTTTGCTGTTAATTAGTTATTTAAAATTGAAACCTAGGCTTCTAATTCTGATAATTACAAACCTACCAAATTAGATCTGGCATATTTTCCCAGTCTCTCTTGAACCCTTGCAAATATAAGTATCATCTGATGCTGTTACAAGTCAATAACACTCCAGGAAGAGCATTTATTTTTATTAAATTCATTTCATCCCATATGTTCCCTTGCAGTTATTTCCACCTGTTGGGAACTATAGTACCCACTAAATAAGATTCTTGCATAAGAATCAACCCTAGATATTTTACCCTCTGAATCTGAGTTGAACATTTGTTTAATTAAGTATAACTCTTCATGAGAAACTAGACCTTTGACTTGCTGTGAAAAGAAAGAAAGGGTCTATTGAATCAGCTGTTTGCTAAGAAAAGCTGTCACCCACAGGAATTTCATACCACTGTGGCCCAGAGACCTTTCTTTTGTGAACTGAAAGTCAGCAAGGAGTGAGTCTGCTAAAACTATATTTAGATGAAATACTTCATTTTAACCAAGTAGAAATATTATGGTGTACAATGAGAGGTGAAGAAATGCAATATCCACAATTTATACTGTAAATAGAGTAATGGGAGGGGTAAATAGTTAGGCCAGGCAAGTAGAGGAGCTGATACATATGACAAAGAGCAAAAAAGTAAGTTTCAGAGGGCTCAGAAGAAAACTGAACATGCATCATGGTGGGCCAGTGAAATAATCTGTTCTCAATGGGTTTTCTGGCAAGAGAAATTGGCCTAAGGGCCCCCCTGTAGAGGAGTACCGGCACTGAAATTGGAAGAAATTAAGCTCGGGAGAAACACTTCTGCCTATTGTATCTTCTGCTTTCAAGCTGGGATTGGGAGAAAGGGTTATGTCTTGTTGAAAGCATATGGATGGTTTCTATTGTCCCTGTCCTTTTCCCCTGACTTCTTGTGACCCTATGAGAAAGTTTCTTTTTCAGTTTAATTGCTTAACTACCATGCTCCAGATTCACAAATTTCTCTATACTGCCTCTATTTTGATGTAAATTCTGAGGAAGACACCTGGAAAATAGCTTAGTACAACTTTGCTAGTTACCCATTTTGTATTTTGGAGTGAAGCATATGCTTTTCAGAGAGAAGGAACTATGTAGTATGAATGTATGTCTTTGGTCATCAACATAGTTCTTAAAAAAATTACAGATTTGTATAAATAAATTTGAAATTAACTGATATATTTGGTTCATCTGAGGCAGAAGGCTATGTAATTATGAAGACATGACTGCATATTAGAAGACATAAGGATAATTTCTGCAGTTTTAAATTTCCCTACACCTGGATGAGAATTCAGTAGTGATAAAATAACAGCTCTTCACAGTAAGGAATACATTACTAGTATGCAGTTCACCCATATCAATATTTATTAGTAGAAGTAATATTTTTTTTTAACACCATATAATGACAAGTTACGGGTAACACTTATTACCTCTTGCAGAACTCTTGCAGACTTCTTTAAGAAAAATAATGAAGAATGGCATTAACAGTACCTTGCACGGTAGCACCATATTGTGGCAGTTTTAATACTGCGCTTCAGCTGGTGAAGTGTTTGGAAAAATGTAAATTAGCATCTAACTTTTATTCCACCTGTCCTTGTTATTCTCTCCTGTCAGAAATATAAGTCACCTAACTTAAGAACTGAATTATTCTTTCTATAGATGCAAAGCAGAAATAAAATCTGTGCTAATTTGTGCTTGTTCTAATATTGATGCATTTAATATGATGTATGGTTTGGAATACCTGTGTGCTAGAGCAATCTTCCCACTTGCAATCTGCAGCACCTTCATTACTAAGGTAGGACAGAAATCTGAATATTTGCCTTAGGAAGAGGCAACCAGCCCTCACCAATGCCTGCATCCTCCTGAGAAAGGATCAGCTGTAATTTGTATGCTTGCATGTGATGTTTTCAGTTCATTGTATACACAGTTAATAGACATTCTCTCTGATTATAGAGACTTTTACTAAAAGTACTGGGTTATATCATCTAGCTATTACTGTAATGTGGTATTGTTTTGTTCCAAGTTATTAACCATATTATCAATGTATCCAATATTTTGGCTAATGTTGCATACTAAAGCTTTTAGTGGCTACTTATGAAGTTTCCATTGCTTAAGCGGCAGGTGGGTGTTTTGGGAGGCCTTTTGTTTTGGCTAAAGAATCTTCAAGATCTTTTACTGAATCTCAGAGCATGAGTCCCAGTGGGACACAGCGGTCAAATAGCTGCTTTCATAAAATGTTTCTGTAAGGGTACCTGGAAAGACAGAATCTGCTTTTCTGAGGCATCTAGTCAAGGACCTTTTTGAATGCAACACAAGATACTAAGAAAAGGAGGAAGCCATAAGCCAGAACATACACAAATCTCGCTGATAAACTGTAAGAGAGGCAGTGACCACAATCACACCTGGTCAGTCACATTAATTGATGAGGTATATCAGAGTGTGAGAATGATTATTTTAACAATGTTATCTGATCAAGGATCTTGTCAATTGGGAAACAAGAGGGGAAAAGGCAAAATCAGAAACATACAGTGACACAACCTGATAAACCAAACACAGGGATAATAACAAGAAACAAACCTCACTACTCATACTAATTGATAAGCTATCAGGAAACTACTGGTGCCACTTCCCAGAAGATAAGCCTGACCTTTGCAACTAGTAAAACTGTAATCAAGGGGAGTCCTAGACTGAGAGGGGTGTGGAAATTGATAGAGCTATACAAATCTGTGAGGGATGAACAGGGGCAAGAAGGACCAGGGAGGAGCAAAGAGGGGTGTAGACATGAAGGGGTATAAATGGCGCCAGTCTTCTGTAAAACAGGGCCAGCCAGTGCCTTTGTCTGGCTGCATCCTGCACCTGATCACTGCAGTTTGTCTAATTTTCTAATATATTCTTATTAATTCTTTTTCTTATGCATCTCTTTGCATAATAATCTCTTTCTCATGTCTGTGTGTGCTGCAAGGACAAAGTGCCAGCTACCAGTCAGACCTGTATGTGTGTAAATGGAATTTGGTGCCAGATACTGGAGCCTTGGATCAGGGTTGGTGGAGAATCCATGCTGGCATATAGGGGACCTATGAGTGTTTGATGCTGTGGGACCACTGTGTGAGTGCTGTGTGTGTGCAGCAAGCACTGAGCTGGATCAGTTGGAGAAGAGGGTACCTGCTGGATGGGTAAGGATGCCTGGGATGTGTGCAGGGGTGTCAGACACACAGAGAAGCTGTGCCCATATATATGGGGTATCCACAAATGTGTGTGTGTGTGTGTGAACCTGGAAAGTGGTGTGTGTGCTCCTGTACTAGTGACTTCCTACCTCTGCCAGCCCAAGGAGAGGGGACATGGCTGTCTGTTCTTGGGTTTTATGCGAGCTTTCTATATGCAGGTGTTGTTGAAGGCAGCGCCTTGTCTGAAGCAGTCTTTGTTTGTGACCAGCTGTGTCAGTGTCCTGCTTGTATGTCTGTGTCTCTGGGATATGTGCTCAGCTTCATATTGAACCTGCAAACAGGAAAGAGGCAGACACATCCCCCAGCCTGGGGTGAGGCCACAGGTCCCTGTGTCCCTACAGCAGATGAGCAGGATTGGTCCTGGGCAGGAGCAGCTGGAGGAGGTAGTGCTTTAACATCATTTATCAGTTTGATCGACGAGCTGTGATCAAGACGTTCATTCTTTTCTGCCCTGGAAGTTTGGTACATGTAAGGTAGTCAATCCAGGACCTAATCGATAGATGCTCTGGACCATTGTTGTATTTCGGCCCAAAATGCTTACCTGGGTGCAACCTTGCACATTCTTCCTCTGAGCAAACCACAGAATATTTCTTATTCTTTAAATGATGCTTTGAATACAGCAATCATCATCACAGTCTATTCAGTCCTATCATGTGTTTAGCTCTTTGTTAAAGGAATGGCATTGATTTCTGTTAATTACCTGAGCATGCACACAAACTCATTTCTCTTTAATTACCGCCTCTCTCTGACTGACCGGATTGCTTGTGATTCACAGGAGTCTTCTGTTTTTCTTGCCAGAAGTTCAGAATCCCCACTCTCCAAGGTCTCTTACCCACATATCAGTTTCTTTGCCTCTTGATTGGAGTACGGAACATGGCAAATTTTTGTGTGTATACAACACACAGCACAACTGAGTCCTGCTCCAGTAAGTACTCTTCTGGTGACTCAATGCAACACAATTGCTCATTAACGTTAATAACAAAACCAAATAAATTCTAATGCTGTTTTGTGTTTTCGTAAAAAAACTTATGTCTATTGCAGATTTATCTCCACACATAGCATCCTGTAAAAATAATATTTAAACATATTGTAAAAATTCAAACACAAAATAAATGATGAATCTCACTGACATACTGTTACTTCTCCTGATACTTTTTAAAATAACAGGAACATTAAAGTTATTGCATTGTAATTTATTCTTTAATTTTCATATATTATTCATATTAAGAAAAAATCCTCTTGTGAAAAGCATACTGAAATAATTTTAGATGTTTCCCATTTCTCTTATGTAAGAATTAAACATTGTATTTTCTATAGTTAATTTGGATAACTTACTGCAGGTAATCTCAACCAATAAGACATTAAAAGTAATGTCTTTCTTGGGATACAAAACTGGCAAAAGAAGACTAATGATTATTTTTAATTATTTTGGTTTTTTTTTTAATCTACAGAAAGCAGCAATCCACAGTCTGTTCCTAAAAATGGTAAGTATTCAATTCCCCAAGATGTTGTCAAAGGCTTTTGCTGAACTCTAGTCACTTCTCTTTCATGTTTTGAAGTTTTAATCCATTATAGCCAGACCACAGAAATAGACATCATTTTCTCTTGTCTCTCTTCAATATAATTGCATATTTTCAGTAGGAAATTTAATCCTCTTTATTATCATACTTATCATTTAATTTAATGGATGTGAGAATTATTAGTTCTGTTTTTATTATTACAGTAGCTCTCAAAAGTCCTATTTCAGATGGAATCATAGAATCATAGAATGGTTTGGGTTGGAAAGGCCCTTAAGATCATCTAGTTCTAACCCCCTTCCATGGGCAGGGACACCTTCTACTAGATATTGTATTAATATTATTTTAAGATTTTTAAATCTTATTATTGTAAGATTTTAAAATCATACGTGAAGATGTTAATGTCTGCAAATGTTTACAATCTAAAGCAACAACCAAGCATTTGATACAATTGGATAGACGAAGTAGAAAATCACTGCTTTTATCATATGAAGTTTTAGTATGAGGTCCATTCTGGTATACCCACCACCATTCAGCTTGAGAGGACTGGCTCAAAATTCCTCAGGAAATCATAGGAAATGATCAGGGCAGGAATACCATCACCTTTTTACAAAGAGGTCAAATATTTTATATAACATTTGGTATGCAAAATGGGTTACGTTCAGCAGTGCAAGTTCACAGTAAACTTTGGATGGAACCCCTGTAATAAGAAATAAGGATGGTTGTATTGATACAAATAAATCAAAAACTTTCACTAAAACACCCGTCAAAAAAAGCTGAGAGAAGTTTCAACTACCTTTACAGTGTAAAAGTATTATTTTCTATGCACCACTGAACTTCCTGAAAAAAAAAAAAAATTACATATTACATTATATAATGGTATAACAAATATTTTTACTGTTGCTGGGCTAAACTTGTAGATGAATATATGTATGTTTTGGATAACCATGTACTATTACAGAATAAAATTAAACTGTTTAGGTTTTTACAACTGCTAAGATTTTTACAAGTAATCTGTCCTTACCTGAACCTTACCTAATTATCTATTAGTTGTGTTTCAAATGGATTTGCATAAAATTCAGGAACTTGCTACTTGTAACAGTTTATTAGAAATATTGTATACAACTACTGCTCTTTTAATGCAAACCTGTAACTTTTCCTGTGAGTATCAAACCCCAGAAATTCTTTCTGTATGATGGAGTAAGAGGGGCAGACATAGAGACATGGCATGACACCCACTGGAAAGCAGCTTAGCAGAAAAGGAACTGAAGGTCTTAGTGGACACTGGAACATGAGCCAGCAATGTGCCCTTGTTGCAAAGAAGGTGAATGGTACCCTGGGCTGCATTAGATGAAGTATTGCCAGCAGCTTGAGAGAGGGTGATCTTTCCCCTTAGTGCTGGTGAGGTCACACCAGGAGTATTGTGTCCAGTTCTAGGCTAGTCAGTACAAGAGATGCATGGTCATACAGGAGAGAGTCCAGCAAAAGACGGTGGAAATGATGAAGAAGCTGGAGCATCTCTCCTGTAAGGAAAGGCTGAGATAGCTGGGAATGTACAGCCCAGAGAAGAGAAGGCTCGGAGCATCTCATAAACATACATAGATTCCTGAAGAGAGGGTGCAGAGGAGGTGCAACCAGTCTCTTTTCAGTGGTGCCCAGTGACAGGAACAGAGGCAACAGGAGCAACTGAAACACAAGAAGTTCCCTTTGAACATCAGGAAACACCTTTTCACTGTTGGGATGACTGAGCACTGGAACAGGCTGCTCAGGGAGGTGGTGGATTCTTCATCTTTGGAGATATTAAGAAGCTGTCTGGACATGGGCCTGGGCAAGCAGCTATAGGAGGCCCTGCTTAAGCAAGGATTTGGACCAGATGATCTCCAGAGGTCCGTTACGTTGCATTCTGTGATTCTGTGGTGCTTGTGGTGGGGAATAAAGTTGTTGGTTTGTTTGTTTATTGTTGGGTTGGTTGGTTGTTTTTTTTTTGTTTTCGGTTTGGTTGTTTTGGTTTGATTTTTATTTTGGGTTTATTTAGATTTGGTTTCTATAGAAATTCATTAACTGAAAAAAAAAAATAAATGTGCTTCCAGGCTTCCCAACATCTATTTATTTGCTAATACTGAAAAGTTTCTCCCTATTGTAAATTTGTATGATACTAATGAGGTTTTGAATTTGAGGCAGATATGTATTTGACCTTAAACATGGAATTAAGCATTTGCTGAATAGTGATGAGCATATACTTTAAGTTAAGGACATATGTAGTTGCTTTGGCATACAAAACAAAAACCAAACTGGAACAAACCACTGTATTACACTGCCTCTTGTTAGGGGCATCATTCTGCAGTTTCTCTTGTGGAATGCGCCTGCAACTTGTCTTATTTATGTCACTACTTTCAAACACGAAAAAAAAAAAAGGACTGTCAAATATTCTTTATGTTGTCCTTTTTCTGTTTTGCTATATGCATTTCAGTTCACTTCTGCATTTGCTTTCATTACAAAGTTCATTATATATATGCCCACTGTGCTGTGCAGAACTTTGCAGAAAATTGGAGCAAGGACTGCAATAGATTAATTATTTAAGCAGTAGTTTTTCAAGAAAGTATATTATACCTATGATTGACAATCTCTGTTGATTGTCAGTTGATTTTGAGGTGGTGATGAAAAGCTGAGGTCTGACTGCCCAAGAGAAACTGGCACACTTTATTTTTGATATCTCAAGAATGATGCTTAATTTCATTTGCTCTAAGAAAACCCGTAAGTTAAAACTCTTAAAAATATACTGCCAAGCACTTCTCTGTATGTGAAGCAGGAGAACTGAATAAAAATGGACTACAGAAAGCAAAGGATGAGCTTCCTTTTTCTTTTACTGCTGCATTTATTTAACAGGCATACAATTATTGTTCTGCTCTTGGACCATCCTACAGAAATTTAAAAATAAATATGAATAGCTGTATTCTTTGAAAGAATATAATGAAAAGCTGAGGGGGATTTAAAAAAATATTTTATTCACTGGTATATTTGTGGCATTGTACTATGCTTTGACCATGAACAGCAAGAATTCACCTTTACAATTTTCAGATTAATATTAACTGAAACAAATCAGAAATGAGGACATTTTCACAAAGAAAGGCCATTACATCCCTCACTGACTCTCTAGCTCTCTAGAGTCATGCATGTAGCATACACTCTTTGGAGCCCTCTTTCCATCTCTTGGGTGTTTCATTTTAAGTAAGATGGAGAATTATGTACTTGGTATCTGTCAAAGGTCAAAGATAAATATGCAGAGCAGCAGAACATTGTGCAAATATCTAACTGTGCAATCACTGTAGATTTAAAAATAGATTTTTCTGTGTCTCTCAGCTGCCCAGCTATGCGAAAGTAGTTAAGACAGCAAAGAAAAACAGTTGACACTGACAATCTACTCATTCAGCTTGAGCTACTGCACATAAAGAAGTACTTCTCCAGGAAAGCAAACACAAGCATATGAACATCTAGTAGAACTATCAAATAAACTTGGATTCTATTTTACCTTTGTAAGACATTAGCAAGCAATTCAAACACATACTGAGGTATTGGCACACATATTTTTCCACTTAGAAATTGAACCGTTAGTTTAACAGCACAGTGCATACAATGGTGAGGTCAAGTTTGTGGATATATGACATAAGCCTAGAATGCCCTATTTGAAACAGATCTGATTAGTATGCAGCTAATCCTGTTTCAAAATGTTATATTTGTTTCCTAGTATTGGAAAACCACACTTCTTCAAATCTACCTTCCAGAACCAAGGTTACTAAAACACTCCTTCCTTTAGTACTCCTCCTTATGGAAAATTTCCATAACAATGTATAACACCAGGCATTTCATATGGATTATAAAACTGATTATAACATTTTGGAAATTCACAGAAAAAATAAAATATTCACTCTTCGGTGTACACAGCAAAATAATTCAAATTTTATTGCCTCTGTGGAGCACATTTTCTTTATAAACCAAAGCCGAATTTTCTTATGGAGAAATTAAGAAAATATCAGGAATTATCATGATTTCCTAAATAAAAGATGAAATATATTGAACACAAAATGTGAAAGACACAAAATCCAGTCTTATATGTGATCTCACAATATTTTAGTTCTTAATTATATTTCAGAATGCTTTGGGTTTCTTTAGGGTGTGATGGGGAGGAGAATCAGATAAAGGTAAAACTCATGGGTTGAGATACGTATAGTTTAATAGCTGAAAGAAAGTAATATGTAATAATAAAGAAGAAGAAGAAGAGGAAGAAGAAGAGGAAGAAAAAAGAGGAATTAATCTCAAGAAACTGAAGTGATGCACAACACAGCTGCTCACCACCCACTGATGGATACCCAGCTTGTCCCCAAGCACTGATTGAGCCCTCCCAGCCAACTGCCTCCAGTTTATCTACTCAGATCTACTGAGTCTATGTTAACAGAAGGCCAAGAACAAAGTTTTGTTACAGGGTCTTTCAAATCTGTGTGGTCCATCCCTAACTCAGACTGGCACCATTTTCTTCTTAAGTTCTCAATACCTTTACTTCTGCATTCATTTAAAGGACATCGCAAAATTGTAGCATTCAGTGATCAGATATCCACTTACACTAGAATCTACAGGCAGGGGAGTGGTGGGTCATATGCAGTAGGAGAGCATTGCTCCTGCATTATGCAGCTATTTTTCATCTGTTGCAGAACTTTGTTTCCTCTGCAAATGAGAGAGTAGTGAAAAGAAGCTAAAGGAGGAGACAACCCCTCTCTGCTTTGTAGTAGCAAAGAAATAGCAAGAGGAAGATGAAAGGAAAAAATAAAAGGAGCAATCTTGAAAGGCACAGAGCTTTAGCTAAAGATTTTGAGTGCTCTTGTTAATCTCAGCTGCAAGTGAAAGTGCTCAACAGCAGGGACAGAATTGGGCCTTTACAGAACTCTAACAATGTAATAGGAAAGATTTACCATGAAAAAGTGTCTTCCTAAATAGAAAAATAGCTCACAGAATGGAAAAGTATGTGGTATTTTGAGAACAATAGTGTCATTACAAGTGATGCCAATAAATAACATTAAGTTGATAGGAGGGGAATGAATCATAATCAGTTCTCACAACAATAGCTTTGGAATGAATCATAATCAGGTCTCACAACAATAGCTTTTCATGTATACAATACAGGAGGTGTGTCCCATTGGAAGATCACTAAGTATTAACAAATTCTAGCTGACTCTGTCTACAACATCAAAAATTCAGGGACATTAATGATTTTAGATTAAAACTGAAAAATATTCTTTCTTTTGTGAAAGAGGTATAAACTGATAAACGACATGATTCTTCCATCCCATCAGCTCTTCTTGTGTTTGATGACTTTAGGAGGTCAGTTTCTTTTTTTCACTGCTGGCATTGCATGCTCAGTAATCTTGTAGAGCAGAGAATGCAGATGTATTTTACACATAACCATGAGCTGAATACAGTATATTTTCCATTAAATTTGTTAGTGTGTATCTCTAAGCTTTAGAACACATAATTTATTGGAAATCCAAGGTATGGAGAAAATTCTCACAACCTGTTTTTTAAAAGGGATGTGTGCTGCAGGATAGAATCCAGTGGTGGGTCTCAATAATATCTTGAACACAGTGAAAATGGCAAAGCAAATACCAGGGCATTTAACATAAGTTTTTAATATACCTCTTTTCCACTCAAGACAGCCTCTCTCTTGTGAATAAAATAGCATTTGGATAAAGAGCCCATTGAAGACTGCAATGAGCCTTGTTTTTTTTTAATAGAAGAAAAAACCCTGTCTCATTAATAGACCCTTTCCTAAGAAGGGCTCAGGTTACTTCCCCTTTCTGTTGAGCTACTTTCACAACCTGATAGAGTCAACTTGATCCAGGCATTCAGATTTCACCAAACAATATGCTTTAACCTTTCTTTGACTATAAGGGTCACATAAGAAGACATAGGTCCTTATTAGTCATTCAAGTGAATTTCAGCAAAAAAAATTATCCTCTCAATATTTGCAAAGAAAAGCATCAGCAAACTGACATGATATTTCTTTTGTTTTGGTTTTTTTTTTTTAATCTGTTCAGCAAATAATTATGGAGTAAAACTGTGGCATGGATTTAAAAAAGGAAATAAAAACTTTTAAATTACAGAACATTTCAGTCTGATCCTCTCACCAGTATTAGCATGTGAGGATTCTTAATCAAACCTCCCACAGGGTACCAATAAACCCAGGGTTTCAGCAAACTGTGTATCTTCTTACACACAGTACTCTGGATAGAATACACTTCTAACTCCTGAATATTTTGGGTATCTTTTTTATCTAATTCTGACCAGCTTGAGAAAGTATAAGAACAAGATATTTTAGACTTGCAGATAATCTTAATCTTTGGAGGCAACAAACAAACTCATATCTAATGATAGTTCTAGTCTTTTGAGGTTATTTATTATCTTAATCCTGCCATTTCAGGACAGATTCATCTCAACTACTTTTACTACCTACTACTTACCCACCTAACTATACATAGATAGTTAAAACTATACAACGGTATCAGTTCTTGTTGAGTTAATGGAGAGGAGATGGGTAACCATACCTTAGACTACATGTTTAGTAAGTGCTTTAAAATCAGCTCTTTAACTTATCCTTCCATTCAAGGATGTTTATTCTGTAACAGATTAAATATGTTTCATATGTCATTCTCTTCAAGTACTCATTGAAATGTTATGCTTTTCTAATATAATGCTTTTTATGGGAACTGTGATATTATCACAGTTAAGCTGAGGAATGTTTAGTTATGTTATATGCTTGCATTGCAATAGAATGTGTTTTTCAAAATTTTATGCCAAAAATATTCTTCTGATACATTCTTTCCTTTTTATATCTATGCTAAATTAAAGAATGTAGTGACAAATGTAGCATATAACTAAAGTCTGGCATGCTAAGCATATTAAACAGTAATCTGTTTCTTACAGCCATGCAATGTCATTAAAACATTATAGGAATAATGAAAAGCAATAATTTTGTGGGAAGAAGAGTTAGGTTCTCGTGGAATTTATAGATTTTTTTTTATTTGAAAAATACTAATTTTAGAAACTTTTAAATTCTTTATTCTTAATTTCTTCATGTGGATTTAGAGCTTTTCATCTATCTTTTTAACAAAGGGATTTTGGTATATATCACAAACATATGTCTGACAATTGAATTATGTTGGGTTTTTTCATTAATTAAATGCACTAAAAATAAATGCAGTTTTAAGGACTGCATCTCATGTTTAAATACATTTCAGCATTTTCCTGAGATGTATGATTAATTTCAAAATCTACTTTGAATCCATAAATCTCTTAGCCATTCCAAATGACTACTCTTTGTTATTTTTTAGTTGGCAGAGAAAATAGTTTTTTTCTAGTTTAGGATTCATTAGAAATCCACTTCAGTAAGAGATGTATCATCCCCAAGCACCACTGTAGGTTGTCCCATCTGGACATAGATGTCCGTGTTATAGATACTTTCAGTGTTTGTTATGACAAACTAAGTGTCTCTGGCATATTAAATGTGGATACAGCCTAGGCCTTATTTTTACAGTAGTATTGAACTTTAAGATTCTGAAAATACTTACCTGCAATCTCAGAAAATATTTCCACTTTTGTACATGGTGTGTATCTAAACCACTAGTCTTGCTTTTCAAGTTGCAATACTTTTAAGACCAAATCATTTCTTTTTTACTTGACAAAACAAATTTCATTCACCTTCTCTCTTAGCAAAATATCCTTCACATTAATCTTCCCAATACCCACCAGCTCAAAAAATAATGTACCTGCCTAGTAGTCCAGACGCTGCCCCAGCCCTTGATCTGATCATATCATGTTTATGGTATCTTTCCATTTGCATCCTCTTTGGGGCACAGAAGTTTTTTAATTATTTTTCTTTTCTTTCTCTATGTTGCCTTTTTTACTTTTTGTTTTCCCTCTGATTCCAGTTTTGGTATCTTCTCAAGAATCCATTGTGTTCCTCAAGCTCTTTTATTTTATAAAGCTCAAGAAAAGCTAGAGAAACCACCCACTTCAGCACTACAACTCACTGCAGTAATAGAATACATTTTTCTGTAAGTTCTGGAAAATTTAGCCTGTTTTTCTTCCCTAGTTTTTTAAAATCTCCCCAGATCTTAAACACTCCCATACTGGTGCCTTAATTCAAATTTTATTTTGAAAACTGCTGTTCATCCAGCCTCATGTTCAAGCAAGCTGGAGAGGGACTTTTCCTCGGGGACTGTAGTTATAGCACAAGGCGTAATGAGTTCAAACTAAAACAGGAGAAGTTCATGATAGATATAAGGAAGAAGTTATTTGCTGTGAGGGTGGTGAGGCAATGGAACAGACTGCCCAAAAAAGTGGTGAATGTTCCATCCCAGGCAGCGTTAAAGGCCAGGCTGGACAGACTGTTGACAGACATGGTCCAGGGTGACGTGTCCCTGCCTAGAGCAGGGGGTTTGGAACCAGATAATCTTAAGGTCCTTTCCAACCTTAACTATTCCGTTATTCTGTGATTCTATGTATTTTACTTCATAAAGTTACACCTTTTAGCTCATTTCAAGAGAAAGGGACCATGGATAGATGTAGCTGGTTTATCCTGCTACAGATGCTGTCTATGGGCATAAACAGTATGATGGATATTATAGCATATTTTAACATTAAAATGAAAGGAAACTCAGTCAAACAACTAGAGGCGATAACCAAGAAAGTACTTGTCTACTGGTATCTGCTGCTACTTAAATCTCACTGAATGCTTTACTATTTTATTTCTATCATTATCTCCCTTTTCTTCATCTGCTTTTTTGATTATACATATCTCAGACCACATATGAGTTATAGCTAGCTTTAATTTTTTGTGCTAACTGTATGATTTGAAGAAACTTAGCGTATTTTAAACATTATTGCAGCAGCGGTATATGATAACTGCCAACAATAATGAGAAAGAAATATGTGAATGAATATGAATATCTCATCAGGAATGTTTTCTAATTTAAGCAGTAAACAGAAAAAATTAATAGAGCATGAAAAAACTTCAAGAAGCAGATGGCTTAAACCATTGAAACAGACTTACTATACTATGAAAATGCAAGAATAACAGAAGTTAAAAGTACTAAATTAATAAAATTAGACTATTTGTTTAAAACACACTATTATTAACATATTAACAGTTATTAATTTATTCTTCAATAATTGCAGTAGCAATAGTAATAATACAAATTTCCTTCAAATAAACCAGTCAGTATACTATAAAAAAAATCCAGAATCTCTACAGTATAGGCCTCTATTATCTCAAAATTTCATATCACATATTTTCTCCTTTCCTATTACAGAGACATAGGTTTGTCATTTAGAGCTTAATTTGTTACTTTTTGTTTCTCTTTTAGAGTACTACAACTCTAACGAAATTATGTTAGAAGCCCACCTTTTGCTTCAGCACAGCTCTCAAATATGTGTCTAAATTTCAGCAGTCAGCTATATGTATTATGCTGAATCAGATCCTTTATTCTCAGTTTACTTAAACTCAAAAATTTTCTCTAAAAAATTCCACTTTGAAAAAATCACAAGCTAAAAACAATACATAATATTGAATAGGGACAAAAAGAGTTTATCTATTGCAGGCTTGGGGAACTCGACTCATAACTCATATTAAGCCCAAATGGTCAAGAATGTTACACTGATTCACTGGAGACATTTAACATTGCCACATGTAGAAAAAAAAGTGCAATATTAAACATTCAGCATCAACCCTGTTTTTTGAAAATTGAAATAATTCTCTTTGCAAGGAACATACAAGTTTGAGAACTTGTGGCACAATTCAAGAGACTGAGCAGTAAATGTTTGTTGAATATTGCATGAACTTTCAAATGTGGCATAAGAGCATCAGCACATCAGCAACACAAGTTAACCTTTAAGGTTGAAGGAATTTAAACTACTTTTTAGTTCACTACTTATTTTTTACATTTCTAATAATTATTTTATACTTTATACTTTATACTCATTATTCTTCTCCTAGTTTCTTCCTCTGACATAGTTAGAACCTGGCTCTAGATTTTCTACATGCATACATATATGTAAACAGACTCACAGACATGATTCATTATTCTATGTGATGAGATTCTTTGTTGTGGAAAAAAAAATGGACTCCTATTTTCAGCACTATTGCTTTTTAAGTGTTAGCAACCTGAAAAAGAATCCAATATTCTGTAGTTTAATACTTCTGCAAAAAATAGACCCCCACTTGAGAACAGAAAAAAAAAGGATGTCTGACTGGAACTGTAATTTAAAATTATCGTGGATTCAGATTATATTGCTGCTGAGGTACCAGACAGACTGATCATTTGTAATATTTGTTTTGCCAGTCCAGCAGTCTAGACTTGAGAGCATTTAAACAACTGTATTTTCCCAACCTTTCCCTCGCCTCCCCAGATGTGACAAGAAAGGATTAAACTGGAATGAACCAACAGATGTGTATTTCAACTAATCAGTCAAGTGGTTTCTGTAATTAAATATAGCTAGCTGGTCCTGAATTTCTTGCTTTATGCTACTCTGAGGGAGACTAAGAACTCCAGAACTAGTAGAGCTTCCCTTTATTTTATTAATATTTTTACCTGAAGTGCCTGTGTTCTCAGTCCACATAAGAATTCTGGGACACACATGGGAGCTGGTTATCACCATCGAAATAATTATAAAGGGTAGAAGACCACCTCTTTGCTAAGCCCTAGTCGGATTCATGAGATGGTTCAGACACACACACACATATGCAAGTTACTTAGCTGAGGTCCTGAGGGCCTGCAGGAGCTCTAATTTCCATTGACTGGTAGGTTATATCAATGTCAAGGAAGCATTTGTAATAGTTAAGCTCTGAGATGAAGCTGCATGACAAAAATAAATTATCTCTATTAACCATAGGAGCAAGAGGGATTTAGAAATAAAATTGGAAAAGAAAGCTTTGACATGTAGAGCAGAAAGAGAATAGAAATAAGCTTCTCATCACACATCAGTGTGAGACGATAAAGAGTTGCATAGCCCAAAGTTGAAAAGGAAAATTTTGTACTAAAATACATAGCAATGTAGACTTGTAGAATTTGTTCCTCTGCCTGCAGATAGAAAACTGCAACTTCTGCAGTGTCTGCTTGACAGATGACATAGCAGGACATAAACAATCCAGAAAGCTCCTGGAACACAGGATGTCCTGGATGACAAATTCCTGCTCCAAGTGACAGAGGAACCAACATGGAGAAATGCTCTGCTGGACCTCGTATTCATCAACAAGGAGGGGCTCAGTGAGGACGTGAAAGTCAAAGGCACCCTCAGCTGTAGTTGCCATAAGATGGTGGAGTTCAGGGACCTAAAGGGAGAAAAAAGTATGACCCTGGACTCCAGGAGAGTGGACTTTGGTCTCTTCAAAGATCTGCTGGGAAGAGTTCCTTCAGGTAAGATCATGGAAAGAAAATGGGCCCAAGAAAACTGATTCATGTTCAACAATTACCTCCTCTAAGCTCAAGAGCTGTCCATCCCAAAGGTCAGAAAAAAAATGAAAAACTCCCAGCCAAACTCATACACAAAAAGGAAGCATACAGAGGATGAAAGTAAGGATGTGTAAGCTGGGAAGTTAAAGGTAAAAACCAACTGGAATTGAATCTGGCAAGGGATAGCAAGCAATCGGGCAATGACAAGAAAGACTTCTGTAAGTGCACAGGTAACTAAAGAAGGCTAGGGAAAATGTGGGCCTGGGTACATAGGACATGGAAAAGGCTGTGGTACTGAATTCCTTCTTTGCCTCAGTTTTTACTAGCAACACTAGTTTTCAGGGATCCCAGGTTCCAGAGGTGAAAGTCTGGGAAAGTCTGGAGCAAGGAAGACATACCCTTGGCAGAAGAGAATAAGGTCATGGATATGTGTGAGGCACTCACAAGTCCTGAGGTTGCTGGCTGATGCCATTACAAGACCACTCCCTAAATCTTTGATTGCCCATGATGGCTAAGAGAAGTGCTCAAAGAGCTGAAGAAAGCAAACATTACTCTTCAAGAAAGGCAAGAAGAAGAACTAAGGTAACTGTAGGTCAGCCAGCACCACCTTGATACCTGCGAAAATGATAGAGCAGGTAATCCTGGACATCATTTCCAGGCACATAAAAGACAAGAAAATCATCAGGAGTAGTAAGCATTGATTCACGAACAGGAAGTCTTGCTTGATCAGCTTCTATGATGAAATGACTGGCCCAGTAGATGAGATGAATGCAATAGCTGTTGTCTAAGTGGACACTGTTTTGTCATAGGATCCTTCTGGACAAGCTGACTGGATGAACACACAGTGAGTAGATTGAAATCTAACAAAATTAATATTGCCAAAGTATCATGATAAGTGGCACAAAGATTAGTTGGAGACAAGTAACAAGGCCCAGTCCTGTTCAACGTCTTCATCAATGACCTGGATGATGGCACAGCAAGTTTGCTGATGACACAAAACAGGGAGGAGTGGCTTATATGCCAAAGTCATGTTATCAACCTGAGGGACCTTGACAGGGTGGAGAAATTTGTTGACTGGAACCTCATGGGTTTCAAGAAGGGTAAGTCCTGCACTTGGAGATGAATAACTCCATGCACTAATATATGCAGGGATACACCTAGCTGGAAATCAGCTCTTCAGAGAAGGTCCTGGTGATCCTGGTGAACAACACCTGTTGAGTCAGCAACATGCCCTTAGCAAAGAAGGACATGTGCCTGTTGTGTTGCATTACTGTCGTGGTTTGAACCAAGCCTCACAACTCGTTCACTCACTCCCCCCCTTTCAACCCCAACTCCCAGAGAGCTGGGGAGGAGAATCCAAAGAATGTAGCTCCCATGGGCTGAGACAAGAACAGTTTAATAACTAAGGTATAACACAAATCATTACTGTTACTACCAATAATAATAATAATAATGATAAAGGAAATAACAAGTGAAGAGAATACAACACCTCACCAACCACCGACTCATAACTCACCCCACCCTGCCCCACCAAGCACTGATCAATACTGCCTCCAACCCCCCAGAGCCCCAGCCTTTCTGGGTAACTCTCCGTTACATCCTGGGCATGATGTGCTGTGGTATGGAATACCTCTTTGGCTAGCCTGGGTCAGGTGTCCTGTCTCTCCTTTCACCCGGCCTCCCCTCCTCCCTGGCAGAGCATGAGGCTCGGAAAGTCCTTGGACAAACCAAACTTTTGAGCAGTAACTAAAAACATACTTGCTATTAGCAACATTCCCAGCCCAAAAGTCAAAACACAGTGCTGCACCAGCTACCAAGAAGGAGAAAAAATGACTGCTACTGTTGGCCCCATAACTGTTATTCAGAGTATTGCCATCATCAAGGGTCACAATCTACAAGTTGAAACACATGAAGAAAGTAGACCAGTTACCCAAACATGTCTTTCCAGTTTGGCTGTACAGATACCATAGGAAACTGTGCCAAATATCTCACTGAATTCCAAGTAAATCCCCTCCACCACTCTCCCCTCCTCTATAGAGCTAGACACCTCACCACTGAGCTCAACTTGGTCGGTCAGGTGTGACTTAACCTTGATCGTGCTGGTTATTCCCAGCTATCTGGTCTCATGCTTGGCCGCTGCTTCTAGGAAGATTTGCTTCTTAACATTCTTACAGACTGAAGATAGATAGGCTGGTCATTATCTACTTTCCTTTCTTCAGGGTAAATTTGATATCTACATTTTTCTATCTATCAGAAACCTCTTCCAGTCATCATAAACTTTTGGAAATTGTAGAAGTATCAAACTGTATCAAACAACCATCTCAGCACCTTTGGTTTCATTGTCTTTGTTCCCGTGGACTTGTGTATGTTAATCTTACTTGATTCTTAATTTTCCAGTAATGTGGGTAATACTTCACTCCTACAGACTGTCACCAGCCACAGAAAACTGAGAATCTGAGGGTATACCTTAACAGTAAAAATGCTGCTTCTTCTAGAAATTGTAAGGGAAAAAAATTAAGAAAAACTGGTGCACAGATTGTGTTTATTCTGAATGATTATACTGCACCATGTGAGAGTCATCACAGCAGTTAAAGAAGGTGTAAAAAAATCTATATCCATAAATGAATGTAAAAGAATGAAAATAAATGCAAGTAGTACAATTAGTGGGCCCATTGCAGATCATCTTTATTTTGGCATGCATCTCTTTAATTACCTTATGTAAAACAAAGATGATCACAGAGGTGACAGATCTCATACCTCACACTGTGTTGTACTTGGCATAAATCACAGTGCACTTTTAAACATCTACAGACAAAGATCTTCCAGACAATGATAATTTGATATAATGTAAAGGAGAACAATCAAAAGATTACTTTTATTTTAGCCTTTATTCTGCTATGATAACCACTACATGCTAAGTAAAAACTGTTCTGAGTGGAGTAGTCAGTGTGGAGAGATATTCAGCTCTTCAATATATAAATTTGGATCTATTGATAATGGTCAAGAATACCACTTGGATTAAAATCCCTCCTTTGACATTTTATTGACAAATAAAGCAAATATGTCAAAAGGCAAAGAACAAGACTGATAAATCAACCTCTCTATAGCTACTGGAATCTGGATCTAGTTCTTTTTCTTCCACTGTCACCCCCTTGCATATTCTTGCTTTTTGCTTTTTTGAAGAAGCTTCCCTAGAATTCTCAAGGTTGACTCACTTTGGTACTTAACATATATAGGCAGTACTTTTTTCCAAAATTATGTAGGTATATTTTTTATGCTTATTTCCAGGAAATTATTTTTTTTAAGCCACAGATGGCTTAAAATGTTGGTTTCTTGTAATTAAAAATGTTTTGCAAAAATGTGTCATATTGTTCACAGAATCAGTGTCAAAGGGAAGACTTTCAATATTTTTTATAACACTAGTGTAAAAATATTTAATTTCACTAATGTCAAAATATTTGGTTCGACATTTATTATTTCACATTAATTTTGTATCTGAATATTCCTCCTAATTCTCTGGAATAAAATCTTTAATGTTTCAGAACAGATCTTTTCTGTTGCAAGTTTCATTCTGTAAAAAGACTTAATTCTGAACAGTTCATTTTAATTTGCAACAAAAGAGGATACAAAAGCAGAACCTGAGTTTTTTTACTTGCTCTATTTACCATCAGTTCAAGCCTAACAAATATTAGGAAAAATACACATTTAAAATTTCTCTCAGCTGGCAGCAGGAAATGTAGCCTTACCTTCATTCTCATTTCACCTTTCTCTGCACTCAAATTCCACCTCTGTGTAGATTTGTAGATGTACAAGAAACCCTTAGTATTCAGCAGTTACAACCTTTAAGATCTGTCTAGCTGTCTAAGATTTAGTAATGTACCTATGCCTGTGGTGTTTCTAAACAATTGTCACTTTCCCAGTGAACAACACTTAAATACAATTTTCTGGAGAGGGACTAGCACTGTTCCTTTGGGCATTATCGGCAGGGGTTTTGATATTGTTCCAGGAAACTTTGCCACTGACAGATTGCTGATAGTTCTGGGAATAAAGTTCAGCTCCAGTACACTGAGCTTCCCAATATTTTAATGAAATTCCTGGAAGTGCCTTTTTTTTTTTCAGATAGAAATACTTAACCGAACAGCGTAGAATCAGGTAAATTCAAGTAACATAACTGAAAATGTTTTTGCAAGTGCCTTAAAGTTCAGAGATATAATACGGAGAATGCCACTTAATGTGTCTCCACATCAGTAACTTGTCTTCTAAATGCAAAAAATGTATCTAAAAACAAAGGCATTACAAACTAATCAATTAGCCACAGAAATATTCAAGCCAATACCTCAGGCTTTCTAGATGGGTTATATTAGCATTGTCTGAACATCTGCACATCTCAAAGGCTTATGTGATGTATCCTCACTAAGCTCTTACAAGTTAACAAAATTCTGCTTCGCCATGTTGCTGTTGGAGACCTAAAGCTCAATGATGCACTAGGCACTGGTCCCCTACTAAAGTATTTATTCACTGTTCACAGAATATATATCTCTTATATAATGGAAACTATGGAAATCCACATCAGCTTGAAAGCAGCTCACAGAGCTCTGGTTTCTTTGGTGAGCACCCAAATATTGAGGTATTGCTTGAAATGTGGATGTTGAACAGTAACAATTTGTGCTGTTGACTCAATTGGGAGTGCCTTAGCGATGGGTATAGGTTCATCTTTTGCTTAGAAGATGAAGAGGGATGCCTACACTTTGGCCCAGCCAAGGTTTAAGTGTGTCAGGCATAGTTTGGAAAGTGCCATTAGGCACTGAGGCAGTTTTATTCACTGGTTAATAAGTAAATTTGATTTAGGTGCTGAACATGGAAGTTCTCATCTGAGCCCAGTCAAGCTTAGGTGGCTGGCCAAAGGCAACCTGCTATGCATAGTGTAAAGAAAAGATTCAAGCCGTATCTCAGATCTGAAGAAAGTGTCTTCACACTGCTAGATCAGACATCCTGACAGTGTTTACATGCTGAAGAGTTCTACCATGGCAAAATGCCTGCTGCCACCTGAAATATATTTTCAGAGAAGGATTCTGAAAATATTAGGTATCTGCATAGTCACAGTGACATGCTCACAGATGGAGAGAAAGAATGCTGTGTGCAATTTGCTGGTGCAGTAAGGTATGGTGCAAAGAGGACTATTAAAGGAGCTATCGCACAGAAAACTGAGCAACAGAACAACATAAACGTCTTGCACACTGGCCTCAAAAAGCCAGGAAAGCTATGAGCAGGCAGATCCAAACACAAGGCAAACAGGAAAACCTGTGCCAGGCAGCCCAGTGTTTGTAGCTTTTATTCTTTTAGCTTATTTTGCAAAAAGATATTGTTCTTGTTCTTCTATCCTGTCCATCTAACAATATGGTGAACATTAGGTGACACTTGCATAGCATATGAATTTCAAAATATTTGTACTTCACTGTTTTTATCACATGTAACTCCTCTACTCTACATGTTTTAAGTTAGGTATGCACAACTATATACGGATATCCACAGAAATTAATTGTTTTGGGAAGGGCTGGCGGCCATGAGCATTAACTGGGAGCATGCAAATAGTTTTGCCAAATGAAGAATCTCAAGTAATTCAGTTACAAAGAGGTGTGGAGTGAAAAGCCAGATTCCGATCTCAAAACACAGTTGTTGTCAATGGAAAGGGCCAAATGGGATATTTCATCTGGAAAAGCCATTTGTGAAACATCACAGTGGGGCTTTTTATTAGTTCTTTGAAAAGAATCAGGCACGTCCCTTCTATGATGTGCCCCAAACCCTATCTATTGAATTGCACTGCATTGGTTAATAATTAGAAACTTTCTCTTGCAGTAATAGTAACTGTATGAAAGTTTTGTTTGTTCTTCACTGATGTTATAAGCAAAGACCAAAAATCTGTTTGTAAATTTAGGGGACAGATGAAAAAGGTGAATAACTTCTCCAGCAATACTTCACATTAGTCTCTACTTTTTTCCATAGTTCTAGCTTTAGGTAGAGCATAGATGAATTCTATCTATATATACCTTTATTGAGTTTGGAATTCAGTATGTTAAAAGTCTGATGAGATTAGTTTACGTTTTAAGACGTGAAGTCAATGTTTTTATACTTCTTCTGGTATTTTATATAGCCATAGGAACTCTTAATAGGTGTTCTAAGTTATTTAAAAAATTATGTTGGAAGAGGTAAAGGAATATTCATTAATAGATAATTAAATTTAGGGGCTATAGTAATTTTAATTATATTTACTTTGCTAATCAGAGACATTGGGAGTTGCATCCATTTATTGAAAGCTTGACAGGTTTTATCTAAGAGCATTTTATAATTAAGATTATATGTTAACTCCTTGCTTGAGGTAATAAATATTCCTAGGTTATTTAACATGTAAAGCAAGATCTGTTACTCAACTGGAAGCAGGCAAAGCATAATCTGGAGGGATAATTTTGTGCAGAACATGCCCCTCCCCCTGCACCTCATTCATGCCATTTAAACCTAAGGCTTAAAAGAGAAAAAAAAATCTTTGTTTAACCTTTTGAGTTGGGGGAACAAAGGACTAGAGTGAAAGATTTCCATGTATTATTTTAATTCAAATTAATATTAATTGTCTTTATTTTTACACTGTGTTCCTAGAAGCCCCACAGCTCCTAGAATCTAAAGGAAGCTAAATAATTTTGTCAAGATTAAAGCAAAATAAACAAAACCTGCCTTCTGCTTTTTTTCTCTTTTTTCTTCTGATGTCCTGCTTTGCCACACACACAGAAATATGACAATAGCTGACAGAGTCAGTGATGCAAAAATACCCATTTCACTTAGCTTGTTGAAGGATAGAAATATTCATTCAGGGAATCAACCCGTGCTTAACCTTGGACTAATGTTCCATTATTGCTCACAGCCATGTCGCACATCTTTGTAGAAATATAGTATTTATTTCTTCAATTGCACAAATATTTCCTCTTTCTTCTTGCTGCATCTCTTTATGCATTTTTTGCTATTACATACGATGACCATAAGTGCCATAGTAAAATGTAAGGATCTTAGTAAGAATGAACCCCTATTTTCTGAACCAGATTCAGAGTACAAAACAGCTGTTTGATGGAGATTACACTAGAACAATCTGATCTAAGACATGAAGGGACACTTGACTCCTATGAAGTGACTAGCTATTTTTAATTCCAGGCTCAGAGTTACAAGTCAGGAACATAAACCATTAGTCTATTCTAGTACCAATATTAAACAGCTATGATAGTTCACATTTCTTATTCTTAATCTGAAAATCCAGAGAGTAAAGAAGAGGTCTGATTAATTACAATTGGCCCATTGTTCCTCTCAACATATTATTGGTCAAATTTGTAAGGCAGACACGTTATGCACACACCCCCTGTTCTGGTACTTGGATCTCTCTGTAACAAAAGTAGACATATATAAGCCATCAACAGTTTGAGCATAACTATACACAGATGTTGACATGTGCATACAATATGTTAAAATCTTAACAACCATATTTCAAACAGCCACAATAGTGAAGTGAAATCTTAACATTTTAAGCAGTTGTCCTTGAATGATATTTTTGCAGTCGCTTCTCACCAGAGTCCTTTCCAGCTGATTGCTTTCCCCCTGCCCCAAACACAGCACTCCATAATATGTACCACTGAGAAATGAAATGGTGGCATAAACACTAATATGCATACTCTTGAATAGAGTAGTGCTCTGGGTATACAAACATGCATTTGTAGCACAGATTTTAGGCTAATTAAATATCTTGTGTTGTAAAACACTCAGGATCATTTTGTCTTTAAGTCTGTCATGGTTTAAGCTCTGTCGGCAAGTCAGCCATGCAGTCTAGCTCCCACTCCACCCTGTTCCCAGAGGGATGGAGAGGAGAATCAAAAGAATGCAACTCCCAAGGGCTGAGATAGGAACCGTCCAGTAACTAAGGTATAACAGAAATCACTACTTCTACCACCAATAAGAATAATTATAAGAGAAATAAAAAAAAGAGAATACAATACCACCTGCCAAAAACGAGCCCAACTGAGCAGAGAGAGTGCCCTTCTGGGTAACTCCCTGTTACATCCCGGGCATGACGTATTGTGGTATGGAATATCTCTTTGGCTAGTTTGGGTCAGGTGTCCTGTCTCTGCTTCCACCTGGCTTCCTCTGCTCCCTGGAAGAGCATGAGACTCACAAAGTCCTTGGTCAGTCTAAATATTTGAGCAGTAACTAAAAACATCAGTGTTATCAGCACTGCTCCCAGGCTGAAAGTCAAAAACACAGAGCTACACCAGCTACTAAGAAGGAGAAAAAATTACTGCTTCTGCTAAACCCAGGACAAAGTATTATCAAGACTTTTTAAAGCTCTCAAAGTGGCACTAAACAGGAACACATACATTTAAGCACTGTTCTCTTTTTTTCATTTTCTACTGGTTATTTAACTCTTAGAAAGAAAGATTGCAGTGGATATTTCTTCCTTGAATGTTTTTTTTCAGCTGTCCATCTTTAACTGGTAAATTCAACTGAAAAAAAAGTAGGAGAGTGTTTAACAAGCTCCAGAAGAGAAGCAGCATTAGAGCCTTGTTAAGAATGTTGAGAACCTAATGATTATTAGTAGTTTGCAAAAATCTTGCAGATCTTCAAACTCCAGTGTTGCGAAAGGAAGCATTTTGTTAAGAGTCTAATGAACCATTTCTAAAGCACATGGAATGAAGGTTATACCTGGCTGGTAGCACACACATGAATTATTTAACACTGTCATTTTCATGGAAGATTAATAGCACAAAGATAAATGTATTGCTTAAATATTGCTCTTTGCTTGACAGTCACTTAATAAAAACACAATTCATTGGGTGTTTGTAAAACACAACAAATATTTTATGTTAACTTTCAAGCATATTGTTCCCTGGTGATTTTACCAGTGCCTGAGAGAATTCATGCACATGATATGGCCTATCAGGAGTGTAAAAATGCTTCAGACTGAGAAAAAAAAAAAAAAGTCTATATGTTAAGGATCAAAAATAATAAAAGGTGGATCACACTGATGAGACAATTCAGTGTCTGGTTTTAGAATTCTTTAGTAGGAAGTGTTTTAAAAATTTATGCATTTTCCATAGCAGTTTTTGGCTGTATCAAACCACTGATTTTAAAGCAGAATCCAAATTGCTTCAAAGGCTTTATTTTACATTTTCAGTTTCTGCTTTTGCCTTTTTACCCTCTTTAATGCCTTGTCCACTTATAAATATAATAATATATAAAATAAAGTCCCAGGATATTATTTCCCATCAAAATGCAGTGTTTGTGAGAGCAGAAAGGCAGGATCTTAAAAGAACTATAAATTATTGGTGTTAATCTTGTAGCAAAATTAATATTTTACAGGACATTAAGATGATAGAGGCAATAAAATTCAATAAGATTTTCCTTATTACCTTACATCTTTTGCATTTTAATTATACTAACCTTCCAAAACATAAGAAATGTTTTCTGTATAAGAGTAACATTCTATGACATATCATAATTAGTGCTGTTTCCTTCTTTAACATTCTTCTTCTCATTGCACTGTTCAAATTTGTGTATCTTACAATATATTTTGCTTTATGGAGTTTGACAGAACCTGGAAGAATAAAGTAAATCAATCCTAGTACAGCTCTGTTATATTGTACAAACTTTATAATTTTCCTCTGATGTTTTCTTTAAACAAAAAGGAGTCCAAAGAAATCTTTGCTTCCCCTTTAATGCTGTTAAGATAAATAGAACGTAAAGTCATTAGTACAGTCTGTGTAAAGAAAACAATTTAGTGTGGTATCTTGCATATGTTTCCTTTTTTCAGCTATTAACACAGATATTAATAGGTTGCTTCTCATGAAAGGACAGGCACATATTCATCTCAATATTTCCACGCTTTAAAGAATTATCATAAATTAAAAATGTAAAATAATATTTTATTTTTTTAGCATTTATGCATCAAATATGCAGTAAGATATTAATTTAAAGAAAATTATCTCCTTCATATGTATATGTTTCATAAATATATGGTAAACGTTACAATATGGCATGGTTTGCATGCCACAGCCAGATTGAAGCCAAAGGCATATAAAATACTTGAGTCACAGATTGTGAAATTATATATGCTTTAATCCCTCTCCAATAAACAGGCAATTCAATTTAACATCATTATAAACTTAACACCACATTAAACCAGGACCTTCACCACATGTAGCAAACCTGAGATCAAGCTCAGGTAAAGATAACTTGCAGGGAGAAGAATTCTTCTCTAGGTGTAGTGCTGGAGAGATCTTATTTTCTTCATTGTGACTAGCATGAGTACATGTCCCATGTTAAAAGCCTGGTCAGTGTTCTACAGCTGGAATTGATGTACTTTTAGTACCTCTTCATTGGCTTGACTGATACACTATGCATGCACAGGCACAAAAGAAAAGTAAAGCTCTTCCATGGATAATTAACTATATTATCCTGCTTTTCATGCTATAGTAACTATGTTACTTCACACTGTTGAAACAATTTCAGGAAGTCATCCTTTTGCCTTTTAAAAAACAGTTGGCCTTACTATTTTTAAGCACTTCTTATACCGAAATTGATTTCTGGTCATTAAGTCATTAACTCTTAAATCAGCCTGGACAGAAATAAGCATTGTTGCTACTACTTTACAGGTGAAGAAACTGAGCTTAAGGCTCAGCTCAAGATGAACTGCCTCAACTGCAGAGATGCTGCTACTCAGATATTACATTAGCTCCTGAAACCAATGGGAAGTGTAAGTGCAACTTCTGAAAGGTTGTGAGTTGTCTGAGGCTACAGAAGCAATCATTTTGGGTGGGGTTAGAGTACCTCTACTCAGAGGAAGATGAAACCTTACTGTTTATAAATAATGCATGTCTTATGTCCAGTATTTCTATCAGGAAATCTTACTGCACTGAGCAAAGGATGCCAGGGTAATTCTTCATATTTTACAAATGAGAAAACAGAAAATCAGGAAAGGGACAGTCATATGGCCTTATTTTACCCACCTGATTGAGAGCAGACTACAGGTCCCTTGGGTTCTTTGACTGTTACAAAGTACTGACACCCTAAAGGAAACTCTCAAGGGAAGTAGTAAAATGATGACATTCAGCAGATTCACACAGTGGTTGTTTTCATACTATATATTTCCATTCTTGTTTCACAGCATTTAGAGAGTTAAAAATTATATGGATCTGTATTAAATGTTTCCTTGTTAATCTATCATGTTACTTTAAACATCTCCCTAATAGAGTCGTATCCTATTAGTAACCAATCACCCTCCTTAACTGAAAAGAAAAAAAAAATGTTTTATCTTATTGACAGTGTTTTTATCGAGTTAGTGGAGATGATTAATGCTTGTGTAATTCAATAGAAGCAGCTACTCACATGTTATTTAGACATCCTAGCCTTGCAAGGGAACTCATAGTTCAAATTATATTTGTTATTGCTCAACAATACTGTCAAGCCCAAAACTAGACCAAATACCAACTTTTGTTGAATAGGTCCACAATCAAAACATGGTACTTGTTATATTTATATGTTGCAACTTTATAACATACACAGAAGAAAAATGCGACAAAAGGTAAAGCAGTTCACCCATTAAAATTCTCCTTCTTGTCCCTGAGGATTTTCAAAGGTTTTCAGTGTCTGCTCAAGGATAGAGGCAATATCTTGGATAAGAGCAGCAGAGCAATGAAGCAGTTCTATTGAGCTACATAACCATTTATTCCATTTTCAAGGGAGATGTGATGAAAAGCCTGTAGGTACATAGGTACATATTTGTTTAGCAGTTATGTTCGGGGAGATGGAGAATTTTCCCTTGAATTCATCATTAGCTACGTCACTCAAACATAGCTATTTCTGTGTATCAAGGAATACAGTCATCAGCTGAAAACCGAGATTTATTTTTCATCAAACATATTACAAATGTTGCAACAAATACAGTAATAACATTTCTCATGGTTATTATAAGGAATACAAGAATTTTGTGAGTAGATATTAATTGCAGGTCATCTGAACCCTGACAATAGACATTTAATATTAATTAAATCTTGCTCTCATTCCATCCCTAAAGGTACATCTAAAGGCAAAATCAGAGCTTAACAAGATGCTTATGTTAGGTTTTGAGATAATATATTGAAGCTACTTGGAAACGAGCATGGTGAGTTAAACACAAAACTAAATGAAAGCGAAAATGAAAGCAGCAAATGTAGATAAAGAAGATCCATTTTTCATTTTTGTTGCTCTCAATTCCTTGCTGTCATAAAAGGGTCTATTTCTGCACTATTTGACCCCACCTTCCACTGGTTTTGATAAAAAATAAAAAACATTGAGGAGGGTGGCATCAAACCTCACTTATTTTTGTATCAGGGTAGCTGGAAAGTAGAGTTTCCTTCATCTGCATTATCATGTTTTCCAGTGGAAAATTTTATGAACATGTGCCTACATTTTACATATTTTCTTTTAGCAACACTTTTCCCTCCCACTTTTGTAATTTTTTCAGTGGCATATGAGCACTCAATATTTTCTTCCAAAAGCAGCAGAAACGAATTTGATTACAAGAAGAGTAAAAATAAGCCTAGAAAATACCTGCTACTTGCCTATTGCAGTCCCCAGTTACAATCCTGGGGCTGTTTAATGCTGTCTGCTTATCAGCTCTTTGACATGTCAAGGGAATTAGACTTGTCAGATTTGCCTGAATCAAGCCTGTGTCACACTAGTCTTGTCCCCTGGGTCCTGTAGGTCTGGAAAGGACCTATTTTCCTTGCACTTTGTAAGCTGAGCAACCCACATTTTTAGTGGGGTACCTGACTGAAAATCTGGACTGTCATTATCAAACGCAAAAGACTGGTAAGTCTGTCTAGTGATGGGTGAGGCACAGCTAATTAGAATAGGACTATTAAAGTTCCAGGAACTTGGAGCTTCTCTAAAAGTTGTTGTGATTCAGAGGGCTACTTCTGTGCAAAATATACAGTAATATAGACCTGTACACAGAGATTCCAAAACATGATCCCTCTGATCTGATAGTTCTAGCAAACTCTCTGAATGGGGGTAGATGAAACACATTTGGAAGTGGGTCCAAAGCTTCACTTCTTCCTCTGCTTCCCAAGCTCTGACATTGGTGATGTAAGGCAATTAGCTAGAAATATGACTAAAGGAACTCAGTTTTATCCCCATTTTGTATATAACTTTATTCAGGTTGCTCTCATCAAGGTGTTGATAGGCTGAAAGTCACTGGTGGCAGTGGAGAATGAAATGAGTTGGCTATTGGCAGTAGATTACCAGAATGGGAGACCAGGCCATTTCCTAATTCATTTGAGATTTTTGCCTCTTCAGTTATTAACTAACTGATGATAATAACCCACATGAGTTTTAAAGTTTGATTTTAAATTTAAGCAACAAAGTAGGAAAATATATTTGGAACTGGAGTCAATCACAGTTGCAAAGCAACCAAACAGCCTTTGCACATACACCGTGGAGTCCAGCCAGTGGAGTCACTGTAAACATGTGTGTCCTTAGGAAAAGAGGAGCTTCATGCTGCATAATGCATATTTCTTGACTTATACTAAGGGCAAACTTGAGATAAAGTATATTCATATAAAAGGAAAAGTATAAAAAAAAAAGCATGATTACACTTAAAAAGAAATTAAAAGTGTCATTTTTAGGACAGTTCTAAAGTACAAAGAGCTTTTTAAACAAGCAAGTACATAATTGCATGAATAACCCTTCACACAGTGAGACGAAAAGTTTAGTATCTTAAATTTATGGCTTTGGTAACCTAGAAATACATTTTCTTGACACTGACCTGTGATTTTCATAGTTCATTCTAAATCAAATTAGTCTTTTCTGAAACACCAGATGGTATTAATTATGCAGTTGTAAAACTTTGACAGAACCTTTACAGTGTGTTGCTCACTCCCCCTTATTAAAAACAAAAGCATTTTATGACGTGTAATTTCACTGTTTTAAATAAGTCTGTTAAAAATTCAGTGAGCAGATAAGACTTTCAAATGTCACAATTTTATTAAATGCTTCTTGCTTTCTTACCCCCATCCCTTAATTTTGAACTTTGAACTGCTCTGCACACCTAGAATTATGTAAACAGAAGGCTACTTAAAGGGGAAGACAATGAGTCTTATATCAGTCTTATGCTATTTCCTTCAAAAATCTGCAAGTCTCTTTCTGAATCTTCATAATGCACCACAGATGTGTAAGAAATAATGAAGCACAGTATTCTAGTGCAGTATACCACTGTTAGTAGGTCTACCTTGGGACCTCATTAGTATGTGACTTTTGCAGTCAGTGAATGTACATCTCAGAATGCTATAACTATCTGAAAAACTAGGTAAAATAAGAGCTGAATATTATAATTTTTTCTTGTACTTCTCCATGTCAATAGAGCTAAATTCAAATTGGTCCTTTCTGATTCCCAGCCAATAGGTTTAAATCACCTTCTAAAAATAGCTTAGTATGAGATACATGCCCATACAGAACTTACTTACTTGCTCAACCTCAATGACAATTCTCATAGCACTTACTAGACAAAATTGCATGGATAAAAAGAATAAGATGCTATATCATTAATTACCATATGTTCTCAGACTAACACAAGACTAGAATAAGTTCCTTCTTTCCTGTCGCACTCCCCCCCAAATCTAAAACATGGAAGAAACATAAATCATGAACTTGTGGAATAAAATCATAAACTGACAGAGTGATTAAGGTCAGAAAGTGCTTCTGGAGCTCTCTAGCCCAGCCTTCCCTCCCTTTGTCCCCAGACTCAAAGCAGGAACAACATACACTGCATATCTGAACTTTTCCCAGTAAAGGTTTGAGTATCTCCAAGAATGGAGGATCTCTCTGTGCAATCTGTTACTGTGTTTGACCACCTGAATGTGTTACTTTTCTCTTAATCAGTTTCTCTTTTTGAGACTCGTGACCATGGCATTTTGCCCTTTCTCTGAGTATATGCAAGATGCCCCATCTCCTGTATATCCTTCCTTTAAGTTGCTATAGAGAGAACACAAAATCCACCTTGAGTCTTTTCTTCTCCAGTTAACTTCAGTTTCTGTGTTGTGTGTTACACCCCTCTGACTACTATCTTGGTGGTATCCTGGTGGTTTCTGGGGGACTCACTTCAGTATGTCTAGTCTTTCTTATACTGGGGAGCCCAACACTAGACTACAAATACGGCTAGCAGAACATCTTTTTCAGATGAAAGATTTCACTTCAGTAACTAAATCCAGTCCCTTTGATGTTGTTTGTCGTGTACTGTTACCGTCAAAGCTTGTCTATTTTGTCTGTAAAGAATCCTAGCCCTTATCCATGCATATTAGCCTGGATTGCAGACTCAGTCTTACACAGGTCTTCTCAGATGCATTTCAAGCAGGATCTTAAAATAGAAGTCAAATTCACTAACAAATCTTCTGTCCCCTCCTATGTGCAAAAGGCAGCACACAACGAAAAGACTCTTTGTGTTCTGGTTCTGGTATATAACTTAGGTTCCTATATTGGAAGTTTACGTCCTATACACAGTCAAAAGGGAGTAGTAAATTTTCACAGAAAGCTTAAATTAGTGTGTTTTGTCTTACTATATTTGAGCTCCAAATCTTTGGATAGGCACTTGAATTACATGCTATTACACAGATGGTGATGTCTAATTAATGGAGCATTACATTTTTGCCAAACATTAACCAAAAAGGTTTTAATCTGAAAACTATCGATATTCCTGCAGGAGAAAAAGGCAAGCATGTACAAATATGAACTGAAACAAACAAATGAATAAATGAAAAATATTCTGCCACAGAAATATTTTCATCCAGCATGTCACTGATCAAGTATAGAGACTGTATGTTTAATGTCTTACTCTTTTCAAAAGACTTATGAGAAGTTTGTAAGCATCGGTCTGCAAGATACTCTGAGATATGGAAGGATTTTAAGACAACGATATACTCGGTATGTCACCTTTGGAGAAGACAGTTAAACCATAAGATGAGATTGACTCACCAACCCGGTGAGTAAGGCACCCATGGAACAGAGCAGAGCTTTGCATCTCAAATCCCTGCCCCAATGTCTGCTCATGACTTACAGAGTCACAGAGTGATGATGCAAAATGCTGCCTGTTTGCCCTCCTGTCTGATGGCTACGACACTCTCCAGAGTGATGAGTTTTAAAATATCTTCAAACAGAATTAAAATTTAAGGTCATACTCCACATACTCATACTATGCCAGAAACTGGATTGTTAACTAGAAGTTGTTACCATTATAATATTCTTCCACATTTCTGGTTTGAAAGTCCATTTAAAGAACACCAGTTATTTACAAAGCTAAGTTCATATTATTGAATCACCTGCATGTATCAGTGCTGGACCTGTCTATGATTTAAATCCCTAAATATAGTTTCAGCAGCTAGGTGTTTTAGCTGTTTTCCATTCAGTTCCCTCTCCAATTATTTTTCAATTTTGGTCTTAAAACCTAAATATGACAGGTAGGTGGGGAAAATAGCCTACATCAATAAACTCTAATCTCAAATATTTATTTTTTTTCAGAGGAAACAGTAGTCTCCTTACACTCCACTGCTTTTACAGCTCTTATTCAGAGAACTGAGAATTCAGTGTGTTTGATTTATAATTGGAAATCATAAACTATAGCATTCATCTGCTGTTCATATGCACAAATGAAATGATACAGGGCAGTTTCATCACTCAACATAATTGGCATGAACCAGCTCTGGTATGCAGTATTTGGATCCCTAAGGTCCACTAACAAGTTGCTGCAACTGCATGCAGCTGTGCAGAAAAAAAAGAAGAGAAAAAACAACACAACATTTGTTGTATCACAGTTGTTCTGATTAATTCATGTGGGGGAAGCAGAGAAGTCTGCCTTGGGTTTTGTCCTAATCTTACAGATGTTACTGTAAAGTGAAATGACCCCACTGGTGTTAAGGTCTAAAACTAGCCTGCAACTGATACTAAATAAGAAACAACTAACGAGTAGCAGCATTCTTTGTCAAAAAAGGGACAAAATTAACATGAGTGATCTACCCTATGATTTCATAGCAATCTACTACGGGGAGTGTAAATTGCATTATTAAAACTTGTTTCTTCACCTTACAGAAAAGCCAGGCTTTCTTTTTTAACCTAATGAACTTTGAAAAATACTCCAAAAAGCAAATAAACAAACATACTAAAAACTCAACAAACCAAAACCCAAAATCGTAGCTGCTGTCACTTGCATCATTGAAAATTCTCATGGAATTTCACTGACTCTCCTGAATTCCTTAGTAAGGATTGTAGCTAAGAATGCCATAGAATAGTGCCTGCAGAAAAAAAGGGTACATAAAAAATGAAAATATTTAGCCTTCTAAGATTTTCTTTCTCCTAATGTTACTGAAATATAAGGGATTCAAAAGACCACGTTTCAAAAATTCATAGTCTGAAATACAAAATAATGGTAGTATTTATTTGGAATCATGAAATCTTTTTGTGGATGATCAAAAAAAATAAAGTGTAATGGCACAGTCAAATGACTGCTTGCATTTCCTCTCTTCAGATGAATTTGAGATGATGCGATGCAGCTTGATTCCTCTGTAGCATTAGTAAAGTTTTTAAGCACATAGTCATCTCTAGGGGGGTGGGAATTTGTGTGGAACTGTGTGTGACTACTCACACATTAAATATGTGAATGATTTGCTGGCTTGAAAACTGATTGCAATAGATCTGTTCTTCTCACAGTCACGTGGTATATGAACATCCGTTAACATACTGTCTCCTCTCAGCTTCACAAGGAAGTGACATTGAGTTCGCAGGAGAAAACTTTGCCGATAGTCTCAGATTGTACCAGTGAGGAAGGAAATAATTTTCTGCTCGAAGATTTATGCCATGAAAGATATAATAATATAGAATTCCTACATATCAAATAACAATTTCTAAATTTAGTGTAATTTTTAAAAGGTTATAGCAAAAATGGAAACAGAAAAGTTAGAGACACATGCAAATAGATGAACTCATAGATGAAGAGCTAGCCAAGTTCTATATTATGAAATAAATCTAATGCAAATGCATATGCATTTTTGTAGGCCTGTGTAATAAGTTCAACATTTATGTAAAATTACTAACAGAATCTTTACTTAATTCTAGTTATTTCTTTTGCTAAATGCAGGGAAGAGCTGTCATTTCTGATATCATTCTGTAGTGAGATTGGATAAATGTTGACCTTTTTTAGCCAACTGGTGCCCCTAAGACAAACATGAAAGTAAACATAATGATGGAAAGCCTTTAATTTTTTTTTTTTGAAGTAAATGTTAATGGCTACTTTTATTATCTGTGTGTATAAACTCAGTCTTGTCTAGTGACTTGTTTTTGTAAAGCAAAAAATTGTTCTTGACCTTTCAAAGCACTGTGGCAAATGTGCTCTATAACCAGACATGGGTCAGTGACACTACAATAGAAAAGGAGTGACTGTCATTTACGAAGCTGTTTTTCTTTTAAACTTCACACGTTAGTGGTTAAATGAAACTAGTTTGTGACCTGAGGTCTGGATTTTTAAAGGCAGATGAATAACTAGACCTAGCTGTCTCAAAAATTATTTTTAAATGCAGCAACATAGAAAGAAGAATATCACTAAGCGAAATGATAAACATTTGTTTTAAAAATAAAACTACATCTGTCTTAGGTGACAAAAAAGGGTTCTTTTGCTTGTCTTTGCCTTTTAACTAAAATATTATCATTTTAAATAATATTTTAAATAATAATATGTTAAAATACTATTGTTTTATTTATTGTATTAAATATGCTTTAAAATATCTACCCTAGAGCTCCTGAAAATAATATTCTCTGTAGAAACGTGGCATTTGCAATCTTTGCAGTGATTCATAACCCATCTTGACAATGCTCATAATACCCAATGTTGTTTCTACCCAGACCACTCTGACTAACCCCACCTACATTGTAACTCTGTCACCTCAGGCTCTGATAGGCTATAGGTAGGGATTGGATGATCTACTCTTTTAGGTATCTCAATGTACTAGACGGTTTCCTAACTGTTCTGGAGCTTCTCATGACACCTAATTTCATTTGCCTTAATACACCCACAGGGACCGTTGTCTGTGATGATAGCTGCCCATATCTTGTCTGGAGCTTCACTCTCTTTAACCTGGATATCTGTCAACATCTAGAGACGTCTCAGAGTAGACAGTGCTCACCATCAGGATCAGAGTTTCCATGACTGGTATTATCTACTGTTTAACAAATCCATAGTCAGTCAACTGAAATCCATGCCTAACTCTATGAATTGTATCTCCCTGTGGAGTGATCCCATGCCTTCCCTGCTGGCTGATGAAATTAGTTCATTTAAGGATCACTTTTTCTTTCCCCAGGTTTTTAGACATTCCACCTAAAACCAAATGCTTAATTCTAATACCTTGATGTCTTAAGGTACCTAGATTAGTCATAACAAATATAGTCCACTCTTTTACCCTTAATCGCAGAATGGCAATAATTATTGTGTCCTGTGATTGGGCAAGGCTCAGAATTACTCAGTTTCAGAAGGTTACTTTCAAATCTTTATGACGAGTAACATATGAATAATTATTTCCTATGACCTCCAGAAAAAGTGTCACGGAATGAGTTTCCCTTGTATACTACAGAAAAGCTGCTCTATATGTGATTTTTCATGTGAAGCTGCATCCTTGGTTTCTTCTTCTTGATTCAGATAAACCATTCTTTCTCAATCTCACCCCTAAAAAAAGATGGTTACCACACCATTTCCAGCAAAGGCTGCAGGAACCATGAATAAGCACTGCTGATTTAAATGCACTGAGTTTTTCTGGAATCATTGAATCGCAGGCTCTCAAGGTAGGGTCTGATGAAAGAAAAAACTTTTTTGTATTTGTAGCAGCTGAGGCATGTGACAAAATTATGGTTAAAAAAAAAAAGTGTTGCAGTTTCCATGTCTGCATTCTGGTTACCATGGGTCCAAGGACCCTCACTTTAAGCATTCATTTCTACTTCTGTTCATCCCCTGAAAAATGTATGTTTTGGAAGCAGAATAATTCCCCAGTCTCTTCTGCCTAGGCAACAAGACAGAAGATCTCTGAATGACCAGGGCCACACATTTACTACTGAGTATCTCCTGTTAAGACTTTTGGGTATTTGGTTGCCATCCCACCTTCCTCTGGAAAGCATTACAACAGAATTCCTGCTTCTCCAGAATATCAACCGTCTATGCCCAACATTCTTCCTTTGCGACTCAGAAGATCAATCATTCTGCACATCTCAGAATCCGGGGTTTATTCTAAATTGGGAGACCAAATACATAAAAATCATTACTTTTTACTTCTTGGTTGTTTTTTTTTATTGAAAGTGGAATAACTACAACTTATTTAACAGAGTGAAGAGATAAAGTAACATTCTATGTAAAAAAAAAAGCATGAAAGCTTCACAATCCCAGTTACCGGACATTTTCCAGGGGCTGGAGGTGAATCACAGGTTTTCTTTTAGAAATAGTCTCTCCTGCTGCTGTGGTGCTTTTTCCCACTCTTACTAAAATCACTGGGTGTTCTACAGACCTAAGGAAGGGCAGGAATATGCCGTAACCATGTCCTGTGCCATGGTGTTATGACTCAGAATATGCAAATAGATGAGGAATTTGAAAAAGTAATTTTGACTTTTATTTTTTTTTTAATTTTATTGTCCAACTTCAGCTTTTTAACATTCACTGTAGATCAGGAATTTAATCACTAGCAGCTAACATAGCTAAGGCATACCAGAAACCTGACACGTTTCCAATTTCCCCACAGTTTTCAATTTTTGTCTTTCTAAAAGACTGGATTAAATGGCTTTAGTCCCACTGTATTGAACAACAGCCTATAGGGCTCTTTTACTCTCCCTGCAAGGCTGAGCATATGAAGCTAAAGTCATTCCTAGTGTTGTGTCATTAATTTCAGCAGAGTTGCTCCAAGAGCACATTTGACCCATCATCTTGTAACTGCTGTGTGGGAAAGAATCGCCATTAATATTAGCATCACCATTGAAAAGTAAATTTAAACTAGGAAATTGTGAATTGTAGTGATTTCTCTTGATTATTATTCCTATAAATGCTAAGCTACTCTAAGGACATTTGCAAGTCTATTTATTATTTGATGATTAGGAGCAAACAGTATAATGATTAAAAAACCTTCCCATTGCTAAATTACTTTTTACACTTTCATTCTGTTTATTTTTTACTGTAATTGTTTCTGTCACTTCTTTTTAGCCAGAAACAATGCCCCTTTATTACAGGTTTCAAAGGTACAAAACAAACTAACCAACCAATCAGACAAAATCCTACCACGCTGTAACTTTCTTAATGGCAAAGGCATCATTCTCTTCTTTTAGTTCAGACACAAGGTTTCTACTTTAAAGCTGTTGTACAGCTACTCTTTAGACCCTGCTTATTGGTCTTGATTTTCCTATTTAGACAGAGTAAACTCAGAGAAAAGATAAGTAGATTTCTGGAATAAACTAGATTCCATGACTGTCCAGTTGAAATAGAAGACTTCCATGAGATTTATGCAAATATTGGGGTTTTTGCGTCTCTTCTAAAGAAATTAAAAATCATTTTTTTAAACATTAATTATGTAGCTGTTGTGAACTGTGAAAGAAAAAGGCTTTGCAAGTATGCTTTTCTAACAATTCATGCTTCAATTTCTTGTTGCACTTCATAAAGGTGATTGCTTTTTTTTTTTCTGTGAAAGGTTTTATGTTTGTAGGTTTGCTATGAATCTAAAGGTTTTTTTTGGCAGTACAGCCAGTTACTTCCCTACTTGGCTGGCCATTACTGCTGAATTAATTTACTGGTCTGAATCTGTTACTGTCCTTAAAGGAAATGCCATATTCTCATTATATACTTCCATTATGTTAAACATACTGCCATCATTTAGGTTATGTCTGGCTTTAATGACATTTAGTGACATTTCCCATTACTATTACGGTTAGTTATGTACTCATGGTCACAGTCAGCTTCCTTATATCTCTAGGGTGGTTTTAATAAAGCTGTATGGGGACAATGGCTCTATTAGCACTTCTATGAAAGTTTGCATAAGACCTAAGTCTTACAAAAGCTGTACAGAAGATCTACAGAATTTTTCACTGGCATATGTATATTTTTCAGATTCATTTATGCAACACCCACTAGTATATTTTTCTTTGGAGCCATTGGGTTAGTTCCACCATGCAAACCAAATTTAACCGTCCTTTGCTGTAAGTGTAGCCTGCCTGAGAGAATATATTTTCAATATTTGGTAATTCTTTTTTTAAAAATAGATTTCTTTTAAACTAGCAAAAAACCCCCAGACTTATGGAAACAGCAATGACTTAAATTCAACAGTGCCTGCCTGTTAGATCCTGTTACATAAAGTCATATTTGTCATTAAGTTTTATTTTTTTACACGCAAAAGCACACAGGCTTCTCCAACTGGCTTGATTTGTTTGAAATTTTAAAGAATATATTTGAAAACCTATTAAGTAAGCTCTGACTATCAGTTCCAGCTTTGTTTTTTTTGCCAAACTCACTTGAAAGTAAATGAAAAAATCAAAATAAGGATGAAAGTTCAACTAGAAAAGCCTGGTATTTATTAAACATCTTTTCTTCTAGATTGCACATGCAAAACAACTGAGTTATATTTGACTAATATAGCTTATGACTGTCAGTGTTTTATCTCCCTGGCATTTCTTAGCTGCCAGTAGTACAAGGCATAATGAGACCTGGGGATAGGGCAGTGAATTTGGTCTCAAGATACCCTGCTGTTGTTCCTGGCCTTGCTAATGATCTACTGTGTGATGCAGAGTAAATTACTCCACCTTTTTTTGTTCCATTGTCATGAGGATAGCTACATAAAACATTTTGAGATCTAAAGATGTTTGAGTTATATGCAGTTAGCATTTATTATTTATTTTCTGCTCTTCTGTGAGAGTTTTTAAAAGACATTTCATGCCAACTAATGCACATTTTTCTCAGGTAAGAAATCTACAGTTGTCTGAAGAGTCAGGCTGTAAATACAATGAGAGACAGGGTTTTTTCATCTTGTTTCCATAATGTTCCTGCACAGATAAGTTTTCTACATGAAAATTATGAGCAGATCAGGTATCCATGTGTATGAGTTTCCAAGAGGGAAACACAATCTCCCCATTTATTTCCATGCATTTCTAGTGCATCATCATTCAAGGCTGAATGCATTGGGCTTGGCTAAGCTGAAGTCTGTTTGAAGTTCATTCACACCAGCTGCAGCCACACGGTAATGCTCTGACTGGTGCAGTCTGGAAGCCATCTTCTACCAACAGCTGACACTGTAAATGCTGTAATGTGGAGGTATTCTTTATCAGAATGTGCTGCAAACATTTTTTGGAAAAAAAAAAAAAGATAAAATAAACCCAAAACTTTTACCTTTTGTTTCCAGTGTTATTCCATACTGGATTTTATTTTGTTTGCCAGCCCCAGCTGTTGTTTTTATTAGCTTTCCTCAAAAGCTGGCAATAACACCATGAGGCTCTTTTAGAGCTTTTTCTTCGAGTCTTAACGCCCACACAGCTGTAGCAAATGTGATGAGTTCTAGTTGTGCGACAGCTTAGTTAGGAATAGAAACAGCACAAAACTTGGAGGTGTACCAAGAAAAATTTTCACTTCCATTCTGGTCCCTTTACTGACTTAGGTGTTTTTGAAATGGTACCTGGACTCAGGGATATGCCTCTAAACAGCCTCATGGAAGAACTCAGACTCTTTTTGCTTGTGCTTGTCTATCACCCCCATCATCATGCTGGCGTGATATAAAGCCTCAAGCAGGACATGTTACCTTTGGTTTGGTATGATGCTGACTGTGACTACCAGGTTTGCCCTGGTTTGCAAAGTGGACTTGGGCTGTGGTCAGCATGAGTTTACAGCTGCCTGAAAATGAGCTGAAAACACTGCCTAGCCAGCCCCAAAGTTCTCCTGAAAATGGCTACAGTCAGCCTTGCTGGTAAGGATCCTGGTGAACACAATTTCCAAGGGAAAAGGTAGAGAACAAGCCTGCCACAACAGCAGCACTAAGAAATTGTGTCAAGTGCTGCTTGCAGGCTGACAAGCAGAGCGGCTCCAAATCAGGAGGGCAGAAGAGAAGCTTAGCACAGAAATCACTTTGGCACAACTCCTAGTCCTATTAGAATTCACACTGCTGTACCTCATCTTTCTTCCTTGGGAAAACCACTGCTAGCAGCGACAGGTCGTTCAGATTATAGGCACACTTCAATCTGGGCTTCTTTACTGCAATTATTACCTCTAGTGTCAGCTGCCACTTAATTCTAGTCATGCTGTTAGGTTATGCTGAAATCCATCATTAAGATCTTTAAAGTTCCAAACATTTTCTTTATCCCATTCTCCTACAAAGTTAAAAAGCAGCAAAGAAAATCAAATATGCCGCTGGTCTTTCATAATAGCTTCGGCTTTAGCATTTCCTGAAAATTTGTTCTCATAAATTAAAAGGCAATATTTTAAAAGGGTAGAAAAGGAGACGATGGATAGGAAAAAGTTTGCAAGAGAGAATAACGATTTTACAAGTAGTGAGTAGATCAGGTATACAAAGAATTGATGTTACCAGAAACATTGATTGCTTGCTCTGCTATAGAGATGGAATTATAAAAGTAACAGATAAAATAGCAAATGTGACATAGTTCAGAAAGGATTTAATATCACTGACAAAAGGCTATTGTATACAATAGGCCTATGAGGCTAGGTATTGGAAGTTACTATTCATTCCAATTTATTCTAAAGTAGAATCTCACTTCTGAGATTTCATGGCCAATAGTCCCCATTAAACAAATAGATAAAAAAACAGACGAAAAAAACAAACAACCCCCAACAAAAAACCACACACACACACACACACACACACAATAAATAAAAAACACTAACCAAAACCAAAAAAGACTGAGTCCTACAGTAGCAAATCCTGCCTTGCCACCACAGACAGTGATTTTATACCAGGCAAGGCATGTTTATGGACCTAAATATGATAAAATCTACTTAAAATATGTTTTCTTTTAAAGAGAAAAAGGAGAGCATTCACATGTTAATGTAACTGTATCTAATCCTTCAGCTGTGACATAAAATTGTACCTGTGGGCAACAGAAACCTGATTAGCTGCTTCTGCTTTACTGGTATTGTTTCATACTAAGAAAGAACAAAGTAACTCACAATTTTCAGTATAAGTAATAGCTTCTCAGTCCCAGTGTGAGGTCCTGACTCATCAACTTTTTGTTTCCTCCAATTTCTCTTGTTCGTATGTGTAATTAATAAACATAATGTTGGTGCATTTAGTTGCTATAGAAACGATTATTTCTTTAGCTTCTCCTGAGGATTCTGAGCAAATCTGCAGTAAGTTTGACTCAACCTTGTCACCTTTTTATTGTCTTGAATAAAATAAATTATGACTCCCAGAAGGAACGTTTGAATTTCTGTTTATGAACAAAGTTCTGTAAATCTACATTGTAATTTCTCCCCATAGACAGTTACCAAATATAGTCTCAAGACCTTATAAATTATATCACCCAGAGCAACATTTTTAAGCTTTCTTTTCATTAAATGGAAACAATCAGTGTTGGTGATTTAAATGTGGTTTGCTCAAATTTCTTGCTAATTTGAAAGTAATGAAAAATGCAGGCAATCAGTTGATAGAATAAATAAGGTAAAGATAAATGATATGTTAAGTCAGGGTTGGACAGAATTTATCTTCCATGGAAGAAATGGAGACTACAAGAGTCCCAGTACTAATGAAAACATTTTATACCTGTAACACCTCTCAACACGGTGAATTTTAGAAACATCTTGTCCACACCACCATTTGAGCAATGAGAAGTTTTGCAAGCAGTTCCTGGTCTTTTAAAAGTATAGGTGGTGCAAAGTGCACAAACATAATGCAATATGGCAGAGAGGTAGACAGAAAAACTGATTGCTGTGAGAGTGACAGAGAAAGGCAGTTTAATGTATAAATGTACAAACTATCAGCATGGACAGGAACACAGACATATCTCATTCCAAGCAAGTGTTCCAAACAAGTAGAGAACCTACCTCATACCCAGTAAATGTTTAGATACACTGATATAGATTTAATTGGAGAGAATGAGAGCACCTCCCAGACCACCCTAATACTCGTAGTGCCTAAATGAGTGCATTCTCATGAGATGTTTATTAGAATACCAAAATACTGAACTACTGAGAAACATGGAAGAGATGTCTCCTTTCATTGTGCCCATGATCTGAAAGAAAGTTTAACACTGAATATTTCTACAGACTATACAGAGTCGTGTGCCTCAGCCTGCATTCTGCTTTGGATGCTCTGGATTTTTGAGCAGCATCCATGTCTCCCCACATATTTTTGAAAGCAGAAAGTTTCATATCTAGTAAAAAATAAGTATTGGGGTATACACTTGCAGAATCACAACCTATCATATTATGGACTTGCAAATGTATTTAGGAGTGATCAAGTTTCTTAAAGAACTGATGGATAATGTCCTGATGGAGTGTATTAATAGAAGTTAATAAAAAAAAGTCATAACAATAGAAAGGAAAAGGCCATCCTTACAAAAGCTTTATCCTTTTCTCATTCCTCAGTCTTTTCTCTAAAATGAAATCCTGACAGAGGAGATGATTTGGGTATTGCTCTTAATGAGCTCTCAAATATGCCATTATTAGGAAATGTAATGAAGTTCCTCCCCTATGTCCAATTCATTTTTATTTGTTTATTTTAGGAATGCAGAAAGGGCTGAAATTTTTGCCCCTGTGAACTCTATGAAATAATGGATCATTTCCTCTAATTGTTTTATTTCTTTTTGTTTTGTTTTGTTTATAAAAGGAAGAAGAGTTAGTAGACCTTCTGTAAAGGCCCATGGATGTTATGATGTCAATTGCTATTCATAATTGGATATCTCCATGTAATTTAAAACTATTAATGAATAAAATATAAGAGTATTCTCTCCACACAAGTAAACAAAACATTTTACGAGATGGTGGGGCTGTTTTCATCTCTTCAGAGAATGGATGATATTTCCTGATGAAAATATCCATTGTTTCTTCAGGGTATTTCATAACAAAACAAGGGAAAAGGAAAGACAGTGGAAGAGTACAAGGCATAATCGATTTTGTATATGAACAGTCAATGTTTTTAAAGACTCAGTGATATCCCACAATAGAGAATTCTAGAGCTTTTGCTTCTGTAAAAACAGTCTTTTACTAATGGTATGATCTGCTACTATGAATATTCCCATTTGATTTCCAGATGCTTTCATAACTGTCTTGCATTCATCCTTACATCATTGCAAAAGGGAAGTAAATTCTGTGCACTGATTTCAATTACACAATGGCACTAAGAAACTTCCTAATATTATCTCTGTCAACAGCAGAAAAAAAATCATGAAGTAAGGGTGGTGTTCATATTTTGTAATGGCCAACTAGGATGTGTATGTCAGTTTCATGTAATATGACAAAAAGCTACCGATTTCAGCAAAATGACACAACTTTGAGTCTCTATGTGCTTTTAAGAAACATGCAGAGTGCTTTCCACCTTTGCTTTGGAGAGATTGTTCACTCTTTCAGATCTATCTATTTTTTCCATTTTCTATTTTTAAAACATTGATTTATTACATATTAATACAATAATTACAAATACAAAATGAGTGTAACAGAACTAGTAATGAGCAGAAACTATCATATAGCCTCACAACTTCACTGATCTGCAGCTGGGAACATGAGTAATATAAAATTGAACACAGACAATGCCTGTATTCCTTCAATCACAAGTTAGATACATGGCTTATTTCCTCATATATCCAAAATAGCTTAAAACTATTCTATACTTAATTCCTGTACTTCACTGCAGGTATAATTATGCTGTCAGGAGAAGACATAATGAAATTTTGCCCATGCCCACCTGCAGTGTTTCCTCTACAGAAGAAAAATATTTTTTTCCTGGATGGAAAACCATCCCCAGTTTTCAGAAGTGCATGAAAGTGTGTGTTGACTGGTCTGTGATGCCAGAGTTGTTCAGATCAACTGGTGAACATCTTGGAATAAGATCCCACATCAATTATAGGTTACTTGTTATCAAACAACACCAAGAAAAGTATTCTTTGAAGAGATTTTAGTGGCTCTTGAAAGAAAAAGTGTAAATAACTAGCTCTTTTCAGTATTCAGAGGTAAATAAATCTATAAGGTGACAGTTTTAAGACACAACTGCCTTCCCAGTATTCATGCATAAAAACTACATGCTGACTGGTATGACCTCCATTTTGCTCTCCCTGCTTACTTGGGGCTATAGATAGCACCAGGAAGCAGCTTCAAGGTTCAGGAATACTATGCCAAAGTTGTTCTGTGCAACCCACACATTCTAAACACAAAGAAAAGAAAGCTGTACAGGAGAAGCTCTCAAAACAGTGGGGAGGAGAAAGTCTGATCATTTAAAGTGAAGGCTTCAAATTCCTATACAAACAAGGGGAATTAGAGGAATTATTTAAATTAGGACATGACATAATCTATGTAAATGAGTAGAATAGAACTGCTGGGATGATTATTCATTAAAATAAATCATGATTTCATCCAGTAAAGCAAATTATATTAATCCAAACCTGATCCTTATGAAATACAAGCTGAGCATAGTATTACTGAAATACTACCAAGGAATTTTGTCTTTTACTAACAAGAATATACAGTTGTGACGCTTCTCTCTTCCTAAAGTGCTTTCTAAGAAAACATTCTTTCTTAATACTATAATAATGGGACATACCCTCTTTCACATATTTGCATAATCTAGAGAAACAAATAATGCAGAACCAAGCCAGCAATTAACTGAAGAAAACAGAAAATTCAAAGAAAAGTATAAAGATTCCAGCATGATACCAAATGAAAGTGTTTGGGGTCAGGTCTCTCACAATATGGGAGCTTAAGTCATTGATCTGTTTTACCCTGTGGGGTACTTTGGTGTTTTCTCTGGTTGGACTTAATAAAGGAGTCGAACTGGGTGGTTAAGTGCAAGATAAGATCAACTTATTATCAGAAACCTAATATATTTTTTTTGACTGTCAATTAGATGAATTTTTACTTTGCAATGTGGAGTAATAGATAAAGTTAAAATAGATATTTTTCCTTTTCTTTTTTTAGTTAGCCTATTCATTTTTTCAAATGAATAAGACCAAGAAATCAATCAAGGTACATTTTAACTGTATGTCGAGCAAAAAACAAGAATCCAGATATACCTCTAATTATGGATATTAGAAATCCTGACACAAATCACATAGAATGTAGGATGCTAAGTGAAGAGAAATGTTACCCTCATTCCATTCTTGGCGTGAAGTTGAATTTCCTATTCTTTTGTTTTCTGTCATCCAAGTTCTTCCTTCTGTATCCTTTTTCCTTTCTTCCTGCTTTTTGTTATCTTTTTCTTTTTTGAATCCTTTCTTAAAATAAAACCTCTCTAATTTTTTATTGAATTATCAATAAACCTGTACATCCAAACTTCTTGCTTTTCATAATAGTCAGTTTACCTAAGCTGTATTTTTAATATCACTCTAAATATATTAATTACTATAGAGACTAAAATACTGAATGCAATTATTTGAAGAAAAAATATTTAAAAAGAAAATATAAAAACTGTAGAAAAGCACAGAATAATTTGATGAGGAGAATTCCTTTGTGGTTACCCACAAAGATTTTCCAGGCAGAAAGAACCTTCAGTTTTATGTGGTTTTAAAATGCTTCCTGAATACCCTCTTTCAAAGAATCTTAACATGTATTACCTTTGGTGTCATGAAGGTAAAAAAATTATTTAAAGGATAACACCTTCAGAAAATTAAATCTTGTATATGTGGTGCATAAGAACATTTAGCTAAAAATCTTCACAGTTAATGTAGTTTTATTTTCTCAGACTTCACCAGTGATCAGCAGAGAAGATAAATTATCTTCAGATCCCTTTTCATATGTCCAGCAATATTTCTAATATATAACTAACTGTCTGTAATTCCTGGAATTATTTAGGTTTATATGTGTACAACATTAAGTTTAATTTTCATTGAGATTACTGTTGCTTCCACAAACTTCCTTTGATTTTATGTTTTTAAATTCTATTGATGACAAGACTTTCACTAGTTAGAGAGAAAGCCTATATTTGTGTTATGCTGCTATTATGTATTATTTCCATTGAAAATATGTATTTCAGTAGTATCTAATGGAACCATCAGTCATAGGTCTGTCATTTTAAAAGTTTATAACAATGCAAATCAAATACATGCAATTGTGGCATAAAACATTGAAGTAAATATTTGCTTTTTTTGACTATATTTGTATTGTCCTATCTGTAAAATCTAAATTTATACTGAGACACATAAAATATAATGATATTTATCAACCTATTTATGGCATTTACCTCAATAACAGAAGCTTCAAGGTGGGGTACTACTTATCTCAATGTTTCTTTTTTTTTGTACGTGTGTGTTTTAACTAGTTAGTATTGTGGGAGTTTTCAAGAGAACTGAAATTATGTAAAAGAAGAAGTGTATTTTAAACAGAGAAGATTCTTGGAATAGAATAATTGTTTCTTCTGAAAAAAAAAAAAACAACCAAAAAAACCTAACCATTGGCATTCCAGTCCTCATCATGTTAATATACACAAAAAATTTAGTGACCACAAAAATTCACTGAATCAGCTTCAGAGGTGATTCAGCATGTGCCACAGTCCAAATTTTACGAAATTATTAGTTTCATTTTTACTGTCAATATCAAGCCAGTGAAAGTTACCCAAAACTTGCCTGGAAACTACTGCTGAATCCTACAGTCAGCAATTCTGTCATCCTTCTAACAAGGAGTAAAGCATTTTTTCTGTTTCAAATGTTAATAGAAATGAGTAACTATTTGACAGGTAATAGTTTTAGTTTTAAAGCTAATGTTATAGTAAGTTAAAAATTATAAACCAGTACACTGAACTCATATTAAAAGTTACTTAGCTGATACCAATTTTTACAATTACTGGAATTCCTTTCTTTTTTTTTTTTTTGTCCTGAGTTTCCACTCAGAAATGTTTCCATGTCTATTACTTTGCTTTAGACATTTTCCTTACAAAAGTGTTAATGGAGTTCAGGAAAACTGCCAAGAATTACATCTACATTTCAAGGTCACCTTTCCTGTGTGGAATAACTGGAATGGCTCAAAGCCTGTGGGACAGTACAAACAATTTTGCTACTATTCTTGGATGTTTACCAAAACAGAGCATTTGTTTTCTATACCCAGACCTTTTCCCAATAACAAACTATTTTCAGCTATGGCTTTTCAACAACACCACAGAGAGAAATTAAAATACAAAGCTGTTTGTTCCTGAATATGTCTATGGCTGTACAGGTCACCTGTCTAAGTATAGCTACCTTAAAACAAGTACTTAGTGAGCAATATCAAGATTATTGTGACTACTAGACTAGGTTTCCCTCTTGCTCATTGTATACTGTCCCTGTAAACTGTGCCCTTATCAGCAATACCATCTGATTGCAGACTTCAAGCCTTCAATAGGTTTAGATAGGTGAAATAGACAGAGTAACATGAAGGTCTGATACTACCTTTTTGAAGGCCTTGGACTTGTAAACTGTTCCAATATACAGCATAAAATATTTGTTTAAACTCCTGCTGGATCTTCTCCAAGGCATTCTTCTCATGCATGGCATGTTCTGGGGCATAGGTCTGCATGTACAGCACCCTATCTACACACATCTGTGGTCACCTGCTTTCTACCTCAACAATGAGCATGCAGCATGCAACACAAACTTGTAATCCTCTCTGCTTCTAATTTTTTCCTCAAAATGAGAATGATGTCATGAGAGCAGGCTTAAAGGAGACATTATTACCTCATTCTTTGAAGTGACTTATAATCTTGGGAGACAGAGCTTCATTTCTCCCATCTCACAGATACGTACACACACGCACAGACATATACAACATCAGTATTTGTTAATTTAAACTTCTGAACAGAATTTGAGCTGAACCTAAGGTCTAAGTCCAGCCTGCCAGATTTCAGAAAAAAAGATGAGCTACAGAAGTACCTGGTGTTTCAGCACTAGTACAAAGGTGACATTTTAAGTCTTGCAGATAGATGTTCCATCTGCCTAATTTAAGTACTTAAACTTCAGTTAATTACATTTTTTCATGAATGCTTGAAAGGCATCTAATGATGTATCTATTAATATTTAAGGGACTGAGATAACTTTCTTTGCTCAAATGCCTTACTAGACCCCTACAATTTGAGTTTAAAGTGGATACCTATGTTATATTGGTTTGCTTTTCTTTTCAAGTTGAGGTGAATAGAAATCAGGAAACAATTATGCAGCAAGATATGTAATGCATCCATCTAAGCAGTTGGTTGTTTACATGAAAAAATGAATTAAGAATATTATAATCAACCTACTTCATCTTGTGGGAAAAATCAAGAGATCCAACTGTTGACTTTTTTCGACAGGATGTTGCTGGGCTTTTTTCCTCAAGACTACAGAATAAAAAGTGCTTGTGAACAAGGACATATTGTTAACACAGCTATTTAGACGGAGTGCTGAGAGTGAAAAGCTTCTAGATCTGTTCCTCTGATATTCTGTCATTCTGCCACCTGGGAATGACAGTCTGATGGTATGCAGCAAGAGACAAGGAAATTTCACTTTGAAAACATCAGCAGCCCTTGTACATCTGTTAATTAAAGCAATCTGCCAGTGTTCCTCTTAAGCATGCAATGAATCAATGCTAAGCTAACGTGACACCTTTTCACTGCTGCTTTAACAGAATTGAAAGTAGCACGTTTATTTATCAGGTGGCATCAATCTACACTTCCTCATCTGTTGAGAGGGTTTGATTGTCACACTATCACTGTCTGGTGTAGGTATGACATACTGAAGATTTTCAATCTGTTTCTCTGAAGTTACAAAACAGCATGTGGACTCCATGTTTCTCCTGGGACATTCAATCACTATTTGTGCGTTGGATTTGGCTAACAGTATTTTCGCTCTATATTGTGACAGAACTGGAAAGCAACAGTTGCTGACAATAGAGCTGGAAAAAAAGAAATAAAAAAAATTCCTTTACTTTGAAAATCTTCAGTCACAATGAAAGATTCTCACAAATTTTTATTTCAGCTTTAAAGTAGGACTTGTGTTTCTGAAATTTCTTTCATTTTCAACAAGAACTGGTATAAAAAAAGTGTTATCTTTCTTTGACTAATGGCAAGTGTCTAGCTTCAGGGACCCATATTAGGTGCCTTTTATTGTTAACCCTTAGCCCTGAACCAAGAAAAATTCAAGTTCAACTGCAAAGCATTGAATTAAGGAGAACATTACTGGAAAATATTAATATAGAATACAGCATAGAAATGAAAAGCAATGATATATAAAGATTACATACGTATATAAATAAATAGATATAGATAACAAGATTTTAATAAACTGAACAGAATGACTGAAGATGGGAGTTCTAAGATATTGAGAAATAAAATACCAAGGCCCTCAGTGTACCAGCTAGCTCTGCAATCTCTTCCTTCACCCAGCAATTTGGCTGCCAAGGCCAGCAGTGGAATGGGATGGCTGTACAACCTTGGATAAACCTTTTGTTAAAGTGAGTAAGGTTGTGGGAAAGAGGTATAAGAAATCTTGTGGAGTACCAACCTATTAGATAAGGCCCTTCTTCTTGCCTAAGCTATACTGATTCATGCTCAATACTTTGCTGATTCGTATCTTGCTTTGCTGAGGCTGGACCTCAAACCTCAAGTGGGTTTGTCTAGCAGACACTAGGCTTTCATTTGACTCTGATTATCAAACTTGCTCTACTTCTCTTATGTTGGTGCTGTGGGACTATTCATGACTGATGGGGGATCTGCCTGCCTTGATGCCACCCTGGGCTTCTAGCTCTCCTTCCTTTTCAGGGCAACATTTTCTTGCTACTATCTGGCATGCTAGGACACTGCCAGCCTGCTGCAGATGATGTTCACTTACACAGGTTTCACATATCAAACTGGGTAGATAGGAGCAAAGCAGTTCCACTAGCAGGGGGAAGACAACTCATGTAGATGAAACCAGTGTCAGCAGTCATGGGGCATAGCTGCTCAACTAACTTGTATTAGTCTGTAAACACTAATGCAGAAGAGCGTTAATACAGATAGACAAGCAGCTGTACCTGATTTCATTACCTAAGTTGCAGGAAGACAAGATCTAACTTCAGTGCCATTTCTACCCTCTGGATAGTCTAATGACAAAGGGGAAAAAAATATTGCTTCTGCAGTTTCTTACCTATAACCATTTTACATTGTTATTCTTTTGACCTCTCTTTCTGACCTAATAAGGATAAAATCTTTCAGCTATACAATGTAGCCTATGAAGTATTCAATTGACATTTTCTATAAGGCGTTCTAATATTAACTGAAAATTCTAGGAAAGAAATATAAGCCACCCAGCCCTTGTTTGTCCATACTATTTGCCTGAAGTTGAAGATCTAAGAGGATGCTGTTCTGTGGTTGTACAGCACCTGGCATCTCTTGATCAAAAGTAGCTGATCAAGCCAATTACTGAGGCTCCTAGATGACACCTAGGCAGATGCTGATAGAGAGAAACAGGCTCTACCAAACTAATAGCACCTTGTGAACACACTAGGGGAGGGTGGTGGTATTAGCCTGCTTCTGTGCAAAAACTTTTTGCTATCGATTTTCAGAGTCTGCTGAAGAAAAAAGTGTCTAGCTAGGAATTTCACATTTCATTCCAGTGCCTCTTACAGAATAAATAAATAAATAAATAAATAAATATCAAGTACAGATAGCATGCTGCTCTAGTTCTACTTTTTAAAATTGATTGTTTTTCTTTAATGTCTTGTCTGATATCCATGCCTATTGCAAAGCATAATTCTGAAGCAGCATGTTTTTAAACTAGTCAGCATGTCTGGTGTGCTCTAAATCACCCTTGACTTTGAACAGCTCAGCTCAGCTCAGTCAGTGGGTCTTAGGTTGCTGTTTTTAAATGAATGCAGATGGTGACTTTTCCTTGAAATGAAGTGATATAAAAATTCATGTGAGTAATTCTTCAAGATGTAGCCAGAAATCTTTAGAAAAATTCTACACTTAAAGAGTGAAACTAATCTTCTTAAGAGATTTTACCTTTTATAAACTTCAAACGTAATTTGTTTTCTATTGTTAACAGAAGTGCTAGCACACTTTGGTTATTCTTACATCTAGAATAAATACTCTGCAATTATAATAGATTATTGTGCGTATGGTAAAGGATATCACTGCTTTGCACAAAAATATAGTGTGGCTTTTACTCTATGTGGATTTATACAAACACCATGAATGCTAATAACACAAAAGACAAAAAAAGGAAGTCAATTCTCAACACATCTTGGAAAACAACCTCATATATTGAAAACTTGGAAGTCCATAGACAGTAAATCACAACTAGTATTTTGCATGTGATACATAGGCATAAATAAGAAAATAATCCTTACAAGAATGAAATCTTACAATAAAAATATGACAATTCCCCTGTGAAAGTTTCAATATAAACCAAGAGCTGGATAATTCAAAATTAAAGATGAAACTTAACTAACTTCTTGAGGCTGGTCATCACAACATTAAAGGATGACTATAATTATCATAGTAGATGATGAAATTAATCTTTGGGATACAGCACAGATGTCCAGTTCAGGGGATTCAAGTGAGAATGTGGTATGATCAGTAGCACATTTTTAGCTCTCTATGTTCTTCAATTTTTGGCTCCCTAATTGTGAAGATTAATCTTATTAATTCTAAGGGAAATCTGAATAATCTACGTTACAACATAAGTTTTTAAAAAGGATTTATCTTTACACTAAGTCCATGTTTCAGATGGAAAACCTGATGTAAAGTTGGACAAGCTACCTGAGTAGTCACAAGAAGCAAGGCAAAACAGGAGCACACAAATTATGAAGTCTTAGGTTTACAATGTAGTTGTTGAATTGTTTTCTTAATTTGGGCAATCACTACAAAGCACTATTGATTCTTAAATCAGAGAAAAAAGTAAATTTCAGTAATTACTGAATCCATTGCATAATATTCTGGATTAATTTCAAAAGTTTATTTCTAGTGTTCTGGGCGACATAGTTGTAAATAACCCAGGTAGCAACTTTGTTATGTGTATTTTTTAGAAAACTAGATTACATCCATCCTGGCCTTTCTGTAAGACAACAGTTATTCAGACTATAGTTTACATGTAACTTTATTCACTGACTAAATATAATATGTAAAAATAGTATAAACATATATATAAATAATTAATAATGAATAAAACCAATATATATATGATTATTTGCATGATGACTCTAAATTTATATCTATTATTTAGAATGTCAAATGCAGTTAAACATCTAATTACCACTAGTGGGAAAATAGTGTTAGATAACAGAATATTAGATTTAACATGAGATTAAGTAATTAATATCATTATATTACTAATACAAAAGTGATTGATGGGAGAAAAAATAATCTTCTGAGTCCTAAAAACAAATTTCAGGATTTTAGAATTAAAATTTCAGAGATATGTTTGTGAATACTTTTCTCTCTCATAGAAGCTGGGATAACATCTATTTTTTCATTTTGTTATTTCTGTTTGCCAGTATCTGCAGAATTACTTACCAGTCTCTCAAAAAATGAGATTACTTGCTGTAGTGGGTGATCTTCATCCACCAAAGCCAGTGAGGCAAAAATATCTTGACTCTTCTGGATTTCCTTAGTGTTCAGAACATTAATCTGTTAATATTTCTTGACTCAAAAGTCTTGTCTTAAAGAAACTGGGCTTCCTCTTCAACGTCTGTTTAGAAAAAATGCCCAAACACTAAAGGAAGTGCTATAAAAAATGGCAGTATCTAATAATTATATATTTAAGTTTTAGCAGATATCCAAGACTCAGCATCTGAGTCTGACACAGTCCATTCTGAAACTAATTTCTGACAGAGTTGAGATTAATATCTTCAGATATTTTCTCTTTTTAATTATAAAGGACTGAACAAAAAGCAGAAATTTGTATTCTAACTTTTAGATATTTAGAGGTAAGTGAAATGAATCACACCCATGTGTTGTTGTTAAGATACAGTGGTGTTTGTAGAAACAAATAATATCAATTTAATACAGAAAATCTGCACAGCAGAAAAATGATTGGTCATTATAACCCTGGTAAAATAAAGTCATATATTAAATAAGAAGGAAGTCCAAGCACCTTGAGTTATTAGAATTCACAAGTAAAAGAGGCTAGTATATCTAACACTGAATAACAACCTTCTGTTTTTCCTCCATGTGAACAGTTAGTGACCAATCTCATAAGTGACACCTTTTCACCTTTTTTCATGGAGTGTGATGTTTTGCTGGCATGCTAACTTATATTATTTTCTCCAGAGTACTATTTCCAGTCCTGAAATAGAAATAGAAGGCGTATTGTTCTAACCTTATACCTATAATACTTAGATAAGTGACTGACAATGACTTAATAGCTCCTACTCCATTTCAGGAGCTTAACATGTCCTTTCCTTCCTTCCTTCTGGTCTTTCTACGGTTATTTTCACATGACTATTGTTAGAAACATGTAATTCTTCCTTTCTCCCTTTCTTCCTTTCCTTCTTTCTTTCTTCCTTTCCTTCTTTTTCTTTCTTCCTCTTCCTTCCTTCCCTCCTTCCTTCCTTCCTTCCTTCCTTCCTTCCTTCCTTCCTTCCTTCCTTCCTTCCTTCCTTCCTTCCTTCCTTCCTTCCTTCCTTCCTTCCTTCCTTCCTTCCTTCCTTCCTTCCTTCCTTCCTTCCTTTTCTCTTTTTCTACACAAATTACCTTCAGGTATACAAAAGAAAGTGCTCCCCTGGAAACCTCTGCACCACACCTCTCCTCTGCCATCTTCCAAACTTTGAAGGATTCAGCAAATTGAATCAACATGTGTGTCATGCTGAAATCCTAACCATAACCACAAAAGGATCTGCTGAAAGAACTCAAGTCCATGTCTGTTGGAACCAAAATTACTACATTCCCCATCACTATCCTGTGACTCAGAGCCTGAAAGCTGAAGTCAGCCCACTTGAGATCTGGCTATTTGTAGAAGAATGGTATCAGGGATCAACAAAACTCTAAAAATACAAATTCTTTCAAAAGTATGGACATTTTCATCTATTTTTTCACTGTGTGTATGGATATAGTTCTATCTGAAGACTCTAACATCATGCACATACTATACCAGAACACTTGGAAACACAAAAATGATTCATGCAAATAAGCAACTGAAAATGAGATTACAGCCTTTTGTCTCTATTTAGTCCCCTGGGGAATATTTTGCTTCTCTTTTGGCTCATTATACCTGCTGTTTTGTTGCAATATTGCTGTAGTAAGTGTGTTTTGCTCATCTTGTTTACTTTTTTATCTTTTGGAAAGAAAATTCTTTTTCCTAACTCAAATAATGAAGATTAAAAAAGAAATTATTCCTTGATATGTGTCCACCTTCTGCAGATCAGTACCAGCAGCAGCACTTCATTTTTTTTATCTCCTAATGAATTCAAACCATCCTGGTGTCTGATCCAAGCACTTAACTACATGGTGGAAGATAAATGCTATGTTTCTGTAAATTATTTCAGTAGAAAATTTCTGCCTCTTTGAAATAGCTTAAAATAAGAAAAATGTAAGAATAAGAGAATATTTTCAAGGCAGCAGCTCTAGCAGTGTTTACCTAAAATTTTCATGGCAACTTACAAAATCAATTCTTGGAAAATGAAAAGCAAAAGCCAGAAAGTGGTATTGTTGTCCTGTGAGCTTAAAAAGATTTGTGGATTTAACTTCTATAGAAAAATGTCATCAAATACGCAGCTCAGATTTTAATACAAAGGCACATATTAAAAATAATAACAAATGAGATATGTAATGCATCATATAAGTATTCAAATACTATGAGAAGTATTGAGTAGAACATTTTCAGAACAGAGTGACTTACTGGTATAATACAACTTTAATTGTCTTTTTTTGTATCAACTCTTGACTTTATATTCACTAACATTTCCTTTAGTATTATCACACTAAATAATGTTTATTTTAATAGTAACACATAACAAAAGAGAAAGATCCAGTATACTAGTCACCTACAGAGGCAAAGTAATTAAGTGACATGTTTTACTTTCTAGTCTATATTTGAGAAAAAAAAATATTTAAGAAGGCAGCAAGATGCTTTTTGTTTTCGTCACAGTGTAATGCCATGCAAAGATGTACTGCTATATAAGTACAGCTTCATGATTAAAAGCATTACGCCTACATAAAGCCATAGAACGAAAAGACATGAAGCAGCTTATTAATATACTGAGAGAAGGGTGTTTTCATGCTTATGTCTTCAGTTCCATAGTTGTCAGATGGGTAATTTCACCAGCAAAATGTTCAAGGTCATTTTCTTTTTACTCTTTCTTTGTACTTCAATTAGAAATATTCTCTTTATTGGGTTCTTTCAATGATGTTCTTAGTCAGGGCAATTGACCTCATTACATCCTTGCTGAATCAGGTTACAGAGTAAATGACATCATGCAGGACAAAAGTTAACAATTGCAATATCCCATCAAAGAGCTGATATTTGCATTTAAAGTAATTTAAAACACAAATCTGAATTATTAACTCTAAGTCAGCAGAACTAAACTCAGTCTGAATTTCTTCTTTAATTACCTGGGTAAATGCATTTGTGTCTTTTCAAGATATGAACATTCATTTACAAATCAAAGAGTTTTTTTCTTAGTCCTCAGGCAACCCACTCTTTTGAAGTCTACAGCCTTAAAATCTAGAGTAACAATTACTTTTAACAGCATGTTATCACTACTACAGAAAACAATGGATGCTGGAAAAGTCCTTATGGTTATCAGATGCAGATTTAAACCCAGTCTTAAAGCCTATACAAATGCTGCTTTAGCCCATTTTGACTAAGAATTTATGATGATTATTCAGAGTTCCTATTTTGCAGAGTCCAAGAAAAACCAGTAGTAAAAGGACCATGGAACATATATTGAAAAGTGTTCAATGAACTAAGTAGACCCATCTTACTATTTTGGGGGAGTAAAAGCCAGTACAAACACTGCACAGTGTGAGCCATTCCGTTAAGCTACTACTATCACTATATTGCAACTCTCAACTCACATAGCTCAGTTGGTAATTAAAAACTCTGAGTACTTACAAAATCACAATTTTACTCTCTGTTATTCTGAAAGTACTTTTATGTGTAACTTATCACATAAAATGTTGCACCAGTAGGGCTGAACTGTGAACACTTTGCTTAGGAACAAGTTATGATAAATCAAAGGTTGCCAACTTACTGTGAGCCAATTATCCTACACATTAGAAAAGGACATGGATGCTGGAGAGGGACTCTTCGTCAGGGATTGTAGTGATAGGACAAGGGGGAATGGACTCAAACTTCAACTGGAAAACTTCAGTTTGGATATAAGGAAGTTTTTCACTGTGAGGGTAGTGAGGCACTGGAACAGGTTGCCCAAAGAAATAGCAAATGCTCCATCCTTGGTAGTGTTCAGTGTCAGGTTGGACAGAGTCTTGGGTGACATGATTTAGAGTGTGGTGTCCCTGCAAATGGTGGAGGGGATGGAACTGGATGATCTTAATGTTTTTTCTAACCTTAACCATTTTATGATTCTATGATACTATGATTCTGTGATTCTATGTTGTGTGTACATTATGATAATTTTCACTTTTGTAATGAAGCCTCTCCTTCCCAAAATTGTGAACTGTGAAAATACATAAAGTACGTGAATACAGATGATGGTGTCTATCAGTTAATTAGGGCTAGTTACTTCTTGTTGGACATAATATAAAAAAGCTTAATTCACTTCTTTGACTATCACATAATCAAGATATCTCAAGGTAACCTCTTACGTCAGGCAGTGTCTTGGTGGAAACAAGAACCTTACATTTGTGTATGGAAAAGGTGGACTGATGTATACTCATGATTCACTCTACTTATTGACACAGGAATGCAATGCTCGTGTTAGCAAGACTTACTCTTTCATTATATTTTGAGAGAGTTTAATGAAATCAGATGTTATTTCATATTTATGTAGCCACAAATGAAGAGTAGTAACCTAGTCATCTACACTACTACTTTATGATACCAAAGAAAATAAAGTATCATGTTTGACACTGACAGCCACTGTGTTTTTCAGAACATGTCTTCGTTTTGCCTGGAAAAAAAATCCTGAAGAAGAATAATCACTTCTGCTTACATGGTGTTGGAAGTGGAACTGTCTAGGCAACTTTAATAACACTGGGATGTTATTTTCAAATTCTCTGTTGATGTGTCATACATATTTGAACATGTGACTTCATCCTTATGTTTTTTACTTCTACCTGTCATTAGTTTAGTCTTTTTATAATGTGCCATCTTTAGCGAAGGCATAGTCCCTTAAGAAGTGTGCAGAAGAGGAAACATAATCATCCTTTTCTAATTATTGCTTGTCAGTCCACATCTGAAGTACCTTATTCAGTTCTGGTCCTGACAATTTAAAGAAGATGTGAACTGCCTGGAGAGGGTCCAAAGGAAAGCCACAAAAAACATCAAAGGGCTGGAGAACCTGCTAAAGACTGAAGAAGTAAGGTCTCCCCTCTGGAGAAGAGAGAGCTCAAAAGGGGATCTCATCACAGTATTACAGTACTTAAAGTGCAGCTACAAAAAGGGATGGTGACTCTCCCCATCTTCACAAGGAGCCACATGGAAAAGATGAGAGGGAATGGGTACCAGTTACACTGGGAAGGTTTTCATCTTGATGGAAGAAATAATTTTTTTGACAACAAAAATAATCAGTCACTGGAACATGGTATAGTGTTCATCAGTGGAGATTTTAAAGATGCAGTTGGATAGGGTGCTAAATAATCACTTCTTGGTTTCTTTTCCTACAAAATGCTGGACTAGATGACCTTTTGAGGTACATTCCATACCGAGGTGTTCTATTATTCCATGATTTTAAAAATCAAGAACTTGTCTGCTTTTCCTGCTCTCCTTCCTCCATTTTTATTGGCCATAGTTGTCTTGTATTTGATTATTTCTTATCTTCTTATCAGCACGGAAGGTGTCTTGCAATAACAGCAAATAGCATCACCCACATACTTAATCAAGTAGTAGGAGTAACATATGAACAATTCCTTTGCAAAATACAGCTTACGGTATCCACATTGGATAAAAGAAGTGCTTCAAGTTGTGCTGTTATTGTCATCATAAGAGCAATATTAATCTCCAGTTTTGTTTGCTGGATTATTTCAATATCTACAAATATGATTAACAATTTTATTAAAAATATAAATTATACTTCTTCCTCATCATATCAGCATTTAATTTGGATTTTATGTATGTTCTCTTTGAAAACTTCTTGCATGTTCATGTTTCTGGACTCCAGGAAATTTCACTTATGATAGAACACACACAGTGGGCCAAAATAAATGATTTTGGCTAGATAAAAACTTCTGGAGTGCATCCTGACCTTTTTTTGACTGTTGTGTATAGCATAGTATAGAATAGTATAGCATAGTATAGTATAGTATGGTATAGTATGTTCACTCTGTAGTGGAAAAGGCAGCTGACAAAGTGGATTAATTTATAATGTTAACTAAAACTAAATCCAAGATTTATGTCACAAACCTGAGTTGCTACTGTCAGCAGTTTACAGGCTTCACTGTCTAATGAAACCAGTAGATACCTACAGAGGTCATTTCAGCCCATTATAATCTGATGGGCAGATGGTACCATACTTGCCAGAAAGAGCTATTGCTGTTCAGTTACTGGGGTACATTGTTCAGCAATATTCATTACCATGATATCAGTTTATTATTTGTAGTTTAAGATGGAGGTCAGCTGTTGCCTGTTTTAGTATTACTTTAGCTTTTCTTCCATCAAAAGCTTTTAATTCCAGCCTGAAAAAAAAGGAAAGAGCAAATCATCTGAATATTTTCAAAGTTGGGGTATTTTTGGAACATGAATCCTGGACATGTCATTTTAGTTTTAGTGAGAAATCCCAATATACTATCCATCAACAATAATGTTGGCATCTAGTAAGAACTAAGTAGATATTTAATATCTTTTAAAAATTCACAGTCGTTTCATATTGAATAATTCAAAATAGATTGTCAGATGATTGAGTTTTTTCTGCACCTGCAAGAGAAATATTTGAAGCATGATTTTGATATAGAAGCAGGAGAGTGGTAGTGCTTTCTGTCACTAGCTTATCTCAAAGATACATTTTGGTCTAAATAATTAAGAATTGCTACATAATAGCTTTGTTCCTGAATAGGTCTCCTACTGTGTTGATATCTAACTACTATCAACATCCTCAGATATGAAGAAAAATTTTAATGAATAAGAAAAAAATCTGTAACAATGGCAAATGATTTTAAAATATGGCTACCTGCCATATCTCTATGAATTGACAAAAGAAATAAATAAACAATTTTGATTTGGTACTTATTATTAGTAGTACTTATCAGAAGTTATTTCATCAAGTTATTCTTCATTTAAACTATTTAAGAAATTGATTAAACATGCCTAACATTTTGCTTTACAGATGACATAGAACTCTAGATTTAATGATATATTTCACCAGGCTTGACTAGGTGAGACTTCTAAGATAGTTGGAATTATGTATTTACCACTTTGCTGGTCTTTTTAAAATTGCTAAAGAAGTCGCCCAACCAACTAATTCGATATGTCAAACTTTCTTATGGCTACAATTTGGCAGGAGGACTCTCAGAAACAAGAATTCTCTTTGCAGATTTCTTTGTACATATATTTGCATTTGGGTTTTTTTTTCCACATCAACCTGAATCTGCCTTACGGTTTTTTGTCAGCTGTCGAGTTCTTTAATACAAAACATTTCTTTTGTAGTGCTACAAAAATGGCTTGTCAAAGTTCTGTAAAGATTTGTAGCAGATCAAAAAAAGAGAATACTCTTAAGATCAGTGAAATGTGATCCAACAGACCACAGAATCACAGAATCCCGAGGGTTGGAAGGGACCTCAAAAGATCATCTAGTCCAACCCCCCTGCAAGAGCAGGGTAACCTAGAGTACATCACACAGGAACTTGTCCAGACGGGCCTTGAATATCTCCAGCGTAGGAGACTCCAAACAGATCCAACAGATAACCATATATAAACAGGAACTTTCATAAACTGTGTTCTACTCTCAAGGCAGTACAGAACTTGAAGCCTTATTGTCAGTGTATTTACACAAAAAACTATATACTTTTTTATTTTATTTTTATTCTGAAGGACCTGTATTTTCACATTGTTTTTTATTGCTGAAAGTAAGCCATGCTGACTAATTGCCTGTCAGAACCCATGCCTACCCAGCAAATCCTAGCTTCCAAGATATATCCTAGTCAATGTAAATGTTGGTCTTTTAATGGCAATCACAGTATGTGGGCTGTCTGGAATTTTATTAGAGTGCCACTAACAACAATGTATCATTGTCCAGCTCTGCTGAGTGGTTTCAAAGTAGCAAAATGATCAAATTGTGTTCTTCAAATCTGGGTTGTTTTGTTGGTTTTTTTGTTTGTTTGTTTGTGGGGGTTTGCTTGTTTGTTTGTTTGCTTTTTTTTTTTTTTAATGAACATCACTGAGTGGTATGTGCTGAATTATTGCAGTGCAAGTTTTGCCCACACAGGTTAAAAGATTTTAGATGCCCATGCTCTTACTGATAATTGTCCAAGCTCTTTAAAAATAATTTAGCAGCAGATATTACACAAATATCTCTTTTTCTTTGGCATTTACTTTCATAATGGAGATATTTATAACATTTTCTTTCAGTTTTTGCTGTGAGGGTTACAATACCAATAGAGTACAAATAGCTGGATCAGTCTATTAACCTCCAAAATATTTAAAATGCCTTGTAAGGGTCAAATCGGGGGGGGGGGGGGGGGGGGGGGAGCAGGAGGGAAGAGGAAAAAAAAAACCATATGCACAATAGGAGAAAAAAGAAATACATGCAGAACACATGCTAGTCTTTACATAACATTTAACTAGGTCAACAGAGAAGTGAAAATTATTTACATATTTAATGAGATCTTTAAAAGTTGGGAACCTAGTAAGCCTATTCTCTCATTGAATAGTTGCAGCTAGAATTATTGGTATTTGATTGAACTTCTGGTAGACAAAACAGGATATAACAATCTTTGATGAGAGTATATCAAAATATACAGTTAAAGAACAAACAAATATAATTTTCCATTTCGGGATATAGATGTATGTATGCATTAGAGAGGCAGGTTCACTTTTCTGAACCTTCTGGTCATGCTCTTTTTGATGCAGCTCAGGATACAGTTGGCATTCTGGCCTGATTTCTGCTGCTGTGCACACTGCTGGCTCATGTTCATTTTCTCATCGACCAACACCCCCAAGTCCTTCCCCACAGGGCTGTTCTGATTCTCTTCTCTGCCCAACCTGTAGCTGTGCCTGAGATTGCTTCTACTCAGGTGTAGGACCTTGCACTTGGCATGATTAAACTTCATGAGGTTGGCATCAGCCCACCTCACAAGCGTGTCAAGGCCCTTCTGGATGATGTTCCTTCCCTCCAGCATGTCAACAGAACCACACAACTTGCTGAGAGTACACTCAATCCCACTGTCTATGTCCCCAACAAAGATGTTGAACAGGAATGGTCCCAACACCCACCCCTGAGGGACACCAGTCATTACTTGTCTCCATTTGGACACTGAATTGTCCACCACAATCCTTTGTATGTGGCTATACAGTCAATTCTTTATCTACCAGGTGGTCCATCCATCAAATTTATGCCTCTCCTGTTCAGAGACAAGAATGTCAATTTGCACAAGTCCAGGTAGACAACGTCAACTGCTCTGTCCCTATCCGTCTGTTCAGTAGCCCCATCACAGAATATGAATAATTATAGATAACTGTTCAATACAATTTCTGGCACACCAAGCATTACTTCAGACAGGAAGTAGAACACTGAGATAAGAGTATTTTGTTATAACTTGTGTTCATGGCACTACAAAATAATAATTATAAATGTAAAAATAGCATATCTCTTGCAGATTATGTTCTTGTGTATTCTATAAAGTATTGTTTACCAGGAAAACATGACAAGAAAGAGACACGAGATTATGTCTACATGGCTACAACTACAGCTCTAAACAGGGATTTGATTTTTCTTTGTGCATGTATTTCCTATCCCTAGTAAAGGATTGTCTTGTGGCACCATTCAGACTTAACAAGAAGAAATGTTCAATAAATATGAACAGAGATTTAGTGAAGTAATAAAAATGTAATAAGTAGCACTCCATGGGTGATAGAATATTGTGTAATCCTTAATTCCCAGAAGCTTTGTTTCTACTGCAGAAAGCAATAATATTCTGTAGGACAAAACTGGAGCTATGTGATCCAAGGTGTCTCCATCAGACAATGTTCTTCAGCCTGATTCCCAGAGGCAAATACTTTTTTGGCATGAGAGCCTCCTATGAAGCCAAAGAAAATAGTATGCACCTTCAAATTTTTATATTCATAGGTCTGAATGTCCCGATAGTGTTAAAAAAATCAAATGAAACAGTTGTATAAAGCTACAGGAGGAAATAACCTGGACTTTCAGTACAAGAATGACTGGTTGAAATTGAGATACTAACTATATGAGTGGAGATGGCCTCAGTGGAAGAAGAAGGTTTTCTGTAAATTATTTTTGAATTACTGTGTTTCTAGTAAAACAGACATTTCTTGTGACTAGTGTATGCCCAGGACAAAAGCAGACAATGAGTTAGAGAGATGAACTTGTTACAGACTTACAGCCAGTAATACTGATCTAGAATATTTAAACTCTTATTAAGACCATATTGTCTCTAGGTATAACAGCATGAAGGTCCATAAGCAGCCATTAAAATGGAAGAAGCTGACAGTGGAAAAGCCAATGTGCATATGCCAAATAGCAGATTAGAAAGAAGGAGAGCAAAACCCTAGAAAGCTGAAAGATGACTGTGAGTACCATCATCAAATCAGCAAAAGAAAATGTCAGAGATTAAATTGGTCAAGAACAGAAACAGAGTAAGAACAAAAGCCAGATTTGCAGCAGTCCAAAAAAACTAAAGGAAATACCCTACGCTCTGAAGGATGGGGAAAAACAGATCACATCTTTGCAACTCAACAGTGTGTGTTTTCTTAGAGCTATGGGTTTGCTCCTACTGTGTCATCAGATGCCAACTTCATGTTTTTGTAATCTGCATTAAATGAGATTTCCAATACCCAGTGGCATTTTAATTTTTTTATAATAAAGAATAAACTAAATGAACTAAATAAATAATGTATTCCTGTGCTATGTTTGTCATGCTTAATTTATTTAAATCCTGAAACTCGGCTTTCTGATTTTTCATATCTATCAGTTCATCCATCCATTTTTGCACTTTTCACTGCTATGATAGTCAAAGACCTAGCATAAATTGCAGAGAAAGCTGATGTAAACCTGTTCTGAGGTGTGCCTAATTTTAGCCAATTTAACTTTCTGAATCCTTCACCTTATATTTATTAGTGGGACTATAGACTGCTCTCTCGGATACTCACTTTCACCATAATTTTGTACAATTACATCACTCAAGAAGTTACATATTTATAAGAGAAGATTCAGTTCTATTTGAAAAGATATGCTGGCTTTCTTGGATTCTTTTCTCTTATTTTTTTTCACACTGTGAATAATCTGCTGTTTAAATTTATAAGACCTTTTATAGATTTGAAAAGACTGTATGAAGAATATTTAGTAAATATAAACAAAATAGCCAACATAACTGCTGAAAGAGTGCAGATAATTTTTACTTTTGAAGCTGAGTCTTGCCATTCAGTCTCTTGTACCTAGAAATTCTGACTATACTTGAAATTATTAGTTATTGAATATTTTCTGTAAAAATATACCTGTCATCCATAAAAGTGATAAACCTGTGGTGGCTGAAGTATGAAGGCAGGGGATAATGAGCAGAGGCACAGTTGCCTCTGTTTTCCTTTTCCCCTTTGTAATATTGTACCTCACTCCCAGTGACTCATTAGCGACAGGTTATCAGCTTCCCCTCCTTTCCACATCTCTCATCTTAAGACATTGCTATTCTAGCCACTACTTGTACAAAAAGTGACCTAGCTGCACAGAGTGCATTGTCTAACAGAGCCCAGGAAAAAATGAGGGGGAAAACCCCATACATAAATCCCACAGGAAGCTGGTAATGCAAGGTTGCTGCCTGAAAGGCCCAGGTGGAGCCAGATCAGGGTTAGGTCTAAGGTAAAAAGCTGAAGCAGTCCAACAACTTTTGTATTGCCACAGTGCCAGTTAACAATCACACCTTTCGTGTTAATCAGAATCTGCACTTTGTCATTATTGTTATTAGGAGTGCACATCTGGAAGCTAAAGGAGACCAACAGACTATAGCAAAATGAAGGTCAACCATATGCTGTTGTTTAGGTTCAATAGCTGAAGAAAGCTGGCAAGAGTTTGCAATGTAGAAAGGTTTTTCCAGAAAAATTATTTCCCTTATTTATTCTTGTTCCACACTAGGCTGTGCTATCCATTAATTACAGATCCCTATGGCAGGAATGCATTCACTGTCAGTGGAGGAAGACATGACTGCCTCTACCTATTTGCTCTGAGAAGAAGATAAGTAATTGTTTACTGCTTCACACAAAGCTCTATAACTCAGACATGTACTGACAGAGGTCTTGTTCCTCATTACCATTCCCTCCATCTGTATGTTCTTCCAGTAACAGTCTGGTCCTTAAGTAACAACTAAAGAAGCAATTTAGCAATCAATCAGTCATATTGCAAATGTAATTTTGGGAAATGATGCATTTCAAGACATTTTTGAATTATTTTTTTTTTTTTGTGGAACAGAATTAGACTCTGATTTACTACTGGCACACTGAATCCTTTCCTATTACTCCTTCCGTCTGTATAGGCTTTTATTTTTGTTTTGTATGGACCACAGGAGACTGAATTCTAAAATTTATGGATGCCATATTTATAGTACACATCAGTGAACAAGCGTCAGGAAACATCAGTTTTATAGGGGAATTAAATGAGGTTGTTATAGCAAAATTTATTGTTTAATCCATGAAAGCTCCATAGATTTCAAAGGTTAGACCACCAAGTAATAAAGATAGAACATCACAATCATCATCTCAATAAGCAGTATAACATGGCTATAAAGCAAATATGGACGGAAAGTGACAGAAATATACAGGTACACCTAATATAATTTTCAGTTCTATTAATTTCGTCTATGAATCTGGAATGCGATTACTGAATTACAGTCTGTCGGAAGTAGATTTTAACGTTTCCTTCCTTTCTTCCTTTCCTTTTCATATTCAGAGACCTGATTTGAAAACACACTCTTACTCTATATTGTCTTTTCAAAACAGAAGGGGGAGATCCTGTAGACTGTGGAATCAAGAGTGACTCTGAGCAAACATGCAGAAAACAAAGACTCACGGCTTCCTCACAAAATTTATTGTGCTATCAAATAGCCTGTGTATTATTCTCTATTCCCCAGAAGACTAGGGCTCTCTAACAGTATGTAAATAGATGTAAACCAGTGTCCAGGCCACAAGGGCAATTGGCAGCAAGAAAACATATGGTAAGACTAAATACTGGCATGAAAATTCATGCCCTGGATGTTTAAAAACAGTAACCTCATAAGTCAGCAAACTCCAATGCTGCTTAATGTTGATCACTTTATTAATAATATACAGTATGTTAAGTAGATAAATAATAAATAAACAGAACAGTGTCCTCTGGGGACATGCTTGCACTCCAGTTGCCTGCAGCTGCATTTACATTGTATTGTTGATTCGCCCTGAAGACACTTTAAAGCCACACTCCCCACCCACAAATATTGCATAGCTGTTTGGGCACCCAGTGGTGCATGGCAGTACCCCAGGTGGCATAGCACGGCTTGCCAGCTTGAAGGCATCACGCTTTTAGAGGCATCTGTGAGGATACCTCGCACACAATGTGGACAGTGCATATTCATGGCCACCACCATCTCAAATGCCTTAAATTTGCCCCCATAACTGCCCCCATGCTCGCTGCTAAGTGACTGCACCAAACCGGGTGGCCAACATGCTTGAGTGATACCTGCCAACCTAGAGACTCCAGGATGGGTGTTAAAATAGAACAAGACTACAAAACACCTGCCTCAACAGCTAGGGATCACCTGCTGGGAGCATCTCATGGACCACTGAGGACAGCCTTCAAACTCTTTTCCATGTGGACTTTGTATCAGACCAAGCTTTCCAATTAATCAGTCGTTTCCCCAGTCTGCATTCAGATATCACAGCAACAAGCAGGCTAGTGACAGACAGACAGGGGACCTGAACAGCCAGAGGCTGACTACTCCCTCTCAATAATGCATCCTAAGGCTTCTGAGCACTGAGGCACCTGTAGCCTAAGAGACAATCTCCCAGAATTACAGCTTTGTATGTTACTCCCAAAATACTCATGAATTGTAGAGATAAATTAAAATATTTCTTGTGAAGGTGTCCAACATACACTGCCTTCATGTCCCAAAGAACATGATTTATATTTTGTCTCAGACTGCATATTATTGAACCTGCTTTTTGTGTGGAATAAATATCTATGTTTGCATTGACAGAACTGAGTACCTTCCTAGTACAGCTAGAAGACTGAAATTATTCACAAAATCCTGCATTTTGCAAAATGCAGGAATGCTATGATGAAAAATAATTTAATACAATAAAATAACAGGTCTCTCAATTGCAAGGAGTATTAGTGATATTACAAACATAAAACATGTCATTGCTAGGACTGTATCTTTTATCTGCAAGGAAAAACTGTATTTCATTTCTGTTGTACCACCATAATGATTGTTACCCCTGTATGTTATGAGATAATATGGTAAATAACTAGAAAAACACTAGATTTTATAGAATTTCTTCTATAGCTACAGTCTGAAAAGGGTACAAGGTGTACCTAGTGCTAGTCAAGTTCTGTCAATGTAGTAAAAATTCTGTTATTGGAGGACAATTTAGAAATATAATTAAATTTTTAACTAACATGAAGAACAAATACTTGCCTCTTTCATCTTCCCTCTGTACTGTACATAAGGGAAAAAATTTCTGTTATCACCTCAGGAACTGCTGCAGGAGCAAGTGCACCCTCAGGCCATGTGGCATGGCTGAGGAACCATGGAGAAGCTTTCATTTTTATGTCTCTTTACCTATGTTTAGCCACATTCCCAACCAGCACCCTGTATCACCTTATCAGCACATGGGCCACTGGGAAAAGAAAAAAAAAAGAATTCAATCATAAACCAGCACAGCATAAGTGTGCTTATCTAGTACTTCCTAATCCTAGATTTATCCCAGCATGTTACTGGCTGATAGGTGCTGCTTTTAGTCTGTTCAGAGGTTCTGAGGTAGATGCTATCTATGGTTAGAAAACCTCCAAAACTGATGTGCTTTGCCTTTATGCATTTGCCATTCCAAAATATCAACAAGCAATCTGTCATACATCATAAATAGTTATGAGAAAAATAGTCTTTTTGTAGAAAAATACAGAAAAACAACTTGCTTTATTATTAGAAAGGAAAATCTTTGTAATTTTAACTTACATTTCCTGTGTTTATAAAGTAAAATGTAAAAAACATTTAAAAAATACTGAACATATATAATATACTGATAATTTGCATGATCATGAGTTTAAACTGTCAGGTTAAACAAACCTAGGGACAAAAATTCAATATTGCTGTTCAACTTCAGCCTCAGTTTCCTCAATGCAAAAGAAAGGAGACATTTAATCATTACCTTCAAGGGATAAATAAGCCTCACATCTGTTGCTATAGTAAAAATCAGACAAATTTATTATAATATAATCATGCCTTTTCATGCTACTCTCTGACTGATGGCACAGATAAGCATAGAAGGAAAAGATGGATGGGTAGAGAACAGAAATGGAGAAAAATCAGATTACAGAAAATCTAAAGGAGGAAATTACATAAAAATGACAGTTTCAACAGAGCTGGTTGAAAATTGCATCACAACTCTTTAAATGCATACACATGCAAACCCTTCTGATTCTAAATGATATACCAAAAGCATTCACTATTCTAATGTCACAGCCATTGCAGGTTTTTGCAGGTTTTTAATGGAAAGAACAAAGCAGTTCCACATATTAGTGAAAATTCTTTTGCTAAATTCTCCAAGCTATGACAAGATATGTTTCTCTTTCCTTTTATTCATTAACACAACTTCATTTTTTCTCTAGAAATAAAATTTGCAGTTCACATATTTTTGCAAAAAGATTTTTTTGAGATATATTTTATTGTGTCTAGCAATTTGTTTTAACAAAACAAAGGCATGAAGTATTGTAGAACCAATATTGAGCAAAAGGAAGACAGCAAACAATATTCAGCAGGGTATTGTTATCTGTTAGCTCATGACACAGTCTGTGACTCATGATGCAAATGTTGATGAAAAAGGCTTCTAGTTTGTTCAAATTAACTCTATTTGCTGCTTTAAATTATTTTAAACTGCTATATGCCCCAGGAGGTAAGTACAAATCTCACCAGGAAATCTCTCCTTCCCCTGCCCTCTTCCTCCTGAGTTGTTATCCTTGCAGGACCTTTCTAGAAAGAAGAATGGAGGAAATAGATCCTTTAATTTAATAAATTAATTATTTATATTTCATTCATTGTACAGACCAAAATATCATATATCTGTGCTGATCTGTGTATTTGATCAATTATTACTTCAGTCTTCCAAAAAGAAAACACAAAATTGCACCATACTATGAAAACCTAATCGTCTTCTAAGCAAAGTTTTAAACTAGGATATAAAAATTCCTGGATACACCAACAAAAACACCTTCTTGAAAGCTCAGTCTCCCTGCTGTCTGGATGCTTCTGTGTTTGCATCTCATTTGTTTCCATTAGTAGCTAACTTCCTTTCATTGAGATAACTAGTCCTGGACATCTGATCTGATGTCAGACAGAAAGGGAACAAAACTTGGTAGGACTTGCTATTGAAAAAAACAAGGCGCATGTGAAATGAAAGAGCATCAGAGCTGGCCAAAAGAAACAAAGCATTTGGATACAGCATGGTTAACGAGAGCAGTGATACGTTCACTTGTGCCACTTGATGAAAAGTCTGCTCATATCTACAGTGATATGAGCTGGAGGATCATATTTAGCACTGTTTCTGGGAGTACTCTCATTCAGCATATATTGTAATGGATATTTGTGATGTCTAATTACATTGAGGAGGTATGCACAGGAGGCACACATAAGCACACACATAACACTGAAATGGAAAATCTAGCTATTAAAGAAGAAAAATTATTTTGAGACAGCTCATGGGCAGAGCAGCTTAAAGTTGCTGCAAGCTTCAGAAACAGAACTCACAGCTGGAAAAGTGAGATGGAGAAAGAAAACATATTTGTTATTCTGTTTCATGCTCGACAGTGTTTGTTCAGGATTAATCATTCAGTCATATTTGGTCTGAATATTCAAACCGTAGTATGTCCTCAATTTTGAACTTCCAGACTGGCAGTTGCATGGTATAGAAATTCACTTAGAATTATAAAAGCCACTTGAGTGAGCTATTTCTTTCTGCTAATAATTCCAATGAGGTTTTGTTTGTTTTCCCATGTTTTATTTCCTTCAAAAAAGTGCTGGAAAGGGCAGCTTGTCTGCAGAAATGTTTGTGGGACTGCAGCATTATGGGGGAGAGATAGTGAAGGGCATGACTTAGTTGAGTCTGCTGAAGGAATGAAAGATGCTCCATGAACTGTGACTGCCCACGTACCAAATGCTACAGTTGATGCACCTAAAAAGTTCATTTTCCTTCTAGAGATAGATTGTGCAAAAGGCTGTGGGCTAAGTTGTCCAATGTAACAAATGTCAGCTCACAATCTCAATGCTGGTTCAGGCTGTTACATAAAATTGTCAATCAGATTGGCAAAAGTTTGAGATGAAAATAACATACATGCAAAATGGAATGCTCAGACTGAAAGAATTACAATAAATTGTAGTGACAGGACTAGGGGGTAACAGGTTAAAACTTAAACAGGGGAGATTTAGATTGGATATAAGGAAGGAAGGATATATCCTTCCTTATAAGGAAGAAATTCTTTACTGGTAGGGTGGTGAGGTACTGGAATGGGTTGGCCAGGGAGGTTGTGAATGCTCCATCCCTGGCAGTGTTCAAGGCCAAGTTGGACGAAGCCTTGGGTGACATGGTTTAGTGTGAGGCGTCCCTGCCCATGGCAGGGGGGTTGGAACTAGATAATCTTAAGGTCCTTTCCAACCCTAACTATTCTATGATTCTAAACTGACTTGTAGGCTACTTGTCAGAACACCGTATAGTAATGGAAGAATCTGAAATACCTCTGTAAAAGATGTTTATAGTAATATTTGCAAAAAGTGTTTGATTTACTGATGTTCATGAGAGTGGAATGTCACTTTTCAGGTAGTGTTGATTGAAGAGTTTCCAAAGGGGTGGCAATTTCATTTCTATTGTTTCAAGACCATGACATCCTGTGATTTCAGGGTTGGACATATCTCTGTTAGCTTTGCTCTCCATATGTGATCAGGCATACTGAGTGGATCAGGCTGGAAAAGTAAGTATTTAATGAGATTTAGCTAATTCCTAAATAACACCACCTATTAGAACAGGGTTCCTATTATTCCTCCTTCTTTCATGAATATTTTTCTTTCTTGAAATTGTTTCTTCACTTTTCTATAATTTTGCCTTCCAGCTAGCAGAATTCTGGCTCAGCTTGCCAAGGACACTCTACTTTTTGCAACATTATCAAGAACTACGTTGTCTTGAGCACTCTGATCCTGTCACACATTTGACAGATCTCAGGATAGCTGATGAGCCCACCCACAAGCCTTTTCGTGATATAATTATGAAACAGAACCCAACAGCTGGTCACAGTTTTCAATATAAATAACTAATCTAGGAGGGACAGCCAAATGATCAAGCTTTCTGCAATGTTATAATGTACAATGCCATCTGATTCCTTAAGACTCTCAGGTTAACAGGCTCACTGCATCAGCAGGATGCCTGTGCTTCCTACTTGGACAATTTCCTAGTGCCTCTCTCCTGTTCTTCACCAGCTGCCCAGCTAGTAAGTGGCCATATTACCCATTTCCTCAGACTGGTTGGCCCTGGATTTTCCAGCTGCCTTGACTTCCTGGATGCTTATGTTTCGGAGCTTCCACAGAGACTGCCTGTTTGGAGAACAATCATCCCAGTTGTCCACCTCACAAGCCAGCCTAGAAATTGAAAGGTGCATGGAAACAGGACAATCATTTAATTGGTGTACCCATTTAATAAAGAGACAGGTGACTGCCCAATGAACAGGAAGTCAATGTCCATGAAAACATTTTTAATGGTTTTCATTCCTTGCCCATGGTTACATTTGGGTTTGAGTATGTGAATTCTGATGAGCTTGATAGTCTATTTACCAGCCTGGTAACAGTGCATATGTACTCAGGTCACCCACAGAAATAACCTTATGTATAAAAGAGAAAGAATCTAATGCAAAAGTGTCATTCACTCATAGAGAGAAAAACCATTTTAGAAAGGAACTGGTTTGAGATTGCACAGCAGAGTAATGCATTATGGCATTCCTTTCCTTTTTCATGCTGAAGGATTTGTTTGTATGGGATTTTTTCTCTGAAATTTAAATTAACTTGTATCTAACAATAAAAAACCTTAGCAATGTATTAGTTATTTACAAAAGTGAATTTTCTGCTTATCTGCATATTCTACTTGCAGTTTTTGAAAATTTTATCTCATCCATGCAGACTTTGACTCTTGTTCTAACAGAATAACTAAGGAGTAGATTATTATCCTCTCTATGGTCCTGTATTGATCAGCTGTAGGACACCTGACAGCAGGTTTCACAAATATTAGCTGATAGACAGACAACAGAATCACTCCAGGCTTTGAATTCTGCTTTGGTTTGATGTCAGGTTTGACTGTTTCAGCATACTTTTTCAGTTGTGGTCCTCTTTTTTTCCCCTCCAGCTCACCTCACTGTTGCATGAGCATCTTTTTGCAGGCTTCTTATCACAATCCCAGTATCTCTGCCAGAAAATGCTTTTTTTTAAATGGTTTAATCTCCCATTCCAACCTCAGCCTGCCCTACCCTCCTCTCTTACAGCTCTTCGCACCATTCCAATCTGCCTTTTATCAGTCTCTATGGTCAATCATGTCAAATTTGTCCCTATATCCTCTCTTACATTCCACTTTCTGTTGAAATTTTCCTCACCTGGTTCCAAACCATAGGTTTTTCTCACCCTTCCTCCCCAATTCCTTGGCTGAGTCCATTTGTCTAGGTATTCAGGTTCACCGCATGCTTTAACTCTTAATCTAATTTGCATGCCATGCTTCTTTATCTTCCTGTCCCATTTCATCAGTCTCTTCTCCAATATTCTAGCCAATCCTGGTGTTCCCAGGGTCCAGCAGTGACCTTATTAGGCAGCCGCTGTCTGTTTCTGGGCACCTGATTCCATTTCAGACTCTCCCACCAGTTGCATTTCCATTCATTTTACCTTTTCAGGTTCAGCTCTGGGGCTCCCAACGCAAAAAGGATATGGATCTGCTCAAGTGAGCTCAGAGGTTATGAAGATGATTAGAGGGCTGGAGTACCTCTCTTAAGAAGACAGGAAGAGAGAGCTGGACTTATTAAGCCTGAAAATCAGAAGGTTCCACTGAGACCTTATAGCAGTTTTCCAGTATCTATAGGGGACCTACAAGAAAGTTGGAGAGGGAATTTCTTACAAGGGCATGTAGTGACAGGACAAGTGAGAAATGGCTTTAAGGTGAAAGAAAGGAGATTTACGTTAGACATTAGGAAGAAATTCTTCACTATGAGGATGGTGGGCTGTGGCAGTTTGCCCAAAGAAGTTTTGGCTGCCCCATCCCTGGAAGTGTTCAAGGCCAGGTTGGACAGGGCTTTGATGAACTTGGTGTACTGGAAGGTGTCCCCGTCTGGGGTAGGGGGATTGGAACTGGATGATCTTTAAGGTCCCTTTCAACTCAAACCATTCTATGATTTTCTAGCTTCCAGTTCTTCAGATAAACAAGGCACAAAATGCTTCAAGATACAAGAAAATCTTACAGCAATCTTTCTCTAACCAATCATTCCCCATATTCTTTTGGTCTTCTGACTCAAGAAGTAGCCCTTAAAGCCTCAGTGTGCTGTGTTCTGCTAACAGTTCCTGAAAACAATGGCAAGTATTTGCAAATTATTCTGACCAGATATCAAAGGAACCGTTTGCAGACCTGGAGATCTTAGACTGTGCAAGGCTACAGTATATTTTTTGCTATGAACACTCAGAGCTACAGTGTTCTGAACAAAGGTTGGCCTGCACCATAGATCTCAAAGACCTTCAAAACAAGACTACTTAGAGTCATGACAGATACTGTCTGGAACAATTTTCTATCTTCTTATATTGCCTGTCAGTTGTATTTTCTAAAAATCTGTCCTGCATATCAGCATATAGTTATTAAGAATGAAGAAAACAGAGAGATAAAGACAGAATATAAAGTAGGTTTAATGTTTACATAGTTAAATCTTTTCCTCAATCGAAAAAAATGAAGTAAACTACGGCAAAAACATCCTTCTGGTGAACACAAAATTATTCTGCAATATTTCTTGCAAAAGAAGTAGTCTGATGTTGAAAAAATGACATTTTTTTCCAGTCCAATTTCTAGGCAATTAAAATGCCTCTAATAATTCCTGGGAGAAAGCACCAATATTTTCACATGGTTAACCACACTGTAATATGTAGGAGAATGACGGAAGGTTGTATTAGGTATATAAAGGTGGATTTACACCTAATTCAAATGTATCTAACTTTCTTATATGCTACCTGCAGTAGTATATACTACTACAGTAGTGTTCAAAACATCTACTTAGAAGTGCTGAATTAATTAAAATACAACAACAAGAAAAAGCAGCCTCTAGAACCCCCATGGCACTTGTGCAAAATTACAATTGTTGAATTCGTTTTGTTTGCCAGTATCAGTAGTCAGTTGCCTTATTCCACTCTTATTTGTTCCAAAACTTGTCACATACACTGGAGTTGTCTACCTAGTTTCAAAACACTTCTTCCAGAGTTCACGAATGTTATGTGTGTGACAGTGCAATTTGCAAACAGATGTGTGTGTATGCATATATGAATTTCATAAAAGCTTCTCCTGCCTCTTGACTGATAATGTTTTTGAAAAATGACATGCAACCACTTGAAAAATATGGGTCTGCTTATTTTCTCTGAACATCTCACTTTTGCAGTGTCACAGAAACAAACTAATCTCCCAGTGGATAAAAGATATTTCGTAACTGTGAGATGTTTGAAGGCATTGTTGCAGTACTATGTATATGTCTATGTGCTTTGGTTTTCCATAAAAGTCAAATACTCCTTGCTACATATACTTGTTTAAAGCTTAGTATTTTATTTAATACATACATACATACATGTGGGGCCCTAATGGAAACACAGATCTGGAGGTACAACATAGGCATTGAAACTGGTATAAGTCTTCTTAGCTCTGTTTTCTATATGACCTACTGTTAAAGTTTATTTTTTTACTTGTGTTGATTTTAAAAGAAGGTTTCTGGATACAAGGCAGACTCTTTTGCTCTTACCCGTGTAGAACAGAGACGTAAAAAGAGATATGATGAACATGGCCTACTTGGTACAGTTCCATTTCCTGGAAACAGTCAAAAAATATTGACTTTTTTTGTGATACAGAACACAAACAGATGTTCAAATCCTGAGAACTGTGGAATAAAATCCAGCTTGCACAGTCCATTTATTTTCTTCGGAAAACTGATTTTTTTTGCCTTCATATCTGTTCATTTTGTCTTGTTCTTTGTTAATCACACATGAAACTACTGAATGAACTCTGACTACAGCTCAGAGAATTTATGTCTATTGCAGACAACATATTTAAACAAACAGTCAATTTCAACATTTAAATCAAAATGCATAAAATAAAGTTAAAAATGCATTGTCATCATGGTTTGAGAGAGCCTTTATCATTTCAAGTTGTAATTAATTCTAATGAAGAACATTTGGCCTGATCAAATAACTTGAAATGGATTCAGGTATATCATTATTTGGAACTGAAGCTTAGTGCTAAAAATTACAGAATTATGAAATAAGTCATTTAAGTAACTCTGCACATGAGGTGGTAATTTGAGAAAATTTCCATGCACAGAAGTAATTTCAGTACAAAGGTAGAACAAAATTTAAAGTTCATAATCCAAATTCAGCTGAATATATATATTCATCCTTGATTCATCAACTATACCATAAGCTTGCTCAAAATGACCACTGTTGCACTTAAGTTTTGTTTTAAAAATATCATATGCAATGATATTGTTATATATAAATATATATATGATATTTTTATAATACAATGAAACCCCTCATGTGGAAAAGCAGACTTCTGTTCATCATCTGAACCCATCAATTTATTACCTTTGGGAAAGAATGATTTCATTTTTAATAAATGCTTTCTGGTAGCTTCCGAATCTAAATATTTTAAAGATGTATGATGAGGTTTTACATCATAGGTTTTTTAGACCTCAGGACAAAAATGATATTATAGACACTGCCAATTTTACTGAAGATAATGGATTGAAACATTTACTTTGCTTTATCTGCATATACCTTGCCTTGTATTTCCATGTGCACACAATAAAGATACCCTCAAATACTGAGGTTAGGTAATAGAAAGTCTTATCTGAGACCATGGACAGTATTTAAATATTATGAGGTTGTGTGTTATGATAATGAAATTAAGCCAAGAGACAAACAGAGATACTGTTTCTCTTACCTCCCTCTATCTCTGTGCCAGATTAGGGAGTGCCATTAAAGATGATCACGATCGTTAAGGACAGCCAAAAGCAGCAATCCATATTATTACTGCTGAAGTTCTTCCTTCAGACTATTACATTATATCATCTGCAAGTTCCTAAACTTCAAAATCAAAAGTTGTGGCACAAGGCTAGCAGAGCAAGGCAGTGTAGTAGTGAAGAGTCTGGCAAGATATCAGGTAATGAAAGAAGTCTTTATCAGTAAGGGTCATCTTCTATTAAAAAAAATCCAACCTTTCAGACATCGTATCTCTTCCTGAGATTTTTACATCATGCAATTTCACTATTTGTTTGCTTTATTTCACCAGATGCTTTTCATGCCCAAACCTTTATCTTTCCATAAAGCTATAGTGGCAGCAGATTTCCAAAGTATTTCAAAAGCAGTCATTGGTTTCAAAATAGCATATTAAGCTTTCTCACATGATGCATCATTAGTGTACAAAACAGAGGGGAAAGTGAGGGATAAGATACTAAAAACACATGGTATAGATGCCCAGTTTGGCATGTAAGAACCACCTAACTTGGAAAGTCTGAAGAGATCTTAGTCATCTAGGAGTCTGATGACCTTGATCCTTACCTGCTGCCATAGTCTTGGAGGAATCAATAATGGGACAGACTGAAACCAAAATGTCAGTGGCAAACATCAGTGATCAACTCTTAAAGAATAATGTTAGTAATAAACTAAGGAGGAATATAGGTGCTATTACTCTGTACCAGAGATGACTGTCTAATCCAGTGTTAAACTCTTACTGGTACTAGGCAAAAGACTCCACATGAATTAGACATAAAGTTACATATTCTCACTAACAGCATGACATTCTCATAAAACTGTGGATGTCTTATGACTGTTTTCTGTTTCTCAGTGTGCGGCTTTCATTTCCTTCTGGTATTCTTTTCTTATTAAAATAAAAAAAAAAATCTTTTAAGCTGTCATTTACATTCAGTGGCTACATCTATAAATAAGCTCAAATGTTAAAGGAAAAGCAAAGCATATCATATTTTCAGATTTTACAGTTGTTATTAGCAAAAGAAAAAAAAATGCTATATTACCATCCCTTTGCCAGACCTTAGAAGCCATAAATTTGTTGCTTCAGAAAAACTATGCTGATTGTACTTTTTCCCTTCTCCCCTACCTTACATATAGCAGCTTTGAGGTAAGGAGAGTTCTTTGTGTCATGCACTTGGGAATACCTGTCTTTCAGTGAAGTAACTCACCTCTCACTGACACCATCCAAGTGCACGAAGCATGAAGAAAGTAAGGATTTGCCACTCTCTTTCAGCAAAGGACAGTTTCAGCTTAATTGAACATCTTGTAGGTATCATTACCCATATTAGAAGCTTCTTCTGCAAAGCTTTCATTTTAACATAGTAATTCAGAGGTAATTATAAAACATAGAACATCATCATATATAAGAAACCTAGAAGTCAAGATGTCAGCAAAAAAAACCCCAAACCCTTAAACCCCAAAAGAAAGAACAAAATAAGAATAAATTATTCACAGCTACTGTTGAAGCTGCATTGCCTCTGATCCAAACCTATTCCAGGGAAATTTTGTTTCAAAACTGTAATGAGTAAGAGCCCTGAGGCAGGCAGGAGCACTGTGGGGCAGCAAGAAGAGCAGAGATGTGTCATGGGTGCAGTGTACTACAGCAGGATCAAACCCTAATGATGTTGCATTCAGTTTCAATTGCAGTGCTGTTTGATATCAGTGTATTGTTCATCACTATTTTAAATCTGGTAGTAATGGGGTTTTACTTTTTATCAAGAGTTTCCAATTTCCTTGTTTCATGTATCTTTTTTTTTTCGACAATGCATCTTACAACTTGGGTCAGAGTTTTTAATTTTTTGTTTCTATAAATCTATTCTATTTACAGGCATTGACTGTGAAATTCTTATTGTCATGGTTTAAGCCCAGCCAGTAACTCAGAACCATGCAGCCATTTGCTCAGAACTCTTTTTCCCCCTCCACTCTTGGTGGGATGCAGAGGAGAATGAAAAGAATGTAAACCCCACTGGTTGAGATAAGAACAGTCCAAGAACTTAAGTACAATACAGAACTAATGTTACTACGACCGGTATTACTAATAAGGTAAATAGGAAGTGTAGAGAATATGAAACTAAAAAGAGAAAAGAAAAAAGAACAACACAAGTGATACACAATGCAATTGCTTGCCGCCAGTTGACTGATAACCAGCCTGATCCGAGCAGCAATCTGCCCTTCTATGTAACTGACACCAGTTTATATCCTAGGTATGATGTGCTGTGGTATTGAATATCCCTTTGGCTACTTTGGGTAAGGTGTTCTATGTCAACTTCCTCCCAGCTTCCTGCACCTCTCCTCACTGGCAGAGCATGAGAGACTGAAAAGTCCTTGATAAGAGTAATCATTACTTAGCAAAAACTAAAAACATTGGTATGTTATCAACACTGTTCTCAGACTAAAGGCAACACTTACTGATATCAGTAGTCAAAGGGAAGCTGACAGAAAGAAGTAAGCTAGACAACAAAAGTCAATAAACTTTTGTTGCTAGGAGGACAGGCAGCAGCATAGATTTGACTAATTCTAATAAATGTGTATTAGAATTTTTATGTAGAAGTCTATATACCTCTGCATATTTAGAGATTTTAACTACTCTTTGCCTCCAATGATATTGCTTTTTTATGTTTTTGACCAGATGAAAGTTTGTCTATTATAGCAGTGCTCTTCAATACACAGACACCTGCTTTCTGCTGGGACTAAGTGAAGCAAAAGGAGACATTCTCTCCCAGAGGAATTCTCAGTTGATGACTTGCTGCTGAATTGCAACACTTATAACAACAACAGATTGTGATACAAAGTGGATGCCTGCAGATTTGTCCCTGTAACATTTTTTGTTTCATCTTTTGTTTTTTTGTTTTCTTTTATTTTACATCTTAGGTATATTCTGATCATAGTTTCAATAAAGCTCATTTTATTGTGACTTCCATAAAAATATCTCAATTTTCTTGAAATCCATGTGACAATGTTCTTGTTAGGAGTAAGATTTTTAAAGCCACCTTTTAAGTATGCATGTACAGTACCTAGCGTATGCCCTTATTCCATTAAACATGCATACCATATATTTTTCTTTTCCACTGTGAATCAATGTTAAAAAAGTCATTCTATTTTCTCCCATTTTCATTTCAATGTATAGTTTAATTGAGAGTTAATGTTCCAATCATTCAATGATGAATAAACACAGACTGATTAAATTAATGTTTAAGAAAAAATAAAAATAGGAAAAAATGCAATAGCTCTTGGTTTTGGAACTGAGAGCATCCCCTATATCATTAGTGCACTTGCACTAATCAGGAAATTTTCATGCAAAATGTTAACTCCCTTACAGAGGAATTTTGGCAGTAAAGGTTTCACAGGTTTAGGAAAGACTTGATCAAACCAGAGTGAGAACAAGAGCTCTGTACTTGCTTTCTGAATAGCCAATATTTCAGTTATTACAACATTCATCTGAGACATGTTCAAATCTTTGCTCCATCACCTCAGACGAGGATCCAGGTGAGCCTTCTCATCACTGTTACTCAGGTGCACTTCCCTGCTTTAAACATCCTGGTTTCAGCCTAACATTGAATATACCTTTTTCTTGGAAAAGGAAGAAAGAACTTAATTTTGTGTACATTGTTATGTTATGTGAGAGGGTTATTTGGAAATGCAGAAGACAAGGTACCTCTTGGGATAGAATGACCATAGAAGTAGATACCAATACCCAAGTGTTATGAAACAAAATAATTCTCATGTCAACTAGCCTTGAATGGTTAAATTTCACCTGGATTTACACCAGTGCAGATGAATTGAATGCAGATAGGTTATATTAATATCATTAAGTAAAGGTCTTACATATGCAACAAAAATCTGTATGCAAAAAATACACTGCACTTTGGAAAAAAACAATTAAATGATCTTTTTATGATGCCAATTTGGTAGCGTAATACAGTAAATTCTTTATCACATCATTTTTTTTTTTTTACCAGTTGTCGTGGTTTGAACCAAGTCCCCCAACTCCCTGAGAGTTAGGAAGGAGAATCCAAAGAATGTAGCCCCCACGGACTGATATAAGAACGGTTTAATTGCTAAGGCATAACACAAAACCCCTACTGCCATTTACTACTACAAATTATAATGATACAGCAAACAGCAAGTGAAAAGAATACAACACCCCACCAGCCACCAACACATAACACACTCCACCCTGCCCGGCCGAGCACCATGTGCTCCCTCCTCCATTTTCTGCCAGAGCTCCCCCCCTCCAGCCCTCTCTCTCCCAGTATCCATCCTGGGCATCACGTGCTATGGTATGGAATACCTCATTGCCTAGCCTGGGTCAGGTGTCCTGTCTCTCCTTCCTCCCGGACTCCCCTCCTCCACCTGGCTGGAAAAAATCTTGAACAAAAACACCCTCAAAACATGCTCAAACCATGACATCAGCTTAAGATATCATGATATAAATCTTCCGCAAGTTGAAACAAATAAATAATCACTGAGATATTTGGGTTTTTTTTTTTCCCATCATAGTCAAAGGGAGCTAATCACTATGTCTCCTTTCACAGGGTCAGCGTTGTGTGGGTAGTACCTTAGAAAATGTTTTTGAGATACAATAAATATCACCTCACATATATCTGCAAGCATTCTTCAGTTGTGTTTGATTTTGCCAATTACTGTCATAACAGAAATATTGCTACAACATAATTTCCTAAGCACATTATTGGAGTGATTATTGCAGAAAGTACAGATATTCAAACCTACCTAAATCCATCTTTATAAGCACATAAACAGAAGCTTACTAAATAGCCTATTTTGTCACACATTGTTACACACTTCTGGATGAAAAAGACTTTTGCTTTTTCTTTTTTTTTCCCCTTTGCTGAGTCTGATATCCTAAATACCAAACTGGATATATGTAACCTTTGTAGATACAACACCTTGCTCTTTCATGATCTCATTTCTGACTTTTGCAAGATATTGATTTTATGTCATAATGCAATGATGAGCCCCTTCTCTAGATGGCTGTTTGTTACAGAAAATGGTCCAGTGTTTATGCCATGGCTTCTTTGTCCTAGCCTGAAAATTTATTTATGGCTGCACAATTAAATCAGCTTTATTCCTTCATCTCTCCCTTCGCTTACTGTAGACACAGAAAGAGAGTAGGACTGTGCATTTTCATTTGGAGTTGTAACTACCACAACAAAGTCAATAGAATTCTCAACCTCTGCTCTTTCGTGCTTTCTCTAGTCATTTGTACCTCAGTGTCTCTGCACATTCTGAAGATCATGTGCACACTTTACAGGACTGACATTTAATAGCTGACAGAATAGATAAAATAAGGTAGCTGATCCAGAGTAGAGGGAAATTAAATACTACTGAGTTATTTTATTGAAATTTCAGTTCTACTGAATTTATAGTTGTAGGCAGGAGTGGAATTTCAAAAATGCAATTTCAGTGTACTTTTATGGAGTTTCTTACTTGACTACTGAAAGCTGTAATTGTCAAAATAAAATTCTGGTATGAGGTGCCAGTATAGCATATTTTATGTGAGCGTAATAAGATATGTTTTACAAATAAACTCTACTAGGATCAGGCAGATTAATCCAGTGCTACCTAATAGCATTCGGGTATTCACAACAAGCTCTGCATGTATCTAGTAATATTTTTTAATGTGTAATTAATACATATCTTATTTTACAATGAAGTACAATTTTTTTGTTCATTGGATTTTGATTTTACAGATTTATATGGGAAGATACTGGCTGATTCCTTAAACAGAAACTACTTAACAAAAATGCAGCTTATGCTCTTTAGCCAAGTACATTGCAAACAATACTGCCCCCCTAGACTTGTTTTCAGGATGCTGTGAAATAACTCATGGAAGTCTCAGACAACTAGAAATTCAAAACCTCACAGAAGGTGCCAAATGAATTGTTGGAGTAGGTTTCTTGACTGTAAGATGCAGGTGGCGGGAACCTGCTTTCTTCTGTCTCTTTCACAGGGAAGAACACGATTTCAGCAGTTAATAACTGAACTGAAACAATTCCTTTGAAAATGATGGACATGTGAAAGTTGGTCTTTAAACGGTTATTTAGACAGAATCTGGACTCCTTCAAACATAAAGAATTCTCACATTTCAGTAGTAAAGGGCAAAGAAGACATGCATAATTAGATGGGAAAATCAAGATTAATTAGTATGACAAGATGTCTCCCAATCCATACTGCTTGCTTTTGCATCCTACAGTCTTTCTTTAAAAGACACTTTTTGTCATCACCAGTCTTCAAAAAATATTGCTGTTACTTGAAATCTGCATGGCTTACATGACTTAGTAAGGTAGGAAAGATGGAGGTAGAGCAAGGATGCAGTAATTTAATCTTTCTATAGTGTCTGAAAGGTCTCGGCTTTTTCAGAATAGTTACAAAATCATGCAGGAAATAAGTATACTGTATACCAGTGAGCATTCTTCAGGCTTAGATCAAAGACTTTGAATTTTGATATGTTAAAATATGCACTGCTTGAATGTACATGGCTTGCCAGAACAGTTCTCCTGACCACTTTTGTTTTCAAAATTCATGGCTGGAAAATTTTGGCTGGTATATATTTTTCACTTTTTTTTTTTTTAGGACATTAACAAAAAGACTGAATGGCAGTGGGCCAACCTGTATCAACCCGGGAGGAAGCAAATTTTCATTTGAATCAGAAGATTTTCTATTAGCCATATCTTTTGATGTGCATAACTTAGCCTGTCCTTACTTCAATTAGTGCGTACCACATCAATTTTATATAGTATTATGAATTACATGAATCATAGAGCTACAAAGCCTCATATATCTCAGGAGATTATTTTACCAATTCAATTTTCTTTGTCAGCATAGGCTTTAAGTTCAATTCTTAAATAAACTATACTTGAACAAAATTAATTTCTTCAAAATTAATTGATATTAATGTTACCCTTGTATCACTTTTTTGTATTTAGATAAGGGAATCCTGCACAACCCACAGGAGATTGTGTCCAGGTGTGATGTCAGAGCTACTGACCTACTGATATTTGAATCTTGCAGTTTTTCTCTATCAATATTGACACAATATTTTTTACATCTTCCCTAACTGTTCTTTCATCCTTAGTTAAAAATAAAAACAGTGACTCAGGGAGCTCCGTAGCAAACTTTTGAAAAGTTTCTGAATTTTGGGGTTTTTTTCCTTCACATTTAAGCATAGTTCTATTTAGGAGATAATGATTAACTTTCTCCACAGTTATTGCTGAATGAAAACACATTTTATCTTGCAGCAAGATGTGTAGAATGTTTGCAGCAGGAAGAATTAGGATAATTATTTTTATTTGCAGTTCCTTTGTTAAAGAGTCCAATGTTTTTGCAAATAAATGTAACTGTGGCTCAACTCATCAGCACATAAGCCTACTTCCTGAAAGTCCTTTCTTCTCCAGTAATATTCAGGTGGTCTCTGCCAAAATTAGTAATACCTGCTGTCCTATAAACACCAAGTACATTTTTGCCAAAAGAAAATGGGGGGGGGGGAATGAGAAAAGAAGAATGAGAAAACTCTCTCTTCATATGAATATGAGTGTTCCAAACAAATTCCAAGTAACAGCTGTCCAGTTAGCTAATGGCCCAAAGTCTCACATCAGTTCAGCACAATACCCTCTCTTCTGAAGTTCTGCTCACTCTTCTAGTGAGAATCCCAGCAGTCACAAGTTTTCTGCTGTTGGTCTTTTGCAGTCTAGATTCCCACTGTATCAAGTGCACAGTCTTGCGTTGGAGACTTAAAGGAAAATGGAGCCTTGAGCAGATCTGGACAGCTCTGGCTGAGCCTTTCTGTCTCTTGTGACTGAAATTCTGCTTTCAGTCAGAGTCTGAATTATTCTGCTAGTGAGTTTCATGGGGCTCATTCCCTCTGCAATGTGTTTTTCACAGTACCCTTGGCTTTATTACAAGCATAGTGGTATCAACCTCTCATTTTTGCCTAAGAGAGAGAACAGGATTTAATTCTGTAAGTTTTTAAAACTGATTTTTTTTTTGTCTAGATTTCTTTCATCTAGAGCAAAATCTACATTTTGCATTCCTGAACTAGACTGAGAATTCTCTGGTATCAGAAATTTGCTGGTTATGAGCATGTTTATAAACTATGATGAGATGCTTTCATATGTTTTATTCAGGCTATGGATATTTTTTTCATGGCAACTATTTTTCTTGACAGTCCTACAATCCTACAGTAATACAAAATAAAGTTTACTGTCTTTAGGGAAGAAATTTGAGAGTGAGGTCATCTACTTATCACCTTAATTTTACTAAAAATCGTTTAAACTCTCTAATATACACTACAGAGTGGAAGGGGTAGGAGGTTTCTCAGCTCATCTCATACTTGTAATTCGTTTTCTAAAATTTTTCCAAGCTTTCCAAATGTCTTTAAAACCTAAATATTTACTTTGAACATATATGTTCCAGTACAGATTTCAGTAATGCTGTATAAAATAGTAATGTCTCCACATCAGTTATATCCAATATGCACCATGCGTTTTTGTTTCTCTGAGGTCTAGTTCTCATATGCTCCCCTCCTGTCAGTCTTATTACTTAGACCATAATTATTTTTTTTATTAAAAAAGAAGACATTTAAAGCATAGTGACATCTTAAGAGACTGTATATAATTACAAAAAACACATCAGGATCTTAACCTGCAAAACAACCCAAACAAAAAAAATTAATCATATAGTTTCAAATGGCTGTATAGTCATAGTGTAAACACTGACTTCTCATAATTTTTTTCTCAGATACTGAAAAATGGTATCATAAAGGAAACCTGACTCTAAACACATTATCCACTTGATTTCATTAACACAAGCTAAAATCAGAATCTTTTCAGGAACAATATTTATGATAGTATTCTCCAGAGAAGAACAATTTTAGCACCTAGTATGAAAAGAATACTGTAATGTATATTCTCATTGTCATCCTCACATCTCCCCTCTACTCACTATCTAAAATGCCTCTTGCTCCCACCCACATTTCTCCAAAATGTATAACTAACAGGTGCAGAAAAAGTATTTCTTACACAACATGATACATTGTTCTTGTTCTTGGACAGGACTGTAGACTGTCTCCCCAATAAAATACAATACCATCTACCAAAGTTTCATTATAATAGCACAGAAAATTCTAAGTTATAGAGATATTTCCACATGGAAGTGATTTATTGAGGTTTTCCCTTAAAAAAACACATGTGGTATAAGGCCTCAGAATTTGTGACGTCTGTTACTAATGCAGCATATGTTGTACTAGGACTACTTGAGATGTTATATTAGGATCATAATGTTTACCGATTAATAGAAATACATTATGTCTGCTCATGTGCCCTTACATACCCTCACAGGAATGCAGTTGGAGATATCTACAGGGATTCTACTGTTACACAAGTTACTACATTAATTGGGCCATGCCTAGCTGTTGCACCAGCTCCTGAAATGACATGCTATATGACATCATTATTTTACAGTCGGCGTTACATGAATAGACTATGTAAACTTTGCAGAAGTGTTTATTAATAAGACAATTTGGATGATACCACGTCAGGTTTAACAGAACCTTGTCCCTTTCTCAGTTATACAGTTCCTCACCTTTTCCTCATAATTTTTTTCTCCTAAGGAGTCAGGAGTCATCAGAAAGAAAAACAGAAGTAAGAACTTTATATCACAGAAGCATCCTTTGCCTGAGATTCTGAATTCAGAAGAACATCTGCTAGTCCCTGTTAAGTCATCCATCCAAGTTTGCTGGCTTTTTTTTAACAGGTTTCCATATCAGACTAGTTCCTTTTCCCTAGTTTCTTTAACTGACAGAGCACCACAGGTGCAACCATCTTGGTACACTTTGAGAATGTGCCGAGAAGCATAAAATCAAACAAATGAGGATGCTGAAAAAAAAAAAAAAACAAACCCAACCAACCAACCCACAAATAAGAAAATTCAGGGGAAGGAGAAGTACAGATAAAGAGCTGAGAGTAGGGAAAGAAAAGGAAAATATTGACAAAGAACTGGAGAGAAGAAGAAGGAAAACTAAAGGCAAACAAAAAAAATAATAGAAAGGAAAAAATGAAGTGAAACAATATGAAGGAAGGAAACAGCTCCATGTCAGAGACTCAAGTGAAAAGGACCAAGCTGAAGTGTTGGGATAATCAGGTTGAAATAAGACATTAAAGACAAAAATCTATGTAAGTGCAATAAGAAATCAAGTAGGCTGACAATGAAAAATATAATCGCAAAATGAGAGCTACATCATGTTATGGCATGAGTGGACATGAGGTTTGAAATATACATAACATTGAGAGAAGAAAGGGATTTTTAATCCCGAGTTCACATATATCTAAATCCATTAATAAAATGCTACCTGGTATCTAACACAAGCATGTAGTACAGGCAGACGCATGTGCGTCAAACTTCAGTGGAGCATGAATAAAAGTGATTGCAGCCATTGTAATCTTACTACCACTTCATTTTCTTCAGCTCTTGGTTGAGAGAACAGAATTACTGTGTATGTTATTTTAGTGGCTACACTCATCCTGCTATGCCACTACATTCTTATTGTTTAAAGCAGCTCTTTGATGAGTTAGATATTTCTAGTGTTTCCCCCGTTAAGGTTTTTATTAAGTGGCACAATAAAGTAGCAAGAAAAATCCATATCAAAAGAACCTCCATTTTTAATGGTTTACTGCTTCTGCTCTATTTTTTTACCGCTATTTTGTTCAACAGGAGACTAAGATTCTTGAAATCTTTTGTGAAATGAACATCTTACCAGAGAGATTGCTCCTTGAAGTGAACTCATCTGAAATAAATTCCATCATGCACTGCCCTTCATACCGATACAGCTGGAGCCTGAATACCCCCTTGCATATCTGATTCCTGTTCTTACATTACAGGTATTTTAATTTTCTGATTATTCCCTCACTCTTCCCAAGCACTCACTTTCATACTATCCCACTTCCACTATTTGTGCTGGTCAACTGATCCATTTTCACTTAAGTCCAATATTAGTGCAGGCATCATTCCTTCACAGGTGTTTTTTTTTTTTTCCCCTGCTGCTGCAGACTTGTACACATAATCCAGCATACTGCAAAGCCAGCTATATCACTTCTTGCAACCAAAAACACATTGCAGTTACGTAGGTGTGACACTGGATTTTTTGTAATGTCCTTAAGGTCTTTAGTGTGCTACTTGCTTAAACTGCTTCATGTGTCATATTGGAAGCACCCTAAACCATTCTGTGTAGCTCACACAGTCTTACAGGTTCCTCATTCACCAACCAGAAATTCTGGTGCATTGTGGTTATGGCAATGAAGAAGGAATACATCCCTTTCCAAGCAAATGAAAGCCAGTTATATCAACAGAATCTGTATATGTGGAAATACATGCTCATAGAATGGAAAAGTTCATCTCCCTCCCAAACTAGGATAGACAAGCCCAAATCCAAGTTAAATGGATAATACGTTACTAAAAAGTTGACAAGGTGGATTTCCATAGCTACATGAGTAACCAGCCTGGCAGCAACCAGTGAAGTACCTAACACCACTGTAATGAAAGTTTGTACTTCGATGAGCACTGCAGTATATTAAAATGTGACAAAGCTGGCTGAAATAGTAGCTAACATTGAGATAGTGCAGACTTGAAGCACCTTGAGGACTTTCATGGTGCCCATGTTTTTCTGAAACAATGCACAGAAAACCCCCACATATAGAGGTTACCAGTATTTTCCAGCTGTGAAGTAACTGGGTAAGATCTGTTTCCCCAGAAAGTATGCTACAAGTGGTCTTGTCCATCCTACCTATGGGAGAACTCCCAAGTGAACTACCCCTTGAGCTCTCCATAGTTTTTTTCTCATAAGTACATAGGTAGTTTGGGAGAGCCTGAGTCTTATCTAACATATACGCAAAGTAGATGACCAGAAGACTAGATCTAGGAATGAACCCAGAACTAAATTATTAGGAGAATAAACATGCACCTAAAGATATATCACTACCTTCGTCACACCCTCCATACTTCTTTTCAATTAAACTATGCCCTGAGAATCCACAATTAAGCAGAAGGCTACATTGGTAGTTGCAGGATGGTGGTAGCCTGAGCACCTGGCAAGCTAGAAGCAAGATAGGGCTGCTTACAAAGCTCTTTGTATACCAGTGTGGTCAATACCATGTGGCCAGCACAAAATCTTGGAAATAATTTTCACCAGAAGTGAAAAAACTCCTAGATTAGACACATTGTACAGAAAACTAAAAGAGATATCTGTCATTTCTGGGCACATGCAAGCAATCTCTTAAGTGAGTGTCCACCACCAATATAACTGAAGCAGTATAAGAGGGAATTTCTTATAGTGTTACTGCCATAATTTTTGCATTCTGCCACTTTCTCCTTTCTGCAATTATTGTGTTTAAAGGTAGCATAAAGGATCACCTTTGGTAGTTAAACCACAAAATGTTACAGTCTTTCAAGATCTCAGGCTTTATTTGCAAAAAATATTTAAAGATGAATTCATGTACTCCCAAATCCTGTTCAAATCCTACCTAAATTTCTCTGCTGTTTAAGCCAATGGGGGAAATTAGTCCTTGATGTTTCATTTTGATGGCATCATACATCAAGACATCCCTAAACTGCATTCCACTTACTTGTTCATTGTATGAGGGGGTCAAAACTCCCTTCAGGCTTTTCCAGTCTCTTCTTTAAAAAGTGAGTACAGAAAATTGCAAGTAGCTGTCATAATAAAAACCTTTCATTTCTATAGGCCTGTGTTCCAGTATGCATATGAATGCTATCATACTCACTGTTGGAACATCCCAGCAAAGAAATGTGGATGACCATGACGAAGAATGACAGGTCATGCTCACCTGTGTGTTTCTCACTATGTTACTTTTTTTAATGTAGGTGTCCTCTAGATTGTGAACTTCTTGGGCAGAAACTGTTTTAGTATCACAGCATACATCAGATTTTTTTTAGCACTTTAAAGAATGGTCACATATAATTATAGTCAAACTACAACTATTAAAATGAATTAGTGAAACATTTGTGGATTAACTACCCTCTGGTTTTCATTATTTATTCACGTTGATGCTAATTTTCAAAATTCTTTAATTCACCATAGCTCTCCCTATCATTAATGCAAATTAACAAGCTTCTACTGTAATGCAGATATTACTATCTTCCCTTGCATAAATGTAAACAGTTCTCTAATTAAAACATGCTGCATTTTTTAAAATCAGATTATCAGGTATAATGGAAACAGAAAACATGAACAAAACCCTTGGCTGTTTACAGAAAAGCTAGGAGTACTGAGAATGACAGAGGTCATTCTTTTTATGTTCAGTAAAAATTAATGAAATGAAAGAGAGAAATTTGAGTGAGAAGGTAGGAGTAAATGTTGTCTTTTAGAAACATTGCATTCATATGCATCAACTGAGGATCATTAACAAACCACCAATCCACCTGTAGGCAGATTATACAGCTGTATGTTACATAGACTAATTTAAGTTGTAGAAGTGAAAACCAGAAAATTAATTGAACACTGCCTTATAGCTTTCAAGATAGAATTAATAATTTTTCTTTATTATCAATCTAGATGTTCTTTTCCTATAGCATATTTGTTTTTTTTATTCATGGATGACAAAGATAAGTGTAGTTAGTTACTCAATAGCGGCATTTTAAAATAAGTGTTCAGAGACAAAATTCTATAAGAAAATTAAGATGGGCAATTAAAACATTAATGAACAAGTCTCTTTTTCTTAACCTTCTATTTTTATGTACAATAGTTTTAATTTTCACTGTCTAAATTTCAGATTTATGTGTCACTTAACAGATGTATTTACTTTTATATAAAAATTAAGGTTGCCATGTCACAATATATGGAAGGTACACAATTTTCTGATTGAAAAGTGATATCTAGATCATTCATTCTATCTTTCACTTATATTGCTTTGACTTTTGATGTATTTCTAGTATTTGGGAGAAAAAAAAGTATTGCAAATTCTCACTATTTTCATAATTGGACTTACACTACCACTCCAATTAACTGAGGAGAAGAAATGCAACACAATCATCCCTTAAGAAATTTCACTCATCAGTCATCTTATGCTTTTATGTTAGCTCACTTTCAAATTCATGCTCAAGCCCAAATCTTTCAGTTGTCCAGAATGACTGCTTATTGGATCACGCTTTTGCTTGACTGAAAAGCAAAGTGACTGGATCCTCACAGATATGCTGTCAAGGGGCAGCAGCAGAGGCTGGCTCATGTTCAAGTCCCAGCCTTATAGGCTGTCTGGATGCAACAAGCAAATGACTAGAGTAAAAGGACTTGCCAATACTCCCTTAGATTTGGCCAACCTGACAGTAATAAATCTGTCTTGCTGTTGGAGTTGAGTCCAGGTGATGTGTGACATGCCAGCAGCATCTGGATTTCCTTGTTCCTTTTTTTTTTTATTTCCCCACTGTTTCTGAAAAAAACAAAACAAACCAAACCCAAACCCCCACCCTCCCACTCCCCTCCAAAAACCACATTCACCTTGTTGAAGATCTCAGTATGGCAGCACGGTCAGCTCCCTAAAGAACAGCAGAGTGCTGTACTCAGACAAGGAAGACTGTATAGTCAACATAAAATACTTTCCAGAGGAAGATGGTAAGTGCTTATTAAAGAGGAGAGGGGAGGAATAAAGGGAAAAGAACTGTTACACAAAAAAATAAATACTATTTTTTTGATTAAACAAAAGGAATTCTCCAGGATAAATATGATCCCAGAAAATTAGAGAGCCCCCACACTGCAGGACATACTTAGCAAAAAATGAAAGGGAGTCATGAGGCTGAACAAAAGCTGAGGAACAAGTGGTTGAATGAACAGATGAAGAAGAAAGAAAGGAGTGATCAACTGTAGGAGAAGGAAGAGGAAGATATGGATGAGGAAACTGCAGTGGAAAAATGATATTTGTAGATACGGAATTCCATCCTACAGAACTGGGACAAATGTGTGTGATGCATCTTGCTGCAGGTTTATAAATATATTCACATAAACTCTCTTTCCTCCTCCTGGCTGCAGAAAGGAAAGGCCAGATGGGTCTACCGTGTTTCACCATGTACTCTATATATACATCTACAAAGTTTTGCAGAGCTGCTCACCATGTGTAGGATTACAGTGATAGCTGTGTATATTTTCAGAGCCATAGAACTTTCCATGTGAGCATCATTATATGAAAGTAATCTGTGGTTCTGAATAGCTAAGGAAACCATAACAAGTAATTGGGGATATTGAATATGTGTGATGATGTCACATACCTGGATGCTGATGATCCAGCTATGAGCTGGTGCTGTCTGCCTGGTAGAAATACCTCTCAAAGTGTGAATCAAATCTAGGTAGCTGGTTGATAAGATCATACTTGGCTCAGAAAGCTGGGATCAGCACAGACATATATTATCAATCTAGCCTAAGACACCAGGGTAAATTCAGGCCTGAAGATGAGCAAATTGAGTGATAACGGAGTAGAAGTAGAGCTGCTTTGTGCAATAAAACAATTTTAGCATGTAAAAACCTGGGTTGAAGAAAAGCCTGCAGAAAAAAAATTTGCACAGAATCTGTCTTCTGTCTCCTGGAGGTAAAATGCAGCAGAAGAGACAAGTTTTTCCTGGAAGACAAAGAAATGGTGTTGATCTTAGTTCAATAAAGAGAAAAACCTCTGGGACACCACCCCATACTAGGATTTGAGTAGTTTAATGTGTGGTGACAGGAACATACCACATAACAGCAATTTTGTGTTGATGAGGGAGTCACGGACAATGCAGAGATGATCAATGTGATCAAGCGATTGCCCTTTATTGAGCATCAGACATAATCTTTTATACACAAATCTGCACATTGGTTACAAGCTGATTGGTTAACATGTCTTGCCAACAAGCTTTTGATTGGGCTTCACACAAAATTACCTAATACAAGTTACAACATCTACAAATGCTAAGCGTCAACCTCAACATCCTTACACTGAGGTCTTACATCCTATTTTTTGTTACAGTTTCATTTCCCCACTGCCATCCCTGGCTAACCTCCCGTATTTTTTCACTCCCAGAGAAGCCCAACTCATGCTAACTAAATCCATACAATAATTTTGCACAGGGAGCACAAATAGGACACAAGCCTGCAGCTTGTGCTCCAGGTTTTGCACCTTCATAAGCAAAATGAGCAGACACGTCAGCATTTGATAGCACATCACAGGACCAGTACGTTATCCAGTGCGTTACTAAATGGGGGTGAAGTGCAGTAGCAAAAGCAATCATGGGAATTAAAGGCAAGTGTGATCTATGGGGAAAAATAGCAAGCAGATAGGAGGTCAAGTAATTTATTTTTTGAAAGGCTTGTGGTCCTTTATCAGAGAGCATCTGCAAGTGACAGATAATGAAATAAATTTTATGATAAAGAATACCCGTTATGAAGTAGTCAAAGAGAGGAAAATATTTTAGCAGTTAAATATTTCTATACATCAATCTGTGTATTCCTAAATTTTAGGAGCCCTCAAAACTTAAATCTAAATGTTATGACTTGAGCATATCTGTACCATCTGTAGACCTGAGAGATATTTTTTTTTTCTGTTCTGAAGTGTTACACCTTGGAGGAAAAGAGAGAATCTCTTATGCTAGGACAGAAGAGATTTAAATAAAAATTCAATGTTTCTAATCTAGTTTCTTTTTGAGTAAAAAAAAAAATGTTGTAGATAATCTCTAACTGTATGAACAGGTTCCAAAAATGATTGACTCCTCTTACCTATAATATTTACTTATGGTTTTATATTTTCTTTCTATTTGCAGTTATACAATGTTTGATTGTCTTCTGCTTTTCACTTTCTTGTCATTCATGAGTTAAGCACAAAATCTAATTTTTAATTAAAAAACAATCAGAGTTGCAAGGACCCTTAACTTGCAGTTCATAAATGAAGGAAAAAGGTGAAAGAATCCAACTTTCCTCCATATCTGCAGTTGTGGTAGCCTGTAGGGATTCTGAGTTGATGTCAATCAGAAGCCTACTATTGGTTTAAGTGGAGCTGCACTAATTTACACCCACAGAGAATCAGGTTCACAATGTGTTAAATCTACTAGATTGGGAATGGTATTAGATTTGGATTCCAAATGAGTGAAGCATCAATTTTTCTTCCTTATCTGACAATTGAAAAGTTGGAGACACTGTATGTGAAAAAGAATAATTTTACACTTATTTTGAGCAGTTGACAGACATGACTGGAAGTCTGATATGATTAATACCTCAATAATAGGGCTTCAGTGAGTTCATCCCAATAGATTTCCAGCATACAGAGAGTGCCAAGATACTGTTAATAGTTTAGTGACTTTTATTAGATAACAAATTTAATTTTTAGCCCATTTTACCAAGAAGCTTTTATAGTACATTAAAATAAAAAAAATTAAGGAGGTCTCTTACACAAAAGTGAGTATAGAGGAACTGATTGCAAGGACTTGCAAATCCCATTTCTGACCAAAAATAGCCTAAAGTGTGTACAAATTATTGTTGATACTAATTTCTTTATGGAGATCAGAAATGGTTTGAGGTACCTACAAGTTCTTCTTCATATTAATTTCCTTGCCAACACCTTGAGACATTTTCTTTGAGATGAGTATTCAGATCTAGGAGGGCGGATTGTCTTTCTTTTTTAGAGTACATGCAGGGGTGCTGCTGAACACCCAGTTGGAAAAAGCAAAAGATTAAGTTCAAATGCACAGAAGCTAAGCTGCAAAGTAGAGCAAAAAAAAAAATCACAAAAATCCTCCTTCTTGTTTTCCCTTTAATACCTGAAGCAGGAACATTCAGGTCCCTTTCCTTGCCCTCACTAGACTTAAAGGACAAGGGATGTCTTTTATACTGACAGAAATTCAAAACTTGCAGAAAGAGCTAGGCTATAGACTCCTGCTTTCTGCATCAGCTGGCAAATGGAGAGGAGCCCAATTTACACAAGAATATAATTCCAGGAATTATCCTTATCCAGAGAATGCAGTTCCAGGAATAATTAATTACTGGAAAAGTTATTCATTGCTTGTTTTACAGCATCTTTATGGATAGGCATGTCAGTTGAGCTGATAAGCAATTTTGCTGTAGATCCAGAGCTGAGAGTTCAAGCCTTGTTCTGACATTGTGCCACAGCCCACCAGCTGGCAACTCAGCCATGAGGGTCTGTCTGGTTATTCACACCGGAGATGCAGAGGCAATAACACAGGTGCTGGCCACTCCAATTTTTCATGTGGCTTTGCTTTGTAGCCTGGGATGCCTCTATTAGAGGGTTATTCAGGCTTGTAAGTACATAAAATGGAGAGGTTCTGGCTGCACTAAGAACTTTCTTGAATTGGGCACTGTGCATGCATGTTACTAGGCCCTGTCCAAAAAAGCTTTATTCTAATTAGAGAAAATTAGAATAAGAAGAAGTGTTTAATAGGAACTGTGAGAACTTGAATGAAAAAAAAATTATTTAGGGAAAAATAAAAGTGTTGAAATGAAGGCAGGTAATCTCCTTGCAACAAGGATAGTCAGAGTACGGCAGCACTTTGAATGCTCTACTCAGTAGAACCGCGAAAGGTGAAACCCTGCAGGGCTGTGGAAAGGGAAGGATGTAGTCACAGGGACAGGCTAAGGTGCTTTTCAGTGCTTTTGTGGATGGCAGAGAAATGAATAGGATGATCCATTGGTAAAGGCAGAATGTGATAATATTTGACTAAATGAAATATTGAGCCATGTATGAAAAACTTTAAAAGACAGGCATTAAGGTGTTAAGGAAGAAGTGTTACTACAAATGAGTAAATATTAAAAACTATAAATCCTAAACTGTAGAATGGAATAAAGGGGAAAAGAATATGTCAGCTAGTACAGAAGAGGAAATTAAGACTGCAAGTTTAATTTGGATCTAATTTTTAATGCTGGAAAGAAAAGCAGAAATCTGCTTTATCACTTTACAAGTAATCCTGAATTATGTAGATTTTCCCTTTAAAGTATTAACATTTAGAAGTTAACTTTAATAAATGATACTTTTGCTAAAAAGTGGATTTATCTACTTAATTGTTTTCCTGGTTTCAGCTGTAACACTTTTTTCCTTAGTAGCTGGTGCAGTGCTGTGCTTCAGCTTCAGTTGGAAGGCGTTGTGTTATCAATGCTGATAACACACCAATGTTTTAGTTGTTGCTAACTAATGCTTACTCCTATCAAGGTCTTTTCAGTCTCTCATGCTCTGTGAGTGAGGACATGCACAAGAAGCCAGGAGGAAGCAGGGACAGGACACCCAACTCAAAGTAGCCACATGAGCCAGCAGTGTGCACTCACACCCCAGAAAGCAAACTGTATTCTGGGCTGCATCAAAAAAAGCATGACCAGCAGGTTGAAAGAGATGATCCTGCCCCTCTACTCTGCTCTTGTGAGACCTCACTTGCAGTATTGTGTGCAGTTCTGGTGTCCTCAACATAAAAAGCACATGTAACTGTTGGAACAAGTCCAGAGGAGGGCCACAAGGATGATCAGGGGACTAGAGGACTTCCTGTATGCAAACAGGCTGAGAAAGTTGGGGCTGTTCAGCCTGGAGAAGAGAAGGCTGCATGGAGAACTCATAGCAGCCTTCCAGTATCTGAAGGGGGCCTATAAAAGTGCTGGTGAGGGACTCTTCGTTACGGACTGTAGTGATAGGACAAGGGGTAACAGATTGAAACTTAAACAGGGGAAGTTTAGATTGGATATAAGAAAGAAATTCTTTACTGTTAGGGTTGTGAGGCACTGTAATGCGTTGCCCAAGGAAGCTGTGAATGCTCCACCCCTGGTGGTGTTCAAGGCCAGGTTGGAAGAAGCCTTGGGTGATATGGTTTAGTGTGAGGTGTCCCTTCCCATGGCGAGGGGGTTGGAACTAGATGATCTTGAGGTCCTTTCCAACCCTAACTATTCTATGATTCTATGGTTCTATGAAAGGGGTATTCCATACCACAGCATGTCATGCTCAGTATATAAACTGGGAGGAGTTACCCGGAAGGCCTAAATACCTACTTGAGTCAGGCTGGGTATCGGTCAGCAGGTGGTGAGCAGTTGTACTGTGCATCACTTGGGTTTATAGTTTTTCTCTCCCTTATCCCCTTTTAGTTTTATATTCTCTCCCCTTGTTAATTCCCTTATCATTATTATTATTTGTAATATTAGTAGTTTTATATTATACTTCAGTTATTGGACTGTTCTTATGTCAACCATGGGGTTTACATTCTTTTGATTTTCCTTCCCATTCTACTTAGATTAGGGGGAGAAATTACATGTGAGTGAATGGCTGTGTGGTTCTAAGTTACTGGCTGGGCTTAAACCAGAAAAATTTTGAACTTTCCTATTCATCTTCCTACTTTGAGAAGATTTATTCTGCTTTATGGGTCTACTTGAGAAATATTTTAGTTTAAAGACTATCACCAAAGCATGCTACCAGCTTCTGTTCATTGTTTCCTTGTGAATTGAGCATGTGGATATCAACTCCAAAGTGAGCTATATTTTAGTTGTCTTAAACTGACAATAGTGATCGGATATGGCAAAGTGGTGATTTTACACTTTAAAGATATAAAAATGTAGCTTACTCACACTTCAATTGCAGTTTGAAACAGTCCATCTCCTTTTTTTTACCCGAATTTCACTTGAGCCTTGCATTTGAGCTGATAAATCAGTGCTAGCACACATTCTTCCACTAGTGTGGAAGCAAAACACAAGCTAAACATTCTAGTAGATTGCTCAAGAATGGTCTTAAAGGTTCAATACAACTTTGAAATCCTTCTCATGTTAGGCAAGGCTGTCATAAGCTTTCAGCATAATTGCAAAAAGGCCAAAGTCTTGAAACTAGAAGTGTGTTATAATAACTGATTTTATTGCTATAGTCCTGGTAATCGTTCTGATAATCCAAATATGCACCATTGTGTTCACAGAGTTTTCATTTCCTGTGTACATTATTTTTCAAGTCTTGTAGACCACCTCAGTTTCAAAGTTTCAGAAATATTCTTAGTTGCAGAATGGTTGTACAAACAGCAGACTGTTTGTCAGCAGATCCTTTCTGTTCACTCACTGTGGTTAGCATCATCTTCCTCTCACTATCAAGTGTTCTTTTTTAATGCTCAGTTAAATCAAATGAGTTTGAGCTAAATATTTAATGCATACAAAATATCTGAGAAAATCTTTGATTTAATCTTAGCCCTGTTAATATTTGCAAGGATAGATCTTATTTAAACATATGATGTGAATATAACGGTGTGTATATTTATAGGATCTCTCCCATTGTTTTCCAACACAGTCCTCAGCCTACACACGTTAACTATCTCTTCTGAAAATGCTAGTTGCTCCAAACTTTTTGATGTCCGTTGACAGCAACTGCTAGTAAAGCAATTCACTCAGCCATTATGAAGAAAGTCTGCACAGACACTAATGATAACACCAAGCACTCCTTCACTGTTCTGTGAAACATTTGCCAGTTCTCAAATATCTCACACACTTGCTCCCCTCCTGACACATAGCAAACTCCTGACATCTGCTACTGAATCGTTTTCACAAGTGTAGGGCTCCAAATGGAGACTTTCTGTCATGGATCAGAGAGAAATCTGTGAGGCAGGAGTTCCTCACACCTAATTTTGACATTTATTTATATATTACTTATGTTCATTTGTGAGTATTGCAATTTACTAGAACTTAATGACAAATAACTCTGGCTTCTAAAATATAATACTGTAAAAAAAGAGCTACCCTTACAAGCAAAGCAGAAAGAGCACAGGGCATCTCCTCCGGTGAAACTACCACTCACCAGGTCACAGGGGCTCTACTTGAAATACTCAGGCTGCTCTAAAAATTGTAAATATCACCTACAGTATATTACTATTATGCTAAAAACACACTGCAATACATGGTGAATCAAATACTGTTTGTTAATTTATCAGGATTAGGGGAACATTTAATTTTCACTCATGAGAGTACTAATAATCATATTGACTCAGAACAATATAGTTAAATGGAAGATATATTCAGAAATAATGTATGTAATTTCTACCTTGTGTATTTCAAATCCAGAGAGAAGAACTACTAAATGAGGCAGTGAGCACTAACAATGGGATGTTGTACAATTAGACAGCTCAGAGATTACCTCAAATAGACTTGATATATTGGGTTACTCACTTACATGATTGAACACAAGGTACAAGAGGAGAAGTATAGCTATCACAAGATGATCACTTAAACAGGTGAAATTAAGAATATCACAGCAATGGCAAGGTAAACACTACAGGAAAGAGAAAAATGTTCTGTGTGATTCCTTTATTCTCTGGAATAGCCTTAGTATTATTATTTCATAGAAGAATTAACCAGTGGAAAAAAAATAAGTTATGTGTTTGTGCAGGGTAGCAATCTAACTCATTGTTCCTGTTCAGCAGCCAGGTTTATATGAGTTAAAAATCACTGAGCTGCTTTGTGACTGAGAAATAGCATTCATCATACATTAATAACTAATAATTGAGCACATAATTAAACCAGACTGTCAAACTTTGCATCAATCCAAAAGGATTATGAAAAAAAAATTATCAACTAAAACAAAAATAAGAATCAGTGAGTAACTTTCAAATCTGAATACTTTGAAAGTAGCAGACCTCAGGAAAGGAAGTGAAATGTTTTAATTCTGGCTTTTGTTCCTTATATTCTGCTAAACTGGTCATTTTATTTGTTGTCATTGTTATTCAATGAGAAGTAAATAAAATATAATGCATTATTGTATGCACCAGTGATTCACAGTGCAATAACAGTTTCAGAATCTGGCTCTCTAAGGCTCCATATTTACTCTATAAACAAATTCAGTAATGTGTCCTTGTCCTCAGATTAAATGTAGGCATCTTGTATCCACCTGTGTTTAAAACCATGACATATAGAATAACAGGATCATAAAATAGTTAGGGTTGGAAAGGACCTCAAGATCATCTAGTTCCAACCCCCCCGCCATGGGCAGGGACACCCTACACTAAACCATGTCACCCAAGGCTCTGTCCAACCTGGCCTTGAACACCACCAGGGGTGGAGGATTCACAGTTTCCTTGGGCAACGCATTACAGTGCCTCACCACCCTAACAGTAAAGAATTTCTTCCTTATAACCAATCTAAATTTCCCCTGTTTAAGTTTCAATCTGTTACCCCTTGTCCTATCACTACAGTCCATAACGAAGAGTCCCTCACCAGCACTTTTATAGGCCCCCTTCAGATACTGGAAGGCTGCTATGAGTTCTCCATGCAGCCTTCTCTTCTCCAGGCTGAACAGCCCCAACTTTCTCAGCCTGTTTGCATACAGGAAGTCCTCTAGTCCCCTGATTATCCTTGTGGTCCTCCTCTGGACTTGTTCCAACAGTTGCATGGCTCTTTTTATGTTGAGGACACCAGAACTGCACACAATACTGCAAGTGAGGTCTCACAAGAGCAGAGTAGAGGGGCAGGATCATCTCTTTCAACCTGCTGGTCATGCTTTTTTTGATGCAGCCCAGGATACAGTTGGCTTTCTGGGCTGCAAGTGCACACTGAAGCAGACTCATAATCATTTTTCATCAGCCAACACCCCCAAGTCCTTCTCCTCAGGGCTGCTCTGAATATCTTCTCTGCCCAACCTGTAGCTGTGCCTGGGATTGCTTCTACTCGGGTGTAGGACCTTGCACTTGTTATGGTTAAACTTCTTGAGGTTGGCATCAGCCCACCTCACAAGTGTGTCAAGGTCCCTCTGGATGGCATTCCTTCCCTCCAGCGTATCAACAGAACCACACAGCTTGGTGTCATCGGCAAACTTGCTGAGGGCACACTCAATCCCACTACCCATGTCAGCGACAAAGATGCTGAACAAGACCGGTCCCAGCACTGATCCCTGAGGGACACCACTTGTTATTGGTCTGCAGCTGGACATTGAGCTATCGACCACAACTTTTTGCATGCGGCCATCCAGCCAGTTCTTTACCCACCAAGTGGTCCACCTATCAAATTGATGTTTCTCCAATTTAGAGACAAGGATCTTATGTGGGTCAGTGTCAAACATTTTGCACAAGTCCAGGTAGATGACATCAACTGCTCTACCCCTGTTCATCAGTTCTATAGCCCCACCATAGAAGGCCATCAAATTGGTGAGGCAGGATTTCCCCTTAGTGAAGCCATGCTGGCTTTCATCAAACACCTTGATTTTCATGGGCCTTAACATGCCTTCCAGGAGAACCTGCTCCAAGATTTTGCCAGGCACAGAGGTGAGACTGACTGGTCTGTAATTCCCCGGATCATCCATTTTCCCCATCTTGAAAATGGGGGTTATATTTTCCTTTTTCCAATTGTTGGGAACTTCACCTGACTGCCATGATTTTTCAAATATGACGGACAATACTATAGATAGTGTGTATATAGTATATAGTAAATACATATATATAGTAAATATATATAGTAAATATGTATATACACACACATATTTCCCTTAAACAAAAATTGTCAACTTTTCATCAGCATGCCCATTGATTTTTCAGTCTCTTGCTTTTCCCTCTATCTTCATAACAAAGGTCTCCCTCTGTTTAAATAGGATTGTTATTGAAGGTGTATGTGCAAAACTAGCCAGAACAGGCCAAAGCCCTTTTCTTGTGAAGCTATTTGTAAAACTATTCTCAATTTTCATTCTATTTGATTGTGACTGGTTTATTTTTAAATGAAGGTATAAAAAGGGTATAAAAGTGGGTTATTTTATACTTTGCAGTGTTTGCAGCACTTTGGGTTGTACAAAATGGCATGGGGGACAGGACTGCTATCACCTACTGCTACCTGGCAGATTTAGTGGTACGAATTTCTAATGCTTCCTGGTAGTCTTATTACCAGTGTTTTCTCAGTAGAGTTAATATGGCTTCAACAGGTAAAAAAGAGTTATTATAATTTGGTTTTATTAAAATGCACATGAAATTAAATCCGGCTCTTAAAAACTATCTACGTAACAAAAACTTTTCTTCCTTTATAATGTACCTGATACATTTTGGCTTAAAAACAATAAAGGCGTACACCAATCTGGCTTATCCTCTAATTATGTACATTAATCACTATAAATTGTCTCTGTCAGCTAAAAGATATAAAACAATTCCCCTTGAATATCTCTAGAATTAAGACTAAAGCATTTACAATTCAAGTAGAGAAATAAGTACTGAAACTATGTCACTTTTACTCAATATTTTAATTAATAGCCAGTAAGAACTTATTCTTGATTGATTTATCTAAGTGAAGCACATGAAAACAGGCTTAAAACACAAGGAAGTTTTAAGCAGAGATGATAAAACCCTGCTGTGAAAGTAAAAGGTTTCGGGATGAAAGACCTAGCTAGCTGTAGTGTACAATGCACTATTAAGTGTGTAGGTTTTTCTGGTGACAGATAGCTATTTTATGGATTGTCACATCTGTCAAATTCCAGTAGAAAATTGCCATGCACAGCATCCTTATAAAGGAGACACAGTCTCAATAACTGCTGTTTAGCTCCAATTTCAAACTGGTGTAAGTCCATATGAGCATTATAGGATGATACAAGACAACAACTATGAATGAAAAGCTGTAGTTAATTTAAAAAGGAGGAGAAAAACTTAAGCATTCATGTAATAAAGAGGTAGAGCAAGCTCAAAACCAAATACAGACATGAGAGAAAAAAGAAATGAGGGAAACAGCACAAGAAAAATGTGGCCCTTTTAGTCTGACACCTGTAATCTACTTTTAAATGTTTAAGATAATACTTCATTATGTTCACAAATGCAATTTAAATAATGAATCATTAGTAATTTGACTCTCCCTACTGCCTTGATCTGCTGTTAAATCCCCGAAAGAAAGCAAAGTGACACAGGTTGACAAATCAGTGGTGGGAAAATTAATGAGTTTCTCTATGCTGATCAACAGATGCCCTCCTTCTACCAGTGGGTGATTTATGTTCACTTTAAACACTTAAGCATTTAGTCTAAGCAACCCCAATATCCTTTCTTTATATGGGAGTTTTACAACTTTGGTACAATTGCAAAAGTGATGTTTTAAATTAATATTACTTCCTTTCAAGTTTTCCCATGGTGTCATTCCTTCTGCTGCATCTAATATTATCACATTATATTTTAATAATTCTATTAACACTGCAGCCTTCCTAATCTTTACTTAGTATTTCCTAGTGCTAGATTGTAAAACCAGACTCTTCATAGGCTTCAGTACACAGAAGGTAAAAAACCCCCTAGTCCTAGCTCCTAAATGACTAATGTTTGGTGCACCTCAACAGTCAACTAGCTGAGAGAGCCTAGTGATAATTCAATATTCTCTTGATTAGGTGTGACTGAAGTAAACAGATAGATAAACTCAGTTTGAGAAAACACAGGAAATTCACGATAATCCAATACAGTCTGTATAAACAAATATATCTTACTATAAGTCAGAAACCCCACTGGATGAAGCATTTCTAATTAATTGTTTAAACAGGAAATATAGACTTCTAGAAATAAAATATTTTTTTCAAACAAGTTACTTTTACTTCTCTTTCATGAGAAGTTTCTTAGATCCAAGATTCAAAAAAAAAAAAAAAGATAAAACAATCAACCGCCTCCAGAAGCTAACCAGGTAAAAAAGTTCGATGTTCAAGCAAAGCACCTTAAAAAGCCAGAGAATGCATCTTTTTTATTGTTTTTGTTTGTTTGTTTGTTTTTGTTTTGTTTTGCTTTGGGGTTTTGTTTTTTGTTTGTTTTGTTTGAGGGAGGCTGTGTTATTTGGTTTCTTTTTGTTTGTTGCTGTTTTTTGCATGCTTACTAGTTATTCCCAGAGAAGAGCAGTTCCATCTAGTAGCTTTACAAAAGGCCTTCTTTGTAGCTAATCCTTAAGAATGTCTGCTGCTATGAAGGAGACAAAGTCAAATAGCTTGTTTTGAATGAGATTTAATGACCAGGAGAAGCAGAGAGATGTGATCAGGCCACCACAGGTAATCCTAATCCCTACTTTGCACACAGGTAATTGTCTGTATGTGCATTTTGCACACATATAAGCATATTGCTTCCTTTTTAAAATCAACATGCTCATAGGTTGGTTGGGTTTTTTTCCACAAGAAAGTAATGAGGGTTGGATACCTCTGTGCACTCATGTTGTAATGTTTCATACAGAAGGCACTTTGAAACATTTTTGTTGTGCATTATGTTCTTGAGTAAGTAAACGAGAACAGTATTTTATCAATTTCTTGCCATATTCATGCTCATATTGCTTCAATAAAGTGTGAGAGAAACAGTCAAGGTTATACTTGATTTCCAATTGTGGTGGTTTAAAACCAAGCTGCACAGAGCTTGTGCACTCACTCCATCCCCTTGCTCCCCCAACTCCTGGAGGGTTAGGAAGGAGAATCCAAGGAATGTAGCTACCACGTGTTGAGATAAGAACAGTTTAATAACTAAGGTATAACACAAATCACTACTGCTGCTACTACTACTACAAACAATAATGATAAAACAAATAACAAGTGAAAAGAATATGACACCTCACCATCCACTGACCCATAACTCACCCCACACTGCCTGACCAAGCAACGACCGATACCTCCACCAACCCCCAGAGTCCCAGCCCTTCTGAGTATCTCCTGGTTACATATTGGGTATGACGCACTATAATATGGAATACCTCTTTGGCTAGCCTGGGTCAGGTGTCCTGTCTCTGCTTCCTCCCGGCTTCACCTCCTCCCTGGCAGACCATGAGACTCAGAAAAGGCCTTGGACAAACCAAACATTTGAGCAGTAACTCAAAACATACTTGCTATCAGCAACCGTTCCCAGCCCAAAAGTCAAAACACAGCACTGCACCAGCTACCAAGAAGTATCAAAAATGACTGCTACTGCTGAACCCAGGACAACAATATTAAAAAAAACAAAAAGCCATTTGAGAACATAATTTTACCTTGCTCATATTTCTTATAGTTCTATTAAAATAGTTAATTATCTAAACAGGAAAATAATGTGTTCCTGAACCAAAACAGATTAAAAATTCATCACTAGCATTTCTGACAGGACAAAAATATAAATATCACTTGTGTTTTTCTTATCATAGAATCACAGAATGGTTAGGGTTGGAAAGGAACTGAAGATCATCAATGGTGTAAGTTTAAATATTTTTAAAACATGTTTTGTCTTTCAGTACAACAGTTATATGATCTAGATTACTAACAGAATAAAAAGTAAACTGAATTTTCTTTTCAATATAAGCATTTTCAGTTGTGCAAAAATAATATTATGACTGTAGCTAGAGCTTACTGCTTCAAGACTAAGATTCAAAGAAATCTTCAATCCATAGCAACTGCAATTACTGCATATCAAGTGTTTTACAATAGACTTGTACTGTGAAAAGGGAAAAAAAAATCTCTAAAGGTAGGAAACTGAAGCTAGGAAAATTCAGACACGAAATCAAGTGAAATGTATATAACAGTGCAAACAGTTAATCATCTAAACAATTTATGAGGAATCTGGGAAGTACAGGTTACACACCATCTCTCTGTAGGTGTTCCCTTCACACAGCCAATTTGCTGGATTTAATGAAAAATATGAGCTTGACACAGGAATTACTGGGAAAAATTCTCAAAAACATGGGCTGGATGTCCTGGGCTCAGCAGTAGCTGTCATTTTTCTCCTCAGTAGCTGGTGCAGTGCTGGTTTTTTTTACTTTCAGCCTGGGAATAACAGGTAGCTGGTAACACCGATGTTTTTAGTTGTTGCTAAGTACCTAAGTACCTGCAGAAGGATCATCCTTTCTCTAGAGTAGTCCATTTGACCGAATGACTCAGAGCATCATCCTTGTATGGAAACCTTTCTCACAGCTGCCAAGAGCCGCCTCCAAAGGCTGAAGGACTATGTCTCCTTTGCAATTGCTTTGTCAATTCCCCCTTCCCTAGCAAATGATCCCAGCTGCTTGGCTTCCCTACCTTCTAATTCATGACCATCAGCCCCATTGTCCCAGCGTCAGAGGAACCAGATGATGATGTGCTCCCGTGGTTGACTGGTAAAATCTTTTTTGCATATTCCGTTCCTCAATTGAGGTCCAGGGTTGAAAAATCACCTCTTCTTCTTCCTCTGATTCACTTAATAATAACTCCTGATCAGATACCATCCCATGTATTAAATGCATGCTTTCCTCATCTTTCTTCATCTTTCTTGCCTCATTTTTGCTTTTCCCCTTGCGTACAGGGGCAACCAATACTAGCATGAGTTGGTCCTCTGATTTAGCTGCAGTGATTATCACTGTGGTTGGAGTGGCTGCAGTACCTGTTCTTGGGGTTTGTGTAGCTGCTGTACTTGGAACTGGATTAGCTACGTTGTCTGTTGTAGTCAGTGTTTGAGTAGCTACTGTACTTGTCACTGTGGTTGGTGTAGGTGCTGTGTTTAGAGCTGGAGTAGCTGCACTGCCTGTTGTGGTTGGAGTTTGAGTAGCTGCTGTGCTTGCCGCAGGGGTTGGTGTAGTTTCTCTACTTGAAGTTGGAGTAGCTGCATTATCTGCTGTAGTCAGAGTTTGAGTAGCTGCTGTATTTGTCACTAGGGCTGGTGTAGCTGGTGTATTTGGAGTTGGAGTAGCTGCACTGTCAGTTGCTTTGCCATCAGATACAGAGATATATTTTCCCTTCAAAGGTGCTGGATAGTGTTGAACAGGGCTCTGTAAGCATAGGCCCAGCTCCAGCACATTGCCATGATTTGTACATCTCTGGTATGACCAGGACGACAACACACTTCATTTAATAGTTTTACTAATTTTTCTGGATTTTGCGCTTTTTCAGTGGTGAAATTCCAAAGCACTGGAGGGGCCCACTGGCCTAGAATGGTTGTGGATACAACACACTCTTGTATGTGTGCCAGCATGCTGATCCACATCACAATCAGCAGGCAAGTCTCAAGAGTACCCAAAGGCCATTCAAAACCTTTAGAACTCTCAAATGATGCTGTAAATAGTCTGATGTGGGGGCTGGGAATGTAAGAGAATGTCCCCTTTATAGTCTGAGCACCAGAGGAGGGGAAAAAAACATGTGTAGCTGCTAAACACTTTTATTATATACCTCCTTAAGTATAGAGGTGGTGACCACACTGGGAACGCAAGCCAGATCAGTTTCATGATCAATGACTATTGTATTACAAGTCATTACCATAAAGTACAGTAAAACAGGAACCTTAGTGCAGGCCCCCTAGCCGATAAACACTAAACCAGCAAATACCGGCTATAAGTAAGGCATGACATGCTGAAACTCCTACGTCAAGAGCAAAAATCTTGAGAGCCAATAAATCAGCATTGTGATGAGTGACTATTAATCCAAAACAATAAATGCTTATCACAAATACAATTAGACACACTCTGGTCAGATATGTCACTACTCGACCCTTCATGCCCCACGTTGGACGCCACAAAGAATTGTTGTGGCTTAAGCCCAGTCGGCAACCGAAACCATGCAGCCTCTGGCTCACTCCCCCCTTCATTCCCCCTCTCCCATAGGGATGGGGAGGAGAATCGAAAGAATGTAACTCACCCAGGTCGAGATAAGAACAGTCCAGTAACTAAAGTATAACACAAATCACTACTGCTGCCACCAATAATAATAATGATAAGGGGAATAACAAGGGAAGAGAATATAACCACTCGCCACCCGCTGACAGATACCCAGCCTGATCTGATCAGAGATCTAGCCCTTCTGGGTAACTGCCCCCAGTTTATATAGTGGGCATCATGTGCTGTTGCATGGAATACCTCTTTAAATAGTTTGGATCAGGTGTCCTGTCTCTGCTTCCTCCCGGCTTCCCCTCCTCCCTGGCAGACCATGAGACTCAGGAAGTCCTTGGTCGGAGTAAACATTACTGAGCAACAACTAAAAACATCGGTGTTATCAGTATTGTTCCCAGGCTGAAAGTCAAAAACACAGCACTGCACCAGCTACTAAGAAGGAGAAAAATGACTGCTGCTGCTGAACTCAGGACACTGGATTATACCCTTTCTAAAATACATAATTGCAATGTGCTCCTACATTCTTAAAACTTATGAAACTGTTAGGTGTAAATGTGATTAGTATATAAACATTTTCAGCTTATTGGAACATAATCTGAACAAACAAAATATTTTATTTAATAAAATAATAAACTTGCAGAATAAAACAAAACAAAACAATGGCATTCAGTCAACTTAATCTGGACACCTACTGTGCAGATATGTGAGGCTAAGCTAGTTCCCTTGTAGTCAGTGAAATCAAACAGACTTGCATGCAATTAATTTTTTCTCTTCTTAAAATAAACTCCAAAAATAGTTTGGATAGGCTGCAGTTTTTAAGTTTTTCTTCCTCTTTGTTGGTGATAGAAGAAGTTGTGATATATAGCTGATCTAGATTCCTATGCAGCAGATCTCTATGACTTCAGTTTGCATATTGTAAATACATGGAGGTAGTTTAGTACTGATCAACATTAACTATTTTTAAGACTATGAGCATGCCTGAGAACAACTGAAATTACTGTCTTTTTGAATAAAATCCTTCTTGAGTGTTTTAGGTAGTCACAAACTAAATAGACTACAATGATTCTTTCATGTTTATTACAGCACTGGTTTCTTTGTTTTCTCTTGTTCCAGTCTACTACTACAAAAATTCCATTTTTCACAATAATTATACAAGATATAAGGATGCTGACAAACGTTGTAATCCTATTAGTATATCTAACAAATCTGTTAATTCATTTGTTCTGCTCTTAGTGTAGCAGTAGTGTCTTGAGTGTTGTAAGGTGCACTTCTTTCTTGAATCCAGACTTCAAATATGGTAAGCATCTATTCACTGTGTTATCCAGAGAAGTATTTTGTATAATAAACCAAAGCTAAGAGATAATATGCATCCCAAATACTAAAGCTGTTTTTATAACTCCAGACTATGTGTTGTGAGAATCTCAAAGCTGTTCAGTGGATAGCTGAGTTATTTCATATCAGCCAACTAATTAGTGTTCTCTAAAAACAAAACAAACAGAAAACCCACTACAAATACTTAAGTATGAGTTAGAAACAAAACTTTATGTTCTTCAGCACTTTGCTACCTTACTACAGTAAATAAGATTAACACTCAATACTCATCTGTAAATTATGGAGTCACTATATAATAAGGTTTTTTTCTTATAGATGTTTCCATAGTTATATTAATGATATCTCTCTCTTGGAGTCTGCTGTAGTCATTTTTTAAAGGCAACTCACTTTACTGGTAATGCCTAAAACAAAAAAATCCTTTAAATTTTATTTTTCCAATTCAGCAATGCAAAAACACCATTTTTCAGTAGCTGAATCTTCAGGTAGAGTTGTAGAAAGAACTCAGTATTAAGAAATGCTTAAGAAATGCTTAGGATGAACACACATTCAGCTCAAGATATAAATGGCACAAACATATCTCTAGTCAGATAAGAGAGAAAATCATGTAAAACAGGCTAAGAGATTTGTATTCCTTACAATACATAAGCAATTGCTCATGACTAAGGGCAAGTTTTAAGCAGTGTGGAGTTCTTCCAAGATAATCCACTCTAATTGACTTCAGTTCATGATCAAAATCATAAAAAACTATTGAAAATATCTGCAGAAACACTGAAAAAGATCATGTTGACAATGAGTAGGGGGTTTTGCCTGGTTACTACTTGCAACTTAAAGTGCTAAGCATGTCAGCCCTCACTTCCAAAATTAGGTAAGTATTCTGCATCATCAACTGCAAAACAGTGGTCACAGAGGGCACGGGAAACTGATATATGTTTACAAATAGATGTTTGACAGACCATTTTGTATGATAATGTGAAAAAAGTGTGAAAATAAGGATCCCGGGACTAAAAGGTGGAAATTGCAACATATTGAATGACCAGTATTTAATAATATCGTTTAAGCCTGTACAGAACTTTTCACAGTCCTTTAAAATTTCACTTATTCTAGTTTTGTCTTAAAAGGCAATATGTCTTCGTTTTTGGAAAGTTGCTGTTTGACATCTCCCCAGAGTAATCCATTGGAAGTTTGACTATAATTCTTAAGTTTTCATAAATTCCACATACTATTTTTCTCCAAGATTTTACTCCTCAAAACCAAACTATATGTGAAAAGCAAAATGTTTCTTTTGTCCTAAGGCCATAAAAATCAGTGGCAAACTCATGCTGACTTCAGTTCACAAGACTAGGTGATCACAGAATCGAACAGTTGTGGAGTCCTATATTATCCAAAGACCACCTACAGTATAATTGAAAAGCATTACTTCAGCTGCTTTTTCTTAAATCAGTGAAAGAGAAATGTGTCCATATAAGCAGAGTCTTAAGCTTGAAAGGTGTAAACCATTTAGACCATTAAGTCCTCTCATGCTTCCAGAAACGTTCCCTCAGAACTAAGACACTGCTCACTCTGAAAAAATGGCCTAAGGCTGCAGACTTCCTGGCCAGCAGCCCATGAAAAATTTTTAGAACTATCTCTAATACGAAAAAAATAACAATTTCCTGATAAGGATTTTATAGGAATCTGGATGTGACAATATAAGAGAGAGTGCTATAAGAGAGAGAGTGCATCATCTTTCCTCAATTGTGACTACTAAAGTCATAGCATGCACAAGTCTAAATGCGATACTTTTAGAACTGCCAAACACTCAACAAAAGCAAATAATTGTTAATAAAAAAAATCAATACAGGGATATAATATTCTAATAAATATACACAAAAAATGTACACAGTAGTATTGTCAGGATTATTTATTGTAAAAAAAAATATTATAGAATACATGTGGTGATTTTGATAAGGTTTTATGTGGTGGATCCCAAAGTGAAATCTTGCTTTTGCTTTACAGTTACTGACATGCAATTATATCTGACACTGCATTCATTTGTTGTTTTTTTTTCAGGTGAACCAAACAAAATCTCAACATGAATAGATTATGGAAATTCATTCTGTTGGAAATTGTTCAACACTTGATAACTATCATAAGACAAGGCAAATGTGTATAGTATTAATAAAACCACTGAAAACAAACTAGAAAATATTCATCATGATAGTTGCATAAATATATTGCCCATGTGCTCTAAGATGTAATTTATTTTGGTTAAATGTTTCTATTTAAAAATAAATAAATTTTAAAGTAAGTACAATAAGTTACCTCACACAGAAAAGTCCAAGTCATATAAGTTTAGAGATGCCAGTGTGTCTTCATGGATTAATGAAGAGCTCAGATGACGAACTGTGATTAAATGCCCATCTTTATTACAAGTATGCCATCTTCCCTAGGAAAGACTCATTCTACTCCTTGAAAGCTACACATGGTTTTAACATTCATATCTTGGACAGAATACAGAGAGACTAGAAAATTACCAAGAACAGAGATTCAAAAATATTTCCATATAGGAAAAATTGAACAGTTAGAGACAATTAAGACAGGACATCACTATCTTATGGGTGGGTAAGAAAGAAGAATGGGGTATGATTATTCACTATTTCTCATGCCACAGAAATTATCTGACAACAGGCTCAACTCAGAAGAATGTCACAAAATATTTTCTTGAATTGAAAGAGGGATTAGTTTAGTATATGGGGTAAAGTCCATCAGCAGCTATTAAAAATGAGGCTTCTGCCTAACCTGCAGCTCAGAAGTTCTTAATCCTCATGATTGTCAGAAACCGATAGGGTATAAAAAGAAAATTGCTTTATAATATTTTCCATTTTCCCTTAATCTTTCTATAAGATTTTTCTGGTTATACTGTTGCAGACTATCTATTGGGCTAGACAAACCTGTGGTCTGACCCTGCACAGCTGCTCCTACTTTCTCAGACTGCAGAACTGCACTGCTTTTCTGAAGAGAGAAATTTAGAAGAATAAATATACTAGTATAAAACATAAAATTATTGCAAAAATAATAAGTAACAATTGCATTTTTCATGTTAACTTATTTTCTTTGTGTTTACATTGCAGAATTATCATTATTTATGTTGTAATTTTGGTGTCTAACTTTGGATATTTAAACTTAGTTTAAGTATCATCCTTATCACAGAACATTTCATATTATTTGAAGTTTAGATTTATAGGACTTTACTCCCACTTTCCCCTCCATCTATGATACAAACCAGTGTAGGAAGTTTGGTGTTGAAAAGCAGAATCTTACTTCTGAATTTCTAAGCAGCTGAGGAATCTACATAAGGTAGAAAATTGTCTTTTTCGGTTTTACTTTGAATCCCTGGTGTAGAGACTTAATTCATTCTACCTATGTTGCATGAAATTTCACATACTGAAGAAGTACAAAATATACAAAAGATCATAGTATGTGTCTAGGGGGACTGTTCTACCTTTAGTTTTACTATATCTTGGTTCTGTCAATTGGCAAAGACCAAGAAGAAATTTACTGCAGAATTACCTGCACCTTTTGTGCCTTCCTCTGGGGCTTGTTATGGGGCTGTGGGTCTGGGTGGGATGGGATTATGCTATATTTGGATTTGGGGTTGGGGTTTTTTTGAAAGAAATAGACTGTGTCTAAAAGGTTAGAAAAACAGGGGTTTAAAATCAAACCACTTGCTTTCTTCAGGAAAAAAAAAATAAAGGAAAAGGGAAACAAAGAGTTGCACTGGTTTTTCATTTTATTTCACTTTTTAGTAACATAATCCTGAAGCAAATACTCACAGAATATTCATTCCCTCACAGAAAAATAGCATTTATGTCTGAATCAGCTCAGAAGTTGTAGTGATTCCCTGCTGAGTTTTTAATAGAGAAGGGAACTAAAATCACTCCTCAGGAATAAAAATCATAATAGGAAAAGAATTTACTTAAAAAAAAAACCTCAACAAGAAGTAGGTGGTTTGCAGCACATTCCATTTGTAATGTTTTGTCCTCTGTAATATACAATAAAGCTCAAATGGCACCAAATCTCATCATAGATTTACATATATTATGCCAAAATTATACACACTCAATTCTTTCAAATTTTTCTGAGCCTACCCTGCTGCCATTGAAATCCAAGGCTGATCTACTAGCTTCTGTTGGAGCAGTCTTTTCTGATTTGAAGCTATCCTAGCTCAGGTTTGAAACATTTTATTGTACAGCAGGTTCTAGTGAGGAAAAAAGCTAGAGTCTTCTTGCCCAAAGGTAAAGCAGTGCCTGGAGGAGGCTCAGAGTATGCAGAGAGGTTCTGTCTGGGAGGCTCTCTGCAGTTTACACACAGTTAGAAGAGCTACACATGCAATCAGCATAATTTCTTCAATGTTTTTATTTCACTTGTCAACTGCTTTTTTATTTTGATTCTGTATTTGTCCCTCAGCTTCTTTCAGGTAGATAATTCTAAATGTTACTACTAGAATTGGTTTTACATGTATCATACTGGAGAAATATATAACTGTTAAAGGTGTTCTGTGCAGGTTTGTTCAAATGCTGTCTCTGTACCAACAGTATTGCCAGCAGGCTCTTTCCTTCACCTTATGCTAGGGTTGCACATTAAATGAAAAATTATTCATGACATTTGTTTTGCTATTGGATTCTGTTTTGTATTCATGTCAAAGGGACACCTGAGAATAGTAGGCTTTACCACAAATTTCAGAAAACAGCTATTGGCTTCCATTTCATATTTGTCCCTGAATACAAACCAGACACAAAAAATAAACAAAATGTGGGCAAGAAGGCATGCTGCATGATGCATGTAAAGCTATACCAGACAAAGTCTTAGAAAATACAGCATAATGCACCCTAGGGAACTTTTCAGTGCTAGCAGAGGAACAGCCCAGAAAATTTATTACATTTTATCCAGCCCTAGTATCTGTGACTCAGAAAGGTTTACTGCTCTTTAAAACTTACTGCCTTGCTAAGGAACTAGTCCTGGCAGTGCATATATTGTACTGCTACCAAGGCAATTCTTGGTAAGGCTTTCTACCTGCAATTAACACAGAGCAGGGCCGAGGTGTTCCCATGCACCACTCTTGGCAAAATGGCCTGGATAGCAAGGTGTTAATGTATTAACATTACACATTAACATGTATATGAATGTTGGAATGGGACATCCAAAATGATCTGGACAGCATTTTCCTGAAATCTATCATGCTAAAGAGCATGACAATGATAATCAGCATATGGATTAAGCAGTTTCCAGGAGATTACCAACAGAAGTGCCAAGGCTGCCTCACCACAGGGACACCTCTGGGATTGGAGAGCCCTTGTCTGTTTGGGGAGGGTGCAGTGTGTGTGATGACTCTGTGTGTGCATGGATGTGTGGATTTACACGTGTGTGCATTGGAACCATATTGGGTTAGTTATGAAGGAACTGTCAAAAATTTATAAGTATTTATTAACATTCGTGATTTGTGTTTTGGGTCTGTTATTTTACGGATACTGATCTTGGAACAGTTTGCCCAAAGAAGTGGTAAATGCTCCATCCCTGGCAGTGTTCAAGGCCAGATTGCACAGAGCCTTGGGCTACATGGTCTAGGGTGAAGCATCCCTTTCCATGGCAGGGTAGTTATAGCTAGATGATCTTAAGGTCCTTTCCAACCCTAACCATTCTATGATACTAGATAGTGCGTATTACGTGCTGTGGTATGGAATACCTCTTTGGCTAGTTAGAGTCAGGTGTCCTGTCTCTGCTTCCTCACAGCTTCCCCTCCTCCCTGGCAGAGCATGACACTTGTTGACTAAGAAAGCCTGGACTCAATAAATACCATGCTCTGAAATATTACCTTTCTAATATGCTTGTTAAACCACAATTTATTTTTAATTTATACTTCAATTTTTCAGTCATTTTAAAATAATATTGGTTAACGCTTTGATGAATCCCTTTCCTAGTGGAATACAAAAGATTAATTTAAATATACATCAGTTCTACAGCATCTTCACCATGGTTGTGCTCTTATTGTAATTTAATGTTACAGGCTGTTAACCAAAATAGATAATGCCAAAATAATTCTAGTATCCAGTCCAAAAGTTCCAAGCAAAACTATTACTGTGTTTTATGTTTATCCCCTTATTAAATTGCTTAAAAAGTAGTACCATAAGCTATAAATCAGTAGTGAACTTATGCTAAACATACTACTAAAGCTTACGGTTTTTTTTTGCCTACTTTTCTGCAAAATAAGAACTTCAGTAAGGTTAATAGAACTTTTCCCTGTTCTCTCATAAGGATATCACTGACCTCTCACCAAAACAAACTTTACAGTAGAAAGTTGTAGGTATTCAATATATAAGCCTGTATTAAGCTCTTTGAATTACAAATTCAAATCATCTAACTAGCAGGGATTTACTTAGCAGTATAACAGTATAATTAAGTGCATGTAGGTGAAATCTAAACCTCTGGGCCAGGTGTGTGCACACCCCCTGGCCTCAAAAACCTTCTATCTAGATTGGTTTTGTTCCCTTCCAATGAAAGGCATTCTATATTTTTTTCAAATTCAGTTCTACATTATAAAATGTCTCTCAATAATTAGCCTAATTAATTTTTGAGGAAACGTATGTTCTTCTGTTCCAGTATAAATTTTATAGCATCTTTCACATGGAAGAGTTAACATCTATATTCAGTCTTCCTTCTTAAGGAAGAACAAGCTAATTTTTCCAACTCATCCTGAAATTTCTTAACACACTTGTTGCTATCTTTAGGATTCTTTTCAAGATATCTTTATTTTTCCAAGTCTGTTTCTTAAAAAATGCACATAAGACTTGTATGCAACTTTCTAAGACATCCTATAATGCTCTCTTTCATTTTTTCAAGAATAGCACATATTTGGGGAGACTGAAACATCCAGATCCACTTTTGCAATACTGTTGCTTAGTCAGGTTGACTCAGTTTTCTCATTTATCTTCTTTTAATATGTAATACTTCACCTCTTTACCTTTAACCTCAGTTTGTTTCTTTCAAATTGTCCCTTCAGTTTATTAAGACTGCTTTGAAAATTCTAATCCCTCTCTCCAAAGCAGCTATTCTAAACTTGGCTTCTGCATTATATTGTTTACTCCATCACCCGATGAATTAATGAAAATATCAACAGATTCAGACCCAGATAGACTTCTGCAAGTTTTCACCTGAAATGTCTTTGGGGTTTAAAACGAATAAGTGATACTTCCTCCACAAGCAGAATTTTCCACCAAGAAGTGTATTCATCTGATGATGTTTTCACACAGAACGTACTGTCAAAGTATTTTATGAAAATGTCACCTGGAATTGTGTAGCAAACTTTGCTTAAGTCAGGCTGCATCACATTTAGCGTTTCATCTGTCAGGCTGGTTAATGTATGAAAACAATATATTTAATGCCCTTTATCCACATATTTCCTCCCATACTGTGCTAATATGTAGTCTCCATTCATAGAATCATAGAATCACAGGACGGTTTGTGTTGGAAAGGACCTTAAGGTCATCTAGTTCCAACACCACTGCTATGGGCAAAGACACCTCACACTAGACCATGTCTCCCAAGGCTCTGTCCAACCTGGCCTTGAATATTGCCAGGGATGGAGCATCTACCACTTTTCTGAGCAACCTGTTCCAGTGCCTCACCACCCTCACAGCTACTTGCCCCAGACACACAGAGAATCTCAAGATTGACGGATACCAAAGGAAGCAGGAGAATTAAGCGAGATGATCTAGAGCACATCTTCATGTGTGCTCTGTTCAAGGGTGGTCTGAAATAAGTGCATACCAGTCATCTTTGACTCTCTGCTCTCCAGTCTGTGTCTCATTGCTAAGCCAAAACCCCATACTATCACAGGCTCTTTCTGGACCTATTAGTACTTTGATTCTAGTTTGAATGCAGACAGACTTCAGCGGAGGAGTGAGTAACAAAGCAGTCTAATCTTGGAGTAGTGAGAGAATCATGTGCACCTGGAGGTCAGTATTCCAAGTTTTAATTACTCAAGGCAGAGGCAGAACTTAAGACCTCTTTTTCCTGTCTTGTGTTTTAATTGCTAAGTTACTTTTAAAAGTTTGCTGGCAGCTCTTCGGTCTACGTTAAGAAGGAATGTAGCAGTAACAATCTGATCTGAGAAAACTGACTGAATTGAACCTTTCAGGTAATAAAGGTGGATGAACTCACAAATCCCCATAGCGACTGATACTGGTCGGTTCAGTGCCATTAAGATTGGCTCATTTCTGCCAAAAAAAAAAAAAAATAAAGCAGATTGTTATAAACTGAAGGAACTAATGTAAAAACTTAACACATGGAACTTCTATCAATGCTGCCTTTGGAAGGTAGCTGAGATGAACATTTTTTAAAATATAATGCTAAGCTTTGCTTATTTCTGTTTAGGAGTTCCTTTAGCATCTAAAACCCTTTGCTGAGCCCAGCCAAAAGCTATGGAAGCTAACATATAAAACAAAAATAAAATTATCTTAATGGGTCTCACGGTGAAGTGAGTGGAAAGGACATTGTTATTACACGTGAAACTCCTATCACTGCAACCTACCCTGGCAGTCCAGCAAGATCAAGAGAAGCCTCCCAAAAATGAATGGTGAGTTTGCACCATCCATTAACACCTCTTAAAATCTGTGACAAAACTCTAAAGTAGCAGAAGACTCAAGGCATGATCTAAGCTTGTACTATTTCTCTTGAAATATTTCTATTCATAAATCATTTTAAGATATGATTCATGCTGAAAAGCTGGATAATTATTTAATGCATGAAGTTCATAATCATCTATATCTGCCCTGCTTCAGCAGTCACATTAATCAGAGAATAACTGTTGTGCAGCAGCTCAAATGACTTAGTAAATTGCTTAAGCAGGAGTTTACTTTTTCTTTTCTCTCCTAAATGCTGGATAACAACTACTAGTCAGTACATGAAGTGGGCTCTACAGCAGGTAACACAACCTTAAACACTTTGAGAATCACTTCTAATCAGCTTTGCTTTAATTTTGCCTGCTGTGAGGAAAATTCTAATCTGTGAAATGATTGTGCAGATTTGCTAAATCACAACCTAACTCTTAAAGGGAGGGAGTGGTCACAATCAAGGGCACAAATTTCAAAGGTATGGAAAATGAAAGTAAATACAACACTCTTGGCTGATTGCAATCGTTAGATTAGATCATTATAATAAATATATTGTTAATTACATGTTCTCAAAATACCAAAACACAGTTCATGTACTCCTGGTGCTTCACTGTACTGTAAAGTTTAAATATCCTAACTGCATAAACATTTTTAATACTAAAGTTATCCTCGTGGTTCCCCACTGTATTGCATCTGCACACTGATGCTATATTACTCATAGCCAGAGAAGCAAGAACAGAACCTGGGAAATCAGAACTCAGAATGTGGAGCTCTTGCAACAGGCAGGTTATATTGATCATAATTTGAAGGTAAGTACATACAGTTTTCATCAAATAGTATCTAAAACATACATGTTTACTTGTTCTTTAAAACAGAAACAATAGTGGTATTCTACATCATTAAAGCAGCAATTCCTACTGGGAAACCTTTCCTTTACATTGTAGTTATATAATGGTACTAATATTCTTCAGATGCACATCACAACAAAAGTTCCTATAGGGTGTGAAACTTCAAACGCCTTAAACTCACACTAAGTAAACAAGCTTGCAGAGTGCAGTCTAATATCTCTAGTCTTAATTTGTGTGGAATGCCATGATTGCTTGGAAATGCTGTTTCTCATCTCTTCAAGAGTTTTGGGAAATGTTCCTTTCATCCTTGGATAGAATTCTGCTGGCTCAAGACAGCTGACAGGGAAAACCTGGATTTCAAAACTGGTGTCCCTATAAAATATTTAGCAGAACTGTAGGACAATTTTCCATGCAGTTGCATATTGACTAAATTTGATCAAATAATCTGTTAAGACAGACCCTTTGTTTGTGTCTGCTTACTTTTCCAATCAGTAAAAGCACAACAAGAAGAGGAAAGAGTCAGATTATCTTCTTATAGTACCAATTTCTGTAACTAGAATTAAATACCAGGTTTAAAGGCTCATCTCCCATAGGAGCACGAGAACAAACAAACTAGATTTTTACGATTCCTTCATTGACAATAATGACCTAGGCATTTCTGGAGAGGCAGGCAGAAAGTTTGTCTGTTTATCACTTCAAGTACTTCTCTGGAGCTTAGACATTCAAAGCACCTCATAACAGTAATCAGACTTTGGTCAAAACTACATATCCTTATCTGAGTTAGACATTGAAGTTGCTTTTACAGCAAAAGAAGTGAAAATTACACTAACAGTTGTAACTGACCCATAACAAATCGCTCTCCAAAAGTGCTTTTTTTTCTCCCCCCATTGTCTACAAAGTAGTTTGGGAAAATGTATTTAAACGCAATCAACTGAACTTAGTTTCCTCAGAAGTTAATTGAAATGAAAAACATTGCATGTTTTTTATCCTCAAGTTGAGACCCTTGTCTGTGTATTGATGACCCAATGGGCAAAGCCTGTCTTTTTTTTTTCTTTCTTTGAAAGAGATGAGGACCAACAATGCTTTGTAGCCTCATGTTTAGCATGTTTTGCTTTGGCTGTTATATCTTGGGCAGAAGCTGTAGCCATCAGCCTGTGGACTTCGGCAGACATGCCTTTTCTGCTCCTGTTGAAGCTGCCCAGTTAGGTAGTCAGGACTGCAAGAAATGTAGGCATAAAGGGAAGTATGATTTAGAGTACTGATTGGGCACTCAAGACTAAAGAGCAAGAAACATTAATCTACTGATTAGGTACTCATCAGGGAGAAATCTGAGATTCTGGTCCCTCCTCCCTTGATTATTGATATATTAATACCATTTTCTAAATAAAAACTTTTAAACTGTTCAGGAAGCCACATATAGCTAATGCTTATAACTTGCGGTACAGCTCTCAGCTCACTTCCATGCAGCTTGTAGCTGTTAAGTGAGTTCCACTGCTCATAGCAGTGATTTTCACTACAATTCTGCTAAGGTTTTATAGTAATCATACTGCAGCAACATAAACTTCTCAAAATACCCTTGTGATTTTTTACAAGTTCAGCCAGATTTTTTTCAACGCATTGAGTGTTTATTGTCTTTTCAAAATATATTCAGATTCATTTAACATAGGCAATTATGAGCTGCCTGAGGGGTTTACATAAACGCTTCATCAACCTTTCTGAAGTTAGTCCTATTAAACATGAATGAGTCCAAGCTGGACTTGTTATGTTGCTAGTTTCTGAACTTTCCCAGTGGGCACTTAAAAAAATATGTCGATATTACACATTAAGAAGTGTCTTTCTTTGTGCATGTCTGTTTCATTCTTTTTCTTTTATTTTTATCTTATGTTCCTTTTTTTTTTTTTTTATGGAATGAAAACAAACAAAGCAAAGAGCACAGCCAGGACTTACTTAAACCTCCACTTATTTTGTATTTACTATTCCAGTAGTGTAAAAAACCTGTTCAAGGAAAAGGCACAAAAAGGGTCAAAAGGTCTTTTGTAGCTGTTAGAAGTACAATACAAATGAAGAAGAATGCCCTCAACAAGCAATCCTCTGAGAGTTTGAAAAGTGTCTTGAAGCAAAAAAACAATGTTCCAGCTCAAGTTCCCATTAAAAATGTCTATTGCAATTTGAGCATGTGAGCTGCATCCACAAATTCCATGTGATTTCTTCCACTTCACAGCATGAAGAACAAGTAGGATTCCAGTACATTACAGCACTTGATCATATGCTTATATCTACCTCTAGACAACAACAGACTAATGCAAAAAATTGAAATCATGCCTTCTCTTTAGAGTCTTTATAAATCAAAAGATTAACTCTTTAAATAAAATCTGGTTTTAAGGAATATTTGCACAAAGTAAAATCCTCGCTGTCCTACAAAAAGAACAAGAATTAAATGTTCCTCCTATATCTGCTTTAATTTACTATGAGCCATGGGGATTTTACACACTGTTATTTTAATACATTAATAAATGACAACTGACATCAAGTATCTAGTGTTTTTCAAGAGAAATTTTATAGTAACAGAAAATGAATGCAAAAGCCACTTGGAAAATGAAAAGCCAAGCCCTCTAACAGAGAAAAGGTTACAAAACAAAGAAGAAAAATGTTAACTATTGGTCTTTCATTCTCATTGCTCTTGCCATTTTATTAGGGATTTAAATATAAGTGTTATTTTTTTTCTGAAAAATATCCTTAGATTCCAATGATAGATGCACTTTTTCTTAGATTTTTTTTTTTATTTTAGCATTTATTAAACCAAAAGCCTTAAAGTGGAATGCTTTAACAAAATAATTAATTCTACTGTGAATCAGTAGCTGGAAATTGCAGAGAATTTAGTATATTGCACCTATATAACGGAAAAATAAATGCATTTCAAATTATTTATTTTTGTTCTCGTAGCTGCTACAGTTTTCATCTCTGTCACTGTGCAACAAGCTGTCGCAAAAAAAACTAATAGATTTTGGCAAAGAGCCATATTTCATACATGTTTAATTGAAGTTCTTGGCCTAATCATTTGCTATGCCATACATATGAATTTTAAGTAAAGTGTAAGTAACTGGGACTGTTATTAACTACAGAACAAATGCAAATGGATTACATAATGTATTTCTGTAATGCATATTTTGAGCCAATAAACTGACCTTTGAAAATCACTGAGATATGTGAAAAATGCCATTTACTGTAATAGGAATCAGCACAAGAATATGAACTGTAGTTGAGGCTTAATATTTCTTAGATTTTTCAATATCTAGCCAACATGCAAAGGCTGTGCTGTGCATATTTAATCATCTTTAGAAAATACATGCAGTACACATGCATCATGCAAGTGTTTAAGCTTTGTTGCCTTCACATTTAAACCAGCATGGTTTTCCATTTTAACACTATCTTATTAATACTTCATTCTTTTCGGATCGGAAAGAGAAGTAAATGCATGGTATTAGAAGAGATTTATGGAATTATAATTTATTAACACTACCTGAATACAAGCATAGTTTTGGGCAGGATGTAACATGAGTAAAAAGTCACTGACTTGGATATCTTGACTTAACAATCAAAAAGCAATGACGTATTTGAAGATTCTGAGAACATTCTATGATGGAGTTCCACTAAGCTCCAAAATAAAAATTTAGCTTTCACTTAAAGTATAGATTCAGGATGTTGGAAGAGATAGCATGCTTTCTTGTCAAACTTTTCACTTCTTCTGAGAACCTGATTAATTATCCAGGGTGAAATTTTACAGCTGAGGTTTTTTACAAGTGAAGTTGTTGTTAATAGGGACATTGATGCAATTTATTACCAAAGTAATATTTTATTTCCACAAATGATTACAAGAATAAAATAGAATAGTTTCTCCCAATTTCACTAGGAACTAATGATAAAATTCTATGCAGTAAGTTTTAGTTAAGATTGCTATTAGGCTTTTTGTTTTGTTTTTTTTTTTTTTTTAAATTGTTATAACTGTGTATCTCACTAGAAGGACAAGGTCAATAGCTCAAATGAACCTTAAATAATACTAATGTGAAGATACTCAGCCAGTCATGCCCAGAACTTCAAAGGCAGTTGGAAGCTAAGATGCATAGGAAACAGGATCAAAATAAATGTCTACCAAACACAGAAATACTATGATTTGAGGACTAGCCTTTCACACAATTTTTGTCACACTACCACAATCCTTTATAACCAAGGCATTCACTGCAAATAGGCAGTTTCAAGCTTTCAGGCTTCAGTTGGTTTCTGACAGTGGTCATTAGTGCTGCAGATATTTTGCAGTGATACAGAATGGCAGTGAATCATATTTTGAGTTAAATTAAATTTTCTCAGATTTGCATTATGTCATTATTAGAAATGCTGCATATATGCATCCCCTGCAATTTTATTTTTTACATAGTGGTGGGGTTTTCTTAGTAATTAGCAAAAATAAGGGATTGCACTTAAAATAGTTTAAAAGTAAGTTAAAATTGAAAAGATAAAATAGAAATTATGTAGTGAAAAGCATTAAAGAAATTTGAATCATCTCTAAAGTGAATATCTTCAAAGTCACCAATTAGAATCTTAAGATTCTAGCTTAATGAAATCTAAAATTTCTCATTTACAGAAAGTAAATGAGCAGAAACATACAGAAATTAGTATTGAAGACAACCAGCCTCATGTTTGTTTGCCTTGACACTAAATGAAGAAAGTAAGAATTGACAAGGAAAAATAAGAATTTTTTAAAAATCAGCTTCACTGGAGGACTACCCATAGGACTGGTTTTAACTGTAGCAACAGGAATCTATGCAGTCTCTGTAGTGAATAGTCAAGATTTACTCTGACTTATGGCTGACTTCAAAATTAACCATGCTCTGAATTTCACTAGTGCATCACTTAAAGCCAAAAGAGAGCATTTTGATCATCTGCTTTACCTTCTAGGGAGCCACGCTGATATTTTTTCATTATTTTAATATGCATCATATGTCTGTGTGCTGAGTGCCTTCAAATCACAGTGAAATTGTCAATGGAAGATTCAGTTTCATAGATTTTAAGGCTAGAAAAGACCATTTTAATCATTTTGTCTGACTCCCTGTGTAACATTGGCCATTATTTTTGCCAACATTTTCCCAGATAAAGCACATGACTTCTGGTTGAGCTAGGTAGTATATTCTGGAAAATAATCCTGTTTTGTTTTCAAGCTCTAAAGATTCCATCACTATTCTTAGGAAAATGCCCTCATTTTTAGCCTCTGTCACCCATCATTTCAAATTGAAGCTTATTTTTTGTTTTCTGATGTTATGAAACATTATGTTATGTTACGAGGTATTTTTATTCATTTAAGATCCCTGAGGAAATGCTGAGATGGTTTAAACATTTTAATAGGCATTCATCTATCAGGATTCAGTCCCTGCTTAATCTTCTTACCACTAGCATTTTTTGTGCTAAACGCATTTGGTGACAATTCTTTATTCTATCAGCATCCCTTTCTTGCCCTTGAAAGCACTTTCAGATGCTTCTCTTTTAAAATAATTTTGGATCATATTAGCACCTCTCTCTAAAAAGCACATCCAGAAAAAAGGCAAAAAGTCCTTTAATCTAATGATATTTGTGATGAAAAAACTTGCGTGACAACATTAGATTTTGCTGAGTTTATTTGCACATACATTTCACACGTGCCTAAAATTATTCATACTTAGTTCAACATGAATGAAAGAACAGTCTGGTCCAAGAGTATTTCAGAGTGAATTAAGCCAAGAGAATGACCCTAGAATGATGACAACAACGAAGAACAAGAGATATTAACAAGCATAGAGTGGGGTCCTTAACCTATTATGCAGTGAGATGCAATTAATAATAGTATTGTTGTCATTCAAAAACAAAGAAAAAAGCCCAATGCAAAAAACTTGTTCAAAGTCAGGATTACATAAGCAGATGATGAAGACATTAATTTGATCGATATGTATCCAACTCTATACACCTTCAATACAAGACCAGCTTTGTATTGCAAATTTTTGCCACAATATTTATGATAATTTTGGAAATTCTTTTTCTGTAATCAGAGCTATGTTGTAAAAACATGCACTGCAATGCAGTATTGTCCACCAATCTTTTGGAAGTCTTTTCTTTATTAGAAAGGGTAAAACAGAGAAATCCCTGCTATGACAGACTAAGCCAAAAAGACACTGAAAAAACTCCACCATAGGCTTGTGAATATAGTCGCACAGCCACAACAGCATGAGAGCGAAAAAGAAAAATGACACAAAGGAATACAGTTTCTAGTACCACCACTAAATCAGACAAAATAATGCATATTATAAATGCCATTTTTTAAGCTACATGGAAACATGAGGTTTTTCTTTGATAGCAAAACCATGTGTAAAGATAGAAACAAGGGAGCTAGCACATTTAATCTCTTAATCAACGGAGCTGTAGAGTTATTCATTAATGTAGTGTTTGGACATGGCATAATAGGTATATAAGGTGGTGGCTGGGATAACATGATCAACAGGCCTTGTACTAATATTCTGAACAAAGGTAATCTCACTGAGAATTCATGAAAGCTCAAAATGTCTTTCTGCTATCACAGTAAATCTGCACATCAAAGTTAAAATCAAAAAGGAAATAAATGATTCATATAACAAAATCATTAGAAACAATGCAGAATGGCACAGGACAATAAAAAAGATTACCTAACAGTAACCCAGAGCAGTGCCCTGTGGTCAAATAAATGTTGGATGTTCTTACAACCAATAAAGACGCGACCTGATGTCCACCCTGTTATGAGTCACAAACTAGGTAACTAATGGACATTGACAGATTAGTTTTGGAGCTGATCTTCACATCAGTCTACTAAAGCCGAGTTGAAGGGCTTTCTCAGTGTTGTAAATGCAAGACAGAAAACACAAACCTTACTTAGGGCAGGTGTCAGAGAAACAAAGTAGGTGGCTCAGTGGAAGGGGGTGAGAACTCAGATTTTTATTTCCACTCCTAGGACTGTCTCTTTTCCAGTCATATTCTCCCATAAATATGAACATATGCCATATGACAGGAATTGAACCAGTGCTGCCTTTTCATTCTGTGCAGGAGAGACCTGTGTTCCCAGCTGTTTGCTTCAACAGGGGGGATCTGGACTCTTCTCTATGCCACTCCTCAAAGCAAACTGTAATTATAGCATAGTTAGTGGGAGTCAAGCCTCTTCAAGAAGAGAAGGATTCTGAACACAGGCTTTTGTAATATTTTTGTGACAAACATTTTGTGCTGGAAAAAAAAGAGATAAATTTTCTTCACCAGGCATCTAACTACAGCAGGATAGTCAGCCTTAGTCCCACATCAAGTGTCCTTTGTTTTTCCTCTCAATTCCCCATAGAAATGACAGAGAGGGATGAGGTATAGCTTGGGCTCCCATGGTGGCTTCCAAGTGTCTTCAAAAGTTTCTTCTTTTTTTGTATTGTTTGCAGCACAATATGTTAGGCACACTGGAGCCATAGGTGCAAGCATAGTATCATTACTTAATTACAAATAGTATTTGGATGGATTTTAATGACAATTGTCAGACTTCTGAGAACATAATTATTTAATGCTAAAGAAAGCAAGTGATTAAACAGACTGTTTGTACGTTTGAGCATAATGGCAAACACTGTACCCCATGATTAGAGCACATATTGCCACATTCTGGTTTTTACTCCAGAGACCACAATGACAGTTTTTTGGATGAGATTGAAACTATTTGTCAAACAAATTTTGATCACTTGTGTTACTGTGAAAATGCTGTTATATAGTAAAGTTAACAGTAAAAAACCTTGTACTGAACAAAAAAAAAATAACAAAACAACTGAAGTAGTTTTGTTAGTAAAGGTTAAACAGGCTTCTCAGTAGAAACTGAGGGTTATCAGCTCAGTGTATGCATGTCTATCTTGTCAAGCTGTTGGACACTAATTCTGGGATATTTCAGTATATTTAGCTAGCTGAATTCTCTGTGCATTCTAGGGAAATAATCTGTTCATTTCAGATGGTAGGGTTTTTTTTAAAAGCTGAACTGCTTTTAAAAAGCATTTTATTAAAATGCTGAAAAGGTTTTTATGCAGAAATATGAGGGTTTTATTTCTGCAATTATGGAATGTTATAGTTGTATTTTGCATTAGAAAAGGGGACTTTATTCTTAATGAGCTTGACAGGATTCTTCTGTTTACAGATTCCCTGATCTATTTGCAATGCTCATTATCATTTTTTCTTAGTATGTTTAACAATGTTTTGCATACAAAAGCCAGAGAAGGGTAATTATTTACCAACCAATGCATTCTAAATAGTTTAATTTATGCTATGACACAGAACATTTGCAATCTAACAATTATTATGCCTTGTTGTGAGGTGTTACTATAATTTCTTGTGCATTTAAAATGTTGCTTTCATCGCTAATAAATGCAAAATTAGAAATAAAAGCACTATTTGAAGTTGTTTATCCTTTCAGAAAACTGAATCAAATTTTCTGCAACCAAAGTAGTCATTATGTCAACTATTGTCTTGTACCTGCCATTCATCTTTGTACAGAAGGTTGTTTTTGATGAGGGTCTTATTTTTATCCTTTTATTAACACATTTAAGCATATGTTACACAGGGTGCTGCATGTGTACACAATTAACTTTAAAGAGATTGTGTTGCATGATCAAATACAGATAATGGTAACATTTATGACAAAATTAATTAAAGATAATGTTAATACAGTCACTGGATTCCATGTTTGCATTATTGTGAACTAGTCTTATAAGGACTATTATTTTCCCTATAAGGAAAAACAACAACATTTAATTTAGTAACTGTAAGAAAGCCTTTAAATCAACACTAAGATAGAGTCATGTATTACAATAAAATCCTTGTAAATTCATTTAAGCTTATCTGCATACAGATTTTCATTGTAAGCCATACAAAGCAATAAAAGCAAGTTATTAAATGATGAAAGAAGTGGACAGGACAACATGTCTGTGCACATGGTTGATTAGAAGCATTATCCATCAATGTATCTAAAACTAAAAGGCAAATACAGTTTTCTTCAAATGAAAACTTTAAAAAGCTCCCCAGAATTCTTTTTCAAGTGCAATGAAGACATTTTCTTTTAAATATATGGCATGGAACTGAAAGATTTTTTTCCTTTTCCGTGAAAGATAAAACTAAAGATGCATAACAACTTATAACTCTTATTGAATCTTATTCATTGTATGATACATGGAATGATATTTGGAGTACTTGTGAAAAACAAAACATTTTCTACAATTTGTTTATAAAGAAAAGTCAGTTAAAATTATCCTTTTGCTTCATTAATTACAGAAGAAACTGTATGGTTTTCAATGCACAGCCCATCTGTATAAAAAGCTAGATGCTTTCTCAGTATTATTGTTAAGCAAGAAGAAAATAAATAATTGCATAAGACTATGACAGAAGAGATGTTCTGATGCAAGGCAATGTGCATTTGTGGGTTTGGGTTTTTTTTAGTACATTTTTTCATTTCTTTGTTAGTATTTTTGCTAGAACTATAGTAAAGAACAATTCTTTATCTGCTATACTAATTCTTTCTTATCTGAAACTGTAATTAATTTACATCTCTCAGAAGCATTACTTAGACTGTATCAACTATCTTTCTGTAAATTAAAACACTTCAATCCTGTGCTCACTAAAAGGAATAAAACCTTATAACTGTACCTTGAACTTTGGTGGCCACAAGTGTACAATTCTAGATTAATAATTCCTATTTAAAGTGTCTATATCTGAGCACATGACTAAGTAAATGATAAAAAACTGGAGGAGAGAGTTATAAAAGAATCTCAGGTATTCTTAATCCAGAAAAATGGTACTTTTCATAAATATAAAAAACTGTTTTACTATTTGAATATTAGAACGTAAAACTTGAAATAAAAAGTGGCTGATATTGGTCAAGGATAAATGAAGTTGTTTTTTTTTCCCCCCCTCTCATTCTTTAGGTGTGTAGAACAGGAAACTGAGGAATTTCAGACCAAGTAAGTATCATGGATCATAAGTCAGTTTATTTTTCTTCATTTAGCAAAAAAATCATTCCCCAACTACAAACATGTAGTTTACTATTTAAGTAGTGAAAATCCATATTGCAAAGTAATTTTAAAGACAAAAGGTAAATATTTTGATTGTGGGACTTTGCATATTAAAAATCAAGAAGCCCCCAGAATTGTTGTAGTCACTTGCTACTTGAACACCTCTCAGTAGTTCAAACATTTCCCCCAGATTTTACCCGAAAAAAAAAAAAAAAAGCTATCTAAATAGCATGTTTTCAGTCATATCAGTTTGGGACTCCCCACCAAAATTCAACAACTGTTGGTGTGAGAATACCTATGTTGCAATTTAGCCATTAGCAATGACTGCCTTTGAGCAAAACAAACAAATAAATAGGGGGCAGAGTCTAGGTCATTTCCAGAATACAAGGTTATTGTCCTTCATTATGGCTGATTGCCATACATAATCATAAGTCCAGAAATATACAAAGCAACACAGAGCACATAAGGGAGTTGGTCCTCAGTGTCTGGGCACCAGGATACAGACTTTTCCCTTCTGCCTTAGAGACGCAGCTTGAAAGACTGAATAACCTTCCTTGGGAAAGGGTCTCTTCCACAGATATTGGATTCTTCAGATGTAGAATCCTTTTAATTACAGGAGATAGGAGTGTACTTTTACTGTCTCACCCTACATACACTGAAAAAAAAAAATCCTGTATTTTCTATGTGCTATATTTTTATATCAATTACGAAGTGAATATGATCAGCTGACTCAGGTTCAGATGTCTGCTTCAGAGATATCTAAAGCCATGTGAGATGTAATTCACCAAAAGAGATAACAAAACCATTCATTTCAGATAATTGCTTCTCTTTTGAAATGGAAGGAATTGTTTACCTACTCTTACAGTGCTCTTTCACTCTTATGAGTGGATCATGGAAGTGAAAGGATTTCAAGAGCAGGGATGAATATTTGGTGATGGAATGATGTTGGGAGAGGGCATGATAAAAAAAAAAAACTTTAAAATTCTAAATGAGAGAAGCAGTTTTTGATCTCCAGCAGGACTGGCCTGTTTTTCTGAACCAATAAATAAATATTATTTTACATATCCTTGTACATGCTAAAAATCCCTCTGCTTAGACAAAAAAAATAAAATCGAAACATGCAAACATAACAGGAAGCCATCCAAATTTTCTGAAGGAGATAGCAAATGCATAATTTCACATTCCAGAGAACATGGAATTTCTTGTTCAGCAAGAGGTTTTAACGTTTTCCTGGATACATTTCAGACAACAGAATGCCTTTGGGACAGTAGTTCTGGATGTCTGCCACAACAGATGTCTGTTACAGGTACTGTCAGCTTTTCAGATAAAATCCGGAGTTAGTATTTGTGATGCTGGAGAGTGAAAAATGAAAAAAATGAAAATGTTTCTTACAAGACAGTAAAAATCACCCTCACTGTTTAAACTACAAATGCTAGCATTATGAACAGTAAAAAATTTCCTCCATTTTTACTAGCAAGACTGGGGTCCACAAATCCTAGATCCCAGACATCAGTGTGAAAAGTCTACAGCAATAAAGACTTACAATGGTAGAGGAGTATCAGGTCAAGGAATATTAAGCAAACTGGGCACACATAAACCACAGACCCTGATGGGAGGCACCCACAAGTACTGAAGGAGATTGCTGATGTCATTGGGTGGACACATGTTTACATTTAGATGATCATGGTGACTGAGAAGGTTTCTGAGGACTGAAAGAAAGCAAATGTCCCTCCTATATTCAAGGAGAAGGACAACTCAGGGAACTACAGGTTGGACAGCTTCACCTTGATCTCTGTGAAACTGATGGAGCAGCTAATTCTGGGAAAAATTTCCAGGCACATGAAAGACAAAAAGGTGTCAGGAACAGTCAGCATACCTTCAACAAGGCAAAGTCATATCTGACCAACCTAATGAACTTCTACAGTGAACTGACTAGCTTGGTAAACAACGAGAGAAAAGTGGATATTGTGAATCTTGACTTTAGTAAGGCTTTCAACACTCTTTTGTCTCTTCTCTCATAGCTTCTCTCTTTAGCTTCCCACAGAGATAGTAATCAGTACAGGGTAAATGTGAAGCAGCTTGATGGAAAAGAACCCAATGGTCCTGGTGAACACAAAGTTTGGCATAAGCTAGCAGCAGACCTGGAGGCAAAGCGGGTGAATGATATCCTAGGCTGTGTGGAGTGTTACCAGTTGGTTGAGGGAGGTGATCCTTCCCTACTACTCAGCAGTGATGAGTCTACACCTGAGTACGGTGTCCAGTTCTGGACACCCCAGTACAAGAGAGATGGGGAGAGATCCTGTCAAAGGGTTACAAAGATGATGAAGGAATTGGAGCATCTCTCATATGAAGAAATGCTGAGAGAGCTGGTACTCTTCAGCCCAGAGAAGGCTCAGGGTGAATTTCGTCAATGTGAAGACATATCTGAAGAGAGGGTGCAAAGAGGATGAACCTGGGCGTTTTTCTATGGTACGCATTGACAGGACAAGATGCAGTGGGCACAAAACAAAACACAGGAAACTACATGAACATCAGGAAACACCCTTTTACTGCGAGGGTGACTGAAGACTGACAGCAGTTTTGGGAAGGTTGTAGCATCTCCACCCTTGGAGATATTTAGTAGCAATTTTGACAGGGTCCTAAGCAACTTGCTTTAGGTTTAGCTTGAGCAGGGGGATTGGACATGATGATCTCCAGAGATCCTTTCCAATGTCAATTATTCTGTGATTCTGTGACTATTGTAATCTGTACAGCAAAACACTGCTGTGATAGTTTCAACACCCAGTGTTGTAAAACAAAAATATATCTAGTGCATTGACCCTGCAAGACAAAAAAAATTTGTCATTACTGTAATTGTTTTCCAGAAAAAAATTAATGGGATTGAGACAGATTTCCTTTTCTTTGTACTGTAGTCCAGTACACAGTTTAGGATCACAGAAGCTGGTGATCATCATTAGTTATATTTTCCCCTGATTAAATACACTTTATTTCAGGTTCTGGAAATCATTCAACTGAAGCACAGAACTAAAAAAAAAAATATGCAGATATGCTAGTTCAAAGGTAGAGATTCTAACAAAAATTTCTAAAATTTGAACAGAAGAAAATTGTTTTTCTTAAATAGAATATGTCCAGAGCTGCAATGGTGAAGTTAACTGACAGAGTACTAAGGATTTATATTGAGAGATAGAACTGAGAGACAGATTTATTCTTGTAGCAATAAGCAAAGTAAAGATTCTCATCCAGTTAAAATAAGTAAGAAAAAAAAAGAAAAAGAAGAAAAATAAAAAAAAAGGTAATGTTTTAGTAGTAGAATCACGTTTTCTAGTTTCAAAGCCTCAGTAAAAGTAGATTAAATATTTCAAGGAAATAGAATAGATACAATACAATCTTTTAATCTTTCTTAATACTGAAGAGGCTAAAAACAAGACAGGCACAAATCTCAAACTATTAATAATGTTATCAAAATTTAATTGTTAATTAATTGTATTTTCATTTGGCCTTCCTTAGATTCAAGCCCACGGTAAGAACAGTTGCTAAGGAGAAAAAAAATTGCCACATAGTAAACTACCACCTATTCTCACTATTTCATAATACACTGTCTTCTTCATGACATTTTTCTCGCATTATGAGCCAAGTATCTTGCACTGCTTGGTCATAGCTAGATGTAAATCCATGGCATTTCAGGCAGTTAATGTATTTATATCACAAATAAAAAAAAGCCAACAAACTCAACAATCCACCTTTGAGCTTTAATCAGATCATTGCCACTTAACAAAAGGCTTTTAGATCAGATCTGACATTAAAAAAGGTTTGAAAGCTGATAAAGTTTCTCTAAGCAAAACTGCTTTCACGATATAGGTAATCTCTGGGTGAAACTGAATGCTTTTTCTCCCAGTATTTTTCATAATCTTTGTTGTGCAGTTATTGTCTTATAACTGTTCCAAAATTTTAGACAGTGGTATTAAGTTTAAGCCATGAGAATCTCTCAAGGTTGAAAAAGAAATTCTTGTCTGCTGTATTTAGTTACAACTAGCTCCTTCGGCTTCATTTCACTTACACTTCCATGCTGACATTATGCTGTTTCAGATTATAGTAGTATTAATGAATTCTTCACAAGAATTCCTTGTGCCCTCACTTATTTCTGTAATGAGATGTTTCCAGATATCAAAGTACTTACTGAGTTTACTTACTTACTGAAGGACTTCAACTTTTCATAAAGAAGTATTCTTATGAAATAAAAATTCTGAGAATATTTCTTTATTGTGATATATCATCATAATATCACACAAAAAATAGATTTAGTGGGAATGCCAAGACCCTCCTCAAGGCAAAGTCACCTGTACGTATGATTCCTGCAGATGGTCTATGCTTAAGATGTGAGGGAAACTCTACAGCTGTCCTGGGTAAAGGTTTCTTGTGCTTCAATCTTGTGGTCATTGGATTTTTTCCCTTCTGTGTTTAAGTCAGTATTTTTTTCTGCATCTAAAGGCATAGTCTGTCCTGCTCTCCTTGTTCACAAGAAGTGCAAGTATTTTCTCTTTTCAACACTACTTAAGCCTGTTACCATTTTCCCTCCGTATCATTGCTGTGGTTTAATTAAATAATCCTGTTTCTTTATGTCTTATTTCTTAGAATTTTTTTTCTATGCTCCTGATCATTATCTTTGTTCTCCACTATAATCTCTCCAACTGGCACACAATTTTCCTCAGTATAACATACAAATATTGGTATTAAACCTTTGCCTCGTTTTCCCCTGTAACTCCTACACCTCTCTTTTGAAACATGTTTGTGAGCCTACTCCTCACTTACTGGTATCATATTGCAGATTATATTTCTGCCTAAGTGCTGTACCTTGTATTTCATTCAATTTTTAGGCCATTTCTTCAATTTGTCCAGGTCATTTCAAACTTTATTCCTGCCATCATCCTTGTGATGTTTCTCAGTCTCATGACATCTGAAAATTTAATAAGCATATTTTCCGTTTAAATTCAATTTCAGTTCAATTTATTAATAAAAACATTGAACAGAACTAGACCCATGACAGAACCCTGTATATTCCCATCTGACTCTTCCTTCTTTTTGACAGTGAAATATCACTAAGGACTCTATGAGCATTGTTAGCAAAGCTGTCTAACACCCACCATGTGGCTTTCATCTGAACTTCAATTCCAGAGATTGTTTATGAGAATGTCTCAAGCATCAATTTCAAGTGCCTAGAAAAGTCAATATACAACAAATACTGCTTTTTCCCTATTCGCAGTTCCTGCATTTCTATCATGAAAGGAAATTAAGCAGGTTTGACATGATTTACTTTTGACAAATCCGTGCTGTTATCTCTCTTTATCTTCTAGGTGCTTAGAAATAGGTTTGACTATTTGGTCAAAAATATTTCCAGGAATTGAAATTAAGATGGAACTTCTGCAGTTTGATGACCTCTCTTTTTTAAGGGTAGTCATAAAATATGTTCTCCAGGTTTCCAACATTTTTTCTGTGCTCCAGAGTTTCTAAGATATAAGCCTTGAATGCAAAGGCAACTGTGATTTTGTACATTATACTTGCTAACTATGATTACACTTTATCTTCCATCTCTAATCACATCCAGTTCAATGTTTACCATTTTTATGGGAAGCACGAAAAGTTTCTTCTGGCAATCAGAGATTACTAGTTTATTTTATGCATTGTTTTTTTGTCAGGATAACTGATAGATTATCACTTACTTAGATTATGCCAGCCAAGGTGCTGACACTTGCTGACCAATTTGGCGGCCTTCTATTATGGGGCTACAGAATTGATGGAAAGGGGTAGAGCAGTTGATGTCATCTACCTGGGCTTGTGCAAAGCGTTCAATGCTGTCTCACATGACATCCTTGTCTCTAAATTGGAGAGACATCAATTTGATAGGTGGACCACTCAGTGGGTAAAGAACTGGCTGGATGGCCGCATGCAGAAAGTTGTGGTCAATGGCTCAATGTCCAGCTGGAGACCAGTAACGAGTGGTGTCCCTCAGGGATCGATGCTGGGACTCGTTCAGCATCTTTGTCGCTGACATGGGTAGTGGGATTGAGTGCGCCCTCAGCAAGTTTGCCAATGACACCAAGCTGTGTGGTTCGGTTGATACGCTGGAGGGAAGGAATGCCATCCAGAGGGACCTCGACACACTTGTGAGGTGGGCTGATGCCAACCTCATGAAGTTTAACCGTGTCAAGTGCAAGGTCCTACACCTGGGTCAGAGCAATCCCAGGCACAGCTACAGGTTGGGCAGAGAAGATATTCAGAGCAGCCCTGAGGAGAAGGACTTGGGGGTGTTGGTTGATGAGAAAATGAACATGAGCCAGCTTCAGTGTGCTTTTGCAGCCCAGAAAGCCAACCGTATCCTGGGCTGCATCAAAAGGAGCATGACCAGCAGGTTGAAGGAGATTATCCTGCCCCTCTACTCTGCTCTTGTGAGACCTCACTTGGAGTATTGTGTGCAGTTCTGGTGTTGTCAATATAAAAAGAGCCATGCAACTGTTGGAACAAGTCCAGAGGAGGGCCACGAAGATGATCAGGGGACTCGAGCACCTCCCATATGAAGACAGGCTGAGAAAGTTGGGGCTGTTTAGCCTGGAGAAGAGAAGGCTGCATGGAGATCTCCTAGCAGCCTTCCAGTATCTGAAAGGGGCCTACAATGATGCTGGGGAGAGACTCTTCATTAGGGACTGTAGTGACAGGACAATGTTAGAACTTAAACAGGAGAAATTTAGATTAGATATAACGAAGAAATTCTTTACTGTGAGGGTGGTGAGGCATTGTAATGCGTTGCCCAAGGAAGCTGTGAATGCTCCACCCCTGGTGGTGTTCAAGGTCAGGTTGGAAGAAGCCTTGGGTGGCATGATTTAGTGTAGGGTGTCCCTGCCCATAGTGAGGGGGTTGGAACTAGATGATCTGAAGGTCCTTTCCAACCCTAACTATTCTATTATTTTAGATCATGGGGATTACATACTGAGGTATTGAATACGTCTTTGGCCAGTTTGGTTCAGGTGTCCTGTCTCTGCTTCCTCATGGCTTCCCCTTTCCCTGGCAGAGCATGAGACTCATAAAGTCTTTAGTCAGAGTAAACCTTACTGAGCAACAATGAAAAACATCAGTGCTATCAGCATTGTTCCCAGGGTGAAAGTAAAAAACACAGCAGTGCACCAGCTACTAAGAAAGAGAAAAATGACTGCTACTGCTGAGCCCAGGACAGTGGACTTTATTTACACAATCTGTTGCTGCTTCTGCGTTTAAAGCAGTATAAAGGTAGATCAGTGGGGGAGGCTTGATGTGGAAGGTAAGGCTGTTTCATTCGGATGCTTTGCTGTGCAAATAGGGTTACACCACCACAATGCCCAATCTTGTGTGTCTGCTGAATGATGTGACCTACCATATGGATTTATCATTTCCAGAGTGTACTATTCTGTCCACAAATTATGCTACAAACAGTCCAAGAAAGTCTGTTTTCCATATCCTTCTTCCATGGGAAACCATTGGAAAATGAGCCTGATGTCCTAATGATGCCCTCTGTTGCTAGGAGATACTCAAGCGTATCTTCATGTTTTAAAATCTTCAAATTGAGGGGGGAGTTGAGGTATTATAAGTAATCCTGGATTTTTTTTATTTTTTTTTTTTTAATTTAACAACATTAAGAGTTTAAGTAGCTTTCATTGCAACCAGAAGCATGTGTCTCTGTGTGTGAAAATACATATGTACAGAGTAGACAAAAAAGATGGATTTCCAAGATTCAAGAACATTTTTGAATTTTCCAAAATTGATGATATAAGTAGCCATTACATTACATTACTGAAGTATGTTAGTTCTGTGCAGCCAGTTTTGGGTTTTTTTGTGATCATTAATTCTCTGTGTGCTGTTCCTTATTTCGGACTGATGGACTTGGGACTGCAACCTTTGCTGTAACAAGTGGAAGGAGATGGGTATCTCTAAAGTGTGGTCTCATTTACCCTTCACTTTACTCAGGCTGCTTCTAGAGAAGATAATATATTTTATAGTCTGTTCTGGTGATGAATGGTGATGCTCTGGATACTTTCTGATGAGACTAGAAATAACTCAGAAGTTTTATCTGTGTTTTTATAGTGTATTCTGACATAACTCAGTTTTAAAAGGTAAGAAATCCTACTACTAGCAAAAACTGTTGCTTGCTTGAAAGAAAGTTATATACTGACATGGAAGGACAATGAGATAGGATCTTCTAGACGTCTACCTTATTTCCTGTTGCATTTGTAAATTTATTGCTTTTCATAGTAAAATTAGCACTGGGGTACATTTTAGGCAAAGAACAGCAGTTATTCTTTCTTGATAACTTGCAGTTGTCTGGTGTTCACCTCAAGCTCAGCAACAGCAGAATATAAATTGCAAAGCAGCACACATATTGTCAGCTTGCAGTTATTAATACATAATAATTATCAGTTCAGATGCATACAATGGACTATACATATTTCTCTAAAAGAAGTTTGTAGTACTTCCTTAGCAACTGTTTTAGTTACTTCTCTATATGCAAAAAAAAAAAAAATCACTTTAACATCCCTCTTTCCTTCATATGACTGCTCTATTCTATGAAGGAGCAGTCATATGAAGGAAAGAGGAATGTTAAAGTGATTTTTTTTTCTTACTGCGTATCTCTATGGAGCCAAAGAAAAATATGTTCCTTGAAATCATATCCTTGAAATTATCGTGTATAGGTTTTCAGCACTGGCTACTGCTAGGCAGCAGTTTCAGTGTAAGAAAACTATCACACAGAAATATCTCAAAGTAATTTACTAGTCATCATGGGTCTGATTTTATTGCTTATCATAACACTACACTGCAGCTGTTCAAGAGAAGAATGTACTCAATTTGTCTCTGTGAAGGTATCTGCAAAGCTCCATCTTTTGTAGCTGTTATGTGTGTGAAGAAACTGATTAATCCAGGCTTCTTGTATCCAAAATGGGGTGCAAATATTTTGTTGCTGTTACGAGTTTCTTATTGCTCTGTGGGTAAAAGTGCTTACATTTAGATAGCTATCATAAAAATGGAAGAGGCTTTTGAGGAGGTTGAGTCCATATGTTTACTCTCACAGGCTAGGTGTACCTTAAAGGGTACCTCTGAATGCCTGGCTCTTCAACATACTCTGGCTGAACACCAGCACCATGCTGGGGTGAGATGCAAATATACACCTTCTGTCAGCTTCTTGCTTTCTTCATGAGAGAAGGTGACTGAAAATGATTTTTAATGTGCTGTGGCTAGCATCTCAGAATGAACCATTCAAAAATTTAAAACCTGCCTGTGCAGCTTTTATTCTGTATAGCTTAACAGTCTTTAAGAAGAGTCAGTGAATAAGTGGTACTGCTACCTGAATTTCTCAGTGAGTGGGCTCTGACCTACTCAAATTCTGCATCCAGAATTACAAGCCTACTTCTTGTTTTTGATTTGCTGTTCGCATCACAGCACCTGGTATTTTTCAAAACATTAATGAAGAACTTCTTCTCTTCATAACCTGAAATGAAGAAGGCAACATTGGCTCTGCTTCATTTGCAAGGAACTGAGTAGTGAAAAACAACATTCACTTAAGAGTCTAGACTTTATTGTAGCTTGATTGTTCAGATCATGGTTTCAGCCAAAGTCAAGTGCACCCAGGAGCATGCAGCAACTCTGTGTATCCTTGAAGATTCTGCAAAAAAAGTAAAGAACTCAGAATTACAGTTTGAATACATTCAGCTTAAGATATGTATTTAAAGCCCTCTAGCTATTCCTGGGTAATTCTGCTACAGGAAAAAAGTCATTACTAGCTGGTGAATGTTGAAATGATTTGCATTTGCTAGAGAGGAATTCTGTCTTCTTCAAGGTGGCATTCAGCTGATTTAGCCCTGAAAACAAGTAAGCTGGATATTTTTAGTGTGAGAGCTGGCAGAAATTATACCTTTGTAATTGCAGAGAACAGGAGAAAGAGAAAAGATGTCTTGATCCAGCAGTTGCCTACTGCAGGATTTTCAGGAAAAGTGCTGTTCTTTACATGACCACACATATCAGCCCACATCAGGAACTGGGGTATGCTCAGTATATGCTAAACTTAGCTGTCATTTTTAACAGATTCCTGTATGGTATGTATGAACTGAGATTTCTTGAAAGGCTCCTGACTTGGTTAACCAAGAGCTGATTTTCATATGAATGGTGAAAATCTCCATTACTTGATTTTATGGCTCTGTTAGTTTCTCAGAGAGAATAAAAAAGCTTAATGACCAGAAAGTTAATGTGCAAAACCAATTTTTCCTCATGTCACTCTCATAATAGGCTGAACTATTTCTTTTGAAGCTCTCCAGGTTATTTCAGTCTGAGCAAAATACTCATCATGAAAAATGTACTTCTAAAGATTAAGATACATAGAGAAGCAAGATAAAGCTGCTGGAAAACAGACAGCAAAATGCAGAAAAATTTGTGAAGTGCAACACTATGTTTATAGCTTTCTCTTTCTGGAGAAGAGTACTTAAACACATTTACTTTGATAGAATTTCCCAGGTTTATTGCCTTATTTACGTGAATATTTTCTATGAACAGTGATGTAGAAACACCTTCATTAAAGATACATGCAGTTAATTTCTTGGCAGAATGTTTCTGAAGGAACTCATTGCTAACAGTTAACTTCATGCTAAGAAATTCCGTATGCCAAGGAGAAAAAGATATCACAGCCAGAAACAGTAGCTCTTGTGCTAACCTCTGGTTGTGTTGTGAATATTTGGCCTCTCCACTATTAAAGAAAGCATGCTTCCAAACAGAGCATTAGCCTGAATGCCATTCAGTGTAAAAGCAGCAGCCAAACCGAATAAAGATATTTAGATTGTGTGTCTATAAAATACCAGCACAACAACTGGCTTTGCTTCAGTTCCTGAAGCTTGGATTTATGATCATAATATATTAGATTTGACAACGGTGTATCAATGTAAGGAAGCGTTATGATGAATGTGCTGCCTGTTCAGCTCTCTGTTCGGGTATCTAATGACAAGGTAACTTCCAAATTTACTTTATAAGGAAAGATCTAGCTAGGTTATATACATAACCCAAACCAAAAGTCTAATCTTGCTTTCTGGAATAATGGGGACACAATAGTTTTTCTGTTTATAGATTTCCATACCTAGATTATTTACTATATAAGCCTCAAACTTATTTCACATTAAATAGGGCATTGTTGTGCCTGTATTTCTGTCTCAGGTGAATTTATACCTATGAATTCTCAATGTTTCTCATGAAGAATGGTCGTGTCACCTTCACTGAAAAGCTGTACTTAAGTTCTTTTCACATAGGGATGTGAAAGGCCACCCCTCAGGTGTAAGGGTCATCCTTTTTCAAAGGTGAAACCTTAAAATTGTGTTGCCACCCAACATGTAAAGAGTCTTTCATATGTTTTGTTCATGGTTGTTAAAACTATTGGAGAATAGAAACCATCCCTACAGTAAGAACTGGCCAAGAATGTTTTGGCTGTTTTTCCTCATAACTGCTTGAAAGTCACCGAAAGCCATTTCCTAAAACACAATTCCCTGTGAAGAACTGTATTTACAATGAGACAAAGACAAGGATTAAATAATATGTGAATTTTTGTGCCTGTCACCATGGAGTATAAATTTCTAGGATTAGTCAAATACATTAGATATTGTGAAACTATATCAGAGCCTTTTATGCTGCTTTAATGTTTGGGTTTTTTTTCCTAATTACTTAACCAGTTCAGGTTTCAAGTATTCTATGACTTTCCTTGAAAAGCTGCCTCTGGTTCAAATTTTTATATTTATTGTCTTTGAAACATATACAAGTGCTCCAGTATTTGCCCAATGAATTTTGCTAGAGCTATTCCTATATAGAGTTTTAGTCTATAGAAGATCTTGTCTGTTTGACATTCTGATTCTTCTCCCGCTCAAGTTCTGTGAAAACCCTGCAATTAATGCCAGGAAAAATAGGATTTAGTGATAAATGAGGATGTTGGGAGAGTCACTAAAAAAATTACTTCTACAGCACATTGCCTTTGTCAGAGAAATAGATCTACCTCAGTTTGTGGCCTCCATCTTTTTTGAGCTCATCAAAGGGTCTCATATGCACAACAGAAGATTCTCTGCATCATTCCTAAAAGATGAGTCCTTGAGCTTTACTCATAAATTGTGAATAAAGCTGGAGAAAATAGGACTAATTAGTAAGCATCAGTGGTAAATCAACATCTGAAAGGGAGATTGTGGTAGACGGTGTGGAAGAAAACTAAAGATCTTCCATTCTGCTGAAATTCCTTAAGGACTTAACTTCAGTCAAATTGCATTTGCTTTTATTAAGGTCCAGATAAAATATTTTTATTAATGTCCAGGTAAACGTAGAAGTGCTAGTGATAGCTGCATATGTGTCCTGGTTTGAGCAGTAGCAGTCATTTTTTTCTCCTTCTTGGTAGCTGGTGCAGTGCTGTGTTTTGACTTTTGGGCTGAGAACGGTTGCTGATAGCAAGTATGTTTTGAGTTACTGCTCGGGTGTTTGGTTTGTTCAAGGCCTTTTTCTGAGCTCATGCTCTGCCAGGGAGGAGGGGAGGCTGGGAGGAAGGAGAGACAAGACACCTGACCCAGGCTAGCCAAAGAGGTATTCCATACCATAACATGTCATACGCAGGATGTAACCGGGAGAGACCCGGAAGGGCTGGAGCTCTGGGGGGATGGAGGAGGTATTGGGCTGTCGTGGTTTAAACTAAATCTGCACAGTTCCCCCTTTGTTTCCCCTCCCCCCCCCTCACCTTCCCACTCCCGGAGGGATGGGAAGGAGAGCCAGAGGAATACAACTCCCACGGATCGGGGTAAAATCAGTCCAGCAATTAAGGTATAACAGAAATAACTACCGGTACCAATAACAAATCAATGTTAGAGGAGACAAACAGGGAGAGAGAATACGATACCACCCGCCGCCAGGAGGCCAGCCCCGGAAGGAGAGAGAGAGCTTCCCCCCTCCCCTCCTAGCCAGCTTCCCGTTGCCTCCCAGAGCCCAGCCCGGCGTGTTAACTCCTTCCCTCCCGGCCAGCTTCCAGTCCCCTCCCCGAGCAGGACGTGCTGTGGTATGGAATACCTCCCCGACTAGCCCAGACCAGGCGCCCTATCTCTCCCTCCTCCCTGGCAGAGCATGAGCTACTGCTGAACCCATGACACGGTCAGTGCTTGGTCTGGCAGGGTGTGGTGAGTTGTGGGTCGGTGGCTGGTGAGATGTTGTATTCACTTCACTTGTTATTGGCTTTATCATCATTATTTGTAGTAGTAATGGCAGTAGTGATTTGTGTTGTGCCTTCGCTATTAAACCGTTCTTATCTCAATTTGTGGGGGCTACATTCTTTGGATTCTCCTTCCTAACTCTCCGGGAGTTGGGGGAGCGAAGGGGGGGAGTGAATGAACGAGCTGTGTGTGGACTTGATTTAAACCATGACAATATGACATCACACTCAGAAAAATAATTTAATGTAATAGACAGAAGAATATTATATAGAAAGAGCTTAATCTTGAGAATTGGAGATGAAGGCAGATGAGAAAGAATAACACTATCCCTCAGAAGCTAAAGTTGTGAAATTTCCTCTATTTTCAATAGCTTATTAGATAGAAGCAGCAGAGGAAAGGAAAGAACTTGATATATTACCTGACTACAAGATGTACTGAAAAATAAGAATGTGAAAAAGTCTCATGTTCAAAACTAATATCTCTTGAAATGCTATATTTTCTCAGCTGCAATAAAACTGAAGCCAGAACACATGCCTTCTTCCTTCTCCAGCTGTTTTGCTTGCAGAGGCAATGACCCCAATCCTGCTCCCAGCTGATAATCACTTTCTCCTTCATGATGATATGAGTGTCTCATACCTCATTTTAGTCAAAGTGAAACAGGTTGTCTTAAAATGTTTCAAATTGAGATGAAAAGAAACTATCTCAGATTATTTTGCCAATAGTAAAGAGAATAGAATCATAGAAACATAGAAGAGTTGCGGTTGGAAAGGACCTTAAAATCATCTAGTTCCAACCCCCCTGCCATGGGCAGGGACACCCCACACTAGACCATGACAACCAAGACATTGTCCAAACTCGTCTTGAACACCACCAGGGGTCGAGCATTCACAGCTTCCTTGGGCAACGCATTACAATGCCTCACCACCCTCACAGTAAAGAATTTCTTCGTTATATCTAATCTAAATTTCCCCTGTTTAAGTTTAAATCCGTTACCTCTTGTCCTGTCACTAAAGTCCCTAATGAAGAGTCCCTCACCAGCATCCCTGTAGGCCCCCTTCAGATACTGGAAGGCTGCTATGAGGTCTCCACACAGCCTTCTCTTCTCCAGGCTAAACAGCCCCAACTTCCTCAGCCTGTCTTCACACAGGAGGTGCTCAAGTGCCCTGATCATCCTTGTGGCCCTCCTCTGGACTTGTTCCAACAGTTGCATGGCTCTTTTTATATTGACAACACCAGAACTGCACAGAGATACTCCAAGGAAGGTCTCACGAGAGCAGAGTAGAGGGGCAGGATCACCTCCTTTGACCTGCTGGTCATGCTCCTTTTGATGCAGCACAGAATACGTTTGGCTTTCTGGGCTGTGAGCGCACACTGAAACCGGCTCATGTTCATTTTCTCATCGACCAACACCCCCCAAGTCCTTCTCCGCAGGGCTGCTCTGAATCTCTTCTCTGCCCAACCTGTAGCTGTGCCTGGGATTGCTCTGACCCAGGTGTAGGACCTTGCACTTGACACGGTTAAACTTCATGAGGTTGGCATCAGCCCACCTCACAAGTGTGTCGAGGTCCCTCTGGATGGCATTCCTTCCCTCCAGCATGTCAACCAAGCCACACAGGTTGGTGTCATTGGCAAACTTGCTGAGGGTGCACTCAATCCCACTACCCATGTCAGCCACAAAGATGCTGAACGAGTCCCAACATCGATCCCTGAGGGACACCACTCATTACTGGTCTCTAGCTGGACATTGAGCCACTGACCACAACTTTTTGCATGCTGCCATCCAGCCAGTTCTTTACCCACTGAGTGGTCCACCTATCAAATTGATGTCTCTCCAATTTAGAGACAAGGATCTCATGTGGGTCAGTTTCAAACATTTTGCACAAGTCCAGGTAGATGACATCAACTGCTCTACCCCTGTCCATCGATTCTGTAGCCCCATAGTAGAAGGCCACCAGACTGGTCAGGCAGGATTTCCCCTTAGTGAAGCCATGCTGGCTTTCATCAAACACCTTGATTTTCATGGGCCTTAACATGCCTTCCAGGAGAACCTGCTCCAAGATTTTGCCAGGCACAGAGGTGAGACTGACTGGTCTGTAATTCCCCAGGTCATCCATTTTCCCCTTCTTGAAAATGGGGGCTATATTTCCCTTTTTCCAGTCATTGGGAACTTCACCTGACTGCCATGATTTTTCAAATATGATGGCCAGTGGCTTTGCAACTTCATTTGCCATCTGCTTCAGGACCCGTGGAGGGATTTCATCAGGTACCATGGACTTGTTCAGGTTTTTAAGTAGATCTCAAACCAGATCCTCTCCTAAAGTGGGCCCAAGGTCTTCATTCTCAGTCCATCAGTCTGCCTTCCAAGACTTTGGCGGTGCAGTCAGAGCCTTTGCCAGTGAAGACTGAGGCAAAGAAGTTATTAAGAACCTCAGCCTTCTCCAAATCCTGTGTAGCCAGTTCTGCTGATAGCCTCTGGAGGGGGCCCACATTGTCCCTAGTCTGTTTTTTATTAGCTATGTACCTATGGAATCCCTTCCTGTTATCTTTCACATCCCTAGCCAAGTTTAATTTTAACTGGGCCTTAGTTTTCCTAACCTGGTCCGTAGCTTCCTGGACAATATCCCTGTATTCATCCCAGGCTGGCTGTCCTTTCTTCCACCTTTTATAAGCCTCTTTTTCCCCTTGAATTTTCCGCAGCAGCTCCTTATCCATCCAAGGGGGTCTCCTGGCCCTCCTGCTGCACTTCCTTCTGGTTGGGATGCAACATTCCTGAACTTGTAGCATGTGATTCTTGGATATCAAACAAGAGTCTTGGGCCCCTCTGCCCTCTAGGGCTATATCCCATGGAACCTTACTAAGCAGGTTCCTGAAGAGGCCAGTCTGCTCTCTTGAAGTCCAGGACAGTGAGCTTGCTGCACGTTCTTCTCACTGTCCTGAGGACCTTGAATTCAACTATCTCATGATCGCTGCATCCATGGCTGCCCTGGAGCATAATGTTTCCAATGAGCCCTTCCCTGTTGGTGAGCACGAGGTCAAGCAGGGCACCTCTCCTTGTCGGCTCCTCTGTTACTTGCAGGAGGAAGTTGTCTTCCACACAATCGAGAAACCTCCTGGATTGCTTGTGCCAGGCCGTACCGTCACCCCAACAGATGTCAGGGTGGTTGAAGTCCCCCATGAGAACAAGGGCCTGTGAGCTTGAGGTTTTTCCTTTTTGTCTGTAGAGTGCTTCATCCACAGAGTCCTCTTGATCAGGCGATCTGTAACAGATCCCCAGTGATGCCCTCCATCACTGTTCTCCCTTTAACCCTGACCCATACACTGTCGACTGATCACCTGCCCCCAGACTAAGTTCCATACTCTCTAGCTTATCTCTAACATAAATAGCAACTCCTCCTCCCCACCTTCCGAGCCTGTCTTTTCTAAAGAGCCTGTAACCTTCCATTCCAACACTCCAGTCATAGGAGCCATCCCCCCATGTTTCTGTGATGTCTATTATATCATAGCCCCATAGATGTGCCCACATCTCTAATTCCTCTTGTTTGTTCCCCATGCTAAGGGCATTTGTATAGAGGCATCTAAGCTGAGCTCCAAATGAAGCTGGCTCATGGTCTGGAGCGGCTGGGATATCACTGCATTGCTCCGAGCATTTATTATAGGTGCTAGCAACTGACTGGGTGTGTTGGGATCGAATGATGTCCCCTTCCTCATCACATCTAGTTTAAAGTATCCTTGACCAGTCTGGCAAGCCTCCTACCAAAACCACTCTTCCCTTCTTTATCAGAGCAGTTCCACCAGCCCCCAGTAGACCTAGCCTACAATCTTGGGTCCCATGTTCAAGACACCCAAACCCCTGACTATGACACCACCCTATCCTCCTAGAATTTTTAAGGTCCTCCCCTGTATCCCAGAGAATGACGAAAAAAAACTATCTGATCTCCAGAGGCCCTAACCACCTCTCCCAGGCCTCTCTAGTCCTCCTTTGTGTTCCCCAGGCTGCTACTATCTATAGCACCCACATGGATCACTAGAAGTGGGTAATAGTCCATATAACTTACTAGAGCAGGAAGCCTCCCTGCAACATCCCTGATCTGAGCCCCTGGTAGGCAATACACCTTCCTGGAGACTAGGTCACGCTGACAGATGAGTGCTTCTGTCCCTTTCAACTTACAGTCCCCTACTACTACGACCCCCCACTGTGCAGGCCAGCAAAGGAGTTCTGAGTGGGGACAACAGATTTAGGAGGAAGCCCTTGCTTCTAATTATCCTCTTTCTCCCTTTTTTTTTTTTTTTGTTTGTTTGTTTGGTTTTTTTGTTGTTCTTATTTCCCAGCTTCTTGGGTTAACAGCCTCCTTCTTCCCACCATGAGCTAGAGGGGAAGCTTGAGGCTCCTGCACAATTTGGGCCTGGAGCAAGCCTTCCTTTTCTCTCAGCTTCCCTGAAATCTTGCAGCCTATTGACAGTGCCCCACAGCTCAGCCCCTGCTACAGGAGGACATCCACCAGGGAGCACTGAGAGCAGCCCTGCCCATTGTGCACCCTCTCCTAACCAGACCAGTGCAGGAACTCCCTACACTCCGAGCTCTGCACTGCAGCCTCCCCTCTCATCGGCTCTGTCTGGGTGCCTACGCTGGCCACCGCCGGGGCAGGCAGGGCAGAGCTCCCAGATCGGGCCCTGGTCAGATGGCGAATGCTCAACATCCCGCCCGACTGCCCTCGAGAACTGCCGCGCAAACTGCCTCGACCCCCTCTGTTCGCCGAGCTCCTGGTCGCTCGCGCTCCCTGGGGCAGGTTTTTAACCACTGAGGGTTGGTGCCACTCCTCCTGGCTCCGACCCCTGTGAGTCCCTGCTCGCCTCAGCTGAGCTGCCGGCTCTTGGGCAAGTCCTGTCGAGACCCTGAGGCTCCCCCGGTGGCTCTTGCGCTCTGCCCCCCGCTCCGATGTTGAGGGCGTCCTCTCTCGAGCTACTCACAGCAGCAATTGACAGGCAATGCTTGCGGATGCCCGGTTTAAAACTGCCGCCGCTCCTCGTGGCTCCACCCACTGTGAGTCAGTTCCTTGTGAGTCAATGAGTCAGATCACTGTGAGTGACTAGTTGAGAGGCTAGGCTGGGTTGGGCTGGGCTAGGCTAGGCTGGGCTAGGCTAGGCTAGGCTAGGCTAGGCTCTGGTTTTTGAGACAAATTGAATACAACCCTGCATGTGTCGAGAATCAGTGTATTCAGAACTCCATTATGCACTCTTTTCAGGTAATTGAATTCTTTCTCCTTTAAAGGCATTTTTAAATAGCTGAAGGCATACTTTAGCTTGAATTTCCATGATATATTGTAATAAAAACAGGTAAGATAGCAAGCAATCTTCAATCCACTGACTGACATCTCTGACTCTTGCAGTGAAAAGATGTTATTCAATCTGAAAGAGCCAAAATGTATCACATGGGAATTTTGTAAAATGTGTTTATGTAACCTAAACAAACTGTGTTGTTGCAGACCTGTGAGAAGAAGCTGTTTTGAAGAGCTGTTGATTTATCTGCCATTTTCTGTCACACTTTTTGATCTTACTCTCAATGTTAGGATTATTTCCTTTTTATATTCCCAGAATTAATCATGTGCCCTTTGTTGTCTGAGCAGGGTGAAGCCCACCTGAGCACAAGCCCTAAGCCCCCCATGCTTGGCATTTGGCTCTGGACTCCATACTGCTGTTTTCTTAACGTCCTTTACTTGGGCACACTTCAGAGCACTTCTGGTTCTGCACATTTTCTATCTTGAAAGAGAATGATTGTGTTATCTCTTTAACTGAAATAGCAATATTAACTTTCTATTTTATGATCTTAGACATAATTTCAAACCAACCAATTAGGAAGTAATTTGAAAAATTATTTGAAAAAGGAGATCTCATTAAATATCTCCTGAAGGCTTCTGTTAGGAATTTTCTTCGTATTTTTATATATTTGTATGTATGCACACAAAGAGACACACTTCGTCTTTGAGCTGAAATTGATCTTAAGATGTTCCTTCAAAATATATACTACTCTATGTATGTGTCTTTCTTACCACTTTCCCAACATCTTATTTAATCTAAAAAGAACACATTCTAAGTTAAAAAACATATCCAGGAAATTTTTACCTCTCTCTTTCTCTTCCGTTAACCATTCCTGAACACCATGCCAGCAAATATGTTGAAAAAGCCCACTGTAATCATTCCATGCTCCAAGCTTCCAGCTCAGTCCCTTTGGAGAGTAACATCCACATATTGTCACTGGCTGAGGTTTTCAGTCCCTGTATTTAAGGAGTGACAGATTTCATGCTCTGATACCATCTAAGGAGATGAAAGAGAGATTACAGTAGGCAATAAAAGCAAGAAAAATGCTTAGTGATCAAAATATATTATAAAAATATATAAAATATTAATATACATATTTGGTATATATTTATATATTTTATATCTATCTTTATATATTATATATATCATATATTTATGTATATCTTATATATATATATATATATAATCATCAAATCATAGAATCATAGAATCATAGAATAGCTAAGGTTGGAAAGCACCTTAGGATCATCCAGGTTCAACCCCCCTGCCATGGACAGGGACACCTCACACTAAACCATATTATAAATTACTTATATTATAAATTACTTATATATTAATATAATAATATCTTTATATATCAATATATTATATATTTATACATTTACCTATTTGTTTATATTTACATATTATATATATATTGTATAATATTATAACATATAATTGTATACAATATAATTACTATATAAGATATTATTTTATGGTATATTGGATTAGATTAGATTGCATTAGATAACAAGGCACAGAACAAAGTGAGATGTTCCTAGATGAGAAATAGTAATATAGGAAAGGAGAGAGGAACAACAAAAGAACAAAAGGGAAGGAACCCTGTAAAAGGGGAGTAAGGAGAGAAAAGATATTCAGAGGCACAAATTAAATGGAGAAGAGAATCTTGAACAATTTAGAAAGTTTTATTCCAAAAAAACTTATTAAGAAAAAAATAAGTGTAAATTATTGCAGAAAATGTGGTTACTGAACAGCCATAGATAAAAGGAGTTGACCACAGGAGCTTTAGCAAAGGGTAGCGTTTGAGGTGGTTGTTTTTGGCATTGCACTGGGCATGCTTTATAAAATATTGAAAGCTAGGAGTCTGCTGATCTTACTACATACAGTATACATACAAAGTGTGAACACTTTCTCACATTAGACGATAAAGAAGTGGCATCCCAGGTCAAGCCTGTCCTGACATTCTTTTAGGATAGTATGTATCAGCTTCATTCCTCTCTGAAAAGGTGACAGTTATGCACTTCTTCCTTAACAGCACTCTGATTCAATTTCTCTGCCTGGGAACAGACCTGCCAGGCATCTGGGCATAACAGAAAGACTTCACTGGCCTTGTTTGAGCCACTTCAGAGCTGTTAGCTCCAAACTGGCTGATTGTCTTATCTCTGACTTCAGGATGAACCTATCTGAGTGTCAAGAAACTTCACCTGTTGAGAGAACTATGGATCAAATCTTTAAATCAGTCAAAATGCAAGGAACATCAGGTGACAACTAGAGCTCTGAACTGTTGTGAAAACACTTTTAAGACCAACTCAATTTCTGTTCAAAAAGACTCAGAACAAGAATAAGGTTTACTCAGAATTTTTGTCTGGTATTATTATGCCATTGTTTTGGCATTAAACAATATTGGACACACTATGTAAATCATTAAGTATTTATCTATTCAATGCATACTGACATTGTTCATTAAATACATCATTTGTGTAATAGCACTTCATTAATTATAGAGCTCCTGAATAATTAGAATAATTAACTGATGATGGCTTGGCTTCACTAAGAAAGAGATGGGTAGGGCTTACCCACGCTTACTACAAGCATGATGAGGACTAAAAGGGCAATGTGGGATAGTCAAATCCAGTTGAAAAGAAGGCTGCTTGGTCATTCAGTATGTTTCCAAACAAGACTGTAGTTTCCTGGGTCAGTCTTGAGCGACCAATGCTCTCAACTGCCTGCATGCAGGGTTAAATCTGCGGCTTCCAGTGCACCTTATCACCTGCCATTTCATCCCTCCCCTGTTGCTACAGAGCTTTGCAAGTGTGAGTAAACCCTTCGGGCCTGCACAGTGGTTTTTTTAGGTGAGGCACAGCATGTGCGAAACTGGCCCCAAATAATTAACTAATAATATATTAAATGGATAATGCCAAACCCAGGCAAATAGTATTAAGTAATTCCTGTAATAATTTAGGATAACAAAATTTCCTGGAATGGAACACTATCAAATAAGTATTAACAGTTTACATATACAAAAACTCTAGCTTTTTCAGATTAACTCTCTCTTGGTCTTTTATAGAGGGTATTATGCAATGAAAGACTCAAGACAACAAAGCATTTCAAATGCCTGTACACAGAATACTGAGTCTGTGTCTCTAGATTCCTGTGAATTAAAACCCTACTAACGTAAAGTGTCTATGTTTAATATGCATGGACATATATATATACATGTTTTCACAAATGATTCATAGATATAATAAAAATCTATTGAAAACTGCCTTGAAAATTTAATATAGGAAAAGGAGCAACTTTTTCTACATTCACAAATGTCAGAAAAACTGTTATCTGCAATAGTTAAGCAATTAATACAAATATTTTAAGTAACACATACTTTTAATTTTAGATATGTTTTCTTTAACAAAAATCACAAATAACTGAAATTGTTAACTTGGAACTGTAGTTAGAGTAGCAACCAAATATCTTTTTTAATATGGAAAACAAATTGTCAAGTTGGCTTTTTTTTTTGTCTGGCTACATAGTAGCCAAGGAAAGATTCATTTTTTGTTACATGCACATTTAAAAGCTGTGAAGCAAGTACTTTCAGGAGAAACTTCACACCCTTATAAAGTCTTAGGGGAAAGTAAATGGCCACATCTCCCCTTGATTATGATCAAATGGTCCAGTATTTGGCCAGATTCACATGGGAGTCTAAATAGTCAGATTGAACTTGTGAGAGATGAGAGGTTACAGCTCTTTACTTGTAGCTATCACCAGAATACACAGGTTAATAACAGTTCGCATGCCTCTCTGTTCTTCCCAATGTATATTAGTACCGTTTGTTGCAAGTCCTTCTACATGGTCCCAATGTACTCAATAACCACCTTTTGTCAGAATGTCTAACTGCAGCTAAGGATTTTCCAGCAGTAAGAGCTGGGGTGAAGTGCTTTATGAAGCACTTTACAATTTATGGCTACACAGGTCAGATGTAAGCAGCCTTTCATGTTAACCAAACCCTCAATCTTGCAGGTTTTCTTTTTTCTCCCAGGACCTACCCAATGTAGCTAATGACATTGAACTCAGTATATCTCTCTCAGAAGGATTAAGGTGATAATCCTGCTTACTGAACCCTGAAGGCAATTTCTGTGGTGTTCTCTGTGTCACAAATTCTATATCCTTTTTCTTCAACCCTGATCATGCCAGATAAATGTCATGGTCTACTCTAAGAATTTTGTAGCTTTTTCTTCTATTTTTTATTACACGACTGAAGTATAAATGTTACTTGTTTTGGACATGCATAAGACAAAGCTTATCATTTTAATAGTTCTTACAATTAAGCCATTGCTTCCAGTGATGGTACTCATCAGATAGCATTATCACAGATGGACCTGGCATAACTGTTAAGTTTTACAGTCAAAAGGAGTTTGGAAATGGAAAGTACTACACAAAGAAGTGACACAAGAATGTTCATGATCTTTCATAAAGCAAGTACAGGACGAAACACCAAATCTGGTCAGGTGGGAAAGATAAAGACAAATGTGATACCAAACAGGAAGCAGAGTCTGAGCAGGTAAAAACTGTAACTAGGAACAAGTACAGAAAGCATTTCTGGAGATGTTTCTTGTCAGGAGCTTGTAAATGATTCAAAAATAGTTATAGGCAAGTGAAAACAGTACAACAATGAAATTTTGCATGGGAGTGAGTCAGAACTGCACGAACCCAGAGGGTTTCTATCTAAGAAGAGTGCTCCCAAGGGGATGAAAAAGCGCTTTGTAATAGAGAAAAATTTTGCCTAGAAGATTGCTGCCTTATTTGTTCCAGGAACAGAAAGGAAGTGTTGTATAAAAAACTGACCACAGGACAGCCAGTTACAGCATGACAGATGCTGCAAGAATGGCTTCACACATGAATGCTCTTACTCTTCAGGTAATAGCAGGAAGTGAGATTTTCTAATTTTAATGTGTCAGGAGTAGAAGGCATCTAAAATGCCTCCTAGGCAGAATTTAGGAGTGATGCAGGACAACCCTGCCTATCTTGCACAGGTACCCGAGATGACTACAGGCACAGAAGGCTTCAGGGAAAGACCTACAAAGGATTCATTTCAGCCAAGGTAGGAGTCAAAGGGCCTAACTAGAGCCCATTAAGATTCGAAAAGCATGCTGATTTTCTGTCATAGATTCCTTTTAATACCCCTCCTTGGTCTATGAGTCTGGCATTTTAGGATTCCTTAGATGCTTACCAGGCATCTATTACGTTAAAACATAACCTATGTGGTTATCTGAGGTGCTGATGCTCTTGTTTCCCTTCTTTCTATGTAAAATGGGCTGCTTCTTGAGGTGAACATGCTAAATACTGGCTAAGATATTGGTCTGTGTGTGTGTAAAAGAGGTTTCACAAAAAGTCTTGGTGAATCCCTGAGGCATACCCATCCATGACTTTGTACAGTCTAGCTGGTCAGCTTGGGCTTCCTAGTGCCCCATCAGATGTGAGTTCCAGTCAAAGACACTCACTGTCTTCCACTGAATGTAAATTGACATGGGAGTATAATTCAGTCATATGAACTTCATTATGGACACGGTAGATAATTTTTAGATGTTACAGTGCTGAGCATCACATGTCCTGAGAGTCTTTGCCTCTGGTGTCATCTTGCACAGAGTGTTAAGAAGATGCACTAATTAATTTTTATGAGTAATTCAGATACTTCAGTGAGAAACACCACAGAAATACTAATGAGTAAATTAATTATTCTACATGGATAGCAAAATTAAATGTGTTCAGCAGAGATGGCATGTGCTTGCTCGCTTACCAGCAGTGAGAATACCAAATATTGATTAGTTGCTCATTAAAACCACACCATTCATTCTGACGCCTCTCTGAACCAAATCAGTCTTGTTCCTGCCATTATTTGTCCCATCATGCTATAGGCACTTAATTGAGGTGCCTCCACTTTCCACTTTTTCTGAGGTCAATGGGGTGAAACAGTTCCTGCAGTGGCAGAATCAAATGCAAAAGTTACCTGCCTCCTGACAGGCTATCAGCAGAATGTTGGATAACTACACTTGAATTTTAGGTGTTTCTATAAACACCTAATTTAGGTAGGCTATATCAGGGCATTTGTCACCATGCAATTAAGAACTATCATAATACATAGGGGCATTGAGACACAGTTTAAATTGTATTGACAATCTGAATTCAGGCATGTGTTAATTTTATGTGTTTCACTCTGCCTCCTAAATAATAATACTTTAATACTGCAGGTTTTTTGACGTAGTGTTGGAGCTTATGTCAGCTTTTCCAAATGTTTTGTTTTACTGTCACCTGAGTAGGGCAATCAGAAAAAGATCAAGCTGAGCTACGTGTCTTTCAGCCTAGTCACTGAGTCCAGCAGTCTCTCATGCTTGCTAAAGTTTGCTGTGAACCATTATTCATTTCCATGTCCACCAGCCACACACTCCTTTTTCTCATATTAGTTAATCTCCTTACATATTTTTAGTCCCATGGTTCCCTTTCAAACTCATTTAGAAACATTTTTTTTGTCGAATACCAGGTTTTTATTTATATTCTGATTAGAACCTTCTTATATTCTTTTTCTTTGTCTCCTTTAAGTGCTCTTGAGTTGGTGGGATTAATGGATCTCCAAACAGTTCTTAATTAGGGATAACTGGGCAATGTCCCATCCCTCCCCACTCTTAAATATTGGCTTAAAAAACAGCATTTGGCTTTAAAACAGCATTTAGTCAGATAGATAGATAGACATAACTAAAATTTTGTCATTTCTTGCAGATTATTAATGCATGCTGAACCAGAGAATATAGAAGACTACCAAAATACTGCAGAAGCAGCTATAGGTTATTGACTTACAGGTTTTATTTGGACCCTCCATCACTTTTCCAACTGATCATGAATGTTGTTGCTTTGGCTTTCTGCCCAGGTAATCAGGGAAAAAAATACTTCATTCTGAAGAGCAGCTCACACCATCCAAGATCTCCACTCTTTGGAGACAGCTCTCTCTCCCATTCTCTGCAGTAACTGTCACACAAGTTGTGGGTAGACACTCTTAAATTAGGCATCTCAGCCACCTGCCTGAAGTTGAGCATGAAAGCACCAACAGAAAGAGTCTGCAGTATTAATGAGTTTACTCTGTCTCATTGAAATTCCATAGTATTCTTTCTTTTCAAATCAAAACCAGCATAAAACATAGTAATGGGGCTTTTATCTCACTGTTGGCACATTACAGGAAAAAAGACTTGGAATTATATGGGAAATGCTTTGATGTTATTTCATGAGATTTAAGCCTATGTATCTATCTAACCACTTACATAAGGAAAGAAGATATGACACAGGAGAGAAAAACATTCTTGAAGGCACTATGAAAGGTGCTCCTTGCTGCTAGTAGTGATGTCCAAACCAATTAAGTTTGTATAGCATTTACTAGAGTCTTCTTTGAAAGAAGACAAGATTAGCAAAAGTTATTATGAAGATATTAACAGAAAAAAATAGGAATTTTGGAAAGGAGAAAATTTCAGAGGATTCTGAGTGCAATAAAGCCTGTAGGAAACTGTTTAGGGGGCAAGTTATTCCATGTCCACTTACTTCTAATTTCTCTGTACCTTTTACAGGAGAGTTTGATACAGCTCTTCTAGATTAGAGAATGCTGGTTGTGATCCGGCATATAATTATCATTACTCAGAAATTTATACACTAATCCTGAAGTAATCATGCAAGATTCAATTGAGTAAAGTCTTGAAGAATAGAATATAATTAAGTAATTCTTCCTAAAATAAAAAAAAAAATGCAGTACTATAAGCAGATTCTAAGCAACCAACAAAATGAAACTCAACACTCAGAAGTTATGCTTTTACAGACAAATCAGAAAGGCTGCACTTCAATATCTGTAAGGATCTCTCCTGTTAAAGGTAAATAAAGTGTTCACATTGCAAGGGAATGATGAAACTGAACTCTGGGTATGGCAGTTGAAAGCTTGGCATATTTATTTACTTTTCACAATCTTACTAAAATGCTGAGTCTCTCATTATTATACATGTTCCATCATTAATCCTTTAATTTGTTTTAGGAGTCATAAGTTTCTGAGAAGGAACAGCAAGAACGGTTGCCAACAAAAGTAACAAGCTGTTATACTGTAGATATATGTGATTTGCTGTCTCAGCCTCTCAGCAAAATGCAAAGCGATACTATTCCTCTTTTTCATCCTTCACTCATTGCTCAGTTTGTCACCTTGCTTTGTAAATCAGAGTGATAGAAAAATAATCATTAACAAATCTTGCTTGCCAATGACAAATAGACTGAAAACCCCTTATTTTTTTCTTGTTTTCACATAATAATATACATACAAAGTAGGTAGAGATCATTATACTGGAAGCAACTGATAGCACCTAAGAAGTGACTGATTCATCTTTGGGATTTCTCTATTTGGCTTGAAGAAATATAGTAATGAGCTTAGATGCAGAATTTTATAATTTATTTTTGGGTTTGTGAACTATTTTATAAATTGTCATAAAAATATATCTCCTTTTACTAAGCCCATCTTCCACAAAGCACAGCTATTTCACAAAGCAATTATTAGTAATTTCATTAAGTCATGTTTTTCCCTTTGTGCTCCCTACAACAATCCAGTGGAATGTTAAGCACAGTAGAAAAGGAATCTGATTCAGAAAGAAAAGCTGAGAAGCTTCCTAAAACAGCAGGTAGAGATTGCAAAACAGGAATCAGAGCAGCTATTTATATATATACATATATATATATATATATTTGGGATTTTTTTTAATAAGGAGAGGGGATATCTTTGTTTTGTCTCCTGTATAATAGTGGGGAGGGGGGATAAATTTTGTTTTATTTAAGAGTTTCAATATCACAACACAGTGAACCTTTAGGAATTGACTCACAGTTATGATTTATGAAACAAATACAGGGACTAGGTTCTGTTTCTTGGAGATGGAGGTCATAGCTCAACAAGCTTGTAAATGTGTCATCTCTGAAGGCTTTGCAGATGATAGAAATACAAAAACCTCTTAAGGAAAAGTAATGTGACTCACCAAACTTGAAATATTAATTTTGCCAACTTATGTATAAGCACAGGCATTGAGTAAATAAAATTATCAGAATAATTTCCAGTTGTAATTTATTGCTAGAATTTCTCCTGCATCTCAGAATTCTCTCCTTGTGTCATTCTCAGTAGCACTCACAAAGGCCCCTGGGTTTGAGTTTCCGGGATCCCGAGACAGTGTGTTCCACTATGAATAACTTTGGGTGCTTATCCTACTGAATAAAAATTTACAAAGACCACTTCTTATAATGAGAATTGTAAAAAAAGCCCCAAACTTTCTCTAATAATAATAATGACAATAATGAATTGTAATGAAAAGGAAGACAACAAAAAGAGAGGGAATAAAACCTAAGAAAGACAAGTGATGAACAATGCAATTGCTCACCACCCACTGACGGATTCTCAGCCTGACCTGAGCAGCAGTCAGTCCCCTCCAGGCATATTTCCCCAGTTTACATACTGAGCATGATGTGCTGTGGTATGGAATACCCCTTTGGGTAGTTTGGGTTGGGTGTCCTGTCTCTGCTCCCTCCTGGCTTTTTGTGCTCCTCCTCACTAAGAGACTGAAAAGACCTTGATTGAGGTAAGGATTACTTAGCAATAACTAAATCATTGGTGTGTTATCAGCATTATTCTCAGACTAAATCCAAACCACAGCACTTTATCAACTGCTAGGAAGAAAATTAACTCTAACAAAGCTGCAACCAGGACAATTATGAAGTGATCCTTAAGTATATATTCAAAGGTTTTTTCAAGTGGTGTTTAACACTGTTACTACTATGCTTGTTGGTTTTCAAGTGCCAGAGAAGCAGAATCCACACAAGTCACATGAAAGAGAAACAATGAATATGACCAAATCTCCTGTAGTCTGTGTCTACCAATTTTCTTCTCAACATTCTTCTAAAATGTACACGCATTAAAAATAAACAAAATAGAAATTGCTGAGCTCCATGCCTTATCAATGCTCAGAAGCCCACGCAGTAGCCGTCCCAGTACCTAAAACAATGTTACAATATCCTGATTCTAAATTATTAAATCATCAAAGCTATCCTTTTCTTCTTTGTTTTATTTGCTTCACATCAACAGCAACTTCCTCTTGGCAATTTTTATTTGCCACAGAGGCACTTCAAGCTGTAGCCACAGACATCAAAGTACCTCGGTGAATCATCTCTGGTTCCCTCCAGTGATCAAAACCATAACCTGTCGAAGCTCTTCCAGTCCCTGAACAGAAGCAAATTCTGAGGCTGTCAGAACTCAGATTCTCTGGCTTTCGCTCATACATTTTTATCACAAAAAAGTGTGCTGTTGCAGTAGCTCTGCTGACCACTGCAGAGATAGATAGGTGCAGAAAGAGCCGTAAGCACTACCCTAAAATAAATGTCCATGATAGGTGTGACAAATCTTCTTCTAGAGTTTACTATTGCAGTTGTTACTGATGTGGTTCAGGTGTTTAGACATTAAAGGTCTAAATTGTTGGCAGTTGATACCACAAATCCAGGCTATTACCTGCCTCCAGGAAACTTGTCTCCAGATTTTGTGGTAATGTCTACAAATCTAGTTGTCCTCTTCCTTAGATATATACAACTCTTTATCAGACATATTATATATAAGATATTTATTATTAATTACATATATATTTAACTTACTATTTATTAGGTATATAGAGACCTGTTTATGCATATGGAACAAACCTGTTCTCATCCTGTTCATCCTTATGTACTGAACATGACAAATAGACTATTAACAATGGATGCAGTAATGTTTGGTTAAATAGTAAAAATGATTCTCAGAGCAGATAAAGCACTGTGTATGCTAGTATTACATACACTTGCAAAACATAGTTTAACTTTACCATGTCTTGCAAAGTTTGAGACAGCCATTTCCATTGCCTACTAACCAGGCATTTTCTTCATCCATTATAATAATTCTTCTTTCATTAGTTATTATAAATCCTCACGTGCGTATATAATGATAATTACATCCGTATGAAGAAAGATAATTTTTAATCACTCACTTTGTAGATTGGAATGTAATATAGAGTTTTATTAAGAAGAAAAGCTATGCTTTGTACAGTACCTAAACCATTTCTGTAACCTAGTTAATGATAATTTGTGACAAAAGACATTTCCTCCTAACAATAGACTAGATCTTGTTGCAGATGCCTGTACTGTAGCAATTCATGTGCAGAGTTCATTAGGTAGCAATTGCCTGCTGGAGGCAATTGCCCCTTTGTTAATGTGATGAGGCTAATGAAGACAATGGTAGACTTCAAAATTTTTCATTTTTCCTGTGATGCACATAACCTTCTGACACGTTAGAAAATGCCTTGAATATGGCAAAAGCTATCGTTATCTGACAGGGGAATGTTTTATGGGTCACCACTGAAACTAACTGACGGCAAATTGTCAGCAGTTTCGTTAAATCTTCTTTATGTAATTCTTCAGTATTGTGCTAGAAACCACTTTTACCATGTGTGTCTTCAACTCATCTGTTCTCCTAATATAACAATACCAGTCACTGTGTATGACATTCCTCTAAATGATTAATTTTAACAACTTAAAACACTCCATGTCACTCATGTGTCCCAAATTAAAGTTAAAAGAAACATGGAATATATCTCAGGTTATGAGATCTAGCTTTTATAGCAGGAATGATAAAATATCCATATTGCTTTGCTCTTATTCTGCCCACCTTTCACTCTTAGGAACATTGTCTTTTGAAGCTTGTCCCCTTGGCATTCATTCACTGAATCACCAGCTGGATATGTTAGAAGATCTGGCTCACTGCTTCCTCTCCAGATACAGAACATACCACCTCTGGGATATGTACAGATTCTATTAGTGCAAAGCCTCAGGCCTGACAATATCTTGCTGCAATGATTGTCTCTTGTGAGTGAATAGTTACCCACACAGATTTAATTAACAGCAGCAGTAGAGTATTCATTGTTATAAAACTCTGTGGTAAATTACTAATCAGAACTCCAGGCACACTGGAGGGAATAGAAAGCTGAGGAAATGGTGAGATCAGTTTTTAAACAATATGGAATAGGCATGTGTAACATGAGCATCATTTATATGCAATAAATGCAGTGATGGCCTGGGAGTAAAACACCTATAAGACTATCACTTAAACCTTCTCCAACAATTTCACCAGCTAAATATTGTGTGTGTGCCAAAATCACATTTGTTTACATTAGTGATTATTTGATGTTAAATGGGGAAAATAAGTTTTATTTGGTTATGCTTTTAACTATTATTGTTTAGCTTTTGCTACATTAAAATTTTGGCAACTGCAGGTAAAAATATGTAATCATGGCAGAGAAATAGGAAGCAGGGCTCTGGAGTATAGATTAATTAAAATTACTTAAATCTCAGACTTGGAATGGGCACCTCAGTCCTTTTACAGAGCTGCTGCTTTGGCAGTACTGAAATGGGCCCACCCGCCTAGCACAATCAAGGTCACTGAAGCACTCTGAAACTATATTTTCACTTACAGAGTGCCACTGGGACTATACCATGCAGTTAAGCTCTGAGGATGGTATACCATAGGCAGAGTTCCAGTGGGAGACAGCATAATCAGAAGCTCATAAAAGATTCTGTGCAATTCCACCTGCCATGAACAAATGCAAGTCATATAAAACACAAGTTTGCACCTTTCCTGCCTCTAACTGTTACCCAGAATCATTGCAGTGTAGTGAAAAATGCCACTCTCACTAAAGGAAGGAGGTTAAAGTTTTGGATCTGTGACAGCTTTTCAGTGAAGGAAAGGCTTCTTCCAACACATTCTCAGAACACAAATTTATGCTGTAGATTTTCCTACAGGGAGAATCACAGGAACTTGGAATACCATGGAAGACAGAAGTAAGAATGGAAAGTTCCTCTCCTTCTCTCTTTTTTTTTCCCAGTTAATTCTTAAGACATGGTTTCAGCTTTAAAATAATTCAGGTCAGTTCTCTACAAATGATTCTTCAAACACATAAAAAAAATAATGCAGCTCCCTTTTAGAAATTTGGAAAAGTTTTATGCTGTAAACTTCTAGTATCTATAAAACATTGCTTACAAAGCAAAGAAATTCACAGCCCCCATGTCATACTCTGCAAACTAAATTGATACTTTGCTGCTTCAAACTTTGTGCTATATATTCACAGTAAGTAAACATATTACCTGTGTGTTCCTGCCAGAGCAACAAATTTTAAATTAATAAAGGAGCATAAAGTTTAAACAGTGTTCAATTTCAGCATCAGTGCATCAGCAGCATGGAAAGGACCCAGTTTCTCTTGTCTCTAAATACAATCACTGATTTACAAATTGTCATGTTTTTGCAGTGCAGTAGGTCAGTCTAACCCACAGCAGCTGACAAGTGCCCTCATTGCTAATGTCTGGTAGAATATATTAGTGTAGTCAACAAAGTTGGCTAATCTTTACTTCTATAACTGAAGTGACAGATTTACAAAGTTGAATGGTCTCTTGCTTCATTATCAGTATCTTATTTGAGATCAGTAATCCCCAGCAATTTCATCACTTGCAATTATGTGAACTTAGTTTAAGAACTACTGCTTCTGTCTTCCAGTCTGTCAGAATTTAGGAAGAGAATACAGAAACAGGTCTACTCAAAAAAGCATTATTCACAGACAGAAACATTTATCATCTCTTCAGCTGATGCCAGACAGCAGAAATTCTTGAAACCAATGGGATATTTATAAAAAGGGACTTTAGGAGCATTATTTTTAAAGGCAGTTCATATTTAGAAGAAGCTGAGGGACACTAGGTTTTTAAAAATTGAAAATTACCAGCAAGTATCTTATGGCTGCTTCTAGCTAACCTTATACTTGCTTAAAATAATAAGAAGCATATTTAAATTGAAGAACAAAGAACAACTTTGGGGAAGATAAAAAAATGCCATGGAGGAAACAAAAAGCTTGCATAGACAGCTAAACAGCTGGACTTTTACATGGTTTACTTCATGCACTATCCAAATAATACTACAACAGCAAAGTATGAAATTAGAATTGAAGCTTGTAGGTCATTGAACATTTCAAATTCTCAGATTGCTATTTCAGCACAAAGTGCTAAAAATCTTTGTACTGAGCTACTGTAAGAATTCCCAGTGCTTGTTGATACTGAAAATATTTCTCTTGTTTGTGGTGTTTTAATAAACCACTGATGGCATTAAACCAAACCAAAATGTAGGATGCTTTATTCAATACATCTAAAAAGTTTTTTTTTAACAATTCCTGCATCATTTGCTTAGAACTATTGTTTTATTTATGAATTATCATTTTTCTGCTTCTACATCTGCATTAGACAAATTAAAAATAGGTGAAATAAACTGCATACAAGGAGATCCTTTAGACATTATTTAGAGAGACCAGTGAAGTCACACAAAGAAAACAAGAAGCTGTTACAGGAGTACCACACACAGGCAGATGAAAACAAGCTGTGGAAACAGTGATACTCATTATGCACTTGATGGTTGTTCACCGGTTCCATTGTTTTGGAAAAGGATGCAATGTATTTGTTCCACTAGGGAGTTTTCTGTTGGTGGATACAAAAAATGAAAATGTTTCTAAAAGGACCTAGATTTTTTTTCAGTTATACAGTAAGGCTGGAAAAAACATGTTGGCTGAATAGTTGAGCTTTATCTCTGAATCAAGTTTCACAATTTTCACATTCCATCAGCTATATTATTGCTCTTGTCTCCCACAGCTCGGCTGGGGTCCCATCTTCAAACCAACGTTTCCTTTATGGATTACATCTCTAGTGCAATGTGTCATTAATTTCTTACTTGCCCTTTACACTAATGAGCTCTTAGATTTTTTACTCACTTAGCTTTCTTTTTTCTTTTTTTTTTTTTTTTTGAACCAGGACAGTAGGAAGACACGATGTGGATCCCTCAGTAATTAGAATTCTATCTCCTCATCCGACCCAAGCAGGAATACCGCAAGATGTACCATATTTATATATATTACAGAAGTAATATTTACAGATAAGAATGGTCCCATTGACTTTCCATTGAAGGACCATTAACATAAGGAAATATTACAATGTCAGAACCTGACTCGAAGCCAGAACTTTAGTTACAACAGAACCTCCACATGCCTTAAATACTCCACTTTTGTGGAGAGAAATAATGCAAATCTTTTTTTTATTATTGCATACAAATAACACAATGTCCATGGCATATCTTACTTTTATTTTTTTTTGCAGATTCAAAGAAAGGAATAAGGCCCAAATGAAAAAAAAAAAAAAAAAAAAAAAAAAGATAATTAGTTAGCCTTCATTTCTTCTTTGGTCATTGGTTAGCAGTAGTTGCTCACCAAAAAATCAAGAAAAAAAACCCAAGCCATAATATATGCTGTGATGTTCACATGTCAGATAGGCCCTTGCAAGGACTAATGATTTTAAAGTAAAATTAGGAGGGGAGCTGGGTGGACTCCCCCAAGACTTTTGTATATGCATAATACAAAGATGAAAGCATTCAAATTTGAAATGAAACACAGCAGGTAGAAATTCAGCATGAATTTCATATGTATATTCTTTGCGCTGGTGTGCTAATTAAAGCTCTTTTTTAATTTTTTTTTTCTTTAAAGGGTATTGGGACTGTTATAGGATCCAGTTTAACCTGAAAAGTTAGGAAGAGTGATCGATCATATAAACAATGGCTATTGTTCAAAATAGTTTCATGACAGCATGCTGATTCCAGCTAAAATTCAACTTCAGAATTAGACTGAGGATGGTGTTGCTGAGAAGCAGGAGCTTAAGAATATCATAGGTGGCACATTTTTGTTTAATGATCTGAGTTATGGGAATTGAGACAATTCCAGTGTCTCCTGGATTCTGTTTGCGTACAACTTTTGCACTGACATCACCAAAAGATGCTCATATAAATTCTCATGGTGTAAAAGGAGCACAGTGATAATGTATACAGGATTAATAGATTGTGGCTAGACATACAACTACAGAAGAAAAAGTATGAGGAAACATGACTTGGATCTGTATCAGTCTCTAACAGGCTGAGAAACAACTTGTTCTGGGATGCTTCTGTAGAAGATGGTTGTTCAGAAAAAGTTAAAATTACACTAAAATAAAAAGTAGAATTTAAGTACAACCTTACCTTACTCGGCAGAAGGGAAGGTAATGTAATATTACAGCTAGCCAACTACAATTGTTAAACTGTGTGATAAAGGCTCGTTCATAATCTCACAAAAGAGCACAGAGGCAGGTGGGTAAGCTCAAATAATGCCTTGCCCTGTCTTCTCCGAGGACCACCAAAGCAGCTACCAGACCATCAAAGATCCACCTCCACAAACTTAGAAAGAACAGTGGTAGGTGGGAACTTTAAGGTCTCAGAGGAAGTGACATTGTCCAGACCCTGCCCAGGGCTGTTCCAGAACAGTTTCAGTCCCGTTGTCCAGGCATGAAACCCAGCACAATGAGTCAACATCAGAGAACATTTTGGATTGAGGAGGTCCACTGCCTGGGGACATATGACATGTTATGTGGTTCAAGAGAAGAACACTCAGGGATTACCATAGGATGTTTAAGGGAGGAATTAAAAATGAAGAAAGAAAGGGGTCAAGGTGGTTTGGGGAGGAAGAACTACGAGAAAATAAAGGGGAGAAAAAGAGTACCAGTGTGTAAACAGTTTGCCGGTTGGTACACCTATTTGGCCATGCCATGCACTTGATCAGCAGTCTTATTCTTCCTGTTCTTTTCTTGGATGAGGGATGCTCATGTGCCTGTGTGTGCCTGGGGGTGCCAGTACAGCCAGACCATCGACTGGAGTTCGGTGTGTCTGTGGTTCCAGCAGCTGCAGAGACCCTAGTAAGTGGAGTTTGGGCCTACAAGGATGCTGGGGGGGACTCTTCATCAGAGACTGCAGTGACAGGACAAGGGGCAATGAGTTCAAACTTAAACTGGGTAAATTCAGGTTAGATATAAGAAGTTCTTTACTTTGAGAGTGGTGAGGCACTGGAATGGGTTGCCAAAAGCTGTAAATTCTTCATCCCTGGCAGCATTCAAGGACAGATTGAACAGAGCCTTGGTCTAGTGTGAGTCATCCCTGCCCATGAAGGGGGGGTTGGAACCAGATGATCTTAAGGTCTTTTCCAACCCTAACTATTCTGTGATTCTATGATTCTATGGAGGTGCCGCCAGCAACTGCAGTGGTACCCTGGGTCACAAGGAGCCATGTGTCCATGGTGCCAGCCACTGGAGCAAGTGTGGGTGTGTAAACGAGTGTGTGAACACCAGCAAAGATCAAACCAGTAGTAGGTGAAGTGGTCTGGGAGCCAGGGGGTAAGTGGGTCTCTGTGCATGAGACCACAGGGTGAGGGATGCTATTTTGGACCAGAGGAGACCCAGACCTCTCTTTGCATGTCTTGAGGGCATTTATGCCAGCAGCTGTGGACTGTGGCCTCAAGGATTTGTATGTCTGGCTGCCAGCACCTGGGCAGACTGGGCTCCAGGGGCAGCTACTTGGCAGGCTGAGCATATGAGCCCAGCTGTGGGGACATCCACATTGTATATGTGCCCATATACACATTCCCACTAGCAGACTTCCATCCCACTCAGCAGAGAGGGGAGAAGGATGATACCACTGCTGCTTGTGCTGTCTGTGTATGAGAGCTCTATGTGTTTTCACTGTGCTGACCTGGGCAACCTGCTCTATGTATACATGTATATATATAACAGATATGGTTTTGTATGTGCCTGGTGTGCCTTAGGGAATACATGCTCAACCTTGCTATTGGCTGGTCCTGGGGGATGGAGCTGTGGCAGCTTTGTCTCTCCTGAGTTGCCAGGTTTGGATCTATTCCCCTAACAACAATGTACTCAGCAAATATTTGTTTCCCTTTTACTAAGAGAATTTACCTAGCAAAGGGAAATTACTAAATATCATTTGAACAAATATAAGAAAGAAAAGAAGTAAAGGGAAAAAAAGGTCTTATCTATTTATAAAACTTAATAACACTGACATATCTTCCTAGCAATTCTGTACTGATGGGTTTTATAACAGATTTTTGTGCTGCAATATTCCTTTTCCTCTCCTTTAGCTGGCTGGGTCATAGTGAAGTGATAACTCTAATCTTTCATTTCAGGTGGTTTTAACTGTTTGAAAAAGTACTACTAAAGATTTTCCTGTCCAGCTTCTGGTGATGTTTTTACCACAGTGTCCACAAACATCTCTTCCACTTCTTATTTTTACCTTGCAAAATTATGTTTGCTAGACCTTCTGTTTTAGTCACATTGCCAAACCTTTCCAATTTCTTTCTTTGCATTGCTGCTAGTAGAGGCTCATGGGATCCAATTACTGCAGATCCTGCTTCTCTGTAATAGAGCTGTTAATTCTGTGCACTGGATATCATATCCATTGAATTCTGCAGAGACATCTGAATTCAAAGGCTTGAATTCTTCATTCTGTTGCTGCTGTTTGAGTTTCACCTGTTACACACTGTTCATGCTCTCTAGAACACAATATTTCTAAGAAGTTACCTTTTTTTTTTCCCTTTAGTTCTACTAAGGTTGTTCTTGTCTTTCCAGGTTGTATTTTGGACCTTGTTAGCACTGCTAGCATGAGGGTAATTCTTTGGTTTTCTGTTTCAGGTTTCCTGTCTTTCATGGTAGTAGTACTGAGATACTTGAAAAAGTCCCCTCATTCAACTTTCTTGCTTTTGATGTCTATTTCTTGCTCAGTGTCAGTAATCTTCATTGTCATTACACTGCTCTTTTTTTTTGTTCGGATCTCCATACCATCATTGCAATGCTGCCCAGGTTTGCCATTGTATTTGCACATGCTGATCCTATTCCTCCTGTAAAATCTACATCATCTTCAAAGGATAGATTACCTATATTACTACCTCTAACTGATAACACTCCTTCAAAGTTTCCAGAGTCCTTTGACATAACATTTTCAAGGAAACAATTGAAGGGATGTGGCAATAGGAGACATCACTGTCTTACATCAGCTGTTACATGGAACTACTTTCTCAGTGTGTTGCCTTCAAGGACTTTACTCCCTACACTGCAATAAAGGATTTCAAGGATTGTCACTATTCTTTTGCTAATGTTGAGTGTCTTCGTCAGAGCTCATAGTATTCCTTTCCATATATGATCAAATGCTTTATTGAAGCCTGTGAAGTTGCAGTGTAGTTCCATTTCACATTCTCAGTATTTTCTGTTCAATTTCTCAGGCTGAATGTCTGTTCTATTTGTCATTCTAACCCCTTTTTTCTCCTCAAGTAATGTCTTTGGCAGATCAGGTAGACATATGATCACTCTGTCAAAGTCTCTCCTCTAATGCCCTAGTAGTTGTTATGTGTGAAGTTTGTGAATTATAATAATGGCAGTATCTCCCTTGCTTTTTGCAAATGCTTAGCTTTTCCTGCCGAGGATTTTCCAGATCTGTAATTTTCTGTTACTCATTTGAAGAGTCTAAGGATGAACAAATCCTCTTTGACTCTTGTTCAGTTGTTAATGTGTAGATATCAAGTCAACATTCAATTCATAGTTACACAAAGCCTCACAGCAGTCCCATAGCCAGCCTGCAATTGCTTCTGCTTCTTTTTTTGAAGACATTCAATTTTGTCATTAAACAAAAACACACTTCCTCATTGTCAAGATGATAGCAAAATTTTTCCTCTTCTTCTTCCTTATATTCTGTCTTTCTGTACGATCTTAACTTTAGTATGATTGGTACTGGACTGTTTTATCCTTCTACAAAGGAGTTTTCTTGTGGTACTCATATTACAAGGAGTTTTTTAACCAGCCATCTTGTTGCTGCTAAATTTATCATGCTGCATGAAATTGTTCACCTTCAATTTCCTAAGCTGTCTGCTTAATTTTTTGGTAGAATTTAAGGAATTCCTTTTTTTCTCCAATAGCTTTCTTTGCATTCTCATCATCTGTGAGAAATTAAGATATCCTCCAGGCCTCTGTCAAAGGAGTTGCTAGTCACAGTTGCTAATCACGGTGATCACCATGACATCCTAATTGGTGGCTTGTCCTGGCTCTCTCTTGCTCTTTAAGTGTAGATGCAATAACCCTTTTGTCATAAGTAGATGACTGTCTAAAAACCAAGTCTTCAGATTACTGTTTTTTAGTCAGTGGTACAAGTCCCTTTTTTAGCAATGGAAAATAATGTATTGCCCTGCAGCCTTTCAGCAGCAAGCTTCCATAATTTATTTTCTTTGTACAAGGATTGCAAGTTGCCTTATGCACACCTCCAGCCTCTTACTGGAAACCGGTAACAAGTAGTGTCCTTCACATGTTGGCTCAACTGCCACACTGAAGGGAAGAGATGCCATCCAGAGGGACCTTGACATGCTTGAGAGATGGGCCAATCCCAACTTCAGTAAGTTAGAGCAAAATGCCAGGTCCTACACATTTTAGCTAGGCCTATAGTGATGGGAAAAGGAGCAATGGCTTTAAACTGAAAAAGGGTAGGTATGGACTAGATGCAATGAAGACAGTTTTTACAATGTAGTGGTGAAACACTAGAACTGGTTACCCAGACAGGTGGTAGATGCTCCATCCTTAGAAACATTCAAGGTCAGATTGGATGGGGCTCTAAGAAACCTTATCTTGCTGAAGATGTCCCTGCTTATTGCAAGAGCATTGGACTAGGTGACTTTTAAAGGTCCCTTCCAACCCAAACTATTCTATGATTCTTTAATTTTACATTACTAACAGGGCTTCGGGATGATGGTTCTGCTTCAGTTGGGCTCTTCTGCCGTTTCTTCTTATTCCCTTCCAGGGGAATCGCCAGTTTTGGTGTATGTACCTGTATATTATTTTTGCTATGCTCAAGCAAAATTTTTTGTCCTAGTGTGTCCAAACCAAACTAGGCTGCTTTGAATTTCTTTAAAAACAAAGTACAGATTCAGAGTGCTAAGGGAAAGTATTAATTTCAAGTGACAGAAACAACTAAGAATATATTTAGAATTTGTAACAAAAAATGAAAGCACTGCAAGTCAGAAGAGGAAAATAAAAGCTCTCTTTAAATTCTCCCTGTGGAAGAGTTTCTCTTTTCTCCACTGAGTATATAAGAAGCCTAGAAGATTAGCCTACTGTCTTAGGCACTTAAGTTAGTTGCCTAAAAGTTAAGTGGCATGGAGGCTGTTCTTCCCCCATTCCCACAACATGTATAATTAATCAACTGAAAATCAATTCATGAGCAGTTCACAGTAGGAAGAGATCAATTCACAGGGGAAGGTATCTGCAATCAGTAATCTAGGCTGCTGTAGCTAAATTTGTAGAATAAATTCTACACAATGAATTATTCTACCTGCTTTTCAACTAGTCTAACTTCCTTTAAGCTTTGATGTCATTTGCAGGCATCAATGCTTCTAGTTAAGTGAACAGCTTTCTACAGTCTCTGCTAAACTCTTAAATCTACATAGTTTGAACAGTTCCATCGTCTCTAATAACATTTGTCTATTCAAAAGATAGTGAAAATGCTGCTATTTCTGTACTATTTTATGTTAGCTTCAATTCACCGGTGTGACATGAACACTCCAAATGTAATACCACCTACAGACTTAGGAAAAAAAACAAGTACTGCACTATAATAAAAAGTGAATAGAACCAGAATATCTTGGGAGAAAACCAGGGAGTATTGTATTTCATTATATTGCTACACTTTAGAAGTCTGAGTGTTCCTGCAGCAGTCATCATTAATCTCGATACCATTTGGTGCAAAACCTCTAAATATTGTATAATCTTGCAAAATTTTAAAAAGTTTAGTTAACAGCAGTGCTTTTTTGCATATGCCATCTATGGAAAAATCATTCAGATATATAGTCAGTTCAATTCTTGGCAGAAACTCTAGTATTACCTTTATGACTTTGTTTCTTACAACAATACAGCAATGTCAGGTTTGGTCTCAACTATTCCTGTTGGTTTGTTTGTTTGCTTGTTTTAATTTTCAGAAATGTCAAGTAATATCAAGTAATACTTTGCAAAATTTTATGTTTACCTCATAGGCACATTTCAAGGAAGACTTGATGCATAATAGGCTCATATAATATTCCAACTGCAATGGAAGATTACTAATAAATTATTTAGATGTCCAACTCATGTGATGCTAAGACATTTCATTCCAACTGTCTTAATCTCAAAAACAGAGTCCAAATCTTTCAAGAACATGCCTTCTTTCTCTCAGAAAATTAATGGATTTCTTTGATCCGTGACCTAAGAATATGAGCTTAAATTTATTGAAAAGAAGAGAAACAACTGCATTAACTCTGGAAGGCTTTGGGTCATGCCTACAGCAATTTGAAAAGAACATGTTACAGAAACCATTCTAAAAGGTTTTTGAACTCCTGTCTGACCCTTAAATCCCTTCTTTAATGCAGCTTATGAATTTCTAAAGTAGTAAACTTTCAAAGCAATCCATAGGAAATACACCCAACCCCGCCTTTATTTATGATCAAACTGTGTGATTATTTTTCATGCATAACTTTTAAAATTCATCCCAAAGTGTCTTGATTGTATTGCATCTTCAAAGAGGATAGAAACAGAATTGAACTCACAAAGCTGTTTGAAACTTAGGCTTTAGTAATAAAACCGTAAAAATCCCTCCTGCGTTATGTATTATACAGCAGAAAACTTAGGAAATAATCAAAGAGCTTGATACTTATCTTCGTAATCTTTATCCAACAACGTAGTTGTACTCAATTTTTTTCAGAAAGCGCTATTCATCTAGACACCAAAAGAGCTTCTGAAAAGTTTAACACATTTAGCAGAATTAAAGTCACACATCCATTTGAAATAGATTCTTAGTGACAAAATAAGAAAGAAAAGCCTTGTAATTTTCAGGGTATGATAATGAACTGCAGTTTAGTTTGTCTAATTACCATGCTTCCAACTGTATGTGAAAACCAGGTTTCCAGTGTGAGTAATATGTGTAGCATGTGCTTTCAAGTACACTTTGAAGTATTTTGTTTGACTGACTGTAAAGATCAGGCCCTATATATGATCCATACGCTGCTCAGAATGGAAATGCTTCAGGAATGTTAGAAGCTGCAGCAGTTTAAACTGCAGGATCTAAAACATACTAATTTTGTAGACAGCAATTAATGCTTGTAAAAGTAGTTTTGCTTTATTTTTCTTGCCATTTTTCTCTGGCACTGGTCTAGGTAAAAAAAAACAGATGTCAACAGCAGTTAGGTATAACAGTGGTCAATTTTCTAGTTCATGCTAAGAAAATAGGTCTCTTTTTTCACCAACAGTGAGAAACGAGAGTTAGAAAAAAATCAGGTAAGAGGATTCATCTCAGCCTGCTGTAAAGAAAGTTTAAAGTTCATATTACCTTGAGAAATGGGGTTTCTTCAGAATTCTAAACCATTCAGATTTGATTGCAGTTCAAAATTCAGTAATTTTACGTCAAAGTAAAGTATTACAAATCCACATGTATTTTCAGAGAGTGTAATAGAATTAAAACCAATTTATTTTATTAACTATTTTATTATGAGCCCAAAAGGAGAAACCACATTCTTTAATTTTCGTCTCCTATTTTTAAAATCTTTACTGAAGAAATAAAATTGCCAGATTCAGTCACCAAGAGGAATTTTCATAGAAAAGGGCATTTAAAATATATTAGAAGGAGCAGAGTATTTTGCCTTTTCATCAGTTAGATCTGTTGAATTACAATTTTGTGCTCTGAAAGGACAGGGCAGTGAAATGCATTATACAGAGTCCACACTTCACCTTGTTGCTAATGATTTACTTTTACTACATTCTTCTCTGGCTATTCTGTAGAGAATTGCATCTGACAGATATGAAAAAACGTTCAACAGCAAGTATTTGAAAGGATACCTCTGCTGGTCAATAGAAAACAAATATGCATATAGGGATGGTTTTGATAGAAAGATGAACATCAAATATATACTTCAAAAATATTTTCATTTGTTACCTTTATGTTACCATGAACTTTAACTGAAAATGCAGCACCATTGCTTGAAAAAGTACTTAATTTTTTTCTGATTAATTTAATCTTTTGTTATTTTTTGGGGGTGGGTGTCACATAAATTGTAAACTCCCAGACATAAAAGTCTGATTGTAACATGGAGATCAATGATGAATGAGACCAGCATATGACAGAAATAACTGAGTTTGTGTAAAACAACTTCAACCTAGCTGTGATTTTCTTTAAAGGAAGGTAAGAAGGACAATCACTGTTCCTTAGTTGACAAGTGACAGTGAACTGTTACAGTAACTTCACCAAAAGGTGAAGATAAAGACAGAGATGCAAAAACTGTGAGAAGAGACTGGTAAATAGTGATTTATGTGTTTTCCCAGTGGAGCTCATGGAGGAAAAGAAATTAAGACTGGAAATGTACTTGGGAAAAGGAACAGAGTTCAAACAGGAATATTGAGATAAGTGGAAGAGAGAAGGGAGCATAAAAAACTGACGACTTGCATTTACTGAACAACAGAAGCTGAATGGCAGATCAATAAACCAAAAAAAGAATGACTATGAGAACATGGCAGGAGGATTAACTAGCTACCTTAGGAACAGCTATGCTGCACTGGGCAGCAATGAGGAGAAACATGCTGAAAAAGAAGATAGAATGACAGAAGAGAAGCTGTGTCCCATAAAAGATGAGATAATGGAGATAGCTATGAGAAATTGCCCAAGTATAAACAAAGACATTACATAGAAAGGAAAGCAGGACAGTGAATAGACAGGAGAAATAACTCAGAATTGAGCTATAAATTGACAGACAGCTTTTTATGACTTGGTAGTCCTTGGTAAGGACTAATAAGCCTGCCACTACAACAGATCCAGAGGAAAGTCAGTATAGAGTCTTCCAGGGGCAATCATAGACACTGTAAAGCTAGGGATGAAAAGGATTTTCAAGAAAACTGGGGGAAGAAATATACAGGCATTGATAATTTTTCATGTCAGGATATGCCCCAGATTTCAAATGGGGCATATCAAGGGAGTTAATCCAGGTTGAAGTAGCAAGCGAGAGAAAACTGCTTCAGGTAGTTTCCAGCAGAACTGTTCTAACTGCTGGAGAAAGACTCTAGAGACTGCCATCCTCCTGTAGTACTGCTTCTCAGAAGTAGATTATAAGAAACTTGTTATATATTTAAAATTAAGTATATTACTCCTTGTGCTAGGTGCAAGAGTGTTTTTTGTAATATATAGGTATATGCTATAGTGTATAGTATACACTACAAATATGCATTTTAATGGGATAAATTATTGGTGCCACATAATATTCTATTGGACTTTATTAATAGTAATGGGAAAGAACAGAACTAGAATAAGAACAACAAAATAGATAAAAGCAGACTCAAAAGAAGTTTCAAGAATCTTTCAGAGAAATTGGAGCTCCAAGTAGGCACTGAAGCACTGGTCAGCACCCATTTAATATTTTCATTAAAAAAACACAGAAAAAAAATACAATGGAATTTCACTTGTTGATGCAAAAACTAGCAGCACTGTGAATGTGGGAAAGATCAGATTCTTGTAAGGACTCCATGGCATTAAGCAATGAAATAATACAAATATGGATGAAATTCAGATGCAGAAAGTAAAGGTCATTCATGCAGGGACTAATAATGAGAATTTCTTCTGTAATCCAGGAGCTTCTCAGTTGGAAACAATAAAGAAGGAAAAGCAGTTGGATCTATTAATCAGTCACAGAATATCTATGAGCCACCAATATCATGCAACCATAAAAAGGCAAATGTGATTCCAGATTATATAATACAAGGTTACAGGCCATTCTTCAAAGAGCCAGGGTGTCATTCCTTTAGTCTTAATAGTACTGCACCAGCAAGCAGTAGATTAAATAGCCGATGCACCCATTTTCTAAATTAAATAACCAATGGACTCATGTTGTGAAAAATGATTAAGTGCTGGCAGTTTAGCAAAAGCATTATAGAATTTTTCATTGCTATTATTACACATTAAAACCAGATATCAAAGTCAAAAGCTAGTCCCCATCATTCTTGTGTAGTACAGGTTTAGCCCCAAGAAAACTTACAATTATAGGCTTAATCATGCAAAAACTTGCATCCGTTAATAATTGCATATTGGTATACTTTTAATATTTCATATTCCAAATTATTGGTTTAATAACTGTCAATTTCATAATTGGAGGACATTTAGAATGGGAATATGACTTGACAATGGCATACTCAAATCTTTATCCCAAGTGAAATATATGATGAAGATGGAAATGGCCTAATAAGAAGGTACAGCAAACATAATGATGCTACTCACACACTTACTATTCTGTTTGTTCAATTTGTTAACCTCCTTTTATGAACTAAGTCATTAAGAAATATCCTGAATTTCTAATGATTGCTGATTGCCTGACTGTTGGCAGTCACTCAGTGTAAACATCTAAGAACTTATTGTGTGACAGAATTGCTCCCTCCTTTACACGAACTACCAATGAAGTAAGAGTATTAACTGCCAGAAGGCTTTATAGCATAATTTACAAGCCAAGCAGTTAGCACAGAAAGCACATGATTAAAAGTAGACATTGAGAGGAAGCAGTTTTTCCAAGGGTAGTATCAGTTTTCTGAGTAGTGAAGTGTGAAGACCTGGGTCTTCTTACAGTTGTGTGATGGTCAAGATCTAGAATTGGCTTCTTGAGGATTTTCCTCAGCAACACTAGCTTTATTATATGTTCTTCTTTCACCTAGGCTCACCTAGTTTCATTTTATAATTTTTCAAAGAATATTCCTTGCAGTTTTACCCCATTATATAGCTTTTCTCTAACAAGTAAGCAGGAAAAGATGAGAGAAATCAATAGGAAATCAGTATGAATTATCTATTTAAAATATGTCTTTCAGAAAACTTCAATATAAATTATATGAATATTTAGCATAAGAAAACTGCACAAGAAATAGACGGATGATTTATTGAAACAGGATAAAAGATATTTTTTCACTAGTTATACTCAAATACAAAACAAAAAATAACCAACAAATATTTGTAAGCATTATTAGGTTTATCTTGTCACAAGGAAAGCATTTTCTCCTTAAGTTAAGAAATCATAATTTAGTTCGTTTGCACAACTTCAAGATACAAAATTTAAATTTTCATGAATATAAGTTTCTATGAAAGTGCAGACAGCATGTAGATATTGTTAAGCTCTTCTGCGTTATTTAAAGACAATAAAAGTACAGCTGACTCATGGGCACAAAATGAAATAATATTCAGAAGTCCAATAAAGTCTATTTTTTTGTTTTGATTTTGTGTTTTTCAGGTTTTTTGTCCTCTTAATACATTACAGCGACTATACTAGGCAATCACTTACATTAAGTGAATTAAATTTTGCACTGGCAGCCCCATTATCAGAAACATTGCATGAGTTACTAATCACTGCAGAAATTATTCTCATTAATATCTGCTCCCAGGAAAATGAAGTATTTATCTGGTACGTCTGAACTAAGAGGTGAAGAAACGGTGAAGAGCAAGATAAAATATGCCAGTACCTGCAAATCAGACTATTTTGTAATGGTGTGTGTGCTCCTTGTGTTCTTGCATTCAGAGTGAAAAAGCACACGTTATCCTGAAGACAAGCTGAGCTTTCTCTAGCTAGCTAGTTTCCATGCTACCATGCATACAGACTACATGCAATGAGAAGATAGGCTTGCAGTAGGGTGTTGAATTGACTCTGACTTATTCACTCACTTATTAATAAAACCCTACTTTCTAGTGAGAGGCAACAGCTCCTATTAAGAGTGGACACTGTACTCAGTGTCAGAAAGCTGCTGAAGATGTTGGTAACAGAAGTTAATCAGCTGTGAGCATTCTAATGGATGTGAAAATAAAGAGGGTGCTGTGTATCAGTATTGTCTGGCCCTTACAGGATCCTCTGCTGTTATCCTAGCCTAAGAAAAGCATTTTTAGAAATAAATATATACAAAAGGCATTTACCTCTATTCTGCTATAGATTGTATATTCATGATATATCCAGAGTAGAACAGATACTTGAGAACTGTCAGAGCAATAGTTACTTAGTAAGTTCTTAACAGCTCCTGAAGCCAGGCATTTTCCTGGATAGAGCGAAGTAAAACGCATACAGAAAGCAGCTGTTGATGTAAGCAAGCATAATGCAAACAGAGTGCATATGCAGAAGTGGATACCTATTATCATTGGAGGTATTGACAACATGTAGCATGAAAAGTAAGGACAAGTGAAAATTGCTAGAGGCGACTCACCCTTAAACTTACCTTCTCATAACGAGTTCATACAATGCCAGAAAATATACATTGAAAGTTCTGTTTTGGAAGAGGAACAACAACTTCCGGTGGCCATTTAATGCAAACCAAAACATAGAAAAAATTCCCTCAGAATTTCTGAAAAGGGAACATGTGTTTCACTACTCACAGTATTGAAGACAACATCAAGCTAATTCAGGTAAACCAACTTCTAATTTTGTCTGGTCAATATATTTTCTAATGTATTTGCCATGATTTTACATTACTGAAATTGTATTTTAATTTAAAGTATTACTAAAATATAGATTTTAAAATAACCTAATTTTACAATTAACTTCCCAACCAGTGGTAAAGTTGTCTTCAGCTAGGTTTTGCCTTATTGGCCCAGACATCTGCCTGCTGGTGCATAGAGGAGCCATACAGTATTGTAATAGAGGCCCAGAGCAGAGTGTTGATAGAGGATTGGCTGAACCCTCTCTGGATCACCCAATGAGCATACACTGCAGTACAAAATATGTGCATATGTATTCAAATAAAAATTAATCCTTGTGTAATTTGAGATCAAAGTACAAATGAAAGAAACATGGGCTAAAAAAATCATTGCCTTCTGGATCTCTGACTGCTATCAATGTTCAGACATGAATTTTACCACATTCGACAAAAAGTGAGCATACCTGTTTTACACCATACATATCTATTTCAAGGGCACACCCAGAAATTTGTGATGTTCTTTGAGAAAACAGTAAAAGTGAAATAGAACAAGAGAAAACCATGATAAAAGTTGCACAAATAAATACTTGAAAAACAGCATCTTGCCAGTTGATGAAATGGACCATTTGCTCCAGACAGGAGATAGCTACACAGCCATGAAGACTGGAATGGATCCATTCCCTTCACCTCTTCCTCTCTATTCCCAGACAGTATCAGAGAGGCTACTAGCAAATCCACATTCACTTTCTGTACATGCACTTCACTGGAGAATCAAGGACATGACCCTTGCCTCAACTATTCTACTCATCCTCTTGTAAAACACCAGCTTAATTGTGAGAAAATAAAGGCACAAAACCAACAACCAAACCATAAAATTACCGAATCATAGAATCATCATAGGATCATAGAATGAAAACCATGATAAGATCATCTAGTTCCAACACCACTGCTATGGGCAGGGTAACCTTTCGTTAGACCAGGTTACTCAAAGTTCTGTCTGACCTAGCCTTGAATGCTTCCCACAGCTTCTCTGGGCAACCTGTGCCAGTGCCTCACAACCCTTGCAATAAAGAAGTTCTTTGTAATATCTAATCTAGCTCTACGCTCTTTAATTTAAAGCTATTTTGCTTTGTCTTATCACTACACATCCTTTTAAAAAGACCCAGTCCAGATTTATTGTAGGGCCCCTTGAGTACTGGAAGGCTGCTGTAAGGTCTCCTGAGTCTTCTCCAGGCTGAACAGCCCCAGCTTTCTCATAATAAGGTTTTCTGCTCAGGGCCCAGTTCTGCCAAACATTCACTTATGAACACAAGGCTAATCATTTCACCAAAGGCAAGAATGGAAAGCAAAGTCTTATTAATGCATGAGGATTACATGTTGAAAATTCATTGCAACTAATATAAAAATGATGGCAAACCTGAAAGTTTGATAGCAGCTGTATTTCAGAACTTAGCTGATACTAGAAACACATAGACAAGAAATTCCTTTCTGTAACAAAAGCATGCAGAAGTTTTTTCACTTGTTAAAAAATTCACTTAATGAATTTAGTTCTCAGAAAGATACAAAATCAAATTATTAAACAATTTACCTTCAAGGACCTTGAGGATATCATATCAATATAAATTAAATTATTGCCAAGGGCAGCTAGGACACAAAGGCATGAACAGGAGGTGGAACATGGGAAAAACTAGCTAGAAGAAACAAATATTCTACCATGAGAGCAGTCAAACCCTGCAAGGGACTCTGAAAGGCTGTGGAGTCTTCACCCTTAGGCATATGCAAAACTTGACTGGAAATGGCTCAGAGAAATCTTATCTTTCTGGAGCAGTAGGTTGGATTATATGACCTCTGGATGTCCCTTCCAACCTATGTGAGTATATGGTTCAATGATTTAATTTTCTTCTTTAATGTGTAACCTGATAGGCTTTCTGGAAGGTGAAAGCCATAGCATGCAATACTTTAGCTTTAATAAAGCTCTTGCCGTGTCACTACCCAGATAGGAAGTGACAGTTTTGATTAAATTACTGAAAGATAGACTTGGTGGAAATATTGAATTCAAAGATAGTCATCCAAGGGTAGCACTCAGAGAAGGAGAATATTCTAAGACAGTTAAATGTCTGTCACAAGTCTTGTAGTTTTCAATACTTTCTCTAAGATTGCTAATTAAGTAAATATTCTGATTCTCCATTTTCCATGCTATGTAATAAAGCTAAACTCAAGAACCTTCTGGCTTGAAAAAATTCCTACTCATGGAGCAATCATGGAGCAAGCCCCTGTTGGCTCTTGCCAGCTTAACTATTTTCAGTGTGTGAGGAGTTCATTAAAACATAAGTTATAAAAATTACATATCCAAGTGCCGTTTGAGTAACAAATGTATGCTTCCACAAAGACACAAGACAACCTCTTTCTTATGTCTGTGTCCAAATCTGTTACACAAGCATTGCTCCTGAAGTAGCAATGCCCAAACTATGTTCTCAAAAGGGTTTATCTGCATTTCCTTATCTAAGGTCTTGCATTGTCACTGTAGTATTGCTGCTAAAATATTACAGTTGATTGCTACATAAATATCCTGATAAGTCTTTTAATCTTTTTAAGGCATAGGAGGTGAGAAGTGGCAGAGGCATACCTAAATATGACTTATCACTGTTTTTTTTTAATGGCTCCTGGATGATATCAGTGTTCAACACAGAGTAAAGCAGTTCTTAAGAAGTTCTAATTTCTTCTGGCAACCCAGTGACACTTCTATTAGTCCCAGAATCAGTTTCCTAGTCCCTCTCTACATAACTTGTATCAGATGTTTTTCAGAGATGAAAATCAGGGTTCATATATTCCTGTGACACCCAACAGTGGTCTTGTCATGCTTTTGTAATTACCATCCCATGACATGTGTCTCCCATAGCTTTTAACTACAATGAGCTGGCAACAACTCATTAGCAACAAGAACTATGTTAAATACAGAAGCATAATTCAAAAGCAACTACAATTCACATATTTTCTGGAAAGTGATTGTAATGCCTTATATATAAAATCACGTTTTATGCAGCCTCTTATCACCAGAAGATTTTTCAGAGGCTGCAGAATCCTGGCAAAAATAGCTAATGTCCATAAACCACAGGTTTTGTTCCTAATAATGACATTCAGCACAGAATAACAGTGTCGCAGTGTGGCATTCAATTGCTTTAATATTTTAAGAACTGAACACAGGCATTCGACCTCATCCTGCTCAAAAAGAGTGCTGTGGTAGATGTTTTATCTGTGTGTTCGCAGTCATGCTTAGGCTGTTGGAGGCATATGGCAGAGAACAACCAGCACATGTTGTGGGGGAGCTCAGAGACTGCAGGTGTGGCGAAGGAGAGTCAGGGCCTGGCTGAAGCAGCCTCCTGAGGCTGAGTGACTGTACTGAGGGGCAGGGAGCAGGAGGGTTCACATCAGGCAGAGGCACTTTTCTGAAGGGAGAGGCTCTGGGTTTGCTGCCACTTGGAAGATCACTCCTGATCAAGAACTTGGTGGGTGGGAGAGAGCTGTAGAAAAATGATATCATTATTATATCTACTCTAGTTGCTTCGATTAGATTAGATAGACACAGGCTATTATTTTTTATTTAAAATAGTCTTTCTGAATTAAAAGGCCTTTTGATATTGTGGGAGTTTTGGGGGAGCAAGAGGCTCTAGAGAGATGCACATCAGGGCTTTGGCTGACTCATGGTCTTGTCACAGTCACAGGGAAATTAATCTGATGAGGGGAAATATTGTTGCCTCAAGGAAAGAAGTGTATAATTAAAAGCACCATCATCAATTAAATTTGCTGTCTTCTTTGTACTTTGAATAGGATTTAATATTACCAGGGAAAACAGAAATAGGATGAAGTTTTCACAGCCATGTTGTACATCCTTGACCTTGCTAAAATCATTAACTTGAGGTTTGTTTTTTTTTAATTATTATTTTGGCCCATTGTTCCAAATGACTTCAATAAACAATTTAGGGATGAGAAACTGTTCCCCAAAACACTATAGCAAGTTTCACACTTTGATGTTCTTGAAGACCAAGTTACTTCTATTCCCTTTCACAAACTCCTCTGTGACATGCACTCTTCTCCCTCTTATTCAGGCAGTTCTTTCAGTCTTTTCCCTCATCAGGGATTCTGGGCAGCCCTCCATTTCCTGTGTTTCTTTTTGTCAGGACTCCCTTTCCTTCCAACAACCACAACTGCCTGACCCCTCTCTTTCTGTGCTCTCCTTGTTTTTCCTCATTTGTTTTGCTAAGGACTTTCTGTGTAAAAGTACAGCTGTACTAGAAAGATGACAGCAGAAGTACACATTCAGAAGACACATTCCAAGTGTCCTCCTTTGCCTCCTTTCTTATTTTTGCATTTTTAATTTTATATTTTTACCTAAATCTATGCTGTTGCTTCAAAATTTGTATTGATTCTGAGATGGTCTCTAACAAATGGTCAGGCAGGAAAAAAAAAAAATATAAAGCAAGCCATCATGTTGGTCATATGGTCAGACTGGTCTCTTTTTCAGCCAATAATATACATTGTTGGCTTGACCCCATGCATGAATATTTACCAGATGGTGTAAAAATAATATTTTTCTTTCCTTGAAGGTAGAAGAAAGTAAATTTATTTGATATTACTCCAAAATTTTCTGTTAAAATCTTATTTACCCTTCTCTCTTTCTTCTGTTTCCACTTTCTGGGAAAAATAAACAAATTTTAGCTTTTCTGTAAGACATGTGAGGTGTTATAAAAATGTTGCAATTTTCATTTCCTCTTCTATTTCACTCTTCAGAATTCTCTGCATAGAAATTGTCTCTCCAAATATGTGCAGTGTAACTCTTGGGAAGCACCGCAGCAGATGGAGCTTAAAGGTTTTAGGGCATGAAATATTTCTTTACACCATCTGTAGGTCACACTGGTTCTGGACAACTGTGGGCACCAGCCATCCAACCCTCTAGTACAAGCTAATATATTTTAAGGCAAATGTTGCCAAAGGAAAGACAGCCGTATCCTGTACCTGCAGATCATACTGTGCCTCCTGTCACAGGGATTGGAGAAGTTCATTCAGGATCCTTTATTTCCTTGCTTCAGTGTGGAAACTACTTCACAGTTGCATAAAGTTCACTTTACACCACTGATACCACAGCCTAGAGCCCTACAAGGCAGCTGTCAATGGCCACAAGCATTAAAGGACAGACAATAAATGGAAAAGACTGAAATTGTGTGGGCCACCATTTACATGAGGAGCAGTGGCTTATCAAGTATGAGGTGTATATGACTGAAATAAATTGTTCTTACATTATCATCGTGAAAAGTTGAAAGAGAGAAGTCGCTTTTGAATATGTTATATGGTGTTTTACACATGGAAATTTATTTAAATGTCTGTCTGAAATGTGAGTTGGTTTTACTTTATTATCTGCCTTTCCTTTATAGCATATTTTCACAGTTCTGAATTTCCTTGGTGATAATTTTAACCTCCCTTGCTTTACATAAACTTCAACTTTCACTTTAAGAAGCAGTCTGAACATCTTAACAAACTTCTTTGTTAATTTATAATGGCATTACATAACTGAGTAAATTATAAAGAATTTATTCACTTTCCTGGCAGAATTTCATCCAATCAATGTAATTAGCATCTAATATTTTGCGAGTGAAGCTGACCTCCTGTAACCTGGCCATTTGCTGATCGTGCAGTACTGTTACTTTCAGCTTTGTCTGCTTTTTAATTTCTGTACACTGTCTTGTTTTCCCATCTTCCTTTTCCCTGCACGGCTCTGAAACTGGTCAGTTTGCTGTTCATGGCCCATCAGTTTAATAGGTTTCTTCAAAATAAACCATTTCTTTTACTGAAAGAAGTTCAGTCTTACATCACTAGGTGGTTCTTCCTCTGAGGTTGAATACTCAGTGTTCTTTTCTTTTGTCTGAAATGTGGTTTTAAAGCTATACTGTAAGCTTTCACTTTGCAGTCGACTGATTTGTTCCAGAAGTTAATTGCATTGACATTAACCTGTTTTAACAAGTCTGAAGTATCAATAAACAATTTCTTTAGTAGCTGCACTTTTTCTCATGCTTTATTGATATACTCCATCTGAACTGATAAACAAGCTGAAAACATCTCTTTCTTCTAACACATTTTACATTCCCAATAATATATTTCTAAAGAAAAAAAGGGTAATGTTAATATACAGGAACAAATAACATGTTAACAAGGTTACTTTGTTATTCTTATCCCTTTTAAAAGATTCAACTTTAGGAACGAATTGCACTTAGAGGATGCAGTTATAACCAGTTAGATAGTCTGACTGACAGAGGTCCAGGTACAGATCCAGAATAAAACTTTGAATAACCTGAAAAATTCCTCTAAAGATACAAATTCTAGTTTGTTGGTTGTTTTTTATTTCCTTTCTCCTTCCCCTAGCCCCAAATTCGTGTTTTTACATGTGCCTTATGAACACATAGCAAGTGCTTTCTCACAGCCTCAGCTTGTTTTTCTGTCAGTCCTATTGATCTACTTTCTGTATTGAGTGATACTATCGAGAATAAATTATCTGTTGCAATTGATGTTTCCATTTGAACCCAAACTTCAGTGCAACGTTATCAGCATTGGTTTCCATCAGTAAATCACTACTATCTGTAAGTAAAATTTACTGACAAATTTTAATTACTTCTTCCTTGTCAGGATGAGACAAGAAGCTGACACAAGTAGCCTGTCAAGTAAAGATTTTATACCTGTTGCTAAGAATCTGCAACTTCGGTCACATACAGTTCTCAAACTGAAATAAATATGGTTAAGAAAAGAAAGTAAACTAGCCACATGTTATGTATTATTCATACATGTATATGTGGCTTTAATTGTTGGAAAAAAACAGCTTTGGGAGACATGGAGGTTTCTACATATCTAAAGGAAGCAAGACTTTTGAGGATTTTAAAACAAAAATATAAAAAACATGTACTCACAACATATTTTCCTGAAGTTAGAAAAATATAGATTATTCTCTATGGCCACCAGATCGAGTGGTGTCCCTCAGGGATTGATGTTGGGACCACTCTTGTTTAACATCTTTGTCAGTGACATGGACAGTGGGATTGAGTGCACCCTCGGCAAGTTTGCTAATGACACCAAGCTGTGTGGTTCTGTTGATACGCTGGGGGGAAGGAATGCCATTCAGAGGGACCTTGACACGCTTGTGAGGTGGGCTGACACCAACCTCATGAAGTTTAACCGTGTCAAGTGCAAGGTCCTACACCTGGGTTGGAGCAATCCCAGGCACAGCTACAGGTTGGGCAGAGAAGAGATTCAGAGCAGCCCTGTGGAGAAGGACCTGGGGGGTGTTGGTCGATGAGAAAATGAACATGAGCCGGTTTCAGTGTGCACTCACAGCCCAGAAAGCCAAACGTATTCTGGGCTGCATCAAAAGGAGCATGACCAGCAGGTCAAAGGAGGTGATCCTGCCCCTCTACTCTGCTCTCATGAGACCTCTCTTGGAGTATTGTGTGCAGGTCTGGTGTCCTCAACATAAAAAGCACATGTAACTGTTGGAACAAGTCCAGAGGAGGGCCACGAGGATGATCAGGGGACTCGAGCACCTCCCATATGAAGACAGGCGGAGAAAGTTGGGGCTGTTGAGCCTGGAGAAGAGAAGGCTGTGTGGAGACCTCATAGTAGCCTTCCAGTATCTGAAGGAGGCCTACAGGGATGCTGGTGAGGGACTCTTCATTAGGGACTGTAGTGACAGGACAAGGAGTAACAGGTTAAAACTTAAGCAGGGGAAGTTTAGATTGGATATAAGGAAGAAGTTTTTTACTGTAAGGTTGGTGAGGCACTGGAATGGGTTGCCTAGGGAGGTTGTGAATGCTCCTCCCCTGGTGATGTTCAAGGCCAGGTTGGATGAAGCCTTGGGTGATATGGTTTAGTGTGAGGTGTCCCTGCCCATGGCAGGGGGGTTGGAAGCAGATGATCTTAAGGTCCTTTCCAACCCTAACTATTCTATGATTCTAAGTTTTATCATTACTGTCAGTTATATTTTCAAAAGAGGCAATTCAATGAACTTGCACATAGCATTGTTTCTATTGGAAGAATTAGTGGTATCTTATATGTAGTGACAGTAAACATACATATGGCAAGCTTCCATCATTGTGTATTTTGTGAATATATGAATACATGAGTTTCTAGGTGTGTATCTACAGAAAAAAAAAGAAAAAACAGAAAAAAAATTAGTGACCACACAATTTGTGTTCACTGAGTAAACATGGTGAAATTTCAAATACAAATCTAAACCGATTTTCCTTATATGGCTTGTGACTGAATAAGTTTTTCAAGACGGTTTGCTACTGAGGACAAAACTAAAGCTGTGGCAATCAGAGACAATTTCCTACCTTAAGCATTGAAGGAGGAAAAAAAAAATTAATCTCACAGATTCTAGCCATCCATGTAGTTGTTGGCTTTTAATATGTAATTAATAGATTCAAGTCTGGTGGCAAGAATGGGGAACAATAGCGTTATCTAACAAAGTACAAATTTTCCAACACGCAAGCAGAGGTATGTCATATCTTTAGTCAAAGGCCATTTTTAATGCAGATAGCATAGTGATTAGGAAAGATCACACTAAATTGCTTGAATTTAGGGTATGATAACCTTCAAGAGAAAAATGAATCAATTTTCTAAGCACAGCAGATGGAAAGTTTAAATGATGAGAATCACTCCTCAAAACTAATAAAACAGGGCCATATCTAATACTAGTTTTGCACTGCATTTAGCATTTCAAATTTTAGATGGTGCTTTTGTGAAGTAGTAACATTATTTGTGCTGTGTACTCCATGCTCAAAGGGAAGCCATAAACATCCAGAACATTTGGAAATACTAGGTAAGCATCACCAAAGCACAAGGCATAGGGACCTGCAGCCTGGTGAAAGGTCACAGTGTTTTCTTACCTTCTTTACCATGCCTTTTATCCATGCCTGAGGATATATACTTGAAGAGTGGACTGAAGAGCAATTGTTTCTGCAACAGCTTCATGAACATGCACTGGTGATTTATGTTAGGTGACAACAAATTGGCATCAATGGAGTCTGGCTTTTAACAGAATAATGGAAGAAGTGACCCTTACTTCTATTCACCTATTAAGCAAAAGATTAGATCATTTTTAAAGTAGAAGAGTAGCTCAACCATGCACGTAAGTAGATGAATGGGAAGTAAAAGATCACAATCTTTTTGGTTTACAGATATTTTCGTGGGATGGAAAGAAGAAACTGATTTATTCAATGAAACCCATTATTGAAGTTGTACAATAATCCTTCTCTTTTAAATAAATCACTGTTGGAAAAGAAGTAAGTTGTGACTTCCTAGATTCATTTTCTCTCTGCATTCTTGTACACAGGTTCATCTCTTGTATTTTACAGTAGTAATGACTGACACACTCTGAGAAGGTATCAGCCTGCCTAATTTTCTAGGCAATGGGAACTCCCTCTAGAGGCATTCAGAGACACCTACTGCTCATCATTTTCCATACACAAGGTAGGCACTGCATTTTTGCTCCTAGAAAAGCAGGTATGAAAAGTTATCTATAAGGCAGGGATTAGATCCCACCCTTAGTTACCAGGAAATGTACACTCCATATGTTATATATGTATAACATATATACATATACACATAAAATATGTCTTTTTTAATTATAACTATTTATTAAATACAACATTTTAAAATATTTTACCATAGAGCATAGCTATCTAACTGTGATGATTGACTTTGGGTGACTGAACACTAAAATGGGCTGCCCAGAGAGGTTGTGAAATGTCCATCCCTGGAGATACTCAAAACCCAGCTGGACATGGCCTTGTGCAGCTTTCTATAGGGGACCCTGCTTTGAGCAGGGCAGTTGGACTAAATGATGTCCAGAGGTGCCTCCTGATTTCAGCTGTTCTGTGATTCTGTGATTTTGCATTCCTTCTGGTCATCTGACTGTTCTTCCACCTCTTATATATGTCCTTTTCATGCTTATGATTAATCAGGAACTCCTTATTCATCCATGCAGGCCTCCTGGCTTGATATCCTGCTTACAGGAACAGACCATTCTTGAGGCTGGAGGAGGAAATGTTTGAAACCAAGTTCCTCTGGATCCTTCCTCTCTGCAGAGTGGTTTCCCATAGGATTCTTGCAAGCAGAACCTTAAACAGGTCAAAGTTCACTCTCCTGAAGTACAAGGTTGAAATATTGTTGTTTACCTTGATCTCTCCTCTCAGGATCCTTAAATGCACCATCTCAGGGCCACTGCAGCCAACAGCCAACATTCTCAACCAGTTCTTCCTTTTTTTGTAAGGATCTGGTCCTGCAGCGCATGTCCCTTCATCAACTGCATTGTCACCCATGTTGTGAATTTATCACATCAATGCACTCCAGAAGCTTACTGGATTGCTTTTCATCTGCTTTGCTAGTCTTCCAGCAGATGTTAGATATTTTATAATAAATTTCCTGCAAAACAGAGCAAACAGAATCATGTCTTTGGGTCTGCAATGTTGTGTTTCATTATAAGACTGTGTACCTGGGTAATACAGGGTGCATTCTTTTTTTACAGTCACCATTTCACATAGTGTTAGTCACCTTTTATATTACAGTGATGTTATTTTAGTAGTCTTGTTGGAGTTTTATATCTCTGTGTCACTAATTTTAGTAGATTTTTTTCTACAGAAAGAGAAATTAACCCCTTCCATTTAAAGTTCTGTTCTCTCACAAGTTATTTAGCAGCAAATTATATTAACAAAGTTTAATTTGAGCTTGAATGTTAAGCAACAGACATCTTTTTGCTATATGAATAATTTAAAAGCAAGCATAGTCTGATGGAAAAGAGAGTAAAAAATATGCTTAATGCCCACCTTTCATAACCTAGTAATAAATAAAATTTGTTTTAAACTCAATTAGAGATCATTCCTTTAGTTCTTCTGTTTAAAAAGACAATGACCTCAAGTGGAAACCTCACCACCTGTTTGAGCTAAAGACAATAGAATTTCAGCTTCCCAGTACATTTAATCAAGGAACTAAACACTGGAAAACTTTGCAGATTTTAAGAAATTTAGGAGACTAAGCTAAGAAATAAATTAAATACAAACAAAACCTGAAGCTCAAGGTGAAAAGCTATCAAATTCTTTCTGATGTAGTCTTTTTCTTTTCCTATCATTTACCAAAAAAAAGGTGAATAACAAGACATGGACAAATGTAGATAAGCAGTTGAATGCAAATGCCCTTAGGAGTATGAGAATACATTACCTTCTGTGCAGGCAAAGATTCACCCAGTGAGTCCTCCTGACTTGAAGTTTAAAGTGAGATGCTACTCAGAATAAATATATGGTGGTCATATATAGATATAATGAGGTACTTGAACTATGAGTTTTAGATATGCCAATATCATCTTTCTGACCTAGAAAGGAAATAAAAAGTTCCCTTGAAATCAAACAAGCCAAGTAAAACAAAACTGAGGCTGCCAAATTTTAATGTACAAGAGATTTAAAACTCTCACACATGTGAGTTACCAGACTAATTCCTAAGCAAGAACAGTAGCCTTTAACATACTAATAGGAAACCTGATATTGACTGTTACCTGTTATAAGGAGGATAAATAAAAAGACCTGATGTCTGAACCCATGACACCTGAATAAATCTACAATCTGACTGTTGCAGTATTATTTAGGTGTGATTTTAATGGTGAAGTGTTCTTGCATATGAACAACAGCTAAAATTATTCTTAGTCTATTTGTAAGATACAACATAAACAAAGTGTTTTGTAGTAATATGAACTGGGACATATTTAATGTCTTAGGGTGAAATTCATCTGACATAATGTTGGTTATCTCCAGACAAGTTCATCTGCACTAACCACTCTAAGACTTTTGAATGGTATGAACACTCTTCCTTTGATGATTTAGGGCATGTACATAGCTATCTTCAATGTAGATTCCTACATTTGGTTGCACATATAGTTGTAGACTATGATAAGCTAATTGACAGCACCTGAAATAAAGAATTCTTTTTTTTAAGTGGTGATAATAGCTTCCTAGCAACACTTTACAGATAGTCAAAAATTCACATCATTAATTCTGTAGACCAAATAAAAAGGCATCAGTTTGAAGACGAAGGAAAGCACTCATCTTGACCCAAGAAATCTGCAGAAAAGACAGTTGTGATTACCTGGCTTCCAGTTTGGAGCTGACTTACACTCAGAGCAAAATTGCATCAACAAAGCAAACAGGTGCCTGCTGAACACTGTGGAACCTTTCCATTAGCTACCATATATGCATTAGATCAATAGAAATAGGATGTAATTGTGTACTTTAAAACTAGCACTTCCACTTTATTTTTTTAATGCAGTATCTTAGCATTAGCATTTTCTTTCTCAATACATATAAAAGTTAATGTTAGTCCATTCTGTACTTACCCAGGAAATATTTCTAATACTTCCAGAAACAGAATAGAAACCCTATAAGACATTATTTCATGGCATTATCAAGACCAAGTGCATTAATGACCTTCAGTACCACTGAATATGCCTTTCACAGATATACATGAGAATAAGAACATAAATAGACTTTTAAACAAGCTGGGGTTGTAATGAGCTTGGGTTATTCATGAAGTGTATTCTTTCATGCTCTAATCCTTGGCTTAAGTTCCACTAAGTTATTCACATGTTTTTGCTTAAGAAAGATAATCCCCAGAAAGTGATGGAATCTCTTGTTTTATTTGAAATGTAAAGAAAGAATGTGTTTTTATATAAAGATATGTTCTTGCAAAAGAAGGGCTATTTGCAAGAAAATTAGAGCCCTTCTTTTGCAGACACTGACTGAAGACAATTTATCACAGAATCAGTCCATAGCACATCCATCTTCACAAATGATATGGCCCATCCTGCTGTCCATAACTCTTCTGACTATGCTGAAACCTTTAAACACAGGAACTGAGTAAAGCCACTTGAGATATGTCTACCTGATTGTCCAGGTTGCCTGAAACAAAGTGATTTGGGTTCCTGATTTCTAGCATCCACTAAAGTATATGGGTAGGTTTCATCTCTTTGAATCTAGGCATCTGAAAGCAAGGTGTCTAGCGTAAAACAGTCATCTTTACCTTTCTATAGTAAATAGAGAGAGCTAGACACCTCTAGAGAATGATTCATCATGTTCTTAAGATAACTGTTTAATTTAGCTAAAATGAATCAACTTTATGAGTACTTTATCTCCATTGGACTTTACAAGTCTCCAATGATTACAGAGAGAGTCAATAGAGGTATTTTAGATTATGTGTCTGAATGACATATGGGAAAAGAAAGGTGAAAGGAATTCCACACTGAAGGTGGAAGTCCATTCTGAGGGTCCCAACCCTCAGCTCTACCCCACATTAAATGGCCCCCTATCTACAGAATCTCTTGTGTCTCAGTACACAAAGTTTTGCTAATTGCACCAAATGAGGAAATATTATGCAAGAAGCAATATTAGCAGCAGTCAAAGTCAACAAAATCTCAGTTACATCTTAGCTATTTTTATGCACAGGTGTCAGTCTACATATAAACTGCATTTTTAAAATCAAAATTACCTGGTTTAGGGTAACTCCTTAAAATAATGAATAAATAAATAGGCTTTAGAAAAATAATGGGAAAAAAATAATGAGATAATAAAATCAGGCCCTTAACAAAATGGTTTGTAATTACTAATTTTCAGGCTATTTAGTTTCATCCTGTATCTGTGTATTTGCTGTGTTCGCTACCAAGTGACTACTCACATATACAAATCCTCACTGACAAAGGTTATGTATTAAGCTCCTGACAACAAAATCATGTGCTTCAAAGTTAAGCAAGATTAATGTTATCCTTTCAAATATGACAGTAGTGTCATATTTTATCCCTTTTCAAGGCCTCTGCATTTAGAATGCGCAGCATTTGCTGTAAAACAGTTACACTGTGTGAAGCATTGCCTTAAGTATGATCATTTGAGTATTACTGCCATGGATATTTCAGGTTCAGAAACGTGCTGCATTCATTTATCCTTGCTGTGAAAGAAAGAAGCACTGCAGCATTGGGAGTAAGAGTCCTGTGGAAGAGCACAAGAATATTAAATACAAGTTGAAATGAAATTGTCCATTATGAATCAATGTATTTATTCTCTCTGTTTCTCACAGAAGAAGTAGGTTAAGAAAGTCAAGAGAATTTAAGAAAAGCAAATAAAATCTTCTGCTAAAAGTTTGCCTTGCAAAGCACAATTTATAAAGCTGCTAAACTGCTTTTGAGAGATTTGAAGAAGTCTAAAGAAGGTTAGTAGACAAAAATACTAATAAATAAATAAATTCCATTCTTATTTCCATGGATGTCAGGAATTAGACGAAAGCAGTTAAAGAATTGTAAAAACTGGCTAGTTCCCTCTCAGACTGTAAAGCTAAATCAGTGCTTCCAAGTACTGAGAAAGATTAGCTATCTACCAACCCCAGATTTTGTATTTAACAAAGGCAACAGCACTGCTTCATTCTAGAAATCTTGTTTTATGAAGAAAGGTGGTCTCATCCTACTGAAACATAGATGAGTGAACAACCAATATAGATAAAAGCAAAGACATTGCAATCATGTCAAATAAAGACAAATCAAGATATAGTGAAATATATTTGAAACTATTCTATATACTATTTTCCCTAAGGTTTGGATGTGAAGATGATCTCCAATGCTCTTGTGTTTTCTCGATGTGACCAGTTAGTACACAATCCTTTCTGATATTAGAACAAGCAATAATTATCAATCCAAACTGCACGTACTCACATAGCATTTTGTATGATTTGAGATCAGATGGACCAATTCCCATTAGTACAATGCTTGTGAGTATAGTACCCATTAATAAATACATAGTTAAATGAAAGGTTTTTATCTAAGTTCTGCAAAAGTGCAGCACTGGGACAGCTTTCTAACTGAAGTAGTGTGGAAAAAAATATAAATAGCTTGAAGTTGGAGTGCACTCATTTTAGGAACAAGTGATTATATATATGTGTTATATAACATTTTATATGATGCAGTTACCTGAAATAGATTCATTGACTCAGCTGATCCATTCCATCCTTTGGCCTACTCAGAACATGTATCATTTTGTATACTGCACAAGTGAAAGGTTTACAATTGCCTGTTTTCCATATGCTAGCACTTTCTTAGTTACACAGAGTCCTAGGTTAATAGAGTATCTATATCCATGTGCATTTGGTATTTGTGGCACTATGCCTGTGAGTAAGAATTTCCTCTTTGAATTTCAGCTACCTTCCTTTAGCTTAGATTCTCACTAAATAAATATGAGCACTTGGTTGGGGACTTCTTTGGAGATACTGATTTACACCAGCTGCTGTATAAATCTAGGCTATCATTGCCTCTTGTAAAAGTATTAAGAGTTTTTTAAAAGGGAACAATTTGGAGCTGTACTTCATTTGCCATTACTCACTGTGCATCCAAGTAAATGCCCCATTTTTCTCTGGAAGGATTACTGCTGGTAACCTGTTTCTTGGCAGGTAATGTCATGGGAAATTACTTCTTCCATTGTCTACCTCTGCTTCTGGTGGTTTATTTACAGTCAATAGTTCTGATTATCATTTCCTCATTTGTATTTGCTTCAACCACTGTGTTGACTTTCTTTTTTCTTAGGGGTATGCATACATCAATTTCTTGTTAACTCATGTCTGGAAGAAGCAATGCCACTTTTTGTTTACTAGGCTTTTCCACTTGTACCAGCTGCTATGAGACAGAGTAGAAAGCCTGCTTAAAAGTTCTCCAATTATGCTTCATTATTTTATAATGTTTTCAACAGCTGGATGGTTGATTACATGCACTACAGAGCAGAAGTCTTTTCTCTCTTTTGGCAAGTATGCAGCTGCAAATCTTGTGGCTTTAGAATTGTATCCTAGACAACATTAATCATCCTTCCAAAGATTCCTATCAGTAATAAGGAAGGAAAATAGTAGAAAATGAGCTATTCAACAAGTGCATGATCGATTACATACATACTTTGAATATAATTATTTTCAGCACAAATAGCTATACTGCTAGAAAACTCTAAATATTATGAATCAAATAACTTAATAACTACTGATTGTTGAATGTTTACCATTGCAACTATTTTTAATAGCAGAATTAAAATTATAATTTTTACAGAAACCATTCTCAAAATAGACCCTTTCTGAAGGAAAGAAAAATACATGTTCATAGAAAGGCCATTTTTCATTTGTAGGACCTGAAAGTAATATTTGAAAAAAGCTTATAACTGCTCTGATTACTTTTTTTCACTTCATTTCAATATAGAATCATAGAATCATAGAATAGTTAGGGTTGGAAAGGATCTTAAGATCATCTAGTTCCAACCCCCCTGCCATGGGCAGGGACACCTCACACTAAACCATATCACCCAAGGCTTCATCCAACCTGGCCTTGAACACTGCCAGGGATGGAGCATTCACAACCTCCCTGGGCAACCCATTCCAGTACTTCACCACCCTAACAGTAAAAAATTTCTTCCTTATATCCAGTCTAGACCTCTGCTGCTTAAGTTTCAACCTTTTACCCCTTGTCCTATTACTACAGTCCCTAATGAATAGTCCCTCCCCAGCATTCTTGTAGGCTCCCTTCAGATACTGGAAGGCTGCTATGAGGTCTCCACGCAGCCTTCTCTTCTCCAGGCTCAACAGCCCCAACTTTCTCCGCCTGTCTTCATATGGGAGGTGCTCCAGTCCCCTGATCATCCTCGTGGCCCTCCTCTATAGGCACATACCCATGGAAACATTGCAATAAATTTCAGTTCTGGTAAATAGACCTAATATCTATTTAAAGTATTAAAGGATAATTTTGTTCTTAAAAAACATTTGGAACCTCAAAAAATATGAGAGACAAAATACTTTTTAGTTTTAAAATTTATTTAATCAATCAGCCCTGTGGAACCTATGCAGCTTTCTCCTGTTACCTGAGGGGATGATATAAGGCAGTGTAAGAGGTGACCCATGTGGTTTATGTGACTCAAACATTTGCTTTGCTGTCATGGTTCAACACAAAAATTCCTGATTACCAGAGCATGACAAACACAGTTGGTCCTCAAGTACCCTGGGCAGATTATCAATATCTGGGCTGCATATGCCACATTACAAACATTGCACAGTTTTTAAATCACACAGGATTCCTTAGTAATTGCTTATAGTGGTGGAGGCTGGCATGGAGCTGGAGACCTGAAACACCTGCAGAAATTCAAAGATTTCTTTATTCACCTATTTTGCCAGGTGGGAGTGCTCACTGGATGGAAGTTTGGATCTGTAACACTGTGTAAGTTGGGAACATAGCTACCCAAAGTCTGTTAATGATACCCTTTCATACACTTTAGTTTTGCATCCACAGATTTTTTTTTGTCCGTTTTCAGCAACTCTTCCTATTGAATTCCATACATCTACCTCCAAGGGCAAATATATATAGCTTTCCTCTGGATGGGTCTTTGTACAATAGTGCAGACAGAAGAAAGAACAAAGAAGAACTGTATTGTCAAGAGTTCTGTGCTCCTCATCTGCCTGGTGGTTGTAAGCTGAGGCAGCACTAAGGATACAACAGCTGCATCATTGGCTTATTGGTGAAAACAGAAGACTTTTGGGGTTTAAGCTGATTTTATAACATTCATAGTGCCCAGTATCACAAGAAAAAAATGTCTAAGCAAAGCCTCTCCGCCTTCCCTCCCCCTAATATATATATATATATATAAATAAAAAGGAAAAAATAACATCGAATTTGTTACAGTATCTCCATACACATAGATCCCAGACTCCTACCTCAGATCTGGGAACACTCACTGAAAAGAAAGCTGAAAACCATTTGTGACAGAAATTATGCTGTACAGAAAGCTTAATCAGTAAAATTTGAAATCAAGAGAACTACATAAAAATGCACAATCTAGAGACCTGATGAAATTACTAATGATCCTCTGTGGGGGATACAAGAATTCAGAATCATGATGGCCAAATTATGAGTAAGACTGCAGTACCCCAAGAAAACATCTTATAAAACCTGTCAGCTTGTGAATGTTAAAGAAACATTATTTCAGCAAAAACAGTTCAAAATATGGGTGACAGGGAAAGCCCTCCTGAGATTAAAAGGCGTACACATTTAAAAAAGGAAGAATGTTTAAGTTTGGGGGAATACACTGAGAGGATGAAAAATACAAGATCTGTGAGACTGACACAGAGAAGGGATGATAAACCTCAATTTAATACCTTTGGTAGGGTCTCATAATTCTTGACTGACTTCCTTCTTTGCTGACAACTGCCTTTCTGTCTTTCCAAAACTGAAATATCACCACACAAAAACATTAGTGATCAATTTATGTTAAAAATGAAAATGCTAATTGTTTTAGCAATGGTAGAACTACAGAAAAATCAGTTTGCATATTAAGTGATTTCCAAATGTTAAGGAAGACACAAAACAGAAGATGCACAGGTTAAAAAAGAATAACTGACCCAAGGAAGGGATAAAAACATTTTCTGATCAAAACAAATGCTTTCTACCTATTTATTATCCCCCAACTATTTCTATTAGTGGTTATTGATGACTTTTGTAAAGAAAAGGGAGTTATGAAGAGCAATATAAATAAACAAGCAGTGAAAATGTGTTTTATAGGTAGGAAAATAAAAACAAATGACCTTGCCTGTCCTCCAATAGCTCCCTTGCAACCGCACTTGCTATCATAAAAGCCATGCATTCCATGACATCTCATCCTGCCCAGTGACTGCATGCCTCTTATGTGTATACATACACTCATTTCCTAACCTACTCTTCCTCTCCTAACATTACCATACACACCTGGTATGATCACTGACTACAAAAAGTCCTTAACAATACAAGATCTCTCCAGCTACCATTTTATCACCCTTCCTTCTCATTGTTTCCTAAATGTGCTGTTCACAGCTGCAGGCTAGATTTCCTCTTGGTCTAGTCTGCATTAGGCACTTTTCAACCTGTCTTCTGGGCTTCACAACTGACTCAGGCTTATCCAAGGTCTGTGTCTGTCTCTTATTAAATAAAACTTGGATTGCTTACTGGGGTGTGAACTGGTCTTGACTCTGTATTTTCCCATTACCTTGTTTAAAGTCAGTATGATAAAAATAATAGAGCAGAACATTATTTAAGTTGATGACTAAAATATAGTAGTGCAAAGTAAACTGATTCACTAGTAAAGATAACCATGTACAACATAAATAATTAGATTTTGCGAATAGTTACCCAGCTGATAGAGAAGAAACTGGGCTGTCTGTTGTGACCTACAAGCTGATGTTTCTGAGAGGCCATTGCAGAGAGAGAAAACTTAAACAGTCACTGAAAAATAATTTTCAGGAGTGTTCAGAGCATCCTGACTCTTAAACAGTAGTCACACAATCTTGTTAAAAACATGTAAATTTTGCGTCATATCTCTTCAAACTCAGCATATAGGAGACAATCTTCTTCAAGACTAAAAGTAAATCTCTATCCAAATTGCCACATTCTATGATGTATTATAGTAGCATATAAAATTAATAATTTATTATATATAATGAACCTTATGTAAACATTAATGTATTTTCATCATGCTTTGATTGTCTTAATGTAATGTACTAGTGGAGTATTCCTAGCACAGAAAACCCCATTAATTTTGTGATTTCCCAGTAACAGTTAATTTTAATCAAAGAAAGATCATCTTTTCAAGGGCTATATAGATAATGGAGGAAGATAAACAGGTGGTAAAAGACATGAAACATTCATTTAGCTACTCAGTTCATTTTCGGGGGGAATACATGGTATCACGGTGTTTAATTCCCTTGCCTATTACAGATGATCCTTTCATACATATGAATGCATTAAGCTTCACATATTAGCCTGCTTGTCCAGCTGCAAATTTAAACCTATTTAATTATAAAGAAATTTTGTGGCATAGATAATTTTGGAGACACTCATAGTGTAGTGTTACAATAGAGTAATTGCATTTCAAAGGGAACCTTTTACTGTCAGTAACACTGCTAATCAATAATTAAGATGTGAGGATGAGTAATGCAATAAGCCAAATTGGTTTCAGAGCTGGTTGCTAATATTGATGACTCAATTACAGGTGAAAAGTGAAAGCATTTTGGAAATGTTTTTGAATATGTTTTCAGCACTTAGTTTTTAATATATTTTGAATATAAAACATCACTTTAGAGAAGAATGCATGAAAAAGTTGTAGCTGGAAGAGGATTTTAATCACCATTCTTCATTATTGTTTGTACTCAAAAGAACTTTTAAATACATTCGAGTATCAGCATCTGCAAGAACAGCAGTAAGGATGAGTTTCACCAAAGACAACTAATAATTTGGAAAAAAAAAGACTCCACCTCTCCACCAAAGTTACATTTCATGACCTAAAAAAGAAAAAAATTATGAACACAAAGTTCCAAGTAACAATATTATCACAGCTTATGGTACTGGAAAGTAAAGAGTATCAAAGCCTTCTGGTGTTACTGTATTTCATTTATTCTTTTCATGGGGCAGACACTGTTGAAAAAGAACCCTAGGCACTAAAAAATATGCAGTAGTGTGGGACAGCTGCAAAGACTCCAGTATTACAGACGTCAGTGTTCAAACAGTTTTGTAACAAAGAGACTTGCTCAGAAAAAAAGTCAGAACATACTGATAAAAATACCCAAACAAACAAAACAAAAGAGAACATCCCCAGAGAGACATGCCTAGAACCTATTAAGGAATGTGTACACAGTATAGTGAGAGATATTCTGGTCTATGTTTCTCAAAATGCGTTAATGGAATACACTGACAAAGCACAAATATATGGAAACAAAATTGTATTACATTAAACTTGAGGGAAAAGAGTGCACATTGTTCATCTAAAAACTCAATACTTGAATGAAGCCTTCTCTGAGATTAAACTTCAAAATTTAAAACAGGAAACTGCAGATGTGAGGTGTCATGGATAGCATCAAAATATGAGGTATCTAAAAACAATTGCTGTCATGTTACTGTGTACTACATTCTTAGTGATATCAGATAACTAATTCAGATGTCAGGGCATTTGCTTCAGTACCTGATGTGGTCCATGTACTACCTTGGAATACAGAAACAAATAATGTCATGAATGAAAAAATATTCACACTAGAAGTGCAGAAATAATATTCCCTGTGCTTTGAAAGTAAGCAAGGTCATATCAAATCATAGAAGGTCAATATTCACCATTTGAAAACTCATTTCAATATGTCTTGGTGTGAAATTTTTTTCTTTAGCTCAGGACTACCCTCAAACAGCCTCAGTAACATGTTATTGTAATTTTTTTTTGAGACAATCTCTCTTAAACTTAGGCAGCCAGCAGGTCAGGGCCTCACCACCCCCAGCCAGGAAGCGAGGCAGGGTTATGGGGGCATCTTCCACCACATCCCCAGGAGAAGGGGGTCACTCTGGCAGGCAAAACTTTCAGCAGGGATGACGCACTCAGGGCCCTTATACAAACATCCAAGAGTGGGATCTGGACATTTCAGTTCAGCAGCAGTCAATCAGTACTGCCAGGGTTGGGTGTCCAGGTTTGTATTTTGGTTTTGGAGTGGAGGATTTGTTTTGTTTTGGTTTTTTTTTGTTTGATTGTTTGTTTTTGTGTGGGGAGGGGAGGGCACAGTCCCTGTAATGGATTCTTTAGAAATGCAGGACTGATAAACAGAAATTTCTGGGGGTGTATATGATTAACAAAAAAGAGCTCTATTAAGAATATATATAGCCCTGTTCATAAGTTAGTAGGCTTAATAAAGTTGTTATTCGCCACTAATGGCTTCTTAATGCCATGCAGTCTCCAGGGATTAAAAGAAAACCTGTTCTTCCATGGAACAGAGGCAGAAGTAGAGTTTGAAATACTACAAATGTATGGAGTAGTTTTAAGTAGATATAATAATGCTGAATTATATATTTGCCATAAGCATTGGATACTTATTGGTTAGCCTTTTCAGTCAAACAAGCCAAATAATAAAAAGGACTAACAATTTGTATAGCTGAACACTCTGCATGTAAAACTGCTACCAGACTGTCCCATGCACTGATGTTAGGACACATTCCAGATGTATTATGTGCTTCAGCTGTAAGAAAAATAAGAATATAACAGAGAAAAAATGACAACATGCTTAAAATGTCAAGATCTATATAGTGCATATAGAACTACCACATGGCAAAGGAGTGCTTACAGCAACAGTAAATGACACCTTTTTGAGCGATTGGATCCTTACTCTTCAGTTTGTACAACAGCATACAGTCCTGTAAATGTGGAAATCTAGAAACACTGGCATCTTTTGTGAGATAGCTGTTTTATCTTAAAGCTGATTGATAGCTAAATTAACTGAGACTACTGTGGGAAAATTACTTTGAGTTTCCATTGCACAACAGAATTTAGCATTTTCCGTTACTCTAAATGCTACAACACATCATTGCAGACGTGAAATTCATAAACCTGAAAAGAAGCATCAACAGGTATGGAATTCAACTATAACATAAGTAAAGAATAAGCTTAAATTTGATGGTGAGAATTGTATGAAGTCTGGCTACTTCTATATATGAACAAAAGAGCAGGCCCTGGAAAATCTGAGGCTCACTTCTTATCTATCTGGTTGATCTTGGATACTCAATAAATCTGTGCATCATCTCTGTGCATCATCTCTGGTGGTCAGTTTAATTACTTTCAAACTCATTTTGTGTTTGGGACCCAGATTTTAGAAAAGATATTCCGACATGTCAGAGGACATAATTTCAAGAGTACAATATGGAAATTAAATAAAAATTATTCCTGGTTACCACGAATAGAAATAGTCTATAATAATAAAATGTGAGGCCTCACAGTCACCTTAATTTTTCCCTGGAGCCAGTAGAAAAAGCATCTCTAGAAAGTGAATTGTGGAATGCTACAATCAGCTAGGTTGGAAAAAACCTTTAATATCATCAAGTCCAACCATTAACCCAAGATTGCCAAGATTACCACTAAACCATGTCACTGAGGGCCTCATCTATATGGGTTTTGAACACTTTCAGGGATGGTAATTCCACCACTTTCCTGGGCAGCCTGTTCCAATGCCTGATTACCCTCTTGGTAAAGAATTTTTTCCTAGTATTCAACCTAAACCTCACCTGGTGCAGCTTGAGGCTGCACCCTTTTGTTCTATTGTTTGTTGGAAGAAGAGACTGACCCCATCTCACAACAACCTCCTTTCAGGTAGTTGTGGAGTGCAATAAGGTACTCCCTGAGTCTCCTCCAGACTAAACAACTTCAGTTCCCTCAGTCGTTCCCCACAAGACTTGTGCTCCAGACCCTTCACCAGCTTAACTGCCCTTTTCTGGATGTGTTCCCGCACCTCAATGAACCCAGGTAAGAGCTAACTATAATTCTAATTAGTCAACTTGGAGAGGAATAAAATCATAAATTCCAGTAGAGCTAGCATCTTCTTGTGCAGGTTCCAGCTTCAGTGATAAAAGTGGAGGAGCAATGCACATTCATAATTTGTGGAAATTCTAAGTTCAATGCTACTTGTCAGAACACTAGGCACATTTCTGGGCAAGTGACCAATTGGGAGCTGTATAAACAGTAAGTTAGTCTGCTCAAAATTTTTCTTCATTTCCATAAATTATTGCAACACTAATGTATCAATCCCTACAATTTTTATCAGAAAATAATTAGCAGACAAAAAATGCTAAAAATATTTCCCAGTTTGGATATGATAATTTTATCATGCTTTTGGAATAGTTTTTCACTTCACAAAGTTGTTTCTTTAGCTCTCTCTGGAAGACTGTAAGGAACTATAATTTATAGTTTTCACAAAGCTCACATGAAAAAGCTGCGTTTTGTTCTGCTTGGAAAGTAATTGTCAAATTTGGTCCTGGATGACATTTTCACATATTTGCTCCAGGTTAAATGTACCATTGCCACATTAAAATCTGAACACATTTCACAGCAAAATACCTCTTTCTGTCTAAGAAAATCAGCTTCAGTCTTTGAAGAAGATGCCAAGTCACCTGGAAAACTTAAAAAATATTTTAGCTGGTATAGGTACACTGACTTTTTGTGTGTGCAGTGCAGATTTCTTCAAGCTTACAACACTGGTTGTGATGCTGCTTTCTACATAACTGCTATTTTCACTATAGTCATGACTTTAACATGTCCGAGTTTCAATGTCAGTCTGTACTGGCAGGCTATTGTCTTTTGCTGAAACATTTGAATCTTCTTTCTGAGCATAAAATTATAGGAGAAAGACAGCCTTTCACAAAGAAAAAAAGAATATTAATGGAAGATAAAAGCAGGTCACAAGCTGCTCCTCAATTACTATTACCTTTGCTCAGGTGAAGTTCCTAGACTTCAACAAAGATGAAATATAGGATTTTATGCAAGGGTCATTCAGGTATTGAACAAGATTATGTTCTCTGTAATAAAAAAGAGACTTGTTGAAAAAATTGTAAAGCCAATGCTTACTGTAAATATATTAATGAAAAATTTTGAGAACTGAATTTACTCTTCATAATACCTGCAATTTCAAAGAATAAACAACTAAAGCAAAACTGTCAGGGGACATTTATAGTTTTACATGAATGGACATTATCTGTAAGATCATAAGTAGTATACAATTAGCTCCTGTACAGAAAGGAAAAGAAAACTTTACATATTTTGTCTTCCTAACCATGAAATACATCTGACTCTTAAAACAGTCTTTGAATCACCTTCCCCAGAGAAGTTGTTAAAATGTTGTGCATTCATTTAAAACAAAACTAATACATTGAGGATAGAGTCAAGATCATCTACTACTTCTATTCCATCTCTAATTCCTAAAGAAAGAACCAAAACTGGCAGAGGCTTGATACTGCTAATGCAAGATGCAATGCAGACAAATATCCAGTGTTTCTTTCACTGTATCTTTCATCCAGTGAAAGCTACTGAACTTGAGAAGAATTTTAGGAATTCGGGCCCATAGATGAACAGCTAACATGCTGACAAGTGCTTAGGAGGGCTCTACAGTGAAAGAGAACAGAGAGAGGATACTGATCCACAAAGAAAGGTGTTTTTTGTGACTAGCACCTGCAGTTGTTTTGTTTAAGAGCTGAGACAGTTCACTGCTCTACTTTATAAAAAGGGAAAATAAAGAAGGCAGTGCTATGGTCCACCTCTAGTATAATTGCAGAGCATCAACCCAAACACTGGGGAAGAATTTTTTACCTGATCATGTGCTTGCTACTAGAGAATGAGATCTGTTAGGTGCTTCAGAATATAATTCATATCCTTCCAAAACAATGCAGTCTGACCTCCAGGAATGGAGTCAGGAGTCAGGCACTTTGGTACTCATGCCAGAGGAGTTCCAGGCATGTACAGAAGGAAAAATGTAGGTACTGTGGGTAGGACATATTAAACTTTTAGAACACTATTCACAGTAAGTGTTTGGGCATCTGAAGATCCTGAAAGCTCTAAAGTACATCCTATCTCTCTCCCACACAAATCCTGGTAACACAAAGGTGACAAATAGTAACTCCAGTCTGTACAGCGCTCTCTTCTAATATGATTACAAAACCTTGGTCATGGTTACCTGCATTAGCCATAATGATCAAAATTGTGCCATGGGAGAGTGGGAAGATGGAGAGATGGAGATGGGAAATGCCCCAGGAAACTTGTAGGCAAACCACTCCATTTTGTGGCAAGGTTTTAAAGGATTTAATGTTTCACTGTTTACTGTGTTTAAACCCTTAGATTGTAAACTGTGCTAAAAGGCTGCAGCTGAGCAGCAGAGGGGAAGACTGACTGACTCCTTTGGCTATTCCTGTCTGGGTAAGGTTAAATAACTTCACAAAAAGCAGTGGGAGACAGGCTTGTGCTTTCCTGACAAACATCTATGTATCCTCCACTGTCTGCAGTGGAGGATGAGGCATGCAGGGATGCAGCAGCACACCTAAGGCTCATGTGTGGAGTGGGAGACTCCACTAAGCAGCAGAGACTGTCTTCAGGGAGCATGTTCTCAGCTCAGCACAGTTGGAAAAAGTTCCTTCCAGGGATTCACAAATATGTTTGGGAGCACTCAGATTGCTGGATTGTCAATCCCAGAAGAAACAAACCTTGTAAGAGCATAGGGACAAGGGAGAGAGCTCTTTTCCAGCATTCATTTTACTTCATTCAGAATATCTGTTTTTTTCATAATTTAAATTTTTTTTCCCAGATCATATATTTCTGTTTAAATAAAGACTAGTTTTGAAGACTGGAAGTCATTGGTATCTTTTAGTGCTAAGATAGTAAGATTCATCTGCCTTAACTAAATGGTGCTCAGTCAAACTAGGCTCCTTTTGTACTAACTGGAAAGAACTAAGCACTTACTAAAGGTCATCTCATCATAAGCTTCAAGGAGAAGTGAAATTAATTGCTCTACAAAGCAAATTTAGAGCAATCAGTTCATACTTGATAGCTAATTCTTAAGTCTAAAATTAGGTGCCATGACTCCTTCTCTTTTCATATTTTTAGTCCTTTGTAATATTTTATATATATATAAATGTAATACCTATATTTTTTGAAGACTGTACTTGGTTATGTCCCACAGGTTATCTTGGCAAAAATTATCAGACTAATGATGTATTTTAAAAGGGAACCAAGCCTCTTGCCTATTCAAGTTGCTCTCTCTTTTTTTTTTTTTTGAGGATTAATTTGTCTTTTGTAATAAAAACTGCCACCTTTTAATATTCATCAATAACACAGTTTTTAAATGAAAATAGAATATCCTAACCAAACAAGACTATAATTGCATGACTCTAGTGCAGTAGACATTAGATTCAAATTTAGTTATTTTTTTCTGATATTACAAGTAAGAATTTGTAGTATTATCTAATGCCAATGATAATTCAAAGCTTATTCAGCTTAAATGCAGGAAGTAAACCAAAATTGGTATTAAAAAATCTGATGAGTTCTTTGAAAGAACAGTGAGCTTTAAAAAATCTCCATCATAATTATATGAGTCTAAACAGAACTCTTTTGATCCCTGAACCATGCAAAGATGCAATAATGTTTGTAAGTAAAGTATAGCTATTTTTTTTGCCTTATTTAATTTACATATCATGGAATAGAGTGCACATACAAAGTGGCTGCATTTATTGCATGCATGTAATTCCCGTAAAATGTGACATTCATAAAAATCTATGACCTACAGCCATTTATTTCTTAAATGATTTCTCCTACTGAAGGCACACACGAGGTCTTTTCCCAGAGCTACCAGTAAAATGTCACTATTGCTCTGAAATCAGTCACATAAATTCTACCACAGGGATAACGAGTGAAAAGTAGACTATGAAGACAAGACAAAAAATTCACTAGATGAACAAGGATAGGATTTTAATGTGGCATATGTGAATCATGGAAGTCTAAAAGACTGTGAAGTCAAGTAACTATGACTGAATGCAAATGTAACAATGTTTCTTGAGAGTGGAAGAGATCTCCAAAAAACACAGAACAGATCATCATTGTTTTAGCAACTGAAAGTATTAGGAAGTGTAAAAAAGGAAACAAAAAAACTAGGACGTTGGTGGTGATCTCATGAAAGCTAGTAGATATTTTACTATTGTCAGGGCCATAGTAATTTTCATCAATTTCTTCTCCAAAGTACGATAAAGCTATAAATAAATCTGCTTTTTACTAAAAGCCCATGCTTATAGAAAGGTTGAGAAAATTTGCGTAACAGAACTTTCAAAAAAATGTAGGAAGAAACATCTATGTATTTCAGTCAAAACACATTTAAGACTTGTTCTGCAAAGACTGTAACAGCCCCTTCTGTTAAAAAGAGGATATTCTAGTAGCTCAATAAGGTTAACTTCCTAGTCTTACCTCCGTAATTAAGGTAAATACGTTTTTACTAATTTATCTTAGTGTCCCCACATCTTTACTGTAGCTGAGAAAATACTTTGTTCAGTCAGAAGAATAGTCACAGTAATGGCAACAAGTTCCTGTGCTTCACCTGAGCAGTGTGAGAGATGGAAGCCTTACTGAGTTTCCTTTACCAAATGACTAGTTCGGGGTTAACTTCAAGAAGCACTACACCTTGGAAAGAACTGTGGATGTAAAGGATGATTGTTTCAGGAACAGTGTGGACCAGTTTTGGTCTTGGTATTATAAAAGTAGGGCTTAGAGGATAAATTCACCTAGTGAGTGAATTCTGACCTTGGTTTTCAAAAGCACTTGTAAACAAGCCAGCAATATAGAAATTGCTGCTCGCTTCCTGATGAACTGCAAAAACCCTTTTATTTATGTGCATGTGTCCTTTGAGCCCAATTTAAAAGGTACCTGAGACAAATTAGAGGCTTTTGTATAGTAACACTCTTTCAATTTTTTTCATTTATCTAGCAAAATAGCTACCCTCCTAGCTTCAAAGAGGATTTCTTCCATATTGAAAACATGTCTTCATGAGAGAACAACAGAAGACTGTCTAGAAAGAAGGAGAGACTTATTAGACTTCAGCATATTTTTAAGAGATACATTTGATTTATGCAGCAGTGCCTCAGCATTTGTTTTCTTAGCAGGTAAATGTGTCAACTGGAAAATATCATAGTAGATTACAGAATGCAAAAAGGAAAGTTACTTGATACAAATAAAACAGTCTTTGAAGAGGTAAGGGCTATTTTGCCATGAAGTAGTATCAACAAAGCTGGACTGTAAGCCAAACATGGAAACACTACAAAAGATATTTGATTACATGAATGTTAAGAAAAAAAAAAAAGGTTTTCAGTGCTAGAAAAGTGACAAATAAACAAAAGAATTGACTTAATGATCAGAAATCTCAAACATGGACCTTTATTTTGCACATTATGCCACTGTTGCCTTAAGAAAACTGTCCCTCAAGCTAAGGAAAGAAGAAAGTTCATTGCAGAGGTAGGAAATATGACAGTGGCAAACACTGCTTACACATTTGAGAAAAGAATGGAAACCCCCTACAGACTAACAGAATAACCACCTTTCATTCAAAGCCTCAGAAGGATTTGAAGCTGTCATTTTGCTGGATGAAAGACTAGTGAATGGGAAAAATACAGAAGTAGTCATGGAAGAAAGATTTCTATGAGCATTTTGTAAACATAAATATACACAGAGTCATCTCAATTATCCAAAAGACTAGATAACCAAACTCTCAATTACTAAAAATAAAATATGTTCCCTGAAGCAAGAAAAGATAGCTAAAGAACATGGAGAAAGAGGACATCCCTGAATTTAAGAGCAGGATATTATGCAGATGCCTCAGAGGTGGGCTTTGGCATCCTTCATTCTCCTGAGTCATGAGGAATTTTGATTTCACACTGCAAGAAGGAAGACATTTCATAAGAATCCATGACAGTCATTATAAAAAAAAACAAGATATGGACAAGATATGGAAAGTTAATTGTACCTGATACGGCTTGAACCCAAAGGCTTGAGGTTGGAAGGGATCACCAGAGGTCATGTGGTCAAACCTCCCTGCTCAAGTAGGGTGACCTAGAGCACATTACTCGGGGTTGTGTCCAGACAGCTCTTGAATACCTCCAGGGAAGGAGACTCCACAGCCTCTATGGACAACCTCTTTAAATGCTCAGTCACCCTCACAGTAAAGAAGTTCTTCCTCAGGTTCAGGTGGAACTTTCTGTGTTTTGGTTTATACCTGTTGTTTCTCATCCTATTGCCTGGTACAACCAAGGAAATTCTGGCTTAATCTTCCTGACACTCTCCCTTCAGATACTTATATACATCAATCTGTTGATCTCAGAAATTATTCAAATCCTCAAAAGTGTAGCTGTACACAGCAGTTAAGAAAAGCTATAATTTTCTAATGCTTACTTAGGTGCAAAGTTGAAACCCATGATGTACTTTTATGTAATGAAATAACTGACAGTATGAGGGGAAAATCACTTAGCATTGTGTGCTGCAAAATGCTGAAAATAAGTCATCAGGCACAAGGTAAGAACAAAAGGAATAAAGGAAGAGCAAAATAAGTAAATGCATTGAGTAACCATAGGAATTAAAGTTTTTTTATTTTGCATAAATGCTTTATCCCTATGGTTACAAAGGGGACTGTCCATATATGCTCCCAAATGGAGAAATATCCTATAGAATCCAAGTATGGCAAACTCAATAAACACAAGAAAAAAAACATGACAGAGGCATTAAAATTGTGTAGATTCCCAAAGCTACCTTGATCCAAGTTAGTCAAACTTTATTTGAGTACAGCAAAGAGAAATTTGCTGACATGCTAACTCCATTTCAAAAGTGATAGGCTGCATAATACAGTACCCCAAGTTGTACTATGTTAATGCATTTTAAATGTCAACTTACGTGCAGTGGCAGTGCAGAATTAATAAATATCAGAAAGCTCTTCATCATTTAAATATCTGATTATGAGCAATGATGATCCTTGCCAGAGAGCCAACCTCCTTTTCTGTCCGTTGGATGTAATGGAAGCTCCAAATTCATCCCTGTCCTTTGCAATCCCCTCTTCCTCAAATACAGCTGACAATATGCAGGCCTACCCACATGTAAGTTTTTAAAAAACTGCCAGTTTTACAAAACTCTGACCATTTTAGCTGATATATTTTCCCATTTCATGGGGCCTACAGGGATGCAGGGGAGGGACTAGTCATTAGGGACTGTAGTGATAGGACATGGGGTAATGGGTTGAAACTTAAACAGCAGAGGTTTAGACTGGATATAAGGAAGAAATTCTTTACTGTTAGGGTGGTGAGGTACTGGAATGCGTTGCCCAGGGAGGTAGTGAATGCTCCATCCCTGGCAGGGTTCAAGACCAGGTTGGATGAAGCTTTGGGTGATATGGTTTAGTGTGAGGTGTCCCTGCCCATGGCAGGAGGGTTGGAACCAGATGATCTTGAGGTCCTTTCCAATCTTAACTATTCTATGATTCTCCTAAAGGCCACACTTTCCATCAAGATATCCTATATGCGATAGCTTTGTATGTAGTAATTTTTGATGATTGTAAATCAGTAATCAAATTTTCTGTTTGGAATGTAAGAAACCCATATCTGGAATACTTTAAACCCATTGCTAATCAATATTTCTTAGCAATTTAATTAATTAAATCCTTAAAGTCTGTTGCATAACTTTAAAAATTCACTTCTTTTTTCTTCACAAATAAAAAAGAATTAACAGAAAGTAATATGTCACAATTCAAATAAAAAAGAAAACAAAAGGAAAAAACCACAGCAGCAGCCTTGAAAGTCATCCATCACAGTTTCTGAAGTGTCATAAGCCCTTTGAGCATTTTTTCTTCCCTGCATCAGTTTGTAGGCAATGGCTCAGGCACCATTAGGGTTGGTAGAAAAGTAGCTAGCTGTCTGTCTCATTTCTGACTGAAAAAAAGCAGGAAAGATGGAATAATAAGGATGGCAGAAAGACTAAGAGTAGACACCTAGTTAAATAAAAAAATTGACATATCAGTGACAGATGTACTTAAATTCTCAAAGGTGTTTAGATCTTTTCAAAAAGAACAAATGATATTACACTAGAAACAGCTAAAAACATGTGGATTCCATTCTAGAATTCTTGTTAAAGCTGCCAGAGAGATTCTGATCACAAAGTCAAAACTGACTGAGAGTATCTGGGACAGAATTAAAGCCTCTCAACTACTTTTTATGTTCTACATAATGAAGCAACCCAGACACCCAATTTGAAATAGCCTTGAAATTAGAGTAAAGACAACTTTATAGCAAACAGTTCAGAAGTACTGGGTAATGGGCAATTCACATGATGGACTTGCACTCCAAAAGAACAAAAAGAGACAGTACTTGCTAAAATTGGTCTCTGGTAGACAAAACTTATTCAACTGTGGTACCTTTACGGGAGTGTATAATTAAAACCCAATGCATTTTTCTACTTGGTTTGATAATATAAATCTAAATAGATCAGAATTAACTGCAATTAAGTACCCACTGTAGTGTTCTAAGTTAAAAGGTATAATGTCACCCTTACACTAAAATGTCCATAACAAGGAAGCAAAGACAGAGAAAACAGTACTGAGAATTACAGACAGATAGTCTGTCTAAATATAAACTGAGTATTTTCTGGTGGATGAACAAGCGAAGGAATAATCCTCTCATCTATTTGCAGTGTTTCAGGCAACAAGTCTGACCTTCTCGCCTTGTTCTATGTTTGGAAATGTCAAGCAACTTCTTAGCAACATGAGATTTATTTCATTAATTAATTAATCCTTGCTTAACAGGAAACTAGAGTCAAGCAAAGTCTTCATTAAAGGATTACACAAGATCTGATACCTTTTGCTAAGTTTCCTGGAATAGGCACTGGAATGGGTTGCCCAGGGAGGTTGTGAATGCTCTGTACCTGGCAGTGTTCAAGGCCAGGTTGGACGAAGCCTTGCGTGGCATGCTTTAGTGTGAGGTGTCCCTGCCCATGGCAGGGGGATTGGAACTAGATGATCTTAAGGTCCTTTCCAACCCTAACTGTTCTATGATTTTCTGGGAGAGATAAAATGTTAAAATCCTTGAAAAAAAGATGAGGCAAAGAAAGTCTTTAAAGTGCTATATTTGATAGTTCGAAGTTATCCACATAAATCTCCATTGTTTAGATTATGCTGCATTTTGCTTTCAAAATCTCCTTTCATTTTTATTTAAAATCAGTTTTAAAATTAGACTGAATTATTAATGACCTTTCAAATTAATGTTGTAAAAAAACATATTCTAATTTATAAAATTGATAGTTTACTTTGCAGAATGTTTTAGAATATGTCTGTGATTTATGACACGTGTTTGCAATCTCCTCTCTTTCTTTCTGAGCTTGAATGAGCATAAGGCTAAAGCAAACATCTGAGCTTCTACATTTCATCCACTATCCTGTAAAAAGAAGGTAATTCACTCATTTCACCTCACTTTGAACTAAAACTGTAACTGATCTAAAACCATAGTGAACTTTATGAAACTTATTCTGCTTTTAAACTCAAGGGTATTTCAAGGGGTATAAGATTGGATTTAACAGTGACCTGCTATTTTGTTGCTTTACCTCAGGTCAATAAGCTGTTATTTTTTATTGCCAAAGTGTGAAATACATAAAGCTGAGCTATTTCTGAATGCAATTTTTAAAAATTAGCATGTTGTGCATTCCTGAAAACAGAAATGCCTAATGATATTGAGGGGTGGGTGTTAAAACACTTGCCTAAAATGACTTCAGTGTAAAAGATGGTTTGAAGGCAGTGGGCCTGACTCTCCATGTCCTGCAAAAATCCTGGGTTACTCTTGTTGTGCACGTCAGAGGTAGCATTGAGCTATCTAAATGGCCCTGCAGGCTCATTCTGTGAATAAATACTTGTGTTTTCCACCTCCTGTCATACTTGTGCTCAAAAGACAGCCATGGGAAAACACTGCTGCAATAGAAGCTCTTCCATCCCTCAGAGATCAGTAATTAGCAGTATAAGACACTGGATTTCCACAAGGACTGGTTCCTTGGTCTTCCCTTGCACCAGGATCCTTCTCTAGTGTATCTTGGCAGGTGAAAAGTGTTTGAGTGGATATATCAGACTGAAGCATGCATCAGAAATACATTTATGTGCCAAGCAATTCTTGTTTCTGCATACTCCTAAGTGGGTGCTGCAAAACCCTGCACGTTTCATAGAAGCCACAACAAAGGAGGAAAGATATTGATGACACGTGACAGTTTGAATAAAGAAACAATGAATAGGCTTCGTTTTAGTTTCATGCTGAAACATAAAATTCATTGCAGTGGTAGAAATATTTTTTTTCTCCTGAAATTGGTTCTTTCAATGTCTTCTTCATTAATAAACATACTTATTTCTACAGATAACTTTATTTTCATCCTTTCTATCTAGCTTCCTACCACAATTATAACACAGTCTAAATGCCATTAACACCACTCATTTTTTAAGGCTTACAGAACATCGTACAACCCATACTTAAGAATAAATGCAACATTATAAAATGTAAAGCAGCTTCTCTGCTCTATGGTGCTACAAAGCAGTAGTGCAAAGATGCATAAATTTCATGGAATATTCAGAAGGTCCTAAATTTAACAAGAAAATGTTTAACAGAAATTATACTGCAGTACAAAACATTTGAAGCCATCAGAAAATTGCTAGGATTGTTATTATTTATATATAACAGCCATCATAATGTTGTTTTTATTTCACTCTGTAATATTATCCATCAGTTCTTTTTAACCTCATAGTGTCTGCTTTGCATATTCAAAAGCTTGGCCTCACTCCTACCCACTTTAGGTCAATTGAAGTTTAATGACTGCCTTGAATAACAGGATCAAACCCATAATGGCTGTCAAACTAACAAAAATATTTAATGCCTTTAAGTGAAATAGATGACCTTCTAACTTGCCTTCATGAAAAATGAAGCTGCTACTCTGATATACATACCATACATGCTCATATCTTGAATTACCCTACAATTTTACTCTATGTGGTATCCATCATTTGTCACATTATGCTATTTTAAGTAGGCAACCTTGCAATCAATAGCATTAAACATCTTTCTTGGAAGAAGTGCATTGCACAATAAATCTCAGTCAAGTTGACAAACGGGATGTTTAACCCTCACTCCCTCAGATACTTCCGGCCAAAGTTTTAAAACTGAAGCCAAAAGTTAGGCAGCATAGTACAAAATTCAGATGACCTTATTTTCAGGAGGGCTTAGCAATCACAGCCTTTGCTGGGCTCATTGAACAGTGTAAGCTGCATACTTAACACCTGACAGCCATGAAGAGCAGTTGCCCAAGTTGCCCCTAACCTTAGGGACTTAAGCTGAATCATTTAGATCTTTTTTGCTGCAGTGGCATAATTCAAGTGATTAACATATATTGACATATACTATATTAACCTACCTTTCAGCTGTCATGCACTTAAGCAGATAGCTCCATATATCATTTGTTTAATAATCCATACAGTATTGTCCTTTCATTAATAGTTAGCTACATATGTTAGACAATAAATTAGATGAGTAATAGCATGCCTTATAGACAACATGGTAGATAAACTTTAAGATGACAAGTGCTGTGTCAGCAATATCTACTTCATCATGTGAAGCTATCAAATATTTTGGGGAAGTTTCTGAAGATGTAACTTTATCTTCGGATTTTCTAACCTTCAGAACTGGCATTCCTACTATTTTATTGTCACAGACACTACATGCTTACACCATAACCCCAGTTTAACAGGGTTTGCTTTCTTTGTTTCTCTCCCCAGATCCTGGCCTCCAAGTTCCCAATGAGTCTGAGCACTCAATACCAATAAATGCCAGAAAGAATAATATTACAACTTCCAATTCAGGGAGTAAAAAAGGCATCAAATTGAAAGGCTTTGAAGTGGCACTAGGAAAGCAGTCATTCCTACAAAGCTGCAATGCTAGCTGAAGCTCCAGAAACTCTGACAAGTCTGAGACAAAATTTCCCTTGTTAGTCAGAAGTTTATATGCATATGTATATACATATATATGTGTATATATATGACAATTGGAAAGTGTGTTTGAAGGTAGTTATAAAAAGTGAAGAAAAGAGAAATATAAAAGGATGACAAAGACTTGTTTTGCAATTTCCAAAGCTGCAACAGTACGTAAGTCTATTACGAGATCATTTTAGGTTGTTCCACAATATACAAAGAAAACCCATAAATGGAAGTTGCCTAAATGAGTAGAGGGCAACAATTTTTTGCATGTAGCTTTAAAGCCAAAGACCTTTGAGAAGCAAACATGAAATCGGACAAGAAACATTCTTGCCATACTTACTTATTCTAAAACAACCCTTTGATTTAAATTTTCTTTCTATATTGAAATCTTCCACATTAACAATTCCATTATTTTATTCTAGCCTTATACATAAGACAGCAAAATCCACCATCATTCCACATATAAGTATTATTCAAGACTGAGATTATTCTAACTGAAATTCAAAATTGAATATTAAAGATTAATCTTTAGGTGTCACTTCTTACTAAAATAATCCCCCTGACTTTCTGGGTTGTGCTGATTATTTTCATAATATTCATAAGACTCATCTTCTATGGCTGTTGAATTCCTGAAAAATAGGCAGAGAACCCCAGTAAAATCCAAACAGTGCTTAACACTATTCACATTCTGGGTTCTGGAGCCCTGACTGAGTATCTGAGTCCCAAAGGTTTTCTGTCTTAGACTCTGTTAAAGAATTAAAAAATAGCTAATGGCTCGTCATTGAAATCTCGGTAGCTGCCTATAATTTCCCATTTTATTTTTCACTTTTAAATCATTTTAAATGTCCAGTGAAAGACCAGGCAGTGGTGTGATGTGATTTTTAAACCTCAAGCAGTTGTGACATATTTAACTAGATCAAGCTCATTACTGCTGTAAAAAAGACACCAGTTCCCAGATATGGGACATGCACAAGCCCCTTCTATCTAGTTCTCACCTGCCCTGAGCTGGTATCAGTGACAAGAATCACAGAACCACAGAAAAGCAGATATTCATGTTGAGTGCAGTTTGCAACAGTGTTTTGAAAGCTGCTAAATCTTAGTTAGGTCAAATCCTTCTTAGGTCTGTCTGGCATGGACCTATACACAGACAGCACAAAACCTCTGAGGTCTACAGGCCCAAAACAAAGTTCATGTCCCTCCTTTTTATATGCCACAGACAGCTTTGCATGAAGGAGCTCCCCCAGGCATCAGTGGTGACAGATGAAATACACTTACCTTTGCCTTTTCCTTACCCTATCCAGTCAGGACAATCCAAGAGCAAGTAGGGGATGGATCAGAAAATATTTGATAACTCTCTGAAAACAAAATCAACTTACAAGCTCTTCAGAAACTTTTCATGTAGATTCTTTTCTAAAGAAACACACAGGTGGAGGTGGATAATTGTGTATATGAACAAAGAAACATGTGATAAGCCCACATGTGTCAGAGTAAATGTTTGTTCCTTTTTTCCTACTGAGATGGTTAACTTCTTGAAGCCTTTCTTATTTACATTTTAAATAATAAAACACCCACGAGTACCAGGCACATTTCCATTGCTGCTCTTTGCAAAAAGAATATTAATAGTGTTATTAATAAAGCTGGGAAGACTGCAATAAAATGTCTCTGTGTTTAAAACGAAGCATCCTGAAAAACTCAGTAAGCTTTCTGGTTTATGTAGGTTTGATAGCACAAATATGATTCAGATATTCTCTGCTAGTAGATTAGAAATGCCAATTTATGTAACAGAAATTGCCTTAAATTATAGGCACATTTGTTCAAAGAGATTTCATTCCCAGTTGGTTACCACTTGCTTCATTACCTGGTCCTCAAATCCCTTCTCTAAATTGCTGCTAATCAGGGTGGAGTAAATGTTACTGTGGTCTTCACCAGTGAAAACCTTATGGAGCTAGAAAACATGGGATTTATGGAGAATATAAGTCCCTGGTGCAGAACCACAGATGTAAACTCAGCACTATGCCAGAAGCTGCACTGCTAAGATTGCAGCTTGATTTGTCCTCTAAACAGCAGCAGATAGTGTTGATCCCATAGTATCTTTGAAAATGTGCTCACATGATCTAGTTATAATTGGTGACAGGCATAACGTGTATGCTACATAGTGGACTGCACATCCATTGCAGGACTGAGAACTTGTGGAAATAATTGCAGTGCTAATGTATTCTGACAGCTTCATTTGGGGCACGGGGGTTACAGTTTTTTAAATATTATAGGTTGCCATCAGAAAAATAACTACAAAGACATATTAAATTCATGCTTCACAGTCTACTCATAGCATTTCGTGTCTTTTCACAATGCTAGAGGACACATTAGCTCAGGACATTGAAAGTAATTTATTTCACCTTATATGTACTCTGTATTTTGCCTGGTCTGAAAAAAAAACAAGCAAAACCTCCAAAAAAAAAATTTAAAAGCCTGAATGGAGCAGAAAAAGGTTCAGAAAGTGTTCCAGATTTTAGTTTCAACTGTATAATTCATCTGAATGATTGCGTACAGCGAAGAGGGACAACATTCAAGACAAGGATAGCTATTCTTACCTACTGGTGTGCAAGAAAATCTATAGGAGTGGGAAAACAGGAGTCAAGCCCAGTAGAAGGGTAATAGGCTGTGCAGTAAAATAGCAAAGGAAGAAGAGGAGAAAGAGGGGCAAAATGGAGTCATGCCTCTTTCTTGCCTGAAGGAGGACAGACATGTTTTGGAGGACAGACATGCATCTTCCTGACTCAACCTGATATCTGCAAATTGCCTTCCAAGTTCCTGACTTTTCTTATTCACTGCTTTTCTTTCTATTCATCCTGTTCTTTGTTGTTAGGGCTTCTAAAATACAGCCACTAAAATTTGTTACACTGAGCCTGAATTACATATCACTAAGCCTAAAAGCTTGAAAATCACAGGAGTCTTATTTATACTATGCTGTCTTCTCAGTAATAGCTTTTAACACTTGTGGTGCAGACTGAACACAGTTTTAGATTAATTACGGTAAATATATAATTTATCAAGTTATCTGTATGGACACTCTTGTATCATATATAGAGATGAAGCATACAGTAGAAACACAGAGGGAAAAGCTCATAATCTGTTACTGTATCCTATATATGCTCTGCAGATTTTAACTGCAAAGCCATGTTCAACCTTTTCTGTTTTCCTTCTCTGAACCACAGTATAGCTAGTGCACAAATCCCTCATGTATTTAAGCCCTAGACCCAGACTGCAGAGAGATCAAGACTCACTGTGCTGGTTTTAGCTGGGGTAGAGTTAATTTCATTCACAGTAGCTAGTATGTGGCTATGTTTTGGATTTGTGCTGGAAACAGTGATGATAACCAGGGGTGTTTTAGCTAATGCTGAGCAGTGTTTACACAGAGCCAAGGCCTTTGCTGCTCTTCACCCCACCCCACCACTGAACAGGCTGGGGATGCACAAGGAGGTGGGAAGGGACATAGGCAGGACAGCTGACCCCAACTGACCCCAGGCATATCCTACACCATATGGAGTCATGCTCAGCATGTAAAGCTGGGGAAGAAGAAGGAAAGGGAGGACATTGAGAGTGATGGTGTTTGTCCTCCCAAGTAACTGTTACATGTGATGGAGCTCTGCTGTCCTGGTGATGGCTGAACACCTGCCTGCCGAATGGGAAGTGGTGAACGAATTCCTGGTTTTGTATTGCTTGTGTGCAGCTTTGACTTTACCTGTTAAACTGCCTTTATCTCAACTCATGAGTTTTCTCACTTTTACTCTTTAATTTTTCTTATCCATCCCACTACAGGGGAGTGAGCAAGTGGCTGTGTGGGTCTCACTTGCTGGCTGGGGTTAAACCATGGCACTCAGAAAAGCAGATCAAACAGAAAACACACAGGAGACAATACACTGCTGGCACTTCACTCCTCTCTGCAGAGCAGTCTGTGGGCTGCATTTACTTATTGAATTTCTGCTTGGATTGTTACACACGTTCACAGTACAGCCTGGCAGAATCTATCTAGGGCTGTGGACCCCTTCAAAATTGTCATACAAATAACAGTAAAGACTGATGATCCAGCAGTATATGTCCAAGGCCAAACTCCTTCAAAGGTGCATACAAGGAAAGAGGATGAGCCCCTGTAAATCATGGAATCCAGTTTGTGTTGCAGACTCCACCCTGTGCTGTGTGCTGACACCACCAAACTTTGCTGTAGGTCAGTCATAATATAGTCCCTACCTGAACACTTTATGCCAATACCTTAGAAAGATGGTTGATAATTTATTGAAGAAGAGCAACCTGAAGGTGAGTACCCTAGAGTAAGCCCTATCCCTGCTTAGTGCCCTAACCATGAAGTTAAAATCAGCTTCTTTGTTTTCTTTCAGATGTTCCTGCAGCAGAATAGACAAAGGATATCCAAGAAACCAGTAAGGAAGCCACTGGCTTGAGACATGACATCAAATATCCCAGTGCCCCAAAGGGCTAAATAAAGACTAAAATTCAGCTTTGCCTCTTTGTGGATAAGTGCCTAGGCCCTGTTCCAATGACTCTGCCCTAACAAGTGCTATTCCTATGAAACTGAACAGCTTTAACAGGAGAGAACAAGAGACACCAGCAATACAGAGCAGGTAGAGTGATTTCAGAATGTCTAAAGATTCAGGACACTGCAACTCAAGCCCTCACACCAAATGAAACATAATGTGGACATGACCCCAAAGCCACCTATAGTCCAAGGAATTGCTACTCTGCAATTCAGCCTCAGGAAAATTTCATCCCTTATAGCTTGGATACCAGTCTGGAGCTAAAGACCTACAACTATTCTAATCCACCTGATGCTGAAGCACAGCAGACCATTTACTCCAGAGAGAAAAGGCTAGCTGAGGCTGCACATACTCTTTTCTCAGTTCCTCATGAGACATTTCAAATGAATGAATAAACATTTGTGGGAGGTGTAAGACTTTGTATCAAATAGTCAACAAATCCCACAAGGAGAAAACTAGCACTTTCAATGACCATCAGGTTACCCAATCATCTCAAAATGTCATGAAATGGTGCTCACAAAAATAAAAGTATGTTAGCTGCTTCTAAACATGGGTCTTGTCCTATGTTCTGACAGACTGTACCCCAGAGGCCTGGCATTCAGTGTGCAGCACTTTCTGAAATGATTGTATGGGTAACATATGAGCATCGCCTAGGAAAAGAAAAAAGAATTTCTCAAGAGAAACATACTGATGCAGGAAGAGTGTTTCTGACATCAGATTAGAGACATTCAGAAGGAGAATAATAGTGTATAAAAAGGGGGGATTTTACACTACAATAACATATGCAATACACAGAACAACAGATGATGTAGCTAAAAAGTATACAAAGCTCTGAAGCTTAAATTTAACCAAAAACACCTGGGTGGGTGAAGTTTCAAGAGGGAGCTCTAGAGAAGTTTTCTTGCAATCAGAAAAATAGATGTTTAAAAAATAAGCTATATATGGCTGAGTGACCCACATTTTTAGTCAAAGTTGTCAATCAGGTGGGGTTAAAATATATATAAAGTATGTGAACTGCTTCCAGAAGTTCATAAGAGTCCACTGCATAGTTTAACACCTCACCTGATTTAAGGACCACAGAAATATCCTTTTCCCCTAAACCACTGCGAATAATGCAATCCAGTGAAATATTAATGGTGTACAAGTCATCTGCAAACATTACGTGTTCAAACTGCTATGATGTTCAAAAAATTACATCTGTAAGTGACAGCATATGCCTTTGGAATATCAGTGAGCTAAAGGAAGACCCTGAGAATATTCTGAACTTACAGAAAAATAGGAACTTTTTTAGGGACTGTTGCTTGCTCTTCTATGTAAACACTGGATTTGTGAATACTTGTAAAAAAAGCTGCAGACTTCACCACATTGAAGAGAAAGACACAGCCATATAAGAAACATTAAAACCAACAGAGAGAAATAGCTTCAAAGTATGAGAAACTCTCTTGGATCCCTACAGAATGCCTAATCACTTCATGCAAAGAACATTAAGGAACAGGAATTTCTTTGTACCCACCTCATTGAAGAAGAAACTCTTCTGTATGACTGTTTTCAACATTCATGGACACAATTTTTTTTTTTTCGGAGATATTTCATGTATGTGAATATGTATCATGGCAATTTTATAAAATATATAGGTGTGTACATCTATGCACAGGAACACAAGCTGGAAGAAGAGCTCCCATTTCTTTTCAGCACGTTGAAAATAAGAGCCTGACTGGAGACAGACTGATTTCTAAGTAGCACAGAATCTTCTGGGCAGTGTTAGCTAAATAGCTTTTACTGTGTCATCATGATGAAACCACAAAGCTCTGGAAGCATAAATAGCTTTGCTAACTTTTGTTAATTGAAGATGTTCACAATGCTTCTCCAAGCATTCAAAACTGCAGCAATAGGTGCCAGAGAAAGTCCATTAAATAACCTGTAGGTACTCAGAATTAATAGTCTACCTTGTAGAAGAAGAAAAGATGCCAAATCTAACACAATGTGACAGAGAAAGAGCTTTGCAATAATAGTAAGGTTTCAAGAAAAGATTTGTACATTATAAAATCAGATGGATTATTATGACCACCTGATCTGACTTTTTGTATAACAAATACCTTCAAACCTCATCCAGTCACCAAGCCCACAACTTCCTGGTGAGCGCTGTAGCTTTCTGAGGGCCCTCAAGCTAGATTTAAAAACATCAGAAAAGTCTTCCTGACAATTAGTGTTATTTATACTTTTTTTCCTTACTCTGTTTAGCTATGGCATCCTACTATGCTTTAATAGCTCAAAGGAACTTTTGCTTCTAAATTCTCTTCTTTCCGTAAGTACTTCTTGGCTTTGGCAAAGATAAAATCAAATGCCTCTGACCTCTTCTTGAGAGCAGGCATTCTAGGACTGTTTTCACAGCATTTTCCTAATTCTGTCCAAGATCTCAGCTTCCCTTTGGAGTGTTTCAGGGTTTTGTGGGATTATTAATCATAGAAGCATAGAATGGTTAGGGACGAAATGATCTTAAGATCATCCCATGAGCAGGGATGTCTCACCCTAGACCATGTCACTCTAGGTTCTCTCCAACCTGGTCTTGAATACTGCCAGGGATGGAGCATTTACCACTTCTCTGGGCAACCTGTTCCAGTACTTCACCACCCTCACAGTAAAGAACTTCCTCCTTATATCCAGCCTGAACTTCCCCTGTTAAAGTTTATTAATGCTAGAGAAGTAAGAATAACATATCTCTACTGATGCTTCCCTGCTTCCTAATCAAAAGACCATGGGCAATTTTAACGACTGTGTCATCCTGACTATTCATTATGAGAGGAGGAAGCACCATTTTCACAGCAGGGTGTTCAGGAAGAAAGACCAAGAGTGGGAGGAACTGGCAGTGTGTTGCTCTTTCTGATACCATGTGCTAATCCCCTTTCCCGATTTCTTAGCCTCCCTTTTCAAAACCTATAATCTCTTTGAAACATCTGGAAAAGTGTCCAAAGTGCATGCAATTTGGAAAATGGCAGCACCTTTTCTAATGTAAGGCTGTAACTCAATGTCATGATCAAGACAGGCTTGTTTTCCTCCCTGATGCTCGTATACTTTCTGCCTCTGGATTACTCTGAACTTTCCCTTTTCCACGCTTAGATGCAACTGCATCTTGTTTAACTCTTCAACTAGTAATTTTCTTTCTGATGTGTAATTTTATCCAAAGAAACAGTCTGCTTTTCTGAAATACCTCTCACATTGAGATCTTTCTAATGATCCCCAGCAACTTCCTGAGAGATATATCTTTTTTACTTTTCTGTTCTTGTTCTTTTCTGCAATTGCTAGTATCTCTTTTCAACTTGTTTCTTTTCCTCAGTGTTAGCTTTTCTTTACTTCAGCTGTTCTTTGCTTTTTCTTTAAACACTTAAGTTTTCAAATTAACTTTGATCTCTGTGTGTGGGTTGTCCTGGATAATACTGCTTTTTATCTCTGTTGTATGTCTGCCTTTTTTCTCCATTAATGTTCCAAACCTATAAATTATTGTGGAACATATTTCCCCTCACTGCTTCCAGCCACAGAGAATTCACACTGACTTTAGGCTCACTACTTCACATTGTCCAAAACTTTTATAATTCTCAGCTTTTTGAGAAAGGCTCTTAATATTTTAGGGCTATATTTGACTTCAGAGAAGCACCTGTAAATCCAGGTGTCTCCAGTGGGAATCTGTAGGTATGTTTCAGGGATGAGTTTGGCCTTCAGTCCACAAATGAAGTTAAAATATGTTCCAGCACACTGCATATGTTTTTTTCTCCTGCCATGTTATATTTACATTTATATATATCCATATATAAACTCAGTTATGCTGTGTCCCATTCTGGGGCATGGGAAACCACATCTTATTGCAAGTTAGGCCTGTGAAGCAGCAGAAGAGCCATTTCATTAAAGGATAAAAATTCAGGCAAAATCTTATCTGGAATGCCTAGAAATACAAATGCATTAAAATAACCACATCAAAGTACAAATGATAATTATTTTGTATCATATACTCAGATGAATTTTGGACTAGTGAGAATATAAAAGAAAAAGGTTAAATTCTTCAGCCTCAGCTCCATTGAGAGCAGAAGAACTGCTAAGAGCCTTGATAATTTTTGATACTTGAAAGCATCCTTCTCTGCCATAAAGCCCACCAGTGATTTAAGGTGAGAGAAGTATGTTTTGGGTAGTCATATAGCACTCCTCAGGACTGGAAGGGACAGTGCAGTTTGCTGCAACACAGAAAGTTTCTGAGTTGGCTGAATGTAAGCCTGAATGCAAAGACTTGCCGCAGGTAGAGGAACTTGCTTATAAGACATTTTCATTGGTAGTCATTTTGAGATTTTGCTACTTAAAGAGAGATCTAAGTTTGTATTTATAATCCAATCAGGCTTTGGTGGCTTAAAGGCTTTTATTTGAGAGCTCACTAGAGGAAAACATCTAAGTGGATCCCCTTCAAAGTTCTGGCCACTTCAAGGTCCCTGCTGGAAAGTCTCTTCCTTCACCACTCTACAGGTTTTATCAGTGTATGACAGCATATGAGGGAGGAGCTTTGACCCAATGAGCCAGGAAAGCTCAGTTAGAGTGAATTTAGAGTCTTGATTCCCTGTGCACCAAAGCACTAAGACAGGTTTGCAGCTCATTGACTACAAAGGCACAGACATGGGCACAAGCCCCGTATTCCGTGTGCCTCACAGACCTGGGGTCCCAGCCTCTCCTCATCTCCGTAAGAAGTGTTTTTACTATACAATGGCCTCCAGTGCCTGAGAGTCAGGACTATCCCTATTAACTTCATCTGAAATCTTCTCCAGGGAAAGAACAGATACACCAAAACCATGTAATCTGGGTTCTGTATTGCTCAAGAGCTCTCCAGATTGCAGCAGGACTATTTTTCACAATTATCCAGTGTCAGACATGGCCTTACTGTTAAATTATGTTTTCCTTGAAGAGAAAACTATTGTTTAATGCTAATTTTGACCATAAACCAAAGGGAAGGAACTATATTCTAAGAATGGATTTACATGCAAACATACTTTGAAAATAGAAGTGCTAAATTACGCTTTATTGCATTAGCTAACTATGTACAATACAGTTTTTTATAACAATGATATATTGAATTAATAGAAATTTTCACAAGCTTGAATGAATTCTGTGCTGAATCAGGAAGGCGCATTTTACTATTGCTACTGGTGTCTTCATCAAGAAGGCAGTTAATATTCCCCTGATTGTTTCACACAATTAAGGGATATGCTATGCAAAACCAAATTCTCTTCATTGATGTGAGCATAATTTTACCCCATGCTACCTCTATATTCTGAAAAAACAGATTCCTTGAGATAATAAACTGCATTTAAAGAAAAACCTCTAAGCAAGTTTGTACTAGTAATCATCACTTAACCTCCAAATCCATTTATTTTTAGGGAGTGATACAAATACTGTTTATCAAATGCCACTGTTCAAGATTATTTCTCTTTACAGTGGACTTCAGAGCTGAGAACATACATTTCTCTCCATGACAGAGCACTGGCTCTATCTTCATGATGTCAGATAAAAGTTAGTTTGATTCAATTATGATGCAGGATTCAGAAGAGACCAGAATGAATGACAGCCACGAGTAAATCCTTTAAATTGCCAGATTATGCTTGTTTTGTTGACATCTTTAATAAATCATATAGGATATTTACATTTTTCTATTCAGAATGGAAATTATTGAATATTTGAAAGATCTGCGTTTGCACATTACATTCTATATTAGATATATAAAGCATAATCACCCATTCCCTGTGCCAAACCTGAATTTTTGGTTACCACATGAAGAGATATTGTACGGGAAAACCAACAGTTTCTTGGCTATACTCTTGGTTCTATAGTAACATTTCCTAAATGTAAAACTGATAGCATTTAATTTTAAGAACAAAAGACAGATTAATCATAGTTTGACTAGGACATGAACTCCTTTGAAATTCTTACCACAGTTGCTCAGCCCTTGTAAATCAACCCTTGATTTTTGAAATGTTTATTACTCCAATCTAGGCACAGGCCCAAAAGAGTTGTTTTTAATAATAACAATAATAATTTCAACATGGTTCCTCATTTTCCTCTATCTTGTTTACTTTTGAACATAAAACAGAAACACAGTTGATTTAAAAAACATTTTTTTTCCTTCTTGGGATAACATTTCTATTAATATAGGAGGAAATAAACCTATAAAATAATATACCATGTTGATATTCAGTTCATTAAAAAACTATTTTAGTCATTAAGTCATTTGGTTTTGTTCATCCAGACTTTAAACGCAATCTAAGCAAACAAACATTTATCTATGTCAGTTGGTACGGACCAGTTTATATTTAGTCCTAAGACCAAAAAAATCATTTACTTCAGTGACCTCACAAGCTCTTTGGCTTCTTCTGGGGAAATTACTATCCATCAGTGAGAATACCTGTGTAGTTCCATTTGCACCTTTATTTTGTTCACTTTCTATCCCATTTGTACTCCCTCTGCCTTTTATCAACATCAAGATTTCAGACTCAGAATAGGGGACAGAAAACAGTGCTAAACACTGTTTAAGAGTACACACAGGATTAGGGCCACACAACAAAGCACAGATCTATGAGCTGATTAAAATCCTGTAAAAGGTCATTTGATAATTTTTCTGGTGTGATTACTCTCATTAAATTGGCAATGGTTTATCTGTGTGTTTAGACAAGATGAGTTTTCTCCACAGTTCACAAGAATTAAATGTCAAAATGGCTGTTCAGGGAAGGAACCCTCCATTAGATGTGGTCAAACAGGAAGACTTCATCAGCTGCCTCACAGCTAGTTACCACCAAACATTTCCAGTGAAGAGAACTATGCATGTAAAAGAAATCAAGAGGCTGAATGACCCAAACAGCCTTTTTGCACTGAGGTTGTTAGTTTAAAGCAAGTTCCAGTCAAGAATAATTGAACTCAGTTCAAATTAGATTGTTGCTTCTTAGCTCTGTGAAATGAGGTAGATGATCACAGTCCGTTTCCCATTAACCTAACTGTCTGCTTTGCTAAAACCACCTGCACAATTGAAACTAATTGGTGTCCTCAATCGCAGTATCAACAGAAAGAATACAATTAAATAGTAATGGATTATGAACTATATCCTCCCCCTACAGACACAATACCTTTAGACACTGGCAGTGAGCAAGCTCTCCTGTCTGGCACTTGGAGTGAGGCTGCATTTACATCAGTGCACTGCCAGTCAAGATCCAGTCACAAGCAGAAATGTATCTTATGCATGAATGAACATTAATAAGGATATATTTGTTCAGTTAGAATATAGGCCTAGAGCAGTGGAAAACACTACTTTATTTGAATTGAAGGAATTAAAGTGATATGAACCCTAGAGCTATCAAAAGGCCATCAGACACAAATCTCATGAGGGATTACTCAACTCCCTTTTGTCCAGGGACTCATGCAGAGTCATTGCAGCAATAAAAAGTGAATGGCATTAACTCATAGAGCAGCATATTTAAGAGCAGGCTGAGAATTCCTTCAACTGCCTTCTCACTCCCATTTGAGATAACCCCACCATCTCCTAACTTTACTACTGCCAGATCAGCTGGTGGAGTAAGGGCTTATGAATGTTCAAGATGCACAAACAACCTCTCAGTAACCAAGAATAAGACATTCCATTTGATTAGCTTCTGTAGAGATTTGTAGAGGGAAGTTGACTGGGACCTGCATGAAGTTTGTGCTCTACTCTGCTTAGTTAAAAGCAGCTGTCTGGCCAGTTGCATTCATCTTGCTCCCTGCCCCGCTGCTCCTCAATGAGCTTTTTTTTATTTTTTTAGTATAAGCATGTCTTTGAAGTACTGGGTCTTCAGGAATTTTTCTGTAAGCTACTAAAGATGCTATTATTGACTTTTACAGATATATGAGCACCAGTGTTTCTGTTACCTTTTTTAATATGGCAGCTTGCACTTTGAATTTCTACAGGGTGCTTTTTTTCTGAGGACTGTAAAATGATCAACAGGCACCAACAAAGAAAACTTCATCCCACATCTGGGAGGAAGAGAACTAAAGCTTTTCTTATTGACTAATTATTTTTCCCTCACTCAAGGCCAATTTTAAGTTCAAATTATCAACTCCAGAGCCAGGACTGAATGCTAGGCATCGTCCTCTGTACCTTAAGAAATATTAAATACTTGCTGTAGCCATATGCCGTACTCAAAGGGGTTGATGTTCTGTCACAGCAGAGAGAATAATTTACTGTATTGTTCTGCCTAGAAATATGACAGCTTGAAGCATACTATGTGCTTCTTCAGATTTTCCTGTGTTTATTTAGCAGGGAGTTGCTACTCACTCAAGACCTCTGTTCAATAACATAAAATATCTGTAACACAGCTGGAGTGGTATCAGTCAATCTATTGACATGCACAAGCCATGAAGCAGTTCAAAATAAACTGTAGAATATGTAAAAAACAGCTTCTGATTCCAGATAATAACTATGCAAGACAACATTTGCTCTCATAGCATTGGTTTAAGATGCATCAGATATGCGGTGCTCTCCAGGATGTACATGAAGGCTAGATTTCTCAGAAGTGATTAGAGTGTACACCTGCTCCCTGTGTGACTTTTCAGATGACTCATTTAGCAAACTGAACAGCTTTGAAAGTCCAGGTCTCAATGTGGATGATAAATTGGTTTTAAGCCCATACGCATTTCCATAAAAACACAAGACTGAGAGAGGAAGCCAAAGTTCAACTGCAAATTGTTTTTCCGTAAAACAAGAATAATAATAATTTCTGCACTTCTGAAGAAGTGGTATATTAAGCACCTGTAGACTTTCCATTATGTCCATTCCCTGATTATACTAGGATAGAAAGAGATTATTATACCAGTGAGCTTTCTAAAGCATAATTCTGCTCCTAATCATTATGTATTTAAAAATTTTTGAGTAGGGGAAAAAAAAAGTCACCAAAACCAGAAGAAAAGATGAAAAAAATGCCTGAGCTTGGACATGAAAAATCCCCCACATATATTAAAAGTGAATGAGTATACAACTGAATGCTCATTCACCTTTATTTCTTTAGACCTTAACATGATTTCCTTTTCAGCTGACAGTTCTCTCATCTGCCCTGTAGTCAATGTAGACAGTATCCTCTGGTGGATCATTTAGGTGGTAGCAAAGAGATAAACAATGGCATCAGCAATTCAAGTATGAGTCAGCTGTGGCAATACTCCTGCTATTTGGAATTTTGCATGAGGAAGGACTGCTGATTTATTTCTGAAGGGTCATCAAAGATAGAGTCTACAAGCAATAACAACTTTCTTACAGCAATCCACTCATTTCTTGCAGCAGAGCAAAAAAAGAGACAGAATTATAGATCTACTGTTTGCTTCTTTCCTGAATTGTTTTATAGAGTAAAATCTTTCTTCTACCACAGTTAAAAAGCTACTTTTCCCCCATCAACACGTTTGACTTCGGTATAATCAGATCAGAAAGGATACGAAGAAAAGTTATGTTTACTAATATTCTAATTTTAAAAATAATACTGCTAGACTAACAGGCACATTTATAATAGCAATGTAAATAGTGTATTTTTGCAAGACTTCAATGTTCTTGTTTGCATTTCACAATAAAACATTAACAAAAAGACAGTGTTATTGAAAACTAAGACTTAGAAGACTGGTTAAGACTAATACCTTTAACTGAAATATATCATTATTTGGATCTTGCCAGCAGAACACACATCACTTTGCAACTATATTGCAGCCTTTTTGAACTTCTTAACCAAAGAACAACATCTACATGAAGCCTTCCCCAGCATTTTGTTATTCTTGTATAGTGAATCTATATACCGCATTATTCAAGCCTATGCTTCATGTTGATTGAGTTCCTTGTTTAAGAAAAATGCACTGAAGTCTAATTATTCTTTTAAAGAAACAAGGAGACAATGTAGCAAAAAAACCCCTGATCAACTGCTTCAATTTAAAGAGCATGCAGTAACACCATTAGAAGATACAGTTATGTGTCTTTAAAATACATGGTAATAAATAAATTAAATCACCCAGAACAAATAGCACCAGCTGCTTCACCGATAAATATAGAAACTTGGAAATGTAAAGGATAAACTAATTCAACCTAAACTGAAAAGAAAGAAAACAGTAAGAGGCAGTGAAATGTTGTCTTAGTCTCAAAAACCTTATGTTACCCATTTATTTTGCACTGAGTCCATTTACTTTTCTTTCATCCTCTTCCCTCTATGCACTGAGTGCATACTAAACAGTATATCATGAATTGTATCATTGTGCATTTAAACTTGGTGGTCCCTAAGCTTACCTGTGGGTTTTGGAGACAAGGGTTATATTCAATATTGAAAAATTCTTTTTCGCTTCACTCTCCTTCCATTAACATCTAAAATGTCATTTGTGAGTTGGCTTTCCCCCCTTTTTATTGACCATTCTCATGGTAAAAGGAAGAAAGCTGAAAGATAATTAGATTTTTAGTCTGGGTGAGTAATGTTAAGAGCTTTGCAAGTCTGACTGCAGGATATACATTATGTCAAACTAGGGTTTGTTCATCTAGTATAAAAGGTTGCATAATACAAGACAGGATGGATGAACTTCACAGATTTATGGAAAGGCAAGGGAGTGACATATTCAGAGCTTCATTGTATCAACCTTAATTTGATCTCCATCATCATAAATAAGTGTAAGTTAGCATGTTTAAAATTGACAAAACTGATCTTCAAATAAGCAAAACCAATAAAATGTTTTTAAAAGATGTTAACTGAATCTGATAGTAACAAACTTATTTACGCCAGGGAACGTACACTTAACCAAAAAACACCACAAAACTTCTCATCTTGTCAAAACTTATGATTAAAAGAATGGATATACAATTTTGTCATAAATAAGGTAAAAGTTTATACAAAAAAGAAAAATCTATAAAATGTCAGTTAGTAAAGGTCATCATATTTCCTTAGTAACATATAAGCATGAAAAGTTGGAGGCTAGAATATCTTCTTTGCACTTGCTACAAATTTAAGGTAAAAGAGCAGAAACTTCACAATTTTGCCATAGAAAATGTTTAACCAGAAGATAAGTGCTCTTTTGAGAAACTTGGTGTTGTGTGCAGACCTAGTGCGTATCTAAATTTGATCCTGATATACAGCTGCCATATGCTCAGATACTGAATCAGTTTAAGGAAGACACCTATTAACTGGATGTCCAAGTTGGAACAACTTGCATATCTTTCCATTTTGCAGTTACAGTTACATATTTTTTTTTTTATTTTGCTGCAATACTAAGCCACAAACTGGGAGAAGTTAAAGAAAAAGAATTATTTTACTGAAGGTTCAAACACTCTCTCCACAGCTTATTTATTTCCTTCACCTGAACTGGATTGTGAGTTCTGTGTACAAGCTGCAAATACTAATACTAAATCCCCCTCAGTATCCTTTAATTTTCTCAGCTGTATGCATCTATACCGCCTCAAATATTTTTTCACATTCCTCAAAGCTTTCATTTTCCTGTATTTATTAACTTCTAAGAATTCTTCAGCGTTTTCTCAGCACTTCTTCAAAACATCTTATTCTTTCTACACCCTCTAGACCTTTCAAGTCATTCTCATCTTTTCAGTTCTCTCAGGTCTTCTAGTAACAAAAAAGCATGATTTAGCCCTCTAAACCTGAGCTATATAAAATTTCAGCTGTCTAAACTGGTCATCCTTGAACCACTCCATGCTTGTAGAAACAGGCAGATCCAAAAGGTGATATGACCGCTCTTAAGACAGGTAACATTTTGACGTGTCAATTAACTTTTTAGCTATATAAAGTTAGGCAAGATGGATACTACTTAAGCGCTAGATCCAGACCTAGCCCTTTACCATTTTACACTCCGTATTTGCAACTCCAATTATAAAATGGGGCTACAAACCCACTATAGGGAAAATTAGATGCCAAAATGTTTTCTTCTTTTACTTGGAGTATTTTTATGATCCACTTCTTTAGTATAAATAGCTCAAATTTTATTGCCTTGTTTTGCTCCAATTGCAGATTACAAATTCATGTCTAATTTTCTGTCCCCTCTCTTCCCCAAGGTCTCTTTTAGCTTTACTACTCTTTCCATGCCACTTAATATATGTTTTCCAGTTTGTTTTCTCCTGCATGCTTTAGTTCTCATTCCTGCCAGCTGAAACTCTTTCTACTTTATTGGAGCCCTTAGGCCTTTTTCTCTTATGTCCCTTCACAATATAGTTTGTGTCCTTAAGAGCATATCAAAAGGACTACATATCTTGATCCACCATTCGAACTAGATTTTCTCTTAACCAAGAAATCATATAGGCTTGGCAAATGCTCAAATGTTGTTGTTGGCACGTGAAGTTTTTGATGAAAATTGTGATGAAAACATCTTTTACTGAAACCGATCACATCTCCCTCAGGCAAGAAGGACATGGCAAAACATTTCTGACCAGTTCTAATTCCCATTTATTTTTCAGCAGCAGACTGGTTTATTTGCTGTAATATGCTAAAATTTCTAGTGACAGCTGGAACGTGGGTTTAGACAGCCTTTGCACTGTAAAGTTCATTTTAGCAACAGGGAATAGGAGAAGTTGTTTTCCCCCACTCTGAAGAAGAAAGTTTTAAATCAGAACAGTAGAGAAGATCAGATCTGAGAAAACCTAGTGGAGTGAAAAACAGTCATTTTTACAGTTTTCATCCTTATCATCACAGTGAAAAGTCTGTTAAGTCAAGTTTATATACAAGTTGACAAGTCTTTGCCTGTCATTTTAGAGTCCTTTGACAAATCTGAAGAACAAGAGATCAGAATTATTTCCTGTTGCATTCACACCTCCATGGTTTTTCATGGGTGAACATTATGAAAAACATCAGGAATACTGTGAATCGTGATTTCTCATTGTGGTGTCACCACACTCTCTCAATACACAACACACAGAGATGAGATCTGGAAATTATGGTATAACTACTGTCAATGTTGCTGGTTAGGTGTGGAACTCTGATGAACAGACAGTGGATGTACGTAACACAGTATCTGCAGTATATCACAGAAGTGATTTTTTTTTCTCTTGCCAAATGCCTACTAGAATTTTCTTTTAAATGTGTTGGGTATTTCAAATATATTTGAGTTGCAACAAACATTTCTCTAGCTCTTTCAGATCCATACCATCTCTCTTGATGCAACTCACAAGAAACATAGTTCTATAGTCCAGCTGTAAGACCTTACTTTATGTAGGAGGGTTGGTTTGTTTGTTTGTTTGTTGTTGGTTTGGAACTCAAAGCACTGCTAGAGGCAGATATCATAGACAAAGGCTGTGCAATTTTATCTTTCCAGCTTCATCAATAAGCTTCATGATTAAGCTGGCCTCCATGGGATGCTTATTCCAGGCTTCTTAGGAGTGAAGGAATGCCATTGAGGAGTGCATATTATTTGGGGGTTTTCACTTTTAACAGTAACTTTAAAAAAAATTAATTTAAACATTCTATTTTAAATAGGCAAGATGATTACCCTATTTGAGAACAAAGAATGGAAAAAAATAACCAATTTAAGTAGTCCAGTTTCTCAAATTTCAAGCAACCATATAACAGCTGCCTGGTTTAAAAGAGTTCTGAAAACATCTGTACCATACACTAAGGAATAAAGTAATCTTCCCAACACCCTATCAGAAAGCCAAGCCTGAACCATGCTGTAGGTAATAGCAGGAAGAATCTTGCTAATAGCACAAGTCCCTAGAAGTTAGTTGCTAATGAAACTCGCAGAATCACATACTCAACACTACAAGACTGCTGCTAATTTAAATTCAGGAAAGAATGTCTTCCTGAACTCATAACTGGCAACTGGTTTTGCACTGTGTGATCAGGTCACATCTACCAGACATTCCAGGACTTAATACCTTAAAGGTACAATTTCACCCCTATGTCTACTTGCTCACCTCCAATGTTTCAGAAGACAGTAAATGTAAACCCTAGAAGCCAAATGATAGATCAAGATAGGAAACTGATAGCTGATCTCCAACCAGTGCTGAAAAAAAATTCAGCAATATGGATAACAGTGCACACATTTCTGGCAACAGCCTTTTTAAGAGACCTTTTGGGGAATACTGACACACCATGTATCTGGAAAAAGTCACTGCAAACTTGTGCAATGGAACAAAATTACTTCCCAGGATTCTATGACAAATCTCACTCCATGAAATCTCCTACTTAATCATGTGATCCCTTTCCCAAGCACATCACATTACTTTTAAAACAGTTTAAATTAAATCCATTTCCCATTTGTCAGACAGTTCCAGAAACATACTTCTTGGATGGATAAGGAGCCCTCTTCCAATTTCCCCTCTAAATTTATTCATGGCCAATTTATAATCATTTGATCTTGTGCCAATACCATCCTTTAACTTAAATAATAATTCTTCTTCCTTGATATTTACCTCCATACTATGTCATTCATTCTTTAATTCACTCAGTTTAAAATAATTTTAATAAATGTGAAAATGTTGTAGCTATAAAATGAAAATGCACTGTGATGACCTTTACTTGAATCTGGCAATAACCTGATTTTATTAAGTATCAGAAATGTTATAACAGATATTAAAATGTAGTGACATTCCCACATTATGCAAATCTACCTGGACTCATTTTAAACCTTTTTGTCTTTCTTTCTCCACCTCTTTCTGCACAGTTTAGTTTTACAAATGAAGAAGTTTTAATATTAAGCCCACATTTTTAGAGAAACATCTACACATTTTTATCTTCAAATAATATAGGAAAGGGTATGTCTAGACAGTTCAGTAGCTTATGTAACAGATCAGCTATTTCTGCAGTCTCTCAGGTAAGTAATTATCACAGTATTCTGTACAAATTAGTTACTTTGAGGTACATGCATTCAGCAGCTACTCAGAAGAGAAAAGGAAATCCAGACCATGCAATTAATAAGTCTGTCCAAATCTGTCAATGCTATTAATGTGTTCAGAAGACTAAATACTCAGCAGCAAACTACTGACTTTCTGCTTTTTGATTTCCTGTGGTTCATGTATCTACATACAAAGATTTTGCACCACCTACACAGTGAGCTCAATGTATCACATCTGATCTATGCTTTTTGAAATAAAGTACTGTCAAGTTTACCTGTAAGAGCATATAAGAATAATACCAGAAACAAAGTTTAGCGAAAAGATCTGTTCTTCTGTCTCAGAAGATAAGAAAACCTGGATTTTACGAGCATAGGAGCTGATCAGAAAGATTAAAATTTTCTTACAAATATAATATCCTTAAGTCCATCTTTTGATCTAGGAGTCAGAACAGAAATGCGTGTTGCTAAGAAATTCTGGCTACATGACTGTAATACTGTTTTTTGTTTTGAGAGCAGAATGATGTGTATATTGAGCGAACAAAACTCATTCATCAACACACATGACTTCTCTGATGTCTTCACACATACAACATTGTTGATGTTGGAAACAGCCTCTGGAGATCATCTGGCTCAACTGCCTCATCAAGCAGGTCCACCTGAAGAAGGTTCCCCAGGATTAAGTCCAGGAAGCTTTTTAATACCTCTAAGAATGAAGACTCTACAACCTCCCAGAGCAACCTGTGCTGGTGCTTGCTTGCACTCACAGTGAAAAAGTGTTTCGTGTAGGCTTTTTTGTTCATTGCATCTTGTCCTGATCTTCATTGTCTTAGAATCATAGGATAGTTAGGGTTGGAAAGGACCTCAAGATCATATAGTTCCAATCCCTCTGTCATGGGCAGGGACAACTCACTTTAAATCATGTTACCCAAGGCTCTGTCCAACCTGGCCTTGAACACCACCAGGGGTGGAGCATTCACAACTTCTTTGGGCAACCCATTCCAGTGCCTCAACACCCTTACAGTAAAAAATTTCTTCCTTATGTCCAATCTTAACTTCCCCTGTTTAAGTTTTAACCTGTTACCCCTTGTCCTGTCACTACAGTAAATGAAGAGTCCCTCACCAGCATCCTTGTAGGCCCACTTCAGATACTGGAAGGCTGCTATGAGGTCTCCACGTAGCCTTCTCTTCTCCAGGCTTAACAGCCCCAGCTTTCTCAGCCTGTCTTCATATGGGAGGTGCTCCAGTCCCCTGATCATCCTCGTGGCCCTTATGGAGGTCTGTCATGGGTTCAGCAGTAGCTCATGCTCTGCCAGGGAGGAGGGAGAGATAGGGCGCCTGGTCTGGGCTAGTCGGGAAGGCATTCCATACCACAGCATGTCCTGCTCGGGGAGGGGACTGGAAGCTGGCCGGGGGGGAGGGGTTTAACCCTCCGGGCTGGGCTCCCAGAGGGGACTGGAAGCTGTCCAGGAGGGTAGGGGGGAGCTCTCTCTCTTCCGGGCTGGCCTCGTGGCAGCGGGTGGTATTGTATTTTCTCTCCCTGTTTGTCTCTAATATTGATTTGTTATTGGTACCGGTAGTGATTTCTGTTATACCTTAATTGCTGGACTGATTTTACCTCAGTCCGTGGGAGTTGTATTCCTCTGGCTCTCCTTCCCATCCCTCCGGGAGTGGGAAGGTGAGGGGGGGAGGGGAAACAAAGGGGGAACTGTGCAGATTTAGTTTAAACCACGACAAGGTCTCATGAGGTCTCGTTAGAGCAGAGTAGAGGGGCAGGATCATCTCTTTCAACCACGCTCCTTTTGATGCAGCCCAGGATACAGTTGGCTTTCTGGGCTGCAAGTGCACACTGAAGCCGGCTCATGTTCATTTTCTCATCGACCAACACCCCCAAGCCCTTCTCCTCAGGACTGCTCTGAATCTCTTCTCTGCCCAACCTGTAGCTGTGCCTGGGATTCCTCCGACCCAGGTGTAGAACCTTGCACTTGGCATGGTTAAACTTCATGAGGTTGGCATCAGCCCAACTCATAAGCATGTCAAGGTCCCTCTGGATGGCATTCCTTCCCTCCAGCATCTCAACAGAACCACACAGCTTGGTGTCATTGGCAAGCTTGCTGAGAGCACACTCAATCCCACTGTCCATGTCACCGACAAAGATGTTGAACAAGACCGGTCCCAACACTGATCCCTGGGGGACACCACTCATTACTGGTCTGCAGCTGGACACTGAGCCATTGGCCACAACTCTTTGCATGCAGCCGTCCAGCCAGTTCTTTCTCCACCGAGTGGTCCACCTATCAAACTGATGTCTCTCTAATTTAGAGACAAGAATGTCGTGTGGGACAGTGTCGAACACTTTGCACAAGTCCAGGCAGATGACATCAACTGCTCTACCCCTGTCCATCAGTTCTGTAGCCCCATCATAGAAGGCTACCAAATTGGTCAGGCAGGATTTCCCCTTAGTGAAGCCATGCTGGCTGCCACCAAATCCTTGTTTTTTCATGGGCCTTAGCACGCCTTCCAGAAGAATCTGCTCCAAGATTTTGCCAGGCAGAGGTGAGACTGACTGGTCTGTAATTCCCTGAGTCATCCATTTTCCCCATCTTGAAAATGGGGGTTATATTTTCCTTTTTCCAGTCGTTGGGAACTTCACCTGACTGCCATGATTTTTCAAATATGATGGCCAGTGACTTAACAACTTCATTCGCCAGCTCCTTCAGGACCTGTGGATGGATTTCATCAGGTCCTATGAACATGTGTACGTTCAGGTTCTTAAGATGGTCTCGAACCAGATCCTCTCCTACAGTGGACCCAAGGTCTTCATTCTCCCAGTGCCTGCATCTGCCTTTTCCAGTGAAGACCAAGGCAAAGAAGTCATTGAGAACCTCAGCCTTCTCCAAATTCAGGGCAGCCAGTTCACCTGATAGCTTCTGGAGGTGGCCAACGATGTCCCTAGTTTGTCTTTTATTCACTATATACTAGTAGAATCCCTTAACTTCCTTGCCGAATTTAATTCTAACTGGGCCTTAGATTTCCTAACCTGGTCCCTAGCTTCCCGGACAACATCCCTGTATTCTTTTCAAGCTGCCTGTCCTTGTTTCCACCAAAGCATCCTTTTTTCAGGCTTATGATCTGTAGCAGGTGTGACGAACAGATGCTTGAGACTCTTCTGACTGCTGGTAAAATGTGTGATTACCTCTGTTTTCCAGTTTTCAACTTTCTTCATGGGCATGTTTCTCCAAACTGCAGGAATGAGACTGAATATGACACTGCACTACCCAGCAGTGTTGCTGGTTACATGCCTTTGGAGCTCAACTGAGCTATGTTTGCTGTATCTAGCAGGCACTTTAAACCATATATACAGATGCAGCTTGCAACCTTTTAGTAGCAGAGAACATTCATGGAGAAAAAAATAGATGTGCTTTGAAATGGAAAAATTTCATGTAAAGGAACTCATGTGATCCTCCAGCAAAGGATTATCACTTAGGCTATAGCCAGATGGTTAAGCACATAACATGGTAGTGGTGACATAGGAAATTGTTCTGTTATCAACTGAGTTTTCTGCTTACACATTCCATACTTTCTCTTTGATAGTGGAGAAGGACATAACAAGAATTTCAACACAGGAATCGCCCATGTAGTACTGCATTTCTGACAAATGTGTTTATAGACAGTCTAAGCCATCATTATCACCCTATTGCAACATGATATTTTCAGCTATTGAACATCAAACTGCATCAACCTGCAACTCCACAAATAGGTGATTTTAATTACCAGGTTTTGCTCGTAATTGAGACTATTTTAAAAAAGACCATTTATTTATAAATAAAACTATATCCATTTATTCATATGGAAAAGTATTATGTGACTAAAAAACTAATTTCCACAAATTTTGGAAACAAAGACTGTTATATCCCTAACTCCCACAACAGCAAGCTATTCTGAGCTTTAGGAATACTACACAGTGGTTTAATTACTCTTGGTTTTGTCCTCAGCTACAAACAATCAGCTTAAGCCCTAAGGTTTGTGCAATGTATTATAGTTGCTGTGTGTAGATATTTATCCATACACATTTGATAATGTATAAAGCACTGTGTAGTATGTTGAAAATTATCTATATTGAATTCCCTTCATCACTCAAGCCATAAGGCATTCAAGATTTCCAAGATTCCTTGTGAAACAGGGTTGTACTTGCACCTTTATCATCCTACAGGGATTTTATTATCATTTATTTGCATTTATAGCTTTATCTTTTCTGTACATAAAAATAATGTCTTTAGTTTTCCTCTGAAATAAACATTTAACTGATGAGCTATGCAGTATAGCTTTTTATCCCAGGGAATCCTAAAGAGTTTAATACATTTCTGTGAGTTCTGTATAACATAATGGATTTGCTTTATTTAGACATAAAACAGCATTGTGTCTTCCTGTGTTTGCCTTCAAGCACAGTAATTCTCAACATTTTCAATAAATATAATGACCCTTCTAAAATTTCTTTTTTTCTAACTTTTTAGGCTTAAGTTCTTACTTACTAGGTGGGAAATGGGGGGTATTTGTCAATACTTGGTACCAGCCTTGGAAGAACCCTAGCTGCAGGATTCTGAGAGCTGCTCTCTGAACATCTCAGGGCACATACCCAATAAGCATTTGTGTAATTGCTCCAGGAGACCATACTGTTTATTATTTTTCAAACAAAATGTCAGTCATAATCATCCAGAATACTATCAAGCTGCCATGTTTGCAACATGTGAAAATAAATATTTTCATATTATTATCCCTTGGTATTTGTGTGAAGTAATAATGCTATCATTTTCTTTGAAACATTCACAGTATTTATTCTGGTTTGTTATGATCAGATCAAATGTGTTGCTTATAAATTTAACACGTAAGTATATTGTTGAAAGGACTAATAGTGCCCTTTTATATAGCAAAAAAAAATTTTTTTGCAGCTTGATAATTCCTTTCTTCAGATGATGCTTTCATATGGGAAATTCTGAAGTTCTGAAAATACACAGTAGAAATTCTCTTTCTGGTTTTGAGGCATAAAAAAAGAGGCACCATAAAACAGTCTACACTCCGGAAACATTTTCAGAGCACAGTAAGGTGCTCAGTAAAAAAAAAAAAAAAAAAAAAAAAAGGAGATCCTGATTATAGTTCTTTTCCTTGCCATCAACTTTTTCAGGAACAAAACCTGACCAAATAAAGTTGACCACAGTCCATCCTTTACTATGTTAATACTCTTTTTCTTTTCTTTCGTTTTACTAGGTCCAAGACATTTTTATTCGATATAGCTGTTCTTTAACATGTCGTTCCATATACCCAGAAGTACACATGCTTTGGCAGGTACTAGCTCTCCTTTTACAACAAATCCTTCAGTTTTTACATCTGTATAGAAAAACTGCGATAATAATTGAGTTGAATATATACATTTTGGTCTTCAAATGATAGATTTTCACTGACCAAATATCCCTCTAACATGAGCAATCAGTGCAACTGCTGCTGTACCAGTTCATAAGTTCAATTTCCTTCTGGATATCCTCACTGCCACATAACCTCTTGGTGGGGTATACAAATCAATTCAGCTCTTCCAGTCTTTTGCATTATAATGGAATGCTTGAGCAGGGATATGCTGGATTCTCAGCAGAATGCTTTTCATAACTAATGTTATCTTGCCTGAGATGGTAGACTGGCTTTTGGGTGTTGCCAGTATGTCAACAAAATGTGAAATGTCTCGTGCATGACTGCAGTGCCTTTAGCTGTCCAAGTTTTCTCGTAACAAAGCTAGTGGCAAATCCATCTTCCTCGTTTCTGTGTCTACAATCCTGATTATAATGGCTGCAACTAATACATTTCCAAGTGTTGTCAACTGCAGTTTTCACCCTCAAACAATGACTAGGAGCAGCTCCATCTTTGCTTTCAAATGTACCAGAAGTAGCTCTAAGAATATATCACTGTTTCTTTTGCATTTCTTCAATTGTACCTGAAAGACAATGTCTAATACTGAAAACTGAGCAACACATGCTGTATTATTGGAATGCTTTTATAACACAAACAAACAAAAAAACATAAAAATACTAGATAAGAGTGAAACTGGCCATAGTATGCTACCTTCGATGCATTTTTCTCATTAGAAGCTTCAGCTGCATACAACATTCTTTCTCTATTTTCACATATTTCAACCCCAGGTTTCTTTACGGCATATGCAAGGTTGCCAGTAATGCTGCTTTGACTTTCTCATTGGTCCTTTAACATATTGATGAAGCTCAATTACTGTTCTGACCCTTTATTGTTAAAAAACAATAGGGCAAAGCAGGTCAGCAGCACCTTGTGCTGCATCAGGCAGAACATTGCCTGCAGGTCAAGGGAGGTGATTCTTCCCCTTTGCTCAGCACTGATCAGGCACACCTGGGTATTGTGTTCAGTGCTGGGATCCCCAGTACAATATAGACATGGAAGCACTGGAGCTCATTTAGCAAAGGGACGTGAAGGTGATTAGTATAATATACAAGATGAGGCTGAGAGAGCCGGGACTGTTAATCCTGGACAAGGCTCAGGGGGATCTTATCAATGTATATAAATACCTGATGAGAGAGTGCAAAAAAGACAGAGCTAGGTTCTTAGTATTTCTCAGTGACAGGATGAGAGGAAATAGACATACACGGGAATATCAAATACCACATCTAAACAAAAGAAGGAGCTTTTTATTGTCAGGTTTGCCAAACATCAGAACAGGTTGCCCAGAAATGTTTTGGAGTCTCCCCACTTGGACATATGCAAAAGATGTCTAGACATGGCTCTGAGAAACCCTCTGTAGCTGATCCTGTTTTGAGCACAGGGTTTGGACTAGATGACAGCCCAAATAAGTCCCTGCCAACTTCAGCCATCCTGGGACTCTGTAATTTATAGCATGTTTAGCATAACACCCATTAACCTACCGAGTCCTAATGAATACTGATATGTTGTAGAGGAGGATCTGAGGGATCCAAGACAGGGCAACTAGTTTGCTATATTCTTCTTGAAACTCCTGAAACTATTAAAGGAAATTCTTATTAAAGTATGTTTTGTACAACACTACATTATCTAATTGACAGAGAGTGTATAGAGCCAAGTTTGAATAAATCAAAAGAGTAATAAATCTGAATTAAAATCCTCTGGCTTACAACCCTTCACAAGGATGTGTGTTGCATATATAAGCCTCTACTAAATACTATGTATTTTTTTTTTGGTGGAACCATCTTCTCTTTTCTCATGAACATCTTTACCTGGGTGTTTCACTGCATTGCAGGGTCTCTGGAATTGCTAGCATGTACCAAATACCCAAAGTGCTATTGAACAGGGACCTGCAAATAGGCACAGGGATAAAAGCAAGATACAATTTAGTATATTTTATAACTCTACTGTGAAGTAAATGATCTAATTTAGCAGAAAACACAAATTCTTGTCTGTATACACCAGTGCAACTGTGTTAACAATATACTTTCTCCAAATGTCTATATATGTAAAAAACAATAGAATTTTACCCTAATATTTATTCCAGTATTTCCACCTTCAATTGTGCATTTTAGTCTCTCTGCTGCAGATGCATAACTTATGGGTCTAGGGGTGAAGGGGAGATTTATTAGACAGAGGCCATTGAAGCTATAAGGACAACTTCAGAGACAAAACAATGTTTACGTTGTTTGAAAAACTTGCTTTATGCACTCCTTCTATAGATGCAATTTCAATGCATTAGTACACATTACCTTGATTTCTAAAGAAAGCTTTGTATCAGATTAAAATAAAGGTCAAAATATGCTGCTACTGAGCAAGTTCTTTGCCTAGCTCAGTTCCATTGTTTTCATAAACAAAAATAGCTACTGATTTTCTCCTCTGTAATAATATCATCTCTATTATTAATCCCTCTATAATTTCTTCCATTCAATCTACTTTTACAAATACATTACTTTAATAGCACATTAGTCATCTTAGAAATATCTGCTTATGTTATGGCTTGTAGTGGAACATATCATGACATGACTTTACCTTAGGGATTTTCATTCTCATTACTTCTGCACTTCAGCAGTTTTTATACTCTGGATGCCACTGTGCTCTGAAAGCCTGTCAGTGACAGTGGGAATAAAACATAACAGTACAAGAGGTTGGACTGGCTGAAGCAAGACCTGTACCATGTCTCCAATAAAATTAAGTATCTTGAAATCTTGTTTTGTCCTTTTGTAAAGTTTCAACAGCAAGCAGTTATCTTCTAAATTGGAGAGACATCAGTTTAATAGATGGACCACTCGGTGGATAAAGAACTGGCTGGATGGCTGCATGCAAAGAGTTGTGGCCAATGGCTCAGTGTCCAGCTGCAGACCAGTAACGAGTGGTGTCCCCCAGGGATCAGTGTTGGGACCGGTCTTGTTCAACATCTTTGTCGGTGACATGGACAGTGGGATTGAGTGTGCTCTCAGCAAGCTTGCCAATGACACCAAGCTGTGTGGTTCTGTTGAGATGCTGGAGGGAAGGAATGCCATCCAGAGGGACCTTGACACACTTGTGAGTTGGGCTGATGCCAACCTTATGAAGTTTAACCACGACAAGTGCAAGGTCCTACACCTGAGTTGGAGCAATCCCAGGCACAGCTACAGGTTTGGCAAAGAAGAGATTCAGAGCAGTCCTGAGGAGAAGGGCTTGGGGGTGTTGGTCGATGAGAAAATGAACATGAGCCGGTTTCAGCATGCGCTCGCAGCCCAGAAAGCCAACCATATCCTGGGCTGCATCAAAAGGAGCGTGACCAGCAGGTCAAAGAAGGAGGTGATCCTGCCCCTCTACTCTGCTCTCATGAGACCTCGCTTGGAGTATAGTGTGTAGGTCTGGTGTCCTCAACGTAAAAAGGACATGGACCTGTTGGAACAAGTCCAGAGGAGGGCCACGAGGATGATCAGGGGACTGGAGCACCTCCTGTATGAAGACAGGCTGAGAAAGTTGGGGCTGTTGAGCCTGGAGAAGAGAAGGCTGCATGGAGACCTCATAGTAGCCTTCCAGTATCTGAAGTGAGCCTACAAGGATGCTGGTGAGGGACTCTTCATTAGGGACTGTAGTGACAGGACAAGGGGTAACAGGTTAAGACTTAAACAGGGAAAGTTTAGATTGAATATAAGGAAGAAGTTTTTTACTGTGAGGGTGTTGAGGCACTGGAATGGGTTGCCCAGGGAGGTTGTGAATGCTCCACCCCTGGTGGTGTTCAAGGCCAGGGTGGACAGAGCCTTGGTGATATGGTTTAGTGTGAGGTGTCCCTGCCCATGACAGGGGTGCTGTAACTAGGTGATCTTAAGGTCCTTTCTAACTCTAATTATTCTATGATTCTATAATTCTATGATTCTCATAGAATGAGACACCATGTTGAATGCTCCATACCTCTGTATAAAGACAACATCTTTGTACAGTAAAGGAATGTTAACTACATTTCATTATAATCTTTTCCTAAGAACCATTAATGTAATTAACAGCGTGTTAACCAAGGCATTAGACCTTCAGCATCACTTAATCAATTTTAAATCCACAGCTGGTAGGAGGCCCTTTCAAGAGAAACACTGCTCAGGAATACAACAGACAGAACTGTGAAAATTTCTGTTCAGCAGTGGAGAACCTCCAATATCCATTAAAGAAGAATAAATGTCTGACTTAAATTGCTCCAAAAATATACTTAAATAAATATCACCCTAAGGAGCTGCATTTCCACCAGTTAAAGCTCCATCAAAAATGGTTAATTATTCTTGTAAAGGCTACTTCCTTAAAGGACATAATTTTGCTTCAATATCTATATATTGTGCCATTACATACCCTTCAGCAATAGTTATTTGATGTTATGACAAACTATGTGGAGAAAATTTAAAGCAGTGAACAAAGATCTTGCTGGACATAGGAAGCAGGTAAGACAAAATCTATCATGTTCATCCCTCTTGAGATATCTTGAGCAAATAAATTGCTAATAGCTAGTATCCTACAAGTTTCCTTAATATTGTTAAAGCAAGTGCAATAGCCAACAACTACAATTCTCATGCTGGGTTTGTCATGCATATCTTAAGTTAATGAATTTTAATTCCGCCCCATTTTAAAAGCACTACCACACTGTCATGACATTACAACATTAAAGGAACATAGCTCAGGATTCTTTTTCACATACTCCAGTGCCTTTTCTTATTTGTCTGGGGAACGAACTGCTGTTAGACCAAATTAACTCGCATGGTGTGACATACTTCACTCAGCCTTTGCCACAAGAGCTGCCACAACTAAAGTTGCTATGCCCTACTTAAGAAATCAGCACAGAAAAAAGCAGTGCAATAGCACCATTATGAAAACATTAATAAACTGTTGACCACTTAGACCATTTTACAAAAGTCTGGGGGCTATGTGGCTAGCAAAATGCTTGCCACAATTGTCACAATGCACTAAAGTAAGATTATCAATACAGTTTTGCAAATTTGAGGTGAAGAACTACACTGTGCAACCTGAGCTTTCCGATAGACTTAGATCCTAACACACCTCCTGCAAGATATGAATTCAAGAAATTATATGTATCAAAAAATACATAATTTGCCTTTAACCATCCTTTACTTACCCAGTTATTAAAAAAATTAATCCTTACGTCAATCCAAAAGTGAGTTGTTTTACATGAAACCTTTTCCTCTTCTTGTCCCAAGTTATCATGTTTCTTTGTTCAATGCTGTATTTTGCTTTGTATTTTTTAGGCTGGTTAAGCTGCAAGCAAGGAAGCAAAATTACTAGATCTGCTAGGGCTTGTTTGTTTGGTTTCTTGCAGTCACTTAGTCTATGAGCAACTGGAGGATGAATGCAGAGAAAAGCAACAAAATGACAGTGAAAAAATAGAGAATGCTGCTTTGCTATTTTAGTTGCTGGATTTTCTTAGGCAATCACACTCTTGGCAACTGAACGTCATTGTTTTGCTAAAAGCATGAAAAGAAAGAGCATCTTTTTCTTCTAACCTCAGCTCCAGCCCCCTTAACCATGTCTTACACTCCCACTGCTGCTTCCATGGGCTACTTACATGTCCATGTCTCACCCAGCAACTTTCACCCTTTCTTCATTGTTTGGTAAGAACCAAAGATTTAGTTTCAAACATACAAGCCCCTCTGCAACACTCACTTTTGTAATTATTTTGGACTTTTCAGGTGTGACACCTAGTGCAGCTGAACAAACTCCTGATCCCAGCCCCCAGCATAACCTTGTCAGGAAACCTAATACATCCGTGAAATAAAACCTGAAACTGCAACCCAGGAAGCACATGCAGCAACAACAACATTATAATTTACCCCATATTTGTTCTTCAGTGTTAAAAAAAAAAGACAAGAGAGTTAAACAGAAAACGCAAAACTCTCAGCCATCCCATTTCAAAGGGAATCAGAGCACAACAAGGTTCCAAACAGGCTGCAGTGCAAGGAGCATTTCATGTTATGATGACCATGGATTTGCTATTTTTAAGCCAAAACATTCAGATCCTAGCTGTACATGCTGCAAGATCATATAAACTTTTATCTTTGTGAGTTAAGCTTTCTCCCTCTCCTTGCTCTGAAACAACAAGGAGAGATTTTAATCCTTAAAGGAATTCAAGGAAGTAAAATTGTCTTTCCCTGTTTCCATGTTTCTTACTTTCTTACTCTGAAAATCCTGAACATTTGTTACACATTTAGAAATCCTTTTAGAGGACAGGAATGGAGGATGTGAAGGAGTAAAATGTGTAAGAACAGACAATTTTTCTGCTGAAACAACCTGACATCAGCTACTGAAACCCCAAGAGGCTGGACATACTCTCAGGTTTGCTCACGTGAACGGTACTCAGTTCAACATAATGAGGTGATCTGAGGCATGTCTCCTGAGACACAAGGCTTTGGAGCAGAAAAGCTTTATGAAGAAGAGAAAACTTAGGATGAAACTTTTATTTTGCAGGTTCTTTTGAGAACCTCTCCTTCCATCCATCTTCCTGTTACGCAATTGTAAGTTTTAGAATTAATACATGCTCCATTCCATCTCTATGAATAAAAGCCAAACAGATTATTTAGCCTATATTTTTACTACAACATAATGAATACACAGTTCTCCAGTATCTGCCTTGTAAATAAGCACCAAAAGCACTCATTTTTTTAGATTTTCATCACAAATATTATTGTGTCACTTTAGTCCACCTATCTTCCCCGAAGACAAATAATTCTATCTAACAGGGAAAAGAATTTGAACATAAACCAGAGTTCATACACGCAAGGGAAATTACTAAGGAAACCAAATTTATGATCATTGTATTATGAATAAATAGCTCTTTGGTACGTGCTATAGAATGGAAGAAATATATTGCTAGTCTGTTAACACTTATTGCACATGTAAATACAACGTATGTTAAGAAACTGAATCCCTGCTGAGGACCAAATATGATTTGCCATTAACATTCAGCAAATCAGTCAGCTGAAGCCACATTAAAATATTCTTAAACCTCTTGACCTATAGTGATCTGTCAAAATGGTCTGTAAATCATTATTTCTTGATTATGATACTGTGGTTAGAACTTTCATTTCACTGTTATCAGTGGCTGAGATTAGAGTCAGCTCCAGAGCAGAAGACTCTTGCTGAAAACAATTCCCAGCTGAACTGGGTAATGCACAAAGTGAGTGAGAGGCTTCAATGATCAAAAACAACACCCCGAGCTGCACTTTAAAGAGGCAGCAGGTCACGTAAGGTCTGATATATGAAGAGTAGATGCTGACTGTGCCAAGGAACACAATTTCCGGGCAGGTCCATCCATTGAGATGACAGAGGCCGTCACTTTGCTTCCACAGGACTGGGCTAACATGGGCAATTCCCTCACCCTGGTGAAAATGTATTGCTTCCACAGCCCTGTGCTGCTTTTCTTTGGTCTCTTCTTTCAATGAAAGGAGAGAATTTATCCTACCTTTGCTCCAGGGGGCAATTACAGGTGCTTCCTTTAGTGAGTGAGTGGGCAAAGTAAACCTTCTCCTTGTACCCATGCAGATCCAAGAGACAAACTAGCAGCAGCACTGATGTGGGACTACAGCTTGGACATGCACTGCTCTGTCATTCCCATGGGCAACCCCAAACTCTTCAAAAAGTCCTGGAAGATGGGTTTCACTAAGCCCCTGGGAAATGATGCAGTTCTGTGAAGTTTCAGCTTTATCATAACAAAAAAACCTAACCAACGAACCAAAAAGATATTAACATTTTATCCTTTATGCTTGTAAAGTTTAAATATTGGAAGGTAAAACTGTAGAGTTCATCTTTCAAATGCTTTAACAGAGCATGACCTGGGAAGCCCGACTCAGGTTTTTGAACCTTTGGGTATGCACGTGGTAGGCTACAGGGCAGTGGCTTCGAGTTTGCCGCAGGGAAATTTGTGCTGATATTACTGAAACAGAAAATTTTCTTGTGTGGGGGCAGTGCTGGGATGCTGTGAGAAGGAGCCAGGGGCTCTGACAGACCAGTAAATGTGTCTGAGGGCATTATCACCCCATCTGTACACCCCCCCTTTTCTCTCCAAAGTCAGTGTTCAGAGGCAAACGTACCTGCTGCTTGGCAGAGATTGCACTCTCAGCTCATCAACATTTAAAGCTGCAAAGCCACCCGACTGCTGCAGCAATGATGAGGATCACAGCGGCTTCTGTCACCCTGCTCCAGGGTAGCAGCTCCCTGCAGCACAGGGCAGAAGAGGGTTGAGGGTGGTAACACTGCGGATCACGGCTGTTCAGTCTGACAGAGCCCATCTGTCAAAACCCAAAAGTGAGAAAGACAGATTACACAGGAACTGTGGTTGTATTAAAGGGATATGTAAAGTCATGCTTTCCCATGAAAAAAAATATGTAAGTAAGTCAGTTACTGTGCTTGATATTTGTGTGCAGTATCTGTAGCAGCACATTCAACTAAAATTAAATAATAGAAAATAAATCTCAGCTGGACCACTGCCTGGAATAGTGCCCAAGCAGGAAGGAGAACTGTATTGTCTGAACGATTTATGTTTAAGAGCAATTCATAAAACAGATTTTTCTGTTGATTCTGCACTTTTTGCTGATAATTACAGAACATTTTGGGGGTGAGGAGCTGTCACTCTAATTGAAACAAATTTTTCACTCCAAACAAACAGGAGGTAAAAATAACCCTGTATCTTATCAAATTTTTAAGGGGAGAAGAGTGTTTAAAAATTCATTGTCTGTTTCTCATCTATTCTAAGATTTCTTTTGGTATTATAAATATGATTTATAATACTTTCAAGAGTGCATACTTTGAAGTCCTTACCCATTGTCAGAAAGGGTGAAAGAGACCTTTGCATAAAACACAGTGTTGACTGTCAGTGCACATTTTTAAACAATAGTGGTCTGTGTAACATAGAGCTTTTTTTCAAGATTTTTACATAAACCTTAGCAAGCCATATTACATCTCACTGCTTTCTCTGTGAGGACAGAAAGACACAGAAAGTCAGTATATTCTTTCCTTGCCTTAGCAGTATACAGAGAGAAGAAAATATGGAGAGTGGGAACATCTTCAGGTATGGTTGCATTACAGTAGTGAACTAAACATGATCAAGACATGGGCCAAGTGCTGCTTTGCAGCTCTTCATTCTATTAAGCTGTTATCACAGTCCCCAACACTGGTTTTGGTTTTGCTGTCTGAAACATTGCCTAGGGAGGTCTCTGAAGTAGTAAGGTCAGGTAATCTTCACTGGCAGCCTGGGCATGGCAATCCTGTTTTGTCGGAGAAGGGGTCCAGGATTCCTTCTGGCTGGACACACAATATGCCACACCAACTGGTCTTAAAACTGGAGATCTGGCCTTGCTTGTTTTATTTACTAGTATAGACATAGACTGTAAAAACCTCTGATAAAGGGACATAGTCTCTGGTTACAGGCAATATAAAACTAGATTAATGGTAAGAGTCAAGCACATACTGTTTGTCAATTTGACCTGCAATTAGATCCACACAGACAGTTTCTTGGCTCACCTCTTCAGTACATGAACAATGTTTTGCAAGTACAGCCATAGCCTTTGTGGGGTCTGATTCTGATGCTACATGCTTCTCAAATGATTTTCTATAAAGATTAGAGTCAGGGTCAGTGAACTGAAACTCAATAGCATGACCTCCATCTCTCCAGCAAGGTGTATGCTGTTCTAAGGACCCATCCTACTTACACATTGGTATGAGTTAGGCAAGCCAGACTACCAAAAGGTCCTGCAGAGCTGCAATTCAAATACACTGGACTGGGAAACCACTTCTCTAGCAAACACCAAAGGAGCAGGCTGTTGGAAGAACTTCAGGTGAAAAATATGGTTGTGTAACAAAGCACGCCCCAGAGAGGAAGAGCAAAACTGGTTTAAAAAATCCCTGATGGAAAATTTTGTCCTACTTAAATCAAAGCACTTCTGCAGGAATGTTTCCATCTGTAGGTTTTACAAAAATAGTCTAGTCATTCCTTTTCAGTATAGCTGAAACATTTCATTTTGAGAAATCCAGAGCATTCTCCTTCACTGCTAGTGATACTGTGTTTTATTGCAGAGCCTCTCAGAACTGACAGGCTGGGAGTTGCCTGAAGTCAGCAACTGACTGTCCATTCCTCTCTCTTTTAGGTACAATCAACTTAAATACAGCATCTCTGGCAGAGCTTTGTCTAATCTAACCTCACAAGAGTTGTCTTTTTTTTGAGTTTCATCCTGCTTGTGAGTCTAAAAGTTATTTCTAACAAAAATTTACCTCTTCATGTCTGTAATATTTTCGAAATATAGAAAAATATCATCAGTCAGTCCCCTCCACTTAATACTCAATGTATAGTACAGTTGGACAAATAACATCAAATCAAAGAATTTGGTCCTTACTGAAACAAAACACCCATCTGGCATAAAACAAACAAACACAAAAAAACAAAACCCAATCACAACATCTTGTTATTTTTCTATTCTCTAGACAATTCTTCAGAATTTTTTTCGTGAGCAGGATCACAGTCAGATGTTCATTTTGGTTTGACACTAACCAATAATCTGAATTTCCTGCAGAATGACCATCCTCACTTCCATCTCTGTGTTATCCCTTCTTGATTAAATGTGCAAAACAGCACATCTCCAAATGTAAGCAAAGGCCATAGGGTTTTTCTTCACCTTTGTCTCAGCTGAAGACAGCCTTGGGTGAGCTCTCAAGTGTGGCATGGGCTGAGCGGAAAAGTGAGATCAGGAGGGACCATAAGAAAAGAATTTTATAGCAAATTGTTGAAGTGTTCTTAAATCATGAAGATCTTATTACCATACTGAAAATAGGGGCAGTGAGAACAGCAGGAGCCTCTCTGCAAATAGACCTGAATCTTGGCATGGGAAGATTCACTATCTGAATGCGTGCAATATAGGACATAGCTGCCTTTTCCTTTTCAAGTATCCACTGGGAGTGCTACATTTCCTGAATCAATTAAAAATCAAGAGTTAAATGAAATATTAAATTCCAGACACTGCTTTTTATGTTAGGATTCATCTTTATGCAAAGCATAATGTATCATCCTAAATGTCACTCATTCAGTAATACTATTATAATGCTATTCCTTGGTGATGGTCAGAAAAAAGTTGTCCAGGACATTCATCAACACTGTCACTATGTAATTTTTTTGTCTAACCTGAATCCTGACTGCAAGAGATCTCAGGCATAGGCTGAGGAAAAAAAAAAAAAAAGGGAGACAGTGCTATCAGAGCTAGTTCAGTTACATGTGCTCCATTCCTCTGCTCTTCTGTGTGCTCAGACACAATTTAACTCTAACAATCAAATAAAAGTGGGGAGTTCTGGGGCAAGAATACTAGTAAACGGTTTTGTAACCAGCATCTCTAAACAATGCTGGTGGAGCACTCCGTGTATGATCTGCTAACGCCCAGAGGTGCCTTACCAAACAGTGTACAAAGGATTTGAAAATGGAGTTTGCAATATGGGAGGGCCTTGAATCTTATGTTTCTTTCGCAGCTCCACCCCAGCTCAACCTAGGCAGGGACTAAGCATACTCTGAGAGAAGGCTGCCATCTACTGAACCACAACCTTTCACTGGCCTGCCCACCCAAACAGGGCTTGCTCAGCCTGGGAGTCCTATGTTTTCCCACTTTCAGCTTTCCCTGCACAGGATAGAAAGCCTTTCCCCTTTCTGCTCTTTCTTAAATACAGTCCAAGCAGTAGAAGTCTATAGAGATACCACAAAGGTACAGAAAGAGAAACCAAATCTCTCTTGCATTTCCTGTTTTATAAATGAATTCCTTGTTTACATAGCAAGGAAAATAACAGCTAGGCATACATGTAGTGGTTGAATGGTTTTAGGTGTGATTAACTCAAAGATGTAAATGTCCACATCTCTCAGCAGCATGCAGAGGAATCATCCCTTCTTCATAAAGTATAAAAAGTTGATCTATCCTCTTCTAAGACTAAAAAGCATTGTATCTGCTGAGCAATGCCCCTACTCATCAGAACAGTAACCTACTGCTACATTACCTGGGCTGCAGTATTTTTTCTTTTCATTATGATAAATTAGTTGCTTGGCTATTAACATGCTTCATGTTTAAGTGAGATAGTCACCAGCTCCTAGAGAATCAGAGACAGTCTATTACATAAGCTGTCCCAGAGTTCATTTAATTACTGTAGCGCCCAAGTGTTTAAATGAAACTTCCTCCTTCCGATATGCCCCATCAACACAGAGTGGAATCAATAAAGCTCATTTGAAGCAATTTACCCACTGTCGTGTATATTCCAGCCAGTGCTTGCATTCATCTGGATAGTATTAGTTTATCATATGTCTCTGAAGGATTTTCCTGTTGAAGTTTCTCATTCCATGCTCATACAGATGAATGAACAGTGTCAAAAAAAAATTCAATCTGTTTTATCTTTGTGAGAATTTCAGAGCTAGTGGTGGGAGCTGGGCATGATTATCTAGGTCCGTGAGGGCCACGGAACAAGGGCAGCATCATTTCTGATCATCACAGACATACTTTAGTTGCCACTCAGCCTTCAGTCAGACCACCCTAAATAAGATAAAATAGCAATTGTTTCATCAGAATCTTTGTGCCACTTGGAAAAGAAACAAAACCGAACATATTTTGCCTCACTACCCCAGACAACAGTGAGGAATTCAGAAAATGTGGTTGTAATGTGCTTGGGTATCAGTTTGTTGTTGTTCAGTTACTTCAGCACATTCTTTTTTTCAGCAACTACAAAATATGCAGGAGATCAGGCAGCTGAAATCATCTTTACAAGCAGTTTTAATCTAAAAGGGGCACTGGGTAATGAAAGAGACAAACTGAAGTTTCTTAGCAGTCTGCTTGACTCACAGACATTAGAGTGAAAGAGACATCTGCTCCCAAATGACTATTTAAGAATTAACCTTTAAAAAGAGGGCATTTGCTAGGCTGAAAAGAAATAAGAATTCATTACTTATAAAAATGTGTCCCAGACTTGCTTCTATTCTCCTGGTGAGGCATCACTCCCTTAAAGAGTCTTCCTTTGACTTTCAGATGATTAGTTATCATTCAGTGATAACAATACATGCAAACACATATTTACTAACAAGAATTGTCTCCTGCCTCCAATCCAGGCATCACAGACTGTGCTACAGACTTAATACAATTCCAGCTGAGCAAGAAGCTCATCTGAATTTCAACAGCCTGTGGCCACATCAAAGAACAAGCAATTTCAGGTTTCCAGGAATTTCTGGACAAGAAGCATGATACAGATGTATAATTATAGTTTAACAATACGTAAAATATGCAGCTGAGTATTTTAAATGATGCTTGTAACTCAAACTGATGCATCCACTTAATATACAGCTTGACTGTCAAGACTTGTATCAACAAGATAGAGTGGAGCAGGCAAGAAGATAGCTGCTTCTGTCTATAATAAGAAAAAAAAAAATACAGAAGAATTGTCACAGTGCCATGGAGACACTGCCAAGGGGGTCTCTTTCCACTGCATTAACATATGCATAACAATTACAGAGAGCCTTCTTGTTTGGTTGTTCCAGCTGCAGAATGTAATTCAACACTTCTGCTCACACCATTGTGTTCATGTCTACTGCAGAGGATAGTGGATTTTTGGAAAGAATCCCCAAATTCAGCTAGAAGAAAATACTGCCTTCATATCTCAAGTAATCATCTGCATGTGCAGTTAAGGTTATTGTAATCTATTTGAGATTTTTCTGTTATATTTCAAAAGAGAAAGTCTACACTCTGATTTTGGGCTGCTTTTCATGCTTTTATTTCCTTTACTATGAAAATAGATTTTTGCTTTCTGAACTCCTTCATACATGCAAAGGATTGAATATTCATTTTGATCAGAATACACTCAGTAGTAGACACTGGTCTTGCAAAGACAGCAGTGCAAAAACATCCTTGTGCTTGGGACAAAACCGGGAACCTCATTCAGAGGGAGATCAGCTAAATCTTCTGCTCCTTTGTTTTAAAGAACTGTCTCTATCGTGGCTTAAGCCTAGTCAGCCATGCAGCTTACTCCCCCCACCCCCCCCCCCCCCCCCCTTTCTCCACCCTCACTCCTGGAGAGATTGTGGGGAGAATGGAAAAAATGTAACTCCAACAAGTTAAGAACAGTCCAGTAACTAAGGTATAACACAAATCACTACTGCTACCAACAATAATAATAATGATAAGGGAAATAATAAGGGAAGAGAATACAACTACTCACTACCCATCGACCAATAACCAGCCCGACCCAAGCAGTGTTCTAGCCCTTCCAGGTAACTGCCTCCAGTTTATACAGTGGGCATGACATGCTGTGGTATGGAATAACTCTTTGGTTAGTTTGGGTCAGGAGTCCTGTCTCTGCTTCTTCCCTGCTTCCCCTCCTCCCTGGCAGAGCATGAGACTCAGAGAGTCCTTGGTCAGAGTAAACAGTACTGAGAAATTACTGAAACCATTGGTGTTATCAGCGCTGTTCCCAGGCTGAAAGTCAAAAACACAGCACTGCACCAGCTACTAAGAAGGAGAAAAACGATGGCTACTGCTGAACCCAGGACAGACACAGAAAGGAATAAATGCATTTCCAGGGCACTGACTTGCAATTTTGTATGGAAGAGAGTAATGTACCTAGTTTGGGAGTTTGTCTTTGATCTGTAACAATTACATGTTTTCTAGGCAAAAATCTTCATCCAAACAAAGTGTTTTATTGAGGAGATTTAGTGGTAAAAGGAATATCCTTCCAGTTCCTATGCTGGGGCTGTGAAGCCCAGGAATTCCCACAAATCAAACAGATATAGGCAAGGCAAGAAAGGAAACCTAAAAGTTAATGAAAAAGGGACAAAGTGAAAGTCCATCATGTGAGATGCTGAATGTCTTTCCTTCCACTCAGTTCCCTGGGAGATAAGGATGCTCCACAGTTCATGTATTTATTGACTTTTGCTACAGTTCATGTGTGGAACATTTAAAAAGAGAATACAACTTTTGCATGCTAGTGCTGTCAGCCCAAGACCTTTACTGAGAATGAGATTCACTTTGAAAAAACAATCACAAAACTCTTACTGTTCAACCATCCCTGTACACAGTAGGGTGGACTGAGAACAGCATGTCAGCTTTAATTTTAAATGTGTCTGATTCTGTTTCTTGTATCATACTTTCCTGGCTATTTGTATAGGATTCTTCTCATTTTTCTTCTGTCAGTGCTCTGATTTTTAATTTCTTTAATTCCTTTAATTCTCATTAGTGTACATAAGAGTGGATACAGTCACATCATAATGTCAAGCCTTTACCAATAAATAAGTATTTATGGACTTCAAAAAATTAAATTATACAAATGTAGTTCAATAAATTGTGAAATTAGGTATTATTCTCCATACTGCATTTTAAAAAAAAGAAACTTCTTTTCACCTAATATTATGAGCCTGATAGAGCATAACACTTCCACTGGAACCATCACAATTTAATTATGTGGCACCATATATATTCCAAGTATTTCTAAAATGGGTAGAATTTGCAGTGGAAATGCATATCAAAATAACTATGTGATCTGTGCAATAGCCAGTTTTCAGACCTATTTATTAATCCCACCCAGAAGACTTTTAGAATATCAAAATGTTCTAAGAAAAGACACCATAGTGCACATTAAACTGAAAGAAAAGGACCCAGCATGTGCAGAGTCCACATCTGCCCACAGTTCATATTACTCTGAAAGGACAGGGTTGCCTGCAGCCTTCATTGCGTTGAGTTCCATAAGAAGATCGTTCACTTTTAGAGGGCAAGATAATTTTAACCAGCAGGAATGTGGGCTTTAAAAATAGGGTTATTTGAGAAAGAAGTGCATACTGATTTCAAAACACCTTATCTTCAAGGTACAAATATGTAACAGTGATGCCAACTTATACGAAATGAATTTGAGAAACACACTTAGTAGAGCATACTCTTTATATTAGAGAACAAATAAAGCCAAGACTACAAAACATGAGGGGGAAGAGGGGTGCTAGAAATCTGCACACACAGCCTATACCCTTCAAAAGATATAGCCACCAACATTTTGTGAACCAAGGCATATGCCTGACTTCAAGATCTGGATACTCAGTGTTACGAGTTTCAGCAAAGAAGCTGAGAATAGGCAAAGTAACCTATTACTCTGGAAAATGTAGGCCATTATACTTCTCTAAAAATTTAATTAGATAGAAAAAGACCTTAACTAATCAAAGTCATACAGGAAGTCTGTGCAGGGTGACTCATGCCCTCTTCTGCATTGTGCTGGCATAAAACGGAGCTAGTGGAAGCAGTGCCTTCCCTGTCTCAGTGCAATGCACTCATCTGGCAGCTGTGGTGGACTCTGGCCACTCCAAATTCTGGCAGGGGAACAGGCAGGCTGTGCCAGGACCTCACTTTGTACAAGCCAGCAAGTGACAATAGAAGTACGGCAGCAAGAAGCAGTTATTTTCTACAGGGCACAGATCCTGCTACCTACCTCTCTTCTCTTGTTACCCACTAGATGGTTTTCCTGGCAGAGGCTGAATATCTCATACAGCCATGTCCATTTTGATGTAGCTTCTAAAAGGTATACATTAGACTTGCATCTAGAAGGACAAAAGAAGAAGGACTCTCATATTCAGATTATGGATGCCGTGGTACTCAATTATACAACCATATGGATATGGTTGTATATGTGTATGTGATATGTATCACATCTATCTGTACATATACATGTGATATATATCACATACATGTACATATACTGTACATATACATGTGATATATATCACATACATGTACATATACATGGTTGTATCTGTGTATGGATAATCATGGCCCTCAATTATACAACCATATATGAAATAGGTAATGCTCCAAGAAGTAACATTTTTCAACATTAAATTAAGGTTGCTAAAAATAAAGTGCACTTCCTGAAACTTCTCTCTATATGTCAGAAGAGTATTTATAGCAAAGATGATACTTCTATTAAATTTTTCAATCAACCAGGGACTGAGAGAATTAGCAAAATGTTTTTCACTGTGGTTTAGTTGGCTGGTTTTTAACCACAGTTAATTTATAACAGTGTTTCTCCCCCACCTTACTTTTATTTGATATTATTATATCTCTCAATATTGAACAGGAAGATGTACAGAGAACTGACAAAGTTGGTGTTCATATGATCATTTGACGTGGTGGCAAGTATGGGGAACTAGAGAAGTCATTTAAGAAAGAAAACATTACAGTTAAGACTGATGGAAGGTGAGTTATCTGTTAAATCTTATCATGGCATGTTACTAATATTTAGATGCTTGTTACCCTCACTGAACCAAACATTGTTTTTCACCTACCAGTTCACAGAACAAAATATGTCCCCATGCAACAGGCACTCAACGTAAATTGCTGCCTATGGAGAAAAAGTTACCCAGAGATGCAGGACGATGAAGGGACAGCACTGGGATAAGAAACACATTTTGTCTCTGCCAGCTGTGTTCAGGAGCAATGGCAGGCAAAGGGGTAAATCAGAAAGTTTAATCTTGTGGTATGAGTTTTACCACAACTTTTTGGCTCTTGTGCTGTATTTGCAGTGGAATTCATAGCAGCATTCAAGGCCCATTTCTTGGGAAATATCTTTCTGGATAAGGGGTTTGAATAGGCTTTTACAATCATAAATCATAAAAGGTACAAAAATGGGAACATCATTTTTCACTGATACTTTTTCTGGACTGTCAAACCTCCTGAAATGCAGCTGTGTGATCAGCCCTTTTAGTCTGTACACTTCTGGAAATAACATGGTCAAGCATTTTACATTTTCGCATAGCAGTGATTGTAGAGCAAAAGGTTGATATTTATCCCACAAAATGATATGCAGGATGGAATCCATCTCATCTGGTTTTAGACAACTCAAATTAGGCATTTATTTTAAGGTACAAATTCATCCTAAAATCAACAGAAAGAACAAAGAACCAGAAATTCTTCCATTCTAAAATAATTGGCAAAGATGACTAGTGCAGAGTGAGCTGATTTTCCCTATTAGGAGCACAAGTGGGAGGTAGGATGATTTATATTTTGCTTTAATGTTTTCATAAGGTACAAATCTTCACCACAAAACCTAGTAAGAAAGCCCAGCTGGAAACATTCCTACTTAATATTTTAATATGGATTTCCCCAAGAGGAAATGTTTTACCATCATTGAAGAAATTTGAAAAATGCTTGTTTGAAAAGAAACATTAGGAGGAAAATACGTGATTTTCAGTGCATTCCAATAACACAATTGTTAAGTAATGGGATAAAAAGCTTGACTGCACACACATGGAGGAGTAGAGAGGCACAAAGGTAGGAGGGGGAGTTCATATCACACCCTGCCCCACCTCATCCCAGGTCCATTCCAGCCATCAGCCCATCAAAGACGTATCTTTGCACTCATGAAGGAGCACAGGGCCTCAAGGTAGGTGGAGGAACCCCAATAATCCATTCAGAGAAACAGCTCCAGCCCAGCTCCTCCAGTGGCCTCAGCACTACAGGCTGGAGACACCCATCACCATGAAGCAGCAGGAACTGCTTTCCAAGTCACCTTTCTCACAGAGTGGGGGGCACTGACTAGGGGTATGGGACACACCATAAGATGCAGAAGAACAGCATTTCAGGGTTCTACAGAACTGATTATGGGATGTATAGGGCAGGAACTAAAGGTGGGGAAAGGGGGAACAGTGATAGGAAGATAGAGGAGTAAGGAGATAAAAGGGATAGCTCATGTATGAACAGCTGCTGGAGTGTACGTTTGTGTAGCCATGCCCTGTTCCTGAGTAGCACAATTTGTCCTGTATTCTTGCTAAACAGCCTTCCTGTGTGAGGCACAATATGGGTGTGCATATGTGCACATGTATGTGCAATTGAGGTGAGAGAGAGAGGAGAGTGACGATCCAGACCAGCTCTTGCATGGACTGTGTGGCTAAACCAAATTACAGGAAGGATGCACAATGCATATTTGTGGCTGTGCATGTGTGTGTAAGTGGGTCTGTACCAGCAGATGGAGTGAGGCTGCAGCCTTGGGGGCTCATATGTTCAAGGGCAAGAAGCGAGAAAGACTGGGACCCCAGGGCAACTGCTGGGTGTCAGAGCCCAGCTGCTGGAAAGATCCACATGATACATATGTATATATTTCCACCAGCACACCTCTGTACTGTTCAGCAAGAGAGGAATCAGGATGAGGAAGCAGAATTAACATTTTCAATTTTATTCAAACAAGATATTTTATCTGACTCAAACTGTGGAATTTTGCTTTAAAGATTATCTTCACGCTGTTTTAAATGGGTTTTTCCTCCTGTTTTGAAGCACAGTATTCCTTATGATACCAAAGATGTAATTCTATTTATTGCCTTTAGAAAAACTTACTGATATAGATTCTAAAAGTATTCACACTGAGAGTAGAAAATGTCTGAATGCCTTTCTGAAACTACAAGTCTGGAGAGAAAATCAGAAAGCACACAAGGGAAATTTTATGGCCTCAGTAACGCAGTAGGACAGGTTAAATGATCATGATGTTCCCTTCTGGCCTTAAAATTTATTAACTTCCTCCCATTTTTCCTGTTGATAGGTTCAGTGATACTTTCCAACTACACAGCTCTCTGTGGATATTATATGGTAGCTGCATATAATTACTTCCATCTTAGAGCATGAAAAGCTGAAATTCAGAGGAGTTAAGTGCACAATCATCATGCAAGAGTGCACTAGAACCCACATTAGACCCTAGATTTATTGAGTGGCCTTCCTACATGTATAGTCCATCAGCCTCCCAGTCTCTGACAAGTTACTTAAGTCCAGTGTTCCTTTTTCTCCCCTTCAATAAAATAAGGGCAATAACACCTTCTTATTTCTATTTACCTATAAACTGTTGCCAAAGGTGATTTCAACTCATGGAATTTCTTCAGCTATCTCTAAGCAAGCTACCTTGGGCAATGCTAGCTCTGAAGCTGCAGTAACACGGATCTCACTGCAAAATAATCATCTTGGTATTTAAAAAACATATTTTACATCTTCTGCTGTTATGCCTGATACAATGGCATGAAAACTGTACCAAGTATCTGTACCAAGGTGACTATTTTAAAGCTAGAAGAGGCATTCACAGTGGATTTGAGCTATGACTACACACTCTCACAGTGCACCAGTACCACAAGTGCAGATGTGAAGATCCAATGCAAGTTTCTTTTTATGTGATCTGATATCTGTGCTTGCAAGCTCATGGATTCTTCAATAGGTACAATCATAACTTGCATATGTACTAATCTTATCTTTGATTGTCATTCTGTTTAAAAGTATTTACATTCTAAATGATGCATACTCATACAACATTTAATATACATAACAAATAATTATGACAAACACTATTCTTAATAAATAGTGGAGAGCAAAACGCCTTGAAATTTGCAGCTTGAGATATAAAGTAGATTGGATTTTAATACTTAATTAAGTTGTTAAAAATTGAAGAACACTTTTTACAGCACATTAAAAAATATATTTCATGTTTAAACTCTCAAAACAACCCCAGGCGAAGCTACAGGCTTGGGAAAGAGTGGCTGGAAAGCTTGGAGGAAAAGGACCTGGGGTGCTGATTGACAGAGCTGAACATGAGCCAGTTTGTATCAAGGCAGCCAAGTATGGCATCCTGACCTGTATCAGAAATCAGAAGCCAGCAGGACCAGAGCAGTGATCATCGCATGTTCAGTTTTGGGGCCCTCACTGCAAGAAAGACATTGAGGTGCTAAAGCAGGTCCAGAGAAGGGCAACAAAGCTGGTGAAGGGTCCAGAGCACAAGTGTGATGAGGAATGGCTGAGGGAACTGGGGATGTTTAGTCTGGAGAAGGCTTAAGGGAGTCTTTATTGCACTCTACATCTACCTGAAAGGAGGTTGTAGTGAGGTGGGGATTGGTCTCTTCTCCCAGTAGCAATAGGACAAGAAGTAACTGCCTCAAGATGCACCATGGGAGATTCAGATTGTATATTAGCAAAAATATCTTCACAGAGAAGGTAATCAGGCATTGGAACAGGCATCCCAGGGAAGTGGTGGAATCACTGTCCATGGAAATGCTAAAAAACCATGTAGGTGAGGCCCTCAGTGACACGGTTTAGTGGCGGTCTTGTCAGTCCTGGGGTAATAGTTGACCTTGATGATCTTAAAGGTCTTTTCCAACCTAGGTGATTGTAGGATTCTGTAAAAAGCAACTTGAAAAAAATATGGAATGGAAAACACCCTGCAGTGGCTGAGGTTTCTTTCCAGCTGAATTCAAGGGCTGATTACAGAGAGCTGTTTTCCACATCAGCTGTGCCCCTTTCTCCATTTTACTCAGTATCTACAGAAGTTTTAGGAAAAGATAATAGCATAACGTACACAGAACTGATAGCACTACACAGGTGACAGTGAGTATCATGAGTAGTCCTTTCAATCAGCTCTCCCAGCAGCAGTCTGTAAGCAATGCCTGAGTGAAGCTGCAGAAATCAAAAGAATAGAGAAAATATACTAAAGAAGTTACCTCCTTCATAGCAATACAAAATATGAAAGACATATGCTCCCAGAAAATGCATTCATCACACACACAGCACTGGACTGTGTGATAAGTAACACAGCTGTAAAAATACCTTTTCGTCTTCCAGAACGGAGATTGCTTATCAGTTCTCTGTACATGAACCTGGGATGCTCTGCAGTTTGCCTCAGTCTTAACAGGCATCTTAGATCTCACTAAGTCCCAGAGAGCAAACCAGCCTTCCTAAACCCAGACAGTCCTTTACACTTGTTAGGTCCACTACAAAAAACATGGATGGAAAACACCCTGCAGTGGCTCAGGTTCATAAACTTTTGTCAGAAGAGGGAAGGAACTGTCTTCTTTCACCCAGAAGAGACAAAGACTAAAATACACCTGCTCCACTCAAGTTCTTCTGGGAAAAAGACATTCACACACCTCTTATTAAGTTAATCAAGTCATTGGTCTTACAGATCATGGAAAGAAAAAGCATGAGATTTGCTATCATTTCCATTTCTAAGTATATGATATGCTTAATTTATGAAGATATGGCACTCGAACATATGAGAGAAGGAGAAAAACCCAGGCTGGAGGAGGAAAAAGGATTCTGGTTGTTAATACAGTACTTCAAGCTTACATATATATATATATATATATGTATGTATGTATCACAGCTTTTTCCTTTCAATGAAGCAAGCTTGGGCTTTGCAAATTAATGATTCTGTGCAGGATTTCATAAGCAGAGAGAATTAATATGGAAGAATTTTGCATTTAAACCAGGGTTTTGTTATCTGTACCAACATATACGTTGATGACAAATGAGCCAAAGGGCTGCATAGATGTTACTACAAGGAAGCAGGGAGAGGAATGGTACAAAGGACTGGGGAGTCCTAGTTGCTCGGGAAGATAGATATCACACCCATCTGCCAGAATTAGCACATGTATCTTAGCATAGACATTTCAGTTGCTTTTTGTGGCCCAGATTTTTGCCAGTTTTCTCCTCCTTTGCCCACGAGGAGAGGGGGGAATCTTCAGTATTAACATATTTGTTGAATGAGGCACATAATTCTGTCTTTCGTTGTACTCCATTTCTCACAAGGCACATAAGCTATTCTCAGAGTTCCCAGCTGAATGCATCTATGAGCTTGTGGAAGGGATTACAGAATTTTATTTGAATAAAAGCTAGTAGTTGGGTTTTGTGCCTGGTATGATTACCGAAATCACAATGTGTTCCTTTTCATGTATGGAGTAGATTTATACCAGTGTACACAGTAAAGGCTTTCTTTGCCATTGTCAGAGAAAAATATCAGCTCAAGCATCTCCTAAGGCCACACAGTTGAAGTACACCTGTTATTACATGTTGTATTCTTCCTCCACTGCTATAAAACACAAGGTCTACATTTTAACATGTGCATAAGCTAATGACTGATGAGTCATACTCCAAATTACTGTTGTGGAAGCCAAGCCCCAGGAACCAACCTCATGAAAGCATGCCAAAATTAGATTATATCCCTGAGATAAAATGGGATAAAAAGACCCTTTGAAACACTAAGGATTCTGACTTAATCAATGACTATTGCTCTTTTTGCATGGAATTTAAAATTTGAGCAGTGCATTTGATTTTTACTTTTTGTTAAATCAGTTACTGCCTTTGCCAGTCTGGAAAATCTATCACATTGCACTGACACTTCAGGTGCATAAATAGAGTTTAAAAATTGGGCAAGTGTAGCTTTAATATAGGGGTGGGAGCTAATTGTTATTTTGCTGCAATATCTGGGGAAGCTGAAGGCAATTCACATTTTTTTGTGTGTCACTATAATAGTTGAAACTATTAAACTAATCAACCTTCTCCAAACCATTTTTATAAGGCTATATGATAACCCTGATTGTGACACCAGCCCAGCAAATTTCAGGTGAAGATGGTACAGAGAAATTACACTCATGGAAGAATCATTTATTTCAGAAATTATAGCTTGCTATAATTTAACTCAACAGGACATTCCACAAGAAGGTATTTCTATAGAAACCTCTATTTCACTCTCTCTTACTATGCCTTTTAATTAAGTCTGGAGCTTTGAGTGGCTGTAATCAATGTACACAAAACAGGTAAGCAGGCAGCTGTAAATACAACAGAGGGAAAGAAAGGATGTCATGGGTTTCTAACAAAGATGTGACAGATTTACTGAAGGGAAAAGAAAATAGAAAGAGCACAAAGAAAGATTACAACCCAACAGGATTCTCTGATTTTACATTCTTCTTCTCTTCTCCTTTCATTCTGCTAGAACATGGGATGGATGCCAGAGATGCATCAAACTGTCCAAGTATAATTTAAGTAGTCAGGGAACAGATGTTCACAACAGTTTCTGGTCAGTGCAGGGATTTTATTACCTGCCCACAAGCTCCTACCCACTGTGAAAACTGTATTTCTTGAAGATGCACTGTATCAGATTGTATCAAATTACCTGTATTCTGTAAGGTTGAATGACCCTAATCAACTAGCAATGTAATACAATATCTCTTCTCTTCCTCTTATCCTTGCTTTATCCAAGACACAAGTTACAATGGCCAATATTATAATGTGGGTTTCAAATGCTCAGATACTTTAGGAATTTGACTTTGAATGTTAGTGACTTCCTACAGTGTGAACAGGTGGGAGAATGCTGGAAACTGAAGGTGAGCAAAAGTTCTCCTTCCCTTCTCTCTTGTACATGCAGCAAAGGTCATAACTCTGATCCACCTCTTACACTTTCAAAGGAATAAGACAGTGTTCCACTTCCAGAAATCTACCAAAACTTTTTTTCTTTTTTTATTTTTCCACAACAAGTAAGAAAATGGTAATTTCTCTTAAGTAGATCATCAAGATATATTAATTCTTTTAATTTAAGAACAAAAGGTAACCAAAGACATAGATGGGATTTGAATATATCAGAATTGACATACAGAAGCCAATATATTGATGAGAGTGGAACTGGTAACAGAAAGCAGAAATTACTGAAACCTGAAAAAAGGGTGACTGCAAAAATGCCAATCTATAAATTAAATGTATGGCTTCAGCAGCATAAAACATTTTCGGTGCATTAGGGATAAGCTAACGCAGGAACAACTGTAGCCCACATAAACATAGTTTTACTAGCTTTATATAGGTCATCGCCAGTGGAATAGCTGTATCTTAGTGGAGCTTTGTATCTGAAATTTTTCCCAGTTTCCTTGGAGCCCACACCAAGAATGTGCTACCACAGCAGCACTGCCAGCGAAATCCAAGAAAGGCAATTTTAATCTAGCTGAGGTTTCTCTAAACATGCCACAGTATTGTTGTAGCCTCAGCTTTCACTGCAGATGGAAGAGATCAGGTCTCCACCATCACGACAGACTTGGTGTGTATTGGGGTATATATGACTTGTTTGTGTGCAGTTCTGGGGTCCTCAACATAAAAAGCATGTGGAACTGTTGGAACAAGTCCAGAGGAGGGCCACGAGGATGATCAGGGGACTGGAGCACCTCCCGTATGAAGACAGGCTGAGAAAGTTGGGGCTGTTCAACCCAGAGAAGAGAAGGCTGCGTGGAGACCTCATAGCAGCCTTCCAGTATCTGAAGGGGGCCTACAAGGATGCTGGTGAGGGACTCTTCATTAGGGACTGTAGTGATAGGACAAGGGGTAACGGGTTAAAGCTTAAACAGGGAAAGTTTAGATTGGATATAAGGAAGAAATTCTTTACTGTGAGGGTGGTGAGGTACTGGAATGGGTTGCCCAGGGAGGTTGTGAATGCTCCATCCCTGGCAGTGTTCAAGGCCAGGTTGGATGAAGCCTTGGGTGATATGGTTTAGTGTGAGGTGTCCCTGCCCATGGCAGGGGGGTTGGAAGCAGATGATCTTAAGGTCCTTTCCAACCCTAACTATTCTATGATTCTATGATTCTTTAAGAAAGAAAATGTTTCTGGTCTAGGTCAGGCAGAACTTCTGGAAGGAAACAAAAGATTGCACATTTCCTTGGAGAGTTTTTGTACATATTTGGGAAGACCCCAGACACCCTATGCATGTGATATACTTTATGCACAATGTATACACATGGAAGAATCACACCATAGAGAGACCTCAGACAAAATGGAAAGGAATTTTCTAAGAATAGATGGGAGGGACCCAACAGTTCTTTACAAGATAACAATGCAGTATTAACTGCAGTAATGCTTAGAAGCAAGAACTCATTGGCTGGGACACAGTGGGGAGGGTAAGAGTGGTATGCAAAACTATTTTCTTGGGTTTTACTTCTAGTTTGCCTTCCCCATTTGCTTAGAGCTTTATTTTAAAAAAACTAAGTTCCATTCAAATAAAACAAAACTTTGCTGATTTTGAAAACTTCCTGTTTTTTTCTGGAGAACTGAATTGGAGACAATCTGAGCATACTGATCTCACAGCTATGGCTGCGTGTAGCATCACTTGGGCTATGTAAGAAAAATAACAAATCAAGAGTAATGGCCTACCTAGGCAAATAACACTTCTCTGTAGAATGTCCAGGAATACTTACTGCAGTAGAAGTGAAAATATTTCTTTCCCTCTTTCGCTTTTCTTTTCTGGACATCAGTATTTTCAAGCTATGAACAAAATCGTATATTAGAAAACTTTGCAATTTTTATGCATCCTTCCCTGTAGTAGATGGAAAGTTTGTACACTTCTTCCTTAAATATTTATCAAATTGTATATAAGTAGAAGATCTCTTTTGTAAGTAAGTCTGTTATTTTGAACAGAAGGACAATATAATGTTGCCTTATGTCATGAAGGTCCATGTGGTGCATATGTTCATTCATGCCTAGTAGATCTCTCAAAATAGTCCTTAAATAAGCATTCTAGTTGCCTTTCCAAGCACTGTCATATCACACTTAAACCTCTGTGAAGAAACAAAATCTTCAAATATGCTGGCTGGATAGCTAAGAATGAAAAATAATAACAATCTCAAAAAGACAAAAAAAAAAAAGAAGAAACAAAACACTAAGCAGGATCCTTCTTTCCCTGCTTAAAATGCACTAACATTCATATGTTGTGTAAAGGGTTCCATGCCATCTGGCAGCTATGAGAAGAACAAAATATCATTTGCAGGTACTGTACTTCTCACATTCTAAATAATGTACCACAGCGCACTAATTGTCATAAAGCAGCACAATATACAAAGAATTTAAAGTGCAGTATGTTCCCTCTCATTCATATTTATGCTACACAGTTCAGGAATACACTCACGTTGTGTGCAATTGCAATTTGTATATTGCCTGGGTGTGTAGATTACATGTGATATACTAGAGAGAAAGTAGATTACTCAGAAATTACATCCATTCCAAAACACAGCCTTGCAGGGCTAGAAGTGTACCATGGATGATAATCACAGGAACTCTTTCTTCCACCATGCCAATATAGGGAGCCTGTCACCACCTCTTAGCATGCCAGCCCTCTTGTAGACTGCAGCCTATCCTGCAACTGTTCCCACTGAATCCCTACATATCTGCACAGACATCAGCAAAAGCCAGCTTCCTCAGCACTTAGACAAATCCCAGGTCTAGTAAGAATCAGCAGGCGAATTTAGTATGTGCTGTTCTCTCTCAGACAGTCCTGCATACATTCACCTGCTATACTGATGCTGTACATAGCCACAGTATAACTGCATCTATATTGTGCTCCATTCAGACACGGGGAGGTGTGTTTCTCTGCCTTGCATGATTATGGTGGTTGCTGGAAGTACTGCTGTCTGTGGGAATGAGCCAGGAAGGAAGCAACCATGGTTTTCATAGTAGCTCATGTAGGGCCTCATGCTTGCATCTCCCTGGGTTGCTATATTCAAAGCCAATCAGAATGGTGGCATAGGCCTCCATTTATTCTTAAACAGTTCCACTGACATGAATTTAGAGGTGGCAAATAGGGCATTCCTCATGATCTAGAACTGATGACAAGCAGGACCTTTACAGGATTTGATCTTTTTTGATCTAGTCTTACAAACTAGATGGTAGCAAATTATTCCTCATAATCTTTTTAAGGAGCCCGCACATTTTTATAAAACACAGTCTTTATCAGATGTAGTTAATGTGGGGAGAAACTCCTGAGGATTTCTGTCTTCCTAGCTGACTTCCAGTAGTCTTCTTCCCTATAGAAGGCATCATTAAAACTTACACAGCCAGACAAGTTAGCATGTGTCAGCCAGTCTGGGGTAGCTTTCCATACATATCTTCCCAGCCCACACCAAGGCAATTAGTTATTTTAACCTTCTTTCTCTGAAAGTTTACATTATGGAAATGTCTTGCTCTATCAGTTGGATAAATGCATATGGTAGCATCTTCCTCAGCAGACTCTTACGCCTCCTGTCATCACAGTTTTTCTCTCATCTTTCTCTCCTACACCTCATCCAAACTTCATGCCTACTCCTGCTCTTTCCTCATCCGCTATCCATCCTACGCAGCTATGCCCCCTCTTTTATTCCAGTAGGGTTTTTCCTTCATTAAGTGTGCATGCTACCAGGCAGACTCAGCCACAAAGTGAAGCTGGCATCTTACAAGGTCCTGCCTCTGCCTTCTGTATATCTTCATTATATTGAGAAATAAATTATCTTGTTAGTTATGTTATTACATTTTAAGTTGACAAGTAAATCTTATTATAAAAGTGTAATGATACAATAGGATATTTTATTCATGCATTTAGCCCTCTCTCTCTGACACTTAATTATATCTACTTCTGCATGGTGATCTGAAACATTAATTTGCCAGATCAACTAAAATCCTCCATAATAGACCGATTTCCTGCCCTGCCCTTAAGCTTCTATTCTGAAATTACTTTAAACACATGTCCAGTGAACATTTGAAGAGCTTGATGGGAATGAAAAAAAAAAAAAAAAAAACAAAACAAACCCAAAAGCCTTAGAAGGTAGTATTTCATTAAAAACTACAATGGGAATCAAATCGGAACTTCCATATAGGATGAGATAAGAAGTTTTGGATAGACACAAATGGGATCTTCCCTATAATGAGCAATGTGGTACCCATGTATCTGTTCCACCACAATACAATGATCATATAAGCAAACAATTTCATGCTATGGCTCTGGGCAACTGAGGCTGTATCTCAGTTTTTTATGGAGCTTTGGCCCAGGGGATCTTCCTTCACATGCAGATGTGCAAACAACCATGTATACACATGTGCACATTGGCCAGGGAAGTTGTGGTATGAGCTAGGCACTCCACACTATGGAGCCCTGAGGACCCTCAGGATATAGCATGTGTCATCCAGATTTTTCCTTTCAGGTAACCAGCATTCATCCTGTTCTTAGGCTCCCTACAATTCCCCATCACTTTAGTGTGGATAGCACTAGAGCTCACTATGATCCTGAAAGGAAAACCATAGATTATTCTCCCTGTGATCTAACTGCATGCCCCTATGTCACTGTAAGAACTGATGGGGTAGCCAGTGACTGCACAGAGAGACTGCACAGAGAGACAGACATGCTGCAGGTAAATCAGGCCTAGGGTCAACTTGGCCAGTAGAAGGCCCATACGATGCTCTCCCAAGAGCTCAAGCACATTAACTTCACAACAGCACTGAAGGTATTCCAGCATACACAGCTTGATATTTTCACTGGAGCACTGCCTTAAGGGCCATTTGTCAGACAACAATGCCAAGGCCCTACATCTTCCAGTAGAAGCATGTAAAGCATGCAAAGCCCTATTGCATAGCTCTTCTCCCACCTGCCCCCCTGCCCAGCTGAGCCATCCCAGTCTGCATCCTGAAAGAGCACAGAAGTGGTTGCAGGTGTAGGAAGGCTACAGAGACAAGCATGCAGAGGGCTTCAAGGGAGAGAGAAGTCAATTTGCTGCAAATCTTAATTTAAAAAGCCCTCTGAAACTGAGCAAAAATATAGTTTGCAAACTCTCTATAAATTGTGTTGATGACACTGAGACAATCTCCAAGCAAATAATCTTCTCCCACACTGAAAACAAGCCAGACTCTGGTAATGCATGTTTCAATAAGGGGCTGACAGACAATATAACAGAAACCTTTTCATTTCCATAATGTGGACTAAACAAAGGACACAATTGCATCTCATAAACATGAAAGACATCCACCCTCTTTAACTAATAAATCTGACAAATTTACCCACCTAGTGTAAAGGAAAATGGAAGAATAAAGGCTGTGCCTTTCCCTCTGGTGATAAATAAGGCTAAGAACATTCCGGTAGAGTTACTGCATAAAATGTATAGAAGACTTTAAGGGACTTTGGCACCCAACTTTCACTGAACATCAGCTGGAGATGGGTGTCTACCTCTCTTGCACTCCTTTGAAAATTCTTCTGAAAATTATACTCACTTCATCACCTCAGTAAAATTTTGTCTTCTGCTTGCATATCGCATATACCATCAAACTTGGGACTTGCCACTTTAAACAGAAGACTTACTATCAGTAAGACTTACTATCAGTAAGACTATCAGTCTTTTCTAGCCTGAATCCAACATGACTCTATTCGTCAGTAATAAGCTTTGAGTATAAATCTCTTTACTGCTGTACTTCTCTGTGTATCAGAAATTTGTGCACAGATTTAGGATAAGCAAGTCCAAATTCCTCTGGAAGTTTAAGAGGCAAACTCTGCAAAGACAGTGTCATGATTTAAAACCCCACCACAGTCTCTCTCTCACTCTCCACCCAGCCTTCCTCTCCCCCCTGGGGAATGTGTTTCACTCCCAGCCCCCTGCCGGAGGGATAGGGAGGAAAATCGAAAGAATGTAACTCCCACGAGTTGAGATAAGAGCAGTCCAGCAACTAAGGTATAACACAAATCACTACTGCTACCACTAATAATAATAATGATAGAGGAAATAACAAGGGGAGTGAATACAATACCACCCGCTGAAACGAGCCCAACCTGGAAAAGTGAGAGAGCCCTTCTGGGGAGCTCCCCAGGCATGACATGCTGTGGTATGGAATACCTCTTTGGTCGGTTTGGGTCAGGTGTCCTGTCTCTGCTTCCTCCTGGCCTCCCCTCCTCCCTGGCAGAGCATGAGACTCACAAAGTCCTTGACCAGAGTAAACATTTGAGCAGTAACTAAAACCATTGATGTTATCAGCACCATTCCCAGGCCAAAAGTCAAAACACAGCACTGCACCAGCTACAAAGAAGAAAAAAATGACTGTTACTGCTGAACCCAGGACAGACAGATCATTGTAAGTTACATAACAACTATAAAAGCATTCAAGTGAAAAAACATACCTATTTGCTATTCAGGGAGAGTATCAAAACAACAGTTCATGCTATGCTTTTCAAAACAACTAAGCCTCTATCACTGGGACGAGGTATTTAAAAATTTTGGATCTTGCTAAGACACCAAAGGAAATCACCAGGTTTTAATAAGAAGTAAGTCCCCGTTTTGTCTCCTAGGAGCAAAACGTTTTCGTAAAGTCCAACTCCAATTGTGGTAAACTCTACTGAAAATTTTAAAATTAGCTCATTAATATTTTTAAAGATCTATTCCTTAAGGACAGCATGTTAGGAAGACATAAAGACTTTAAATTGTACCACTCTTAGATGTACTTTCTTCTTCTTCGTTTTTTTCCTACTATCACTTCTATCCTTACAAATTTAAATCATTTCCTGTCTTCTATATTCACAAGCCTGTAAGCCACCATTTCACCCCAATTTCTGATGAAGATGATATGGAGAGAAAAGCAATACAAACTCAGGACTTGAGCCATATGTGCATACTGCCTGACCTTAAGTTTGGTTGCAAGTTTGCCGTATGGTTCTTGGGCCATCTGCAGAAGCCATGTACTATTAAGTCACAGCCATTTCCTTCAGTATGTTGTATGTAAGCAAAATGCCTAAACATGGTGCTACAATGCTACAGATGGCTCAGATTCCTTTTAAAGGTCTATCTCAGGCACTCTCAGAAAATCAGCCATACACTGGCTAGGAATAGGTGTAGATAAGTATTACCATATGGAAGTAAATAACTGCTTCTTAATGCAATCTTCCTCCACAGATTGTCCAGTAGACAGTGGTTATTTTTTCTTTAGTGTTGCTTTAAGAAGTGTCTTCAACTAAGGAGTAAAGGATCCCTTTTGAACCTGATATTTCAATTTGAGAAAAATAACTAGTTCAGTTCCTGGTAGTCAAACTAGTAGTTGCAATGTAGTTCTGAAAGAAGTTCTTAAAAACACATACATGAATAGAACTTAAATTCTACCAGTAATAAGCAGAAAGGATCTTATACAGTAATCATGATTCTATTTTTAGAGAATTATATAAAATATGCTTATTCTTGAATCTGACAGGTTTGAGCAACATATGTATGAAAATCACATTTTAGTTTAGTAACCAAGGAACATCACTCAAGATTAATGCAATAACCCAGAAATATACAGAAATATCCTCAATAATCATCAAAATCAATACCTTAGTGCATGAGCTACAGTATCTGCTCCTGGGGGAGTAATAAATTGAATCTACTTCGAAACAGTGGTGAATAGCACCCTAAACTTTCCTAGAACTCTATTTGTCATGTATGATTTACCACTATCTTTTCATTTCATGGTGCAAGTGCCTCTTGCTGGTCTCATCTTCCTGTAAAAAGCAAATTGTTTTGATGAAGGTCAACTGTATAAGTTGGGAAAGGAAGGCAAACTGGTCACGATATTTCAATTAAATTGAAAATAATCCTACATGAATGTCACAAACAGCATCTTTCTGATCACAGAATATATTAATGCAGTGACCCCAGAAGTGATCTCTCATCTCTGAGATTTACCTTAAAGATATTAAAATGTAAGTCAGAGAACACTGAATAGAAAACATGTTTCAGCTCTCCTTGCACAGACAAATGGACTTTAAAGAAGACTGCTTTTTATTTATACTGGTAATTATATTACTACAATAACACCTAGAATTTTCCTTTATCCTTACCCCTGTCTTACCCCATTAAGAACTCATTGTGTTGAATACTGGAGAAATCAAAAGAAAGCAGCTTCCATGAATTACAGCTCCATTGAAACAAAATGCAAACAGTAAGAAGGAATGGAGTAAGAAGGCTGGAAAAAAAATAACTCAGTTATTGTCTTAAAACTACAAACATTACAGAATTTGTTGTTTGTAAAAAAAAGATAAGGAAAGGGCAATGGATAAATGACATAGCTTTGGGAACTTGTTCTATGTAGTATTGATGACATGGGAAAAGAGAACCATTGTCTGCAGAAGTGCTTAGGCAAGTAGTGGAAATTGATGCTGTTGTCAAGAATAAGTAGCATTCACAAGAGAAAGTATGAAGGAGAAGCTATGACAGCCCTTGAGAACACAAACCTGTGATGTGTCTTGAGCAAGGTTTAAGATTTAGTTTTCTGGGTAGTGAAATGACAAGCTTCTTTAAAAGGAACAAATATACAATCTCCTCACCAAATTTCTAGATTTTGTAGGTGGGAAAAATAAAAGTAAATGTTTTCTAAACAAATAATGCTGTGGAGTCTGTTTGCTTCATGGACAGCTCAAAGAGAATTGAACTCCACCACAAGTATCACACACTTCCTCAAAATCCCATTGGGTAACACCAACTTCTGTAAATACAGTGCTCTGGGTGAGCCTAGCAGGGATCTGTATTATTCACATATGTCTGGTATGTAGAGCTGACACATGTGATGTAAATCATCACATTTAATAAGAAGTCTAACAAACCCTGCTCCCCCCCAACCCCAAAATTCTCTTGAATAGAAAAATTAGATGTTCTCTATAATGTCAACCTATTGTGCTAGTACAGTGTTAAATCAGTATCTTTAATGCTTTATGATACTCGGTTTGTTTGGGGCTTGTTGTTTTTTCCCCCTGTTTTCCTATATAAGTAACTATTTTATTAAAATGGTTTGATCACACTATAGCAATCTCTGTCTGAAGCTGAACCACTACTAATTCAACCACAGATCTCTAGTCTTTTCATGTCCTTTAAAAGTGAGCTAAGGTGTCTCATCAGGGCAAACAGGATTTTCAAGATAAATTTGAGTGTCCATGTCAAAAAAAGGTAGCAGTAAAACGAACAGCTGATGCATATAAAAAAAGACTGAAGCAGGTACTGTTTTGGTTTTTACTTCAATACAATCTCTTCTGTACTGAAAAATGTTAAATCTTTTCCTTAGATCTTAACTTGTGAACATTTCACTTATAAATTGCATAGATATTTTTATAGTTCCAGAGAAAACATAATTGTCCTTATGCTATGGTCATGCTGCAATCTTTCGAGCTACAATTTATTTTCTTTATAGTCAAGATATCCTTCTGTGTAACTGTCAGGAAGCAACAAGGTCTGGGGGCTCATTTCTGAGCTTGAATGGAGCCCTAGGGCTCTAGGCAAGGAATGCAGGTGAGGTCCTTTGTGAGGCCGCTGGTACTTGGGGCCCTCATACTAATAATTTCAAAGGCTTTTCTCCCCTCAGGAGTAGGACATTATCTGTCACAAGAATGCAGGATATTGTCTCCTGGTCACTCCCTGGGAAAATTAAAATTCATGAAGCTATCTTAGGTGTTCTGTTAATGGGTTTTGTATTTCTCTTTTCCTGTCTCATTTCTTTCCTCCTGTTTTCCTCCCAGCACACATCTCCTAGGCATAGAGTATTCAGACGAGCTTGGTAGAAACTGAAATATTAAATTAGCTTTGAACTATTGAAAGAAACAGGAAAGATTAAAACAACTTACACCTCCAGATCAACTGCTCAACTGTTTGTGTTTGAAAAAGGGAAGAGCAGACAGTTCTGTGAGAAACAAAATGGTGCATGGAGACACAGTGACCCATTTCAGCTTTCAGGCAATGACCTGGCCTCTGGTTTCAGTGATTGCTGCAGTGGGGAAGACAGGAGAGGAACATCACAGCATAAATTGCTGACGCAATGTGACAAATGTGTTTGGAAACAGTGACTGGCTGGCAGAATTAGCTTGAATCAATCATGTAGTAAGCTCCTTGGAAAAAGAAAATGAGAGTAGAGTAACAAGGGATGAGCTAAACAGTGACTAAATAATGTGGAAAGGAGGAGTCTCAACAGGTTGGTGAGAAGCAGTTGATGGAGGCAACTTGTCACTCTTCAAGGCAATCAGGTCTGGGGCAGGCACTTTCCGCAGTGGAGTAGGTCATTGCGACATAGGGCAGGTTGTTGTGCAGTGGAAAGCCCAAGGGAGCATTCAGATCCACCAGGATTCAGCAGCTCTTGCTCAAGTGGGCAATGTGATGTGGGAAGGGCCAGGAGCTCCCTAGAGAACCATGAACAGAGTGGACAAACAGGGTGTGGGGAAATTTGCATGGTAGTTCGCACAGGGAAGACATCTCTGCAAAGGAGAGAGGTTCGACTGGACAAGTGGAGACTTGAAGTACACATAACCCAGCGAACGGGCACCGCTCTGTGATTCTTTGAACAGGTCAAGGGCACTCATCCTACCTGACCCTTGAGGCAGGATGTGGGTGCTTGTTTCAGAGTAAAGGCTGCAGCTCCGCCTGGCACAATCTGCACCATCTACCCCAGTGGATGTCAAAGCATCCACCCAGAGAGAACTCCTGAAAAGAGAGGCTGCAATGCAGACCTGGGTCAGGGACAGCAGCAGCCCTGCCTGCAGACTTTGTGACCAGGTACATTTAGTTTAGATATTAGGAAGAAGTTCTTTACTATGAGGGTGGTGATGCATTGGAACAGGTTGCCCAAAGAAGCTGTGGCTGCCCCATTCCTGGCAGTGTTCAAGGGCAGGTTGGATGGGATTTTGAGCAACCTGGCCTAGTGTAAGATGTCTCTGCCCGTGGCAGCAGGGTTGGAACATGATAACCCTTAAGGTTCCTTCCAAATCAAACCATTCTATGAAGCTATGATTCTATTATGATCTTATAGCCACTGAGGCAAAATTAGAGCAAGTTTAAGCATAGGTACATCTTCAGGAGAGAAAACAGTGCTTCTTGAGCAGCTCTGGTCTGTGCTTGTTCCAGTGGAGAGCAGCAAGGGCTTGGTCATAGCTTTCTGGTTACAAGAAAAAAAATCTGATTAACCCCTGGATGGATAGATTCATATTTTTTAACTACTTTGTCATGTACACACCCACTGCCTTTCAATAAAAGGTAGGTCAATAGACCTTACAACCTTCAAGGGCAGAAGGACTTTCATATCTGTATTTCTGTGGCTTGACACAAAAACTTATTTCTACCTGTTCTATACAGCATAGTTGTGCCATCTATTGTGATGCTTATCCCAGTTATTTCATCCACAATATTCTCACCCTGTTCGAGTGACAGTAATCATGAAATTCTTAAAAGTATATATCCTAAGGATAACTTAGCGCATTTATTAGTAAGTAAAGAAAGACAACATATAACCTAAGGACAAAATACAGACTGCAACTTCTGTTTACTTGCATTAAATATGTTTAATTGTTTTAATAACAGGCTCACTAGCAAACTCCTAATTTGGATCCATTATCTCCCTCATTAGAATTCTAGTGGCAGGGTGAGCATACAGGCTGCTTATTATACAGGAGTTCATTATCAAAATTTACCATAGATTGATTATCAATAAAGTGTTTTTCATTTCCTTAGAATCCTCATCAGAGGGCTCCTTTATTTATTATCCTTCTACTCTCTTTCCTTTATCTAATCAGCCTGTGTTGAATCAGCTCCTAAGCATTCAAGAGCAAATGCCTTCTTCAGCCTTGTAACTGTTACAAGCCCATACCAGCTATCATTCAGACAAAATGTGTTATTTTTTTGTCTAAAGATGCAGCCCTTTTTTGATTTTTAAATACCTGGCATCAAGAGTGTAACAATACCAAATGAGGACTAATAGGTTTTCAGACAGTGATAGAAAACGTGCTTCAAATACAGAGTTTACGCCACTGATCTAGGAAGCTGGAATGTATACATGCACATTAGTACCCCCCTCCTCACTGCCCTGGAGAACAAGTATTGCCCATGTTGAATTTCTGTTGGGAGAAAGGAGGGCTTGAGAAGCAACACAAGCAAGCTGCAAAACACTAACTAGATGACTGAGGTTCAGTTGCATGCAGCTGGTCTCTCTGGGTGCCCCTCTGATTAACAAGGGTGTGTTAGAAAACAACACATGGCACCTGAAGTTCCTGCTCATTTGTAATCAGTGAAACTGAATTACTCAAACCTCCTTCAGGGCTGTGGTTGATAGGAAACAAGGGAAAAACATGGGTAATGTTTAAACACCACCTTTTGTACATGAAAGTTGTCAAAGTTCATATAAATAAATTGTAGAAGGCAGCAGCTCTGGGCACTCTTTTCAGTGGAAAAGAAGGAAAATAATTCTGGAGGCTTAAAGGAAGACCGCAGAGTATCTTGTTATGCTAATCAGAGCAAACGCTATGTGTATCACCTATTTGGATTGAACATACCAGAGGGAACAGATGATCGAAAACTTTTACTAGCTCTGACAAAGTTCATTTATATGACAAGCTGGTTAGATCCTTTGAGTCTTAGTTCTAGTAGGTGGAGATAGGATAGAAAACATCTACCTCCCTATACAAGCTAAAGATGTAAAAAAAAATAACTTCTGGTCTGTGATTTCCATCTCAGCTATTTTTATTTACCTAAAATCCAGTGCAATTTTATTCAGAGCTTTTGTATTTTGATTTTACAACTGATGAGAATTTAATGACTCAACTGATTTAACTGATCATGGTCCATAAACTGCTCAAAGCACACCATGGTAAAAGTCAGAAACTGACTGTGGGTGCTCAGTCATTTTGGGAAGATTTCAAAGGGGTCTGAGATGAACTCTCTGAAGTTCCCAACTGGTTCATATACAGAGAAGTCTCCCCTGTGCCTTAGTCTCCAGCCAGCAAAGCCATATGCTTCCACCAGCCAAGGACGGCCCACGCATGACAGCACAGTGCCAGAAAACCAGCCATCACAACATCCTGTGGGCCAGCTGATGTTGTTCAATTTCAACTCATAAGTGAAGTTTCAAAGTGGATTGAACGGCAGTACAATCAGACGGCAGAGATCTGGCTCCAAATAAGGCAGCCACCTCATCACTGAAACAGCACGGCCTGATGCCCTGCTGAAGTTTTACTCATCTGTTTGAAAACAATAGTTCATGTGCTCTACTCCCCCAAAAATGCACCTACATATCAAATTATGAAACATTTTTAATGACTGGGGCACAGAAAACCAGGTAAAAACTATAGAGTACCTAAAAATGTGAGAGAAATATGTTTAGAAGTAGTACTGTATCTATTGATTATATTTATTAAAAAAAAAAAGTGCCCTGGAAAGTGGTATCTTGCTGATTCACTCACTATAAAGGCAGGAAATTTAAGGAAAAAAACCCTATTGTCTGAGTCTGACTAAAATCTATCTGTAACTTTTCTATGTCTCCTGAAGGCTGTCTTTCTAACGGGATTTTCTCAGTCCCTGCCTTACCATCGAGCTTTATTGGAATTGACCCTTTCAACCCTGTCCTATGTTTTTTCCTGCTGTAGATCTAAAGAAATAATTTTCCTATCCATCTGCAAAGCTGTTCTTGTTTTTCTTGTATCTTGGACCACAAATCCAGACAGAGTGGGTGAGAGCCTCAAATTATTTAATGTTCTTAAGAAAAATATGAGAGTCACATATAAGAATAAAAAAGAGAGGAAATATCCTGTTTCGGAGAAGCTGTATAAAGTTAAATGCCTTTTTTTTTTCAGTGTTTTGTTTGTATTTAAGTAAGCCAGGGAGGTTTTTTGCAAGCAGATATTTTCTCAGCATTGAAAAAGGCTTCTCATAGAACATAAAAACAATCTACACAGTATTTTTCAGCAAAAACATTGGTAAAACTTCACCAGCATTAAATATACCTGCACAAAAAGATCCTAAGTAGTTTATACTAGTTGAAATAAGAACTGTATATAACCTACATATAGAACTATATATAAATATATATATATATAAAAACTATATTAAGAACTATATATAAACTAAAGCCAGAGGGCCCAAATTGATCAAAGCTGGAAGCCAAGGAGAAGGATTTATATCCATTTATATAATACAGTTTTCCTGTCTAGGTATCTTGTGAGCTTTTTCTACACTCTTTTGACAAGCTAGTAAGCTTGACGACTCATTGTTTTCTGACTTGGTAATTTCCATTTTCTTATAACGAAAATAGCATATGACAAGGTCAAGAATATGAACACAATTATAAAGAAGCTTGACAGATCAGATGAAACTTCTTGGGTATAAAAGGAGAAAAGTAAATAAGGAGTTTGAGAATAGACATTAGTATGGAGAGTAGGAAAGCAAGCAGAAACTGACAGCTCCAACCCTGGAAAAGCACAGCAGTCATTTATTGTCAACAACAGAAAAAAAAAAAGAGAGAGAGAAGTAGGTATTGTTACCTAGTAGCAATTTAAGCCATGAATGGGAAGGCATAAGATGTTTTCTTTAAAAAAGACCAAATTTAAATGAAATTAAGAAAGAGAAACCAAATTCTGATCTGGCATTAGTGAAAATAAATCAGCATTGCTATCAGGGTGTGCTCCCTGCAAGTATCTGCTCTGTATACACCTCAATTGGTGTTCAAAATTGTGCTCAAGTGAAGGGCAAAGGGCTCATCAGAAAGAGAAAAATTGGGATGACTGAGTAGAATAATCAGAAACAGCACATCAGGTTTCAGGTAAGCAGAGAAAAGTAAGTAAGTCTCCTTGAATGAAAAGCACTTTACGAGTGAACAAAAATATAAACATAACCATTCCTAGGCTTTGGAGCTTTTGAATATGATCTAACAGCAAATTACATCAGAGAAATCCCATAGAATGTCTTAAAAAGTCTTTGTGAGAGGGAATCATTCTCTATCAAGCCTTAAAGATTACACAGCCATTTCCATGGATTATTTCATTTCTCTCCAGTCCTACTAGTTGCACTCCTATTAATTTCTGCATGGCTTTTCCTATGGCACATATTATTTTGGCCTAAAAATGCTCCCTGTGGTAAAACAGGGTCTGAAAGATGTACAACCCCAGTTCAGCCCACTGAAATCACATTTGCTCCGATGAAGGCTGAGTCAGATTTGCAAACCTGTTCTACACCCCTCTTCCTTACATTCCTTACAAGTTTGTGAAGTGTTGGAAGAGTAGTTCCCTGCCCTGTGGAGGTCTTCAGCTCCATATGTGAGATGATTGAAGCCCTCAGTGACATGGTTTAGTAGTCTATTTGGCAGTCCTGCAGTAATGGTTGGACGTGACGATCTTAAAGGTCTTTTCCAACTGAGCTGATTCTATGATTCGATGATTCTATGGTCTAAAGAACATCAAGTCTCTGGAACAAGAGGAAAAATGTTCACTGAAAATCAAACACTTTTGATATAGATTACAAAAACTATGAAAGCATTTGGGCTGACAGTGAGAGATGGGCATACAGGAACAAGATGCAGAAGAGAGAGAAGAGCTGAAGTAAAAAGAGATTGTATTGCAGTCCAGGTGCCGGGGTGGGACTGTGATGAATAGCATCTTTTTAATTTTTTCCTGGTTTCGTTAGTGGTTTTTACGTTCCTTTGAAAAGCCATTGGCTGGCCAGCAGGTAGGAAAACTGCTTCTTTGCCTTGTCTTGACCACTGGGCTTTGGCAAAAAAGCAGTGTTTTACAGATGGGGCAATTGCTCCTTTTCTGACAGCAACTGAACTTGCTCAGTGGGAAGAACGTGCAGGAGGGCAGTGCTGAGTAGTGGGAAGGGACAGGTTTGGCAGGCAGGGAGCTGCTAAGGCACAGAAACTGGCAGAGGAGAGCAGAAAACAACCATGTACTCCAGAGCTAAAGAAAAGAGAAATTTCCAAGGTAGCTGGTGGGATGGTGGAAGCTGATCCAAACCAGAAAGCTACTGAAATTTGCTAGACTGAGAAAAAGGCTGCAGATTAAAAACAGCCCAGTGCGGTACAGGAAGTGAAAGGTTACAGTCTTATTTTCAGCTTTTTGGGGTGTTTCACACTTAAAAAATCCTGATCTAATCTGTGCTAATAAAAAATAGTGTTAGAAGTTCAATGTACTCTGGTAATTTTTGCAGAAGCTGCTTTAAAAAACAGAGGCAGACAGTTTCTCTTCTTTCTGGTCACTGTTATCCTATAGTGAGGACATTTTCAGTTCAACTTCTAAGTTCAGTACAGACTTTTTAGTCTGCTTTTGAATTTCTGCCTCTGTCCCAAATTTTTGATATATAGATGAAAGTAGTTAATTATAATAAAACCTTGCTTAAATCTGGAAGTTGTACATATCCAGATAAGTAATAAGAAACCACCCTGCATGTCCCTCAAGAATTTGTCCAGTTTGTCTCATTTGACACTGCTGAACAATGCTAGGAAAGATGTCCTAGCATTAGGTAGTGCATATATTGTATATTGCAGCATAGTACAATATTAGGACTAGTTTAAAGTATGCAAAATAGGATAGATTTAAGAAATTTAAAAAAGGAAAGGAAGATATCAGTGGTTTAGTAAACCTAATAGTTTAGTCAGCTGTAGTTATGTATGGTTATACCCTACAGCAACAGTGTGAGAAACACCAAGAGGCTGCAACTCTTTAGTCAGGCAGCTTTGCATTCAGTCCAAAATACAGCAATAAGTGTTTGTAACATACTGCCACCAGAAACCTAGAAATCTCCAGGGAAATTTTCAGATCAGCCAGAAGAGTTTATCCTCAAACAGAGCTGGGTTCTAACCTTTAGTTAGGTAATCTACACTGACTTTTACCTCATCTACTGAAGAGCAGCTTTTCAGCATTGCCTTTATCTATGTGTTCTCTAAAACATAAAAGCCTAATTTTCCACAGTGTATTGAGATGGATAGTCACACTCATCCATTCAGTCCACTTTCAGTAGGAATGCATAGGAAAATTAAGGGCCTCAGACACTAGGATTAAAGTTTAGGAAGGCAAAGGGAGGACTAGAGATGGAGGAGCAGGAGCAAAGTAATGCACCTCCTCAAAAAACAAATGCACTCATGAGCTAGTGCTCACAACAATGATACCTACAGTATCTACAGATAACTAGTACTGAGGTGAGCAAAATCACAGGAAGCTGACATATTGTGGTGTGACTTAGCCGGCCACGGAGATGAAACAACAAGAGGTTCTTTCATGTGTTGAAACACATGGATACTTCATAATCTATGTCCTTGCAGTAGAATTCGACCTGTTCAGTAACAAAACCATTTATGGAAGGAAAGCTGACTTTTATTTCATGAGATCCTCAGTTATATGTCATTGCTTGTATGCCTCCAGATGTTTTGATGTGGATATTGTTTAGGAAAGAATTCTGATAAGTAGGCTGAAGAAATACAGTACATTAGCATGTTAAGAAAAGTGGTATATGAAATTACATGTATATTGCGTTAGCAGCCGGTCTTAATATTACCAGGTAGTTCCATGTCTGCTTAGTGATTTTGTTAATTGAGCAGTTATAAACACAGGGAGTAAAATTTTTAAAAGGTGCACCTGTATTCCACCAATAAAAGAAGCAATTTTGTGCCTAACAGGCCATACAAATGGCCTCTCATGCTCTTGAGGATTTTCTGAGCACAAACATTATTATGGCCCTAACCAAGATTGAAGTAACAAATGGTACAGCATGAAGCCACAGTTATCTATTTATACTAATAATCTTTTTTCTCTTGAAAGCTATATCCAACCTGTAACATGATTTCTAAGTAAAATTAAAGAAATGTGTTTCTTCAAATGGAGTTTGGATTGATGCAGTCAGAGTAAACTGAATGAAGGCTAGTCTACGTCCTTTACTGAAGCCTGAATTTCCAGGGAAACACTGTACTTTGAACCCCAGACCTGTGTGACTGGGGAATGGAATAAAGAGGCTATAATAAATCGTGTTACTCTATTAAAAGCCAAAAATCTGTCAAGAAGATGCAGTAAGTGTCTTACTTTTAAGTTATGCAAGATACCATCTTCAAACATCGAGAAAATCTTTGCCCTTGACTTGTCCTTCTGCCATAAAAATGTGCAGAATTCCTGGAATTCCATGGTACATAGTTCTTTATGACCCATTTCAGGCCACAAGTGCACAAGTGTTTAAAGCTGGCATTTGCCAATATTGCTACCAAGAAAAAAGTCCTGCTGGCTTCCTCCACTTCTCCTGCCTGCTGTTATGCTTCTCTACTCTGGCACAAAGCTACATGTAGTTGAGTGTCAGACAGACAGGGAGCTAATACAAGCTAAATCTGAACTGGGAGTGGGAGAGGGGACAAAAAAGCTCACTGCACTATTGCAAAAGAAGTTTAAGTACAAGGCTGAAGGCGATGAACCAGCGAGATCAGGTGGAAGTTGCTGGTGAAGAAGGTACCGCAAGGCTTCTGCTTTGAACATCAATGCCAGCTCATGGCATCATAGCATGCAATTATACTATTCTCGCCAAGAGACACTCAGCACCCTCCTCCTTCCCTTCACCTTCAAGAAATCTTCAAAAGCTGAGAGGAGCAGGCTGGCCGTAGCCTTAACTATGTAAATGTATGCCTCAAGCATTTCTTAAATCACTTATAGATACTTCCAAAGCTACAGACAAACTGTAACATCCATCCTTCAAAGTTTTCTTTTGACATTGGAAATGAGCTTATTTCTCTTAGAGTTGTCCAGGAAAAATGTCAGTTTTTTTGTGTTAGGTTCATGTTAACTCTGTCCTGGGATCTTCTTTTCTGCTCCCCTGCAAGAACAATTGGAAAATGATGAAGAAGAACTTTGGTCTAGTCTATGAGCTGGGTGCAGTATGGGCATGAGCTATGTTGCATCCTACGCTTCCATACTGAAAGCAATTCTGCATCCTGAATTATCTGCTCAGCATTCTGAACAATCTGTTCAGAAAAGGTATCACGTGAATGCTCTGTGGCCAATATTCATCACTCTGTTTCCCAATAGTTCTGCTAAGGACCTGTGTATGTAAGGAGGCAAAGCAGTGTATCTGTTTACTGTTTTGATACATGTTCTATTTTACATTATTTTTTTAATGGAGATGAGTTCAGAAAAGAGCATCTCATTCTTCTATGAGATGAAATAGGAGTGGGAGGAAATATTCATTAAAAGCTGATAGGTGATGACATGCCTGTTTTGGAGTGGGCATTACCTAAGGAGAAAGGCCTTTGTTTCCCTGGGAGGCAAGGGGAAAAAATGTTCAGTGAAATAGAAAACCTGCACAATGATTTCATTATGTCAGGTCAGTGATCCAGTTAGAGGGACTAGGACAGTTAGTGCCAGAAAATCTTCTGGCTAACAATGTAAAAGAGGAGGTTACTCACCCTTACAGGCCTTCTAAAACATGACTACAGGCATCATGGATTCTTTTAAGCACAGTTTAAAGATGGCATATGTCCTTGCTGGTCACATCATCTTGTTGGTTAAGCATCTTGTTGCCTGGAAACACATCCCAGCGGTTTTAGCACTATAAAGAGTCAATTAAAAAGCTGTCTTTGTTCCAAATTTGAAGTATTCTCCTGTTTTCAGCTTTTCCTTTCTTTAAGGCAACTGTTCTATATTTTGTAAATTAGCCATAATAGGCATTGAACTGATGAAATCCCTTAATGCTTCCCTCAGTAAAGGTAAACAACTTTAGGAATGGGTACTTGAAACAATGCAGCTAACTCAGCAGCGGTGTAAAGGAGTGAGCATCCTTTTGTCCATTTCTTCCTGATTGACTGAGTAGCAGAAAGATGTGGGATAAAGGAAAGATGACTTTAAAGTGCCCAAGAGGTAAAAGTGAGGAAAATAAAATAGCAGTGGAAAGCTGTTAAGGGATCTGGCTGCAGGCATCTCACTTTTGTTTGCATAAGGGCTGTCCTTCAGACGGTATCATCAGCATGCTTGGTCCTTTATAGAACACCAGACTCCGAGGCTCAATTTAAAATAAAACCTGATCAAACACTGTATGTAATCTATGCCTACCCTGAAGTGAAGGGAAATACTCCAGAGGAATGAGCTGTATGTTGCTTCTGGATTACAAACACCTCAGCCCAGATCACAAAAAGACAACGTGCTGTCTCACAGACCCATTTTTAAGAACCTGGCTCCCTATCTGAAGAGATGCCTCAGGAAAGGATCACAAAAAAAACCTGCCGAAGGGGAAGCCGCTTATCTAGCCAAGAGGAGACAGAACAGGTTTTTCCTTTGCTCACCCTCTTCCCCCTCCTTTCTATCTCCTCCCATCTGGAGGAGCCTGCATGAGATATGCGCTGCCCAGGGCTAAATCTTACTTCCCTGAGAGCAACTAGCTTCATCCAGCCCTTTCATGCAGTTGCTCAGTGTTTAACTCACCTAAGATGCAGACAGTTTTATTGCCTTCATCTCTGCATATTTTGAAACACTGCAATTTCAGAACTATCTCCCTAGAGAAGCCTAAACTGCTGGACAAGATGAGCACAGTCTGTCGCCCTTGTTGAAGATGGATCATGGTGCTGCCATGGTTGCAAAGCAAACCAAGGTACAAAGAAACCTCAAAGCAGTGAACCTGGATTGCTACTTTAACTGCAAGGGAATGTGTTGGTGGGAGGGAGGGAGGAGGGGGCTTCCTGCATTTCAGATCCCACTGTAAGTATTTCACAGCCCAGTTAGCATTTTACTCAGACACTGCATAATATATCAAAAGTCCTCAGAAAAGGACTGAAACTCAGGATTTTCTTTTCCCCTTTTTCAAATGAGTATCCCAATTTCTGATCCAGGAATGAGGTTGAAAGCATATCTAATGCACCAAACATCCGTGCTGAGACAGATGGCACAGCATCTACTTTGTGAAACCTGAAAGCACTCAGGTGTAGCACAGATGCCAAAATGCTCGATATTGTTGAATATAAGCCATCTATGAGCACGCACAGAGGCAAAGTTTCATGTTCCTATAGTATATAGGTTATGCAGCAGCTGAAAAAATGCTTTGGACTTTTCCATCTAATTGTGCTTGTATCCTTTGGAGGGATATGGAATTTGATCTTCAAACCGATCAGTGATATTATTGTTTGATAATTTGTCACTGCCCCATCTGGAGCCTGCCATTATAGCTCCCTCTGGGAATTCCCATTTTTAACAAGCGGAATCTGCCACTATAAAGGAATTAAATTGATCTAATTTTCAGGATTAGAAGTCAGTCACACAGGACAGTAGATTATGGGGAACAGGTAGGTCTAGTACAGCTTCCAAAGTATCAGAAAAGCCTACAGACCAGTTGCAATATAGAGAAATTAATTAGTAGCTATTAGCTTATTATCTGGCTTATTACACACTCCAGACTGGAGTCCCGAATGGATTTGGGTATTCCCTCACTCATTAGTGCCACATTTTATGCCCCAGACATGGATTCCCTCTTCTGCACACAGGAGAAAATGCGTACTCAGGCTGGAACTCCTGCAGCAATGCTGGGAGTGCTGAGGACAGGTCAGCTAGTGAGCAAAAAGGAGATGCTGAAGTGAAGCCTGTACCTGAAATATTTCATGCTGCTAAAGCCAGCTCCAATGTCTGACAAATTAGGGTTAGGTACTTACATCAGCCTTGATGTATAGACAATGGTTTCATCTGTGTTTTTTTATTTGTGTGCATTTAATAAGACAAATTCAGGCGGGAAGGGACCTGTAGACCAACCTCCTTCTCAAAGCAAGATCAGCTCTTAGGTCAGACCAGGTTACTCAGGGCTTTATCTAGTTAAGTCTTGAAAACCTAGAAGGATGAAGACTGCACAAACTCTTTGGGCAGCCCACCCCGCTGCTTCACTGTCCTTGTGGAGAAAAAGGTTTTCCTTATATCCCATCTGAATGTTGCTTATTTCAGCTCATGTTTTTCACTGTCCTTCCGTACCCCACTGTTCAGAGCCTGTCTCCACCTCCCCAGTGCCTCCCTGTAGGCACCTGGGGTGGCTGTTCAACACACCAGAAGCTATCCCTGCTCCAGGGTGGATATCCCCAGCTCCCTCTGCCTCTCCTTACAGGGCAAGTGCTCCAGTTTCCCAACATAGTGATAGACCTTAGCTGAACTAATTCACAATCATGAGTATCTGACTGGAACTGGAGACCCCAAATCATTTCCCCTCTTTTTTACAATACCCCCACTGAACAATGCAAATGACTGGGAAATGGAATACTCTTCAGTGCCACCTTGCCTTTGTGGAGCAAGTCCAAAGCTTCATCTGTGTTCCTAAAAGGGTTCCTAGGTAGCCAGTGCAGTAGGATGGGAAGGTGTGTGCTCTGCAGGTACACCTGGCCCATACAGCTCTGAGTGGAAGGACAATTGAGCAGTTGTGCCTGATTTCTATCTCCCAATTTTTTTTTGGAAAGAGGGAAGAAGGGTGATATTTTTCTTGCTGCATTTCTTTGTTTTAGTTCAAATACCTGCTTCATCCAGTTGAGCTTTTTAGCATTTCTCATCCGGTATGATTTTGAAAGTCACAGCTTCTCAGCTTTTTTGCATGGCTCTGAGCCGTGAGTTTTCTTGTTAAGATGAATTTCATTTTCCAGCTATTGATATTACCTTCTAAATTTTTCATTCCCTCTTTGAAGTTGCAGCCAAATAGAAATGTTCCTGCCACTGACTGATTTTCTCACATGAAAATTAAGTTCAGTGTATACCGGTATGTAAAGGTAATGAAATCAGATCATCATCTGAGAAAAATCAAAGCCTTTACCAAGTAAATTTTGTGAAATTATTCTCTGTTTTCCTGTACAATGGAGGGCCATAATCTCTATTCCTGGCCTAGGTATGGCACTACCCAGTTGATAAAGATATTCTGATTTCGTATCACTTCTCAGTGATTCTGTTTAGTCTCACAGATTCATTTTCAGCAGATTAATGTTTCCTTTCTAGAGAAGATGATTCAGTCATAATCCTTTTGGATCAAAAAGAAAAACTTACCAGAGAGAATTGCTAATGTTTAGGTGAAATACTGCACAGGGCAAAATTATAAATAAATGACACATATCTGAAATACCTAAAATTCAGCTGAGAGAATTGTTTGTACATTTGTTCTGTTGTGAAGATGGAGAAAGTGTTTAGAGTCAGGTGATGATCATTAGCTATTAGATTAAGAGCTAGGAAATGTTGACTTCATGGACCTGCAGGATATTATAATTAAATTTTCTCTTATTTTCAATCAGTGTAACCCTAATTATAGATTTGAGAACAAGCTTGATGAGCAAACTACTCCAGACAAGTTGGCTCTGTGCATTTGTGCCTCAGTTGCAGGGAAGGGATGAGCAGGAGTAAAAACATTTTTTTATAAAACATTTTTTCAGAGTTCTAACTTGCTGCAGTTAGGACAATTCTTACTTATTGCAGGAAAGCTGTAGTCAGCCAGACTTTCTAGCCATCTTCAGAGCTAGTCTAAGCTCTGAAGCCCAATCCAGTACATCCTGGATCCATGCTGATGTGGGTAATTTAGTGTCATGGTTTAAACCAAGTCCCCCAACTCTCGGAGAGTTAGGAAGGAGAATCCAAAGAATGTAGCCCCCACAGATTGAGATAAGAACGGTTTAATTGCTAAGGCATAACACAAAACCCCTACTGCCATTTACTACTACAAATAATAATGATACAGCAAGTAGCAAGTGAAAAGAATACAACACCCCACCAGCCACCGACCCATAACTCACTCCACCCTGCCTGGCTGAGCACCACGTGCTCCCTCCTCCATTTTCCTCTCCCGCTCCACCCCTCCTCCTCCCTCTCTCCCAGTATGCATCCTGGGCATCACGTGCTATGGTATGGAATACCCCATTGGCTAGCCTGGGTCAGGTGTCCTGTCTCTCCTTCCTCCCGGCCTCCCCTCCTCCACCTGTCTGGAAAAAACCTTGAACAAAAACACCCTCAAAACATGCTCAAACCATGACATTTAGTCTCTACATGGTTAATGGGGAGTCCTAGAGATCCCAACACCCCTCCCAGATTGCAGCTCAGGTCAAGAGTAGCCCAAAGGTAGTGAATGCACTAGACACAGTAAATGGGATGCCACCTGGAGCTTGCCAATATCAAATCCTGACCATTGCGGTATCTAGAGAGTATGTGGCTGCAGGATACACTCAGCACTTGCCAAACCTGGTCCATTTTGTGGATGGATGTGTAGTCACCTCATGTTTCCAGAGCTTGGGAAGCAGGATTACTGGTTGCCAGTGAAGTAAAGTGTCAGAGGCGTGACAATTCTGTTCCCACTCCCCCGATAGGTGTCCCCACAAGTACAGGGCAAGGAAGAGACAGGCTGTCCTGTGACTGTTCAGTGAGACCATGAAACTCCTGTGGTTGGGTGGGAAGATAAATCAGTCTCTGGTCCCCAAAGTCAGATGGGTGAAGGAGCCATATGGATGGCACCAGATAAAATTTCTCGGCATACTCCCAACTAGCAGGACTTTGTGTCAGGAATGCTGGCTATCCACTAGCACTCACCAAATTTCAGTTTTTAGGTATCAGTTTTATATAGAAGTCACTCAGATTCCCCAGTGATAAAAAACAGTGTAAACCAAACAAATAATTATACATCATCTTCACCCACTCCTAAGCGTGCTAATCACTGTAGATGTTAATACAGCTGTTAATCCTCCATGTAATAATGAAAATTCCAGTCTCAAAACTTGTCTGGATTTTATCTGTAAGCTATGATACTACAATGCTCTGGACACCCTTTGATCTTAGACACAATGGGACTTTGAAAAGCAGCAGACTGTCCATTTGAGCCTTGGAAATCCTTTCTCTGATCACAGTGTTTCTGTCTGAACAACCCCACTTTTATGCTGCACTTGCAAACAGAGGTCCTGCCTTCTTCCCTCACCTCTTCACATCTTTCGTGACCTGTTTCCCACCTAAACTTTGTTCTTTTCAGAAAGGTAACTAAGAAAAATCTGCAATTTTCCTTCTTTTCTGTTTTTTTTTTCTTTCCCTTTTGTTTCCATTGTGGTGCCATGCTGAACTCGGTACTCTGCTCTCAGCACTTCCTTTCTCCCTTCAGCTCAGTTCATGCCACCCCTCCCCACCTTCCTGTGTTCCCTTATCTTTATGCTATTTGGTTTATGATCTCAATGAATATAACTGTTCTGTTTAGGAAAAAAAGATCACTTTTTCTTTTGATCTACTTCCAGTACTCATTGTATTACCTCTTATTTCATTCCTTCCAAAAAGGTCATTGTTAAACCCTTTTTCTTCAAAGTATAGTTTTTTTTTTGATTCAAAATCACTACTTCAGTGCCTTTTGAGAACTCTTTTATCAGTGCTGGTATCTTTTGTCAACTCCCACCACATTTTCAATCTTCCTTGCCCTCAGTATGATCCCTGAAGAGGTATGTTTTATTTTTCTTACCTGTCTTCTCAGTGGTCACTTCAACCAGGTTCCCATGTTACAAACAGAGCAGTTGCTGTAATCCTTTGTAATTTTGGACAAAATACATATTTTCTGAACTTTAGTACATTGAAGTTTGTGTCGTGTCTCCTGTTCCAATTCATAAATGTCATGATTTTTCACTCTGCAGAAATGAGTGATCCAGCAGGTAGCTGAATTAATTCTCAACTAATCTTTAGACACAGTTTACTGTTTTCCACTTTTTAAAAATTAACTATGTTGTGATTTTCCTTATATTTGCAAGGTATTTATTCTTCAGACTGATGATTCAGCAGCTTTCTGACCCATAACTTATTTTTGTACCATTGTCACAAGCCATTTAGAGTTCAGCTTCGCAAGATACTAAACATAATTATGTATTGGAACACTTCAACTTATTGTTCAGCACGTGTGCAGTCCACTCTAGCTGTAAGCACCTGCTCACATATTCAAATTTAAGTGTGAAATTAGGCCCGCAGGTGGATCAGGGTTCATGGGCTCAGATGCAGAGTCCAGAGGTGCTGCTTGGTGCAGAACTGCATCCATATGGCATTGAGCTCTCCAGAGCCCAGTCTGAAACACAGAATTTAGTTAACACCAGTGCATGGTCATTCTGTGCCCTCAAGTGCTGACATTTCATTCCAGTAAAACCAAAGATAATACTGACAGAAATACCCATCCACCAATCAGCACATCAAAAAGTATCTGTCTGCAGATGTATTAAGTCACTTTATCTTCCTTCTGTTGAAAAATTCCCCCATGCTATTCAGCCACCAACCCAGCCACTCCTCAAATTAAACCAGATTTCTTACACTACTGTTGCAATAATTTTCACATACATCTGAGACTACTTTTCAGTACAATGGTCTGTTCTTTGTAATACAGGAGGAAATACAGCCTGAAATATAAATTTGGAAATTAATATAGTCCAAGTAATTATAAAACCTGATATTGGATTATATTATAGTTATGAAAAGCATGCCAGAGAAATCGGAATAAATTGAAAACTGGAAGGAGAGAGGATATTAAAAGCACATAGAAAAGTACACAACAGGAATCAAATTTACTGATGTGAATATCTGAACAAGCTCAAAAGTGATATTGCTACACATACTAAATGGTTAAAAGAATTTTAACAGGAAATAAATATAGAGTGTCTCTTCTACAAAGCTGTTTCATTTTCTTTTTACAAAAGAAGATGATTAGGGTCCCTTGAATATCAACTCTTTGACATGCAAATTTGACAAGGAGTGATTGAGTTTCAGTAAGTTATCCCTAAACCAGGCTTTCTTGCACATTTATCTTATCTAGTTGCATTTTCTAGCTAGACTATTTCTGCAAATTTCATGTGGACTGTATATTTTTACTCTGGGTCAAGTTATTAATTTAAGCCTTCTGAAGTATGATCCCTTACTGAAAATGTAAAATTAAAAAAAGAACCTCACAAATTCTAAAAGCACTCTCTCTGTCTTTTAAATAATCCACTGTCTTGCAAAGAATAACTACCAAAAGCTAAACGTAATCTTCAGGAGTATAGTCTCTGTTTTACAGCACTTCCAAAACTCCAAAGCAACTGAAATTGACTAATCCATTTAAATTAAAAAGAAATAGTATTCCTGAAACTGACTGCTCTTAAGCAATTGGTTTTGTCTAGCATTAGCTTTAATTCTTTATACATATCTAAAGGGAATGGAAACTGAAGCATATATTGCAAATTTAAATAATTAAGGTACAGATAGACTAAGGGGCTGGATTACTAACCACTGGTGCTTGAGACACCCAAGTTAAAGTAACCCCTATAGCCATGCACACTTGCCCCTGATCCTGGAGTTGCCAAAGCAGTAAAATATCCCAGGCATCTGGTGGGTTCATACATTGGGAAGTTAGAATCTTGGCTTCAGCATCTGACTCCCAAAAAACAAGGAACAACTTCAGTGTTGCAAGAGTCTGTGTTGGCTTTCCCAGGGTCGGCTCCCAAGCAGCAGAAAGGGTGGCTGTGGCTGAGAGCTACTTTAATGGTTTCTTAAAATTCAATTGAGAGCTTGGGCACAGAGCTCACAGTCGAGTTAGGAGTGATAAGGGCCTGAAAGTCTCTTTTGCAGTCTTTTTGGACATGCTCCAATTGCATGTGGCTTCGGTAAGGCTCACAAGTTTAAAGCTAAACAGCTGCTGAGAAATCTGTGGGCCCAGGGCCTGCGACAGTTTAGGAAAGAGCTGTGGATGTTTAATCAAATAGCAGTGGCCCTGCCTACCCAGCTGCAGCGATTGCAAGGCAAGCTGAAGCAGCTTGTTAATAAATGCTTCAAGCAAAACTAAACAGAGAAAATCATTGTAAGGAGAAAAGGGGAACACTTCAAACACAGCCTAAAATGATTATTCTGCAAATAAGTGCTGTTTTCAGTCTCAGTAAAAATACCTGTTTGCATAAAGCCAGATGCCAAAAAAAGCAGTGTAAAGCACGTTTGTGCCACACACCAGAGAAGCACAGCCAGGGAGGAACCTGCTTTTCTGCTCCATGTCCCTTGTGCTGTCCCCATGAACATCATCCTCTGCAGTTTCAGGCAGTAGCTCAGCCTCGCCGGGACTCCCTGTGATGAGAAGGATGCTCAGTCTGCTCCTGGAGTCTTTCCCCTGCAGTCACCCCCAGGTTGCTGTATTGTGGAGAGCCACCACCACAGCTGCAGCGATGTGTGAGGTGCCGGCACAGGACCCCTGCCTGACATCCCTCCCTGGCCACAGTTACCTTCTTCAGCACCCAATTTCAGCAGTAAAACTGGGAACTCATTTGTTCCTAATAGAAGTGTAGAGAGCATTTTGTCGAGTTTATTCTAAAACAAAACTGAGCTGAAATAATGATGCGAATGTCCACCAGCCAACCTGTATAACTGATGCCTCTTTCCCCTACAGACACTTTCATTCCTCAATTCAGGATGAAAACAGCAGTCCTCTGAAAGGAACAAGGCTTTGAGTTCTGCAGCATCTTTGAACACCTTGTTATTTCCATCTTCTCCCCTCTGGAAACCCAGGAGTGGCAGAGGCAATGGTCCTGCCTTGGCTTGCAGGCAATGCTACCAAGGGGAGCTGCAGGGCTAGAGCTCCCCAAGTCTGCGCTCTGTAACCTCCTCTGATCTGTCCAAAGGAAGGGTGCTCAAGTTTGGCAGACTTCCCACAGGGGCTGTGTTTGTTTCACCACTGCCATCACAAAGGCTCACTCTTCTCCTGAGTACTGCCCACCAAGGGAAGAGTTTTAGCGCTACTCGCCACTTTTATCAGACTGGGATTGCATTAATGTCGTATTTCTTCTCCTTGGATGGTTTTCTTTGTGAAACTGACAGGAATAGAGGCTGAACTTTGTTCAGAGTTACTGAATCCTGTAGCCTAGTAGGGGTTCCCTGTTCTTAGGATCATCCCAAAGGGACCCAAGGGTCCATTCTGCATATCGGGGAAACCATGGGGCTCCAGAAGCCATTTACATCAGACCTTCTGCTCATCTCAAAAGGGGAGGAGGCTGCTCCTCTGACTAGGCCACTGGGGCTCCTCTTCCTGCATTCCCCTGTGTTCCTATGTTCATTCATGTGTGTGTGGAGATTGGCTTTAATCCCCATCATTTAAAAACTTGAGTTAGTATCTGCGCTTTGTGCTGAAATGAGAGTTTTGACCATGGAAACTATAATATTGATGGGTATTTAAATTTTACTGTTATTCATGTGATCAGTAAAAATATGTATCTTTTAGGAATATCTTCGTATTTTCACATTGTAATCATAACTTGCTTCACATGGGCTGAGATTCATCAGAAAAGATTAAGGAAAAGATCATGCTGGTTCTACAGCTGCTGCCTTATGTCTCTGTTTTCTCTGATGCCTGGCCTTGTACCCCCAAACCAGAAAGTGCTTCTCTTGTAGAGAAATTGAAAATATTGGAAGTGAGATATATAAGACACTGTGCACTGAGGTTTATGTCTGAGACATGTCTAGGTGATTTTTCTATATCCATTTAGTGGGTCACTTACAAAGAAAAGAACATAAATTATTAATGGAAAACAATAGGGTTCTGGGGATTTGGGTTTTTTTATAATCATTCCTCCTGGCTGTGATCAGTGAAGAAACACCAGAGATGAACTGTACCACAAGCAGGTTTTTTTACAATCTACTTAGTACTAATCAAAATGCATAAGAAAAATGTTAATCAAATATTTCAGAAGTTGTATCCTAGTGTTCAGTGGTTGTTTTAGCTCATTACTGCAAGACCAGAATCTACTTTCAGGCTCTTGTTTTTCTCGCTAGTCTAAAAGCATATGTACTCCTAAAATACGAGTGTAAAAAAAAAACATTCATGCATTCGCAATAGAGATTTTATGTCGTCAGATGTAACTTGTTCATTATGACACTTTACTGTTCTTAAGGAGTCATACCTTCAATTGTATTGGTTAAAGCTATCATGATTATTGAGGAAACATTTTTTGGAGCTAAAAACTACCTATTGTAGCTGTCAACTTACTGAACTCAATGGGACCTAACAGAGGTCCAGAAAAGCAGCAACAAAATTTCTGGCAAATTCAAGGGAAAAAGGGTCTGTCCTTTGAAATTACACACTTCCTTTTCTCTCTCATCTGTATAGTTGAAAATACTGAGTTTGCTTCCAATTATCTTTTATTAAGCTTATATAATAAATTGGGCTTTTTAATTACAGAAATAGAAATACGAAAATCAATTTCAAACACAGAATGATTCTTTCTGTCATAGAGGTGGAAGATAATTATTACCAAAGTATTGTTGTAAGAGATGGGAGGAGATAAAGAGCTTTCCAGAGTCATGAGTGGCAATTACACACTAATCTCTCCAGGAATCTCCACTGCCAATGAACGCTATCAATGCTCATGTGAAAAATCCCCTTGTTAAGGTATATTAGCATCTCCAGTTCTCACTACAGTAGGTAGTTTGGGGGGGTTTTCTTGCAAAATAAAACACTAGAACACTGGCAAATCCACAGGTTTGTGAAAGTTTAATGACTAAAAAACACCACCACTGTACCATAGTAATTTAAAGTGTATCCTTGGACTCCTATCTACTGCCTTTAGTGGAAGAAGATAATACTTGCAATGTAAAGTGGCAGTAAAAACTGCTCTGGTGTAGACACAGATTTTAGATGTTACCCAGTGGGAAGCCATGTGTGGTTCAGAAGTGCAGGGATATATTAGATTACAAGAGTTAGTGCATGCTAAGTAATGAAAAGCATGCAGAAGCACATTCTGCAGTTATGAATCATTTTTTGATCACAACTATAATTTTTATTAGCTACAATACTAATTGAGTTTCTTTGCTGTTACTTCAGTTCATCTCATTATTAGCAGAAAATATATTAAATTGTGACTCAGAGCCTGTGGTGATCTCATGGAGGTAGGTTCATATTGAAAGACTAAAAGCACCCATTTCTGCAGCTGTTTCATGCAGCTGCATAGAAAATTTATTGGTATCTTGCTAGATCTTCAGAAAGTTTACCGATGACACCAAGCTGTGTGGTTCGGTTGATACACTGGAGGGAAGGAATGCCATCCACAGGGACCTTGATACGCTTGTGAGGTGGGCTGATGCCAACCTCATGAAGTTTAACCATGACAAGTGCAAGGTCCTACACCTGGGTCGGCGCAAACCCAGGCACAGCTACAGGTTGGGCAAAGAACAGATTCAGAGCAGCCCTGAGGAGAAGGACTTGGGGGTGCTGGTCAATGAGAAAATTAACATGAGCCAGCAGTGTGCACTCACAGCCCAGAAAGCCAACTGTATCCTGGGCTGCATCAAAAGGAGCATGACCAGCAGGTCAAAGGGGGTGATCCTGCCCCTCTACTCTGCTCTCGTGAGACCTCACCTGGAGTATTGTGTGCAGTTCTGGTGTTCTCAACATAAAAAGGACATGGAACTGTTAGAACAAGTCCAGCAGAGGGCCACGAGGATGATCAGGGGACTGGAGCACCTCCCATATGAAGACAGGCTGAGAAAGTTGGGTCTGTTCAACCCAAAGAAGAGAAGGCTGAGTGGGGACCTCATAGCAGCCTTCAGTATCTGAAGGGGGCCTACAGGGATGCTGGTGAGGGACTCTTCATCAGGGACTGTAATGATAGGACAAGGGGTAACGGGTTAAAGCTTAAACAGGGGAAGTTTAGATTGGATATAAGGAAGAAGTTCTTTACTGTGAGGGTGGTGAGGTACTGAAATCAGTTGCCCAGGGGAGTTGTGAATGCTCCATCCCTGGCAGTGTTCAAGGCCAGGTTGGACAGAGCCTTGGGTGTCATGGTTTAGTGTGAGGTGTTCCTGCCCATGACAGAGGGGTTGGAACTGGATGATCTTGAGGTCCTTTCCAACCCTAACTATTCTATGATTCTATGATTCTGTGATTCTGAAGCTGACAAGTAAATTTTTACATGCCACAGTAAAACTGGGAAGGATGGGAAGAAACAAGTTGTATAGGAACCAGAGGTGGTTCCCATACTGCCATAAGCTTTATACACCTTTCTTAGGCGGAAGCAGTGCCACAGCCCACTCAGCTGTCTTTTGTGATTTACAGTCGTGCTAGCTGATTGCATCCTCTGCCTGCAATGCTTATGAGCAGATTTCCCTGCAAACCTGCTGACATCCCACAAAGATAGCTGAGATCCTGAGCTTAGTCAGAATAATAGGTCAGCATCAGTTTTTCTTTTCCATGTAACATAGGGGTAGAGCTGTGCATGAATTCTGATCAAAACAGTCCTCAAATTCTTTTTTTTTTTTTCATAGAACCATAGAATGGTTTAGTTTTTAAGGGACAGTAAAGATCACCTAGCTCTAGCACCATGGGCAGGGACATCTTCCAGTAGACCAGGCTGCTCAAAGCCCCATTCAGCCTTGAACTCTTCCAGGGATGGGGCAGCTGTATGAAAAACACACAAAAAAATAGTCCAGCAAATTTACCTTGTGCCAAGTCACACAGGAAGTTGGTTGGCTGTTAAACTGATCAGTTTGAAAATAAAAAGTTCTGTAATAAAGATATGGATTCTTTTTTTTTTCTTTTTATTGGAAAATATATTCTATGCATTTGGGTATATTTAGTTATTATATTTCTAATTCAGAAAGGTTGCTAGGAAATGCAGTTAGTAATTGACTTTGGGGCAAGGAAGAGGGAGGAGACATGCAATGTTAACACTGGGATACCTCCTGCTATCTGGAAGGACTTTGTGTGCAGTGAAATGTACTGTTTGGTGTGTCTGATCTCCAAACTCAAGGTTACCTGCTTGTAGGTCTTTCCATCATGGACACAGCCAAGGTATTCACAAGCTTGGTTTATGCTGGTGAGGAGGAAAAGGCATTATAAGCTCCAGTAACACAAAGTGGTGAAAGAACCAAGAAAGGTGACTTAGAGCTGTAAAATGTCGTCATTGCCAAGGACAGGTTGGGCACAAACAATTTTGTAAGCAGCAGGGTAGTGAGAGTCTGGCAATGAGTTAGCTCTGGAACAGGATAGTCTCTACAGGTGAAACAAACAGCCAGAATTGATGAACCAAATGTATTCAAAGGAAGAGGAGAAAGTCTATGTGTAAGCCTTTGATTTTCTCACCTGTGTTTTTCTCCCTGCAGAGCCATATGTTCTGTGCTTTGCTGTAGGATATGTTCTCAGACCTCAAAGTCACAACAGACCTTAACTCTTTCATTCTGTGAAATCTCATTTAACATCCATTTCTCTGGAGCAATAACTGCTTTGGGCTAAATCTGTGTCTTCTAGATAAATAACAGGAGCTGAGACATCCAGCACTGATAGCTTGCTCTAGGAGAAAAACCCACTGCTGAAGATTTCAGATCTGTTTCCTGTCTAAACTTCTCCAACTTTAGTTCAAGGTTACTCACCATTTTTCTGTGATACTTGAGAGAGCTCTTAGGTACCAAATTAATTTTTCCTGGGAGGTGCTTACACACCTTGCTGTGCACACGGCATCTCTCTGTCCTTTTTGATAAAGCTAACCTTAGCTATCTCTTCCAACTTGATATTATTAGACCTGTTCTCCAGTATTTAACCATATTTGAAGTTCATTTTGGCAGGCATTTCAATGTTTGTGATTTGTTGAATGCTTGCCCTAGGACTATTCATACGTACTTGATGAAACTACAGAGAGAAAAACCCTTCTCATCTTCCCTTCTGCTATGTTAAAGAAGCCAAGCTCTCATCATCTAAAGCAGACTTTCCACTCCTCCATCCTACTAGCCTTTTCCTGCACACAGTCAACACAAGATCCTGTTTCTTGAACAGGAGTGACTAGAAATACACACTCACAGTTTGTTCATCACCTTTCCCCCATGACAGAGATTTTTCTTACTGCTGCTTCAGAAGTCTCTGGTTTTGCTTTGTTTTGTTTTGCAGTAGCTGTTAAATATTAACATTTGTGCCTCTGGGCCACATAATTTTTTCACAGTCTGAACTTTATAGTGTTCCCTCTGTCTCTGGCAGTAAATAAGTTCTGGAATATACAAGGAATGTCTTTTTTCAGTCATTCCCTTGTTGTTCATATCTGCTACCTGGTATCCACTGATAACCAGCAATCCAAGCGTGCTGCCTCTGGCAGCAAGCCCTGCTGGCACTTCAGATGGATGTGCTCTAGAACAAAACGGACAGAACAGAGCTCTGCAGGGACTTCAGAAACCCCACTTCAGTTGTCATTTGTAACTAAATAGAAACACATGCCTACCTCTGAATGAATACCTGATAGTCAGACTTATTCTCTCTCTCAGTAATCATAAACTAATTGTTGCTGTTTAACTCTGGTTATTCACAGAAAGAGGGATCATTTGCTCAGGAACTGAAAACCTTGAGTCACCTCAGAAGTCTAAAGATATGAGCCTCATGTTCCTCACAGACACAAACAAACTTCTGTTAGGGATCAGCAATGGCACCTAAAGACTGAAAAATAATAGTTTATTCCTTGCAGTAGCTTTTTTCCAGCAATCTGCATTTGAAGGTGGTCAGTTTGTTATTCAGGGAATTAGTGCCATGGGATGTGGCTGTTAGATAGTCAAGGCCATTTTTTGAAATGCATTTGTCCTCAGTAGCGGACATTCTAACATCCATGGTGCAAAGTTGAGATCGTTTAGTATGAATTCCCAGAATACACAAAGGAATTAGTTTGACTTTTGGCCTCCCTTCTTTTAACTGACTGGTAGGTATGTACACAAAATATAAGAGCCTCAGGCATCAAAAAGATTTCATTGGACTAAAACTGAAAATCTTGCTAAAGAAAAAGGAGAGACAAGATCTTGTTTTACCATTTCTGTTGATTGTCTTCTTCTAAACAAACAGAATAAAACATGATTACTATAATAAATCCATGTTTAAGTGAACACCTTTTCAAGTACTAAGCATTAACATCACCTTTTCAAGTGCTAAGCATTAACATGTTGTAAAGGACTGTCAGAATAAAAAAAATCTTATTAAAGAAATCACATATCTTTTATATGACTCGAAGTTTCAGACTCTTGATGTAAATTAGAGCCTGAAGTCATGCTTAGCTACTAAAAGGGCACACTCCTGCACCTGTATTTTCAAATATCCTATAGTAGTACTTTGAAAGAAACCCTGCTGTGTAACATGTGCAAGACCAGCCACCAAGATAAATACAGAAGCAGAACCCTGAAATACTGATAGGCCATTACAGCAATTCTAAAATCAATGGAGTATTTAACAAGGTGCTAATGTAACTCCATTGAGACCAAGATAGTGAGCCTGTCCCAGCATGCTTGTGGTATATTTTTGCAAAACTTCCAATTTTTTGCATATTTTTTGAGAAAATTATACTCCTGATAGCTGTTAAATAGCAGACATCTGTGCATGGCATCCTAAACAACCCTCATCCACCCACAACGTACCACCACTACACGGCTTTCATGGTGTTGTACTAATGCTGATCTGCTGGAACCAGCCCAACTGCTAAGCCAGTCCTACCTAGCAGTGGTTCAGCAGGGCAGCTTGTTCACCTGCACCCAACATTCAAAACTGTTTTAGTGCACTGATGTAAGATGTACCATAGCTAAAGAAAGCAATGCTCAGAGCAACCTCTTCAGCTTCAGCCAGTTATTTAAACTCCCATAGAGTGAGCTGTATAGGATATTCCTCAAAGGTCACTTCTAACTTAATATAGGCCAGTAAACTACTCCCTTTTAACATCTAGTACACAAAGCAGATGCCACAGCAGCACTATTGATGGAAAATTCTTCCCCTACATGAAATCATGTGACCTGCAACTGCTGCTTTTTGATCCGAAAGTGAAAAAAGGGATGAGGGAACCAGAATGACATTGCTATAATCAATCACCTTGGTCATCCAGTATCAGGCAGTGACTAGATGCCAGTTCTCTATAGCAAAGGCAGTATAAAAAGTTCTGTCATTCCCCTCAATTTTCTGCATCAATCAGTTGTGGAAGAATCTGCTGTGAAAATTTTCTAAACTGTATCAGTAAAATGGCTGTGTTTTTAAAAACAAAAACTAGCTCCTGAAAATAATTAACCTTGATCCCATTACACAAGTAGTTTGTACCATGGCCAGCAAGGAATTGCATTAGTGAGACTGAGGGTACCCTAAATTGCAGGCTGTGTGTGAAAAGTCTTGCACCCTAAGAGAAAATCTGCATGAAAATATACCCTGAAAAAGTGTGCGATGATCATCATCTTACCCTGCAGAGCCCTCGCTTCTGCAGAGCTCAGAAATTTGTCCTCTGTTCCACACTGGTCAACTACTATAAGCAACTGAGGGAGGTTGCCACTACAGTACAAGATACCAGCAGTATACTGGTGGACTGGGGAAACATTTGGAAAAGCAGTATCTTTATTAAGTTGCCTAACCTATCAAAACTGTTGTTCCAAAGTTTTTCCATGATGTTGCATTTGTACACATGAACTGGAGACTGCAGAGAAAAAAGAGATGGCTTTTTAAAAAAGCAAAACTAGGAAGTCACTCAAAAAGGTAGATGCAGCTCGCAATGCTTCATACTTTTTATCACAAGAGCTGACTGTAAAGCAGTCAGGTAAAAGGCTCCCTATTCCCCTCCCAATCAATGTTTAAAGATGCAGAATTCTGCACAGCTCACCAAGAGGGAGAAGTTTCACTTCTTTTTCACTCATCCATCTTCATTTCCTCTCTGATCCTAGCCACATTTGTTTCTTTCACTCTGCAAGCTTTCATTTGAAACATTTTAAATTCACAAATCCAGTAATTTTTAAACTTTTTTTAGGGTTTAACCTTCTCCTGGGTACATTTAATTGGATCATTGGTTGGACTGGTGAATGCTAAATCCAGCACGAAATAAACAGTGCATAGCTAGAAATCACAGTAGTGGTGGTGGATGCTATCCCATTTAAACCATTTTGTTTGGCTCACGATGCTGCATGAAGCCATACACTGAGTACCTAAGCTCAGGCTCTTTTCAGGTGTTCTCAGGCTTTTATCGTGGAATATGATGCTGTTGTCAGTAGTCATTCAAGGTAATATTGAGTTGTGGTCAAATACTTTGGGTCTTGATTTCAAGAATATACAATTATTCGGCAATAATTAGAGATGCTTCTGAAAAACAAACTTTTTTTGTCTGTGTTCCAGAGTTTGGGGATTTCAGGCTGAGAGAGAGGCAAGACACAATGGATAAAAAGTCCAATTAGTTTATTACTATAGGAAAATATAGGGAGTAAGAGCTGGCAAAAGGTAAAAGAAACAGTGATGGATATTTTTTGGTGAGTGTGTATCTTACCAACCCCAGAGACCATGTGATGATGCTTAGGAAACCAGCTCTGAGAAACATTATTGTGGTATGAGGCAGCAGGCTCCACCACAGCTGGCATGCCCGCAGAGGCAATGTTGACCTGAGTGGTGTGAGGCTCTGCCTCCTCACACCACATGAGGTTCCAGCTTTTTATGGTGGCAAAATACATGTTCCTTCTGGCATACGGGGTGACCTACCTCAGAAGGAGTGCCCAGTTTTACATATACCTCAATTATCCAAGAATAGGTGGAGTTTTATGTAAATTAATGGAACGCCTTCCTGGTGCTTGCGCACTACTCCCGGGTGGTCTCTGGTGGGGGTCTTCTTGCAGAAGGCTCAATGTCTTCCTTGTTCTGAACTTTTGAACCGTTCACCACTGCTCATACACAGTGGCTCTTAGCAGCAGTCCAAACCATACAGCTGGTGAAAACTGTTTTGTTTCCTCTTTATCTCCTTGGTGCCTTCTTCTGATTGGTTCATTATTCCTTGTAGATCAGGCAGATATAAATGTGTTGCAAACATCAGCAGAATAGGTTGCAATAAGTTGCAAACTTAGTCAAACTAAAAATAATGTCTTAGCACTCCCCCGCACCCAAGGCTGTGGGGGAAGTTTACAGGGGATGTTTGGGGAAAGGCCACCATGGACCATATGTTTTTTTCCCTTGTCAGGCTCGCCTGACACAGGCTGCTAATATAAATATTAGCATATCTGTAAAGCTTGGAAAAAGTATTTCTTTAGGACTGCTTTTTATAAAACATATCCATCTGCAATTATAAGCCAAATAGCTTCACAATTAAAAGACATACTTGGCCTTTTTTACCCTGTGAAGGTTTGCGTGAAATTGGAGCCTTGCTGTGGTTTTTTTTTTACATAATTAAACCTTTTTGCAAATGACTTCTTCATACCTCTTAATTAAAATGTGCAACAGCTTTTTATTTAAAGAGCACAAATTCATCAAAACAAACAGCAGCCCAAATTGTCACTGAATTGTTGCATCTGTGTTTCCTTGTCACCTGGTTAGAGATCTGTAAGGAATTGCAGAGGTGTAGATAACATTTCATTTTTCTGCACTGGTGTCACCACAGGCTCCCAGTACTCCTCACCTGTTCTCCTACAGGAAAGCAGAAAGCAATCTCTTCAGAGCATTAGTGCCATTTGCAGTTCATTGATATTGTTATAAATTTTGCTATAAAATATAAATTGCTATAAATTGATATTGCTATATTGCTATATTGATATAAACTATTGGTTTACCTGCTCTACACCATTAAAATGGTCATGCCCCCGTTAATACACCCCTTCTCTTCTCCAGAGCCTTAAGAATCACCTGTCAAAGGCATTTCTACTCAAATGGAAGAATATCCAGTCTTATTCATTGGCCATGTGTTAGTTCAAGTTATCTTTATCTGTCCTATCACAGTACTATTTAATTTCAGAGCAAATTAATTTTTATTCCATCATAGTTTCTTACCTTCTCCTATTTTGTCTGCATCTTAGCATGGTGCAGTAAGTCTATGACAAAACATGAATTATTTTTTTTAGCTGCAGGAAAAACTGTTTTGTAGGCTACAGTAATTGGGTGATCCTACTGGGACACCCTCCTTGGCACTGCAGGATTTGAAGTGGCAGGTGTTTAGGTGTGATGCAGATTCATCCTCTCTTGCCTGCACTGCCTAACAGCATGAAGGCAAATCCAAAGCTTTCAAAAGCCTGTAAAACTCCGATAATCCTGCTAAGATTTACTGCAACTGTTCAAGAAAGAGATACGAGCAAGTCCTGAGGTTAGATAAAAAAGAAACATTTTTATTTTTTTTAAAAAGATAAGCAAGTCCACTCCGAAGGAAGGAAATCTGTAATTCACCTTGAGCATTACCCAAGGAAACACTAATTTCTTTCATATGCAGGGTCAAGTTTTATGTGAAGCCATTTTGAACTGTAATCAGTTTGCCTATGAATAAACATATGTGCTATGAGGAACCATGGAGTGGAGACAAAATATGATCACAAATACATCTACTCTAGCTCTCTTAGAGGTCTGTGGAAAGGCTGCTATTGATTTTGATGGTATTTGGATGTAATTCTGTCATTCAGCACAGGTGATTTTATTCAGGACATTTTGGTTCTCTCAGTGTGTGAACAAATGCAGCCCATGTTATCAGCAGAAGAAACCAGAAAAGCACAGTACTTCTGAAAATTAAGCTAACAACCTCTTTCAAAAGAAAACGTGATAGCTCCAAATGAGCCCTCCTTTACTGGTGATGAACACCAGCTCAAGTGCTAGTTTAAATGGGAAAAAGGTTTTGTGTGCAGCTGGAGAAAGCAGGCAGAGATTTTGTGAAGCTGGTGATTGCTATTTTTGTCCTTCCATGAGTGGCGCTTTGTTTAACATACTAATTCTTGGGCACTCATTGATGACAGCTATCATTAATGAGTGGATCCAATCCCTAAAAAGGAGGGAATAAAAATACGTCATTCTGGTTTGCAGTGGTCAGTGAATTAACAGAAGGGTTCAGTATTTCAGCGATTTCTGAACTAGCAACGCAATGTCACAAAGCTGTTTCTCAGACACATCACCTATAAAACTGAATTCATTTCACAGCTGACATCCATGAGCTAAGTTCTTGTGCTGGTTTTGGCTGGGGCAGTTAATTTCTTTCATTGTAGCTAGTATGGGGCTATGTTTTGGATTTGTGCTGGAAACAGTGCTGATAACACAGGGCTTTTTTAGCTAATGCTGAGCAATGCTTACACAGAGCCAAGGCCCTTCCTGCTCCTCACACCACCCCAGCAGGGAGCAGCCTGGGGGCACAGCCAGGACAGCTGACCCCAACTGACCCCAGGGATATCCCATGTGGAGTCGTGCTCAGCATGTAAAGCTGGGGGAAGAAGAAAGGAAGAGCGACAGCTGAAGTCATGGCTTTTATGTTCCCAAGTAACTGCTACATGTGATGGAGCCCTGCTGCCCTGGAGATGGCTGAACACCTGCCTGCCCATGGGAAGTGGTGAATGAATTCCTGATTTTGCTTTGCTTGCACAGCTTTTGCTTTACCTGTTAAACTGTCTTTATCTCAATCCATGAGTTTTACCCTTCTGATTCTCTTCCTCCAGCCCAGCAGGGGAGAGAGAGCGAGTGGCTGCATGGGGCTCAATTGCCAACTGGGTTAAACCATCACAGTCCTTTCTGGTGCATGACAAACAGGGTTATAAAAAAATGTAAACCATAATTCTGATTGCTAGAGCAATGGGAAAACAAAATTAAAAAAAAAAAAAAAGAAAAAGTTGTTATCCATGACTTGAAGTATTTGAATTTCACCTTCTGTGTGGACCAGAAGTTACAAGGAATTTTTAAGGTCTTTGAGGCAAGGATAGAAGCTTCTCTTTAGAGCAGATCAAATAAAACAGTCACACCGATCCACTCTGACCATAACGTTGTTGGACAGTAGGTCAATGGTTGAGCATAACTTTGGCAGTTTATAGAGCTTGTTGATAGTTTTCCATTACAAAAAAAAAAAATGTGCCAGAAAACATTCAGAAAATGAAAACAAAATTCTTTGTGGGAACAAGTCAATATCAATTATTCTTTCCACTGAGCAGAAATGAGGACCCTGTGGATCCTTGTCAATCAGACTGGATTCCACTTGAATATTTGTGGGTTTCAGTGAGTTTATACTCAGCCCAGAGCAGGATGGACTCCTGGGGACTGTACCCCATCTATCAGTCCCTACACACTATTTGAAGCATGAGAGCTGGGAGGCAGGAATAATGGGGGTCAAGCATCCCAGGTGTCATGTCTCATCCAGGACAGTCTGTCAGCTCAGTGTGATGTCAGATCCTAGTGGCTGCAACATCCTTGTGGCTCCATCCTTCCTGCTTTATTGCTGCATGCCACATGTCTTTCCCAACTAGCGTTGGCCACTGAAGGGCTATTCTTTTTTTAGACCTCTGCACTTCACTGTTGAGCATCACTGTGGGTGTTTAGATTGGTTGAGGAGGACTTCATTCTCCTGTCCTTAGGATCATCACCCCAAAATTATGGATCCTTGCAGTTTTGACAGTTACTCTGAAACTTCTCTTAGAAAAGAGTAGTAAAAGCCAAAAGCAAATCCATATACCAAATTCAAGCAGAGCAACTCTGCTGTCTGTGGAAACAGCTGAACAGAAATGAAGGGAAACGAAGCATGTCTCACACATGGCTGCTCCATTGGCATGGTCTAACTGAGAAGTTGCTAGCCACTCCCAGCTCTTCTGCTGAGGATACTTCCATCCAATGTCATGTCCTCCATTTCCTCTTGGAAGAAGATGCTCTCAAGAGAGTCCTGTTTTCTTTTACAACCCAACTCCATCTTTGGATTAACTCAAATTCAGAACTCTCACTGATTTATTACCTCAAGCAGAAGTATCTCTACCTACCTTACACAAGATCAGTGCCTACTAGAACCACTTTGCACAGGTAAAGCCTAGTGCCACTCTCAGCTGGCCATTCCTGACCGCAAGCAGCCATGACTGGCTAAGACTTGGTCAAGTGTTATCATAAGAACTTTTCCAGAGATATTATGCAAAGACAATAAGATTTTTCACATGTAAACTTCAAGATCTACATATACACCCAATTTGTTAATCATATTTAATAGAATGTCACAACCAGACTGGTACATGCAGTTTATTAGCAATGGTCAACTTAGGATGGCAACTACCTCTGAGATGACAAGGAATTTGGGGGTCCTTATAGCATCCCCTCTCCTACAAGTTCAACTTTAAAGGCTTGATTTTAAGACAATCCCATTTAGCTTTTATAGGTGACTAGGAATACTTTGATTTGAAAACCACAAGCTTTCACATTGCTGCAATGAAATATTGCAGTATTTCAGTGGTATATTTTTAACCTTTTCACTTGAGTTTTTGTCACAGTTATGAGCACAAGCTTTCAAAATACCAAAAAAATGATAGCAGGGTGGCCATTAAATTTCCTGGACTTGAAAGAGGACACTCAAAAGTTGGGTTTTCTAAGAAGCACCTTTCAAACCCCTCATAGGTATAAGTGATGAAGCTAGCTTAAGGCACAGAAGACAGCAAATCTACAGCCAAGCTGTCTGAAGTAGCTGAGAGAAAAAAAAAACTTTCAGTCATCCACACTGGGAAAACTGGTTTTCATGAGATAGAGAAACACCTGCATTGTTTGCCACTGAAAAATGATATTTACAGTCTGTTCAGGTGAAATAATGTACTTTAATTCATGAAATTTGGAGGAGCTGAAGGGTTATTGTTTTAAATAGCATTCTCTCTTGCTTGAAAGATTTTACTGCACAGCATAAGACACAGAAGTAAATGTAGTCTGCCTCAAGGGCCTGAAAGCTAAAGTGGCAGTGCTGACATACGAAATAGTGAATAATACAATGAAAGTAGTCTGCTCTTCTTCTAATATGAGCTTGGAGATGTCAGTGATGGTACTCTTCAGAGTAATAACATTGTACATTATTAAAGACAAGATCTCAACAGCTGCTTAATGTTAATATAAGACCTCTGATCATATTCTCCTTGTCAGTCCAATATAGGCGCTGCAGTTTTAACTTACAGTATAATCACCACCTTCTCTTACACTTTATTTCCTGTTTTGTTCAGGCAATCATTAATCTCTTCTTGAAAAAAACCTAAAAAACAAAAATAAATTGAATGTTCAAAATTAACTCCTAGAAACTACCCACAGTTCTCCCTATCCTTATCTGAAGGAAAAGGAACTTATTTTACAGTCAGCTGAATCTTTGCCCCTTCCATTTTATGCCCCGTCTTCTATTTTCCTTGAGTAGAATTCCACTGTTCCTGTTTTCTAAGACCAAGCAATAATGGCAGAAGCTGTGAGTAGATTCATAAAGAGCCTCCTGCAGGATCTGAGTTTTAATTCTAGCTGTTCACACACTATGTGTTAGCATATGTTATAAGCAACTATAAATTGTGTACAGATGTGTGCTGGAATTCCAGTGTAGCCAAGCTAACAACATTGAATAACATCTCGTGTGCTTTGTAATTATACATGATGCATGTGTTGTCGTATAAGAGAGTCCATGTTTGTGGCAGGATTTATCCACTGGCTTTGGAGGCAAGGAGTAAGAATTATGGTGTGCATTTTTAAACAAGATTTTTAATACAAGATACGCAAACCAAAGAAAAGAGACTGATTTCTGGGGAACATTTTATGTAACAGGTTCTGCCTAAGTGAGCACACAAGCCAGGACTTGAAATAGATTCCTTTAGAACACGTTTCAGAAGTCTAAAAACAAAAAGGTTTACATATAAGTAAAAAGAGAAAGTATGGGAACATTGTCCTAGTTAGAAAAGCAAAGTGATAACAAACATCAAATACAGCAAAGCACAGTAGAGGGAACAGGAGGAGCACGCAGAGAAAGGCCACTCTGAAGACAAGGGAGAGCAGGGCTGAGTGGCTGTGAGCATCCTTAAAGAACCTTGTAAATAATTTCTGCTGTGCTTTTGCTCAGAAGTGATGATTCTCATCAAGTGAAGATTAATATGTTGTTTTCTGTAAATTAGAGTTTCAATGCTGGGAATATTGATCATCTTCATTCTCTGCTGCATAGAGAGGGCAGACTCTCATTGCATACCAGCTCTGTCCTTTCCATGGCTCAAATAGAACAGCAGCACTGCTCTTCTGACTAGTGGCAAACACCAAGCAGATGCAAACAGCCTGCCAAGAAGAGACTTTTCTTTCAGTTGTGTGAACAAAGCAGTCAAAGAAAAGGCAAGGAAAAGACCTGAATACACTCTCAAAATGTGAGCATAGGTTAGCTAGAGCATGGCAGAAGATCAGACTTCTGTTGCCTCTTCCACTCAGAGTCCTCAGGAGAGGGCTCTCAGCATGTGTTTTAAGCTAATCTAAATCAAGGCTGGTCTCATCCCACTTTCCTGCACATTTCCAGCTTTTTATGCCCTTGTCATCTGTAACTTTAGCACAGGCACTCATTTGATTGCATAGTGAAATGGTTCAGGGAGCTGGAAAACCTGAAAATTTACCATGAAATAAAATAATTAGCTTTCAGTCAGGTAAGTTCCCTAAATAGTTTCAATGTGAAGTCAGAGATGGCAGAGCTAATGCAACAGAGGAGCAGAGGTGTGCAGCCTTGGTCCACAGGGAAAGTCCTAGATTACCTTAAACTTCCATTGAAGCACACTAGGATGACTCTCAATAGTTATCACAAGCTGCTTTGTTTCCCATAGATACATGTTTGCCCCTTTTGTGAAGGAGAGAGGGAAACCTTTTTCAGTAACCTAGATGTTTTGTGTTTCTTCTTCCCCAGGTTGCCATCCTGATAGAAAGAGGACTTGTAGGTTTAATGAGAGTACTCTCCAATAGACAGTAGCAGCATTAGTGAACAGCATCAGCTCTGAGAAAGCCACAGCTTTCAAGATTCATCCTGCGTTTGAAGGTGATTTACTACATCAAATCTGAGAAAATACATTAATAAGAGAAAAGAAAAAAAAATCCATTGCAGTTTGATTATATCTTGCATTTTTGTTATTCAGCTTACCTTTTGGTATAGATCTTCTTTCTACTTGTATTACACATTCCAGTGCATTTCTCCATACAAATAGTATTTGCATCATTTGGCAGAAAACATAAAAACCTAAATGATGATCAGACTTCTTAGACTGTGCTAGAAAGGATATGTTAAGGGAAAACACTTGCAGCTAAATCACATCATACTAAATCAGCAACATTTTTAACCCTGAAGCATGGCATCTTGTTATTTATTGACTGCTTACTCTTGACTCTTTGCACTCCTTATATCTCACGAGTCTGATTAGCTACATATCTGATGGTTATGTTTTCTCCTGTCTTAACATCCTTGGCTTAATCTGTGCAGGTTATTTTGCTGACCCACTTTGTCCAAACTTGTGATACTGCTCAATACCTTCAGAGTCTACCTTAGAAGCCTAATGTAGCTTAACAGTGGCTGGTGTCCAACCTTTCTTTACTGCAAACAAAAAGCTGAATACTCCCATCCCTTATCTGGGAGGGACAGCTGCAGCTGTACTTACTACGTCAATTTTAACTGAGCATTTCTGAAAGATTAAGTGCTTTATATAAATTCAAAGTGGATCTTTTGAAAAAATTTCTATGGAAAATGTAAAAGCACAAAACTGACACTAGGAAGGGCCGTGGGTGAAAGAAAAAACCCAGGTAACGTTAGCTTGTCTGCCTACGGACTGTACCAGTAGATGAGAAACATAGTTTTCTACTATTTTATTGTCCCACTGTCCTTTCTTGCATTAGATACTATGCTATTTCTTTCTCATGAGGCAGATTATATTTAGCCACGCACTGCAGCAATGTTTCCTGATATTCTGACAGAACTGGTCTGAATTCCATAATATATACATATATATATGTATAAAATTTATATATATATTCATATATAATGATGGCAAGAGGTAGTAAACTGCTACCACTTCAGCAGTTTCTAGACCAGGATAAATGCAGCAGAGGGAGAGGACTCATTGACAAGTTATGCTACTGTTTCTAGCCATTTTAATACAGAGCAAAACAACCTAAGACGAGTTGCTCCATCCCAGAGGATATGTGTTGCTACACTAAAGCACGACTAACTACATTGTTAGGACTTCAGCTGTAAGACTTAACATGCTCCACTGCATTTCCAACCGACATTCCCTACTCAACAGATAAGGAATTAGTCCAGTGATTAAATTATTTCCATCAAATGCCCTCCTCTTTCAGCTATGCTGGTTGTCCTTTTGTTGTTTTATTGACCTCCATTTTCCAGGCCATTGCATTTCCAAACAGCAGTTTTCAGAAGCATTATCCCATTAAGGAAAAAATTAGTTTTCAGATTTTAAAGTATATGGGGCCTTACTGGTATCCAGTTGCATTTCTTCATCTGTCAGTTTGTTTCAGTATGTTTTGCATGCTTTTGTTGCCATTTTAATTGATTGCTCTGGTTTAGTAGAGGCACACAGCTGCTGGGAGCAATGCCCAAGGGCTAGATGACATAGCGCTGATGTACAATAAAGCAGCTCTAGGGTCCCCCGTATTTCAGAGGCTGACAGAACTGCTTGGAAATTTTTGCTATAGGAGGTGATTGTTTTAAGAACAAGCGAGTTCAAACTCAAAAAGGTGACATAAGCACCACAGTTGAACTTCCAGGGCTCAGTTGTATCTCTGTAAGGATGTTGGCATGGTGTCCCTGTGCAGCAGGGAGACAGGATTGCCTTGTGCAAAAAATGAGGTGGAGGCTTTATTTTTGCTTTCTTCCTTCGTGACATCATTGTCCAATATTGTAACCAGGAAACCACAGTAACTTTAATTGGGATTCACTATGCACTATGTACTATTCACCTGCACTATGTGTGTGCTTGTTTTGTTTCCTTCCATTTCGATATTGAACCAAGTTGCAGAGATGAAACCTGGCCCTGTGGTATTTGTCAAGGTGAACAGCTGAAGGATTCAGATAGTCACTCTCTGAATGAGCTTGCAGAGGCTAAGTAGCTAGATTAGGAGAGTACAGATGGGAAAGCGATAAATCCTATGATCAGAGGCATTTACAACAAGCTATGAGACTCTGCTTTGTGCTGTTTGTTGCTTTAGGCTGGGATTTTTAAATCCCAGTCTTTGTTGTTTTCTCAGCTTTGTTTGCTCAAGGCAGAGTGATTGTCAAATACCACACACAGAGGCTTCTAATTCTGACTGGGACATCCAGTAATATAGAACTTAAATGGAACACAGTAGTAATATGCAGAATTAAGTCATTCTGGTCTTAATGCTGCTGGTATTTCACTAATTTTACCATATGGTAGATGTTTTCAGTATGCTGTTTTCCTCTATGGAGTTTCAGTCCATATGCCAAAGCACAGTGCACTAAAGGCCACAATTTTGCTAGATCTGCGTCCCTGCATTTCTGTTCTGTAAGAACTGACCAGTCCCCAAACAGCAACTGAAACAATACCCTGGATTTTCCTGGTTCTGAATACTGGATCATGGCAGGTTAAGCAAATTTCTTTTGACTGACCTTTATGCTGAAGGAAAGCAAGTGATTTCTGAAGACTGGCTTGTAATGTAACTGTTCTGGCATACGGTTTTGGACAGCATACATTTTCAATATTCTTATGTTATAGCTTGATATCTAAAGTCTCCTTTTGTATGCTCAGAATTAAAGGGTTAAGGCTCAGGAGCTAACTGCTGAGTGCGGCTTCTGGCTCCTTGCAACTGTAGGATAGATGCGCCCTCCGGTGTACCAGCTCTGAAGTGTTCTTACAGCCGTAGCACTCGGAAACCAGAGACACTTCTAGAGATTTGGATAACGTTACTCTTTTAATAAAATGTTGCAAATAGGAACTCTGCCAAAAAATCTCTTTCAGTCATCCCGAATTTATTGATAACATTTTTAATTTGGAAGAAGTGGAGAAGCTTAGACTTGCAAAACGGGTAGCCATAAAAATAATACTGCTGCCTCCCCCATGGCTTTATGCAGTGAAGAGACAAAGAAGTACATGACCCAGGAGTTTTCGCTGCTCCCAAGGATGGTCTGATGAGATTTTGTACATTCACCTTTTATAAAATCAGTAAAATTCATGTCAAATAGAGCTGGGTAATGAAAGAAACATCTCAAGGTAACAGTCACTTTGCATAAACTTCTTTGAAGGAGTATAGCGCCAGACATATATTTTAATTTCAGGGCACCACTTGAGTTAAGCTGGAAGAACTGAGAAGCCTTTCATTTTTTGCATGCTTTGATTTTGACACTATCATCCCTGCATCAATTTACGATAAACATGGAATCAAAACAGCAGCCATCAGTATCTGTGCACAGCAATGTAAACTACTGCATTTTTCAGGAGTCTCTGTTTCTTCGTGAAATATTAGAGCATATCAGGAAATTGTAAGGTGCCTGCATTACAGTGCTATAATACTGGAATCTCTGACTAAAACAGTGTCCTTCTTTGTTGACAAGGAAAAGCTCCTGAAGATAATTCTAGTTCAAATGGCAGAAGAGTTATGTCAGCTATTTCTTTATATTTTCCCTCAAAAATGTCATGCAGTGGGAGGGGGAGGTACTGGTATTGCCTGTTTTCATGTTGATCACTAGTCCCTCTCAGGTCTTCAGTATGTCTCTTCCCCAGAGTGACTGGAACAGGACATAGGTTAGAGGCACCCAACTGCCTCTATATCTTTGTCTTTTCATGGTCCCTGGAAGCAAACCTAAAGAGATTAGTTGAGCAATGTGGGCAGCAAATCAGCTGCATAAAATTGGGTTTTGTGAACAATACCTTTCCAAGTAACAAGATACCTGCCTCAAAATATGCTTTGCCCTCTTTCTTTGTACTGTTAGCCAAGGCACTACAAATTATACTAGTATCTTCATTTGGGTTACAGATGTATAAGACTACTTCTCTTTCAACAGATTATCCAGTCATATTAATTTTCGTCTTTTCTTGTTTCCATTCTTAATTCTTCTTCAAAAAATGAGTAGTATTTTCATCTTTGGATGGTTTTCATGTTATTTCTCTTTATCTTCTATTGTAACTTGGGAAATTCTGGTTATATTTTGTTTGCATTGATCTGTTTTGCCTAGTCACCATAAATTTCAATCTCCTTCCTCTGCTGCATTTATTCCATTAGTTGTCTTAACTGGCAGTTTCTTTAATAGTCCTTGTTCACATATGAGATTTTCATAGCTTTGAGCTACTTCATTTCTCTAGAGAGGAAATTAATTTGCACTTTAAACATAAGCAACACTTAGTCTCCGTTCAGTCACTGGCAGCTCTTACGCTTTGGGCTGCCTCAGATCTATCAGTAGTTTTCGTGGGATTTTTGCCCCAATTTGTTTCTTTCCTTTAATAAAAAAGAATCTTATTACTGGAACCTTATTTCAGGTCCTGAAATTACACTTCCTTTCACCCAGGCCAGCCAAGATAGAAACCTACCAATTACTTCTGAAGTTAAAATCACTTACTTTTCAATAAGCCAGAAGCTGATGCTGTATCACTACCTCATTCTGCAGTTCCTGTTAGTGTGTCTTAAAAGCCAGCAGTAAAAAAAAAGTGTATTAAGACTCTATAAAAGTGGATATTGAAGTTTGTGCTCCTACTAAGTTCTCAAGCATATTTACTGTATATAATATAAAATTACTACATAATATGACAGACTAGGAGCATGGTTTTACAGTTCTAACACTTCAGGTCCAGAACTGGATTTGACAAAAAAGCCCAAAATACACACAAATATTCTCCAGAGATTATTATTTTTTTTTTAACTGAGCTTAAAACACAGCTGATAGTGTTTGTTATTCATCAAGAGATTGTCCAAGGTACACATTTTCATACATGCTGGGCCTCAGGATCCCCAAACTATGATGTTTGAAACCAAACTTCTATTCACTGTAGCTGTATTAATCCATTCCGTATAGACACTGGCTAGGTACCTTGGGTAAGTTCCATGGCACAGTACCAAATACAGTTCCTACACCCTCTAACCATTGTTTTCCTCCAACCCTTTCTGGTTTCTCCTACCATTCTCTGTTTGGATGAAAGCTGGGATTGGCCTGTCTGTCAGAAAGAAGTCTAGCAGGATCAACATAAAGAGCTTAGGGCAGTCTAATGAACTGAAAGCAATAATTCAGAATCAAAAGATGCATCTTCACAATACTCCTGCTCAATAAAATTTGATGTAGTATCCCCTAATCTATGTGATAATTTGAAATTGAGAGAGTACCGTTGCTGACTTACGGAATCTTTCTATGCCAATACGTCACAAGAAAGTTTATTAAATACAGTCAGTATATACAGGTAGAAGACTAAAGATTAATGTTATTAATTTACTTGAAGGACAACTATTTGAAGTGGGCTAGATGGGCTCTGACACAGAGATGTGTCTAGCTAACTGAAAAAAGGATGACATAGAGACTTGGCCTTTCTGAAGCCTTATGTTCCAAAGTGCTATTTCTCTTGACATGGAAAACCAAGACAACCCCGTTCATAAAGATGAACACAAGGTTTAAAAAAGTTTTGAGAATGAGTCTAACCTCAAATATGCAAACACTGTTTGTCACCCTTTATCATATGCAAGTACTCTTCAGGTAGCTGTTGGACTAGTGCTAAACTCTTATAGCCTCCAATATTGCTAATACTGTTGCTTGACAGTGGTATTCTTCAACAAAGAGTTTAGTTTCACAACAATGAAGTTATGCTGTTTCTTCCTAGATTGATAGTATGCAACTGGTGGGTTACTAAATTTGTGGGGTTTTGTTTGGGATTTTTTTTAAAGAACACATTCAGTCAGGACACAATCAGGCCATTTTGTTGCCAGCATCCCATTTTTGTCTTCCAGAAAAATATACGGGTGTATGGAGTGAACACAGTTTCACACTTATTTATGGTCTGGGAATCTAAGCAGGACCTCCTCTGGACATTTCTCAAGTTCTCTCTCCATGTAAGGTTATCATTGTCCCAGCCAGCATTTCCCTGTAGTGTTCAGCAGTTTCATCCAGGACACTGGCAAATGAATGGTGCATTCTGTGCGACAGGATCTTTATCTTCCTCACTGTGTGCAAAACAGATTATATAGTTTGGGTTCCACAAAAGTAGGAAGCTGAAACCCTACCATTACTATTACTATTGGTTAGACAGAATGGGAAATTGTGTCCTATACATTTACTTAGCAGCCTATCACACTTATTTACATAACAAGTGATAGGAAGAAGATCTTGGGGCAGAGATGCTATTTTAAAATTAAGTCATTTGTCAACATTTCTTTTTCCACTCATTTCAATTTGCATGCAAGGAAACTAAGTTTTATCTCTGGCTGTGCTACAGCGCTACAGTTTATTCACAGCAGGAAAGATAGCAAATATAAACAGCAAGCTAATGGGCTGAACTGCTGTCTAGCTGCAGCTAAAGCTGACCTAAGTATAGATGATGATGCAGCACAGTAACTGCGACAAAGAAGTCAGTGTGTCCTTCAGATTGTAGTTTATCTGGGCCATGTGAACATAAAATTTGAATTTCAACCGTGCATCTTAGAAATGTGTCTAAGAGAATTTGTGATTCTTTCTAATGTATGTGCAGAAATGCTGCTTCAAATTAAAGGTTCTAGCAACTACTTCAACATACGGAAATGGCAATGCTGACATCTAGCTATGGGCTTGTCCTCCAGGCTCCTTTACTGAGAAACTTTTCAGGCACAAGTCCCTTGGTACAGTTCAGAGCTCTACTCAGAAGCAGGGGTGATGCCATCGGGAAGGACCTCTTTCTCTCCATCGACTAAAAAAGGAGGGTGTGCCAAGCTCAGATATAGACGTCCTTGTTTCTGACATGTTGCAAAACTGAGGAGATAATAACTTGCATAAATATAACAAAGTGACTACCTAACCAACACTAACTCTCGTGTTGTTCACAGACATCCCACACAGGACAATTATTTTGTGATTACTAGTTTTCTTGGGAAGTGCTTGCTAGATTTGGGTACACTTTGCTGGCTACAATTGCTTTTTAACTTGCATTGGTCTGACAACATATTGGATGTTACTCTCAGAGCATTTCCATAATGAATAAAAATTTCCACAAATAAACATATGTCCTTGGATGAGGAAAGATGAGCCTTTTCCTTCCTATTCTTTTGTGGATAACAGATACAGCATTAGCCGGCATGATTTGAATTATCACAACTTTTACATCACATGGGAGGATGGCTGTGCAACTTCAACAACAAACTCTTACCATTGATACATTCACATGAAGTTTCTTGAGAAGCCTCTGTACTGAGAATATAATGGCTGCTTCACCTGAAGGTAAAGATGTTCTGCCACCTAGGATTTTGATGACAGCAATGGAGAGAAATGAACTCCTTTCCTTTTTCAAATTTACATACCATTTTCCACTGATGCAACAATGGTAAAGTACCTGGGAAAAAATACAACAACAAAACCCTTTCTTCACTGGTATGACAACTTTATTCATTCCTGCATGCAAAAGCTGAATTATTTATTTGCATGAGGTAATATATTCTATATGGTTGCTGCAAATACTCACTGACATCTTAGGACAAATTTTTACTTGATCAGGTAGGTATAGGAGTAATGGTTTTTAATCCAGATATACAGCTCACTGTTAACCAACAGTGCACTTACAAGCACTGCTTTGAGCTGGAGTTACTGACTCATTTTTAGATCAAAAGTGATGGAAAATTGCCAAGTCTGTTGAGCTGCCTTAGCTGCTAAAATGACATTTCATGAGTGAGATTGCCATCTAAGCATTGCTGACACTGGACATCTTGTTACCAGCTACATATTTATGCTTGTATTTCTGCTGCTGCTAAAAGAGTGAACAGAACTGATCAAATTTGCTGGTAGCAGGAACTGTCCATTGGACAAGTCAGTTCTTTCTGGACAAAGGTGGAAATACATGAAAACAAATGACCTGAATTTCAAAAAGCTTGGTCAGAGTCTGCATCCTGAGTTTGAGGGTGAAGTTGTCCAAATACCCACAAGATGTTCATTTCCTCATCCTTCCTGTAAATCAGAAATTAATGGGAATAAAATTCTTCTCCCTTTTTGTTTTTGTTTTTTTTTCTATTGCTCTGAAACTCAGTGTTTTTGTTCCCCTGGAGAGGATCTCTGAGTAGGCACAGGTTGGATAAGATGATGATTGGATAAGAAATTCCTGAATTCCTGTAATAAAGTGGATTTGGCCCTGAAATCCAGATCTCACAGAGGTGGAATCTGTTGCGAAGGATACATAATAGGAAAATCAAAGCAAATATGTACACTAAATCTGGATTAATCTGATAACAAAAGCAGACCAAGGGACACTCAGTACACTTCTGCTAGAAATTCTGACCCTTTCTGATTTATGTTGCTAGATAGTTTTGTATCAGGTACAAAATTAATAACTGCATGACAGTTCAGACTTTTAAAGTTGTGCCTGGAGCGTAAGTTTCCAAGGATCTCCACAGATACTGGTGGCAAATGCAGACTTTAATTTTCTATGTTGAGGAAGCTTGATCACAAGCATAAATATAGAAATCCAGTTCACAACTACGCTTTACTGACTGTGCTCATTAATTCTCATTTGGAAGCTTGTAGGATATCCTTTTTTGGCCAAAAAAGTGCATAAGTTTCAGAGCACCTGTCTTTGAGAGGCTTTCTGTAGCATCATGTCATTCTCATTTCTGGCATGTATTTTGACTCAAATGTAGGGTTCATAGAGAAGATTCTGAAGTGTTAAAAGGTTCTTTGATATGGTGCCATAGCAATCTAATTATTTACTCTGGTGCTGCCTCAGCTACACTACGCTTAAGGAATTAGACAGGATGCAAGATCTTAGTTTTAACTTAAAAAAATGCAAATGCTCTGGAATTAAATTGCTCAGGAACTTCACTCTCCATCATACAGTGACTAGAAGCACTTGAGATGAAGTTTTTTCCCATGGCACAGCATCCTGCCTGAATGATTGCTGGACTGGGAGCTTTTTCACCTCTTCTCATATTCCCATCTCCAAAGAATTTAAAGCACTACAAAGAACTAACCTTCCTCCCCACTCAGATTTCAAGGAGGAAGTGACCTGAAGTACAGATCAGATTTCCAGAATGTCCTTTCTGTTGCATTTTGCATCTGTGGGATATTCGCCCAGGATGTCAGATAGGCATCCAGGACTGCTTTTGTACAAGAAAATCCACAAATAGCTCTCAGCTGTCTCCCCGCGCATTCTCTGTGAGACCCTGGGGCCTTTACTTCACCTTTTTGATCATTTCTGCTTCGAAAAAAAATTTGAAAAATCTTCCCTTGCTGATTTTCTGCAGGATCTTCCAAAGATTAAAACAGATGAAGAAACCTTCATCCTGCAGATTATAGCAGATGAAGAGAATTTCATTCAGGGTGAGAAACCAGCATGATTACAATTCACTGTCATGCACATAACAGACAGATTGCTCATTGCATCCCTGTGTCTCTTCTTCCCTGAATGCTGTGTGGAGTTCTAAACAGAGAACTTATTAATTTTGCCTTCCATACAACCAGGTTTGGATATTTTCTTACCAGACTCATCTGGATTATTGGAAGTCTTCCTTCTCACTAGCTCCATTGACATAAAGGACTCGAACTTCCTATGTGTACAGGATGCTTCTCCTTACTCGGTAATATACTTAAATCATCTTTAAATTTCCAGACGTCACTGACCCCATCACTACATTTTCCCATTTCCCCCCCTAGAGATGAGGTTTCCCCTTTTCTCTCACCTCCAGAGATGTCCAGAGTTCTGTTCCTCCTCTGCTTGCTTTGCCCTGATTTTCTCCACCTACCCCTTGTTTAATTCTGCTCTGGTGTCAAATTTGTCTTCATCTGCTTTTTTGCAGAAAACACTCAGCACCTTGTGTGTATATGATATATACAGACATACCTTTGGAAGCTTCCTTATTAACTTGCAAAATATACAAGATACAATGGCAGAGAGTTGCAGAAATGTAGCTCAGAACAGAGGGTTTGCTACTCCATTTGCTCTTGTGATGAGAAGTTTTGAGACTGTAAAACACGAACACACCAAAAACATTTTTTGATGTAGTACGCAGTGTGCTTGATGAGAACAATAAAAAAGCTTTCCACTCTATACAGCACTTCATAAATATGCATTTATTTCCTCATCTTTCATCAGTTTTACAGTTTTAACCAGGTGCCTCAGTGGTAATATTTGTCAAGAGTATACAGTGGAATTTCAGATACTTTCTTTCTGTAGCTCTAAAGTTAAAAATGAATTCATGGGCCTTTCCACAAGGAACTGAGCCAAAAAGTAATGAAAGTAATTTCTTATATTACAGTTATATAAGATTTCAACTTACATTTCTATCCTACTCCATGTCCTGTATTTACACAGTTAACTAACATGTTTGTTATTTACACTTTTCAAATGCTGTAGTCATAAATCTTTTTAAATTGTACATTCTTGTTTTAGGTTTTATTACAGAACTATTTTTAACACACATTTTAGACACTATGGTTTTAATACTTCACATGAGGAAGTGACTGCCTGGTTTCACTAGTAGCGTGTCAAGATGCCCCCTTCATAAGAAAATACATTTTACAAAGGAGTTTTATAATATCTGGAATCTTGCATTTTGAAAAAAACAAGTACGTGGGATGTAATAATGGTAATGGTACTTCCTTTTCTATGTCATATTTTGTTTGGAAAGACAATTTACCTGAGATGTAGAATTGTTAAACTTGAGGTGGGTTGGGTTGGTTTTCCAATAAATGATGTATTTTATGTAAATTCTACAGTACTGAAAATTTGAATTTTTGCATAAACGTTGGCCTTCTAGGTACTATTCCTATCTGTATAGATATATAAGTGCTATTTATATATCTGTATTTTATTTTCCAGAAAACTCTATATCTACATAAATAAGCATTGTTAGTATACCAGGAAACTTCCCCTATCCTTAAAAAAGCAATGTGCTCAAGTACAATATTCGACTTCTGACACAGACATAGTAGTAAATGTGACCTCTAATGAAAATACTTTCTTCCAAGGGAAGTAAGAGGTACCTGTCGAATTTGGAAGATGTGGCAGACAACTATGTGGACCCGACAAAGGAAATTTTATATATCCAGTCCCATAAATGTTATGCAGAAGCATCTGACACAGCAAACAACCCTGGGTCAACTTTCCATATTACATGTAACTACCTAAACAACGTCTTAATAAAAACCAGTTAATTATAGAAAACTCTTACAACATTGTACATTTAATGTTGTGTGTCTTTTCTCGTTACAATAATACACATTTCTATTAACAAATGATTGTAGATACTAAATTTAAATCAAATGGTCATGATTTTCAGGTTTCTTTTATTCTGTTATTGGTAGATATTCTGTTAGGCACAATATGACATTCTTTGTAAACATAAATTTCAATACATTAGACCATGAACTGAAGTTACAGAAAATAATATACGGACATTAAAGACACACACAGATCCACTACACAGTCTAGGCACAAATGCAGCAATCCAGGAGGCCTGATCTCATATCCACTGCAACTGAAACCCCCAGCTGACACCAGTGGAAAAGAAATGCATCCAAGTCACCAAACACTCCCGCTTCTGAATTACTTTTTTTTTTCTCTTCTACTAAAGCTTTCATATAATTTGAAAATACACATCTCATCATCATGTGTTGGTAAAAATGTATTTTAGTCTATTTACCCTGAAACACCTAATTATTTATAAAGTCAGTGCCCAGAACTAAGGCCCCTAAAGCAAGTAATGTAACTAACACACCTAGAAAGCTTTCTTCAAAATATGTATCTACATATTTTTAAGAACTTGAAAATAATCTTCCAAAAACCAGTCATAAGAGAAAATCTCTTACAGATCTGTTATTTCCCAAACTTACAATTGCACTACATTTTTCACGCAACATTGTGCAACTCAAGAACCAAAATGAGGAATAACAATTCTGAGCTTCCATCATGTTGCTTATTGCAGCTCTCACCCTCAAATACCCTTAAATGTGTAGCTCTCACCCTTAAATGTGTAGGGTAGGCACAAAGTAATAACACTTATTTACATCTAATAGAGCAACATCAGAATTCTTATCTGAAAAGTTTTCTTGAAAATAAATAGCACACTTAAATTATGTGAGTTTTAAGAAATTATTCAGTATCCCATGATAATGTGAAGAACACTAATTTCATTCTATAAAGTCATAGAAGACTTTTATTCTGCTAATGAAACAAGAGTGATCCGAGTATACAAGTTACTGCTATTGTTACTGGGAACTATCTTCTCACTTCCTCTGAATAATCAGAAAAAAAGGGTATTCAATTATTTAACAAATAAGCTTTAGAAACATTACTTTTCCTTTTCTAACATGCTAGAAATGGAGAATAAGGCAACAACTGAGATAAAAATGTATCTTGCTTTGTAAACCAAGCTTCTTAATGTTTCTTAAAAGTGAACTTTCATGCTGAAAAATTGAAAGGCCTCAAAAGAAAAGCTTTAATTATTTTAACAAGACCATGTCTTCTATTTCACTCAATATTTTCAATACAATCTCAAATATATAGAGAGGGATTTACTTTAGTACTACAGATGACTCTTCAGCTTTAAGTAACTCCTCTGTAGGGTTAAAAAGCTTATACAGCACTCTGCAAGACTGAGTAATGTTTAGAAAAATGCCACCAATTTCCACCGCAACCTTCTCTATTCTTACATTATTATTCTAACCTAATTGCATGGGAAAACAGCAAATGGTGTGCGAATTATCAGTGTCTTTTGACTTACAATCAGGCCTCCAAACCCAGGCCTTGCTGACTCATTTGATCTTTACAACACTGAAAAGTTCTTTTTTTCCCATTCAAAGGAAATAACTTTTACTGACCAAAACTGGCTGATAAAGTCATGGCAGGTGATGACAAAATCACTCCATAAGTTGTTTTAAGTCTTAGGTACATACAAAAATTGCTTGACATAAATTAGACAGACTGCAATTAGAGAAAGTAAAAAAATGAAGAAAATGATGTGACAGACTCTGAACTCTTTTTTCATGCTGAACAAAAGTTCACTTTTAAGTTCATTCTATGCTCAATATCCTGCTTTGTCCATTTCTTTGGTATTCTGTTCTCATTCTGCAAATTTTAACACAATTTTAATGGTCATCCTAATTCAAATGAAAGAACAATGAGCTGAAAGCACAACCAGAACAGATGCCATAATACTGCAGAACACATTGGTCTTCATGATTTTTGGTTCTTTATATTCATTTCTTGTAATGATTGGGGGCATCTGCAAATGCAAACTTCAGTCTGTAGGCCTCTGCTAGGAGTACACTGATTTCTTCATTTCCCCAGTGTACTGTGGGCAAATTTTGCAAAAATATCAGCAATTCCTAGGTGGAAAGAAAAGAAAAAAAGAAATAAATGCATTTTTTTCAAACACCAGTGTATAGGAATGCAGTACTTATACAATGATTATTTGTAAGCAATCACACCTCAGTATCCCAAACAAAGCTGAGATCCCATTACATTTAGTGATTTTCCTGCAGCTTTCACAGAAATACTTGCTGTCTTTCACTTCAGAAACCAGCTATTAATTGTAACTGAACTGTAGTTTCTTGTCTAGTGTTAGAAAAATAAATACTACGCATGAAAGAAAGCAATACTACCCAAGTGTGCAAATTCCATGTACCTGCACTTGTATGTTTAGACCACTACTGGTGCCCCGATCATGGGGCACCTGGATACATCTTACACACTGGCTAATTTCAATCAAGCTCTAGAAGCTTTCACGTACCATTTTATGTATAGTTCTTTAAAAATTCCACATGTATCTTTCACATTTAAGATGTCCAACCTAATTTCAGTTTGTAAGATCTGCTGCCCAAATCATTTCAGTTTACCAAGACTAGGTATGAAAAAGGGAAATACCCATATCTCTTTAAAAAGCTATAGAAATCTTTAATTTTCAATACCTTGAACGTTTTTAGAGCCTCCTTATGAGGTGGGTTAGAGCTGCAGACAGCTACATATAAAGCAGAGTTGCTAACTAAATTGAGAAGTGCTAAAATTCTCTTCCCTGATTAGACTTTTCACATGCAAACACGAAGCATATCCGACTTCTGGTTTGCTGCTTTCTAGGTATGCCTTGTATATAGCACAGCAAACAACAGTTCAATTTCTTTCAACATTAGTTATATAGCAATACACATAAAATTAATCAACAGAAGTAATTTTAAATGATGATTTGAATTTCATTTCAGAAGGCCCTAAAATGTGGGTTCCTGGTTTTGTAAGGCATACATGGGGTGTTGGAACTAGATGATCTTTAAGGTCAGTTCTGATGACAGAACTAAAATCCACCATGACCTGCAGCAGGACAAAGCTTCAAATCATCATCTATATGCTGAAACTTGCCATCTGTGAATGCACTCTTTGGAAGATCTACTACCACCAATTCTCCCCTGAGCTCATACACATGACAATTTTATAAGATTCCAAATTTGACCAAACTCAGGAAGTTAGTTTGTTTTTCTTAAATAAATGGCGATACAAAAGGTCACAAACTCTCAAACATGATGCAAAAGGCACCCTAGGCCTAATACGAAGTTTGTGTTTTAAACTTTCCAAAGAAAAGATCACCTGGAGATCTCCTGTCTCATGCTTTCATTTTGAAAAAAAAAAACATTCCTTAAAATTTCAGCTGTGGCGAAGCAGCAAAAGACATTTTTTTTTATGAGTTCCATTACAACAAACTGAATGTGGAATTTTATGGTGGGTGTTATAAGGCAATCTTAGGAGTAAGCATAGTTGTTAAGCTTGCTTGCCTCTCATAGGTGCTCTATTTTTGCTGCAAAATGCAGATAATTTGTGCACATTTGTATATGTGCATATATTTGTGAGCATGTGCATATTTTTTTTTGCATGAATATATTAAGATTTATTCTAAAGAGCAGGAATAAGTAAGCAGGAATGCAATTAAACCCACAACCATTATCTTGCTATAAATCAGAATCCTGCATCATCCCTGGCAGGTTGGATGGAGTCTTGGGTGACAAGGTTTAGTGTGAGGTGTCTCTGCCCAGATTACAACTTGATCTTACGGTCCTTTCCAACCCTTACTATTCTATGATTGTACGACAATATCATGTATAACTACACAGCGAGATTCTTCACCTTCATGAGGGTCTTATTTTCCTTGTCCCCCATTCTCCCTCCTCTGCATCTGCTTTCATGGAAGAAGGCTGCAGGAGCCTTTAGCAAAGATCCTGTGGTTACAGTAAAGAGCAGGGAGCAGAAATGAACATGAAATTGGTTTTTCGGTGTGTGCATATTAATTATTTTGACTTCATCTGTTTCATGGTCTTGCTATTCTGGTTCTTGTAATATGAGACAAGAAAGGATAGAAGTTGTGCAGTACTATATATTTAATTATGAATAATATAACAGAGCATGAGAATGCTTCTATTACACTTGAGAGAACACATTTTTAATAAACTGTTATACAGGTGTTCATCTACTTATTTGACAGTTATGCTGATAAGTGTAATTAATAAATTAGCACTGCAGAGTAGGAAGGTTGTGTGGAGGGATGATAAATGCCTACCTCCACAAAAGGTAGGTTTTTTTATTCCTTTTACAAAAGTAACTTTCAATCAGCTCTAACACACAGCAGTTAATTTAGTGAGTTTTGTGAAATTAGCTCTTTTACTGTTTGCAGTGCCAAGACTTCGCTGGGTCAGACTTCTGATGTGAACTGGTACAACTGATTCATGGTGCTCAAGCAGTGTTTTGGTTTTCCTTTGGGCTACTGTTCAAATAACTTTGGCCTAAACCAATCCTCCAGGCACTGAAGAGCCGTGAACCTTCTAGCAGACAGTTAGCACTTGGACTTTGTAGGACATCACCTACTAGAATCTGCAACCAGCAGTTGCCTCTGCAGAAGCTACTCAACAGCTAGTGAATGAAGCTAAACTGTTTCAGCATGAGATTAGAAAGAAGGAGTCTACGTTGGTCACACATTTGATCCGGTACACTGATTGGTTCTGTGGCAATCTTACATGTTTTTGTGGCAATTATATGTGTTTTTCAAACTAGAAAATGTTGGTACATTTATGAAACACCGATAATTCTTGTAAATGAATGAATACTGCTTATATATTCAGTTTTGACTGTAAGGTAATCATGCTGGATATGCACATTAGAAAATTATTACAAAAATTGAGTTTATTTTCTTAAAGCCTCCTACATAGCAGCCATTCTTAAAAGCATCTCACTGCTCAAAGGTTAAAAAAGGAGGCAAAATAACAGTCACTATTAATTTTGATACATGTAACTTTCCAGAGTACTGAAGTTACATTATCTTAGAGAACAAATCACTTTTTTTGAAATAAATGTACAGGTTTAGAAGTTTGTCTGGAAATGACCCACGAAGAATGACACAAAACACATTATTTTTCTCCCAGAACATACAGCACAACAGCTGGAGAAATCAGGTGCTCCAGGCTTAAGGCTGGAAAACTCAAACCATTCCAACTTACGCTCTTTGCTGAACATATAAAGACTAAATCTCCAGTATTCACAGTACATGAAATTTAAGGTGCATCTTAAATCTGAAATAGGATTATTGGTGAAGAACTAGTTTAACACTTCTATGATTAACTGCAAAATTATTAATAAATTTCATCAGAACCAAATATATAAATAAATGGGAGAGTAACTCATTGATCATCTAAGTCCACTTCTGTTTGAGTGCGTATATTTGCCAATGTTACTAGGAAAAGAATCATTCCCTACCTGCTCCTCAAAGTCTAAGACTGACACTGACTAGTGCATACGCTATAAATCTAAATGAAGTAACTGGCCAAAGATGCACTACTTAACTGTTTTTCTAAATATAAAGCTTATCCTTCCTGTGATCTGTTACAGAGCTTCAAAATTGGCTTAGATACAAATTAAATTTATATCTTGTTCAAAATAAAGTAGAATTTGTCGAAAACCCTACTAAAGAATTTTTTTTTTGCTTTAAGCACCAAAGAAATTCATGCTGTGTTTATTGTGCCCAAATACTGGGCATTCTTTGAAAACAACAAAACAATGACCAAACTCAAAAGAAACTCCAGAAAAGTCTTTGGATTTGAAGAAATGTACAAACATATGCTATACTTAAGATTTTTAAGACCACATGAAAAGTTTATCTAAAACTGCTTAATTTAGCATTTTGCACTTACAAAAAAGAAAAGGTGACAAGTGACTCAATACTATTAATTTATTTTTAATTACTGTTCTTATTTTTTTCTCCAGCAGATAAAGCAGGAACCACTAGAATGCATGTGCAAATAAGGCATCCACATTAACTGTTTCAATTAATGTTCCTATCCACACTCATAATTAAAATATAAGACACTTTGAAATATGATGAATCGTGAACTTGAATTCATATTTACCATAAAAAGCTCATTGGTGATAAACTGCCTGGAATATTTCAGAACAAGAAAACTGAGTATGAAAAGCATTATTTGTAAACTATTCCTGCAAGAATTTTATTTGCTGCTTAATTTAAATGATATTGTGATGGCACCTGGCTGAGGAACCAGGGCAGCCAACAGACCATCATTAGATGGGATTTCCAGAATCCCAGTTCAATGTTTGTTTGTATTTTGGCAGCATCTACAACAAATATACTCAAAATTACATTTGGCAAACAGAGTGCCCTGTTTTCACTGGCCTCCTACTGCACTGAATAGACATATTAATCTCTTGAATTAGGTTTAGCTGCCTGACTGAGCCCAGAAGCACAACTTCAGTTTGGTCAGTGTGCGGCATTTGCCCTGACATGCCACACTGTGGAAAGGCATTTCCAATCTCCCTTTCCCCTTGCCATTCAAGTAGTGGTAGGTTTCCTCCTGTCTGGGGAACAGTAATAGGTATCTGAGGTATGTACAACCAGCAGCTAATTCATCATCTATGGAATAACTCTGGTAAATTAAAACCAACCAAACAAAATAACCTCACCAAAAAGACAAACACACAGCAACTCTTTCCCCCACCCCCAGAGAAATTAATCCCTGTTTACTTTTACTTCTGCTTAAAAGTTAAAGACATATAGGAGTAGTTTCAAAGTCATAAAACCCTGAACATTGTAGGGAATGAAATAACTGTCTGATGACTTTCTATTGCTCCATGTTGCCTGACCAAATCTGCTCTGAGAAATCACAAATCTCTCTATGTAGCAGCAACAGCTGGGCAAAGAGATACTACCCATAACAGGGGAAGATCAAGGAACTACTTAGATTTGCTTCCCCTCTCCCTGTACAACAAAAACATGAAGAGCTGTTAGCATAGGGCCCCTAACACAGTTAGAGGGCTGCAGCAGATGTTATACCAGGAGAGTGTGAGAGATGTGGGACTTTTTTATCTAAGACCTAAGAGCAGTTTCCCACTACATACAGTGAAGGTTACAAAGAATTAAAAATAGTAACACTACTTTAACAGAATTTGGATTTACATGATACCTTACATACATATTTTTCTAAGATATACTAAAATATGCTATAGCACATTACACAGCATGCTCAACTATGCTACAATTTATAAAGTACATTTCAACACTTAAAAACAGCTGTATAGAATGTAATTATTGAAGTACAAGTACTTTCAAAATGTCGTTTTCCTTAGATAAATCCACATTTATTCTAGAACTGTGCAATCACCATGTAATCAAGACAAGGCTGATAAATTTGTTATAAGTGCATGGTATAAAAGCACCTTCAAAAGTACAAAAAGTAAAAGTATGAGGTCTATATTTTAAATACCACAGCAGTAAGATCTGGGAGTAATGCTGGCTGTTAAACAATGGCTTTTGTCAGATAAAAAAATTATTCTTGAGGGAAAAAATACTTACCACACAAGATCCAATACATATATCTAAAAGAAAATGCCAGACTACCAGACAGGCATCTCAAAAAGAAGATGATCTCCAAAGCCCTTATTCTTCAGTGTATTCCTCAGTTTTCTCCAAAATCAAAATGATCAAAAAAATCAAAAAATGATCAAAAATCAAAACTGAATATTAATAAAACTTAATTAAACACGTTTTTAATAATTATTACAAAGCTCTTCTCATTGAGACTGTAACCCAATGAAATCTCAGCTCATTAAAACAATCTTAAAAAACAAAAACAAACAAACAAAAAAAGGAAGCAAAAGAAACCAAATTTTATCATGTTTTGAAATCTGGTTCATTTGCAAATACCCTTATAGTATGAAGTCCACTATAATCCTTTCAATCAATACAGTTTTTAGCATACCATTTGGCAGTAGTCATGGTTAGTTGGTAACAGCTATCTATAGTTGTTGTGCATATAGTTGTTGTGTGTATATTGTCACCCTGACTCTGACTCCATATGTGGAACATCAAAACCAATTATACAACAAATAACACGCTGATAGTCAATAAAACAAATAAGTTATGCTAATGAGTAGAGCATAAACTTCTCTTCTGTGATAATCAAACCAATTTATTTACTCAGTTTATTTATCCCGTACAGATTTTTTTGTCTGTATGAATTATTGACAAAGTTCAACTGCAGTTTTTTTTTAACAGAAGAAACTTAACAGAACATAAACCCCACTAATAGAATAATGGGTTTATTTCTAGTTAATATAAAAATAGCAATAACTAGGGTTGAAATTAAAGTTGAACATACTGAGGACATTAATAGAGTTGGTTTTTAATGTCAAAACAGAGAACTGGTCTATTAATTTAACAAATAAAGGCAGCCCTAAAATACAGTATTTTTCTATGAGAGTTGTTAATCCTTCCTGCTGCTAACTGCAATGTAATTATGGTCTGAGTACTTCTGGTCTACCACAGCTCTATTTTGTAGTGATAGGCAGAACCTACAATCTTACCATATTTTATGATCATGAACTTTTTAATATTATACTTCAGGGCTGCTAAGGGTAAATTAACTTCACAGATAAATTTGCACCATTTAGTAAAGAATTGCGAATACCTGTATTTTGGACCACAGCTCTACCTATTACACTTTATGCACACAAATAAAACACCACAAAATTTATACTGGCAATTTGATCAAACAGCTTCTTTATGAGAGTTATTTGGACTTTAAATTTTAGAACACAGTATCTATTTTTAAAGAACTAATGAAGTACAATACTACTAAAATTTAATTAGAAGAATTATTGAGACAAGCTAAGGAGGAAAACAATTATTGCCAGAGATAATAACCATTTATCTTCTTAGATAATATAAACCACAAATAAACCACACATACGTACAAAGAATACTAAATGTTTTTATTTAATGGGATATTATATAATGTGGTGCCAGAGAAAGCCAGAACTGGACAATGATTCTAACACTGTTTTCCAACCAAATGTAACCACTATGCAAGCAAAGGAAATACTCAGTATAGGAATGATTTAATTCCTTTTGCCTTTACAACATTCTTTTCCACTTTTATGTGGGATTTCCAAATGTGAAAGGGTGGCATGGATGGCTTGTTCTACAAGGGCATCTTGCCCATGGACTCAGTCCCTGCCCTGAGCTGCACAGCGAAGCAGACGGAGCTATTGCCTGGCTGCAACCCTGTAATTGCTGCAGGGGCCAGGCTGGCACTGTACTGTGCAATCCTAACTTCAAATCCTCTTCCCACATACTTAGGATGAAGGATACCCGTTTGCCTGGGGACTTGGTCAAGCTCAGTCCAAATCCTCCCCCTTCAGCCCACTATCAAAGCAGTGACAAACACACTGGCTGGTAACTTGAAAGCATAGGTCCAGCACTTGCTGAGAGCCCAGCTGACCTTGCTCTGTTCCCTTAGAGCTACTTTTCCCTTCTTTTTACCTCTTGCTGTTGACAAGTAGTGCACCAATAGGGCTTTAGCTCTGAGACAAGTTCTCTTTTCCTTCCTGAGTACTGTCTTCCTTCTTTCAATGCACGCAGCAATATTCCCTACACTGCTGCCATATCTTATTCCTCCAGCTGTCCTAACCTGCTACACAGAGTTGCAAATAATGAGCTGTATTTCTGAAGTGCTGTGCATCTTATTAATTACTGATGTCTCTGAGTCAGAGAAAACATTTACTTCCTATTGGGCACAGCTGGAATTGAGAAAACTAAGATTTCAAAATCTAGTATTAAAGAGCTAGCAGGAATAGATCACCTACTGCAGCTTAAGAAATACTTGCTGCAGATGCAGGTTAAGAGGCATATGTGGATCTGAATCCTTCACTGATCATCCTACAGTGCTTCCTAAGCATGGAAAGCTACATGCCACAGTGCACATGTAGTGTGGTCAGCAATGGCTGTAATAGCACGCAACAGTCTGGTTTGGATACTGGATGCAGCAATGCCCTCCTTGTTCTTGCAATATCAAACATTATGGGGTGAACTTAAACTTTGATATGCAGAAGACTGGGGAAACACTGGTTTATCCATGCTAAGTGGCAGGGATGTTTAAGCTTGCACTGGCATAGCCTGAAAGATTTAGGAGAGATATGTTCTTCTCAAGTCATAAATCAGTGTCACTCAAGAACCTCAACCTTGAATATGAAAGTTCACGTCCTGTCCTGTGACAGTTTAGAGGAAATGAAACAAAAAAACCCCTCAAAACCCCAACACGATATTTGCTGAAATAGTGAATATTCAACTTTGCAAATTCTTTTTTTTCTACTTTTTTCTATTGATCATTATCTAAATTATGCATCTAGACTTTCTTAAAAGGGTTATTAATTCTTTCCAAAGAATTGCCTCTTAAACAATCAATCATCTTTATCTTTTATACACCATGACATCTTAACCATTCGACCACGGCATATAGAACTCTGACCGGTATTAAACTAACTACAGAAAAAAAGGTTATTCAGAGTTCTAACTAGACTTGATGCACTTAAAAAAGGATACTTTAAAAAAAAAATCTACATAGGTTAAAGGTTAATTTCTCCTGCTATCAGCTTCCATTCAGCAACTCAAGTGTATAGTGGTTTTCAGCAAGTATATATATACTGTTCTTTTATATAATATATATTCTTTGATTCAAATATACATTTTTATTCTTCTTTCAAGTGAAAAATCTCCCATTAATCTTCTGCAAACATACAGAAGTATGCTATTCTTATAATGAATTTCATATTCTGAATAAGAACTTCATAAAAACACACCTTAGTATTCTGAAAATGAAAGCTTATGAAAAGTTGATGGCCTTATCATTTCCCTTTCATGTTTTTCTTTTCATGACTACTGAAAAGGATTCCCAGAATCAGCATATTAAAACCACTAAACCAGCAATTAAAGTCCTGTTTCATCCAGTATGGAACTCTTACACAAGTCATTAGCAACCTTAATTGCTAATCATAAAATATGTGGTTCTAAAGAACTATGTCAGAGAAGCTGTGCTTACTTAGCTGAAGAAAAGATGTAAATCTTTCATTTACAGAGATATGAAAATATATGAATTAATATAGTAAAAAGTAACTAAGGGAACATATTTTAGCTGTTATCGTAGGTAGCCCTATACCCTTGCTCTCAAACAGAAAAAAAAAAACCCAAAACCACAAGCAATACATATCCCTAATGCTTAAAATGGGAAATAAATTTGCATGCTAGATATTCTTGTTAACAAACTTACTATATACATGTTATTATCTACAGGTTTATATGACAAGGTTAAGCACACAGATTGAAAAACAAAGCAAACATTCCCACAGGACACAAAAGATGTTCAACCCATTAAAAAGCCATCTGATTTTTGTAATACCTTTTTATTCTGAACTGTCTCAAAATGCTTCAAAATTACACGCATGTGAAACCGAAGATACTTACACAAAATATTTAATGCTCAAGAAAGAAGAGGAAGTAAACTTATTCCAACACTGATGTAAATTCATACTTAAATCAGACAAACAAAAACATTCTTGAATTCTTTCTTACATTTAAACTAGTAAAAACAGAACTTCCATTTTAAAACTCTCATATGAAAATCGAATATCTGGGAAAAGTCCGGGAAGCAGAGCAGAATGCTTCTGAACCACTCTGACTATACTTTTTGCCATATTGTTTTATGAAATATTGCTATATTGCTGGTATTTGGAGATATATGTACTTCTTATGCATCAAAATATAATCATAGCAAATATATTTAAGGAAAAGCCCAGATAAATCGTTTGTCAGTAGCTCTGTGCAGAAGAAGCAAATAAAGAACGGATACAAATTTCCAGAGTATACAAAGTCATGAAGATCAGAAGCCATTCTATTAAAAAAATAGAAATAAACAAACAGAGAACCTGCTGTACCAATTAAGACTGCAGCAATTATGGCTGAATTTCATTTCTGAAATGAATTGCCAATGAGTAGGTTACTACATTCTTTTTTTCTGCAGTCGAGCAAGATCAAAATATTTGTACAGCAGATTCCAATAGAAAATTTACAATTTTGCTTTTCCATAAAGTCCATATGCTACCCACTTGGTTTGGTTTTCTTGACCATAATTTGTCAATGCATTCCAAGTGGAAGAGTTTTATACAGCTACAAATTCACACTCACCCCTCTACAGTGACTTAAATTTTACACCATAGTATGAATAGTTAAAAGCTCATAAAAAAAAGAAGAAAATCATAAAATACCAAGCGAATATAATAAGCCACAAGGACAAGAGTGTATCAGAACTTCTGTATTTTCAACTTAAGGTAATTAGCATGTTTTGACAAAAACATACTTCACATTGTATACTGTTCTGAGTAAAATCTCACCTTGTTTTAAAGAAAACATATTAAGGATTGCTAACATAAAATTGCCTGTATACAGAATTTAAGTAGCACTATCTGAGACATATAATTCTAACATCCAATCAATATGTCATAGTGTAGCAGCTACTTAGTGTATTTTCATAACTAAAAAAAAGGAAAAAAATCCTAAGGATAATTCAAATGGAATATTGTCAGTATCTTAGGATATAGGACGGAAAGAGGAAATTCCCATTCCATTGTTCAATCACCCACACCACATGAAGTCCTAAATAGATGTTTCACTCTAAATATTAAATAAATGTTCCCCACCTGCTATGTCAAAACCCATAAAGCATTTGTGCACCTCTAACAAACTTCAGGACATCAATACAGAGAACCAAGGACTTGGTGATGGAAGAACCAAACCACCTTCAGGAACATATTAAAGGACAGATAAAGAACCTGTCCAAAGTCCTGTCTACATTGGCATAGAATCTGATAACTGAAAATTTCTAAGTTAGCCTGAGAAATCTTACAAAAATCAATAATGACTAATGCAAAAGTCCCTTTAACTCTGAGGAGAACATCACTGCTCACACTAAGAAATAGTTTGTTTCCTTGGTGAGCAAAGCATGCAGACAAGAGCAGAAGACGAAACCATTCAAGCTGCATGAGTTCTCTCAATGTGGAAAACCAATAACATCACCCCAAATTTTCATCCATTTCTTGATGCCTTGAAGAGAAAAACATATGAAATTGCATTTCGTTGGTACCTCTTAGAAGAAATGATGCTTCAGTTATTCTCTCTCGTGAGACCTCACCTGGAGTATTGTGTGCACTTCTGGTGTCCTCAACATAAAAAGGACATGGAACTGTTGGAACAAGTCCAGAGGAGGTCCATGAGGATGATCAGGGGACTGGAGCACCTTCCAAATGAAGACAGGCTGAGAAAGTTGGGGCTGTTCAGCCTGGAGAAGGCTGCATGGAGACCTCACAGCAGCCTTCCAGTATCTGAAGGGGGGATATAGGAATGCTGGGGAGCGACTCTTCATTAGGGACTGTAGTGACAGGACAAGGGGTAACAGGTTAAAACTTAAACAGGGGAAATTTAGATTGGATATAAGGAAGAAAATCTTTACTGTGAGGGTGGTGGGGCACTAGAATGGGTTGGCCAGGGAAGCTGTGAATGCTCCATCCCTGGCAGTGTTCAAGACCAGGTTGGACAGAGCCTTGGGTGACTTGGTTTAGTGTGAGGTATCCAGGTTCATGGCAGGGGGGTTGGAACTTGATCTTAAGGTCCTTTCCAAACCTAAGTATTCTATGATGCTAAGTTCCAAAATTGCTTCCATAGACAATCAGACTGAAGCATTAATTCAAATTAACACAATATAATTCAATTGTATACTATAAACTAAAGAATTAAAACATTCTAAACCAGTATAAATACTATGTTGGAAACATGATAAACATTCGTGCTTAACACATCTTTCAATCTGTCTGTGGACAACAAGAAATTCAAACCAGGACGAATCTTGCTGTACCACACAGTAACATAAAGCTTTGTCAAAAAATACATACTGCTCTTTACATCCTGATATTTTTACATTGAAGGTGCTTCACTTTATCTAATCACAGAATCCCAAGGGTTAGAAGGGACCTTGAAAGATCATCTAGTCCAACCCCCCTGCAAGAGCAGGGTAACCTAGAGTACATCACACAGGAACTTGTCCAGGCGGACCTTGAATATCTCCAACGTAGGAGACTCCACAACCTCCCTGGGCAACCTGTTCCAGTGCTCTGTCACTCTTACAGTAAAGAAGTTCTTCCTGATGTTAACGTGGAGCCTCCTATGCTCCAGTTTACACCCATTGCCCCTTGTCCTACCACTGGATATCACTGAAAAAAGCCTAGCTCCATCATCCTGACACCCACCCTTTACATATTTGTAAACACTGATGAGGTCACCCCTCAGTCTCCTCTTCTCCAAGCTAAAGAGACTCAGCTCCCTCAGCCTCTCCTCATAAGGGAGGTGTTCCACTTCCTTAATCATCTTCAAAATGAATTTTATATCCTTTTGATCTTTCACTAAGATTATGTTATGAATTACATCTTTACCCCCATTACAAAGTGATCCAACTGCATTCTAGAAGATAAACATGCTCCCTCTCAAGCTTGTTTTACAAAGTTAAATATGCAATATTATTTTAATACTCTTTACTAGGGTCAGTTCTTAATTTTCCAGTCTACTGTTGTTGATAAACATAATTCTGAAGAGATTACATAAAACCCAAACAGAATTCTCATGCAAGTCCCAGAGAGATGCAATTTTTCAAAAGCAAACAGACAGGGACCATGGAAAAATGACAATTCTAAATGAAGCATTTGGAAGTCTTAAGGTACATACAAATGCCTAAGGCCCCAGTATTCTAAGACAAGTAAAATAGTAACAGATTTTATTTATATAGTATTTAATTGTTTTTCTTATATATCAGTATACTGATAAAACCAGCCAGCCAGAATTTGAGAACAAATTTTTATATAAGATAATGAATGCTTCAACTTTCACATAAAACGTGAGCTTGCAAACCAGCAGCCAAATTTAGGATTTATTCTTTGCTTATGTAGCAAATCAACTTCCAGACACAAACATGAGAGAAGAACTGAATGTCTTTCAGCACAGTGCGTGACAGTGGGCTGGGTTAATCCTTTCTGACTCCTGATTTTTAAGATTCCCAAGATTCAAGTCCTAAAAGTGCTTAGTCCATGAGTACCTTCTCTTGGTAATCCTAATTCATACATGAAAGGAAATAAACAAGTTTATATTCTAAAAGTTCACAAAAATCTGCACATTGAAGCAGTGGCCATTGTCACAGTACCAGTGCTAACAGGGCAGCTGGCAGAGGAGCACTCTGATAACTGCAAAGCAGCTCCAGATCAAGCATGTCAAAATCCTTAGTTTTCCACTATGTAAGGACAAATCTCACTAAGAGCATGAAAAATCAATATGGAGAAATACTGTTTTCATAACTGCTATTCTAGCATGTGACAGGTGCTAGGATTACATAAACTAAGTATCAATAATAGCTTGCAGTGTTTCTCCCAGGCGTAAGGTTCTCACATCCGTGTATTTTTGTAAAACTTTAAATTACATTAGGAAAAGATTTGTGGCCTTGTGCTTTCAGAGATTCAGAAAAAAAGCTTTGAAAACTCTGCCTGAAGTGCTCATCTTAAGACACAAAACCACACATAAACTGAGTATGTTCTAAGGAAAACATTATTCCTAAATGTATTTTCTTTGGAGAAACAGGCTGTTGACAAAATTCTTTCTTCTAGAAGGCCATACCTTGTGTATAAAATGCAATTTTTGTTTAAATAAATGAATATGACCAAAAGGTGTTAAAGGGTTTGGCCAAAACTGTAGTAACAGTTCCAATGGAAAAATACTTCAGTGGTGCATTATATGACATAATCTGTTTCATGGGCTGATTTAACCACAGTGACTACATCTCTCTTCTGTTCCTCAGCAGGCAGGAACTCCTGTATTTATCACAATAATCTCCAAGAGAGGAAACTATAGCACAGCTTGGAAGATGTAGCCTTTTCTCACAGAAGAGAATAAAGACATCAGCTACATGAAATATAACTTTCAGACGTATATTCCTGGTGGCAATTTCGGTTCTCTTTAATAGGCTTGCCTGAGAGCTGGCAATTCAGAGGCCCTGCTATGTTCTGTCATCTTTTCTTGAGGGCAACAATCTTTAAGAGAGGATGTGGCAGAGAACAACAGCTATTAAGGATTTCAACTATCCCTGTTTAACCTGTTGTTGTACGCAGATCAGTACCTGAAACTAAGCACATATCTAAAAACTGTGATTAAAAAAATTTAACACAAAGTTTTAGTGAATCAGTTCCTGAGAAGTGGATGCAACCACTGCTATTCAGTCAGCTAACAGCAAGCAAATGCTATTGTGCAGAAAATGAATTAGAACGGGATAAATGGGAGCTCTTACTGTATTTGCAAAGGGATGTCTAATGTAAAAAACACTACAGAGAGTAAATGAATTGTCATGTATAAAGATCTTGCTCTTGATGGCAGCTGAAAGGGCTAACTAGGAGTACGATGGCAGCGGTAAATCTGCTAAAATGGTATTTCTGGGAGAAGTTTAAATCCAGTTTGTTTACAAGTAGATGACAAAACAATACGCATTTTAATTCTTGTTATTTTTACTTTTTTGTAGTTGCAATGAGACAATTTTGTTGTAAAACAGCAAAATCTACACACACCAGCATTTAGGAAACCACAGAAGAGAACAGAATTGGAAGAAAGAAAATTAATCCTCTTCCATCTGCCTGTCTCAAAGAAAGGCATATGTCACTTCATCCTATTATTCAGCTCATACTCCAAAAGCTTTTAATTTCTCTTCGTTCTCTTATCAGTAGTTTTGATTGAGTTTGGTAGTCAAGTGTACACGTGCCTATGATTTTAGTCTTCTCCAGGGTTACACACTGATAAGGCCAATAATTGACATTGTTATGCAGCAGTTTCTGCTGAAGAAATAAACATGGAAAGAAAACAGTTTTCTTTGTACAGAGATATCTCCAGTGACAGCTGTGAATTACTAACTGAATGGAAGCTCTGCCAGTGCATTTAGTTTAGCAGGTGACTTAAATTACTCAGGAAGAACAAGAGTTTTTTTCTTTGTTCAAGACAATCCTTTTTATATTGAAATGGAGAAAATGCAGAGATCCTTTTTGTGGTATTTACTGAAAACAAATACAAACATTGGCCAATGAGAGAAAAATACCTTATAGCCCTCAGAAAGTGCTTCTCTGGAAGCTTACAGGACAATAAAATCAGATTTTCATTGTTTGGAAGCTTTGATTTAAAACTTGGATAGTAACAGCATCTCTGTAAAATACAAGCCATAAAGCAAGGCTTACAAGAAATCTCTCTAGATTATACACACCCTGCATCACATCCTTCCCTTTCTTTAGCAGGAGTTGGACCAAACACAACTCTTAACAAAACATGCAGATTAGAGAGGATTCTGCAAGGTGTTCCTCACAGCCCGCAAAATGCTGGACCTGTATGGAGTTTGGTCTCAGCATCCTTAGAGCTGTAAAGCTCTGAACAGAGAACACAGATACATTTCTTGTTACTTCACATGTTCAAGATAAAGGACACAACTCATTCGCAGAACAAAATTTCTGTGTTTCTAGAATTTAATTATTTTACTGGACATGGTGATAATAAATTAAAAAATAATAATGAAAAAAAGCATTGATCACTCAACAACTATTGAAGCCTTTTTAAACAAAACAGCACTTTTTTACCACAACTAGGCTTTACGGAGATCCACAATTTTAGACTTCTATTTCATATCGGCAATGTGGTTCTAACACTGTGTGCTTCTTAGTAAGTATAACTAAAAATTACTAGATATCAAAATGGTTAAGAGGTAATTGTGTGAAGGCAAAAAACATATGTTTTAGCAATGACAACTGCCATTTCAAAACTGTACTCTCATATATTAATCAATACACCTACTGGTTTTCTGTTTGACAAACATTTTGAACACTTTAGCCATCCACTCTAAGCCCTCACTATGTCTTTGACTGCAGATATCAGAACTCGATGCAATATTACCAAACCCTCCCCCCCACTGAAAGGCAAAATAAGCTGTTATGTTCACTGGTTTAAGGATGTAATTACTCCCAAGTGCCACAGCATTATTCTGTTAGCTCACACTGAGAGAGCTGTTAGCAATTCCCCCTAGGATCATTTCAAAAGCCAGTATCCCAGGCTACAGTCTCTCACTCCAGAGACATGACCTATTCTACTTATCCTGTATTTGCAAAAATTTTTCATTTGGCTGTATCAACACACAGCTTGCCTGAAGAGATCAACTGAACGAGTGATTCAAGATTGGTTTATGTAACTGCTGTGTTCTCCTCACTTTGTCAGAATGGTGAATCTGTATCACCCACAGATTATTATTATCTGCTGTTTTATTAGGGGAAATGCTGACTAGCATCATGTCAATTACTGACTCCCACAAAAGTTCATTGAACAAATTGCCTCTTGAACATGATTAACTAAAAATATCCTTTTAGGATGTCATATGTGTTAGTATGATCCCTGTAATATATTCTTTGTCTATTTGCTTATGAAAAATTGCATCTATCAACCAAATATATATCACCAAAGAATGAAATCAAGTTTCATTGTGTCGTCTGTTACCTAATGCAGGTTCACTTTTCAGGAATAAAGACAGAAATGAAGCTGTCAGGAATGACACTGGGGGAAAAAATTATTTGTATGTTCTTCTTAATTGATAGTAATAAAATTGGATCTGTAACTAGACAAACAGTAACTATGAGAAGAATAATGCCTTTGTAAAGCTGACAGAATACTTATAATTAAAATATCTTTATTATCTTTAACAACATGACAGTATTATTTTCTTCTCACAGAGTCTTCTGAGATAGATAAACAAAAATTGTCACAGATACAGGAGGAACTTATATGTTATAATCTTGCCATTAAAATCCATAAAGGAAAATAAAGACAAAGCTATTTCTGCAGAAAAGATTAATAATTCTTATTATTATTGTTAACTGGACACACCATGGTCACAAGAAAAACTACAATGTCTTTACAGTATTATCCTCTGATATCTTGGAGCTTCCCTATTTGCAATCTTCCTGAAAATTAGGAAAAGCCTTTGGAGAGCACTCTCTAGGGTACAATGATGTCTACACATGAAGATAATAAACCCACCACTGAGAAGAGTTCTGATAAGCTTTAAGTGGTAGATCCATTAACAAAAAGTAACTCAGTATTCAGAATTTTCATGGAAGCAAAAATCAATACCTAAGACCATCCAACTAGCTAAAAATATCCAAAATAATTTTAACTGCTTTTCTGAAAAGTAAAGAAAACATAAATAAATGCAATAAAATAACACATTTTTTCATTACAGTTTCACATTCATGACCTACTCTGTATCACTTATTGGTGAGTGGTCATGCTGCCACAAGGGAAATGATAGCATGTTCAGCAAGACTGAAATAGGACTGAAGGCTGAAATAGCATCCCTGCAGCCCCAGCAAAGCATGAAGTCAGTCTACTTATGACAGCTGGAATCACTCCAACCCTAATGCTACCTCATTTACTTTCTAACATTCTGTTGAGATAGCGAAGTTGCAGTACAGATTTGGAAAGCCACAATAGTCCACTGCTGATTCATGCTGTTAAATCATGCTGTTATTACATTATATTTATGCTGTTCTCACACTGCTTTATGATGGGAGACTTCATTATGGTCAGAGCCAGAGCAGATGATGAACTACATGTCAAGAAGAAACAACACTCGTTTGCCTGAATTAAAATGTATAAAGTCTGTACATCAGGTAAAATTAATTCTAGTGATAAGGAAGCACTATAAGTTTCAGATTATTTGTATAATCACTGAAACACAACTTTGTGTTTCAACGGTTACACAAACCCACAGGCATGCTTTGCCAAATGACAGATTTAGCTGTTAATGACATGAGGACAGCAGTTAAAGTTGAGACTGTAACAAGAGTTCTTATGTGGTTTTTTTTATATAAAAAGTCTGTATTTTGCTGTGTGCATTAAAATTCTGTGCATTAAATTTTTCTGTGCTTATTACAGTTTTTCAATAGCAACTCTATTTATCAACTATAATCAAATGATTTGAAAAGATTCCTAAGACCTGAAAAGCAGGAAAAGATAATTAATCATTCCCTTCTATAATTTCACCCTTTGGATTACTGACAAGATTTTATCTGAAAAGCCAAAACTTGGAAGCTCTGGATTTTAATACCTGATCTGATGTCAAATGGGTGGATGGAGAGATTTCTAAAGAAAATAGTCACAGATGTCATCTATGTAAGACATAAATGCTATAACATATAACTTGAAAGACTAAAGAAAGGTAAAAGTATAAACCATTTTAAAACTGGTACATCTTAGTACAGTACCCATCTTGACTTACAGCAGAACATCAAAATCCTTAACTTGGGTATGATTATGCTTTTAATTTACAGTGAATGTGCCAAGAAATAAAATACATTAAGGCTCATGGGAGCAACAGCTGCAAACTTGACACATCTGCAGTTCAGACACAAAGCTACAGCTACTTTTAGTTACTAAGTGGCAGCTGCTCTTTCAATGATTTTGACAATCAGACTGTCCCTTCTCCCCTCCCCTCCTTGCATCTGTGGTAAAAATGCTCTTACCACACACTATGAAAAATTACTACAAAAATTAGAATAAATTCCAGCAATATTGCCAAAATATACAAGTGAATATAGCAGTAATGTAATGCTTTATCACACTGTCACTGCTTTTCTTCAAAACAGACTGAAACATGCATCCTTTAGGTAGGTATCTGTGTGAAATTCATTCATGTAATGTAAATCTTATTTTTTTCACTAAATTTTATCATTTCTATTAAAGGACCAGGCAGTTAGCTAGCAGGAAGATCCCTGACATTCACAGCATGAGTGAATTTTAGTAACCAACTGCAGATTAAAACATACCTAACAAAAGCAAGTCAAACCACTATGGACTGAGGTTTTAGAATTTTTCTTGCACTTTAGGCTTCACAGATTAAAGCTACTTAAGAGATGGAAGAAACATTGTGTTCAGTGTAAGGTCTTATGGATATCTTTGAAAACCCTTATGCTCTTCAGTAGGTTTTCAGTGGAGTAAGTGATGTCAGTAATGAGAAAACACAGAATACAACTGAGTTCTTAGATACTTTGAGTCAGAGGCATCTTCTGTGAAAATAATGATTGGCTATATGCAATCATCTGAATAAAACTGTGTCATGAATACATGGTCACCTTTCGAAACAGAACTGAAACTTAAGAGATTTGCCTATAAAAATACTACGAATTAAAATCAGCTATCAGATCTCACTTTTTAATTGGTCTTTATTCTGACCACTAAACAATACTGTGAATTGATCATCTAAAGACCAAAAACTTTATTTCATTTTCTAATTTTGATCAAATCTTCAAATAAATTCAGTCATTTCATTAGAAAGTATAATTTGGATACTGGATTTCTTTGCTGAGTATCCGGACTTCAGTCAGTCTGAAATAAACTGGGATATTTTCCAACCTCTTCAGTTTTATGATATCCACTGAATTACTTAACATATTTTTAGATCATGTAATTATTCCTTAAGTTAAATCTACATTTATTCTCTTTCCGATTCTCTCCCTGTAAGTCTGTAGAAATGGGCATTACAAGCTAAATGTTCAAATACTTTCTCATTTCATGTTTCCATCTTTAGTAATTTTCTCTTGGTCAACTTCCTCAATTCCATTGGTATTCACCATATCACTTACAGCTGAAATAGTTTCAGTATAATTTGTTGACACACTGATAGTCTGGCATTGCTTTTCTAAAGTAAACGTCCTCTATTATGTAGATATTTTTATCCTAAGGCTCAAATTTTATGACAGGCAACTTTACTGAAGAGAAAATATGATAATTCTGCAATTAAGACAAACTCAGTGTTTCCACTGAGAAAGAAATAATTATGATGAAACCATTCAAGATACAGCACAACTGTAATGTAGCAAAAATGAAATCTGCACTGATAAGAACATCCAATGGAATTTGCAAGAATCAAAACCCCCTTCTAGTTCCAGGAAGTGTACTGCTCTTTTAAAAGGTGATAATTCAAACGCCATGTAAAGTTACACATTATGTGCTGTTTCAATGCACAACATCATTGGAAGATTTATAGATTAACATATTGAAAACACAGGATTTTGTGGGGATTTTTTACCAAACAGACAGCATAGACAACCTTTTCTGCTCTGGATGATCTTGGCTGGGGTATGTTGGGTTGGGGGTTTTTTTGTTGTTTATTTACCTTTTTTTAACATGGAAATTTGATACCTTTGAAGTTTTGCCAGTCCTAAAATTCCTGGTTGTAATTTCATTTTCTGTTGGTAGAAAGTTTTATCTGATTTTGGTACTCACTTAAGGTCATCTAAGAACAGCATATCCAGAATGAAACAGCACTTTTTCAAAAATGAATACTAGAACACAGCTGTAAAAAACTCAGCTCAGCTCTTTCTTCTCATTTTCTTCTAGGATCTTATCACGCAGTATTAACAATGATGTGTTAGTCTCAACTATAAAATAGAAAGTAAAACCTTCACCTCTTGGTATAACACTCTGCAAATTGTACTTGAATTGCTAATCATATTTGCAAAACAGTTTTGGTTTTGAAGCCTATTTACTGAACTTGTATTTTATTGATTCTTAATGCACCCAAGTGAACATGCTTCGAAAAGAAGTATTACTCTACTTATGTCACAACAGCGTATCTCCGGATCCCTGAGGTCCAACCCAAAATATGAGGTTTTCTCCCCATGTACAGTTTAACCCTTCAAGAGTAGCATTTACTAAAAGTGGTGAGTTGAATTTGTCAAATAACTCAACTGAAGCCAAAACTGAATTATTCTTCTGGTTCACTTAAAGGCATGCAAAGACATGGAGGATTATTAAGAACTACTTTATGGATAAGTGTACAAAATACAGTCCTTACTCTTGCATCTTAGACAAATTATATTCTTCACTGTATTTTATGCACATTCTTTTAATCTCATTCTTTTTTCTAGAATAAGCAAAATAGACTTCTATTTCAATTATGACATACAACGTGATTTTTAGCTGCAATCAGAACCACTTAACCATTCCAGCTTCTCACTTAAATGTAATCACAAAACTGTGCCTAACCCACAATTTCAAAAGTTTATAAAAAATTATTTACATAAACTTACTGACAAAATGACAAAATTTGTTAGAGATTGTCAAGAGTCCTCTGTCCCGAAACAGCTTTTTTTTTTCCATTTGTGTATGATTATCTACCAACTTGATTCTGATACAGATACTGATTTATGTACTCTAGGACAATATTACATTTGCAAACATTTCATCACTCTGCTTGCACATTAGTAGCAGTAATGATATGTGTCTTTATGAACTCTACAGATTTGTTGTAGCATTTTGCCCTGTCTGTTCTGTAGCTCAACATAAGTGTGCAAAAGCTTTATTAGCTAAAGGTTTATTTTAAAAACCTATCACCCTGTGTTATAACCTGATATTGTGGAAAACATAAAATTCATATGGGTGCCATCACTGCAACAATACAATTACAGTTGTGTTTGAAAAAAACCCAATCAACAATAAAACGCATAACCCAGATTAGAAACAGCACTGTAACATTATTACCCGATCTCAAACAGTTCAATACAAGTCACATGCAGTATCTATTACACTGTGGTAAAACAGCTTTTATAGAATTTCATCGTACTTTTTTGCAATCACTGCTGAGCCTTTTATTGAGAAGTATAATTTAGCATAGATTAGGTACAGTGACCAAGACAGAAACTTGCAGAGTTTCTCACTATAGATACTGATAAAGTAACTGGAGGAATCATTTTATATGATTGCCATAGGTCTACCGCATGACACCTGCATCACTTCTGATTTGTAGCTTACTTCAACAACAGCAGCATAATTTGCTATGAAATCCAGCATCAGTTAATCACAGCAACATTTTGTCCTTTCTAGATTTTCAGAATATACAGACTTGGAAAATAAAGTAAAACAATACAAGTACTACTCTTCGCCTCAGACAAATATTATCCATCATTAAATATCTTATGTGTGAATGCTCTAGGAACTCATCACAGTGTAAGTACTCCAAACCTAGAGTTTCTATAAAACTGTTCATAAGGAAACCTCCTTTAAGACAACAGTGATTACACCGCATTTAGTCCAGGCCAATATCATGCACTCTAAAAGTCACATTTGCTACTAATTTTTGTTGCTACATCTGGGCCTATTTACTGGGTGTTAGTTCATTCTGCAAGGACAGCTTCAACAAAAACAATCAAGTAAGGGACATAAAACCATATTAAACATTTTCCTGCAACTAAAACAACAACATTAATAAATACAATACAGAAAAATGCTTTATCTAGTGCTAATTTCACCAAGCAATTTCCATTAAAAATAAGAATTCTTGAGGCAAATAGGAAAAGCTGACCAATGACACTGTAAGGTTAATGGGATCAATCTAATCACATTCGAAATACACAATTTTCAAGTACAGCAAAAAGAAGATTTTGATAAACTGCAGAACTTTGCAGATAATGTAACAGTAGACAATCAGCTTTACCAGATTAAAGTGTTAGGATCTTATAGTTTTTACAGTACCCCAAGTCTAAGAAAGAAATTATTACTATGCCATTGTTACTGAAATGATCCCTAAAGTTCTACATTCAGGTAACTCTCCATGCCTTTGGTTTTTTTTGTAATCCTTAATATTTCCTTCTTCAAGAGCCTTTGATTCTGAAGAGACTTAAAGTAAATAGTCAGGGGTCAAATGATTTCTTAGTAATACCCTTTTTAGGCTGCCCTCCTAATTAGGGACTATGCAAAATGGGTAGAAACGGGAAGGTTTAAAACAAATTAATAAAATATATTAAATCAATTATTGGCAAGTGTATACAGAGCACATAGCATAATTTTACAGAATAACTAGAAGTAAACTAAAACATACTCTAGGGTTCACTCAGTTACAGTAAAGGGATAAAACTAGTTACTACAGAAGTTACAGTTAGCGTGTTCAGTAGTAGAAAATAGGCATCTTATAGTTTGCACATTTGAAAATCATGTTCATATTACAGCCACATGAAGGTGTTTTCCACCAAAACCATACTGTATTCAAAGTTATATTAATGAATTCCTTAAACTCAAATAATAATAATTTAATAAAAATAATATTAATTATAGTAATTTTAAAAAACAGAGCTGCACACAAATGGGGATGGTTTGATAGTCTCTCATAGTCAAGTGTCCAGAAGAATACAAAGAAATGTATACCTTTTCTTGCCCATGAAAACATTCAGAATTTAAAGGTATCTTGCAAGTAATATGAATTGTATAAACATTACGTCCCACAGTTTTTCTTCACCCAACAGCAGGTTTTACAAGTGGATTTATGTTCAACAGCTTTTTCCCTCTATTCAGCACCTCCACAGGATTTGCTCCTGGATGCTTCCCACCCTCCTCCTACTGATAACATCTCTGGTGATGGTCAGTATAGGAAATTATATTTGGGCTTGCAAAGGGACATTCAAACCTTCAAGGAATTCTTCAAAGCATATTAAATATCCAGAACACTAAATGCAGGCATTTAACAGATTAATTCTAATTTCTGCTGATGCCATGATCCTTTGTAATTAATAGAGTGAAATAAATATTTGCAGAGGGTAGGCTGAATCAGAACTGACTGATTCACACTTACATCTTTCCACTGACTACAAATGTAATATAAAGTGACTTTATTTCTAATTTAGACATGGCTCACAGGACTGGCTTTATTAAAGCTTAAGCATAACTAAATAATGTAACCCATTTTCAGTTTAACTGGTCTCTGTAACATGAATCATATCTACAAACAATATTTGTACTGAACTATTGCTCTTGGTTAACATATTTCTTTTGTTACTGAAAAGATTAATATTTGAAAAATAAGGAAGGCAAATATTAGCTAATGTCACATATAACTGATTTAGCAAATACAAATTACTGCTCATTTTGTCATATAGTTGCTTTGTTCTTTTTGAAGAACACAGAAAAACATCAGAGTTACAACTCGGTTCTACTAATATATGGTACTCTGACCTCAGCTGTCAAAAACACTAACTCTGTTGTCAAGGATTTTGTTCTGCATGAAAGAATGTGTAGAAGTTAATGAACTGCTGGATATTGCACATGAAATCCAAGCAGAGAACTGCACTTTGAGTGTTCATATTTAAACTTTTTAATTTGATGCATCATCTAAAACTGCAACATATTCCCTATCAGAAAAGCAAACCACTCAATTTAGTAAGTTAAATTGGAACTAACTGAAGAAAAACACTGTCCAAATGGATTTTTTCAAATGGCATGAACATTTACATGGAGTTAAAACCAGAGTATTCAGAATGTTAATTTACCATATACCTTCTTGGAAATTTCTTTTTTTATAGTAAACATGAAAAAATAATTCCAGTGATTTTAGTAATGTAAATTGGCTCTTCTGGAACAGGTTGCTCAAAGAATTGGTAAATACTCCACCCCTGGCAGTGTTCAAGGCCAGTTTGGGCAGAGCCTCGGGGACATGGTCTAGTACCTGGTGTCCCTGCCCATGGCATGGGGGTTGGAACTAGATGATCTTAAGGTCCTTTCCAACCCTAACTATTCTATGATTCTATGATTCAAGAGTGCTAACTCCCAGTTGTCTACTACTTGTACTCAGAGATTAAGGAGCAACTCCTTTAGATTGCTAGCTGTGATGTTCAAAGTCTAAAACAGCAGAGCTTCCAATTTCTGGCGACACATGACAATATATTAATGTCCTCCAAAAGTGTTCACAGCAGGAAGTAAAATCACAGCAATGGTAGTATCCAGGCTCTTTAAAGTTAGAAAGATTTCCATGTTCACAGTCCTTAACTCTTTACAGGTTTTAGTACATTTGCAGAAAAGACCCTTTTAGCTTTTACATACTGAAGAGTGAGAGTGCAGGATCAGAACCACAAAACCTCTAATCACAGAGCTTACATAAAAGAGGGGTGAACACTCCTCTGATCAGAAAGCTAAATTGTTCTGAAACATCACTTTTTTTTTAAATTGAGAAACATTTATTTTACTGCAGTAATAACAAAAAACAAATTTCCAGCACAGTACACACCAAGAGGCTAAATTAAAAATATATTTATTAGTTACACCTCATAACATCTGAAGTGAGAACTCCTGTACTTTAATGAAGAAAAAGTAACTATTTAAAAACTCACATCATAAACTAGGAACAAGATAACAAAAGATTACGGGAAACTGTGTTACTATAGTTGAGCATAAACAGATGGTATAAAAGCATGTTTCTGATATATGACATTTCTATAGTAGATAATTACTAGGAAGGATATTAATATCAAACTTTCTAAACTAAAGCCTGTTACCTATGCAGACAGCAGTATGAATTGAATTTGTCTTCCAAGCACCTTCCTATTTAGTCACTTCTGTGACCATCTACCAATCCCATTTTTAGGGTGCAAAGTTGTATTTTTTAACTCGTGTAGCTGAAGATAATTCACATTCTGGCAGGTGTACAGAATCAGATTTGTCTTTCTTTAAAACCTTCTCTTTCAAGTGATTTTAGCTCACAAACAAGAATACACTTTAAAAGAAATGCTAGTTCATGTGAAAAGTGAAATAAAAATATACCTGTAATAAATATAACAGTCTGAACAGCAATAAATGCAAGCTACAGACTTGGTCTTTGCACATAAAGTCTGTTATATTTCAATGAAGATAACTGGCAGACAAGTTCAAGAATGAAATAAGGAGACAATATGCTCATCATCTATATACTCCTAGAAAATAGGGATGAAACCCAAGCATTTTCAATAGCTCTGATTTTAAATTGTTCTGATTAATTCAGACTTTCCTGTTGAATATTAGTATCATTTAATGTAGGTGTGAAATCCTCTGCAAGAAATACTTTTTTTCCCTTTTTTTTTCTTTAAATCTGAGACTACATCTAAAGCAACACAAGCCATTAACCTTCAGATGCCAAGGGCTCACTAATAAAAAGAGAGCGCTATTTCTCTATTTCATGGAATAATATAATGCTTTAGGAACTCTGAAATCTAATAGATCTAATGGACAGAAAACAGACCACATGTAGAAACAATTGTCTTTGAACCCCAAAAATGCTGACAAACATAAGGAAAAAGACCAAAAGGGCAAGCTCAACTGCTAAATGCGAGTTCAAAAACCAGAAGTGTATTCTTATCGATATCAGAAGATACTAACCTGGACCATCTCTAATTTTATTTCAAAGAAGGAGCAAAGTATTTAAATGAGCTGGGACTTAAATCTCAGGAATTAGGAAGAGTGGTAGGTAACAGTGAGCCTTCTAACCTTGTGCTGATTCTAATTAAGTGATTTTTAAAGAGGGAAGGAAATGCAAAACAAACCAAAGTTATTGACAGTGTTCACTCCATTACTGAGCTGAAGATGCACTTCAAAGTCAACATGTAGCTGACTTTCATTTCAGACGTTTCCACTGTGAAACACTTCACTATCCTCTGAAATAGGCATCCATCTTCAAACTAACACATGCAAAAGCTAAGATTAAGAATAAAGCTGACAACTTCACAAGGCATAAACATTCACATAAGTAATAACAACCTTAATTTCCTTTAAATTTTACTGATCACATGATGTAGAAAGATGATGGTTCGCATTTCAACATCATTTCAACTAACATTAGCTTGTAATACTTCACCATAGTTAAACATCTGGCAAAATTCAAGAGTACTTATCTAAATTTTAATAAGACAAACAATTGTGCACACATTCATTTTAGTCATGAGGGCATAATGGCTTACTCCTTAGTATTTCTATAAAATGAAATCACAAAATCATTATTTTAAAGAATGTATAAATCAGAATAAAGGACAGACACTATCCTGAAGATTTTATGGCTCAAGTATAAAACAAGAGACAAGAAATTCACAGAAAAGTAAAATGAGGCAGCCCAAAACTAGTCCAACCACTTTTTGTTTAAAAACAAAAATGTGATTGCAAGTGCTGTTAACAGACTGAAGCCTACCTGTCAGGTCTACTCTAGGTATTGCAGAAAAACAGAAGGTACATAACAATTTAGAACAAAGTAACTGAGTATCTGCATTAGGTATTCCATTTAAGTGAGACAGTCTATCTGAGAGATAGCACAGATACTTTCTTGCAAGCTTAAGTGCGTGATGAGGCTGTCATCACCAGCTGATATACAGGCAGTCAGCATCTCAACACTGAATATTGAGATGACATGTAAGGTGTCAGTGTTAGTCCATTAAAGGCCTTGAAGAAAAAGTTTTTAAGTTTTCCTTGGTGCTATAAAGGAAAGGGAGTTAAAGGAGATGCAAAGCAAGAAAAAATGATGGACTGAAAAGTGATCTTTATAGCTTCTTTGCAGTCCGGGTGAATATAAATGAAGCAAAAATGCATTTGTCAAAGCCAAAGAAAAGGACATTGCAGTAATAAAGATGTGAGCTGATGACAGCATGGGTGAAAATGCCTGTTAGACAGAGAGAAAAGCTTGTATCTTTGAATCACGAAGTAAAAATCTGCAAGACAGATTCCTTACTACAACATATTGAATATATCTTTACAGCTCAGCTATGTCAACAAAATGATGACTTACTTAAACTGAAAATTTGGACTATATCTTTAGTATCTAGCAGATAAACCAGTATCAGTCCAACATTACTATTAGCTTACACTCAGTTTGACAGCTGAATCTAGCTCCTGAAGTCTTGTTTCCTTACAAATCTTTCAGATATCTGGTAATATTAAACTCAATAGCCATGTTTTCTATTAATATTTAAATTCCAAATGTCCTTAAAATCGTGCTTGAATATTTTAGCATCAACCATTAACATCCCAAAATTTCAGAAGAATTTTAGAATTATGGCTGTTTTTAGGAAAATGAATGACAGTAAGTCAAAGTCTAAGACATGCTGATGAATAGAAAGGTCTTCATTACTTGTATCTTTAATTACTTAAGCTTAGATAGTAAAAACTACATTAATGTCATATGTTGCATTTGCATGGCAAGACACGTTTTATCATGTTAAAAATACTGTATTTGTATCCATATTAAACTTAGTGCTTTTTCTCTTTTTATAATCTGACACTAGTATGAAACCAGTGAATTAACACAGAACATTTATACCATCATCAGAAATGTCATAAGGCAAGAATCACAGAATCCCAAGGGTTGCAAGGGACCTCGAAAGATCATCTAGTCCAACCCCCCTGCAAGAGCAGGGTAACCTAGAGTACATCACACAGGAACTTGTCCAGGTGGGCCTTGAATATCTCCAATGTAGGAGACTCCACAACCTCCCTGGGCAACCTGTTCCAGTGCTCTGTCACTCTCACAGTAAACAAGTTCTTCCTGATGTTAACGTGGAATCTCCTATGCTCCAGTTTACACCCATTGCCCCTTGTCCTACCAATTGACATCACTGTAAAAAGCCATCTCCATCATCCTGACACCCACCCTTTACATATTTGTAAACACTGAGGAGGTCACCCCTCAGTCTCCTCTCCTCCAAGCTAAAGAGACCCAGCTCCCTCAGCCTGTCCTCATAAGGGAGGTGTTCCACTCCCTTCATCATCTTTGTGGCTCTGCGCTCGACTCTTTCAAGCAATTCCCTGTCCTTCTTGAACTGAGGGGCCCAGAACTGGATGCAATATTCCAGATGCGGCCTCACCAAGGCAGAGTAGAGGGGGAGGAGAACCCCTCTTGCCCTACTAAACACAGCCTTTCTAATGCACCCTAGGATGCCATTTGCCTTCTTGGCCACAAGGGCACATTGCCAGCTTATGATCATCTTCCTATCCACCAGGACCCCCAAGTCCCTTTCCCCTTCACATCATATCAAACATCACATGGGTTACAAAGGAAAATGTAAGCCAGTGTTAAAAGTTCTTCCATTTACTGTCTGCCCATTCTGTTCTCTGTTTCCCCACATGTCAAGTAAAAACTGTTAATATAAAGAATGATTAGAGCTACATCACTACACAAACGAGCTTTCTGCACCTGGGTTTGTGAGGCATCCTATGTAGGTAAAGCAGACTGTCTCTCTCAAGAAGTGATAACTATGGGAGATTAACAAGGTCTAACTAGAACTAAACCACTACCATTCTTTTCTATAGAATTAATCTTTATATTGTATATGAGCATGAAATATTTAAAATGTCTTACCTAGAAACATATTAGCATAGTTTCACTGCTATCAAAAAGTTACTCTGTAAAATCTGAAAATAGCATGTAATTATTTTTGCCCTCGTTAAATAGCATTGCATCACATAGCTGGTGGCATCAAATAGCAAAGTTCAAAATGGGATCAAAATTTACTAAAGAGGTTATCAATACTTTTATTAAGCAGGATAAAGCATAAGCAACTATAAACTCACAGCAAAACAAAAGCATTTGTCATTTCTCCTCTGTTCAGCTTCCTAAAATCAAATATTTTCTCTTGGGACACTGCAGTTTCAAACAGTTATCCTCATTCTCCAGTGTACTGTATTTTACAGTAGTCAGACAGGACCAATTTATAAAGACAAAGAATAGAGAACAGGCTTAACCTGCAGGAAGTCAAGACACTTATCTCTATCATGTGCATATGCAAGAGAAATGATGATGCATGTTTCCATGATTCTTGATACAGTTTACAGAACAAAAAATGCAGAAGAAAATGTACTATAGCTATGACTTCTCAATAATGTGAATTCAATGCAATTAGAGTACCCCAACATCACGTACTGAACTTCCCAATTTTCCAGCGTAGTTTAAATACCTATTTCTCTGAAGATTAGGCAATAGTCTACAGCTATTATTAACAAATCAAAAGAATAATGGATTTTATTCTTGCCTGTGGGAGGGAAGCATCATTTGGAGAACTAATAGCATTTTAATTTAGTCATTTTAAAAGGTTATGTTACACAATAAATAAGGGCAAGTCTTTTAGTGATAACATCTGATAGTGATAAAACTAGTGCTACAGATCCTCAAAATTACTAATTATGTTTCTATGTTGTAAGCAAGCTAAAGCAGTCTGGTAAATGTGTTCCAGATTTATGTACTTCATAGTCTAGTTTCCATAGCCTATAAAGAAATTAAACCATAAAGAAATACCTTAATTATTAAATAAGTTAAAAAATCTCAAAATATGTAAGGACAACAAAACAGATCTTCATAGTACTACACCCCAGATTATTATTTATTTCAAACATACTTGCAATAGACTTTTTAAAAAAGGAGAATTATGAAATTGGTGCAGGAAATCAACAGGAAAAATTTAATACGAAGGATTAACATCATGAACATTTGTAGATGAGAGGCATGGCTGCCAACATTAAAGTTGTTTTTGACAAAATACCATAAATTGAGAAAATCTGACAGTGTTAGCAGGTAGGATAAATTATAGTTAGTTGTGCCCTTAGGCGCTTCTTTATTGCAAAGATAGGCAACTGCAGTTAAAGTGCTCTGAATAAATCATTTTATGATGACAGATAAAATAGATTGAAGTGATACACAAATTTATACAACAGTTCATTTGTACAGGGCAACAGAGTTCAGTCATATGGAGCAAAACCAAGTTGGTAACAGGCAATTTCCCAGAGGCAGGCAACGGTGGTGGCTGTGCAGCATGGTAAGCTTACGATCAGCCTGTAAGCAGGCCGTAAATGCCTTTCAGGCATTGCATGCATATAATAGGGTAAAATGCAATATACAATGTTTCTATGAAAGTGAACCGTCACCAGTTCACAATCATCACTGAACTTCTACAGGCATATGCAAATTATTTGCCTATTTATCATATTCAAATTCCATTCCAAGCAATTATCTGATATGCTCTTTGCTGAAAAAATGTAAGGTTTTGAAATGCAGGGACCTGAAGTGAATACTCTTACAATCCTTTTATTTCCTACTGAACAGACTTCTTATTTTAAAAGACCACTTGCCTAGGTTTTTTTGAAAGAATGAAAATCACGTTGTTAAAGTGTGCTGCTATTAATACAGATGAAACACTATAAATACATTTAAAAAAAGATCCAATTACCTTATCAGAAAATCTCTTTGTGAAATACCAAGGCTCTGCTTGCAACAGCATCTTCAGAAATCATCTTCGCAAAGCTCCTCTCAGTTAAAACAGCATTTTTTTTTTCCAGAGCAGACAAAGAAAATGCATATCCTACTGCTTATAGTCCATCACTTCAAGTCTAACAGTTCTGGAGCAACTCTAACAGATACTGTCAGTCTTGCTGCAACTGCTGGTATTTTGTCATATATCTATCTCCAAGTAACACTAGGAAGCTAAATTTAATAAATACCACCATGTGCTTGAAAAATATCCCCTTCACTTACTTGAAAATCTTTCTCTTCCAGGATCTCTTTCCTCCACCTGACAAGGAAAGCAGCACAGACGTACAAGTGGAAGTGAGAAAAACCCTCTGGTTCAGACTAGAAAAGATAAAAATACATCATCTTTCAATACACAAAACTTACTTTAGATTACCATATACCCCAAGTGTATTTTTTATGGCATTCACTTCTAACTACAAATATCAGTCAAATCTCTCTCTCTATCGTAAACACGTTTGCATTTCACCTATGCCAAAGCTATTCATAGCTATTGTCTGTAAAAAAAATTAAGGTGAGATGTGCATCCATTTCTTATATTTAAATTCATTCTTTCCAGATGTGTTTTCCATTTCTGACGTTACCCATTAACTTACATCTGGCATGAAATACAGTACTGTCTGTTTAACCTTGTGGCATGAGCATACGCTTTATCTCCATTATTAAGAGCAAACTCTTACTACTACTAATTTTTCCACTATAAATTTTGCTATTGGAACTTATTAAGCATTTAAAATATACATAACTGACTTAACTAAAGGGGTTTAGTAAAGGAAAAAAATCTACTAATTGTAAGATAAAACATTTACAACTAAGATTTGTATTCAGATCTGCAAGTTTCTGTTCAAGTCAACATATTCTGTTACTTTATAAAACTCCCAGAAATTAAGATTTTATAAGTATACCTAAGAGTTTAGAAAAATCTGCAATCCTATTTTTAAAAGACCTCACTAAGTTTTCCACTGTTACCAAATTAATCTTAGATTTTATTTTCTACACCACTGAGAACTAAAAAAATAATTATGATATTTAATTATCAATGTGATGACTGTGAACAAAAGCTATGTAAAATCTAATTAAAATAACATTTGAAAATAATAATTACAAAATTAAGCTACATAATCTGACAAATGTAGGGATACTTAAATGCTGATATCAAAATAATTTTTCACATCAAATCGCAGTGCTTTGAAAGTATAGCAAATTTGTTTTCCTATTTCTCTACTGGTCATTTCAAAACTGCAGTTTACTTTTTAGAAAAACACTGTGTTCTGCTCAAGCAAAATGAACTGAAATAACTTCTTATTAAAACATAACATGAGAAAATACCTATTTTATTGCTGGTTACCCAGAAGAGCATGTGATTTAAAATAACCACATAAGACAGTGCAAGAGAGTAACCTCACTGTTATCACAAGTGGAGAAGGAAAAATATTCTCCTACTACTCTTTCCCTTCTCCCATACCCTTGACTGATGGAAGTACACAGTATATTACAAGGGGTTGATACAAATATCATCGTAGCAGCTACAGAAACAAAAGATCATTTTGTCCACCAAACTGGTAAGAATCAAGAAAGAGATAACACCAATTATTTGCAAAGGAGTTTTAATTTTAAAACTGCTGGAACAGAAAATAGAAATTAGTTAATCTGGAAGTAGAAAAGGAAGATTCTAATTATAGAATTGTCCTGGGTTCAGCTGTAATGGTTATTTTTCTCCCTCTTAGTAGCTGGTGTAGTGCTGTGCTTTCGACTTCAGTCTGAGAACAATGCTGATAACACACAGATATTTTTAGTCATTAAGTAATGCTTAACCCGATCAAGGACTTCTCAGTCTCATGCTCTGCCAGTGAGGAGAGGCACAAGAAGGCAGGAGAAAGCAGAGACAGGAATACTTGAACCAAACTAGCCAAAGGGTTATTTCACATCACAGCACGTCATGCTCAGTATATAACCTGGGGGAAGTCACCTGGAAGGGGCAGATTGCTGCTCAGGTCAGGCTAGGTATTGGTTGGCAGGTGGTGAGCAATTGTATTGTGCATCACTTGTGTTTACTGGGTTTTTTTCCTTTCCATTTTTAATTTTATATTCTCTCCCCTTGTTATTTCCCTTATCATTATTACTATTATTGGTGGTAGTAGTAGTGGTTTTGTATAATATTTGTATAATACTTTATTTATTGGACTGTTCTTATGCCAACCTGTGAGGTTTGCATTCTTTCGATTCACCTCCCCATCCCACCCAGAGGGCAGGTGGAAAGGGGAGAGTGAGCGAATGGCTGTGTGGTTCTAAGCTACAGGCTGGGGTTAAATCACAACAAAAATCCTGTGATATTTTTCCTATCTAGGAAAACACTGCACTTGAATAACACGACTTGAATAACGCTGTAAAATCCCAGGGCAGACAAAGCATATGGTAATTTTAACTCAACTTCTCTCTAGAGGTTGTCTTAATAAAAAAAAACAGACTGAGTCCAACTTACAATATTAGAGTTTTACAGAATCATGTACTCACTACAGTCCTCCTGAAAAACCCATGTCTTTTACTTTAGTGTTGGCATTTCTCTTGGGGTGGAAAGCTACCGTATATAAAAGCATGAAATGGTATCTCAAGAGGACACACTTGTAAGCAAAGTGCTGTTACCATTTATCACATCAGATACTATTGTGGAACATTTAAACAATCAAACACAACTAAAAAATCAGAAAGTCAATTCTAAGAAAACAACCCTCTTCCTACTTTGTTGTATAAGTAAATTTACAGAACATGCAGTATTTTAAAAATTCAGCCTTTGATAATATTTTGATAGAACGTTCATCTCTAAAATGAGAAAAAATACTTAATTTTTTTTAAATTAAGTATAGAAACAGTACTTGTGGTGTACTTTTTCTCAGCACTGAACTGCAACCAATTTCTCACTTTTAACATGTCAACAGTCTGTACAAGAAAACATCAACACATTTTCCAGAAGCCACCTTTAAAGGATGCGCTGTCACAGTGAAGACTTTCTGGCATAGTGAGAACCAGCTCAGTTCACTGCTACCTGGTGAATTTTGAACTGTGTTTAGCTCCACTTCAAAAACTGGGGAGCTGAAGAGCATGGCAGCAGCCTGAGCATTTGAAATCAATCAGGAAAACAGGGAATTAAAAAAATGATAGCTACAAGATGGAGGAAAAGTACAGAAATACTGCTGACAGTAACTTAAGAAAGAAGACAATTATTTTTGCAGATGAAGAAGCAGAAAGACTGAATAGTCTATAAGGACAAAAATTTCATTAAAATATTAATTATTGATCAGGATATTTTATGTATTGGATTATTACATTTCTTTAATTACATTACATAAGAAAGAAAGAGGGTAGATTTAGGTTAGATATAAGGAAGAAACTCTTCATGGTGAGAGTGGTGAGAGTGGTGAGACACTAGAACAGATTTCTCAAAGAAGCTGTGGCTGCTCCATCCTTGGCAGTGTTCAAGGCTACGTTGGCTCGGACTTGGAGAAACCTGGTATGGTGAAAGGTGTCTTTGCCACGGCAGTGGGGTTAGCACTGGATGAGTTTTAAGGTTCCTTCCAACACAAACCATTCTATGATATGATGAACTGAAAGGAACATGGTTTGATTTTAATACATACTGATCTTCCTTTATTCTCTTCAGTCCTCCAACATTATATAAATCTTTTACAAGCACAGGAGAGAAGGAAGCAGGATTAAAGAAATCTGTTTCAAAGCAGCATTTTCACTTTAAAAGTCAATTTGCAGAACTGTTGGCAAAATTGTTTATCTTGATCTCTCTTAACAATGTTGCATAGGCAGTCAAATTAGATCATCAGAGTGTTCATTCTTCTGATATTAACCTAAGATTCTGATTTTGCACCCAAGAACTCATTCTATTATCACATAATCAAGAAAATTCTTTCATAGCCAGAAAGTCAAGATAACCAGCTTAAAAACCAAATAATTAAAATTAAAATCAAAAAAGCCCAGAACTGCAACATTGCAAACTGAAATATTTTGAGGAATTGCAGAAAAAAATATCTGCAAGTATGTAACAACCCATACTTTTTCTCGGCATTTTTCTATTCAACATTTTTTTTTCCAATACAATTTTCCTCAGGTCTTTTAAATGAAACCAAATAGGCTTAAATATGCAATTCATTAGAGAAAAAATACATAACCCCCTAAAGATTTAAGAATTCATTGTGCTTCAGAGATAAGTCTAGGCTACAAAGTATTTCCAATGGATAGTTTTAGACAGTTTTAGAAATTGAGTAAAACAGCTAATGCATAATTGCCTTTTCTAACACCTGCTACCTATTATACCTTTCCATTTGTAGCTTTTGAAGTTGCAAACAGTTTGATCTCTAAATGTAAAGAAATGCAGACTACCAGCTAAAAGCTATTTAAAATCAAATATAAACAATGACCTTGATTTAAATATTTTAGCAAAAGATCTCAAGACAGATGTACAACCTTCCAGAAGACTTATTCTGAACATATTACAAACGACTCAGAGCACATTATCTAAGAACCATCTGTCATTATCTATAAAAATCATTTAGACTGTTAACATCACAAATATCTCATTGCCCTGCAAATTCTGGATCTCCTATGTAGCTGAAATGAAAGGCATTCTGTATACTACACTTCCCCAACTTCTTGAATTAGACAGTCACTGAAAGAATGCAAATTTTGTTGTATGATTAGACTGATTATTGTCTAGTCTAACCTGCCTCACATACCCTGGATACTTCAGCATTTAAGGAGAATAATATCTCATGGCATTACATTTGTTGATAGAGTAAATAAAATGCATGATTATTTTTTAAGTACCCAGAATGATTAAAACTATGAAATTGTGCCAAGGTTAGGCATTAAACCACCACATTTCACATGAAAATAATGACTCAGACACAAGGACTTCTTTACAGGTCAATAAAGCAACTTTAAGCAACCCTGGGTTTATTACAATGCAAAGATGAGACAGCTTAGCTGTAAAAAGATTTAAGTATTTTTTTCCAACATTATCTAAGCAATCTATGGCAGTAAGAGAGAAAGAAGCCAGTGCAGGATCATAATGGAATGTGGAAAGTGTTGGCTGCCTTTTCCATTAGCCAGGCACTCTGACTTCCTAGACACAGACTCAATCCACTGTCAAAACTGTGGCTCAGAGTTCCAGTCTGAGAAGAAATACAACACGAGCACACTCCGGAGAGGTCCATCAGGGTAGCTATCTTCCAACAGCAATGACCAACAGCATTGGTCTAAGACAACTAAGACTATAAGAGTGCAAGCATATAGCAGTACCTCCCCAGAATATCCTGTTAACCTTCAATGATCCCCTGTTTAAAAATGTCCTTACACAAGCTGTAGAATATGTCTATTTTCTTTACTAATATGCCTAAAGCTTTTTGCAACTGTAGGCTTTTTTGGTAATCACAAAATCCTGTAGTAAAGAATTCCACAAGGCAAGTGCATGCTCTGTAGCATGTCTGTTTTAAACCAGCTGTTTTAAACCCAGCACCTGCTAGTTTCATGCAAAGCTGCTCAGTTATCACATTGAAAGAGAGTAATAATACTCACTGCCTATTTAGTCCATTCATCTTTCCTTCTATTTTACAGACTAGATTTTTTTTCTGGTCTATTCCACCATTCCTCATATACCAGCTCCACCATCTTTGCTCAGCCTTCTTAAGCATCTTTTCGTGTACTTTTCCAATTTTGAAATGTTTGACACTGTATACAGTGCAAAATGCAAAAAGACCATAATTATCACAGCTGCATAATATTTTGCTCTCCTTTCCTTTTCCAGCAATTCCTAGATTTTGATTTTTTTTTTTTCTTTTTGGACTGCTACTGAGCTTCTACTGTCCTCTTGTGCTGGAGTGCAGAAAGCTAACCTGAAGCCTGCAGTTACACCAGTAAATTTAGGATTGTGCCAAACACACACACGATTATCACTTTATATTTGTCCACATGGAACTTCACCTGTTATTTACTGCCAGGTTGTTTACAGCAACATGAAACCCTACAACTCCTTGCTGTCACTTTATCACTCTCCATAGGATGGTGGTGTCAGCAAACTTTGCTGTCTCACTCCTGTTTCCTGTTCCAAATCCCTTCAGCAGAAACAGCTAATGTCTCATCACAGATTTTAAAAGAATTACAAGTGATTTCCTTTAATTTTGAAACCTTCCTGCTTATTCCTACCACATCTTTTTAATCTCTGGACAGTTATTATCCATTAATTTCACAGCCATGCTTCTTCTTTAACAAGTTTTAGCGAAGAACCTTCTCTACTGTTTTCAGCGAGCTCAACAGGCTACATCAACCTGGTGCATATGTCCACTGGCTCTTAGAACTTTGCAGGGTGTGATTTCTCACTACAAAAGTAATGACAACATTTTCTTAAAGTGTCATATTTACTAATAGTGAAATAACAATTTTAGAGAACACTCTCATATGTTCTCATGATAACACTAAATCTCTTCATTCTAAAATACCTTGGAATACTGCAAGGACTGCAACTATCTTCATGGTACACAGCAGCCTACCAACTCATGCAGGATCATAACATTCGTCTATCAGTTTTAGTCACTTATATAATGAAATTTTGATTATTCTGTGGTGCTAAAAAATCAAATTTTAGTCATGACATATTTAAAAGAATTGTACAATTGTAGATAAAAATACCTATTTAAAATATTTGGTTTTGGTGAGTTGTCATATTTTGGAATGCCTTCTATAGAATCATAGAATAGTTAGGGTTGGAAAGGACCTTAAGATCATCTACTTCCAACCCCCCTGCCATAGGCAGGGACACCTCACATTAAATCATACCACCCAAGGCTTCATCCAACCTGGCCTTGAACACAATCGTTGTCTCTCTTTCACCATGACTATTCCCAAAGGGACAATCCTAAAAGCAAGAAGAGACCAACACAACAACACTTATCTAAACTGAATCTAATCTGATTATAAACACAGCAAATAAGTTGGATAATTTTTTCTCAAGCAAAAAAGCAAAAAACCACCTTGCTATAGGTAAAGCCTATAAGTAGGTGTATCTATGCAAACATTCATCAATTAATATGAAAATTTGGGGCTGGTTTGACCTTTGCATTAAAAACAAATCTGATCAAAACACATTTCATATCACTTTAAAATCTGTAATGGACCTGAGATATAAACTGCCATGAAATTCCACCCACAAGGAACACTGATCATTGCTGAAATTTTTTTTTTTGGATCAATGCCTTGCCCTGTTAGAATGCTCCATGTGGCCAGCAAAATTCATTATAAGATTATTAATCAATATTAAATATTGATGCTATTGATTCATTAAATAAATGAATGCTACTGTTAATTACTATTTACTTGATTTATCCAGTCTCCCACTAACAATTTAAAGAAGCATCTTTCATACAATTTCCACATTAGCTTGCATTTTGAGAACAGAGCTTAAATTACTGTCCTCTTCACTTGTTAATATATTCAATTTAAATGGAATGAAAAATAACTAACTTCAAGAGTGTGCTTGACTTTTTTGTCCTAGTTTTTCCAGAATAAACTATGGTGAAAAAAATTCAATGTTTCTCGTTTGGTTTATTTAAAGAACTCATCATTAAGTTTTTAAAGAGTTCATCATGACCAGAATGTCAAGTGAATTCTGACTTGATGATGTACTGCCCTGATTTCAGCTGGGAGAGAGTTAATTTTCAACAAGTAGCCAGCATAGTGTTGTGCCTTGGATTTAGGATGAGAATAATGCTGGTAACACACTGATGTTTTTGTTGTTGTTTTGTTACTCCTTACACCACCCCACCAGCAAGCAGGCTGGGGGGGGGGGGGCACAGGGAGCTAGGAGGGGACACAGCCAGAACAGCTGACCCCAACTGACCCAAAGGATATCCCACATCATATGTCATGCTGAATAATATAGCTGGGGGGAATTGGCTGGGAGGAGCTGATCACTGCTCAGGGACTGGCTGGGCATTGGTCAGTGGACGGTGAGCAATTGCATTGTGCATCACTTTTTTTCTATATTCTCTTATCATTATTACTTTCCCTTCCTTTTCTACCCTATTAAATAGTCTTTATCTCAACCCACAATTTTTACCTTTTTTCCAGGTCTCTCCACACAGGGGATGACTGCGTGAGCAGCCATGTGGTGCTTAGCTGCTTGCCAGTTTAAACCACAACAGGTACCTTCACATACAGTATGAAATGTGGTTTTCTTTTATAGTTATTTTTCTCCTCATGGGTGGTGGTCTATTATGTTCATATGCAGGAACCTTGCTAGACCTTAGCAAAGGCATAGAACTTCTTATGCAGCTCCTTCATAGTCCTGTGTTGCTGAATTAGGTATTTACACAAGAAATTAGAGTAAGGCAGTTTTCTTTAAGAATATCATCGATATCAATGCAAGGGTACACTGAACTCCACCCAATTACATTTTGCAACACTTATTTCCAACATTACTTTGAAAAGAACCTAGATATACATGGAAGAATTATGCATAGTGAAACTATCAGAAGCTTACTGATTTCTCTAATTTCCCATGTTAATAAGCCTCCTCTCATCTGCAGTAAAAAGTTCTTTGTAGTTTCCAGAGAAAATATTACTTAATCTGTCGCTTTGAATTCCTACAAAGCAAAAGGCAAACAACTTCAATTCTACCTAGTAGTTACAGCTAGGAAGAACATGAAAGACCAGGAACATGGCAATGTAAGCATGAATTCTACCAGTGACAATCGGTCACCACCATTTTAGCCAACAAAAAAAACAACATAATGGTAAGGGATGAAATACAAGCCCCAAGTCTAATATACATATTTATTTAATAACTTCCTGCAAGTTTTTATCTGTGTAAGATCAAAACTTCTTAAGATCAAAAAAATTTAACTTCTTTGGAGATGACAACATCAGAACCATTAGCAGAACTACTCCAGGCTGATTTCAGTGGCTTCACAAGTAACAGTCATACAACATAGCAAGTCTACATCAATAGGGGTGGATAATTTACACTGTCTAGGGTTTAGAAAGTGGTTGATTACTTACAGCTATATTTTCTTTTGTTCATCATGGTTAATGTATTGAAAACCAAAGTATTTCAATTAGAGTCATTAATAAGGTTCTTAATTATCTCACCAAGCTGCAACACTGAGTAATGACTTAAAAAAGAGAATTTCTATGTAAACAACATGCCTTTTACTTCCTCTAACAGCATGAAACACAAGCTTACAGTATATTTTGTTTCATTCATGAGTATAAAGCTGAAGCATACATTTCCCTACACTCCTTAGGCAGATGACAGAAATTGTAAGAGGATATGAGAAGATAACATTACCAACAGTCTTTTCAAAAGTGTACACACACTTGGAAAGTCTAACTCAACAGGTATTTCCCAGAAAATTAATTTTGCATCTTTAGTTATTCAGATGCTCCACACCAGTAACTTAGAGTCCTTTTTCTATTAGAGAAGTTATAGAAGTATCAACTCCATTGTTATGGAAAGGTGGAGGAGCAGAAACATGAAGATAAACCCAAAAGTGACAGACTGGATGCCCATACAATAGGTGAAGTTGAAAAAAACCCTTTCTAAAAGCTGCAGGATATTTTTTAATAGGTTGCAAGGCAGATTTGAGTGAAAATTTTGACAGAAAATATTTTGAAAGGTATACATATTTGGGATACCAAAATTTAAATCTCATCTTTGTTTTACCTGCATTCAATGACAGAGAAAACATTTACTTCAAAGACTACTTTTATTTTAAGCTGGGCTTAAAGTTGGGCTTCAGTTGTTCAGGCATGGTTGTTCAGCTGGAAAGAAATTTGTTTTGAAGTTTTGTTTTAATTAAGATCTTATTCTTTCTATCTGAAATCACTGATTTAATTTAAACATTGAAATTCTTTCTCAAGTAATGACTTGACACCAATTAGTGAGCCAAAAGTGTGGTGGAAAAATTCAAAGCTGTGTTACACTAAAATCATTATTATCCACAGAATTCTACTTAAAGATAAGATTTACCTTACAATGCATAGACTAAATCCAGATCATTTGGAAAAATATGCCACAACTGATTTAATTCTGAAGAACTTTGCTGTAAGGAAAAATATTTTTACATAAATATTAACCTGCTTTAAGCAGACTACTGATTTAAAAAAAGAACAAGGCACGATTAAAAAAGAATATGGCAAACTTTTCCACCTGTGAGCAGAACTTCAGCAGATCACATGAATCAAAACTGGATCATACTTCTTCAATAACTTGATTTCAAAAATGAATACAAATAAGCAGTATGACTAATACTTATTAATCTAACTCCCTATTTCACTTTTTGAATTTCTAAACTATTTACCTCAAGTATCATTCTAATTATTTTTGCAGCTCATTCACAGAGAACCTTGATACTGGAAAATTAATTAATGGACACAATGGAAGAACTGTCAGCATTATTTAAATACAATTTCAGCACTGGCCTCATTTACATGTATCCCTTTCTTCTAAACAATGGGACTGCTGAGGTGTTTGTATGAAACTGTTAGTTCATTAAAGGGAGCACAATGATATCGTTTTCTGCAGATACTCATCTGCTATCAAACTGTTGAAATACATAATCCATGCTCAGGACTCCACTAGAGCTTTTAGCCCCCATATTTCAAAGAACTGAAATAGTTGGATAATAGTAGTATAATTGTTTTATTAACTTGCTTTAGCTTTATCATATTATTAGTTTTAATAAAAGTGATTAAATTAACTCTTCAAAGCAGATCTATAAAAAGTGTTAACACTTCACAACTGAAAAAAAAAATGCGAATAACTGTACAAATAGATATCATGTATTTATACTGAAAGGCAAAACCAACCTCTAAAAGTATTAAGACCAATAGTTGCTTCTTCCAACTTTTCAGCAAATAACAAGAATATCCTTACTGACACACTGCCAACATGCAAGCAAAAAACATCCTCACAATACGTCACTTTCAGATAGGATGGCTCATATATGTGCCTTGCTGGACAAAATTTGGCATTTTGATTGCAATGAATGCTTACAATATGTTACTTTTCATTTGAGTAAAGCGTCATCCAGTAAAGACGTCATTGAGTTCTTGACCAGTGAATAGAAACTCTACAGTCCTCAAATTCCCTCTTCTGCAAACTGAAGGGATGATTACATCAATGCAATATGTATTGCATTCAAGTTTTCAGCAGATTTCTTATTAGATTCTGAACATAAAATGACTTTCATATAAAAACCTTGTGTGTTCTAAGAAAGACCAATTTTCTTCTTAGTAATAACTAAATTTTCAAGAAAAGCAGTCCAGTGACACACACCGTAAGAACTCAGAATGAACAAATATGTGTACTACATTGAGTCACATGTTTTCTAACAGGTGGTCTTGTTGGATAAGAAGATAACTGGATAAGATAGTAGAAACAGAGATACCAAAAAGGTATTTAGTAATAACCATGAACTATTGCTTTTCTTTCTTGTCCATACTGATCTTTGCAAGCTTAGGCATAGCAGAGTCAAGTCGTCAGTCAAGAGCACCACCCAAGTTTCCAAAACAACCATTATAAAGACACTCAAGATATACCACTAGCTTTTTTCACCCCCTTCTCTCATCACTAAACCATGTTACAGTCTACAGACTGGTAACAAAATCCTTAGTTTCTGATGACCAGTATTCCTCTAGAGACTAAGAAATAGTTGGAACTTGTATTTTCAACCACTTGCTGGTCTGCAGATATCTATATAAGTGTTACACTTATTCATGAAAATACTGTTCCCTCGCACAGCAACACTATCTGAATTAGCTTCTATGTAGGGATGGCAGTATGGCTGAATGTTCAATCTTGTTGCATGATGACAATCTAATCGCACCAAGCTTTTTGTGACCATATATGACTGCTTAACAACATTCCATAGCCTGCATGCTTTACATTTCATTGAGTTTCTATTAAAGCTAACATATTAATAATGCCACAGAAAGTAAAGATGGCAATTCTGAATGCAACAGCATCTTCACCGATTAAAGAGAAGAAAAAGCACATCTGAAAACACTACTTAGCTGCTTTTCATCTACGTCCAGCACACAGCCGTGATTCTGCAAAACTGCATGTTTATGAAAGGGTTCATGGCAAAAGCAACTGAAAAGCCACACCATTACGCATTCCAAGTATCTGAAAATTGCTGGGCACTCAATATCACAGCTGGAAATGTTAATAATGCATGTATTTTAATTGAATTCATTAAATACTTGATAGCTATCACTAGGAGCTTGATCTTGTCTGGATGAATAAGACAAGCTGCTTCTTACCTAAACACTTCACACAAAAGACTCACCAAGCTAATCCAAAAAATACTTTTTATATCACTTCTGTTCCCATCCACCAACTGGTTAGCACAGAAAGAGAATAATAGTGATGATTGGTTGCAGGTTTGCTGAACTCTGATCCAAATGGGAACTTATGTCCACTAAACATAATTGATTTTATTAGCTTTAGCCAAAATATATTCTGGGAATAACACTATTGTTCTGAAGATGCTAATGTGTCAATGGATGCCAGAGACTGATTAGTGCTTAAATATTTCTCAGGACACTGAACCAAAGTAAGCTCTTTGATTTCAATCTTCAATGCTGAAAATCAAAACCTGGTGGACAGCAGGACAATCAAGTCGAAGTCTGCACTAATAATGAGTCTTCACACCAGATTACTGATTGAAGACAGCAGCAGAAAACAAAAGCCTTATGTTGGAATGGAAACACCTGTAGAGTTATTGCAATATGCTTTATCAAGGTTCTCTAGAGGTTAACTCTGGCAGAACTGAAAGATATGTCTTTACCCTGAAGAGCCCTGAGCAATTACAAGACAGTAATACTCTCATACTTTTCTCCAGCTCATCTATATCACTGACCATCAATGATTTCCTAAGTATATAGACTGCCAGCACTTTGTTGAGAAAAGCTTCTACAAGAACAACCTACAGCAATTTGAATGGAGAAAATAATGGCAGATAGCAAGCCAAATTTGAAGATACTACCACCTGCATACAGTTTTATTAATTGTATTACCAATAATATGTTGGGTGTTTTTTCTGGATATCCTTACTCCATCACAGACACAGCACAGATGAGTTGCTTGAAAAGCCCTTGCTCTACAACAGCTTCTTTTATATTGACACTGGGAGGTGAAAAGTAATTTTTTTTTCTCATTTGACATGACATCACCAGAGTGTGATGTCCAAATCTCTTATAGCATTCAGTAAACATGGCTTCCTTTTAATTTTACACCAGCTTTTGTGAGCATCTCTCCATTAATCCACGTTGACATTTAAAGGACTGAATCTTCAGTACCAGTATCTTGAGACGCTTCCAACAGAGTGCCCTAACCATAACCTTCATGGCCTTAAGCAGCTCAAAACAGGAGGACAGCTTTGATTCAAATAACAGCTTTCTGTATTATTTTTTTTGGCTGAACACAGGATTTTCACCTGAAATTCACAGTTAACACCTTCAGAATCTCCTTAATCAAGAACCATTGACTAAATAATTTAAAAGCACAACACTAGTCCTACTGAAACAAGCTGGGCACTGCACGCTGCCTTAGATTCCTAAACATTGCTCCAAATCTTCAGAAGAGTTTGACAATTTATTTCATTCAAGCCTTCAAAAGAGTACCTACTGAGGTTATAAATGACGCTTACTGGATTTGTTTTTTAGTATTAAAAAAATGATGCTTCCCTGGAATTTTCCTCAAATCTCTTTTATTATGCTGTAACAAGCAACAATAAGACAATCATAAAAAATCATGCTGCCAGGCTTCAGGACAAGTTTTATCAACAAAATGAACGTGAAATGTACAAATATTTAGCAAAAAACCAATTCAGCCTGTAGAAAATTACAACAGAAACCAAACAATGTAGTATGTACCCAAATGAGAAACTAAAATAATAGGTTTATCTATTAATGGATGTATCATCAAAATGCAAGTTTTTTACTGCATCTGCCCTTTAGCTGTATGTTTTTCAAATGATTTACATAGATTTTTCTTATAACAGTGAAGACTGAAGACTCTGAACTTCTGTTCTTTAAAATCTGACTAGCATGTATCCTGAAATGTTGGAAACAAGGATGTCAAGTGGTGTGTTCAAACATAAATTTAACATTTAAGATAGCATTTAAGCTGCAAATACAGTTTCATTTGGCATGTAGCTGAAAGATTTTTGATACACTTTACTCATCCCCAGTTACTTTGTGTACACTGTTATTTCTCGATCCCCAAACCCTAAATTCATATCAATATAAATAAATATATATAATACATAAATTCATATCAAAATGGTAAAAGATGTAGAAAAAATAAAAAACAAACCGTATTTACTGCAATTAGATTTTCTGCACCTTAAAAAATGCACACAGAGATATTTTGATTGCCAATGCCAATCACCTAATGCCCTTTTGGAGAACTCTGTACATGTTATTTTTCAGGGTTGCATTAAAAAATTACTAGTATAAGATCACTGCTATCACAAAATGGCTCTGTAGAAAGATGAAGCTCAGCATAGACTGACAACATCTGTAGCTCATTCCAGACAAAATGGAGGCAGTACAGTGCTATTAGTTGGAAGAAACATGCTCTAACCAGCCAACATGCTCATGAGAAGTTCTACTGAAGATTTACACCCTGAAGACTCCCAGATCTATGCAGAAACTGCTTGTCCAGGTGCAGGGATAGAAACAGTGGTGTCAAACAACTAACCGATTCCAGAAGTTTTACAATTCTCAGGACTAACAATGAGCTACTGACTATGGATCCTGAACACCTTTCAAGAATCTGCACTTGCCATATAACTTTCAGACAGCAAGGACTATCATAAACATTTTTAGGGCTCTTTATTTTTCATGTTACCTCAATAAAGGGTGCCTAGTCTTAGAAGGCTGCGAAAAGCCTCCACATCCCTGAGGTCTTAAACTATAAACCAAATTAAGACTCATTTCTGAGAAACGACAAGGTGCTGCTACTATGGAAACAGGCAGGACGTAAAGGTTGTCACGCACTGCTGACTGAGAGCCTACAGGGATCCCAGCTGCGGTGTTTTGCTTCCATAGAGGATACAGGACCAGAGACAAAGAGAGTTCAAAACAAAGGGGGGGGGGGGGGGAGGGGGGGGGAGAAAAAGAAGAAAACGAAGTCATAGCCCAGTTAGAATAAAAGAAATGCAGAATGCATGTGTAATGAAACAGGACTCAGTACCGTAAGGGAAGGCAATCTCCAAGTCATAAAACTGGAAACCTCTTTAACATATCTCTGATTTACATAGCAGGTATTCAGGGCTGATATTAACAATCACTCTTAAAACTAGAACAAAATTAAAAAAATATATACTGCCATCATACGAACATTTAGTGTACATTTAAATATTTGACTTCAAGAAGTGATATGGTATCATACAACAATATGCATTTAAAATTGTATCTTATGGAAACATCAAGAAAATCAAAGATTTTAGCTATAAAAATGTTTTATTAAAAATGGATGTTGGATTATTTAAAAATAAAACAACAGCACATCACCCTCATAAAAGCAATTTTCCCTGAAATATTAAAATGAAATTAAAACGTACGTAAGAGAACTTTCCTCTATCTGCAATCTAAGCTTTAAGAAGCATCATTAATGAAAGTTGTTTATACCTTTCAGAAAGGATAGATTGATTTGTTTTCCCACTAACACACTGCTTTTCTGCAGGCTTGATAAATTACTACAAAGAAAGAATCTAGTTAGAAAGAAGAAAAACCTGTTTATTAACAAACAGGAAGACTATTAGAACATAAAGCCTCAATCATGCAAAAGCTACTGCTAATTTTCTGAAAAGGTATTTGAAGACAATGTGTAAAAATTTATTAAAGGATAAGCAGAAGATACACTTTTTGTTGAGTTGATTTCTTTTTCAAAATCTATACAAAATTTTAAAAATATTCATATTAAAATATGGTTGCCATTAGATGAGCGTTTTAATTTAAAAAAATATGTAGAAGAGGGAAAAAAAGAATTGACAGTATCTAAATAAAAAAGCAAAAAAGCAAAGGCCTTTCAACTGCTATTTCTATTTCCCTATTTACTAGACCATGTGTTCCCTCCAAAATAATCTATGTATTTTTGCCTAGAATGCAAAAAAAACATGCTGCATAGCTTTTCCATTTATTTAGCTTATTCAAGGTATTATTACTATTTCCTAAGTCACTACATAAAACTTCCATTTCCCATATTTACTGTGTTTCATAAAAGTTCCATTAGAAACATATTCAGAGCAAATGTAAGTTGGAGGCATCATTTCCATTTATTACTTTTCCTAATACCTTTTTCATTCAGAGGTATCAACACAATCTACAGAATTATTGCCATTGTTTTCAAAGACAGATAAAGGACAAAAAATCACAGCACAGTGTCTAATTATTGTCATCTATCAAACACAGTGGAATATATATTGAGTTATACAACACAGAGCACAGTAATCATATGGATATTTATGATGATCCAATTTAAGACTTTTGTGAAAGATTGCACTCTGATATATACTTTTCATATGTGTGTGGGTTTTATTCTTTTTCATAAACAGACACCACCAGGAGGTCAGGATGAAGCCTCCAGAGGAAAAGTGAGATCCTTTGTGAGCTTCCCTTCAGAGGAACTGAGGACACTCAGGGAGGAAAGTTCCAGTGACCACAGTGAAGACTAGAAGAAAAATTACAGCAAAAAGAATGGGGGCCTGCACCAACCAGAGCCAGAAAGACTGATGAAACGACTGGGAAACAAACAGACTTTGATGAAACAAATCTTGTAGAGGCAGAGACTGCTTCAAGGAGCTTGCCAAGATTCAGAAAGTCTTTAAGGGCACAGCTACAGCAGTGATTTGGTTTGGATCGCAAGCATTCTTTTGAAATACATTCTCATGTACATTCATGTACTAAATCATGGCTTCCATAGTAGAGTTTCTCTCAGCAGATCCATTCCTATTGCACTGTACTATCTGCCAACGTGGACCCACAGAGTTAGAAATTAACCTAGAAGCAACCCCCTACAAACATGCACTGAATAGACATGTGTTGTCTACAAATTGCATTTATTTCTGCTTTTCCATAAATACAATTTTGTGACTAGTAAAGAAATGAATTATTCTAACTTAATAAACCCCAACCTTTAAACAACTCAAAAAGCCTTTTTTTTTTTTTTGCAATGATTTCAAGCAGAAAGAGGACAAGCTGTGTTAACCCACCTCCAAGCTCAGGCCAATATGAAGTTTTGCTGAGTATCCAGGGTCCTGTCAGAGGTAGTACAGGTAGTTAAGAAGTACGCTCTTGCACCTGAAAGACTTTCTGTGAAGTTTTTGTATTTTCTATTTCCATCAGCGTTTACAAGCATAACAGAAAAAAATGAGTCAGACTGGGAATTTGACATGTTTTCCCATGTACTCTCTCTCTTCAGGGAAACACAATAAGGCACAAAGTATTTTAGTTTCAAAAACATTCAGCCATACTAAACCACAGAAGAGTTCTGCGATTCTATCTCAGCCATCTGCTTCGTTTATAAGCAAAGAATGTTCAATATACTGTGATAAATTCAAAGGCTTTGATCTGTCTCCCGTCAGAAGAAAAATGTGAATGCTTCAGTGCAAAAGATGGGGAAAATGCTAAATTTCCATTAATTCCTGAAGTGGCCAAACAACTTTAACCACAGATTAAAACAGAGTATCATGCCCAGTTTATTTTTTAGTCAGAAATAGAGAAATCAGACAGTCACAGCTCCTATTACCACTTAAAAATGAAGGTTTCTCAGAATTTGGTAAACATTATCATACAATTCTTAGCAGTCTGAAGTCAAATGCACACCACCATCTTCTCTCCAGAAAAGGAAAGCATAGCTAATACATTATTACTAGCACAAGCTCTTTCATTATTCACTCTCTGTAAGAAAGCATGGACATGCACAATTGCTAGTCCAACCTCCAGCAGTAATGGTATTCATCAGTAATCTTCTTGTGAGCCTTTACAATGGCCCTACTACTTGACTTCAATCAGCTGTAAAGCTCCTTTATTCTGTTATCACATCAGTGTGAGGGAATGAATGCCATGGATTGAATGCCCTCCTAAAGGAGCGCAGTCATGCTGTTAGAATAGCAATGAGCTTCATCTGACACTGCTCAACACATTCTTTCACACTCCCTCACTCTTGCAGGGGAATGCATGCATGACAAAAATAAATATCTGTTGAGTGCAAATGCTAAGAAACATATCTACAGAATGATATAGTAAATAGAGCATATCACAGTTTAATAGGAAGAGTTGGAAGTTGATATAAAGGATGCAATTAATAGACTTAACTGGCAGCAGTTGTGTTCCATTTGTCAGAAGAAAGGGATAGACAGAATAATTATTCTACTAGTGAGAAAGATACTCAGAATTTCAATGCAGAATGTCTCATCTTCTCCTTAAGTTCTTTTTATTTGCGCTGATGCAAGTACCTAAGCATAGACTTGGTCTTTCACATTTTAATAAAGAGAAGAAAGCAAGAAAAAAGGATAACTGTTGATACTCTAAGTAGAATATTCTGCAGTTCAGCCTGTCTTTTCCCTATTTACTGTCATGCATATTAGCTTTAGTCAAAACAAGCAGTTTAGTCCAATATGAAATCCCTATTAGTATGCCTCCAGAATCTAGATGACCATATTGACAAAGTTATCAAACAACTCTGTCAGGAAACTGGATTATCATTCATAATTGCGTTTAGGACCCACTCGAAGTTTAATTTGCTTTTATTTCTGCAATTTTGAATATATCAAACACTCCACCATGCAAGCAAGCTAAGAATAATGAAAGTGCACCTTTATAGCTCAAGTATGTTGGTGAATTTTCAGTAATAAGCACATTATTAAATGCTTTTCAAAAAATTGTATTTCCACAGTTAGTTATAATAGACTTGTCTTTCTGACCAGCTATGAAACAGTTTATTCTCTAGAAAGGTTATTTCTACTATTTTTAAAATGTCTCAATCAAAATGATACTGCAAAATAAAACAAAGTGTCTGAAAGGAAGAAAGATAACAAAATGCAGCAACTATCCTCATTCTTCTTTGGGACAGTATCTTTTAAATTAACACTAAGCTGCAAAACCACTCATTCTGAAAAATTTATACTTCATAATTTCAAACCTAATCTATTTACTCTTCTCTTTCCTTACTAAGATACTCCGATTTTCCCCCCTCTATTATTTTTTTTGTATTAAAAATATATAATCTTCCCTTCATGTGAGCTTATTTAAATTCCTGTCCTGTTTTGTTAAGGATGAAGAGAAAGGATGGTGCTGTGGACTGTGAAATGCCTTTGTGTTACTTGACCAGAAGCAAATTATTTCAAAAGTGTGCTACACTCTAATGTACATTTTAGAGCAAACAGGAATGCAGTGAAATCTTTCTGCTGGAAAGTATCTGTCAGCATCAGCTCCTGCTTGGAGAAGCGCAGAAAAAGTTCTGTGCCCGTCCTCAGGAATAAGACATTGATGTGGCAAGTGAATGGGGCTTTGAGAACACGAACTGATATCTCAGAATACTGGATTTACATTAAAACATAATGAGTGACTCAGCTGATGACGTTTTCTTGAGGAATGACAACGATCCAGTGATATAAATGGCAACTTTTCCAGTAGGAATTTTAAATATTGTCTCCTGTACCTCTCAGTCATGCTTATGAAAAGTTCAAAATTCAGGATGGAGCTCTACAAAACACTTTCCTCAGTGAAAGTATATAGCTAAAATTGCATCTGCAGTAGTGCTATAATTTAGTACATAGTAGTTTGGTGACTCCCTTTCCCACTAATGTGAGGAAGAAAAAGTATTAACAGAAATCAGCAAAGAGGTGCTTTTCTTTTTAGTATAACAGAGAAATAAAACTTACAACTTGGTCAGCCCTGAAGTGGTCAGGCCATTGGACTAGATGATGACTGCAGGTCCCTTCCAACTGAAATATTTTATTCTATTATACTAATTATACCCTAAAGAATAGTTATTAGCACATGCAGGCATTAAAACTGAATCAGATCACACTTAGAAAGGTGCAAGAAATGACTGCTTCAAACAAGGCCAGACAGCCATTCTCTGCCCCTTCTCACAACTGCAACACAGAACTGCCCAGCTCCCCATGCCTTGTTAAGCTTAAGTATGTCCAATAAGCAATAAAGTTAAATTAGAACAGGCTCTTCCTCAGAAACATGGCAGAAAGAAGGAAATGAATGTCAGTTGAGATAACACAAGTCCAAATCCCACACTGACAAGGAGAACAAGAAAGCACTCATACCTCACACTTGGTTTCAGTATATAACACTCAAAAGAACTAGGCTGTGCCAAAGGTATACTGCAAGAAGACAAGTGTTTGAAGAGCTGAAGACCTCTCAAGGTTGTTAACACACTACTTACACAACAATAATGAACTCCTGGGCATGGGTTTCAGGGATACAGTGTGAGATTAAGCTTGTAGTTAACATAGGTAATACCATATGCTTAGCACAGGTATGCATACTTCCACATGTGCTCCTCTTCAAATCTTCAAAATCTCTTTGTAAATATGGAGTTTTTGAATCAGGATTTATTTATAATCCCAAAACCAACAAAATAAAGCACAAACAAACAAGCAAAACAGAAAAAAAAAACCCTGCACTGGTGAGTGAAAACATTTCATGAAGATGTAACTCCACAACATGTACTTTTCTATTGATACTAGCAGAACTTCTGGAAATGACAATAGGTAAAACCATTTATAGCAGCAAGCTGATTAACTTAAAAAAAGCGCTAAGGTGATAAAATATACAGTAGTTTAAATCATACAAATATAAATTCAAACACATCTATAAGAAAACAGATGCACATTACATTTTAATAGTGAAATGAGCAATTGGTAAATTCCTCATTAAAAAGTCCTTTGCAGAGAATAAAATTTACTACAATAAAAGAACCTGCAACATTACTCTGACTTTGCATAATCTTCTGTTAATGACCTAGACCTAGCAATATGATGGAAAACCTAATAATGTGGCTTTAGTACTTCCATAAAGGAACAAAATGAAAGAAAAACCAATTCAGAATGGTTTTAAATGCCTCAGAAAGATAAAGTAATTTCTGTATTTTGCCTTGATTTTATAACCACTTCTTTAAGGGATCAAAGCATGTTAACACAACTTTTATTCAGAAATGTTAAATACAAGACAACTCATGTCTCCAACACTTTGTTCCCCCCACTCCCTCCCTGCTCCCCTGCTGAAAGAATAACAGTTTTTGCTAATGCTGTTAAACAACATAAATGTCTTGCTCATAGTGGAAAGCTATCATGTTTAAAAAGAAAGAAATATTTATTTCCAAATAGATGTTCTCCTGGCATGTAAACCCATATAAGTTTACATGACTGATACTAATGCTTTGTGAAGAATAAAATGGTTTTGGTATGTCTTGCAAGAATGTGGACCTAAATAAGATATAAATAATGAAAAACTAGACTACTGGAAACACTGGAGGTCACATCTGATGTTTGCTGAGACCAGGAAAAGGAAGATATAAAACCAGAAGTAGATGAACAAAAAGCAGACCTTGTCTCTGTGAGCAATACTAACACCTGAAGGAAACTACCCTATACTTTCAGTAAGAGTTTATTCACACAAAAAGGTCTACATATCGCAATCACATTAAAAAGTACAGTTCTGATGAATAATTGTTTAGATAATTAAGGGATTAAATTCTTGGCCTAACTGGAAAACAAAGATATAATTTGCCTATAATACAAATGAGATCTTATTTAAAATATTTCTATTAATTTTTTTCTTGACACTTCACTTTGATCATTTACTTGTCAGCAAATTGAGCAACCTGCTGAACCAGAGGGAATGAAGAGGCCTTCTATCCTCATGTATTTTGAGATATAAAATACAATGCAACCCTACTGGGTTACACTGCCAAGTGTTCAATCAAGGGTACATGGAAAGAGCAGGAAAAAATCTATTTGAAAAGCAAAGGATGGCACACTTCAGAGTAATATTTTTAAAGTGAAACAAGATTTACAAGGAAAATGCAGGTGTCAATACCTAGGAAATCAACATTCTACATCTTTCTAATTAGCAAAAATAGTAAATTGTAAAAGCATAGCAAATTACCAGGAAGTCTTCATTATTAATACTGCAAGTTCATAAATATGGGGAAGCAAAAATTACTGTCTAATTTTGAGTGTCCACTGTGCCTTTCTTGGAATTATTTTAGACCCTGAATGCAACATGAAACATCCCAGTCACGACATGAGTGTGAAAAACCAGAGTGCATTGCAGAAAAAAGACATCCTGCCATAGCAGCCATCCAATATCTGAAGGGGGTCTACAAGGATGCCAGACAGTAACTTTTCATTGGGGACTGTAGAGACAAGACAAGGGGTAATGGATTTAACGTTAAACAGGGGAAGTTCAGGTTAGATGTAAGTAAGTTCTTTACTGTGAGGGTGGTGAGGCACTGGAATAGGTTGCCCAAAAAAGTGCTAAATGCTCCATCCCTGGCAGTGTTCAAGGCTAGGCTGGACAGAGCTTTGGGTGACATGATTTAGTGTGAGGTGTCCCTGCCCATGGCAGGCAGATTGGAACTAGATGATCTTACCAAATCAACACTGCATTTTGACAGCATTTGATACTGTCCTACATGACATCCTCGTCTCTAAACTGAAGACATCAGTGGAACTGGCTGGATGGCTGCACACAAAGAGTTGTAGTCAATGGCTCAATGTCCCGCTAGACACCAGTAGAGAGTGGTGTCCCTCAGGGATCAGTGTTGGGACCGGTCTTGTTTAACATCTTTGTCGGTGACATGGACAGTGGGGTTGACTGCACCCTCAGCAAGTTTGCCGATGACACCAAGCTGAGTGGTTCAGTTGATATGCTGGAGGGAAGGAATGCCATCCAGATGGACCTTGACACGCTTGTGAGGTGGGCTGATGCCAACCTCATGAAGTTTAACCATGCCAAGTTGTCGTGGTTTAAACCAAGTCCCCCAACTCCCGGAGAGTTAGGAAGGAGAATCCAAAGAATGTAGCCCCCACGGATTGAGATAAGAACGGTTTAATTGCTAAGGCATAACACAAAACCCCTACTGCCATTCACTACTACAAATAATAATGATACAGCAAACAGCAAGTGAAAAGAATAAAACACCCCACCAGCCACCGACCCATAACTCACTCCACCCTGCCTGGCCGAGCACCATGTGCTCCCTCCTCCATTTTCCTCTCCAGCTCTCTCCCTCCAGCTTTCTTTTTCCCAGTATGCATCCTGGGCATCACGTGCTATGGTATGGAATACCTCTTTGGCTAGCCTGGGTCAGGTGTCCTGTCTCTCCTTCCTCCCGGCCTCCCCTCCTCCACCTGGCTGGAAAAAACCTTGAACAAAAAACACCCTCAAAACATGCTCAAACCATGACACAAGTACAAGGTCCTACACCTGGGTTGGAGCAATCCCAGGCACAGCTACAGGTTGGGCAGAGAAGAGATTCAGAGCAGTCCTGAGGAGAAGGACTTGGGGGTGTTGGTTAATGAGAAAATGAGCATGAGCCGGCTTCAGTGCGAGCTCACAGCCCACAAAGCCAACCGTATCCTGGGCTGCATCAAAAGGAGTGTAACCAGCAGGTCAAAGGAAGTGATCCTGCCCCTCTACTCTGCTCTAATGAGACCTCACTTGGAGTATTGTGTGCAGTTCTGGTGTCCTCAACATAAAAAGGACATGGACCTGTTGGAACAAGTCCAGAGGAGGGCCACAAGGATGATCAGGGGACTGGAGTTGTTCAGCCTGGAGAAGAGAAGGCTGCGTGGAGACCTCATAGCAGCCTTCCAGTATCTGAAGGGGGCTTATAAGGGTACTGGTGAGGGACTCTTCATTATGGACTGTAGTGACAGGACAAGGGGTAATGGGTTCAAACTTAAACAGGGGAAGTTTACATGGAATATAAGGAAGAAATTCTTTACTGTTAGGGTGGTGAGGCACTGGAATGGGTTGCCCAGGGAGGTTGTAAATGCTGTATCCCTGGTGGTGTTCAAGGCCAGGCTAGATGGAGCCCTGGGTGTCATGATTTAGTGTGAGGTGTCCCTGACTATTGCAGGGGGGTTGGAACTAGATGATCTTAAAGTTGTTTTGAACCCAAACTATTCTGTGGTTCTATGATCCTTCTATCACATGAAGCTCATTAAAAAATTCTTCAGAATAGTATCTTCTTCAGTCTTTCTAAGCTTTCTTAGAGTTATCCTTCTGCTTTTCAGGAAAGCCTATGGAGCTCCTGCATGTTACATCTGAGAAACTTTACAAATGTTTAGTTAACCTAGAAAAAGCTAGCCAAACATCTTTTATTACCTGGAAAGTATCCAAATGTTATCAACATAGCTTCAGTGTCGCAGAAGGGCTACGCTAAAATAATCTCTAGGTTGAATACCTTGCCTTTACAGTCATCAGCAGTCAGGGATAATGTGTAAGCTTTAGGTAACTTCTTATCATCCTCTGGTATCTTGGCACAGACATTTCTCAAGACATACATTGGAATCTGTTTCATTACCTAATGATGGATCTTTCTCTCACAAATTCACTTCATCACATTTTGAATCCCTATAAAATTCAGGACACAGCGTCTTGTGGTGAAGTGCTCCTCAATTAAACTGTGTGCTGTACAAAGAAGTACCTTCTTAGGCTTGAACCCCGCACTTCTTTTTAAATGTGACAAAACTTTTTCTTTGTCACATATACTTTGTTCACCTGTGCTGTATTTCTATCTTAACCTTCCCCCTCTTCCTCAGGGTAAGGAATCTTCAGAAGAAGCAATTTTTCATCATTATGCATTCTTGACCTCCTCTAACCTTGCCTCACTCCATAGGAACACCATGGGTTTACATAATGACAAAATTAGGTTCTCTTATATTTTCCATTCTAAGATCTTCACAGAAGTATTTTGACCTTGAGTTCTTGTTCCTAAGTAGCAACACACACTTCATGGTTAATGATCACGTACAAAAAATATAATTTCCTTTTTCTCCCCAAATCTTTCCATGTTACCTTACACTCACATGAATAGGAATTTCAAGTGCTATTTTATTACTGTCAGTCTGTCGCAGAAGGTCTTTCTGCTTTTCTTGGTTCATAAATTTGCTTCCATGTGTATTATGAATGAGCTGTTATCAGCTGCAGGCTTTCTTACGCTGTTAGTCACCTTTTCCTCATCACTTGTGAAGATGCTAAATGACATGTTCAAATCTAAATATGTAACATTTATGTAATGTAGGAAAAGTACACATCTGCCTGCAATACTTTCTGTTGATCACCTTAAAAATTGTATTTTAATCTTAAAGCTTTCTACTTGTTATGCTACCAGATAATACTCTTTTGTTCGAATATGAAAAAAGACAATCTGGTTTATTTCAACTTCATCTATTGTGCATTTGAAAATAACTGAATGGCTTTATCTGTAATTTATAATCAAGTAAGTTCCTTCACAGTGGAAAAGGGAGAAATAATGTTATAGCAAAATATATCATCCCACTATTTCCAAAGGGCTTACACTGTCTTCTCTGAATTGATAACACTTCAACAGCTGTATTATGTCAATATTAATAGCAAAGAAAAAGGTTCTCCAAAGATACTTCAACTGTACTTCACTATCCTGAAACGTGTTTAGTATTTAAAAGAACCCAAACCTGTAATCTTCTCCCCTACAGTAATATTTCTGTGCAACTTTTCTCCAATTTCACATTTTAAGTCACCACAACTGTTTCCTCTCTGCTCACTGTCTCTGAAGTAATGTAATTCAACAGAAAGTAACAGCAAATAAAGCAACTAAGTATATCTAAAGTAGACTACAATAAAATGACATTTAGACATGCTGCCTCCTTTTATTTTTTTCCCCTCCACTGAAATCCTCATTACAGCTGAGAAACATTTTTTAAATTTAAGTAGATTTATCAATTACAAATTAAGCGAATCACACTTGACTGAATTTTACTTAAAAAAAAAAATCTAATAAAAGATGATACAAGACTCAAGGACTTTCAAAGACACAGGTTAAAAAAGATGTTTTCTAAAACCCACAGATAGTTCTGAGACAGAATCTGTAAAGAGAATGATCTCAAACAATGCTATAAGTGCTGTTATTTTCTAGTTACTGCCAAATGATAACAAATTTGTCTGGAATTCTTAACAACTCCTTCTAAAAAAATCTTCATTTTAGTCAGTACTTAAACCACCACACACCAAAATGAGAAATCAACCTCTTATAATGAACTTCTGTTTTTAAAATGGCTTAATCTGTGGTCTGGAAGATCACTGCACATTAAGATAACGTGGACTTTGTATGAGTCATTGCTAATCACATATCCTCACAATCAAAACTATATCTGATTGAAATGCTATATTAAAAAGTCTAAGAAATATGTAGCTGAGTTCTTTTTTAAAATGTCAGCTGTAAGTTTATTTTAATTATTGTTGATGAGCAACTGGCATGATATGTGTTTTCCTGTTCATTTCTCAGAGTTACACATCAGTTTGCCGGTTAAATCTTTCTGAATGTTCTAATTTCTAAATCTTTTCCCTTTGACTGTGATCGATGCTTCCTTTCTGCTGAGGAAAAGGCATAAAAGGCATAAAAGGCATAAAATGCTTACAAGCTCAAATGCTTAATGGGTTTATGAAGAAGAATGTTGTAAGAAGGATTGCTTTGACAGTTTGATTAGATTAACACAATCAATCAGTTTCAACAATATACACCACCCTTAAAAATACAGGTACTGCAGCTTTCTTAGTGCATGCTACCGCATTTAAATTGAAAGCACCAATATCTTTTCAACACAAAATGGGCCCCTCACTACAAGAAAGATATTGAGGTGCACTGAAGAAGGGCACTAAAGCTGATGAAAGGTCTAGAGAACAAGTCTTACGAGGAACAGATGAGGGAACTGGGGTTATTTAGCCTGGAGAAAAGAGATTCAGGGGAAATCTTAATGCTCTTTGCAACTACCTGAAAGGAGGTTTCAGCAAGGCTAGTGTCAGTCTCTCATCCCAAGTAACAAGCCATAGGACAAGAGGAAATGGTCTCAAGTTGCATCAGGAGAGGTTTTGATTGGATATTAGGAAAGATCTCTTCACTGACAGGATTGTCAGGCACTAGAAAAGGCTGCCCAGGGAAGTGGTTGAGTCACCATCCCTGGAGGTATTTAAAAGGCATTTAGATCAGGTGCTTAGGGACGTGGTTTAATGGTGGATTTGGCAGTGATAGGTTTATGGTGGGACTCGATCTTAAAAGTCTTTTTCAACCTAAATGGTCCTATGATTTTATAAATACAGTATGATCTACTTTTTATAGCTTCATACTGTGCTGTAAATAAGAATATATAATGCTGTAGTTCTGTCTTGTATCAGAAATATTCAGAAAGTTCAAAAGCATACCTGGCAATTGATAACAGGTCTGATTCAAAGAACTGCAGAAAAGGAACTGATCTGTTATATTTTTGCCTTCTTGAATTTGTTGTTCTGACAGTCACAACATAATCAAATATTTCTTGATTTCTCCCTCCCCTAACTTTTATTAGATTTTTTATTTTAAAAGATGGTTTGTAATCTATTCATTAATAAAACTAACAAGCAAACTGGTGGTACAGCTATAGCATAAGCCTCCCAGATTTATAACAGTCCAGTCATAACCAATCTCATCTTGGTGTAGAGAAGATCAGAATAGAGTTTAGTATCAGGATAGACATGCATTTGAGTAGGAATAAGTCCTTTTCAATTGTGGAGCCTGTGAAGGCCAGGTTATCTTTGTTTTCAACTCTATTATCAATATTCTATATTATGACAAAACTTAAAAATTAAACACTACTTTCCATAATAAAGATAATAAACAGTGGACTAGGTTCTGATTTATGGTTGCACAACTACATAACATGTTTTATCTTGTACAATTATACCCAATATCATGATACAGCAATGACAACAAAACTAGATATATTCAAACTTTTACTAACCAAGCACAAATAGTCTGAAAATACTATGGGAAAAATGCATACATCTTCTACATGTTTTCAACAGTTGTTGAAGATGCACTGAGTAACAAGTAGATACAGAGTAAGAGCCATCTGAGAGACTGAAGTGATCTCTATATAGTAACAAGATCCACTGCTGGCATTGAGATAGTGCTTGTTTAATCCAGGACGATGTGAGATGGACCGAATAGGGTTATCTGAAAATTTATTAGCAAGAAACGCAGGGCAACAGGAGATGATGAGATCAGAGCAGTCTGGGCTGAGGCTTTTACAGCTACAGTAAATGCAATTTGGATTTGCATCTTATTTCACACTCAATTTAGTCTTGGATTTTCCTTCAGACTAGATTTAGCCTTGAGTCCCTGACTGGGAGGTTCTCACTATCTTGTGGTCCAAAGCTGTCCAAGTGATTGGCTTGAGACATGTATGTCCCTGCTAGGAAATGTTATGTGTTAGAGCCTCTTCAGTGTGTAGCTGGAAAATAGGGTACCATCACATTTCCTTAGAAAGGAATTAACACCAAAAATATCCCATGAACCAAACCAACAGAAAGCAAGTGAGAACTAAAGAGGAATTTGCTTCAGAATTGCACTACTATTCCCGACCAAACCACAGACTCACATTTGCTGCATGTATATGCAGACTTGCATCTAAAACTTGCTTCTCAAGAGAAGAATTTGGGGAAAAGTGCCTAATAAACACAGAATTTAAATAACCTAAAATGTGTCAGCATTTCAAAATGGAGATTGAAGAATTCATGAGCTGTACATGCTGATTTATATAATCATGGTCACCTCACATGACTGCAGGGATACTGACTGTAAGCATTTACAAGAAAAAAACTACAAACTAGCAGAATGCCTATTAAGACAGGATTGTTAAAAAAGTTCAAAGTTCTCATTTGCACATAGCTGTAAAAACTGTCTTCTAAATGAGTGCTTAATGGTTCTAGAAAGACAAAACATCTTTAATTTCAAGGGGAAGGGGAAGAAAAATACAAAGGCTGCAATCAGAAGAAAATTAAGATAGAAAGATTGGTGAATTGTCACTGCTGATTAAGAAAGATGAGAAACAAAAGCTAGATAGGGTGAAGTTAAAGCTTTGTGAACCCCTGCAACTGGTATGAAAAGAAATCTCAGTAGTCAACTAAATACAAGTGTACTTTACTACTCTACTAAAGCAGGCTGAAGTATCCTTAGTGTAATAATATTCAGCCACTGAAAATAATAGTAGCTAAATTCAGCATTCTGCACACTATAAACTTTGGAGAATAGAGTATTGTTCAACTTCACAAACTACCAGTTTGGGAGTGTTCAATGTGAGGCATTTATAAGAAAAAAAATAAAAGGTATGATTTTTAAAGACATTTGATAAGCTACCTTTAAATGAAGCTCCCAAAGGCATTTTTGGCAACCCCTGTCAGTACACACGAATGACAAACCTGTGCCATTGGCAACATACAATTCAACTTCTATCTGATTGCATGAACTCTGTATTTCTCAAATATCACAGTTAATACAGACTGAGAAAACTATATAAAGAACACTGTTCTATACCACAATAAACTTTTTTAATAAATAGGAATAAAGAACTGTTTTTCATTATATTTTTCCCTCTCTATGATGGAAAAACACAGTTCCAGTATTTAACCCAAGTACCTCCAGCTTGCATTAAAATGTATCTTCCTTCAATTATCAGCACAGTCACAGCCTTCAAAACCTGCAACAACAGATGTGGAGTCACCACCTCCAAAAGGTATGTTTTTCACAACAGCTATTTTCATTTTATTTATAAACTCCATTGTTTACAAAGTCATGACAGTATCACAGCACAATAATGATGCTCAAATCGTGATTCAGACATTATACTTAGTCTTGAATGCATACTTTAGATTCATTTATTTTGAATCTTCACTGAAAGATATCACTACTCTATGGAACATTCTTGAAGACAGCTGGGTTATGTGAAATAACTGACTCCCACTCCACACTGACTCCCATATACAAATTTTGTCAACTGGTTTATTAAACACACAGTGAAAACGGATTAAAGGGTGGCCAAAATGTTGAATATAGAAATAAATGTTCTTTAAGAGAGACATGTTTATAAACAGGTAAATAGACTAGGCAAGATTAAAAAAAATAAAATAAAAAAATATATAGTAGTCTCCAATTAATTAATTTTAAATGTTCTATTATTAATAACTGTATATTTCATCAGAATAACCACTACAACAACCTGCTATGTCACAAATTGTACTTTAGAGTGTACTTTCTATACTCTCTTATGATACCTGAATAATCCTAAGGACAAAGTAATTTCTGAACCAGTGCCAAACCACTGTCCATAACTGATGTCACATTAGGCATCAATTTAGAACCTCTTCATATTCACTTAAATACTGTAGCTTATGCAACATTCTATCAGTTTCACAGTATAAAAACTTTAATTCCAGCTAAGCACAGAACAAAATTTAGCAGAGATTTATATACACTTTTAAAGAGTTGGGATTTTGATCAGTGACTCAACTACTGGGAGAAAAAAAACCCACCAAAACAACCTAAATTGAGATAACCACAAGAATACTTACAGAGAAAAATGGCAAGAAAGTTAAGGAACTGAATGATGGAAACTCTAAGCACTGAAAGAAGCAGCAAATTACATATCCCATCTGATTTAAACAAATTCATATTATTCATATTGTACAAAAATTTCAAAACAAGAATTAGGCTTTTTGAAATTCTATGAGGAAAATGTAGAGTACAGGGAGTCTGAAAAATGTAAGAGAAAAATATGTTGAACAAAAAAAATCCTATGCAGGATCTACTACAGAAAGTTATGAAATAAGAGAAACAAGAGCTTTTGGGAGAAAAAAGAATCCTTGCTATCAGTAATTGTCATCAGCTATCTAGGGAGAACTATCATACAGATGCTCTAAAATGTGCATCTTAACTAAGAGAATCAGGCCAGAAAAAAAGAGCAGATATGCAAATCATCAGCATAAGCTGACAGTGAAGTTGTAGGAAAGGCTCAGATCACCCATGAATAGGATGGAGAAGGAAAAGTAAAAAAGAACCAAAAAAAAGTACCTTCCATGAGACTGGAAGAAAGGGCAGAACAGCTCTCAAAATAGACAGTCAAGGGCAATGCAAAAAAGCAGAGCAAAGTACAAGACTGTCATGTATCAGGAAAACAATAAAGGCCAGCATATTAAGGAAGAAGTTATCATTACTAGGAGCTAAAGCACTGGAAAGACAAAAGAAGATAAAGTTCTTAATATTTCATGTAGTTCTAACGATGATGTGAATTCCTGAAACAAACAGTAACTATGCCAATTTTGTAATCCCCCTAAAACATCTATGCTATTATAAAAAAGCTATTTTTACTGGATTTTACAGGAATACTAGCTTGTCCTTCCTTTCCCCCTCCAAGGTTATGTTTGAATTCAGGTACTATGTCATATACACTGGAAAAGAGCTAAAAATTATTTTGAAAGCTTAACAGATTTTCTCTGCAGGTTGCTTAAAAAGTTTCCCACTAAAATTCTCTGCTTCAAAGCACATCAGGTTAATCTATGCACTTCAACCTACTAATCTTCAGTGTAGCAGAATGTTCTGCAGTACACAGACAAATTCGCCATGAATATGTACTCATTATTTTACATGTGGTAGTGAGGATGCCGTTTGGTAAAGTGGCAACAAACGTAAATTTCTGAATTTCAAGTCTAGTTTATAGCAATTTGTGTTGTTTCTTACCTGGATGTGGTTCTGCTATTCAGACATTTATTATGCACAACAATATAAACAATATATTCAGTATTATTTCCAATTCTGTTGTTCATTTACAATAGTAACAAAATGCTTTTATTTTCATTCAGCTCTTCATCTTAAATCTACTATAAACATTTATGACTAGATTTTAAATTGGTACTGTTCAAAGAAGGACACCACGTATTCTCACATTAACCTATATCAATTCTGTGTCAGCTATGGATATTTTAATAAATTTGAAACAGAGAACTGTATAATGTTAGGATTATTTTATATTTGTTCAAGTTCAAACAAGAATAAGACATCAGAAACAAAAGTTAAAAGAACAAATGGTAGCCATGGTTTACTTGTTAGTGTTAGCAGAGATGTCCTGTAAAATTTGTGCTAGGCTCTGGCTCCTTCTCCTGGGAATTGTGAATTACACAGACTCCACACCCCTGCTCCTTTGAAATTACCAAAAAGTGCTACAAAAGTCTGATGTGTAAGGAATCTAAAAGATGCACAAAATGAAAGAACATACAGATATGAGAAACTTTCCTTTTTCTCTTCTTGTATAGCATCATGATTCTCTTTCAGACTTTAGACTTTAAGCATAATATTAACTTTAATAAAGCCTTCTTTTAGAAAAACTTGACTACTTCAAAGAAGTGAAGAAGCAGAACAAACCATTTTCTAGATTATCTAACATTCTATTATCCTATAGAATAATGCATCAAGATCCTGATCAATAAAGCATTTTAAAGGACATGCTTAATTTACTAAATTCATGAGTTGTTCTACTGAAGCCAATGGGATTATTCACATTCTTTGAGTTAAGCATAAGAGAAAGTACTTTATCTCATCCCCTCTGCATTCACAATCAACTTCCATTTAGCTACAGAAAAATTACCATCTATTTCAGCCGTATTGGAAACTGCCTTAAGAACTTGAACCTAGAAAAACCCACAGGCTTCCCTATGCATATCACTGAGTTTTGATTCTGTCTGGGCTTTGCATATCTAAATACCTTCCTCATAAAACAGCATGGCTACAAATCTTTTTCCTTCTTTTGTTTCCCACATATAGAATTCTCCCTTGTGTCCATGAAAGCTAACAAAAAAAAGGGACAAAAATTGGCAATATGCAAACATACCTGAAATCCACTTACTTTAAAAACTGATCTAGTGGCCCAGAATTTCACAAGATAAAAGTCCTTTTGAATATTATGAAAGGAATTTCAACTCACTTTTTACAGAAACGTGGAGAGCTTCAGATTTCTAAATTTGAGTGTCTACAAGCATGCTGTGTACTTAAACTACATAGGTAATGAAGATATAGTCAATATGGTCAATGGAGCTTAAAAAGGTACTCAGCTGACAGCTGACTTTAAGCCATACTTTATCTCTCTCTAGGCTACTCTATTTCCTAAGTCTCCACCAGCTATCATGGAAGCTTAGAAAACTGACACAGCAACATATACATACAAACCTACAGTAAGACATTTATATTATTTCATTTTTATCTGAAACTAAATCCCACCTCCACTGTTCACAGTAAGTCCATAGGTAGTGTCATGGTTTGAGCATGTTTTGAGGGTGTTTTTGTTCAAGGTTTTTTCCAGCCAGGTGGAGGAGGGGAGGCCGGGAGGAAGGAGAGACAGGACACCTGACCCAGGCTAGTCAATGAGGTATTCCATACCATAGCACGTGATGCCCAGGATGCATACTGGGAGAGAGAGGGCTGGAGGGGTGGAGCTCTGGAGGAAAATGGAGGAGGGAGCACGCGGTGCTCGACCGGGCAGGGTGGAGTGAGTTATGGATCGGTGGCTGGTGGGGTGTTGTATTCTTTTCGCTTGTTATTGGCTGTATCATTATTATTGTGTTATGCCTTAGCTATTAAACCATTCTTATCTCAATCCGTGGGGGCTACATTCTTTGGATTTTCCTTCCTAACTCTCAGGGAGTTGGGGGACTTGGTTTAAACCACGACAGGTAGGAAGGGCAGAAACTAGAAACCATGGAGTTCCAGATCCAACAAACCTCTAAACCCAGAAATTCTCAAGTACTGGTGAGTAATAAGGAAACCCATTGAAAGACATGCATTTGTGACAGACGGCAACTTCAGCTTTTATAGGGAATCATACTTAAGCATCTCATACAGGCAGCTTCTGTCAGTTGTGTATCTGCTAGTGCATATTTCCTAAAGTTCAGGTAACCACTACAACAGCATTTATTCCCGAGAAGTAACCTGATATGCATTGCTCATGGCCCACAGCCTGCTCTGCTGTACCACAGAATTTAAGCAGAGATACAGAAAGTGCCAAGTTTGGTTTTTCCTGCAAGGCCAGGACTAAATGTGAAAATAAACACAAGGCTAAGCAGATGACATGTATTAAATAATATGGCTAAGATCCCTAATAGGGCTGGCACAGGAGTAAAGCTGATTTTATTTCATGAAGGATGGAACTCTTACTTTTTTTAAGCTTTTCAAGGCAAACAATATAAGACAGGATGGGGAAGATTAGGATATATAACTGCAGACAACAGCCTGAGATTTGAATGTTCATACTGCTCTGTTTAAGACTGTGATCTACCTCAAAATCAGGAGCTGCTTAGTCTGCTTTCACTGGGACTTTGGGAACCCTGCCTCTCAATTAGAAACTGCAAAATAAATAAGAACAACTCACAAACTAGAGCTGGATATCAGCAAAAGAGTACTGATCGTATATAGACATTGTTATTGTTCTACAGAAAGCATTTGGCTTTCTTCATTTCCAAAAGAAAACCTCAGAGCTTATATAAATGTGAATGAGTGAATTTTAAGATCTCACTGAAACGCTGAATTACTGTTAAAGAAACCTGTCTTTTCTCCATTGTGCACACAATCCTTATGCACATTAAAGACTGTATGTAATACTAGATATATAGTTCAACAGAAACCAGTCTAGTTCTTGTTCTATTATCTTTTCTTTCAGCTTTCTGGTTATTTCAGATTTGTGGTTAGCACAAAATAAACAATAAGAGGTCACCGGCTTCAGTGCTATACCACTGAAATATAATTGCCTGCCACAATAAAGTTCTAATGAGCACAACTCTTGTCAATGGGAGGTTGCCTTGGCAACAAAGTTATCCCAGAAGATAACTATCCATGTGGTAGGAGGTGATAACAGTCAGTTGCCTGACAAAGATTCAAAAAATATAAACTTTTCGATTGCTCGAGTTGAAGGGAAGTTTTATGTACCAGGAATCTACTGACACAAGGGAAAACACTGACTTGCTGAACACAACAGGATCTAGAAACTTCCGAAGAAATGCAGACTTAGAAGAAGGATGTTTTATTTTAATAGGAATATGCTTAGATTGCCAGTCTTTCAAGTAAAAGTCCTTCTCTCATGTGTTCACATCTTCCTGCGGTCCAAGAACTAAATCTGATTTAAATCATACTTTGAGATTTACTTTTAAAGAAAACAATGAAAAAGGTGTTCTTGAATAACAATGAAAGTGGGTGAGATCAAGGCTGGGTTCAGTAGACAGCAGGATGATGAATTCCAGCTCTCAGGTAGGAAGCTGAAATAAAAATCCCCAAGAGAAAACAAGAAGTGACAAAATCAAAGGGAGAGGCATGACCTGACTACAGGCTCCAGAGCTGATTTTAAATCCAGGAGCTGGTTTCTTTGATGGTATATGGCAGGTGGACAAGAAAAGTAACCACCAAGTCACACAGCATTGTTATCTTTATTTCCTACAAAAAAAATAAACTTTCACATTCACATTTTGTGTCTGGGCAGGAAAGGTTATATCCCACTATGTCTGTCTCCACTACTCCAGAAACACTGGGCAGTTTCAATCAAATTGACAAATGCCTAGATAGCTTAAAGACATGATCTTACCCACATGTAATTAGATATAAAATATTCAGTGCCCAGACATTTTAACAAGGTCACTAAGCAAGACTCTAAAATTAAGTTGTTGTTGAACAAAAGAGAAACTGTTAATGAATTAAAAGGACAAAACCAACAATAGAATCTGTGTTGCTCACTAAATTACTAAGCAGTCTTGAAAAGAATAGTTTGGTAGAGATGTAAAATTATTCAGGATGGGTTTTGCTGATAAAAAATTGGGCTGGCTGCAGAAAAGTCACAGAAAGCTGTAGTGTCACTGAATAATAAGACGGCTAATGAAATTCAGTCTGGTTATATACACAGAGGGAAAAACACTGCAAAGCATACACACCTGATGTTGTCCTTGACATTAACTACCAAGACAGACAGCTAGACTAACTACAAATAGTTACCTGAAAGCACTCATTTAACAGAATAGGCAGGAAAAGTTATAAATACAGAAGTAAAGAAACAGAAAACAATTTCACCTCACTCTATCAATCTATGGCATGCTCATCTCTTGAAGTTTCCATTTGGTGTATGGCAGCAATAAAATGTATAGTAAAACTATAAAGATTAGAGAAGAAAGATAAAAAGTGCATGAAATAATTTCTCTATGTAGAGATATTTTCAGCTTGGAAAAGGAGTGACTGCATACAGAGACAGAGCACAGTTGTGAAACAGGTGATGTTTCAAGAAAGTGAACAAAGAATGATTTGACACAATTTCTCATAATCAAAGAAATAAGAGGATGTGACTTCAGAAGAATCTTTTGCTAAAGGAGAATTTTTCACACAGCATAAAGAAACTGCAAGAAATAACTACCACATGATGTTTCACACAGTATATTTAAAAAAAATAAATATTTAATAATAGTCAATGGACATTTAAAAACAGAAGTATAGAAATACAATCAGGCTTCTGAGTAGTAGAAGATGGGAGGATATACATCTTCCCCACCCTGCTCTCACTCTAAATGTTTGTTGCTGTCCACTTAACCCAACCTGTTTTCAAGGAACTTTATAGTCAAAAAAAAAAGACGAGACCACTGTGACAGTGAGAGGTTTATGTTCCTGCTGAAGAAAAGGAGGAGAATTGTCTACTTAATACCATGGACTCAATATGGAAAAGCGATATTAGAGCTGACATACAGAGTATTCTTAACCACGAAAAATTAAATCTGCTTTCAGTAGACATATTTTGAGTCCCTTGCCCCAGGTGGCTTAAGGCTTTGATTGAGACCAGAGTAGTAATAATATCTTTCTTGTATAGATTTTCCAGTGTCTGTTGAGAAATGCACTCCCATTTCAACTTTAACTGTTTGAGTTTGTTTTTTTTTAATAAATACTAATCACAGTATAACTCTACAGAAAAACTGAAATACTGTCCTAGTCTGGCTGTGACAGAGACTTAAATCATTCTCATGTTCAGGGAATCAAAATCTCTGAGTCTATGCAAAAAGTGGAAATACACAAAAAACCCTATAACTGCATGTTTCAACATTTCATAAATTTCAACAACTGCTGGCCAGACAAATAATATCATTGCCTGTAACCTTCTTTCCTCTCTTTACTTTTTTTGTCTTTTTTTCTGGCAGGAAGTGGTGGTGTTACAATTCTTGTAACCAAAATTTTGTTTTAGTATGTCCCTAGAGATAGAGCTCTAGTTTTCCATTGGTATAAAGAGAAAACCTCTGCTTGTGCTGTTCTTCATGAGCTTTAATAAGGTTTTTGCATTCTCAGCACTTCTGGAAAATCGTAAAAATGTTATTTATTAAAATATAACAGTAGATGTCTACTTTGAAACAAAATCTGCTTGATTAAAAAGTAGTAATGAGCTACATAAATTATACCAACCAATAAATAAAAAAAACAGATGTCTGTTACCACACTGGTCAATTGAGTACATAAGGTCCAACGTGAGCTACCTTACAATAAAAATGAACACTAATTCAAAGACAGGGAAAAGAAACTTCATTTCTTATTGAAGAAGGAAAAGATATAAATCACGTCAAGTACACGTGATAAAACTCAGTCTAATGAAGACATACTTACATTCTCCAGAAAAATAAAATAATGTTTAGTTTGAGCAAAAGAAGCTTCAGTCTCTTGGATGAAAAAGAAAAATTAAATTTTAAGGAGGAAAAAAATATATTTTTCTGGACCCGCCTGGAGGACTTCAGGAAGAGAGATTCCACCAGCAGTGGGTGCTTTCTGCTGAAGTCTGGCTAACAGATGCAACCCGAGAAATGTACTATATAACAAGAAAGAAATTATTCTTAAAAAAAGATGGCAAATAAGCTGTCATCATTCTGATTTAACACTAGGGTTCAATTCACAGCTCTGCTATCCCATCCTCTCTCCCTTGAATGCTGTGGTACTCATCAGCCCCCTCACTGGGCTAATCTGAAGAAAACTAACAGTGCCAAAGAGCAGGGAATAACAGGAACAAGTAGAAACACCTATTTCAGCAGTGAGACAGTAAATCAACTCAACAGTATTGTCAAATTATAACATTGTTTTTATTTGCTTTTTCCTATACCTTTTATAAATCTCTGCAATTCTTTTGCATTTTCAATGTAGGATTATATGCTTTAATTTGCATTTATTTTCCATGGTAAGCTTTAAGATATCCTGGTAAAGTTTTTCTCACACAAGAACAGGGTAAAGCTGTAAAGGAGGAGCACCAGGGGACTGCAAACAGTACCTATCTCACCTGCCTGTTTGGCAGTGTATCCAAGAACGAGTGTGTGACTCATTTCAATGATACCAGCTTCTAGTGAGCTAGCAATACAGCACTCAGCTAAGTAGTACTTAAACAAAAAGGCTTCCTGGCAGGAGAAAATATCAGGCTGTACACTTGAAACATTCACATGGTACTTGCTACCATGTACTTAAAACTGAAAACTAATACATATAGGTGCTGTTATTTTTTTTCATTTTTCATTTTCTTTTTTCCCTGAGCAAGTTCTTAGCTAAGGAACTTGTGTCGGCGTCTCTTCTGCAAATTATATACTACTAAACAGTTACTTACACAGAGAGATCATTGCACAAAAGGCAGCACAAAAAGGTAATTTATGAAAGAACATCAGATCAGCAGGAAAACACTGTAATGAAAAATACATGCACTCCACTCTACAGGAAAAGTAAACAAAACTAAGTACTGATGTGCCAATGAAAATTCTTCTTCTATTTAAAACAGCAGTCAGTATACCACCATGTTATGACTTGATGGCATTGTTTAAGATTTCCTTCCAATTCCAAACCACCCAGAAATCCAATGTAGTTTTGCACTCAGTATTTAAGCAGTTTAAAACTACTGATAGTTAAAACTACACACTGGAACAAATACAAAACTAACTTGCATTTCATAAGTCTGTAGAAATATGTCAAACATTATGTATCCTGAATAATTCAGCCATCATGCTACCTCCTTTTACCAATACATTATGCCAAAAAACATGACAAAATATAAGATAAAAAGGCAAGATATAATAAAAAGATAAACCTGAGGTTTTATGTTGCACTATTTTTGGTTTGTGGAATCTTTCACATTTGATGAAGTCCATGAACATTCATATTAATCAGTTCTACAGATTTAAAATTTTGACTGTCTTGGGAGTGACTTAACAGTGATATCTATTTTGAAAGAATTTACAAGGTATTTACAGAATTTATCTTTTTTTAGAAGAACAAAAACTAACGATAGCAAAGCCTGAATAAGGTGAAAAAACTGGGATAATTTGATCTCATTAAAATGGTAATTCAAGTTAAAGAATAAACCAGACTAAACATTTATGCTTAAGAAGCTCTGACAACATATCCTTTGTAAGCACGATGCATAATGTCTGTAATTTTTCTACTTTACAAAGTCCTGCCACAGAAGACAGTGATACATTTTAGTGGATTTCATAGATACAGTTACAGAATACCAGAGTATTTACTGAAGTGAGGATTTGGGAATCTTTCCAAGTTTCTCATCCCCTCAACTCTAACTAGCTCAAGTACAGGTATTTCGGATTATATGTCCAATGATGTACTTCACAGAGCCTAACAAATGACTGATGAATCCTAAATTAAACTAGACAGAAAAGAGGACAACAGCCAGAGTACCTTCGCTATCCTGCATGCAGAGACAGAGGTGGATGTCATTTAAGTGTCCAATCCTACTCTCACTGAAGGCAATGGAAGAACTGCAACAAATTTTGAGAGACAGAATGCAGTTCTAACAACTCCAGACAACAACAGTTACCTATCACACTAGGGAACGTATAACAGCAGACTATTTAAGTGTGCTGTCATTCCCTTGAAAACTCCCTGTTGCGGTTCATGAGAAAATGGGGCCTGTTCTGAGAATGACCAATTGGGAATTTAAGCTGGAGACAGCACAGTATTTATCTTTCCACTGCAAACAGAGGAAAACATGCAGCTCAGCAAAAACAGGCATTATTTCAGCTTTGATGGGGAGAGAGGAAGACAAAGGAGACAAAAAACATTTTTTCTGTGAAAACATCAGCAACAGGGTCTTCTTTTCAAAGAAAGGCCACTGCACTCTAATCCTTGGATGAGGAGTGAAGCCATCCACCATCACCCTGGATTCCTTCAGGAAATGGGGGAGCCAGAATGCAACCTTGGTGCCGACATGAAAGAATCTGACACTCCTGTCTGTCTTCCCACTCCTTCCACATACAGAAATCTGACTGTCCTTCCTATCCTAACTCTCCTCTGGCATTGCCAAATCATGTGTACTGAGCTTAGAGCTGCCTTTATCAGTGCCTTGCAAAATGTCCCATTCTTTCCCAAGAGCCATAAGGTAGAGCCTGAGCAAAACCCCTCGTATCAGCAGTGTAGGGATACCTGTAGTCCCTGCTATGGATGACGTTACATTGCAACATGATTAGTTCACCTTCTCTGTGAACTTATACTGCAGTTAAAGATATTTCTGTTTACAGTAGTGTGAGAACTCCTGAGTCTGCTGAGTAACTGAACCAAGAAAACAGTACAGAACTGCTGCACCTGCTGAGTCAAAACAGAGAAATACTCCTTAAGCATGTTTCATATACAAAAACACTCCCACTCTAGCTATAAGAATCCCTGTCATGTATTTAGGTATAAGAAAACATCATTGAATAAATTAATAAAGAATATTTTCCACTGGAAGAAATTGCAAGGTAATAACAGATATTAAAATGAATGACAGATGTTATAATGAGACAAAGGAGGTAAAAAGACCCCAGATGGAAGCAATTCAAATTCTTCAGAAATTTGTTGAAGATGAACAACCAAATAAAACATGCAAGAATACCACCTCCTAGGACACAATAACAGTAGAAGTGGTAGATCATTCTTAAAATTTCTGAACATTTCCTTATGAGGTTTGGATACCATTCTACAAAACATACACCAAAACAACCTACTGGACTTATCAAATGAATAGCAAGCAAATTCTTAAGTCTCTGAGAGGTCTGTATAGATGGTCTAAGTGAACAATCTGGGACTGAAGTGTATGTAATTTACTAAACTTTGTTACATAACTAATAGATGTGAAGACACTTAAAGATGTTACACGTCTTTACAAGACATAAATTAGGAATTATTCTCATATTTACTAAAATAATTCAGTTGAAAATTTTTATGGAATTTAAAATATTTTTACTTTTCTTCATTTATTTATTTTTCATTAACTTCAACATTAAAGGCAGCAGAAGATATATTGTTTAAATACATAGTTGAAAATTGCAACCAGGAGCTAGTGGAATGTCAAGTCACAGAAAAAAGAATGGGTAAAGTTTTTTCTGATATCAATTCTTTAACTTGACAGTCAGGCAAGGAATTATTGAGGAAAAATAATTACCTCAACTAGGGGTCAGTAACATAACAAGTTTTGTCTAGACAGACTGTAAGACAGAAGACATGATGGGAGGATGAATGTTGAGAACTGGAGACTGGAAGATAGTATTGGATTGAGTAGTTAAGCAGACAGGCAGTAAGAAGACTGGAACTCAGAATCAATGAAGGGCATTGATTAAGCACAATTCAATGTTTTACTTCTCTGAAGAGGCAAAAGAGAATATCGACATTAACACATGCTTTGATTGAGTGTTCATTTTAGTACTATAAACTATCAGAACATCAAATGTTTGGTTTTGAAGGAGGAAAAGACAGAAGACATTTTATATTTCTAATTATCAACAATCACTGAAGGCTTTTTCTCTTCTTATGATGATTCTCAGATGACACCAAAACTAAAGGTTCAAGAAAAAACACACACAAGCATACTGGCATGTCCAAAACATGTTACCAGAGTTATGGAGTTTTAAAATAGTACTTACTTGGTATGTGTCCCATAACCTGATGGTACACCGTAAAGGGACTTCTCTCATCAGCAAGTTATTCATCCAACGGAACGCAAATTGCAAGTATTTCACCTCATGCTGATCCAAGTGCCTATGAACTTGTTCTGAAGAAAGAATAAACAGATATTTTACTGCAACTTTTCTGTAGTCCGTAAGTATCAAAGGCACTGTCTGAAAAAATAAAATACTCTTCTGTTCTCAAGCAAATCAAATGTGCTGGTGCATGCAAACTCTTACAACTGTATGAAAATCCACAAAATATAAGCAAGTAATTAAACATTACATTGGATTTATTTTTCTGCCTCTTGATAGCTTAAATAACTTCTCTCAGTGGTGTATTCTTAAGAAAATATTAAACTGAGAGCTTTAAAATATATTACAAAAAATAAACTTAAAAAGTGAAATTATTTGGTACATATATCTTCACTTAATTTCTTAGGCTACAAATTATTTGGGCAAGTCTACAAGAAACAAGGTTTGCAAATAACATAATAGCTTCCAAAAATAAACTGCTGGTAATAAAAAGAAGACAACATTAAATAACAAGGCAAAAAATACAAGGGAAGTGCATGTAAAGGTTGCATTCACTTGAGACAAAAAAAGGTGAGAATAACATGAGCAAATTTAAGTAATTTACAACTTAAATAATTTCTACTCTGCTCTCGTGAGACCTCACTTGGAGTATTGTGTGCAGTTCTGGTGTCCTCAACATAAAAAGGACATGGACCTGTTGGAACAAGTCCAGAGGAGGGCCACAAGGATGATCAGGGGACTGGAGCACCTCCCATATGAAGACAGGCTGAGAAAGTTGGGGCTGTTCAACCTGAAGAGAAGGCTGCATGGAGACCTCATAGCAGCCTTCCAGTATCTGAAGGGGGCCTACAGGGATGCTGGGGAGGGACTCTTCATTAGGGACTGTAGTGACAGGACAAGGGGTAACGGGTTAAAACTTAGACAGGGGAAGTTTAGATTGGATATAAGTTCTTCACTGTAAGGGTGGTGAGGCACTGGAATGGGTTGCCCAGAGAGTTTGTGAATGCTGCATCCCTGGCGGTGTTCAAGACCAGGTTGGACAGAGCCTTGGATGACATAGTTTAGTGTGAGGTGTCCCTGACTATTGCATGGGAGCTGGAACTAGATGATCTTAAGGTCCTTTCCAACCCTAACTATTCTATGATTCTATGATTCTTAGTCTAACAAATAAATAGAAATAAAAAACCAGCACAAATCAATGGTTTCTAAAGCAGTACTCCTACACACTGTGTTTATTGAAGCATGTTTACTGTTTGAAGGCTGTGGTAATCACTTGCATGGCTTAATTCTAGAGCTAACAGAAGTAATCTGCTCATTTCACTTATGTATTTAGCAGAATTTCCTCCAAAACAGTTCACAGACATTCTGCTAACATGTTTTAGCTAACAGGCTTGAGTATGATGTTAGCATGGTGAAATGACAAATACTACAGACATGCTAGTGTCTTATTTTAGATAAATTTATGACAAGAAGTTTTTGTTAAAGCCATAAAAAGACATTCCTAATGTCTTTCTTTATACAGATACAATCTTGTGCGATTTTGCTACCCAAGCTATTTTTTATCCACATCAACAGAGGTGTATTATCAGCTAAAACAATGCATAAATGCTGATCTTGCAAATTTCACATTTCTCAGAAAGATCTAAAAAGGCACTAAAATACTAAGTGAACAAAAAAAATAATCCTAAGAATATGGTTGCACTGTTACAGGAAACATGACCTAAATATTCAGATAGTAGAAGTTAAATTGTACTAAATTATAATATAGACTGAAGTTCCTAAAATTACTTCTTCTTTTTACTCAAGATGTATTTTATGGCCATATGAAAGTGTCAGCCAATATGATACAGTTGTTTCAATATGGAAGCAAGAAGTAGTAATTTTTTAGATTTTAAAAACAATGAACAGCAAGCTTTTAAAAAATAAGACCAGTCACAACACTTTATACTGAAAGTCCGCCTATCACAACATTCCATCTGCATGGTGTCTGCAAACAAATACTCATGGAAAAGTATAAAGCATTGGTATTTCTCCATGGCACTTCTCAGCCTCTAGCAATTTGTGGCTAAAGCCCTCTTCAGGAGACCTGGTATTTATGTTCCTAAAGTCATAGCCTTCTGTAATATCAGTATAGCCACCTATATAAAACTGTGTGCATATCTTAAAACTATCTGTTACCTCTCTTGGGAACTCTTTAAAGTTGTAGCTATATATAAAGATGTGTGAATGTTTAAATGATTCATTTCACTTCCATGTATAACACCAGCTAATTAGATACTTCTGCTATACAATAGACTGAACTGCTACTATGGGATGCGAAAAGGCAGAGAACAAGGGTGGAGAGGTAATGATCTTGTGCTATTTGAAGTGATCGCATCAAGTCCTGGATAATCCCTCTCCTCTGTCATTATGTGTACAAGAGCAGTACTACAGTATTACCACTGTATATTGTGCTTATGCATTGTCAGTATTTCTAAAATTACATAAGGACTTTGTGATAGATTTTCCACTACCCATAATAGCCTCAGCCTTCCAGTCTTAACAACCTGTGACTAAACTTCTTCCTTCCTCTACAAACCTAATATCCTCCTGCCACCTTCATACCCTTCTTTCCCAGGCTTTCTGCAAAACTCATCAGCTGCCCCAGCTGGGACAGAGACAACAGACAATATGAAGGTTAGTTCTGAGCCCTTCCTCAGCAGCTTTGCTAATTTGGGTTGCTTTTCTTTTTTTCTTACTAATCAGCAAATAAGCTTTAGAAGAGTCATGGAATTCTCTGCAGTGGAGACTTTTCTCCCTCTGTATAATGCTAATGAAGCAACTCCACAGCTTGAAAAGTTATTGGAAAGAAGACAGATGTGGTAATCATGCTCTAAGGTTTGCAACCTTAAACAAATATGCTTAAAAATTAAACAGGGCAGTTTATATGTAAAAGGCTACATTTTGAAGACAGTATAAGCTTCAGAAGCCTCTGTATTTTAATTTTCCAGAGAGGCCTTGCATGTCTCTACTACTAAGCAGTTCAAATACAGCAGAACAGTTCTAATTGGAAGGGGCCTACCATGATCATATAGCACAACTGCATGAGCACTCCAGGCCTGACCAAAAGCTAAAGCTAATGCTAAGGGTATTGTTCAAATGCATCTGAAACACTGACATGCATGGGCATTGACAAGCTCTCTAGGAAGCTTATTCTGCAGTTTGACAACCCTCTCAATAAATAAATGCTTCCTAATGTCCAGTTTGAACCTCCCTGGCCCAGCTTTGAACCATTCTCATGTGATTTGTCACTGGATGCCACAGAGAACAGCTCAGCATCTCTCTCTCCATTTCCTCTCCTCAAGAAGCTGCAGAGAGCAATGAGGTCACCCTCTCAGCCTCCTTTTCTCCAAACTAGACAAGCTCAGAGCCCTCAGCCACTCCTCACAGGTTTTCCAGGCCTTTTGCCAGCTTCACTGCCCTCTGGATGCTTTCAGAGACCTTCACATCCTTCTTAAATGACGGGGACCAGACCTATACACAGTACTCAAGGGGAGGCTGAACCAGTGCTAAATACAACAGCATAATCACCTCTTTTGACTAGCTAGTTATGCTGCATTGAATGCATACCAGGATGTTTGATGCCGTTGTGGCTGCCAGGGCACACTGCTGACTCGTCTTGAGCCTGCTGTTGATCAACACCCCCCGATTTTCTGCAGGGCTGCCCTCCCAGCCACTCCTCTTCCATTTTATACTTGTGCCAAGTGTTACTCCGTGCCAGGTACAGAATCTGGAATTTGTTCTTGTTAAATTTTCAAATGTTAAATAAACATCTGATAGATTGCCCAATGTTCCAATCTATCTAGATCCCTCTGCAAGACCTCCTGTCCCGCAAGAGTCAACAGCACTTCCATCTTTGTATCACCAGCAAACTTGCTAATAGAGAATTCAAGCTGTGCATCCAGATCACTGATAGTAACATTGAAGAGGACAGGCCCTAGTCTTTGAGGAACACCACTAGTGACCAGTCACCAACTAGATGTAGCTCCATTCACTACAATCCTTTGAGCTTTCCCCTTCAGCCAGTTCTTCACCCAGAACACCATTATTAGATCAGATATTCAGAACAAATACAGACTGCCTTTGCTCTGGGTGAATTCATCTGCAAGTTAAATATACTGACCTGAGATACTATGTTAGATTTCTTTTGTGTCACATTTAGATACCTATATTGCAGACTACTATAATCAGATATCACACCACATCAGGATGCAAAAAAGTCAGATTTATTTCTAACTGAAGTTACTAATTCACAAACATTTTTGTACTTCACCCAGCAAAACCAAATTTCATTTCATTGCTTGCAGCCATTGAAAGTAAGCAATGAAAACCAATAAATTGTGCCAGCTGTGATATTTCAACTACAGTTGTTAACAGGCGTAATGAATTTCTTGAAAGTTGCTTTCTAGTCTAAACAAGTTGAAAAATAGACTACTAAGTTCTGTGCATTATAAACAATTGATGCAAGACTGGCATAGAAGATGAATTGAGTAAAAAAGCTAATTCTTCCTACTTTGTAAGTAATGGTGAGTTGAGGCTATTTTGCTGATAAAGGTAATTTGGACAGTCATAATCTAAATTTAAATTTTCCATTTCAATGAAAATAAGTACATGTGTGCAATGAACAAGCGAGATATATAATTACTGTCAGCTTTCAGACTTCAAGTATTTTATAAAAAATACTTCTACTGCAGTCTGTGATAGTAAAATAGTATTACAGTTAAAAAAATAGCTCTTTGTCAAAATTCAAAAGAAAGACTTATAATAAAGTTTCTCACTACTTTCAATAAATCTATATATAAAAGTTCTGGTGAAGCAAGTCTTCTGATTAAAAAATAAAATTCATTATACATTGCGTTCCAAAGTAGTACACCACCAACAATATGTATTTTGTACATTAAAGGCATTTATAACTACTGATAATTTCAGTAAGTACACTTATTAGATATATTAGTATTAATGACCACAATCAGCAAGCTTAAACAGATGGTTCTCATGGCAGAAGGACTTACAGACATAAAATGTTTATAGCTAATATTTAAAGTCAGCTTTGCAACTGTTTTACTGATTTCAAAACTGAAATACCTCCAGGGATGGTGACTCAAACACATCCCTGGGAAGCTTGTTTCAACACCTAACAGCCTTTTTGGTAAAGAAGTTTCTCCTAATACCCAGTCTAAACCTCAAATCTCAGAATGCTGCTTCATAAGCAAAGCTCTGAAGGCAGAGGACTCTTCTAGACTGCAGAATCTGTACTGCCTGTGACAAGTAAGAATGCAGAAGTAACTGAATGCTGTTAGGGAAACAAGAATGTCATAGCTTTAAATGCTGTGTTGGTTATGTTGAATTGTTTGTGTAATTGAATTCTGTGACAATGCAGTTCTGTCCTCACCTTAAACACTGCTTCTGTCAGAACAGCTCTGCAAATGAAGGAGCTATGATAGATTGTTGGTAGACATTTTGCCCATGAAAAGCATTAATTGAAGACACACTGGTTATTTTCTACTGCGCTTTGGGAGCACTATACTGTAGATGCTCTCTCTTAGTCTTGAACTAAGCTCTTACTCTTGTCCGAATATGTACAGGTTGATGTGCCAAAAGGTTGGTAACTCAGAGCAAATCATGCAGCAGAAAGACTGCAGAAGAACAGACCAGCTGCTGCTGGTGAGGGAATCAGTCTGACTGCTGCTAATAACTTCAATTTTTGCATCACTGGTGAACTTAATCATAAAATGTATATAACCAAATTGTCTAGATGATGGAGTGGGCTCTGTGTGGCATCCCTTGACCAAGTTGAGATCTCTGAGAATGGTTAGAGCTGGAGAAATTCCAAACACACCAAGATGTGTTCCTGTGTAACCTGCTCTAGGTGGCCCTGCCTTGGCAGGGGGATTGGACTGGATGATCTCCAGAGGTCCCTTCCAACCCTAATGATCCTGTGATTCTGAAACCTCTCCTGGTGCAAACTGAGGCAGTTTCCTCTGTCCCATCACTTGTTATTTGGGAGAAGAGACTGACACCTACCTTGCTACAACCTCCTTTCAGGTAGTTGTAGAAAATAGCAAGGTCTCCCCTGAGCCAGCTTCTTTGTTCTCTGTTGCACCTCAATGTCGCTCCTGTAGAGAAGGGCCCAGAACTGAACACAATATTCAAGGCATGTCCTTAACAGTGCCGAGTACAGGGGAAGAACCACTCCCCTGCAAGCTTGTGCTCCTGAGACCAAAACCTCCTGAAAAGCAGTGACTGCTTAAGTTTCATCTCTGAGCTACAACACAAATTTGAGAAAATTGGTTTTTCTAAGCACTGCCTACAAGCCTCCAGATATCCTTACGGAGCAAGCATCTCTTTGACTTCACCAGCCCCATATGGATACAGGTCATCCATGCTTGTTTTCCTTCACTATGTAGCACATTTTGCTCCAGTCTAGACTCATAGACAGGTGATTAACATGGAGCAGCTCATGCAACTTCATTCATTCAGACAGGGACTACACAACCACCAACACATCCACCACCACCTTACTGTACTACTCAATTCAGTCAATATAGCAACAAAATACTGAAATCTTTCATACTACACCTTTAGACATTGCTATTCGCATGAAATTATAACTCCCACACACTAAACCTTGTTGTCCAAAAAGAAGGAACTTTGTCAACACTAAATGACTACATTCTTTCTGAGTAATCTACCTACCTAAAGCAAATTTTGGTTGTCATTCTCTCTCCTCCAGAAATATTTCTATATTGTTCAAAGCCAGTATGTTTATGGAAGACAAAGCTATGAGTCTGGAGTAAAATCTCAACAACAGATTCTACCAGATGCAGATTACTGCTTACAGCCTCCCAACCTCAATTAACGGAAGTCTGAACAAAGTAATTCTGTCAAGACTACAGCTTAGTATATTAATTTCGATTAATATACATTAATAACAAAAGAAGTTCCTGATGACTAAAAAAGCCATTCAAAAGATCATAAATGTGCACTTGAAGACGAGATCTCATTATGATACACAATTCAGCTTCAAGTAGTAGTAGGGATCTGAGTAAAAGATTTACATGCTGATTATATCTTGTTCCAGAATTAGTTTGCTTCTCATAACTGGCTAAAATCATCCATTGTAATAAAAGCATTTAAAAAAAATAAATTGAAAAGTCTTCCACAAAATTAAAAGACGACTGGCAGAAAACCAGAAATATTACCAATTTATATTCTCCTCATGGCCTCCAATTTAGAGATAATGGCCTATTTGAATTTAGCTTACTAAACGTACAGCCAATAGCTATGACTGAGAAATACCTTCTTCATAAAAAGATATGGCTGATCCTCCAAGTAGTAAAAAGCCAAAGACACAGATCCCAAAGCAAAAGAAGGTAATACTAGAGGAGGGATGGGAGAAGGGAAGGAAGACCTAGTCAGCTTAGAGAATCAAATGTGAGTAACAATCCTGTGGTATTCAATGCAAAATGGAGGAAAGCATATTAGCAGGAAAAACAGCAGCAACTGAGGAAGATCGACTGTTCTAGATAAAATTGAAAAATATATCCCTTATTTCCAGATGGAACTCAATAGCCAAAGTGCAACAAAAAACAGTGAGAAATACGTTTGATGAGACAATTCTATTTCCAGATCGTTGACGCAGGAGTCACGGACAACGTGGAGACGATCAATGTGATCAAGCAATTGCCAAAGTTTATTCAGATAAAGTGCTCCTTTTATACCCTTACACCCTTAGGTTTCTTACGTAACAGCCTTGGATACTGAGCTCTAATTGGTTAGTCTAGAGGTTACTACTGTTTACAAAGCTAATGTTTATAACTTATTATAATTGCGATTAAATACCTTACTCTAAAAATACAGTGGGAAACTACAACCTGGGCAGAGATCATTCTCTGCACGTTTTCAGTGGAAAATTACAGAGGCCTAACAAGACAACTGACCTTGCTTATGTCTGCCAAAAATCTTCTTACTTTACAGTAATAAGGCTCAGGGTATCGGGATCGCTCACTACGTGGCCTTGGCTCTTTAAGAATTCCCACACCAGAGAGCATACACTGGCCTTTGGTAGCCTCTTATTTTAAATCATATCTGTATGCATTCATAACAAGGCTTAGGCCTAACACTTTTTAAATTCTCCAGCACGTTAAAGTTTTTATTTCCCTTCTTTTTTTCTTTTAATTTGATATGAAAATAGTAACTTTTGGTTATTGAAAAGTTAAAGTGCTTACAGAGGTCAGGAATTTACAAATGATTTTATAGCCCGTCTCAACTCATACTAGGATCTCTGAACTCTGAAACAGCATACAAATATAATCTCCACAGCAAAACATAAAAATATGATTTAAAAGACTTATTAAATAATTATAATGTAGAGTGACCAGCACTTAAGAGTGGATTAAAGTATAATACAGTAATTATAATTATAAAACCAGATAAAAAAGAACTACTGGTGAAATACGTAAGATGGCTTTGTTCAAATGAAAGAGAGCTCTATGGCACAAATTAATTAAAACAATTATGAAATGCTTCCAAGATTTTTAATCATTTCGGCACCAAGCTGACATATAAAAATGGTCCAGCAGAGAAGGTCCTTACTAATCACTAACTTTCAACAGCAGCAGTAAGGTCTAAATAGGAATCAATTCCATACCTATGTCCCCTTCAAAATGGTTCTGCATGGTTAAATACCAGTGTTTTTAAATATTACAATTAGAGCTCTTTTTTCCAAACTCTTCAACACAATCTTAGTTCCATGGTTTGCAATATAATTAAACATGAACATAATTTTGCCCACACAATTAAGCATTCTTTAACCGTCATTTAAAAAAAAACATTAGCATGGTTGAGTACTTAACGAAGACTGATCACGTCACATCTTACCACAGTTTCATCATCAGTTCACTGTATGAACTCCAAAAGAATCAGATTAAAAAAAAATTAGTGAATCTGTATCTATCACAGTATATTGAACAGTTCACTTGTTCATGAGTTCTTATTAAACAGCAGCAGTTGTTTAATGAGAAAACATATTAGTCTTGGTTGACATTTTGCCTTTTGGAAATTCAGATTTTCCTAAACAAAAGAGTAAGCCAATTTTTCCCTGCAGTCTAAGATGTTTAATCAGCACAGAAATTGAATGCCCTTTGGAAACTCTGAAAGTATCACAACTACTCAGTAGGTATCTCCATGTACATACTGGGCTTACATCATAGAATCATAGAAGAGTTAGGGTTGGAAAGAACCTTAAGATCATCCAGTTCCAACCCCCCTGCCATGGGCAGGGACACCTCACACTAAACCCATTTCACCCAAGGCTTCATCCAACCTGGCCTTGAACACTGCCAGGGATGGAGCATTCACAACCTCCCTGGGCAACCCATTCCAGTGCCTTGTCACCCTTACAAGTAAAGACTTTCCTCCTTACATCTAACCTAAACTTCACCTGCTTAAGTTTGAACCCGTTACCCCTTGTCCTATCACTACAGTCCCTAATGAAGAGTCTCTCCTTAGCACCCTTGTAGGCCCCCTGCAGATACTGGAAGGCTCCTATGCAGTCTTCACACAGCTTCTGTTCTTCAGATTGAACAGCCCCTACTTTCTCAGCCTGTCTTCATACAGGAGGTGCTCCAGAAATTAAGCTCTGAGCAGCACGATGAAACATTTGTGTTTGAAGCACTGCACAATACTATGGGAACAGGGACCTTTATCACCTGGGAGAAGCTTGTGAATGCCAAACACCAATGAAACCTTCAGAGGAGCAACTGTAGGAATCCCAGGTGAAGTCTGGACATTTAAAACTTTAGCAGTCCAGAAAGAACACGTGGCTTTTGCATCAACTCAGACATTGGAAAGGATAATCCCACCAGTATTAATTCTACCTTTTAGGTACATTTACAGCAAATATTTCAAAGATGTGAAACACTCAGAATGGTGCAATTAAATAAGCTATTTCACTGTGGGTAAGCAAAAATACGTATAAAAATTAAAATTTCTAGTTGACTATGTTTCATTAAGAACTTGATCTGCATACTTACACATAAAACACATAGAAATTTAAAATATGGATCTCATATTTTTATGTGCATAGATAGAAAAAATATGTGCAAAGTATAAGTTTAAGCCCATGACATGAAAGTACTTTATCACAAGTCCTTACTTGTGGCATTATCTACAGAACTGCAGACAAGTGACCAAGACATTTGTAACACAATACAGAAATATGTAAATAAAGTGTGATTAGTGGAGCTAAGATTAATTTGTTTAGAACATAAAAACAAAATATATCATTGAATTTGTATTTCATTTGCAGTGGATGAAACAAACACATTTACCATATGGCAGCAATTAAAAAAAAAAAAACTTATAAAATTGCTAAAATAACATGGTTTTAAAGGGTGAAAAAACATTTTAACTGCACCAAGGCGTAAGTAATAAATATTTTCCCAAGTAACACTATGTGGTATTTATTAACTCATTCCTTAAAATACCTTGCATGTAGTAGCTTAAAAAATACTTTCCTGCCTCTTGACAAAATTGTAATTTTTTTTACAATATTGAAATGGAAATAAATCAGAAATTATCCCAATTAAAGTATCATATTTAAGAATACCTATTAATATTCCTCAAAACAGATGGCCAAAGAAGTCTTTACAGTGGACAGAGCAGAAATACTGAAAAATTACTGAACCTCTGAAAAATGTAGCTGGATTCTAAATGAACTTCCTTAAGGAAATGTCAAAATGCAGCAATCTTTGCACATTCTTAGGAATTTTTCCACTACTTCCATTTTCAAAATAAGGAAAAATTCTACATGGCAACAGGGGTTTTGGCTGTTCTGGAGAGTTTGAAGCTTTTTTTTATTTTTCCATTTCTTGTTACTAAGATTCAAGGGCCAATTCTATAATAAGATTAGGAATTACTGGTGAAAGAATCTGGAATACTACTAACGCAGAATTTATTTAACTACAAGAAAACATAAACATAGATCACGCTGTGAAGAACACAGATGCAAAACCCATGAGTTGTTCTATAAAAGATGTAGAAATAAAATCTTCCCAAACTTACCCTCACAGAAGATTCAGAACATTTATGCTAAGTTGAGTCATCAATACTGCCTTTATAGTTTATTGTAAGGCTAATAAGAAGCCAACATAAATGCAAAATAAATTTAACATTATAATAGGCTATTTTTTTAGAATTGCCTTCTTGCTAATTTAGAGAAGATGCCACACAGCTTTAACATCCTTTATCAATGTTTATGGAAACCCAAGACTACTTTTGTCTACAAATGCCTTCTCCAGATGGCTACCTCAAAAGCTAATGTAATTACCAGATGTCTTACAGTAAATCACAGAAGCTGAGACTCTCCCAAGCATGAAACCAGCCAAATGCTAAATGCTGCTAAATTTTGGAAAAACAAATCCAGAATCAAATCTGGCATTTCTACACAAAGTCTCTTTGCTTTCCAACCTAAATAAATGAAGCAAAAGTGGAAGACAGCATGCCACATGAGTGTGACCTTTTACAGACATGAGAAATGGTTCTTGACTTAAAGCAGAAAAGCTCTCCTGACATTACAGTAAATAGAAAATACAGTTATAATAGATTCCTTGTATTATTGAGCAATATATTGATGTTCCCTCTCAATATTTTTGTATAATTCCTAGAGCAATGTGAATGATGATGAGCAGATAAATTAGATTGAATAACATGTTATCTTCAGATTCCATCTCATCTATAACAACATTCTGTTAACAAACTCAGAAATTCCATTAAGCATGATTCAATCAAAATTATTTTCTGAAGTTTAAGCGGACTGAGATGATGATTAATTTAACAGAGTAGCTTGGCTGTTTGAAGTCTACTGCAATGTTCTACAGTGTGCACACAAGGCCAGTTACTTGGAGAGCAGCTGTGATCCACAAGGCTGGGGTACTGAAGGTGACTTGAATTGTTAACATAATGTATTAACACTCTAAAGGGTGAGGATCCCTTTTCATACACTGCTAATCCATTATTGTTAGCATACAATCTGTACAAGCTTCTTCTCTCACACAGCTACTTACTATGTTAAGACACAGTAGCAACAAGAATATTATTTTCTTCCACAATCACTTTAATTAGCACATAGGATATTTACAATATATAGAGATTGTAAGATTTCTTTTTTAAAAATAAAGTGTTCACACTGGCTGAATTCGTACATAGCTCAATTCATATTAGCCATTCATTTCCCTTTAGCTACAGTATAACAGACCCAGTAAATATAAGAAGACAAAAACAAAGATGAATGAATAAAGCACAATAATGTATAATATAATGAAACTATGTCACAATTCCAGCAAAGCACCAACCACAATCACTTACTTGAGGAATCCAAAAGTTTGTGAAATGACAGCAGTACGCATCTACCATCACCTATCACTGAAATAGCTGCCACTGCTATTTGAAAAGAAAGGCAGTAAGAACTGGCTGTAATTGACTACAATTATGGTAGCCGAACCCTTAAACAGTCTTACTCAAAGAGGCTGAATAATCTTCATCCCTGGAGTTGCTCAAAGATGAACAGGCAAGACTCTACACAGCCTGATCTGTTGGCCCTGTTACCTTAGCTCAAGAAAGACATGAGTGGAAACTTGGAGCACTGACTTCCAGAGTCTCCTTATAACCTAAATATTTATAGGTTTCCATAATGGCAGTTACAATACAAATCTTATTGTTTTCCTTTTCAAACAGCAATGATAACTTTTTTAAACACATAATAGGTTCTACAATGAAAAAATGTGCAATGAAATTTCCCTTACTCCGAAGAATTATAATCCCTCTTTCTTAGAAACTGAACAATAATATATTGTATTACATTTAATATTTTTATTAAAACTAACAAAAAGGCTGATTATCAGAATGATATTTCTCATTCTAAAAAATTGGCAACCAAGAATTTGTTGACATAAATGTGCATTGACCAAGTTCAGGAAGTCTATTTACAGGCATTATAATTATACGTTTCATTTAATATACATTTAATATACTAAGCAATTTAAATTAGAGAAGAATAATTGAATATATAATTGAATTTATATATATATTTATAATATTATATTATTATATAATAAGAATAATAATATAATAATAACTGAATTTAGATAAGAGATTCACAGCAGCCTTGTGGAGAAGGACTTGGGGGTGTTGCTTGATGACAAAATGAACATGATACTACAGTGTGCTCTCGCAGCCCAGAGAGCCAACCATATCCTGGGCTGCATTAAAAGGAGCATGACCAGCAGGTCAAAGGGGGTGATCCTGCCCCTCTGCTTTACTCTTGTGAGACCTCACTTGGAGCATTGTGTGCAGTTCTGGTGTCCTCAACATAAAAAGTATATGGAACTGTTGGAACAAGTTCAAAGGAGGACCATGAGGATGATCGGGGACTGGAGCACCTCCCATGTGAAGATGGGCTGAGAAAAATGGGGCTGTTGAGCCTGGGGAAGGCTGCATGGAGACCTCATAGCAGCCTTCCAGTATCTAAAAAGGGCTGTCCTGAGTTTAGCAGTAGCAGTTATTTTTCTCCATCCTCGTAGCTGGTGCAGTGCTGTGTTTTTGACTTTCAGCCTGGGAACAGCGCTGATAACACCAATGGTTTTAGTCGTTGCTCAGTAATGTTTAGTCTGACCAAGGATTTCTCTGAATCTCATACTCTGCCAGGGAGGAGGGGAAGCCAGGAGGAAGCAGAGATAGGACACCTGACCCAAACTAACCAAAGAGGTATTCCATACCACAGCACATCATGCCCAGTATGTAAACTGGGGGCAGCTACCCAGAAGGGTTAGATCACTGCTCGGGTCGGGCTGGGTATCGGCTGGCAGGTGGTGAGCAGCTGTGTTCTCTTCCCTTGTTATTTCCCTTATCATTATTATTATTGGTGGTAGCAGTAATGGTTTGTGTTACACCTTAGTTACTTTACTGCTTTTATCTCAACCCGTGGGAGTTACATTCTTTCGATTCTCCTCTCCATCCCTCCAGGAGCGGGGGGAGAAAAGGCGGGGAGTGAGCGAGCAGCTGCATGGTTCTTGTTGCCAGCTGGGCTTAAACCATGACAGGGGCCTAGAAAGATGCTGGGGAGGGACTATTCATTAGGGACTGTAGTGATAGGACAAAGAGTAACGGGTTAAAACTTAAAAAGAGGAAGTTTAGATTGGATATAAGGAAGAAATTCTTTACTGTGAGGGTGGTGAGGCACTGGAATGGGTTGCCCAGGGAAGTTGTAAATGCTCCATCCCTGGCAGTGTTCAAGGCCAGGGTGGACAGAGCCTTGGGTGACATGGTTTAGTGTGAGGTGTCCGGGCTCATGGCAGGGGTGCTGGAACGTGATGATCTTAAGGTGCTTTCCAACCCTAACTATTCTATGGTTCTATGAAATGTAAATAGCAAAATTGATCCAAAAGTTTCCAAAATACATAGTGATTGCTATGGATGGGATGGTGGGAGCCAGTGAAACAGAAACAAAGAAGCCCAAAAGACAGAAGGTCTGCTCGCCTCCCTGCCCCAGCACCTCACACCGCCCTGCAAGGCAGAGGAAGGACTGCGCCCAAAGGCGTCCATCGGGACCAGCCCCATGCTGCCCGCCCTGTACCCACCCCATTCCGTGCCTGCCTCCAGCTGCCTCCGGCAGCTCTGTCCCCTGCCTCAGGGCTTGTGTGCAGTTCTGGTGTCCTCAACATAAAAAGGATATGGAACTGTTGGAACAAGTCCAGAGGAGGGCCATGAGGATGATCAGGGGACTGGAGCACCTCCCGTATGAAGACAGGCTGAGAAAGTTGGGGCTGTTCAGCCTCGAGAAGAGAAGGCTGTGTGGAGACCTCATAGCAGTCTTCAGTATCTGAAGGGGGCCTACAAGGATGCTGGGGAGGGTGTATTCATTAGGGACTGTAGTGATAGGACAAGGGGTAATGGGCTGAAACTTAAACAGCAGAGATTTAGATTGGATATAAGGAAGAAATTCTTTACTGTTAGGGTGATGAGGCACTGGAATGGGTTGTCCAGGGAGGTTGTGAATGCTCCATCCCTGGCGGTGTTCAAGGCCAGGTTGGCTGAAGCCTTAGGTGATAGGGTTTAGTGTGAGGTGTCCCTGACTATTGCAGGGGGGTTGGAACTAGTTGATCTTAAGGTCCTTTCCAACCCTAACTATTCTATGATTCTATGATATAAGCATAAAATGACATTAAAAATTCACACCACAAGCAGTTAATCTTTGAAGTAAAATATACTGGTTAAGAAATATTTTATGCACATATTTTGCTACCTGATATACAGAAGTATCCCCTTACACTTTTCATATTCATTTATAGTTTTAAAAATACATTTACAACAAGCTTCACATACATTTACATTTGTAGTACAGTATTACACAATTATTTCACTGTTTACATTGTAACCTTCCTGTAATATTACATAAATGATGTAATGTATCCTGCCCTTAGTTTTTGTTCATTGAAAATACTTTAACAACCTAAAAATGCATAAAGAGCATATTATCAAATATATTATCAAATACATTAACAAATATTCAGGCAGTAAATATGCTCAGGCTAACCCAAAATCCACTATGGTAAGCACTGGGACAAAACAACCACACAGTTTGTGTAATGAAAAGATGGAATTAATCTTCCCAAGCAGATTATCAAATATACAAGAAATATTTTTTTCTACCTCGTCACTGACAGGCTAATGTTGCAAATATATGCCTGGTTCTGCTTGGCAACATTTTGTTAATACTCTGTTCATTAATTTAACAAACTATCAAGAGAGTATGTTTAGAATGGGCAAGCATTATCTCTTGCATTTCATTTAATTAAACTTTGTTCTAGCAATATGACAGTCAGCATTTCATGAAGGGAATTATTTTAAAGATGAAGGTAGAAAATATTTCAAAATGCCCTGCTAAAACATGAAAGCATAATCTAAAATTACCCCTGCACACACAGTAATTTATCTATAATATTAAAGATGTTATTTCCAGAGTTCATAATTAATTGGATTCCGCAGAGAAATTATTCAGGCATTCCAGATAGCAAAATGAAGCACAAAGGCACAAAACATAGTGCCGAAGGACAACCATAAACAACCACTGTGACTTGCCTGAATTACAACAATCATTGAGCTTAATGTGAAATGAATACTGGCTGCCTTTTGTATGTGGTCATTACTCTGCTGCAAAGAAATTGCCATTGAATTTTGATTATATTGCCTTAATAAAAAGTAATGAAGGTGGCTCATGCTCTAGTGGCTTTCTTTTAAATGATACACGACAGTGATCTTACAAAGGCCAGTGTGCCACAAATTGATTATGACACCTCATCTGAGGAAGGCAATGTTACCCCACCACTGTAGGTAACTGCCATGATGACCTGACTTCTTGCAAACATTTTAACAAAACCCTTTCAGTGAAAAAATTAGAAATTAGATTTTAAGACTTACCATCGATCCGACTAACAAGTTCTTCCAACATTTTCACTTTCTTCTGAATTCCTGGCTGTGCAAATGTGTAGTTATCCTGAAGAAGAGACCATATACAAGTTTGTAGAGAGAAAAAAAAACAAACAAAACTAAATAAACCTTTCCTTTCCTTCAATTACGTGTCTCAACCAATGTATTTTTCTATGTTTTCTTAAGGTGTTTATGTCTTGTTTTTATGTTTCCTGGAACTGCTTCTACAGTTAAGTAGTAAATCATCAGACTGTATAGTCCTACTTCAAGACCCCATTCCTAACAGTATACTCTATAGCTATTACTGCATCAATTGCTCTCTGCATGTTAATTTAGTGCCCCTGGATTTACAGCTTTCTTGCAGAAGTCCAAGTCGTTTTAAATGGCTGTCATCTTCAATGCCAAATGTGCCATGCTAGAGATTTTTTAAGGCAAACATTTTTTCATAAATTTACTATTCTATGACAAATTATGTAGGAAATATGAAAATTTAGACCCTAATTGGTTTCAGAGTAAGAAAATGATCTTCAGAAGTTCAGAACAATAACTTCCAGCAGCCCAGAAAATCAAAAGACTATTTTAATGGAATCATGACTGTTCTGAACCCAAGGTTACAGTTAATATCATGAACCAAAATCTAACACACAAGCAATATAGCTTAAATGGCAGGGTATTTGCATGTATTTGTTTGAATGTATTGACTCTACCTGGATTTTTTATTTCTGCATTGCAATTCCACAGTATACACTAGGGTTTGCAATAATGAGAAGAAAGATACCTCCATTTGAACCCCAAAGTGATCAGTCTTTTTAAATATATTTTTTAAAATACACAGCAATGCTTCTGAGTATGTGACAATCCCTCAACTCAACTCATTTTCTTATGGTTTTCTTCATAGGAAGATTCATGAAAAGAAACTTACAAATCTGTATTTTAAAAGAAAGTTTCTACGTAAAATTGTTTTTTTCGTAACTGCTACTTACAAAGAAAACCAGTGGAAATAATTTTTTGTCTCAACTGCTATTACTTCAATATGAAAACCAATTGGTCAACTGGGCAAATATCCCAAAACTAATCCTTAAAAAAATTTTCACCGATGTTGGAATATTTTCTTGACTTGATTTCAAAATTTAACTTGGCCATAAGAGTAAAAGGGATGAATATCGAGTTCATTTTTATGTATCTTGAGAAATTTTTTGGTTGGTTCTTTTTTGTTTTTTGGTTTTTTTTTTTTTTTTAAGGTCATATTGACTTTCTTGACTATATTTACATGTTTGTTCTGTTGGGGTTTTTACTTGCTTTTCTTATTTTATTTGCTATTTAATCTTAAAATATCTTTGGGAAATAACATATCCATTTTCCTACAGAAAATGCTCTAACAATGAAAACTGTGTTGCAAATGCTTATATACTGTTCTATTAATTTATTTAAAGTTAACTGCTATTTTTAGAAGTACTGTACTCAAATTACAGCAATATGATACTCGACTACTTAATCTATAACAGATCCAACGCAAAGTTAAAATACTACTACTTGGATCATTAGTCTTTTCCTAGGTAGTGCACCCCAAACAGTGATGTATGAATCTGAAAGTGTTTTCTTTTGCAAAGTATCATTTATTCCATACATACATAGAAATGCAACCCAAAACTTTGTTTGGGATTTAAAACAGGTAAGTTTGCTCTTCAGTACATTTGATGTTTTGTCTATTCATTTATTTCTCTGTTTATTATTTCAGCTGTAAATGAGCAAAGCTGGGATTTACTCTTCTACTGCTGCTGATTCATCTACCAGAAAAGTCCTTTGCTGGCTCCCCCAGTCCTCTCTTCTAACTAAACTATATTGTACAAATTCCCTCCTATGATACTTGTAATTGACTTTCTGGAGTTTCCAAAATTGTGAGAAGGATGCTGTAAACACAAAAAGTATTCTGTTATCTACTATTCTTGCTCCTTATGTGTTTCTAGATGGGGGGAAAAGCTAGCAACACAGTTAAATAAGAAAACTTGTCAATCTTGGGAAATTAATGAATTATTGCTCAGGCCAATACAGAAGTATAATGGTTAAGATTTTAATTCCTGTATCATATAGTTTGACAATATCAGTTTCAAAATTTGACTCAACTTTAATTCCAACTCCTCTACCTCCTCCCCACCAAGAGACACGGGGAGATAGGAATTGGGAGATGTATTCAGTTCATCACACTTAATCTCTGCTGTTCCCCATGGGCCATACGTCTTGCAAGAAAACCTGCTCCTGTGCAGGCTCTTCTCCACGGGCTGTAGTTTCCATCAAGGCATCTCCACCTGCTCCACTGTGAGGTTCTCCCCAGACTGCAGGTGGAATCTGCTCCACCATGAATCTCCATGGGCTGCAGGGGTACAGCCTGCCTCACCATGGTCTGCAGCATGGGCTGCAGGGGAATCTTGGTGCTTGGAGCACCTTCTCCTCTCCTTCTTCATGACCTTGGTGTTTGCAGAGTTGTTTCTCTTTTTCTCACTCTTCTCTCACAGCTGCTGCATAGTGGCTTTTTACCCTTTCTTAAATATGTTACCACAGGGGCACCACCAGCACTGACAACAGGCTCAGTTTTGGCCAGCAACAGATCTGCCTCACACCTGGCTGGAACTGGATCCATCTTGATACTAGGTCTCTTCTCACAGAAGACACTCATGCAGCTCCCCTGCTACCAAAACTTGCCATGTAAACTGAATACAAGTTCTTCATACTTCTGAAGAAAAAAGTATTCCAGTATTCAGCTCCCTACCCATTCCCCCACACAGTTGTGGGTCCTCATAGGAGCATTTCATTACTCATCCTGTAAATTTTTACTTCCTCATTTACTCCTGGTGTAACTTTGACCATCAATATTAAGCAAAATACAAACTCTGAAAGTCATAAGTAGTTGAGAACAGGGATTGTCTTGTCTCAAGAGACCTTCAGCAAACAGTTAACATAAAACACCTTATATTTCTAACCACTGTTCTTGAGACTTTCTAGCCAGCATTCATATATGCATAATGTACAAATATGAATAAGTACAAGACAGAATCCATGATAAACATAAAATATTAATGCATTGGTGTGCATTATCTAAATTCCTTGACGTTCTGCTCAGATAGCTTCCAACATACTTTCAGTGAACTATGCTAACCTACTTCACAGCTGAACGGTTGTAATAACTAGTTCAGAATCCAGACACATAATTAGTTTCACCTTATGCAGAAGGTTAGGACTTGATAATGTCACAAGGGCTTGAAACTTGCTTCAGCCTCAAATCTCTGTGTTATTAGTCTGTACTTACTCTGTAGAGGCTAGTACAACCACGTCACCGCCCTGCAATTACAACTAGGTCTGGCAGGATTTCTCAAAAACATAATCATTATAATTTAAAATAAAATAATTCAATTATAGCCTTCACTTAACTTGGAAAAACGCATGAGGTAATTCCTTTTTTGTTGTTGTTTTAAGGTTAGAGAAATTCTAAATGGAAGAAACTTGATTAGAAAGTGCAAACAAACAAACACACTGGCACGACCCTTCCACACTCACATAATGAAAGCGAGTTGGGGCACCAAGGGGAGAGGGAGACTTTGTAGATTTTCCTAAACAATATCCCCCATCTTTTGTCTTTAAATAGGCAATGATAGGATAATTTTAAGAGAAGAAGGAAGATGAAAACGGAAGGGAACCAACCTTTCATGTCATCAGGGCAAGAGAAATAAAGCCAGACAAAAGGAAAATAAAAAATACTGCCAATAATCGGATGACTGCAGCCAAAACACAAGTATATGCACAGTGTTGCTCATCTTTTCAGGTCACATACGCAGTTCACTAACAATGTACTGATCAAAATATCAGAACCATTTACAGAAGCAAATAGAAAGTTTTGACACAAAGTCTTCTTCCTGGATTGCTCAGTTGGGTTTAGTGAAATTTTATCAGTCAGATCACAGCTTTTAAATATAAAGGATACATTAAGCAATATGTATACAGCATACCTAGATGTCTATTTTCTCTACTGATATATATTTAAGCATTCCTATAGATCAGTTTATGTATGTTCAAGTGTATTATCACATGAATGAAATACAACCGAAAGAAAAAAAAGCTTTCAGAAGTTTTATATTTATCACACCATATCAGAAAGCAGTCTTCTCAATTTTATTTTTTAAACTCGTTTAAGTACTTCCTTTACAGATTTTTGAATCTGCTAAGCAAACTCCTATCAAAAATCTTGGTCCACCTTGTTCTCAAAGTTACGCAAAAAGATGGGAGAGAAGCATGACACTTAGATAATGATAACCAACATGTATAATAACACTATCAATGGTAGGGTCAGTTTACCCAAAAATGTTTTTTGAAGCTGGAGATTACAACATAAACTCAGTCTTAAACAGAGTATATCAGAGAGAGTGTACACATGCACAAGAACAAACACGCAAGTGTGCTGGGTATGCTGTTTGCACATATTCCATACCATGTTCCATAATGACACATAATTATGTAATTGTTAAGCCTGACTTTCAAAAACTTACAATTTCCTAAGCAGTAGGAAAGAGATTTACAAAGTGTTGTAGTCCAAAATTTTTTATACAGAAAACAGCATCTTATTTATTCCTACACTAACAGGATGGAAAGAGCCACACCTTATTAAAAAGTAGGTACCACTTCTCACGTTAAAATAGTATCCTTAGTTTCAGAATCAAAGACACAATCTTCTATTGAGCTATGTAATCAAAACCTTGGTTTACACAAGTGGATATATTATAAATTACAGAAACCTCTAAAGCAGCAATAAAAGGAGTGCTCAGGGTATAGTTTTGGATTATAGTGTATGCCAGAAACAACTGAAAGAGCTAGAAATCATAAATCACGAGCACTTAAGTTCCCAAAAGCTGATGCTGTAAATTTTAGGTATAAAATAGAATGTTGTTATTCTGAAGCATACTTATAACACAGTATATGTAATCTAAGCCCCAGAAAACAATGCCCCTTGTTCAGAATGCCCCAGTGTTCAGAACTGATTACAAATAAATTGGTTCTCTTCCTGAAAATTTTACTCTCAGAGATAGGCTAGAAAACTCTGTTACTGTCTTCCAAAGAGACACCGGCTCCTTAAGAGCTTCTGAAGACGCAGTGCCGAAGAAAAACTACAGCCCTCAGGGTAAAACTTCAGCCCTCAATTTTCTATTACCTGAAGTCCCAAGGAAAGCTTATTGTTACAAACTTAAAATCAGCTACTGGACCAAAAGAGACGAACTAGCTTGGTTTTTCCCTTTTTACGAGCAGTCAGCAGCAAATGACTACAAGGAACAACAAGAGTAAAACAAGCCTGCAGTGGTATGCTTATAGCATTCAGTTTTCAGTCTGCAGTACTGAGATCCCTAACTCAAGGTGGTATTTTGGTAGTTAAGGTTGTTTAAAGAATTTCCTTCAACTAAATTCAAACAGTTCATATTCTAAACCCATGTAAAATCTTTTCATCTTTGTCAAGTAGCCCCTCATCTTACTTACCCAACCACTCTTTTTTTAAGCCTTTCACTCAGCAGTATTACAAGATACTATCTAGGTCTTGCATCAGAAGAGGCAGAAAGCAACTACTCCCTATTCACCTTCTTTGTGCAGCTCATAATTATAAAGACTTGTATTATATTCCTCCACTTAGCTAACTCATCTAAGCTGAAGAATATAATCCGTCATTCAGAAACTGTTTCCTACATTTGATCACACTTAATCTTGTTCTGTTTTGTTGTGGGTTGTTTTTTGGGTTTTTTTTTGTTTAACTTTCAATCCACCATTTCAAAATAAAATGGACAGAAGAGATTAGAACAGCATACAGCATACCCAGCACAAGCTCATTTTAGGTTTTAAACGTAGTAAAATGATGGATTCTCTTTTGAGGAACACCTGTATAAATCCTCCTCCTACTTATGAGGTAACAGGCAATGCTTCCAACATGGATACTTAGCTTCTTTGAGTTTCTGGCAAAGGACTTTATCAAAGTGCATTCTGCAAATGCAGCTAAACTGTAGAGGTGTTCACAGGCTAACTGACTCCTTCCAAAAGCTGCCAGATTTCTGCTGCTTTATGGGAGTTATAGAAAATAGTAAATAATGTGGGGGTTTATCCTTTAACCATTTATTCTGTTCATTTTTACACTTTCTACAAACTTTCCTGATGTGTATGCCTAATCGTCTGTGCTCTCCTGAATCCTCTTGATATCATTTTCAAAATCTGATGTCATACCCACTCCATTCCATTCTCCTCATACCAAAGCAGTTCTGAGCATTGATCTTGTTTACCCATTACCAGAGACCTTCACAGGACAATCAAAGATGCGTTTCTAATTGAGCAGGGTTACCAATTACCTCTGAAATTCTTACTAGGCATCCTGAAACATAGTATCCTAATGATGTATTCAATCTTCTCAAACTGATGGGCAGGAAATTAAGTCTTACAGTGACTAAGCAAGCCACTAGAAATTTCAGAAGAGTCCCAAAAGATGGATAGACACTAGTGCAAACTCAGCAATTTCATTGTAAAGCTTATTGTTGTAGTGTACTTCTACTATACAGTTCAGTGATACCACAAACAATAGATTTAATTGCAGTTCTTCTAAATCAATTCACAATTTTTAGTTGCAAAGTAGATACTTTGCAACATATAACTCAGGCTCTTTATTAATGATAGTCTCAGTGGAGACCATTTATTCAAAAACTCTCAGATGTTGGCACATCAAGAGTTGCAGGATTCACTCTGAAACAATCTGGCTAAGGCCAGTTCATCAACAACCATGATAGAGTCATTGGCTGCTCAGACTACATCTACTCAGAGCCATACAGGAAGACTACAACAGATAATGCTTTTTCAATATTTTCACTACTCAGAGTTTTGAGCAGATGATAGCAGATATGCTTTAATTACTGTCACATCAAAACAGCAGGCTTAACTTAGCAGCTGTGTTAATTACACTCAAACAGCTCACAGTTACAAGTCTACTCTCTGAGTTTATCAACTTCTTAGCCTTCTTCAATAAAATGTATTTTTTTTCTTCAGCTATTAATAAAGTATTCAAAGAACTCTATGCAGAGGAGCTTCAAACAAGAGTTTGAAGATCTGAAGGTCCTTTGGAAAAGGAAAAATCACAGAGAATGACACAATACTGCATGTGTTCTGCCCTCAAAGTCTGCCCTTAATGGTATTCTTAACAGTAATTTATGTGTATTCTAACAACATTCTCTTGAATTGAGAAAGGTAAAACTTGCTTACAGAAAAACTTCTAGACACTTGCTCTACTTTTTCCTCTTTTCCTTCACTCAGTTTAAAGCACTATAAAACAGTATTTGCTCCAACAGATTACATAAGAAAAAGAGAAGCAGATATCTGAGCATGAAAACAGAAAAGATTCTGGCACCTGTTGTGGCCATGCTTATGTTTCACAAGATTTGAGTCTCACATATGATACACAGACAGAGCAACAGAAAAATACCATTTAGGGTATCATTATATAAGTACTTGCTAAAAATGTTGAGGTTGTCCATTTCTGATTAGAAGGAAAGCCCTTCTAGAACCCTGAAGAGACACAAATGCCTGCCCTAATTGCAGAGCCTATTTCTCATTAAATTTCTCATGTTTATGATTTTAAAATTAATATCTAAATTTGAGAAACTGGAAGTTTAAATTAAACTTTTTCATAATTGGGAATAGCTTTATGGAAACCACTGATAATGAGAAGAGTAATCCCAAGATATTGTTTATTCATTATAAGTCTCCAACAGCAAAAACACTTTTGGCAAAGCAAACCAACCTGCTTGCAATCATCAGGTGTCATCCCTATATAATGTATGTATGTATACATCCCTATATGTATACATCCCTATATGTATGTATGTATATAATATATATACATACATACATAAAAATATATATAAATATGTATATTAGCATTCGAAAAGTTTTACAACACAATTTGCACTTAAATTCCCCCTGAAAAATAATAGCTATTACTTTTACAAGTGTTTTAAAACACAATTCTGATCAAGCAAATCCACTGGTTTTCCTTAGAATAGTCATAGCTTCAAGGAAAAAAAACACTATGTTTTGCAATTCCCAGGATACAACTTGGACAAGACAGTAGCATAAAATGAACAATCTAGATTTCTGGAAATTACTAAACATGGCTATTACCATATAGACGTTCTCTCTCACAGATGGAGTTATAGCAATAGCAGCTGCAGGAAGAGACACAAAGAATGAATATACAGCTCAAATATTAAGAGAACTATGTACAGAAATAACTACTGTTAAAGAGTTTCTGACAATTCCTGACAGGACTCCCACATTTCTAAAACACACATTTCTGACTGGCATTAGGATCTATGTATGTAGAAATTTGAGCACTACTGCAGTACTGTCTTTCAGCATCAGCTATATGATTTTAGCTTATGAAACAGGTATGTCATATATCACATTTCCCCTGAACACACCACAGTTGCAGTGCTGTGTTCAGCTGAGGGGAGGAAAGCCTACTTCCTTCATTTAGCTAAGATTACCAGAAGTGCTGGGCTGATGCACAGCTGATGCACACCCAGAAATACTAGACAAAATATCACCACATTAGCATTGGTAGACCTTGCAGTTCCTGTGATACAGAAATTTGATCCATGGCATGAAATCACATATGCAACAGACATGTGGCTCAAATGACAAAAGGGAGATAATAGCTAGACGCAGACACAGTACATATTCCTCTTATCTGTTAATCTTGACTAACGAACTTATATTCTCAGACAACAGATGTGCAATTTATCTTAACTCTCAACTAGCTGCCCAAAATAATTGCAGACATAATCAGAAAGCCTTTCTTGCAGGAATTTAACAAAAATGTTCAAAGAAAGCTATCTTCAACCTATTTTTTCCTTAGAAATAAACCTTTGGAATGTCCCATGAGGAATTTTCAGAAGAACCAGGGTCAGTTATTTCTGTACATATTTCTCAAAATTTGAGCTGCATATTCATGCTATTTATCTCTTACCACAGACCTCTGAAAGGCTTTCAAAGCAGCATTCAATCCATCCATCCCTCCATCCATCTGACTTGAGACACACATTAGAAACATCTTTCAGAAACTGAGAAACAAGAAAGAACTTTGCTAGCATCCCTCTGTAGATCATAAGTCTTGCTATATATAATCAGCCGTAGAGATAGTTAACACCTACATCAGCATACGTTGGTCCCTGAAAATTAATTATCTCCCTTTTATTCTAAAAAGTTCCAGGCCCTAATAAATAATTATATTAATATTTTATTGTTATTTTTAATACATCTGGTTAGATCATTATACAATGCATCTATTTCCCCTTTGGTTATTTTATTACCATTATACTTGAATTTAAAATTAAGAGTTATACTCTATTTTACACATGAACATTACATTTTCAGATGGCACAGATCAGCATGACTTTCTACTGAATGTTAATGGGACTCTGTTGAGGAAAGTATTCTAAAGGACGCTTTTGTAATAAAAAAGCTAATTGTGATGTATATACATGAATGTCTACTTCATTAAATGGAAGAAAGATTGTGGAGTAAGTTCTAGTTTTCCCATATGTACAGCCATTATTACTACAGGTGAAAATGCAAGAATACTCATTTATCATCTAGAATTTAGAGCTGGGTTAAAGACAACCGGCTTTATCACGAGCATGGTAAATTGACATCTGAAACGTTTTCTCTTTTGACTGTTCAACTTGAAATGCAAGACAAAATCTAGAATACCACATCCAGTTTTATGAACCCCGATACAAGAAAAACATGAACAAACTGGAGTGAGGGCACAAGGTCACCAAGATGCTCAGAGGTATGGAGTAAATGCCCTGCAAGAGGATGAGGGAACTAAGGTTGTTGAGAAAAGAGGGCTTCAGCTGCACCGAACAGCAGCCTGCTAAAACCTATGTTACCAAGACGGCAGTCGGTTTTTAATAGTGGTGCATATTAGCAGGATGAGAGACAAGCAGCAAAAACAAACCAGAAGCACTCCATCTGGCTATAGGGAGAAACTTTTTCAACATGAGGACAATCAAGTTTTGGAACAGGTTAATCCCTCAAGATTGTGCAGTCACCATCCTTGGAGGTTTCAAGACTGAACTGGACAAAAACCTGAGAAACTTGATCTGACCTCAGAGCTGACCCTACAGGAAGACCTGTAAAGGCCCCTTCCTACCAGAATTATCCTATGTTTTCTCGTATGATCCATCCTATTATTTTAGAAGTTTTCATTTGTTTTCCTGAAATAAGTGAGGTATAGTCTCTCTGTGACAAGAGCTAAGGAAAATAAATTCAGTATGCATAGCCACTTGGGAGCCTACAACTAGAAAGAACAAACTGTGAAAGAAGACGCAAAGTAATCAAAGAAAATATAATAAACTATTGTGCAATACAAAACATTAACTAGTGGGAAAGTTCTGCAAAACTCTCTAACTGGAGACAAAGACATACTTGAATAAAAACCCCCAGATCACCAAAAAATATTAGTGAATCGGCTAAAGCAACAGATCATTTTATCAAGGTTTTTATTTCTTCTCAAGGCTAATGGCCATAAGCATGTCAGGAAATGACTGTCATGCTGCTCAATGTCAGCACGGTCTCTCATTCAATAATGAATATGTGCTATTATATTAAAAATAAACACACATTAGATAAAGAGGGGAGGGGTAAGATAGGTGAGGAAATGAAAAGTAATAGATACCATGTGTCACAAAACCCAAACAAGAAATACACGTTTCTTAATAATATCTTTGACAATTCTGGAACCAAGAAAATTATACAGTCGGGATGAGTTTGTTTTCTCTTAAGAATAATCCAGGGATACAAATACAATCATTCTTCCATTACACTCTTATACGTTTGAAAGACACACACACCTAACAAAACCAAAACAAAAAAACCTACTTAGCTCATATGAATAAAGAATTTCACAACAGGACCCTGTTATCAAAGTACACTCTTTAAACTTATCTAGTACTGGTAGGCCAGTACTTGCAGGCCAGTACTTGCATCAAATGTAAGCCTATGCTGATGCATAAATTAAGAGAAATATTCTGCAGGGATTCTTCAAGTGCACTTATCACCACATCACATATTCCTCTTCTTTAAAATCCCTGTGCAGTTTATTCAGACATCTCAAAGTATCAGAAGTCATGCATGAGCCTCTTGTGACACACCTTCACAGAGAAAAGTAAATGTAATAGGGCTGCTCCCAATTCGTTCATCCCCAGTCTGCACTGACACTGCGGATTGCCCCAACCCAGGTGCAGGACCTTGCACCTGGCTTTACTGAATTTCACAATGTTTGCATGGGCCCACCTCACAGTTGTCTAGGTTCCTCTGGATGGCATCCCTTTGGCAAAACAATCTTTTTTCTGTTTTTTAACCTCTTCCTTTCAATTAGCTGATTCCTTGTTGATGCAGGAGTCACGGACAACGCGGAGACGATCAATGTAATCAAGCGATTACCAAAGTTTATTCAGATACAGTGCTCCTTTTATACCCTTACACCCTTAGGTTTCTTACGTAACAGCCTTGGATACTGAGCTCTAATTGGTTAGTCTAGAGGTTACTACTGTTTACAAAGCTAATGTTTATAACTTGTTATAATTGCGATTAAATACCTTACTCTAAAAATACAGTGGGAAACTACAACCTTGGCAGAGATCATTCTCTGCATGTGTTCAGTGGAAAATTACAGAGGCCTAACAAGACAATTGACCTTGCTTATGCCTGCCAAAAACCTTCTTACTTTACAGTAATAAGGCTCAGGGTACCGGGACTGCTCACTATGTGGCTCTTTAAGAATTCCCACAATTCCTCACTGGGTTAGTTCTCCCAGCCAACTCAACCTGCAACTACATGATCATTCTATCTTGACAAGTAAAGTGGTAACAACACAGAAGGGAACCAAAACAAGAGAATGGGAATAAAAAAACAAGTAAACCCTTTCATTTCAGCAGCACCTGTCAGTTGCACAGAATTAATTGTAACATCATTAGTCATACCACTGGCATAAACTTTCAAGACTGCTTTTGATAGATGAGTGCATCCTTTTTGATAGATGAATACATCCAATTCATAATCATTCCATCTATATAACAGCTTAAATTTTCATCAATGCAATTTAATACCATTACAATTAATTTCAGTATTCTGCTTATCAGTACTTGAGAGTTTTGTATGGAAACACAATTTTAAGGAGAAAATATGTAATCTCTGAACCTCTTTTTCTAAAAAAAAAAAAAAAAACAAACAGAGCAGCAGGCCTATGACAAAAGATGTTCCAGAGACAGGTAAGACAGCTGGAGGACTTCAATTTCTTTATCTGGCTTTCTTCCTTTAAAGTGGATTTCAAGATCTTACTTTTGTCTTCATAAGTTTTTACATATTTTTGGTATGTGGTCAAATATTTAAAAATGTAGTAGTTCTAAGAGACTGAAATAAGAAAACCGTCATTTTTTACAGGAATCAACATAAGAAGATGACTATGCTTTTCAACACTGCTACACAAAACACTGAGCTACTTATTTGATCTTTAACAAGGAGAAATACACTTAAAATATCCTAGAAGAAGTTAGACTTCTGTTTTTTTACTCAATTTTATAACAATTTTGTTATACGTTTATGCCTTAGCCAACCTGCCTTAGCCAATGCAACATTCAGATTAAAGTATAAGTCACAGGTAAGAATATGTTAAAGCACTTTTAAAAATACTGAGTACTGTAAGGAAAGAAATAACAGGAAATAAAATGCAATCAAAGAATCTGGAAACCATTAAGTTAGTTTCACTGAAACATACAGCAGTACAGCTTCAATCCATAGGATTTTTTTTATGGCTATTCACATTTTATGACGATTTATTAATGATTGGAGGATACACATTTTTCACACAATCTCCAGAGTCTTTGCTACATGAAAACCACTTGGAAAAACAAAACCTCAAATTTTCAAACATTTCTCCAAAGCACTTCAAAACAAATTAATTTACATGGGATCTATCTAAATGATTGAATATAAAAAGTACAGTAGAAACATTTGTTCATCACCTTGTAACAGAATGTTAGGAATAAACTAAAGTTTTGCTATCCTTGCAACAATTTCTATTGTCATGAAAAAAAAAAAACAAAACCCTGAAACAATTTCACAGAAAAGATCCTCTACACTCTACAAGTAACCTGTTTGAAAGCAGGGAATAATCAGAGAAGGTACAAACAGAAAAAAAGAAAAGAAGCAGCAGCAATCTGCTAAATATTTGTACCTGTAATTTATTTTCTAATCAGCTCACTGAAAGCAGCAAATGAACCCTGACTGCAAACATGTGCCTACCAAACACTGCTAGTAAAAAAAAAAAAAGTCTTTGTTGTCAATGCAAAACACAAGTCACCTCTTTCAGAAACTTTCTATTTCTAACAAAGGTCAATTTTGGTCCCATCAGAACCCAGGAATTTACAACAACTATCGTTTTAGTGCATATATTCTGAGGTTACAAAATCAGATTTTTACTTTCTATGGCACAGATGTCACAGGTCTTAATGACATAGATCTGAAAAACAGATACTAAATAAAAATTATTTGATGCCTAATGTGACACAAAGCCCATAAAATTCAATTCAGGTGATTTTTTTATAAATTGAGAAGTTTCTATTTTATGGTGTGTCAGCACTGCAGCACAAAGTGTTTGAATCTGATAAATATTAAATGCAGATATTTGGACTCTAAATCTGTGGTAGATTGAATGGATTCCTCCCTCACATAAATGCATGATGTTCAGCTACATATTTACTATTCTTTGTAGATCTTTCTAATCTTTGTAAACTTACATGCCAGCGATTGCAAACGTATACATACAAATCCATCATTATTAGTTGCAACTTGTTGTGATGAACAGAAAATGGTGCTCTCATTTATAGCTTCTCCACATGAAAAAAAGTCAAATACGTGGTGAAGTAGCATCAGCATGAAGCTTTAAATAAATGTTTTAAGAATATGATCATATTTTCAGAGCTATTGTTTAGAGTTTGCTATATTAATGACTTGAAAATGAAGAAATAAACCAGCTTTTCATCAACTAGTGAAGCCATTTTACTTGAAGACTTGATCAAACATTCTCCATGCCTGGTGACAGAGATGCCCAACATGCCTCTAGAATTGGTGATTTCAACTCTGCTCTCGAACATCATACTACAGTGAAACATCTGGTCATTTTAATAAAAGGAAGTTCCATGATTTTTCCCTTCCTTTTCTTTTCTTAATACTATGCTAACTAAACTTGCAGCAGATTTCCCCAATGTGAAAATCTACTTCTTCCCTGTTTTTCATATATGTACTCTTTCTCAACAGCCTTAAAGTATTTCAAGGCCATGACATTAATCAGTTAACTCTACTACTTACAGACAGGAAAAATCAATTTACCTGAATGCCATCAAGCAACTTGCTCATGCACCAGTAACTGTCAGCTTCTATGTTCTGCAGCACTTCTTCAGGCAGACTGGAAACATCAAAATTTTCCACTTCTTCTTCTTCTGTTTCAGGAAAAGAGAAAGATAATCAAGTCAATGAAGTGCACAGGATAAATAAAGCAAGGATAAGGAAAATAACTGAAAACAAAGACAACCACCACTTATCTTCTAGTCAAAAACTTCAATGCACTTTTACTTTAACAGGGACTAAATGAATCATTTATTACTCAAGTGTGTCACCTAATGGCTTTAAATGTTAATGAATACTCAATTTCTTGCAGACTGTGAAAAACTCAAATCATGCCTGGTTAACCAGAATTAATATATAATAAATTACTTCATTCTAAACATTTCACACCTGAAGGAGGATCATCAGAAGCATTTTCAGAGCCCTCAAGCTATGTATGAGCAATCTGCAGAACATGGCTATGTTTGCATCACGTACAGCAAAATATGTTGCCAGTCTTGGCAGAAGAAAAAGCCCTGGAAAATGCTTTTTTAGAAAACCAATGAAATTTATTTAGAAACCTGAGTACAGCTTTTTAAGGAAGAATTGTTTTTCAGGCGGATTTGTTTTTCAGCAAGCATTTGGAACCAGAAGGAAATCAGACAAAAGGAAACATGAATCCTACCCGTCACTCCTAAAAAACCCATGACTCTCAATACTGGAGAAGTACAGAATCCTAATGACGCCTATTTAATTCAACATATGAGTATGCTAAATTCGCATTTTGCTATGAACTGAAATTTACCACTTAAGGCACACTATCTTACTTTTAAATCATGGCACCTGAATAAATCCATCTTGAACACTAAATGTGCTGCCTTGGCAGCTAAATCATAAAGCTTCCATACAGCCCTAGAAGAGAGTTTAACACAAGCTGGGAATGCTCTGAGTAAATTCTGTAGCTTCCCTCTTGCAGCAGCAGCTCACAGTGTTTTACTGTATCAAGATAAAAACCAAAGAAGTGTCTTTCCCAGCCCTGGTTTCTTCTTAAGGAGGGGAAGGTGCAGAAGAAAGAGGTGTTTAATTCAACTTAAACCAAAGAAAGAACTTCCTCCATTACACAACTTCAAGTAAACAGTAACAGAAAACCGGGATATGTAATACCTTCAAACTCCTCTAATCATCTGTCACATAGCTTTGCAGTATGTCATTATGGAAGCCTATGTACACCTTTAGATTGTCATGTTTTATTATGCTCCCTTAAAGCACTTATTTGCCAACTGGTAATAATCATGAGAATTATGAGTTATAAAATAATTTTAACATACAGGTGATCTTACCACCACTAGCAGACACCGGTAGCAAGGTGTCTACTTACCAAAGCAGTCTTGTTTGAACTGGTGTCTATATGTGGGTGTGCATCTTCTAAGGGGTCATTAGTTTTGCATTATAAAGTATTATCAGCTGTAGGCCAAGGAGATTGGGTTGTGCTAATAAAAAACTAGTTAAGATATTGGGAAAACTGGTAACCAAAACAGGGGATTGCAGCAGAGACTCCATAAAATAAAAGCACGCAATGCTCTCAGAGGTAGCAGGATCTTAAGCAATGCACCAGAAGTCACCTACTGGTTAAAGAAATATCACCTTTGCCTCGGAGTTCAGTTTCAAAAAGTAGTTTCTAAAATGAAATGACCAAACAAATACCCAACATATTTTAAATATCCTATATAATAAACTCAGCTATAACACTGCCTTGCAGAAGAATGAAGAAAAAGTGAGTAGCAGACTGCAACAACACATTTTTTTAACAGCTGATACTTCTGTGAGCATTAAGAAACTCCTTATCCAATGTTCTCCCAGCAAAAAGGAGGACAGACCCCTCCAGAAGTCAGTATTATACTCCTCCCCCAACAATAGACAGCAAATTCTCACAATTCTCTGTGGAAAACAGAGGCAATATAGGCAGTAACTAGGAGGTAACATTCCCCTCCAACATCTTTCTGTTAAGTTCACCTACTTTATTAGACTTTCCTCATGAAAGACTGCTTCTAGCACAAACTTGGTTTCCTTTCACTCTACAAACCCAACCCCTTCAGAAAAATCATGTTAAGAGAAAATCCTAGCATCATATAAAAGATAAAAGGTTTTTTCAAAGTAAAGATGTTTGAATACAATGGTGATTACACAAAAGCATTTAAGGCAAACAGACCAACTCAAGAAAAAACACCAAACATCTAGCAATGAAAAAACTTAACTCAGACTAGACAAGTAGGTAAGGTGATATACATTTGGCAAAATCAATCCAAATTGAAATCCACTTCCACAGCTCAAAAAGAAGACAGCAGAAAGGTCCCTCAAAGTCTAGAAAAAAACAGCAAATTGTTATGAATGTTAACATGTCCTTTACTACATCCACTAACAGAAAAGTTACTAAGTGTACTCACAAGGCTTACTCACAGAAAGACTGGAAATTATTAGACTTAACATGGACCAAAAAAAGGCAATTTAAGATGACGAGTTTCATATCAGCCTGTGAAAAAATCAGTATTAAGTATCTACCTATCTACTTCCAACCTGATGTGCCTTGAGATTTTATAAAATAAACAAGAAAACCAACCATTTTAAGCCAAGAGCCCTTTTTAACAATTCAGAAATTAAAATTAAGGATGAATATTCCCATTAGTTTATAAGAGAAAGGCTTTTCTAGACAGAAGATGACTTATGTAACCTCTACAGCAGGAACATTATTTTTTTGTCATATCCTATTCATGTTAATTCATAAATATTTTACAGTTATGCAGTTTATGTTTACTATATATTCATAAACCAGAGTCCCAGTGGAAAAACGTCTAGTTAATATTTTTTTCATTTTAACAGGTAAAAAAAATGAGTACCCATTCTCTCTAAGCCTCACAATGACTACAGAAAAAACAATAAATGAACCAGACTTACTCATATTTATATAAAACAAAAACATATATTGAAGTTTATTCTGCTTGAAAGAAGCAGTCTTCAGGCCTTCGTTCACAAAACATTTGCTGAAAGAATAAGATTATGACTACTTAGGTAGTGTTCCTTTGCAAATTTCCTGCCTCTGAGCAACTTTTCTTTTCATGATACTGCTATCTCATTTCTGAAGAAAAAGGAAGTTATAAATCCTAGCACAACACAATAACTCCTCTACAGGTGAGCATGAAAAGATAACAAATGAATGAGCCTTTTTATCTTCTCTTTCTCATCTTTCTTATCTTACCTCTTTTTTGTCCTTCTCTTTCAAAATCTACCATTTCACACTATATGCTCCTACTAGCATTTAAACCAACAAAAGAGCTGAAGACACACCTAACCATTGGAGGTGGGTGTCTTCACCTCTCTCCACAGCCAACACAGAAAAACAAGTAGTGACGCAGTATTAGGTGTCTTGTTCTAAAGCAGAAACCTAAAATAAATCAGATTAATCACATACAAAGAAAATCCTGGGTTTGTCAATATTAGCTATAAATTGAACTGAAAAGGACTGCCTTATAATGCAGATCTCTAAACTTTGGAAGCCTGTAAGGACCCATCAAAAGTATTCCCATCCTGTGACTGAACTATCTGGAACAAGTAAAAATGGAAGGCTGCAAGAAAACAACAGCAGTTTGAGAAACAAGGCTGAAGCAGCTTGGACAGCAAAGATACTCAAGCATAAGCATTTTGGAAAAAAACTAGGTTCTAATTGTTCTAGCAAGGGAGGACTAGCAAATTGGAAAGACTTTTTTTTTCCCACCCCATCCTCCAAAAATACACTTTTTAAGAAATAATTTCTAATGATTCCAACTACTTTTCATCATGGGTATGTTCACCAAACACAAAGGATGTCATGACAGGCCCTTCTGAAAAGAACATAGGTCTGACATAAATTCACCATTCTAAGTAGTGTTCTCATTATTCCACAGGGAAAAGAAAAATGTATTAGAGAGAGAAAGGCAACTATTATCAAGTTCTTTCTGCTCTAATTTAGGTGACCCTATAAATCAAACTATACAGATAGCATTCAAGAACCATTCAATTCTTTCACCAAAAGAATCCAATAGTCCCAAAATAAAATGTCACAGACTCACAAGCTCAAACATTAGACACAAAAATAGCACTTCTAGGAAGCACTCATCTAGTTTTCTTGTTCTGTCTCTCCCTTTGGGAGAGGCATTCAAGAACACTATACTTTTACGTGGCTTATACGGACTTATCTTTAGTGTTTTCATAAGCCTCAAACATAAAACAGATATTCAGGATTTTTTATATGTTCTTTAAATATATAAGCTGCTTCCCATCCAATTTTCATTCCCATTGTGCTTCTCATGCATCATTAAGTCATCTCTACTAATGTCAGATAAAAAAGCTTTGAAATAAATTTTAAAAAACTAATTAAATGTGTTAGACATTCAACTGTATTTCAGTAACACTCTAGAAGTATTTATCCTATATAAAACAACTGTCTCAAACTTTTGCTTAAAACTGTGCAACTAAGTATTTCAGAGTACATCAAATTTACTTTAAGAGATGTATTAAAATACATTTTTCATTAGATCAGCTATGTAGCATGTTTTTGTATATATTAGCTGGTACTTTATTTAAATGAGTTATATGCTGAACAAGGAGAAAAATACAGACACTAAATCTACTGAAGAAGACACAACATTGCAAAAGCCACCAAACAACCAGTGACATGCTATGGTTTCTGTTGCATCAATTCATCTTAACTTGCTGCAGTTTTTTGAGGAAGTTCAAAACTGACTCCTAACATGTGAACAACCCATTTTAGGGTGAGCTGAAACAACAAAGGCCATCCATTTTCATTACAAGCTCCAATTAAGGAACACTTGATTGTCAGAATAATAGGCAAAATACAGTTTACATATTTAATGTTTATTAATTTATTCGTGTAGGCACATAGTGCAAAGTGCTGCTTCTAATTTCAATTTAACACTTGTGCTGGATAACAATTGCAAATTCTTGTTTTAGATAAATTTAAATTTATTTTCAATGACTGAAATCTGAGAGGACAGTAATATAAAGATTAAATAACAAGAATATGGAGGCAAATAGCAGGCCAATGTGTACATGTATCAGTATCTGGGGAGAAAAAGATCACTGTAAAATTTCACAATTATAAAGTCTCACAGCAACATTTTTTATTTTCTTCAGTTTCCTGCAGAGATCTTTATCATGTTATCTATATTATTGCAGAAGACAGTAAAACAGTTGCCTTGAGGAAAACTGCTATAGAATGGAGCCAATGACATGCTAATCTGAATATGTGCATTGCCATAAGCATAGTATTAGCTGGTTTTTACTCGTTCCTAGCTTATGCTTCCAAAACTTCCCACAGTGCAAAAGAATAACTTTTTTAAGTGGCTTTAACTGGATCCATTCCCAAAGGCAGAGACATAAGGATGAAATGAAAAATTAAAATAAAGTATTAATTACAACTACTGATAAATGTATTTTTAAAATGACAACAGAAAATAAACATGCTAAACCCAATACTGCTTTGCCTCCATTGAAAATAGATTTTAATGAGATTAAGCCTAGTTGTTTGGTGGAAGCTGTTAAAGATGTTAAAATGAAGTTCATGTCTCATCTGTGTCTTTATTTGATTTCTTCCAGACAAAAACACACTAAAAAAAAAAAAGTGCCTGAAATTCACCATTTCAGCACAGATCATGGGTAAAGCATCCGTCATTACAGACAGATCAAGTCACACAATATACATTTTTGTGTTAAAGAACTGGAAATTTTTTATTTCAAAGAGGATTTTATTTATGGAAAAATCATGTCCTGAAATAACGCTAAAATACTGAAAACTGATATGATTTAAATGGGTTAATGAGACTGCTACAGAGACTAGCCACCCTCTCAATGCATCCAAATGGCCATCTGTGTTCAACCATGTTCAAATGCAAAAAACAAAAAAGCAACCTGCGTTCAGAATTTCTTCTAAATCCGTTTCACTAATACTCAGTCTTCACAAAATGGAAAAGAAATTAATGTAATGTGACAGTTTTACTACTTCATTACACTAAGCAAGCTCATACAAAATATGTCTCTATTAAATAAAGCATACATTCTTTCAGAGGAAACTATTTTTTAGCGAAACAGGCATTTAATTGGGTTATTAATGTTTTAATTTTAGCTTTTTATCTTGAAATGGTGTTTCAGCACTCAGAATAAGGCAAAACTCAGACGAATGCACTGGAGTGGAGGCAGGGGATGAGGTGATATGAGAAAGATTCAGTGCACCCACAGCCCAGAAAACCAACTGTCTCCTGGGCTGCATCAAAAGGAACATGGTCAGCAGGTCCAGGGAGAGGATTCTCCCCTGCTACTCCACTTTCGTGAGACCCTATGTAGAGTATCACATCCACCTCCAGGGCCCTCAACACAAATGGGCTGTGGAGCTGCCTGAGCTGGTTCAAAGAACGTATAAAAGAAGATGAGAGGTCTCAAGCACCTCTCCTATGAAGACAGGCTAAGTGAGTTTTACTTGCTCAGCCTGAAGAAGAGAAGATTCCGGGGAGACCCCGTAACAGTCTTCTAATACCTCAAGGGGGCTTACAAAAAATCTGCAGAGGTAATTCAGGAGAAAATTGTGACAGGACAAGGGGTTACGGCATTAAATTGAAAGAGGGGAGATTTAAATTGGGAAACAATTCTTTACTATGAGGATGGTGAGACACTGGAAAAGGTTTCCCAAAGAAGTTGCTGCTGTCCCACCCAAAAATGTTCAAGACCAGGCTGGACAAGCCTTTGAGCAACCTGATTTGACAGAAGGTGTCCCTGCCCAAGGCAAGGGGCTGGAAGTAGGTGATCTTTAAGGTCCCTTCCAATCCAAATCATTCAAAGATTCTATAATGCCCAAAACAGACTAAGATCATCAACAAATTATGAATATTCTTTACATATACCCAATATATAAAATAATACATAGAAACATTAGAAAAGCAAATTCTCTGAACATCTTAAAATTCTTCTTTTTTTAGCACTAATTTGTGTTAATGTATTTCTCATCTAATGTACAAAAGTATTACCATAGACTTCAAGTCCAAATTATATAGCTCTTGCAGAGGTGCAAGGAAATCATTCTGACTGTACATGCACAGGCACTTGTTGTATGAACCTTGCTTTGTTGTAATCTACTTTAGATGTTTTATTTTCAGATAGATCTAACCTGAAAGTTATCAGCAAAATATACAAACTACAAAACTATACACATATACATAGGCAGAACTATACTGCGTGCAGAGATGCACAGTAACATCTACAGGATCTTATATATCCCACTTCAAATTCATTTTTCAAAACTCCTTCTGAAACAGCTATTCAGTCACTGCTGCATTAGTGCAATGTTTTCCAAGGAGATTAGGACATAATAGAGCATTTAAATGTAAACTTTTTTCAGTAACAATTACCTAATAAAATATGTACATAACCACATCAGTATCTCTCATTGAAAACAATCCTAATTACCTATTTATCTGATAGAAATAGCTTTTGAACTGTTAAGGATTAATCATCAAAGTAAGAAGTTCCCTTTCTTTATGATACTGTAGTCACAAAGGTAAAATTAAAACTAAAAAAATAAACTTAACCATCTCATCAGGCCAGGCTTACGTAAACATGACCTTAATGCATTTCAAATATTCCCTTCTTATGAGTCACGTTCTCCCATATGCAATGCATTGTTGACTTTGTCTGGTTTAACACTGTTAATAATCTTACACTTGTTTTCAATTGCTCTGCAACAATTTCCTTAAGATGCAACAGCAAGCAAAATAAATATCCTTTATACATCAGTATAAGAATGTTGTTTCAAACATTAATCATTTTACTTTATCAATATTAATTCTTCAAAGAATTTTACTAAATATGGGAAATGGTAAAAAATCCTCTGACCTGGAAAACAAGGTCAATTCACCAGCTCCAAAAACATTGTAAGGTTGATTTTCCCCCCACACACTAAGTAGTCCATAACTTGCCCTTAATTCCTACTGTACATACCACGTAAAAACAGCCCTGTTTTCAAAAATCATCAATTTATTTGGAAAATAGGGAAATTCTCACCTCATGTTGCATGTTAAATGTTTCCTCATAAGCTCCAGACACAGATTACTGCCCAACAATTCAGATATGAGAAAGATTAAAAATATATCTACTACTTCAACAACTCTACCACCAAAACAGGATACAAAAGAGAGCTAACTAAATCAGGTGGCACCAACAGGTGTTTGATGTACAGAACTTACATAATGCCAAGTATAAAACTGGCAGCTGAGATATCTGCCTGGTAAAATCAGCTTACATTTAGAAAGAAAGGTATAAGACACATCCTTGAGTATGGCATTATTGTGAAAGAGGAGCCTTCAAAGCTTGTAAGATGACTGCTCTTCTTAAAAATGTATTTTAGCTACAATGAAAAACACAACATTCAGCACAAATACTTCTCAGAGAAATCACTTCAATAGATTTGCTGCTGTCAACCAAAACAGGTTGCCAGGGATAAGTGGTGCATGTGATACCAAATTACGGGACTAGCAATTAGCATCCAGTATGCATGATGAGCACAGGATGCTGATGAGCATTTTCTTAGAATGCCTGATAACAGAGTTTCCTGAGAAATCCAAAAGGTGCTTGGAGAATAGGAAATGAAAGATTAAAGGTTGAACGTGCCTCCCAAATCATATCTTTTAATTACATAGTTTTTGCTTATCACTTAGTTTTTTTAAAGCATCAAGCTTATGTATGTTCATATGCACATACACACAGAGCACAGAACTGCAAGAATGGGTAAGAGTAAATCATAGCATAGTCAAACAAGTCTAAAGGAAGTCTCAGGAACACGGGCTTTACCTGCATTACAGAGTGGGATTGATTACAAGGCTATTTTAGAGACAATCACTGTAGGACTGTATTTTCTTAAATGGAAGAACCTTCAAAAAGAACCCACAGGTTAATGTAGGTTTAACAAACTGGGGGCAGTATCAACTGCACTAAACACAAAATGTATTTAAAAGATTAAGAAAACAGTCTACGCATCTACATATGCAAGGGTGAATTTGAAGTATTGAAAATTGATACTTCTTACATGAAAGTATTATAAAAAAAATGGTCTTGCACTTAATTACTTAATATTATGAGGTAGTCAATGTGAACTCATTTCAACAATCTCACAAACAGAAGTATCTTTAATAAATTACCTGGATAACTTAACCAGGCTGAATGTTCAACTTGGGTAAATTTAAAAATAATTAAAACAATCCAAGAGATGGTATGCAAAAATGCATAAGTTTAATTTTTTCAGTGATGAAAGACTGAAAAATTTACAACTGTCAAGGAAGCTCAGCAACCATTTACACATGACAGTAACACTATATAAATATAAATTCACCAGTTATGAAAAAAAAATAACTTGTTATTGTCACTGAACTGAGCAACTAAATATATTCCCAAAGAATAGGTGGCAGGGGAAATAACTGTTTTTCAGTGACATCAAATACACAGCTCTTTGACAGCAGCAGTTAGCTGCAAATCCAATCTGTGTGATATTGGTCAAATTTCTTAATTATAATGACTAGATTCCTTATATTGTGATCCCCACATCATTCACAATGAATAAGAAAGACATCCACATTACAAACTTCTTGCCTTATTTGCAACAGAACGTAAGTAACATACATTATTTGCACTTTCTAGTACAGATTGTATATACTGAATTAAAAGAAGCATATTTATGGATAATAAATTCTTCACTGCACAGGCAACACTATTTGTTATATTACTTGTCAAGTGCATTCCTTAGCTATCTTACTCTGCTGTGATTTACAATCTCTCAATGAAACTGCTACATACACATCTGTGGCAAAAAAGCCACAAGGCTTGCTTTATTCATGAGATTCAATCATTTTTACATGCTATACAGGTACTTATAATTAAGAAATAACCATCCCACATGGTATACCCTCTAGGAAAAAAGAAAACTGCTTCATCTATTAAAAAATAAGAGTATGATTTCTTTACTTTCCTTCCTCTATGTTACTGTAAGAAAGAAGTGTCTTTAAATTAGAGTAATTAGGGTTACTGTAACAAAGTGCTGTAATAAAGTGACTTTTTACCTCCTAATTAACTGAAGATGGAATAAGCAAAAGAACATTTTTGAACTCAGAAATGTCTTTGATGAGAATACAATTCATAAGGCAGTATATTTACTAAGTATTGGCTCTTATCAAAACTAATTGCTATAAAATCATGAAATATTTTGTTTCTATGAAATAAGGCAATAAAAACATATGGACAAAAAACTGTTTTGTAAAAAAACATTCTTTTTTCCTCTTTTTCGGGTTGCTTTCTTTTGTGCTAAAGTACTGAAGTTTTCACTTTTCCTTTACAATTTCAGATTTGTAAAATTTCATATTTTCCAAATTAAAAACAACCAAAAAATCCCCACAATGATGACAAAGCCCAATTACTTTAGGATTACTGTGATTTAAAAAGGTTTGCATTTAAACTTCAAATGAAGCCCAAATTCTGACAACTGTATTTGAATTGATGTGAAAACTATAAAACATTATCTAACCATATATGTTATTGAAAATAAAAACCATTTACAACTGTTTAAATAACTGATTCACCTACTTTGAAAGCCTCTCAGATCTTGATATGCTACCCATCTATGAAACAGTATTTGAATGCTACATTCCTGACATTTGTATAGCATGTTATATTGTTTAAGTAATTCTTTCTCTTTTAGCTTTTCTTCCTGTGAGTTACTTCATAACACACAAAGTTGTGATATTTGGATGCCAAGAGCCACTGAAGACATTTCCCACTCTGTTGGAAAGTGTGCTTGAGAAGATTTAGATTTGAAAGTATAACAACCTCTATGCTGCTTTACTACGAAAAGATGATCGTTAATTATAACTATAGGGAGACCACAGGGAGAGTAAATGGATGCACCAGCCAGAACTAAAATACTCTGCTCCCTTTAGAATACATGTCTCTCCCATAGTTACATTAAATGTGATTAACTTTCTTCTTCTTCACTATTTTTTCATTTTTACCCCTGCTGAAATCTTCTGGTTTCTCTCCATTTTACTGATTCTACCCTTATTCCAGATCATGTTTTCCATCTATTCCCATCACCCAGCATTTCCAGTTTGTAGTTTCAAATAAAATAGCTTTCACTAACCTCTCATGACTTTCTCACAGTACAAGTCTATTACATTCTTAATTGCTTTCAAAAATGAGACAATGTAAACCACAAATGATATTTCAAACTTAACAGAAATGCATTATTTTTAAGGCAACGATCATACTATCAAATTAATTTAGTTTTTAAAATTCTGTAAGTGTACTTTAAACATCATGAAATAGCACGTCTTCTTTAGACAGATGCAGATAGCAAAAAATGCAGAAACACAGACATGCAAAAGAAACTTTAAAAATAATTAAAATCCACATCAATAATCAAATGTATACATTTAAACACATCATCCTCTGCACTAAACCAGGACTTCTGTTAACAGATTTTTTTTTTATACACAGAGAATAAAAAGCCTTTCTCCTCAAGCACTCTTCAGCACACCTTCCAGAGAAAAAAAAAGAAAAAAAACAGAAAAAAAACCCACCAAACAGAAGAGCTAGAAGTATGTACTTGGTTAATACAGACTTTCATTTGACATACAGATCTGACAGTTAGCTGAAAACCTCAACTACTTAAAAGACTTACTTATTCTGACTACTAATGACAGAAGTTTTGAGTTTGTTTTTTTCTTATGAAAATGGAAAATAATATTTAATATGGAGTACAGTAAAGATACTAGACAAGGACAAAATACCTTTTAAGCTCTAAACTACCAAAGGCACTTGAAGTAGAAGACAAGCAAGACCGTGGCTCTACATATGAAAACCAGTACAGAATCACAGAATGTTTTGGGTTGGAAGGGACCTTAAATATCAGATAGTTCCAACCTCCCTGCCACAGGCAAGACCACCTCCCACTAGACCAGATTGCTCAGACCCCCATCCAGCTGGGCCTTAAACACTTCCAGTGATGAGTCATACACGACTTCTCTGTCCTAGTGTCTCACCACCTTCACAGTAACCATTGGCTTAAAAGAACAAATAAACCAAATCACATAACCAGTGCAGCAATTGTTACAACCTCATACACTTTCTTGGACAGAATTGAAGTGCCTGGTAGTAGTAAAATGATGTGGAATAAACTTCCAGGATGAATAGAGACAACATGTAGTGTAAGAAGCAATTCTGCTCACCAGTTGGCAGAAAAAAAGACAAACTAGTATAATTATGGTACCTCACCATTCTTACAACCCATGCATTGAATCACAATATAAAACTAAATTAATGACACTTAAAGGTCTTGAAGGCTTCCTCTAGTAAAACACAGAAGGCAACACACTGAGTAACTCAAACTGGATGAATATCGCAGTGAGCTGAAACCAGTTACTACCAAAAATGTTCATTTAATTCTCTATTTAACAAGAAAGCTGGTCATATACAGCAGCATCTTCGAGATAAAAGTGATTAATTCAAATAGTTTTACCTGAAAGTAGTTACTACCAGTCATCTGATAAATCCTCTGCCCAACACCTAGTCTATTCTTTGAGATAGTATGTTTGCTTCTTCCAAAGTTGCCCTTAACAGCTATTCTCTGCTGCCAATCTATCTTAACTCCTTTAGACATTTTTTTTAAAGCTTGTCAACCAAACACAGATCAAAAATACAGCAACTGTTGCTTGCTATACTTTCAAAAAATACTGCAGTATGATAACTAGTTATGTCACTGCTTTGAAATACTTATTTAGGATAGGTTAAAGTGACAGCTTTGGGACTCAGCACACCAACTTAGTATGCTGATGCCACTTGGAAACTGGAAAAGCATTTTCTAACATGACAAGTCTGAATGACATGGATATTTTCCTCTAAAGCACATGAAAGTTCTTTCTTTTTACTCAAAACCCTGTAAAAATAATGCTGACAAAAAAAAAAAAAGAAGTTTGGGGGCTTTTTTTTTCTTTTTTTCTTTCTCAAACATTTTCCCCCTCTCTTCTCCTAAAGAAAAAGTTATTTTTTAATATAGCATAGTTTTCCTGTGAAGGTATATTCATAAGAAATCACATACCCACCACTCTGCATTTTGTCTAACTTTTATATTTCTCTTATTACCATCTTTAATTTGACTCAAAAAAACAAAAGTTAGGAATAGCTTTTAAAACAGGGGAAAGCATTTTTCATTCTACTCTACTTTATTCATATAAACTGTATCAAATTGAATCAGATAAATGTATCAGGGCAATTACATTGAAGAACTGTTCTTCAAGAAATATATAATTTCAGTTTCGTTTATAACATTATGCAATTAGCAAAACACAAAGGAATAAAAATACTTTCCCAAGTAAAAAGAAAATCAACTTAAATATGTACTTCTCTTATTTTCAAACAGAAGCTCTTACTTTCAAATGAGAAAAAATTTGAACTGAACTGTCATGTTGAATTATATTTTGATAACTGCACATAGAATTATGTCGAATATAGAACAGTTCAAAAATACAGAATTCAGAGAGCATTATCTGGTTTAATAATCAAAAAATATCATGAATATCTAGACTGTAAATAGTAATGTTATAAACCAATTCAACATTCCTATTAATATTCAGCAAAGTCTACTCTTTCAAAATGACAAACTGCTTCAAATTAAGACAAAAAGTGTCAGAGAAGCTTCATAAACTCTAGCAGATGAATACAACGATGACAGCTGTTCCTTCTCTTGTCATTCAAACTTGAATTTAGTTTGATAACTGGAGTATAAAGTTAATGCAACAGAGAAGTTCATTTAATAATAAAACACAAGTACTATTACTTTATTTTTTCAATCTGTTTGTGGTTTTTTAACTTCTGTTTGTTTTACGATGTAAAACACTTTCAGTGTTCTGGTTTCATGAGTTGAATTCAGACACCCCGAGTAACTCTATTAACATACAAAACTTGACATATTTTAAGTTTTGCATCAACATGGCTTCCTATTAACAACACTTTTTGGTTTTCCCTCAAAGGCATCTTTCATATATGCTTTACATACTGTCCTTTTTTCATTCAGTATTGATACTCAAAAATTCATGCTTTAGTTATGTAGATTACTCTTACATCCTAGAATTTCAGGGTTTAAGGGTTTCTTTAGAGGGTGCCTGGTTTTCTTGTTTGGTTTTGGTATTTTTCTAAACAGAAATTTGTAAGACACAGAGCAAGAAATACCATTACTCAAAATATTAATTTTCTCTGAGAGAACGAAAAATAACAGGCAATTAAGAAGTTGGATATACTTACTAGGATAATCCTAATGCTTCTTTTTCACTTCTGACAGCAACTGTTAACCACAGCCAGAGAGTTCTAACTGTAATTAGGTTTTTTCACTTCAAATAGACAGAAACCTTTTAAAAAAGTATCCACAAGAAAATGTTTTAGTTAAAATATGTTAATTTTTCCCTGACAGTGAAGCCTATTTCATCAGCTAACAAACCCTTATAAACTAAATAATCAGCACTCTTACTACTCTGCATCTGTAATCAAACTAAAAAAAGCATTTTAACACAGTCCACACTTGACTGAAACTTGCAATATGTACCAGCTCATGAGAATAAAAATTTTGATTTTGCAATTTGTGTGGTTGACAAAATGGACTTTCAAGAATTTAAGTTTGTTTCAAGGGAAACATGAAGATGACTGGAGTTATTTTCTCCATCCCATCAGTATGATATGATTTCAGACACTTCAGTTCTAATGATCTGTGGAACTATTTAAAAAAATTGAGATTATAGGAAAATATGACAGAAGTAATATTAAAAATAATTCTACATACAATAAGAAAAGAAAGGCAGCAAAGCCTAAGCTTTGTCACCTTTCAGGGGAACCTTCAGAGGTGGGGGGAAAAAAATCAATGCATCTATTTTTTTTATTAGCCTTGAAGTTAAAACTGGTACCTAGAAAACTTAAGATTCACAGTGTTTGCTATCACAATTAATGATAAAAATTTGTTCAGTCAGTCTCAAATCTCTCCCGGTACAACTACTGGATGAAACTATGCATGCGACATTTCAGATCAACTGTTACAATTAGTTGGGAAATCTGACAGCACACTGAAGAGACTGAAATCAAAACTGAAATACAGAGGTAGAGAAGGACTGATTCTGTAAAACAGTGTTGGCTAATCATAATAAATCACAGCCATTCAAAACAGTACTAGAAAATAAAAACAGTAGAAAAGCAGGTTGCCATACCCTACACGGATTTTGAGATGCTTTTATGAGTACTCTCTAACTCGCTAAGAAAAAAAAAGGTGTAATTCACAAAGACTTATCCTGACCACTTAGTTTAATAATACAGCTAAAGCACCCTAAGAGCTACCTGGCATTAAACAGAGATCTTGCTTCGCCTTTCTTCCCTAACATGTTCCTGTCCCCACATCAGCACTGACGTCCATCTCTGATCCCTAAGATAAGAGCAGAAAGTTAAATTATTCATTTTATTATGGGGCTAGTTTCCTGCCAGTGTAACTGAACTGATCCACCGTGCCAGATAAAAGCCAATGCTGACCAACGAGAGAAGGCAGGAATGCATGTCTGGGGTTTGAAAACTGAAAGCAAAGCTATCCATTTCGACAGTAGCAAGCCCCAGTTCAGCTGTGTAATCTAAGCACATGGTAAACAAACCCTTTTCTGTCCAACTAAACCTGATTTGGAAATACTCATATATGTAGCTCCACTGTTAAGTTTCAAGAACAGTGAAATGAAACTAGAAAAGGCAAGGTACATTGACCTCTGGAAACAGCAAATGGGATCTGGAGTACGATTAATTCTACCACATATAAGAATTTAGTTCACACATTTCCAAGCCCTTTCTGGAAATCAAATACATTAATGAGTAAAATATACATAGCACACCAAACAGTTACTTGTCGATGTGTGCTCAGCTGCTCATTATCAACACTTTCTCAAGGTTACTATACTCCAAGAAATGCCAGAAGCACTAATTGAGTTGGCACAATTAGCTAAAAATCCACTAATTAAATAAGTAAATCACCTCATTTTGACCAAAGCAGATTAAGAGAGCGCTTATGCAGAGAGATTCGCTCGTATATTTGATACCTAATGCCACTCACTTCCAGTAGGTTAAGCAACTAAGGAAAAACAGTAGGGAATAAACTAGTCACTAACAAGCTACACACAAAGTGCATACCTGGGTAAAGCTCAACTACATTCTTTAGGGCCTTTAATATTACAATTACATTAAAAAGTCCTCAACTGAAATAGTTGTGTAACTCCAAGACACAGCAAAGTACTCACTGAAGGATTAGTCAAACTGCAGCTAAAAAAATATTATTCTAACAAGCTGAAAAAAAACAAATTTGTCTAAGTAAATAACTAAAATAAATATCCAAACACACACAAATGGATCAAAAGATTAAAGGCAATTTATAGTTAGTTTACCCCTTATTAACTTATTCTTGTCATTCCACAAGTCTTACAGACATATTTGCCCTCCTTCATGCTCACTCATTCCCTAACCTTCCAAAAACTAAGCATAAGATGTCCTCTTAATACTATCTACATTTTCCTTACAGTTCTGTTTGCAGTGCCTCCAAATATACAGCTTTATTAACCAGCCCTAGACACAGCAGTATATTACGGCAAGCACTGCTAGCTGATAAACAATTCAAACAATTCACTGCTCATTATTTTCAAAATTCTCCTCCTTGATTAAAGTGAATGGAAGGATGTAAAATTGTCTGATTTCTTCTCCCAATTAGGCCTGAAAAGCTATATTATACATTAGCAAAGAAAATTGCTCAGATATTGTGAATGATTTATTTTTAAGTAAGACATACATAAAAAAATGAACAATTCAAAAATATAATCTAGCCAAGGCTTTTTTAAAGCACTAAAACTTAAGTCTATATTTTTACCTCCTTTGATGCAATGTAAATCATCTGGAGGAATTTAGGGTTTTTCACTATAACTCAAATATTTAAATGAATAAAAAAACCCTGACAACCTTCTGAATTACAGAAGAATATGCACGCATTTTAAAAGTGACTACAAATTCTCAGGATACACAGCTTCTTCACAAAGATCCATTATATGAGGACTGTAAACTTCAGAATCTAAAAACTGCAGTGACTTAAAAATGGGGCAATTAGTACTTTCTGCACAAAAAGAATGGTTGAATTCCAACTGAGGAATCTGATAGGTGGCATAAAACAGAAGATGTACGGAGGAAATAAGACCTATAAAAGGGTCCCAAGAAGCTCCTAAATAAAGTAGAACAAGCCAAATCATAAGAAACAGGATAAAACACAATTCAGCTTCACAAGTCGATTTAATAATGAGTTAAGGCACACATTGTCAGGACTGTCTTTCAGCACCTATCATTTCTAGGTTCTTTCCAACTGCAGTCACAACCAGTGCTGCTACACAGCACAGGAGACTGGTACAGAAGAACCATGTCCTTAGCACTGCAGACAGGCACTAAACGGGTCTATTGATTACTTGTGGACCTTTTCCACTTTTTCCATGTGACAAAAGCAGGAATCATCAATGCATAAAATCAAATTCAAACACTGTTTATCATACTTATCACAGTCTTCCCTCTCTTCAGCTACTCTGTACAACAAAATATTTTCACTGAACAGTAGATGGACTCATTAACAGTGTACAGTGGGGGAACATACACTTAGAAAGTCAAAAACTGAATGGCAGTTATCTCAAAGCCAGCTAGGGCAGTGCTGAACAATTTCTGCATCATGTTTATATATAGGTATGTGTGCATATACTACATGTTTTGTAATATGTGAAAGCAAAGAGTGTTTCAAAGAGAATCAACAGTTAATTTGAAAGTTTCAGAAAACAGAGCAGCTTGTGTTTGTTGCCAGTCTTTTACAGAGGAATACACAAGATGTTTCCTGGACTTATGCAGAATTCAAGAGTTTTATGTAAGCTTTCTTCATTCCTTGGCGCAAATGACACGAATAACAATATTCCATTCAATTATCAAAGAATACTGCACAGAATATTGTTAACGTATATGAAAATTTCAGTCAACCTCACTGGTATCATGATTATTACGATACAAAATCATGGAAACTATTAAGAAGCAGCACTGAAACACATCTTTGTATGTGGAAACTACACTACTGGTGATTTGCATTAAGGAGAGAAAATATAATGTGATCAAATGGAACTCGTGACATTGAATTTTCATATGACAGAAGAGTGATTTAAATTATTTTCAATAGCTTTTCAGGCAAGTTTTACAATGTTTTAAAAAATGAGGAAACATTTTCTTAATACTTGCAAGAAAACGTTAAAATGTCAGTTACACTTCATGCTTCATCTCAGTGCTTTCATGAAAATTTAATTTGTGTTTTATAAATCATTTCAAACAAATGTGTAAATAAAAACATTTTTATACAGTATTCCTCAAAAAATGCATTTATTTAAACAAAGAAAAGTAAAATGGTAGAAGTTTATTACAAAGTGTAATGCCAAAGTTATCAGAACAGCTCAAGAGCATACAAAGGTAGCAAATAAAGACATCTTTTCAGCTTTCAAACTGCAAAAACCCCTCATATTCTTGAACACTCCATCCTGGGAGGTTTTCCAGTATTTCTTTCATGGTAAGCCAGAAGACAGCAAGGATGATTCTATCAGTCTCTAACTACTTGAAGAGCCTGGGAAAGAGAGAAGCATTCAGCTAATCCAGTTATAGCTCCTTGTTTAACATTACCAAAACAATTTGTCATTCCTTCAGTTTTGCTTAGTCTTTTCTAAGTAGAATAATTACATATATGTTACATCTTCTCCACCGTATCTCCTCAAAACCCCAGTGCATAAGCCCTATTCATAATTCTCCATGGACTAATGCATTGGAGGAACTGATTAAGAAAGGTCTAGGTTTTTAAGTAGAAGGATTCAATATCTCAGATTAATTTATATACTGCAGTAACCATGGTTTCAGCTTAGCCTTGTAAAGGAAATAGACAAAATTAGCCCATAGACAAAATTTTACCCTCTAACACTGTAAATATAAAAAAACTTCTAGCAGCTCTCTGGAGTCAGTGGGTTAATACTCTTTCCTCCCTGGATTACTGCCTCATCATTCAGAAATTCAGTTTTATGCACATTCTAAACAGATGTACTTATTGCATAAAAATTACAAATCTCCTTAAAAATCTGATAAATTGACAACTTTTTCATATTTTATGAACAAACACTGAAGAATTACCTCAGATAGAGCCATGATACAATGCTCTGAAACATTATTCCAATTATACTATGAAAATGACATTTTTAAATACAGCATTCAACAGCTGGAAAAAAAATAATAGTTTTAAATTATTTGCAGTAAATATGCTGAAAAGGAAGGAATGAAGGTAGCAACTAGTATGAAATCTCATTTTAAGGACAGGAAGCCACCTGTGACATATGAGAGGTAATGGAAAGCTAAGCAAGGCAGCTGCAGACAGATAAGTGCTTTTCAAGGACCAAAGAAAGTTTACATTCTCATAGTAACACTGGTCTGGGACTAAATTCCATCCCAATTCCGTTAGGATTTCAGCCTGGATTAATTATTCCATAAAGTCATGCAAGTATCAATTTAAAAACACTAAGTAACAGAAGTTGCATTAAATGCCTTCTACGAAAGGATCTAAGATCACAAGAAAAATACTTACAAGAGTAAGACCTTCCTTTCCAAAGTTTTCAGTTCATGATTCTTGTAGACATCCTCAAATTGTCGTCAGCTCCTCCATTGCAAGGAGATTGCAGATGGTATCTGAATCACCATTCCAGTCTTCAGCAGCCTCATGTTCCTTCACATTCGTTATCCAACATAAAATGATGGAAAGCTAACAATAGTATTTGTTTTCTGGCACTAATTTCCTACTAACTGCTAATTTTCTCTTGACCCAACACTACTAGGGGTCTCAAAGTGATTTCACACAGCCTTTCCACTTAGCAATGGCCTGGCATGCATCCTTATTATGATGGTGTTTGTCCTGAGCTCTCATCTCCTTGGATGGTGAATAAATCCAGGTCCTCTCTGTGGTTCTAGATGTACACACAAGGCCCAGTGAGTTAATGAAATGCAGATGTATTACTGAAATGTCAAATGTAGTGAAGTGTAGCTGATTCCATGAGCAAGAAGCCTCAAGAAACTGTGCAGCACAACTTAATGACTGGAAACAATCTAGATCAACAGGAACTCAGGGCAACAGGATGGTGTACAGAGAGCAATACATGTACAACTTGAAATAGGACTTGCAAGCCAGTGCAAAATTTCCTTGTCTACATTTAGTCAAACACTGAGGAGTCACATGGTATATCTTACCTCATTAACAAAACCATCTCTGGAATTGCATCCATATGGACAAGATTACTTTTGACACAAACTAATATGCTACAAAGTCACAGAGCTTTCAGGAAAACTGCCCTCACAGTAATCAGCATTCCTTCTGACAACATAAGTTGTAACACTGCTACATCATGTAAGAGATTACAAGTAAGCACAAAATAGTATTCCCATACAACTAACTTCGAAATTCCAAGGAAGCTGTTATGTTATGGTGGAAAGGTTCGAATTCCTCCTTCTCCTCATTTAGACCAGAAATCTGAATCTGAATCTACTATATTCCAGCAAGGCTGGTTATCAGCTCCTCAGATTTTCTTTAATTGCAGTTGTGCCTCTCCTGGCTTGCTTTGACAACCAAGTTCTATCTTGCTGAAAATATTACAGTATTTCACTTTCATCGCAAAGTAGGGAACTAATGAGACATTCCCAAATTACACTTTCATCATTCTTACACTACTGGAAAGGTTGAAAGAATGCTCTCAACATTTAACATATTCAATTCCTACCTTCAGTCACTTAACCTATTCTAAATGTGGGAACCTATGTGCTAAAATTAGGTATCCCAATCCACGCTAATTCATCAAAACATCTGTGATCTCAGTCCTTATAAACAAACCCACAAACCTACTTTGTGACATTCACATCTGAATGAAAAGGCAAGTAAATTATCACTTCCATACACGCCATTTCTATATTCAAAAGTTCTTTAACAGCACTTTTCCAAATCGTTTCTGGATGTCTTTAGCAGACCAGAAAGACTCCCATCACTAGAATAAATATGTCACGTACTTGTCATGCAAAGTTAAGGATTTAGGGCTCTCTCAGTTGTCATAAAGCTAAAATAAACATGGCTTTCCTCCCACTAAAATATTTGACAAAACTGCAATTGTGTGTAAATGTTATCAGGATTTACTATCAGATGATCTAATCAGCACAGGTTTATTATAATGGTGTTGTTAATAAGAACTTATTAATCTTTAATAATCCTTTAGGACCTCTTTCTCTTAATTATAGAAAGAAACTAAATTAAAAGGCATTATCATAACTTTCAATGGCATGAATTATGACCCAAGTGACTCAGAGCTGCAACACAAATGCTCCAGTTAAACTGAAAAAAATACACAAAAATCAACAGTTGAAACAATAAATAAAGCACCTTAAGGTACAAACCAATATTGACTTAAAAACAGAGTAAGAAAAAAAATCCAGAATAAAATCTGAGGTAAATACAGAGTATCACTAGAGTAAATATTAAATACACTAGTAGCTTCAACATTTCTGCTAGGAAACCTCTGCTTCTCTGCATTTATTTGTATATATATTATTTAAGCACAATTCATAGTATGAGTTTTGAATCAGTCTATAATTTTACTACAAATCTCAAGATTTTTTAGGTACTTTGCAAATTTAATGTCCCCATTTCAAGTGTGTCATACACATTCTTATTCATTTTAACCTGAAGGCATCACTCAGCATAACTACAAAGACTCAAATCAAAAAGCTATTTAAAGACATATCTTAGAAAGTTTTATGTCACTGGGGGAAGTAACTGCTACTAGCACTAAGCCAGGACCACTAATATATTGAAGAAAATACCCTAATTTCAGTATTTTTCTTATTATATAGAAATCAACTTTTAAATAAGCTTTTACAATGCAGTTTTCTGAGTTTCATACATTTTCAGTGGCAAAATATCTTTTACGGTTGTTAGGTTTTGAGTGTTGTCATTCCTCGGTGGACACTTCTGGAACAGTTATGCTTTCTGACATGAAAATACTGACAAACTGGCAAATACATTAAAATCAGCAGGGTCTCCAAATGTAAGTTGGTGGTAAAGGCAAACTTATTTACCATATTAATTAAATGGTCTATTTAACATGGAATATCAATTCTCTAATCACATCTCATTTGAACTTCTTATTTCAATTAACAACCCTGAAGTCTACTAGAAACCCTACTGTTCTAGGATCATTAAGAACATTTTCATTATCTGTCAAATGAGGGAGTAAAAGGCAGAAACTGCGAGTACTCTCAGGAGTAGGCTTCTACTCTACTTAAGAGATGATTAGGGAGAAAGCAGCAGTAGTTCTCATTTGTTGCTTAGCAATGAAATGTCCCCCTATGAAAAAAGAAATGAACAAAGCAACAGAGGTGTTGCCATGCAAATGAGTAAATGGGTAGTCTATCATCCACTCAAGGATAATCTGTCCTTCGTTAAATTTAATCAATCCAGATTAAGACACCAATGGGTATCTTGCATAGAGAAGGTAAGACGAATCCAGTATCTACAGCCTCACTGAAGTAGCCAGGCAAAACGTTGCTCAAGTTTACATATAAGCATTGTACATTTTCATTGTATGTCAGTATGACAAACAGAAATACAAGGAAAAGAGTTTTAATTCAAGACAGATTAGTACTGTCATTTTTACTGTTTAAACTTACCTTTTATATCCATAGTTATGTGGATACAGTTATACCGAAGTTATAATGAATTGTTGTTAACAATTAGCCAAACTCTTAAGATTTATAAAGACATAAATACCAATCTATAAATTTAAGATATGGGTGGTGTTCTTGCAAGGGTTGAGCATTTAACCAATACCTGAGTTTGTCAAACAAGTTTTCAAAAAGTACACATGCATATAAGGCCACATACTCAAGAGAAATACAGCTGTTTACTATTTTTACTAGTGCTGTAAGTCCCAGAATGGCAGAGTTCTCAACCAGAGAAATTTGATTGCTGACTTAATTTTCAGACCCTAATTCCAGGCTGCTATTCTTTCAGTCACAAATCCACTTTAACAGGTTCCCTCCAGTTTCCCTGTCATTCATTCAAAAGGTTTCCTTGTTTCCTGTGTTGTTTTTTCTTGTTTTGTTTTGGTGTGTTGTTTTGGGGAGTTTTTCATTGTTGTTGCCTGATTTTGGCTGCATTTTTTAAACCCCTGCTCACTTCATACACACAATTTATAGAGTTTCACAAGCAGTGTGAAACAGAAGAGAAAGAGAAAAAGGGAGAATAAAACCACCTATGAAGAATAAAAGCATCAGGAGTAGTGAACACTTCTTAACTACAGAGCAAGATGAAAGCAAATCCTAGATTGTGCTTTCAGATCTGATCAATGAGAACACTGTCTGCAACTTCTACAGAGGATTATTTGCTTGGGTTTTGTTGAGGGGGGAGGTTATCTGGAATAAAAATCTGAAGGAATCCTGAACTCCAGTGACTTAAGTGAAATCTGACTGCTTCTCAGTATTTATTCAAAGGAAACTATACAGAATTAAAATTATAAAAATATAAGTTATGTATAAAATTATGCTTTGACTAGCTTGTCCAAATTGTTACTCAGATTAAAAGGAAGATAAAGTTCCAAAACCAGTATCAATTCATAATTGGTACAAAGACAAATCTTACCTATATATTCACAAACGAAGACTACAAAAAAAGGAGTAACAAGATCATTTATGCCCTGAACATATCCACTGGCTGGATGACGTATTGCCCAGATAAACAAAATTCTTTCAAAGATCTGAAAAAGAGTTAAAGAAACTATCAGATAATTTATCAAATGATGAGCACATTTTAAGCACATTTGAAAATTATACAACAAATTCAAAATCATAAACTATTAATATAAAAACGTGCATACAAAAGCATAAATAAGCATCAGTATTCGTAATTAACTTCCAGTGCTAAGTAAGCTTCTCAGATCTTCAACAGGAAGCATTTCCACTGTATTAGTACATTAAAACCAACCTAGTACATAATTAATTTATAACAGTTACAACTAAGTAGCACTTACTCATTGAAGCTTTTCCGAAAATGTAAAATACTTCTTTCCCAAAGAGACAGAAATATTAGATAATTTTCTCATTACTTTTCACCTCTTTGAGAGAAGTATTTTATCAATATATCATTGTATCTATTCCTAAGCAACAGAAAGAAGTACTTAATTTAGCTTAGTTTTTTTAATAACATACCCATAAAAAGAGATTCTGCCATAGTTTGGCTATAGTGACATAGCACTGCACTGTGGGGTTCTAGACTTCAGAAGCAAGTATACTGGTTAACAACAACAACAATAAAAAAACTATCTGAAAAAAATCAGGAAATACAGAAAAAAGGCAACTACCTCTCTGAGGGTATTACATAACATCACCAACTCAACTGTAAACTGTACCTTGCCCAGAATCAGCAAAAGCTCCTAAGGCCACAACATACCTCACCATGGGAAGGACAGCATGACAAGAGTATAGAGCAGGGAAATCACACAATTTATCATTAACCCAATTTAGGTCTGTGACAACCTCTATTTTTCCTCTATTTGATTCTGAACATGCTGCATGTCTTAAATGCTTCAAATAAGCAGCAGAGTGAAAGCTGTTATGTGCTTTGCCCTAAATACAGGTACTCAATCAGGTATAACCTGCTGATGCAAAAGAACGTTTGCTTTTCCCTGGAAGGTCTGCCCAAGAAGCAAAAATGCAGAGGCAGCTAAGAGGAGCAGAGAAAGGAGAGCTCAAACCAAACGACTGTGTCAATCTTAAGATCAGGCCTCCAATACTAATAGAAAAATGAGAGACTTGGTAAGGACCCCAAGGAGATTGCACAGTTTGCTGCAAATCCAGAAGTCAATGAATGCTCAGGCTTCAAGAAAGCCAGTGAAAGACCTGACCTTAGAGGACACAATAGGTACAAAAAGCTGGTATTATTTCTATTCAACCTCAATTCAAGGTTTTGTTACATTAAGAAGTCGACTATTCTAATTCCTGAAACACATTTGCACTTTTTGCTTTGAGAGCAAATATCAACATCCACCCTTCTCCCACAGGCTTTCTTTTAACAAACAGCTTTCCCTAATCTCCAGGTTTTACATTTCCCTGGCATGCTGAAAATCCACAGAACAAGGGTAATGGTCAAGAACAACAAATGTGAAAAGCTTTGGTGGGCACTGAAACACAAGAAGCCTTGGCTCATGTTTGTTCCATTCCAGCTACAATTAAGATTCAGTCCTTGTGATTTCAGTTTTTGGGGCAAAGATTAGGCAAAAAGGGAGGTATTCATTTAGCAAAAGCTCGCAAAAAAAAACATTTTCATTAGCTAAGGTACTTATTCCTTTAGCTATAAATTCTTCTCTGTGATAGTCCTGTCACCTCATGCTTTTTAATATGTGCTGCATATTAAACTGAAAAAATACTAACCTGTGCAAACCAAGCAGTAGCCAGTGGGGCTTCATCATTATCAATAACTGTATAAAGACCCTAAGTTCTGCCATGTACTTTTACATGTATACTATATTTAACATAATTATGCCTTTATGAAATTGGTTATATCACGTTTTTACTATTATTGAAAAACTGCAAATCAAGTTAGCTCACAGCCATCCTTCCTGCTTCTGTCAGTTGCTATTTCAGTTTCAGTAACATTAGGTTATCAGTATTACCAGTGTTATCATCCTGTGTTTCACTTCAAATAAAGGACACATTTATCATATTGCAAACACAAATAACTTTCTTGAAAACAAATTTAAGACAGAAGTGACTAGAAAACCCTATTTAAGTAGAAATTATGTTATGCAGTAGGCTAGATAAAAAAAAATCCTGGTGTGACAGGGTCACAAAATATGTACAGTGAGAAACAAATAAAAAAACATAAGTAATTCAGTAACAGCTATCAAAACACCCATTCTAAAAATCACAAAAACAGTGCTTTTCATCAAGGCATGCCTCAAATCAAACAACGCTCAAATTTGTACCACCAACTTTTCCTTTCCTGAGAACCTGAAAATATACATAGTGTGCATTGCAAATTGAGCTGCCTATGGATTTCAATGCATTTTTAAAATCCAGGTATGAAAACTAAGGGGATGGGGGTGGTATTTGGTTGGGGTTTTTTTTGTTTGTGTGGGTACGCTGGGGGAGGGCTTATTTAATATTATTGAGCAAGAAGGATCACTCTGATTGGCACAGCTTTAATCCTTTAAAGGATCAGCTTTAATATCCCCAAATGCATCTAATCAGAAATTCCACAAATGCACGCTAAAATACTGTTTCCAGTTTCTTACTCATTTTCATAAAGTTTCATTTACTGTTCTGAACTGAAAAAAATGAGCACTGAAAACCTGAAAGGCAGACTGATTTAAGTTTCTCTACAGCACTCATCACTGTGCTCAAATAGGACACATTAAAAAAGTCACTTTCCCTAAAGGTTTCCTTCTTGATTTCCAAACCAGCAGCAGAAACTGGAATTAATTTTCTACTAGGAACCACTACATCTCATGAGATGTCATTACTGATCAATTATTCTCTTTTGAATTTAACTCTCATTCATGATAACAGCAAGAGCTATATTTATAGATATATAAAGAGCAGAATCCATTAGCTTAACTTATTGCACCTAAACTCTAAACATACAGCCACTAGTCTTCAAAAGAAACCTGACTGAACTATATGCGGGAAGACCTCCAACTACACTCTCCCACTCTCTGAGGGCCACACTACCTACCTCTGACCCAGGATACATAATTCCCATAAAAATATACATTTCAAACAGATTTTAAAAGGAAGTTATTTCCACACGTAAGACTCAAAAGACCTTCTTCTAAACTGAAATGTTTTACTACAGGAATCAAATTCCAAGTTCAGAGAAGAAATTAAAATAGCTTCATTAATTATAATGAAAAGCTCTTTGGGAACAGAGACTCAGATATCGGCAAGAACAAAAATCTTGGAATAGCAGCATTTGAAAATTGATGTCAGAAGACACTGGAAGGTTTCCACATACATGTTTCTGGTCTTTTCACTACAGCTCTTCCTCCGGCTTTGTCACCTACAGTCTCTTTACCTCATCCTAAGTGACATACTGGAAGTTACTTAGCAACAAGTTACCTAGACACAGTATTTCTTTTTTATTTCAATTACTCCCAAGCAATAAGAGAAGTGTTTTATTCTGAGAGGATCTACTAGCTCTGAAGCTGACTGTCAGCATTTTCATTAAACCAGCTTATTTTCAGATTAACTAAAGTTCAGCTAAAAAAAGAAAGAAAATCTCCTTTCAACTGTGACTGCTTCTAACAAATACTGCACTAATATTTTTATCATATTACCATACTCTCCAATGCCAAAATAAATCATTTAGCTCTAAGTTACTCATTCAACCAAAAAGAGATTGCAACTATCCTGTAGCTAATTCTTTTCAATTACTTATTATGCGATACTTTCCCCAACACACTAAGTATTTAACAAAAGTATTCATTGCAAATGTTGGAAAACTTTGACCAAATCTTCTCTGACTATCAGCATAAGTTTACTCTAACATTTCTAACTGTTAGAAAAAAGCAGATATCCATGGTAAATACAAAGCTGTGTCCATACAAACTATTATCAAGTTTGCATCTAAAGAAATGCATTAACTAGTCCAAGATCCTACAGATTTCTATCTGACAATCTCCTCATTTTACTAAATAACATTTTACTTCAAAATAGTCTCCAGTGAGAATATTTTGTCTGTCTTAGTATCATTTTAAAGCCACTTGAGTTCTCATCCAAATGATTTGGTTAAAAGACAGGACATTAAATATATTCTTCAGAATACATTTACCTGAAATTTCTACTTTAAAGTCCTTTTTCTTTTTTTTTTCAATTGTTCAGCTAATTTAGAAATAAATACACCATCTAGCAGTCATTCCTGAGGAAGTGTTTTGTACTTCTCAATCTTCCTTTAAAAACAAGAACGCACAAATTCTTACACGAGGCAAGTTAAACAGCTTCTAGTTTTTCCTTCACTAAAACATGAGGGAGAAGAAAACCCAGCATAATTTTGGGGCATTTTCATCTAAACTGAAAGCTACAAAACCATGATCACTGCACCTCTGAACCACGCTCATTCACAATTTGAGACATAGATGCTCTTCATAGAAACCTTAAGAACAGTTTAATCTTGCAACACAGGGAAGTAAAAAGCCCATCCCAAGAAAGCCAAATGCAAATACATCTTTAGAATTTAAGAGACTACTGCTGATACAACAGTAGTTCTTTCCTCTTAGAAGTATTAGATCATTCTTCTTTCTGTAGCCCTTTCTGCATGACAAAATAGTCACTTCCAATTTCATTCACTGGCTTATTTCTAGATACAACACTGACACTGATCTTATTTATTTCTTTAATAGCATATTTCTCGCTGATATTGTTTCCCTTTTTGTCCCTTATTTTTCTTATGTTAATCTTTTTAATCATCGCTAGAATAGTCAAGGTAAAACACATCTGTGTAGAAAACAGACAGAAAGAAGTATTTTTTTAACATTTTCTTTCAAGAAACTGTAATAAGCTATTTCTTCAAACTGATTTCTCCAACATATGTGGAGGAGTGCTTCATTAAACAAATAACTGCAACAGCAAAAAACCAGATGAAAGTTAGTTCTGCATTTAACTTCTCTATTATCTAATGAACTATCCAAAGATGTTCTATATGGCTCTATAATGACACTAACAGAAGCTACATAGAAGTACATTTGAAGGTCTAACTAGAACCGTTAGAAAGGAAAAGGAATTTAAGAAGAAGAAATAATACAAAGAGGATAATTCACACCATCTACACTATTTATGACCTATATACTGTACAAAGTCACCCTGGGATTCAATTACCGAACAAAATAGACCAATTTGATTGATATATTTACCATTAATTGATGTACGTTTACTATAGTGGTAAAAGAGCTTAAATAGTGTGCTCAAAATATAAAACTTAAGGAAGAGAAATAAGGAACACAAAACCAGTCATGCTACAAATTCACAAAAAGAGAATGTCTTAGGAGGAAAACTCTGTGATAAGAATTTTCAGACCTTGAATGATTTTGACAAATATATAGAACCATGGGGACTACACTCTGCATTACTTCACATTATTACCAAAATACAGACAGAAGAAAATAAAAAAGGAAAAAAAATAAAATTCAAAGGCACAATGCCAAAGAAAAAAAAAATTACAGATACAATGCAAAAGATTAATGAGATGCCTTTCCTTTTACTACTCATATTTACATTATTCTTAGCCTATACTTATCTACCCTTATTTTTTTTTACTTTAAGCTAGTTCTGAAGTTAAAATAGCAAGTGTTGTCAAATTAATTGTTAACCAGTGCTGTTACATCAGATTCATTAATAAACTGATAGCTCAAGAAAAAAAAAAAGAAATCTTTAGATATCATTCTTACCTCTGTTACTTTGGGCTGTAGTCTTAAAACTTCAGGACTCATGCGTGGGATATCTATATGGATCTAATTAAACAGAAAGAAGAATACTGTAAAAGAAACCAACCACAAACCTTTTAAACAACCCAACAGTTAAAACAATTTTTTAATTTTACAGTATTAGCTATAATGTCACTGAATCACATTTTTTGGAATAACATGGCTTTACTGTATTTCAAAACATACAGCCGCTTCTTTAAGTTATTGTTAATCAATGAGGCAAAATAAAGAATGAAATGCCCATATTTTTTGTTTTCACATTTCAGGATTCTCATATCACATTTTGATCGTTTGGAAATTATAGTCATTTTGGTAATACTTGTAACATGGGGTATTTATGAGTAAATATAGACTACTACTGCTGTAAAGACATGTTCAGTTAATACTGTCATGGAATCATAAAATCATTTAGGTTAGAAAAGACCTTTAAGATAAGAACCAACCATTAAAAGGTGAAAATAGAGTTTAGCACCTATTTTAATGTATTTGACAATTGCCTAAGAAGAGAGCCCAAATATACAACTTTGCAAAGGAGCTTTATGCAACAGAATACTAATCTGATTATTCTGGGCTAGATACACAAGTACCTTGTATTAATCAGGCTATATACTTCTTGCCAACAAAGATCAGACTTGAAGCTGAAAATTTCTGCTGCTTCTGTCCTAAAGAAGGCTAGGTACTATTGCTTATTCCATACTTAGTAATACAAAATAAGTATGGAGTATTCCTTAACTTGAAGAAAAGTTATCTGCTTATCTGGTCAGGGAAGAAAGTTTGACACAGCTATACTTATTTTATTGCACATCATAAATAGCTTCAACTTCTTAAGCAGAAGTATGGAGCCAGTAAAAAACAGTCACTGTTACACTCCCTGTCCATTTTCACTCAATACAAGGAAGGTCTGAGCAGGAGATGAAAGATTTGAAAACCCTATTATTCTTAAACAAAACAATGACAGCACTGAACAGCAGTGCCACATAGCCTGACTATAGATGGGACTAAAAGAAATTCACTGTTTTGAATTTCAGACCAAAATAGTTAATATGTTTGCTTCAAAAATGTAGGGAAACAACTCATGAGACCTATCAAGTAATATTAAAGAAACAGACAAAAACAGTGGCAAACAGCAAAAACAATCTCTAAGTTCTTTATAAGATGTCCTGTAAGTAAAAGTCACTCCAATAGGTGTTCTACCTGTCTATAGGTATCCTGGTGATTTTCATCATTTCTGGAATCATAATACTGCTCAACAAATGCAAAATACTCTTTGCGTTTTCTTTGTAAAGTGCTTTCTCTTCTGTCCACATTTGCAGGAAGATAGCCCTGAAAAAAAAAAAACAGTGAAAAGAAAAGGATATTATTCTTTGCCTTACAAAAAAGCACCACTGGTATTTGATTACGTGTGACAGGAAAGCTAATAACATGCACAGTGCCATGCAGTCCTACCTGGATCTGAATAATCCTTTAGCAAATCAATTTTCTAATCATCCCAACTGATACAAAAGTACAAACATCTTCCTAAATCAGCTTTTCCTTTTTTCTTTTTTTTTTGTTAAGGAAAAAGTTTCAAGTTTTTCCAGCTTTAAAAAGTGATTTCTCACCAAGAATTCTAAGATTATGTTTGCTTTCTGAAGACAAAAGCTTAAACAAATAACTTCAGATAAATGCAACACTATATGAGTTTATTTATTTCTACATTTCTATGTGGCCATTGTTAGAGCAATTTTAATATTTATTTAACAAAATGCATATTAACTCAGTTGCCTTCAAGCAAGAATTATATACATTTAGCAAATATGTTTAAATTATGGTTAAATCTGTAATAAAATGGAATATTAATTCGAAAGGTTTAAAACATTCTAGCTACTCTATTTCACTGTTTCAGATAAGAAAAAAAAATTATCTCAAGCTTTCATTTCATCTCAGGAGGTTAAGTTTCATCACAGAAAATTACTCAACAGCACCAGCGACTGGGCTCATAGATGTAAGAGCACGAGCTGTGCTGTTTCCTAAAAGCAATTTAAAATACTACCTTATGTTGTGTAAACTATGGACACACTAAGGCAGTTGTGTCAGATAATGCAACAAAATAATCCTCCTAAGTACAGAATAAATCTGAATGGTTCATCATCGAACTGATTCACATATATCTGAAAAAAAACAACCTTCCAGAAACAATAACAATCCATTCTAATTTTCCTCTTTTGTCAAGTCTGATCACCATTTCTGGCATCACAGACAACTTGCTATTTAAAATAAACCAAGCAACTCAGCTTACTATTTCAGCATTTTACAAAAGGAAGTATCATGAATGCTATTAAATGGTCAGATATAAAATACACTTACTAGAAACACCATTATTCATATAATTGGCTACCAAAAAGATTTCTGAGTATTCAGATGTATTAAATGCTTTCTTGTAAGCTGCTTGATTTCAAGCAATACCAATATCCTCTAACACTGCAATAAAGAAAGCTAGTTGATATTTTACATAGATGGCAGTCCTTTACAAATACTTTGCGTTAAGAATCATTCTAAGGATAGATGGCTTTGAAAGAGATCTGAACATCCAAGATAATATAAAAAAAAAACCCTAATAATTATATTAATCACTATTCAAGTCAAATTAAAAGATTTTACCAATATTATAAAAAAACCCTAATAATTATATTAATCACTATTCAAGTCAAATTAAAAGATTTTACCAATATTAGAAAAGTTCTCTTGTCACAACAACAGCTATCACCATATTAATGGTAATTGATAAAACAGAGAAACTAAACTGATGCAAATTTAAGTTCCCTTAACAAAATAATCCTCATAACATCAAAAAAATTCTATAAAGAAGTACAGCATATATATTTGCACTTATACAATGAGCCATAGCCACTGCAAGTAACTAGCAAAATGCTGTGCATTTAACTACAAAAACAATCTTATTCAGTCCTAAGCACTAGAAATGAAAATGGAAGTGGTACACCCAACATACTGTAATTGTTAATTATACAATAAAATTAAACAATCCAAGTATATATGTTCCATTACTCTCCTGCATCTATCCCATTTCTATAACTTCTCTTTTGCTCAGCATTTGGAGAAAAATAAAAATTACACTCCATACTAAAACAGGAATAGATTTTTTGAAAGTATCTCTCTATAAAGCCCTTGTAATCCAATGGGAAATCATCAGCAATCTGCTACACCACTTAGATACACACAAAGCTGTGGGGCCAGATGGATCTGCCCAACAGTATGGAGGGAGCTGGTGGAAGTGCTCAGTGAGCCACTTTCCATTATTCATCAGCAGTCTTGGCTAACTGCGACGTCCCAGTTGACTGGAGGTTAGCAAATGTGACACCCACCCACAAAAAAAGGATGGAAGGAGGATCAGGGGAACTACAGGCCGGTCAGTCTGACCTTGGTGCCAGGGAAGGTTATAGAGCAGATCACCTTGGGTGCCTTCACTCAGCATGTACAGGACAACCTGGTGATCAATCCCCATCATCACAGATTTATGAAAGGCAGGTCCTGCTTGACTAACCTCATCTGTGTCTATGGCAAGGTGATCTGTTTAGTGAACAAGGGAAAAGCTGTGGATGTGTCTACCTAGGCTTTAATAAAGCCTTTGATACCAACTGTTTCCCACAGCATTCTCTTTAAGAAACTGGATGCTCATGCCTGGGACAGTCATACTTTTCACTGGGTAAAGAACTGGCTGGATGGCCAAGCTGAATGGAGCTAAATCCAGTTGGTGGCTGGTCACAAGTGGTGTTTCTCATGCTCAGTATTGAGGCCACTTCCATTTAACATCTTTATCAATAACCTGGATGAGGGGATCAAGTGCACCCTCAGTGTGTTTGCAGATGACACCAAGTTGGGTGGGAGTGTTGATCTGCTGGAGCATAGGAAGGCTCAAGAGAGATCTGGATAGGCTGGACTGATGGGTCAAGGCCAATTGTATGAGGTTCAAGAAGGCGAAGTGCAAGGTCCTGCACTTGGTCCATGACAACCCCATGTTATGCTACAGACTTGGAGAAAAGTGGCTGGAAAGCTGCTTGGTGGAAAAGGACCTGGGGACGTTGGTCAACAAACAGCTGAACATGAGCCAGTTTGCACCCAGGCAGCCAAAGCCATCCTGGCCTGTATCGGCAAGAGTGTGGCCAGCAGGACTAGGGAAGTTATTGTTCCCCTGTACTCAGCAGTGGTGAAGCACCTTGAATAGTGTGTTCGGTTTTGGGCCTCAAGAAAGACATTTTGATGCTGGAGCATGTCCAAAGGGCAACAAAACTGGTGAAGGGTCTAGCGAACAAGTCCTATGAGGAATGGCTGAGGGAACTGGGGTTATTTGGTCTGGAGAGATAGAGACTCAGAGGAGACCTTATCATTCTCTTACAGCTACCTGAAAGCAGATTGTAGCAAGGTAGGGGTAGGTCTCTTCTCCAAGTAACAACTGACAGGACAAGAGGAAATGGCCTCAAGTTGCACCAAGGAAGGTTTAGATTAGGTATTAGGAAAGGGTTGTCAAGCACTAGAACAGGCTGTCCAAGGAAGTGGTGGAGTCATCATCCCTGGAGGTACTTATAAAACATGTAGCACTTATGGATATGGTTTTTAACTGGCAGTGTTAGGTTAACGGCTGGACTTAATCTTAAGGGTCTTCTTCAAACTAAACAATTTTATGAATCTATATTAAAACCATTTAAAAATGTTATTCCCATATACTTTAATTCCTTATTTTAAGATGACAACAGAGTAAATACAAATCATATTACACTCCAGATACCTTAAGAGGTATTTGCTTTTTGCAAAACCATATCTTTTAGGACTTCCATCTGGTACCTTACAACACAAGCTTAACTTTTGCCTCAAGGGCCATCCTGGCATTTAATATCCTGTCCCAGTGTTTTGCATTAAGTTAAATATTGAATTCTGCCTCTCATTTATTGTCAACAGTTGTCTGGGTTTTTTTTCCCCTGTAGGATATCTTAGTTCCATTAGAAAAGAATTCATTTGTGAGATCAGAAGTGATTGTTCAAAGGATACCACTACTTTCTCAGCAAGTCTTTTTGTTAATATTCAGTTTCAAAGACTGAAGTAATCTTTCAGTTGGACATGTCCTGTTTCCTGCTCACTTAACAAATTAGGTTTTATTATTAAAAGTAGGAAAGACTTGCAACATATCATCAGGGAATAAATTGGTGGAGACTTTAATCCATTTATTCATTAATTTCCCCCAAAGGCTCTTGCAACCATATCTTTAGTTTTGTTATTCAAAAGAAAAGTGAGCCTGAATAGTTCTGCTTGATGTTAGGTATACTCTACCTAAACAGTTTTGCTATATTTTATAGCTAAATCATGTAAATTTTTTCTATACTGTTACTAATAGACATGCATAATATCCACAGCCCCTAAGCACTATATTGATTTTCATATGCTTTCCCTCTAAAAAACTGTATTCATCAAACACATGTTAATATTATTTACCTTCTATATAATAAGTATCTCAACTATTCAATTTGTTGAATCATATTCAAAAAATTCTAACTTCAATTCTGATTTTACAAAGAAGGCTATCACCTTCTGTATTAGACACTGCCAACTGTACGCAGTTCCCCAAACATGTCATAGCTGGGGCATGACAGGGAGAGACTTCTGAATAATTCCAAAGCAAACATATCCAGCCTTAATTTAGTTCTAAACTGTGTTTTAGTTTCTTTGGTTTTCCAGTCTTTTTTGGGTTTTCAACTGATATTTAACTAAAACAGTTTTGCTTTTTTATGCTTATTTCCCAAGGCACATCATAGCACAAAAGATTATCATAGAATCATAGAATAGTTGGGGTCTCCACACAGCCTTCTCTTCTCCAGGCTCAACAGCCCCAGCTTTCTCAGCCTGTCTTCATACAGGAGGTGCTCCAGTCCCTTGATCATCCTCCTGGCCCTCCTCTGGACTTGTTCTAACAGTTCCATGTCCTTTTTATGTTGAAGACACCAGAACTGCACACAATACTCCAAGTGAGTTCTCACAAGAGCAGAGTAGAGGAGCAGGATCACCTCCTTCTTTGACCTGCTGGTCACGCTTCTTTTGATGCATCCCAGGATACGGGTGGCTTTCTGGGCTGCGAGCGCACACTGAAGCTGGCTCATGGTAAGTTTCTCATCGGGCTAAAGACTAAAGACTAAAGAATCAGAACTAAAGAATTTTACTAAAGGACATTACTCCCTCTTATCTGGGACATACATTAGCCATAAGTAAACAAATAATGTGACTTAAAAATTAATTAGCATTAGAAAAAAGCCTCATGGAATTTATGGCCACAAATACCCAAAACACTTTTTCTTCCCCACTTCAGCAAGAAGATGAATCCAGCTGCTGCGTTACAGTATAGAAAAGTTAATGATTCCTAAATGACTCACCTTTGGGTTTCCAAAACATACTAAATGAGGAACACTTAGTAGATAAAAAATCATGGTGAGAATTTCATAAAAAAGCTGAGAACTTTCAAAATTTTGCTATTTGGTGACAGGGAAAAAAAAAACCCAAACAAAACAAAAAAAAAAAGAAAAAAAGGAAAAAATATCACTTAATTCTTTAAGTAAAATCAAAAAAACCTAAAAACAGTTTCTTAGCAGAGGTATGGCAAGACAAATGAAGGAAGGAACTGAATCAGAATGGATCCTGGAGTGGTTAAAAAAACAGAACAAGGGAACTGTACACTTAGCAATTTCTCTAGACTGGGAATCTCAGAAACACTAAGTTAAAATCAGCTCATGGGATGAAGCTGCAGCTCACAGAAAACCCATGCTCTTACTTGAAAGCAAGAAAGTGACTGCAGTTAGCTTACGCATAATTCCAGTTCTCTAAACCTCAGTGACAGTCCTCTGACTCAGAACTTAACCTATCTTTATGCTTTAGCTTACTGTATTTCAAAATCAATTTTGAGTTAGCCATATTCATTTTTTATACTTTGAGTGTTTGCAAAGAGACATCCTAAAACTTCAAGAAAAAAAAAGGAAAAAGTGTTCTTTTCATTACCAAATTCTCAGTTAACTTTAGAAACACAACCAAAATAAATTGTACAGTGCAAGTTTAATTTCAATTACAGCAGGATATTTGAATATCCACCATTAAGAAGCTGCATCTGCATTTAGCATTAGAAGGAACTAAGCTGCAAATTTAGTAGAACTCATCAGCAAGAGAGACTCTTTCAGTCATTGGAAATCAGTGTCAATCTGAAGTAAATACTTTGCATTCCCCACTGAATTATTCTATAAAAAGCAAAGCTATTTAAGTCTACTCTCTGAAAAATTCAATAGTGTTAAAATGTTGTGCGTATAACTCAGAATTTTAAACAGTTCTTAAATGAATAAAGACTTTCTGAGAAAGTGTCTTTCATAGCCTCTGGAGAGTAGATAGAAGTAGATTTTTGCTTCTTTTTAATACAAACATCTTCACAAGTTCTTCTCCCAACCACAGGCAGACAAACAACTGCTAAAACACACAACTGTTTGCCATCTGAATTATCATAGCTGTAAAGATTGACATGAAAAATACCCCTCTGAGGAATACGTTGTATTTTTGCAGAAGAACATTTTTGCAGAATAACATTTTTAAACATAGCATAAACACTGAGATTAAAAAAAAAAATCAGTTCTGTAACACCAGACCCAGTGAAACCCAGATTCCTGCAAGCTTGTCTCCGATTCCCAACTGTAACACTTGTGTGCTGTGTGGCATTTCAGTCAATCTACTCCCAAAGCTATTGTCATTGTAAAATCATGTGACCACTGGGCAAAGTTCAGTGAGCTCAGCCAGCCAAAACCTCACACTACAAAAAAGTGATTAGTTTTTTAATTAGTTGTCTGCCTGAACTGACTCACAGGTCTGACATCAGGACAGCCAATGCCACAATATAACTGACCACTGTGGTTCAGATTTGCTCGTCTTAAATCACTACAGAAAAATCAGCCATAAACCTCATAAGATCCTATCACAGATTTTCCTTAGTACACTGTTAATCCTTTCTTATAGTTACTTTAACGTGAAGTCAGAATGAAGCCTTTTGCAGGACACCAATAGGCTTCATTTCCTTTACTGTGTGCCTATTTTCGAGAAAACTGTAAGCAAGTACTTGTATTTGAACTCTTCATCATTCCATCAAAATTGGTTGAGAGAGGCCACTGTTATCACCTAAGCCTCTCTCTCATAGAAAGCCACTTTGAAAAATAAAGATGTACAGCTGACATGATTTACTGCTACCTCTCATTCCCCTCCTTTCAGTTTGACAAATTAATCTTGAAATCAAGTAAAAGAACAGAACTTTCATTACAATTCAGCAACAGGACACAGTGTTTTCAAGTATCACTGATGCATTACAACTCAAGCAAAATTATGTGCTATGCTTGAAAAAAAAGAACAAACCAAAGCAACAAAAACTATTAGTACTAAATGCAAAGGAAGAAGGAAAAATAAAAACAACTAAACAAACCCAAAACCAAACAACTTACTGAAAGAAGCTTCCATGCAATTGGACGAACCCGTTTGGGAATGCCAGACCAACTCAATTTCCGTAATTCTTCTATTAAAAGAGAAGTATTTCATGAGAACTAAGGAAATTACTATCAATTATTATATACAGATACATTCAAATTAGTGCAGAGCTGTTTACAACACTGATCATGCCCTAATATAAAATCTAATGAAATCAGAATTATGTGGCAATTCTAAAGAATTAATAAAATACTGAAGAATTACTATCTCTAGGAATACTATGATAGGTACCGAGTGTAATAAGGTAACTTTCTAAAGTATTTCTCAACATTACTTTTCAGTAGACATGCCTTATATTAACATGCAAGATAACCTCAGTCTTATTGTATAATATGTTTACACAGATCCTAATTAAAAATGAGATTTGCAGTTGCAGAAATAGAATGCTGCTTCGTCTGAACACTGGAATTTAATCCTATGCCGTATTTGCATTCTTGATGTTGCACTCCTTTCTTTTGTCAGATACCAAACCAGCTAAACCTATCTGTGGGACTCTGCACATTTTTTGTAAGAACCGTTTATCATAGAAAAATCAGAGAAAATTCATATGCTTATAACAGTGTCCCTTAGAAACAGTATTTTTGAGATATCTACTTGTAGCTCTTTCTCTTCTTACTCCAAGTCAAAATTACAGGTTAACACTGCACCAGTTCATATCACCAACATGCTAAGGAATACAGAATGAAATTCTACATTTTATCTTATATATACTTATTCCAATTAACCATATATTTGAATTAGCTATGTATATTCCAGCAAATTTGGTCTCTATCATATGCTTATGTTTTCTAAATTCTACACTCCAACAAGGCATTTAAAAGCATTTTGTCTATCACCCCAAGAAAAGCACGGAAGAAAGTAATTAGAGTAAGAACTTCCTGAGTGAATATGATGACTAACTTTGGCCATTTATAAATGAACATTGCCTCTATTTTTTGTTAACACAAGGACTCTTATAGGCAATGTCCATCATCATAATCTTACTCCCACCCTCCTTTTATTACTCCGAAAAAAATATGCATCTATAATACAAAGAAATGTAAAATATCATGTTAGGCGTGGTATATTACCATAAAGCAAGTTATTTCTAAGGACATATATAACAATTTTTAACCATGAATGAAAACACAGTCCACTGAAACCAATGCAATATTTAAAACACATACATTCCAAAACAAAAGAATCTGATTTTAAAAGTGTACTGAGGCTAAATAGTTAATAATAAGAAGAAAAAATGAATTAGCAATTCAGGTTTTTCAAAAAAGCATCAACTAAAGAAAACAAAAATCTCCAGTAACCTGGATTTTGCAAAATTAAGCTACCAAAATCCAAAAAAAAAAAAAAAAAGCTATCAGATGTTGCACTGGGACCAAAACACAACAGAAACTCAGAACAGCAGAGAAAAAGGGCAGATACTAAGAAAAAAGATGTTAAACTGTCATCACATCGGTGAATACATCTACCACAAGTCTTGAATGTAGTCTAAAGAAGAAGGATTACTTCCTTATAACATCATTGAAACTGTTTGCTGCCTCTAAGCTTTAAAATACTATTGTATTTGACAAACATAAGTTTCATTAACAGAAGATTTTCTTCAACATTTCAAACCCTTGAAAAGTCAAAATATACTGACACAGAGAAAAGTCAGAAAAAAATTCTAACATGTTTTTGACTTGAAGTCGTGGTTTGTTCTGTAATTTTGTTTTTAAATGAACTAATTTATTTCTCGACTATAGAAGAAGAAATGCAAGGACATCAAGATGACACCCTGTTAAAGGGAGAGTACATAAATAAGTCAAGGTTATTTCCTACCACTACAGGTTACATAAGTGTATTTCTGTGCAAGAGTACCAAAACAGCAGAATTATCTATTCTGTATATTATCTATCTATAACTATTTAGGAATGTCATACTGAGTATGACCAAAGCCGAATTCAGTCATATACCTTGAGCAATCCAAAGACTAGAATACCAAATACCAAAGGAAAAAAGTACAACACCACATAAAATATGAAGTGAGTTGATTTCCAGCAAACAAATTATTCCCCAGCCTTGAATTTCCTTGTACCTGTGGCTCATCCACATCTATGGCAACAGGAAGATTAAATATACTACAGAGTTAATAACATAACTACACTTACTGTAACCGATTGCATTTTATTTTATTTACAGTCCATCCCTATCAAACATGCTGATCATTTACAGCAAGTATTCTTTGCCATTCTTATTGTCCTTCTTTATTAATCATCATAGTCTTTAATCTGTAAAGTAAAACATACACTATCAAGCAGAAACAAATTTAAGCTCATTTTACTGGTTTCAACTCCAAAACAGAAAACACAAGAAATTTGTGGTCAAGGAAATCCAAACCCAAGACTGAGAGCTATTTTAGGTTCAGAGAAGATAGAGATATGGCAAGGCACTGACAATTCTCCTTCTCTAACCATAGAGGTATCTCAGAAGGAACACTTACTGAAGTACATCAAAATGCAATAACAATGACAAAGTTCAGTTATATCAAGGTTCATTAATGAATGACAACATAAACAAAAAAAAAGCTCCATCCCTTCTAACACTAATTTTCTAACCTCTACTTCCTACTTATGTATCACTTCTGAGTCCTGTTTATCCATTCCACCCTCTCCTTAAGACTTCCTTTTTCCTTTATTTTCCTCTTTTTTGGTCCTCATCCCTATATATTTCAGCTTTATCTTTCCTCAAATCATCAACTGAAATTCCACACCTATCTTCATTGCTGGCTAACAGAATTCACTGTATAGTTAAGAAAACCTTAAATTATTTAAAAAGTGGTGCCATCATTAAAACAGAACTGCAGCTTATAAAAAAAAATTTAAATAATTTCTTAAGATATTTTTCAGAGGAATCTGGTTTCATACTTTATCTTGGAATAATCCCAGAAATTGATGCTCTCTTGCTTTCCTGCTTTTACCAAACTAACAATAAATTTAACTGCAATTATTCACATCACAGATGTTTTAAATTAAACATGTAAGAATGTGAATTACAAATGAAAAAATACATAAAGTCCAAATATTCATGACCCTTCTATAAGCTAAAGCCTGTAAAAGAACTGTCAGAATAATAACATTCTATTCACTTTCACAGAGACTACCTATTATAGGGGATCAGTGTACCACCAAAGTACATTTAAATACAAGAATCATTAAAGACAAAATATATGCTTTGATACAATTATTCCTGATGTCATGCTCCCTACAGCTTGGGTTATTTTCTGTTGTTAATTTAGAAACACCAGACTGCTGATAGGACTTCTTAAAATGAAACCCAGAGAGCAAATTCTGCAGTTTTTTTTCATATGGTCTTCAATATTTTCAGTTTGCATTTGTAAACATGATCATTCTTTCACTGTATTTTTTTAAAAAGATTTGCCCTACTTTAGGAAATTATTTTATGAAACAAGTGGAAATTATATGTAACATTGCAGCAGTTTTCTTATTCTGTAATATAAAACCCATGTGGTTTTAACTATCAGCTTGAAAGTTATGGAATACAGCTATCATTTCTATTCTCTCTGTATTGTAAAAATATTTTTTTTTTCTCACTTGGTAAGTTACTACAGAAATGTATTATTCTTCCACAGCTTTTGGAGATACGTATGAAGGGCATGAAGTATATAAAAATCGGGAAAAGCAGTTCTAATATATTAGAGTCTAAGCAGAACAGAAGCAACAGCAGCATATGCTTTCAAAACCTATTAAGAAACTCACAGCACAAGCACACTAAATACGCATGGATGGTGGAAGCATAAAAGCAACCTTATACACGTAACTGCAAGGAATTTGGCTGTATCCCAGTAAAATCCTCCCTTATTCTTCATCTCATAGAGTTGATAAGCACTGGAAGAATATAGGATGACCAAAAGACAAGTAACTTTAGAAAAATATGATACTACTGGAGTGTGAACTGAAGTCTCAAAGAAACAACAAGAGCAGAACTTGTGCAGACTATACACACAGAGAGAGGGTGAAGTTTAAACTGAGCTACATATCAAAGGCTAGCACAAAAAAAAATATATATACTCCATTATGAGTATTCTGTCATTGCAAACACAAGGGATTAAATGGGAAAAAGTTAACAAGAAACTCCTAAATTTCACTGATACTCAAAAGGGAATGGCACCCAGGATTGTCTGTTCACAATAAAAACCTAGGCTTGGACACAGATATGCATTAAGTACAGCAGCAAAGAGACTGGTGGCTCTGACAACAGAAAACAAAAAGCAGTTGTGAAGTCAAGAGCTATGGGATGTCATAAGCAATGGAAAAAAGGCACTAATGGATTCTGAAGAAGAACAAGAATACACATGACAAAGAAAACCATGCTAATAGCTCTGCCATGACACACAGCAATGCTGGAGTACAGAACATAGCTGGACAGGGACAGTCTTCATTAAGGAGTTCCAAAAAACTTCAGATGGACACCACTGAAGTGAAAAATTAAAAAAAAGAGTTTTGTTTTTTCTTTTTCTTATATCAGGACAAGGTGAAAAACAGTCTGCTACTTCAAAGAGAGCGAAAGTCTGAGTACAATACTATTTGGAATGGGCTATTGGGCTGTCAGGGATTCATTCTTTACAATGACAGCTTTAAGGGACTAGTTTTTTGAATGGGGAGAGGAGAGATGGTAAGCAGCAGAAGGAATAACACAACCTAATAGAAAAATTATTAGGGTATTGTGGTATTAAGTGATCTTCTCTAGAAAATCTTCACATTTGGCCTTAAATGGACTTCTGTCCAAGAAGTTCAAGCCAAATCAAAACCTCTGCATTCAAAAGAATGGAAACAGACAGCTTCATAACAGAAGTTTGAGATCAAGAAGAGTGCTGCAATTAAAAGGCATTTGTAAACTCATAAATTCTACAGTTTTAGGTCATATCAACTTCAGCAATATTCACAAAGCAAGCAGAAAATGGATCCATTAATCTGGTTCATATGCAATTCTAATTTTCTAGTCTACAAAAGCAGACATGGCAATTCTAACATTACAGGTTCTCAATGACTATCAAAAGTAAGAACTACCACCCAGTTTAACAGTATTGGCAGTGATGGATTAGAGGCACCATAACTCAGATATTTTGATATCCATCTGTTATAAAGTAGTAGCTCCACAACAGACCTGGAAGCACTAAGGCAGTGATAACAGGATTCTTAATGCACCCAACCCAGGTGTCCCTTGCCAGCCAAAGAAGCCCTTCTCCCCTGAGCCCTCCTGGCAGCCAAAACAGGTTTGATTTGTGTCATGTGGTATCAACAGATTTAGTTTATTGTCAGAGTCAAGCTGTGACAATTCAGCACAAGCTGCCCAACAGGCACCCCCAGTACCAAGTCACATACCTTACTCTTTTTCCCATTAGTTGGTATTCTTTTTCCACCACCCTTCTATCTCCTCTACCCCAAATTATCAAACCATTCCAATTACTTCTTCCCTTACTGGTCCCAGTTTCACTACAGCTAAACCAAAATTTGGCATTTCTGAAATTATTACCCAGGCACTGTTGGGCTTGTCACACTGCACCTTCCAAAGTAGCCCCAGTGCTCCTCCTCTCCATGCAATGGCACTCTTTAGACATTTCTCACACAATTCCCCTTTTACCACTTGTGAAATCCAGACATCTTGTTAGGTGCTATCTATAACTTCTGTCAGTTTCTTACACTGTAGTTTGTTATGTTCAGCAATTTCTCATGTTGCCTCCAGCAGTTCTCCATGCCCTAGGGAGTTAGCTCAGCCCCTGGGCAGGCCAGTCAGTAGCTTAGATATTTGCCTGCAGATCTAACTTCCCTGAAACAAGTTTCAATTCCACACGTAATCCGATGTCAAATAAATTCCCAAGCTACCAAGCGCTAAATCATAAGTAACTGTATCACTGGTTATATTCTTCTAAAATCCAAAAAGGCAGGAATCAGTCAGAACAAGTAAAGGCAAAGCAACCATATAATATAATACAGTTTATGAACTAAAAAAGGGAATATCTGCCTTAACTAAACACATCTACAAACTACACATGTGTAACTCCTCCACCCCAGAACATGATCATAAGCTCCAGTGCCGATTTAATAACAATGAAAGCCCCAAGTCTTCAAAAGCGAGTATCTCCAGCTGTGCATTATACTGCTCCATTAATCTGCATTTAAGAACAAGTATGCTTTCCCAGGTCTGATCTATCTCTGTCACTGGTAGGTTGGCTGAAAGGAAACGGATTGTATGTGTTAGTTTATTACTTCCTTACACAATCATTTTGCTTCAAGTTTTGGCTACTGTTACACAGCACACCATTTACAAACTAGGTAATAAGCATAGTAAATGAATAAAACAGAAATAAGTTGCAACTCAAACTACATTTGTTACTTTCAATTGCTCATTGTCAACTCTATACCCATTAAATACTAATCTTTCATCTTACTGTGGTTTTTAATCCTCCCTTAACACAAATAGGAATCTATGCACAAGCGTGGCTACTGACCTCTAAAACCAACCTACGCAAAGTAAAAAACCACCCAAGCACAAACCCAAGAAAAGATGCAAATCCACTGTCAGAATCAGAAATGTGGGACGTATGACTGAATCAGTGACAAACCACCCAGGACAAAAATTCCACCTATTCTTAAGTAACTTATTTCAGGGCAAAGACAGAAGCTACGCAAGCAAATTGGAATATAGTATATTATAGTCCAACTTTCTATCCTGTGATGCAGCTGAGATTTCCTTCTACATTCAGGATGAGGCAAAGAAAGTTTTGACAAAGAGAATTTAAATTACGACACTATTTGAAGTAAAGCTTCAGTTTCTAGGTTAAATATAAGCAACACTTGTAGGGCTCACTGAATTAAGGAGTCATTCTTTGAAAATCAAAGAGAAAGGAGGAGTAATGCTTTATTTCAGCAAGTTTCAAAAGGAATACTTTTTTATTCCTGACACTAGTCTGCAACAAACATACATTTCTTTTAACTAGGAATAGACTGGGTTGTCCCAAAATTCCAAACAATACCATACATATCCTATACCACTGGGTTTCAAAGGACTGCTCTTTCTGGAAAAAAAAAAAAAATCTCAGCGCTAGACATGGAGGTAAAAATGTAAAATAAAGATGTTTCTCCTTTGTGTATAACATAACACTTATTTGAAACAGATCAGCTTACTAACTTCCCATGACGTAGGCTTTGGGGATGAATATGTGGCTGTATTCTTCCACGCTGAGAGCCTAGATTTTCTGGATTGTTTGAGAAAATGCATTTAACACTAGTTTCTACACCTTTTGCAAGTTTTTTCTCAAACTCTCTTTTGAAAACACTTCCATGCATTTAGCCTGATAGGATTTATATTCTGTTCTACTCTCCTTATTTGATACAGAACTTTACTTTTTTGATTGTATTTAATAACCTATTATACTTAGAATATGTAAGTATATATAAACCTCCTCTATTGTTATGTCACAGAGTATCCTTCTGAATTTTCTCAATGCTTTCGGTTTTGCTTTCTAAGTTGCAGGGCAATTGCTTTTAGTATGGAAACTGTTTGATAGATGATTTCACACCTGAGAGTTAAGCCAATTCCACCATTAACCTGGATATGTGATAAGTGCATCTCTGCACTATCACTGACTGCTGTCCTCCGTCAAGGTACTCCAAAATTCCAGGATCTCACGGTACTCCAAAAAGGATATAAAATTCTGGTCCTACCTTTTCACTACAGTGAGCTCAGCTAGCATTTTGCCAGTGACAAACAGCACACATTACAACTGAAAGAGGCTATGCAAGAATTCTTGTCAGATGCAATAGCAAGCTTTCGTAATTATCACCCCAGAAGCACAGTCTCACCCTTGTGCGTCACTGCTGTTAAAGATCAGTTCACATTATGCTTTCCTTTGATGGTTCAAAACCAAAACAAGTGGAAAGAAAAAGAACCCTGCCCTTCCCAACAACAACTACAAAAGCGAGACAAAACTTACCCCTAGAAGACTTAACACTACTATAGCATAAAATAAAAATGCTTCTGGTGAGAAGACGGGCAAGTATCTAAGTTCAAAGGTTAACATAAGACACTAAAGTCTTAATTTAAAAAAGAGCTGAAGGGGGAATTAAATCATTCTGATATTTGTATCTCAAAGTTAAAATACTAAGGTCACAGAATCATAGAACAGTTTGGATTGGAAGCACCCTGAAAGGCCATCTAGCCCAACCCCCTTGCAATAAGCAAGGACAACTTCCAATCTGACCATAAACACTTCCAGGGATGGGGAGCAACCTCCCTGGGAAACCTGTTCAAGTGTCTCACTACCCTCACACTCAAGAGCTTCTTCCTATTATCTACTCTTAATCTACCCCCTTTCAGTTTAAAGACATCCACTTTGTCCTATCACTACACACCATTGTAAAAAGTCTCTCTCCAGATTTCTTGTAGAACCCCTTTAGAAACCTGAAGGCCCCTGAGCCTTCTCTTCTCCAAGCTGAACAAGCCCAGTTATCTCAGCCTGTCTTCAGAGAAGGGGTGCTCCAACTCCAACAAATTTTATGGCTTTCCTCTGGAGCCACTCCAACAGGTCCAAGTCTTTCCTGTGCTGAAGATTCCTACATCAACAGCTGCAACATCTTCATAAATGAGGGGGGAGGGAAGGGAGAAGAGAGGGGAAGAATGGGGGAGGATGTGGAATACAAAGTACTACTTTCCTAACTTCTGTAGTTGTAGTCAATGGCTCAATGTCCAGCTGGAGACCAGTAACGAGTGGTGTCCCTCAGGGATCGGTGCTGGGACCGGTCTTGTTCAACATCTTTGTTGGTGGTATTGACAGTGGGGTTGAGTGTGCCCTCAGCAAGTTTGCCGATGACACCAAGCTGTGTGGTTTGGTTGATATGCTGGAGGGAAGAAATGCCATCCAGAGGGACCTTGACACACTTGTGAGGCGGGCTGATGCCAACCTCATGAAGTTTAACCATGCCAAGTGCAAGGTCCTACACCTGGGTTGGAGCAATCCCAGGCACAACTACAGCTTGGGCAGAGAAGAGATTCAGAGCAGCCCTGAGGAGAAGGACTTGGGGCTGTTGGTCAATGAGAAAATGAACATGAGCCGGTTTCAGTGTGCGCTTACAGCCCAGAAAGCCAAATGTATTCTGGGCTGCATCAAAAGGAGCGTGACCAGGAGGTCAAAGAAGGAGGTGATCCTGCCCCTCTACTCTGCTCTCATGAGACCTCACTTGGAGTATTGTGTGCAGTTCTGGTGTCCTCAACATAAAAAGGACATGGAACTGTTGGAACAAGTCCAGAGGAGGGCCACGAGGATGATCAGGGGACTGGAGCACCTCCTGTATGAAGACAGGCTGAGAAAGTTGGGGCTGTTCAGCCTGGAGAAGGCTGCGTGGAGACCTCATAGCAGCCTTCCAGTATCTGAAGGGGGCTTATAAGGAGGCTGGTGAAGGACTCTTCCTTCATTAGGGACTGTAGTGACAGGACAAGGGGTAATGGGTTCAAACTTAAACAGTGGAGATTTAGATAGGATATAAGGAAGAAATTCTTTACTGTCAGGGTAGTGAGGCACTGGAATGGTTTGCCCAGGGAGGTTGTGAATGCTTCATCCCTGGCAGTGTTCAAGGCCAGGTTGGACAAAGCCCTGGGTGACATGGTTTAGTGTGAGGTGTCCCTGCCCATGGCAGCGGAGGTTGGAACTAGTTGATCTTAAGGTCCTTTACAACCCTGACTATTCTACGATTCTATAACCAGGTAAACTGAAAGATATGACAGTCTTATGACACAGTTGGAACTGTATGCATACCAAAATACACTTGTTTGACTCAGCCTTTGAAGTTTGAGTTCTTTGAATTTTGTGTAACATCCAAAAGAAGGGAAATAATATTAAGCACTATATATTACAGTGGTTAATATAAACCTAATATATATTACTTGTATTGATACACAATGTACAAGCCTTCTCTGATCAATCTCCAACAAGATAATAACAGTTAAGCACTCTACTCTTATTCTAGGTCATCTTTAGCAAGAAAGATCCATAGAATGTAAAAGAGACATCATAACCTTGTCTATACACCATCAAATGCAGAAAAAGCATTCAATGGTAAAATTAAGGTGCAGTTTATATTTAATCATGTTATCAGTTTGGGCTGGAAGTGACCTTCAAAGTTCATCTAGTCCAACCCCCTCTGAATTTCTGGAACAGTTTTACTCATCTATTGTTGTGAATAATTAAGGCAAAGGATGGTTACAAAATCCAGTTACTTGATACTATGTCTTTGAGAGGTACATTCCTAGAGCACATATCCAAATGACACTATAACTGGGGAGAAGAATTTTTCTTAACTACCCATTTCCTCCACACTGATTTCTATAAACATTTATAGAACAGTGGACACAGCTAATACTCCACACCAAAGAAAAGCTGAATTTTAGCTTTTCTTCCAAAGAAATGTTCCTCTCAACTTTATTGCTTTGTTACCCTGTTTTAAATCACAACAATCTCTTAAGCCAAGCTGATACCCCTTCACAATACTTCTGAAGACCTGCATTATTAAAGTGTTGGGGGCTTCTGGTTGGTTGTTTTTTGTTTGGTTTTGTTTTGCTGTTTTTTGTTTTGTTGGGTTATTTTCAGGTTTGGGCAAGTTTGTCTGGGGGGTTGGGTTTTTTTTTGATGTTTTGGATGGGATTATTTCTTTTATATCTAGTCACAGCTTTTCTATACCTGTGATGCCTTTTTTCCCAGATTAGTCCTTGTCTATTAAGAGTATTCTTGATTTTGTTTTTAATAAAAGCAAACAGGAAAGAATGAAATTAGTGGCAAATAAAGAAATCTAAAGCTATCATATTCCTGCTCTAGTAGGGTATATATGCACTCCAACCACACAGTACATTTATTAGCTTTTATTGCACAGATTGTAGTATAGAAGTACAGGTATGAAAGTTTTGATCTTGGAAATCACTGTGTTGTAAAAACCTATTGACTAAATATGTCTACCCCAAAGTTTGCAACACTTTAAATCAAGGCATCACATGTACTTGCACTTATATTTGAAACTTGTCCTCTATTTAATATCTCATTAACCATTAAGCTATTTGGCAGTGGCTGAAATGTTACATTCTCCCTAGTCAAAGCATAATTTCAATTTACTGTCATTATACCAACTCTTTCCCCTTGTAGATTTCCCAAGGAATTAGACGTCCTACTTATGAGGTGAAGAACATGCTCTGCAGCACAAGATTTCTACAAAGGAGTTTTAATGCCACCTACAAATCAGACACACATTCTCACCCAAGACAGTACTGCAAAATATCCTTGCTTCAATGCAATTAATGTTTTCTTAAAATTCCAGGACAATTATTTTGAAAATGAGCAGTTCTAAAACATTCTTACCCAGAGAAGATGATTTTAAAAATGCCAGCACAGCATTAAGTTTAACCTACTGCTTTGGAGTTGAAATGAGCCAGATCCAAAACCAGTATTTGTAAAACCCTGTCTGCAAACTCATGAGATTGAAAGGACACCTTCTGAAGAACCACTTTGAACACTAACTGCTACTCTGTCTTTCAGATGTCTCCTTATTTTACATACTTCTATGAACAATAAAAATCAAAATATTTATAAACCCCTCTGGGTTTTACACCAAAAATATCTCCATTTGCTAGCACTAGCTGTCACTTTTGCTTAGGAGATAGCATTTACTTTTTGCAGAAACGTTGGTTTAGGTTATCTTATTACAAAGGGATAATATGGTATGCAAATGCATCAAATTGATATAACTCAAGTAATTTTGGAAAATTTTGTTTCATCTACCTTACTACAACACAATCAGATATGCATTTCTTCTCTCTGAAGAGGGAACAGTTTAAAGCAATTATTCTAAAAGAAATCTTGAGACAGTACCCTTTTACTGCAGTAGATTTAAAGAGTCTTTATATTCCATAAATATTTCAGGGGGCATTCTACAAAGAAAACATGTCATTAAATTGCCAGCTTTCTAAACCCACGAGCTATTACCCATTAAACCTGAAGCACACAAGGGTAAACAACCAAGACTACAAGTATTTTTCTTGGAACTACAAGCTCATCATTCTATCAGTTACAAATAAATAAAAAATAAGCCAGGAAATATTAAAGGAGTTCAAAATTTCTCTGTATGTATTATTCATTCTTGATACAGCTGTTATATCATTGAGATTACTGTAAATGGCTACATGAAGTGATGGCCTGCATGAACAACTCCACGACAGATATGATAAACTAGATTTACATGTTTTATGTTCCTATAACATAAATTCCTTGGAGAATTTAACTATACAAAGCTGGAAAATTCGCTCAAGAGCACAGATGCAGAGAACCGCAGCTCCCCCAACAGCATGTTGGGGAGTACAGGCAGTACATATAGAAAATAGCTTTAATAAAGGGCTTGTTATTACTATGGCAACCACAGCAACTGGTTTCCAAAATGAATAATAGCTCTGTTACGCAATTCATTAAATTTTTTAAACAAATACTGTCCTTAATCATCTCAATGAATCAAAGTTGTCCGAATATATGCAGAAAACAAGAAATAAAACCCCAATCTAATGTCATAAATACAGGGCAAGACACTTTTCCGGACCTTTGCTAGGAAAGAACAGGAAAGAACATCTTGTCTGCTGTTTCATGGAGAAAGTCTGAGAAGCAAAAGTAGATGAGGTTGGTTTTTAGAAGGTACAAGAAAGTGAACAGAAGATTAGGAAACCTAAGGCAAAAGGAAGATTAAAAAAAAAAAAAAACCCACACTAAGAACTGCAAAAGTGAAGCTAATAATGTAAATTATGAAAATAAGGAATGGAGAACAGCTATGCCAGAATAAGATTTTAAATAGCATTACGGTGTTTCATAGTCCTCCTGTAGTGTTCAATTTTTTGTGCATCCTAAACTGGTTTTATTCTTACATTAAAGTCACTCAGTCTCTAATGAACTTTCCAAGTAGGACTAAGGTATCTCTCTATCAAGAAATGGACAATACAGGAAATACCACTTACAGTACCAGTTAATTAAAGAAGACAATTTTCCCACTTATTTAGAAATGACAGTATTGATTTCTCCTGTTTGAGAAGAAATTATATTACTTATTACATATAACTTCTCATAATATTAAAGCTCCCTGTCATTAAGACTCCTACAAAACAGACTATTAAAAAATCTACACTCAAAATGCAATCTGACACTGGTTCTTGCACAATTAAAATAATCAGGATTAATAGATAGATGTCTAGATTACTGAGCCACAAAATTAATGCAATTATTCACAAGACGTAGTAATAGACAGCTTCCCCCATTGACAAAAAGGCCAGTCCATGAGCTCTAAACCACATAAAGTTTTTTCAGTCAACTGTGAACATGAATTACATCTCCAGAGCAGTTGTTAAAAAACTTATTGCTAAAAAACATATGGGGGAATATCCAGCCAATAATCAGTATCAGAAAGGTAGCATAGCACAACACACGGTGAAGTATACTCCACCGTGATCACCTTCCCAGGCATTCACTGCTTTATATATACTTTTCTATGTAAATCTTCCATTTCTAGTTTTCCTGCTACAGAAGTAACTGTAATTTTCTATTTTATTAAAAGTGAAAGAGATGGTGGCAAGAAAATAAACAGGATTAATTATACTTCCTTGAGCTTTGCTAAACTGATTTACCAGCAGGATGTGCCACTCATTGCAACATATAAATTACTAATCTTGATGTTCAAAAGCCACAGGGCCCATAGAAAGGTCAAAGTTCTGAATAGCCTTGTTGGTGACATTCCTAGTAAGTTCATTTCCTGCTGCGTCATCTGCAACGATGGTGTAGGAAGCAAGCGAGAAGCTGCTCCCTCAAAGAACCTATAACTATTAACTACCATAGGGAGCACTGAACTTCTTACCCAAGTCTCTTTTACTATGGTAATGCAGATTTCACACAGTGTCTGTGTAAGTTCATGATACTAGCTGGAAAGAAAGGAAGATAGCACACTGAAAGAAAATATATTAAAAAACAAACATAAAGGAGTAATTCATCATATAGTGCCTTTCTCCTATTTCATCAAGAATAAAATATTCCTCTGAATCCTACTGTCTGCCACGTGGCTCAAGCTTAACAATGATTCCGGAACATCTGATCGCAAATTTAGTTTGAGGTGTCCCTGCCCATGGCAGGAAGGTTGGAACTAGGTGATGTTAAGGTCCTTTCCAACCCTAACTATTCTATGATTCTATGATCAATACAGTGAGGGGTATACGGTCTCCTAAAAACTCTGTTAAAACTAAAACTGGAATGAAAAAAATGTTTAATTAATTATTTTTGAAATTTGGAGTAGAATGTTGCCTAATTCCTTTTTTTCTTTTTTTTTCCAATGCCAGTTAGTAGCAACTAACAAAGTTATTCTGTGCGTACACAGGAATACAGGGATTTTTTATAATTCCTTTGCATCAGCTGAATTTACAGTCCCACTTTAATGCTCTAGGTCCAAACCCATTCGGAAACAGAATTATTACAGAGCTCCACTCTTACTCAATGAAACCTACTGCCATGAATATGACACAGGACTTTTAATGGCTATGCTAGAGCACATTTCTTTGAGAGGTGTGCAGATCAAGGGTTTTAACTTAATGATCTCTGTGTGCCTCAGCACAAAAATTAAGTTTTATTCTCTATGCCATACTGCTGTAATTGATATTAACAAGAATCAGATAAGAGATCACTGATTTATAGGTGAATATTTCCTGAAAGAAGTCCAGAAGACCTAGAGCTAGTGCCCTAGTCCCTCAGAAGGAGGGCTCTTCTGTGTAGTCCACTACTTCCCACAGCAGTTCATTAAATCATATTTGAATAACAAAGCTCCTGACTGAAAAAAAAGGAAAAAAAGAAAAATGCAAAGATTTAGGGTACAGACTCCTTTTTCAGAACTGAGAAAAGGGGAAGATTATTTTGCTTGTTAAGAAATCTGCATCTGTAGAATCTTAAAGTCTCTTTTTTTCAATAGAAACTTGATTCAATGACAGTTTGTGCCTGGAACCTGGAACAAGACGAAGTCTTTGTTCAAGTCAAAATTAACAAACCCTTGTTAAGACAACAATGAAAGATTGAAAGAACAAGAAAACAATGCAAATAAAAGTTTCTTCTTTTGAAGGTACTGATTCCAACTACAGTTCTTCTGTAAGGCCTTTGATACAGTCCTCCACAACATTCCTGCCATTAAATGGGCTTGATGAATAAACTATAAGATGAAAAAAGGAAGCACAAATACTAATCCTGGAAAAAGCAAACATAAGGAATCATTTATGGATATTTAGCACCAAGTTCCAAAACCTACTGGTAGAGTACTGACCTTTTTTTATTAGTCTTGTTTATTAACAATATTAACTGAAAAGGCAAGCATGTTTTGCAGGTAACAGACCAACTAGAACAGAACAGGAATAAGAAAGGATACCTTTCAGTGATACTAGTTTAAAAAGACAGATATGACTAATGGCATGTCATATGAAGCAGTGGTAGGACACATGTTCATTTCATACTATATAACAACAAACTGGAAGAAGAATAAGCACTAAAAGGATCAACTGCAGATAATTGGAAACTGCAGGGGGCAATAAAATTCTAAATGACATGGATGGACTAGGAGCACAGAGATAAATCACTATGCAGTTCAGTGCAGAAAAATTAATGAAGCTGGGAACAAAATTAATCAAGTTCATTTCAATTAATGCATTTTCTAAAGTTATTGAAAATTTTCAATAACATCAGTTTGACAGTTTTAAAGGACATAATATACTGCTGTTACAGACTACTATATTTATGAACCATAAATAAACAAGTTTATAATTACTGTTTAATCAGGTTTAATATACACCTAGAATGTATAAACAACTGTAAGCACAAACAGGAAAATACTACTTTTCACGCTGTTGCAACATTACAGATTACTACTGTGATACCAAAACAACACATATAATAAGTTTTCTTTCTAAATTTTATTTCTAGAGAACCACCCTAGAATTCTTTTCTTATCGTACACAGAGGCAACCTCTGTTGTTATGAGATAATCTGAGATTACGTCATTTGTAATTTGTGCAAAATTATGGAATTAACTTTTGCTATGAGACCAAAGGTTCAGCTATTCTTCATATATTCTGTAAGATTTCATATTATGTACTCCTATGTACTTAGTAAAAGACTTGCTAAGAGACAGCACCCCACTTAACAGCTTATAGTGCTCTCTGCAAAGGTTTTCTTTTTAAGAGATTTTGTTAGAATGAGAGATAAATACATGAATTTTTACAACGTTCAGTGAAGTAGAGCTTTGTAATATGAATATAGGATAGAGCAATATGAGTGAATTTACAACAGGAATGCCTTACCATTCTCATTGGTGCTTCTACAGAGCCTTCCATTGTTTTTACCAAGGCAGCATTCTAAAACTTCAGTCTGTTATTTTGTTCAACTTGGAATACATTGTGACCAAGTAAAAAAGTCAACTTAACATGCAGAACAACTTTACATCTTAAGAAATAAGTTGTTTTAACTTTGAAAAATTCTATGTGCTATGTTGCATAACAGTAGCATTGCAATGTTATTAAGCTTCATTAAATCAAAAGAACTCAGTATACCACACTGATTGTTGGTTGTTGTTCGATTTAAATAAACATGTTTGACACCCAATTACATACACATTAGCTATATGTGTGGAAAAAAAAAAGGCAGAAAATTACTTGATTTTAAAATAAATAGGGAGTTTAGGAAGTGTTTTAACAGCTTATTCTTTAAATTGATGTTACAAAACCTATTGTACATCTACTATGCTAAGGTTACAAGATAACTTTGTTGCTATAAGTCTGCCCAATTTTATCGAGTTTGCTTACATTGCCTTTGCACAGCAAACAGCTTCCTAAAAACAGAAGTCTAACAAATTCAATAGCATTAAAGCATCTTGAACAGCATTTTACCTGTAGCAGTAGTGTCCCTCTTAAATATGAAAAAAATGGTCCATTGAAGGAAAGAAATTTCTTCACAGAGACCCTCTCCTTCCACTTTGTTAAAGGCCCCTACAGTCCACTCCCCTCCTCTTACACCAACCAGCTATTTACAAAAGATTCCGCAAGCACATAGCCTATCTCATTCAGTAAAGCAAGGTCCATTACAAGGAAAGACAAGGCCCAAAATGAAGTAAAAGTACACCAAATTGACTGCGAGGCAAGCATAAGCACAGGCTGATTGCACAAAACAGCTAGTGTAAATTGTTCCCTCTGAATAAGTTGGCATACAGTACCAGGAGTAGGAAGCTACACAGGCAGGCAGGCCCTTACAGTCTACACTTCAGATGTGTACTAAACACAGTTGTACTGCTATCTCTAGTCCTATCCTGTCTCCTGAATGTGCACCCAATATGCCTCAATATGATCTCACTTCAGGGGTCAGTCCTAAAGTCCGAACTGCTTCTTACAACAGGCTCCTTCTACCAGCCCACATTTCTTACTATAATACAGTTCAGCCAGTTTAGCAGCTTTCATACCATAATTTTAATTTTAAGATTACTCTCCCCATTCTTTGCATTATATTACTACTTGAGAGTGTATAAGCAAGGCTCTGGAATATCTCTCACCTGCAGCACAAATCATATACCTAGGAGTAACATTTCTAGAAGAACTACAAGAGGAGTTCACATAGCTAACTACTCTTTACATTCAATTCATATTATACTTTCCCTATTTATATTAGGGGTAATAACAACATAGCAATAGTCAAATAAAAAACGCCAAATGGAAATAAGGCATATTATTTGCATCTATTTATCATGCAAACAACAAAAATGCCTACAGGACAGAGAAGCAAAGTGTGTGAGGAGGGCTTAAGGGATGACTTGGAACAACTACAAGGGCAATTAATTACAAGAGTGAGTTTATTAGTTCAGATCTACAAAATATTCGAAATTAGTTAAAGGCACTTTTGAGACATGGAAATAGGCTTTTATTTACAGTTTATTTATTTATTCATAAATAAGTGTTAATTAACCTAAAAGAATTAGTTATTTCATATTCTTAGAATTCTGGGGTGGGGGGAATTTTCCTTCCTTTCCTAGTTCATGTTCTCAGATTGTGCCTTGATTTAATACCTATTAAATCAAGTGTGTGTAAGCATCTGCTGGATAAAGCATATGCAAGTGTATGTAAGCATCTGCTAGATAAAACTGTACAGAGAAACTTAGAGAATGCTTCTATCATTACATATTTATGTAATATTTACACGTGGATTTGTATCCCAGTTACAGTCTATACCTGGTATATTCTTTTGCTCAATGTATAATTTTATGGGGTTGATAGAATCTATATATTTCCACAACTTCATAAGATCCAACCTGTGCAGCAAATCCAACTCCAACATCTGTTAGTGGACTTCAATGACCAAAATAATCTTCACTTCCAAATCTATATGATTTATCTTTTTGAGATTTTTCTTGTAAAAGAACACACTCTTTTGCAACCTTTTGTTGACATAGAAAACTAACAATGCATTTTATGCTGTCTTTATAGGATAACGATTATTCAAGTGTGACTGAAAGGATTTCAAGATCATTTGTATTATTTTGTTCTTAGTCCATGTTGATTTCTCATGTTATGATAAGAGAAAAACCTCAGGTGAAAATGTGCATGACACTGTTTCAGTTCCACAGATTAACTTATTTTTATATTGCTTTGAAGGGATGCAGAAAAAGGACTAGTCACGTAATCTCTTTCCATAATATGCAAAATTATGTCAAGAAAATAAAGACGATAGAAATACCTCTGCTTCTACTACTTCCAAGCAAAACCAATGCTACTACATTCAGAAATGAACAGAAATACTTGCTAAAATGTCTCCAGACAGCTACTTACTAATTCAATTCATCATGACAAACAAAACCCAACTATTTGTGGATCTCACACAAAACAAAGACTCACACATACGACAACATCACATACATCCAGAGAATGAACCAGCTGCAAAACTGCAGCAGAATAGCTACCTGTCCCTTCATTACTCACTACAAATCTTAGCTTTGAGCCTGTTATCTAGTTTTACCTTTAGTCCATCTTCAGTATTCCTATGAAGGGACAAAAAAAAAAAAAAAACCAAAACAACAAACAAAACCAAACCAACCCACAAAGAAAAAAAAAACAAACCAAAACAAACCACCACACAGTACACCAGTTTCTCACACTAATACTGTCATTGTACATGAAGAATCCTTTCTAAACAGTCTTCACTGTAACAGAACTAAACCAAACATCTCTTAAAAATGCATACACACATGTACACACCAGATTCTGATGAACCATAAGGTCACATGCATATACATATTTGCACATATGTTTATGCACAAACACACCTTCCCTGATAGGTCCATATAATGTAGTCCAAGAACTACCACCACGTATGACCTACTAACTTCATGATCATCAAGAGTTTGCTTGCCATCAATAGAGTTCATTCCTTCCACTAAGAAAGGTCCTGTATTATTTATAGATATATTAGGGAATGCTATTGGATATATCCCACATATAAAAGTCAAGATATTTGTATCAAAAAATAAAAACTGGGCTTAAAATTCTTATTCACACAGCTTCAAATTCTGTACTCATTACAGACTGAATAGCAGTCTGTAACTAAGAAAAGGCATTATTTAGTAATATTTATGGGAAAGAATATTGAAAGCTTATGAGCAACATCCTCAAGTTTCATATTCCTTGCACATTTCCATTTGAGATTTACAAATTTCAATGCAGAAAAAAACCAAACACAGTTTGTTTAAATAACATTGCCTAAACTCTCACCACAGTTAGGATGACTGCAATCCTAATAAAATGGAAATTTTCTTGCATTCCCTTCAAAATGTTTTACTTTAATTGCTATATTTGATTTACTGAGAAAGTATTCACATCAAATAGGACAGCAAAAGAAAAATGGATAGGTTTAAAATCAAACTTTGTCTTCCTTCTGACTTTCTAACCTTATGTAACGAAGATTTCTGCTATTACAACATTCTGAAAAGTTATATGAGTTTTTATGTTAGTCGCAATCATATAGCTCATAACATCTGTTAGATCAAAGGGGAAAAAGCAATACTTGAGTACCATTTTGAAGCTCATAAAATTTTTCTATATAAAACAAGTTACAGAGTTTGTTCACAGTTGCAATTTTTAAGAATGTCCAACTCACTGAAGTGATATGTCCCATCTAGTTAGTATTGTTTCCATAGTTTTACTTTGCTAGCATCAATCTCACAATAAGACACAGCACACAGTGGTGGCACGGAACAGAAGTCACAACTTGGACTATATTATACTGAAGTCTCCGACTGATTGTCTCATGACCACTACTGGGCAGGAAACCTTCAAGAACAGCAAACTTGCAGTTTCTACTTCCTTCCTTAAGAGTGTTGGGAGACAAAGCCATGTGATTCTGTGATATGCTCTCAGCATTTGTATTTGCTATTCAGCAGTCAAAATCCAGTGCACAAAGGGAACAGTCAAGTTATCTGACAATACATTTGCTTTCACATTAACATGTTGTCAGCATTCACAGATGAGACACAGAACCACTGCTATATCAGTCTGTGAACATGACGAATGCTGAGTAGACAAGCAGTAATACTTCCACACCTCATCATTTTTCACATCCATATTTCTAAGTGTGAGAATCATTCCTGTACTACATGCTGTTCCATTAACAGGTATTAACACTAAACACAGCTAATTATGCTTTGGCTTTCCTCCAGAGGTTAGCCCAATAGGAAAAAATAATGTGAGAATGAAAAGAACAAAAAGGCAACTAACACCTTACATATTAGTAGGAAGTATACAAATTGAGTATTACAAGCCTGAATACAACGAGCATGCATTTTATTCTGTGTTTCGCAAGATCAGTTCTAAATGCTTAAAGGATTAGATACTCAACAAGCCATCGGGCAGAACAGTACATGAAACAGAAAGAAAAAATAGAGTTAAATAATAATTTACATGTAATTCATAGCTCCTATGAGAAATACTCACCAAGATCTGTATTGGGACCAGCAAGTAGGAGCTTAAATTTGTCTAATCGGGATGCTTCTCTTTCAGTTAATGCAGGAGTAACTGAGGTATTACAGTCTGCCATTCCACTCACCAAGGGAGGGGTGGAAGTTTGTGGAAGGGACTGTGATCTCTGCATGGAAGTATTTTCACTAGCGTTATCTGAAGGGAAAAAGAATCATAGCAGTTAGCCTCAGCTACTGAGAAGGCTACTAATAACTTGAATTTAATTTGTAAATTTAAAATAGGATTAGGTTTTGGAGAAATGTATACTCAAGTATAGCACAAGTTCGGACTTCAAATTATTTGGATTTAGCAGGAGGAGCATTCCTCTTCCAAGCAGTATTCCACAATTAAACCACATCAATTAGAGAGCAGACTAACAGCAAGGCTAATTGATTTCTAAAATCTTACTTTAAAGTTTATACATAAACCACAGAACAGATCACATAAGGATAAACTTCCCAATCCACACACATGGTTTTTCTCCAATTTTTGAATATACTTTATACAGTAGTATTTTAATAAGACATTTTCACAGTGGTAGGAATACTATTAACTGCACACAACTTGGTGTAGTTAACCATTAAAATGTATTCAGTAGTGCGGTTTCCTTCCAAAACTGAGGATGCAATAATGCTGAAAACACAAAAGTTTAATTATTCTTCCCTCACCCCTGTATTTCTCAAACACATACTTTACAGTTTAGTAAGGCATACTGTGCCTCCCTCAAATCAATATTGATTACTGCTCTTTTCCTGTGGCATTATGAAAAAGTTGGGAACGGTTAATATCTTAAAGGGCAAATATTAGTCCCCTCATCTGATTTTCAACATCTTTTTTATTTTTTAAACATACCTGATGAGCTCGATGTATGACCTTCACTGATTGATTTAACAAGCCTACTATCAGCACATGCAATCGAAGTAAATTCTGCAGATTCTACTTGTTTTTCTTCCTGTAGATGTTCTTCCTGAAATTTATGCTGTTCTTGTAGCTTGCTATGGTTCTCAATTACTTTGTGAGCCGTTTCCATGACCACTTCTGTATTTAAGTTTTCAGCAGCTATTGCTAAGAGTTCATCATCATCATCCCCAAGATCCCAAGCATCACTTGTGTTACTTTCAAATTCTTGGAAGGTGCTGACTTTCTTTAGTTTCACTGGAGTTGTAGGTGGCTTTGAACCTGGTTTTACCAAGCTGTTCAAAAACAAGCAAACAATATTTAAAGAACTAGTAATAGAGTACTGGAGAAGGCCAAAAGAAACAAAGCCTATGCCTGACATTATAGAGGTAGCAAAATTTCATCTTCCTCCAGTCATGTTACTGTTAAAAAATCCCACCAAAATCCACACCAAACAACAACGAAAAAAAACCAGACCAACCCAAAAGACAAAATAAACAGAATACTACTGCAATAGTTTAAAAGATAGACAGGACATATTGCACTTCTCTTGCTCCATGAACTTCTGTAGACTGCAACAACACAGCTGCAGTAATCAAGTCATCAGGTCTACTCATGTCATCATAACCAATCACATAATCATGCCATAAACAAATCAAGTCTCACCTTAAAACTCATTACATCTATCATTTCTCCCTGTATAGGCACTCCAGCTCAATTTGCCTCAGAACTTTGCTCTTCTTATGGGCAGGATACTTCCTGTAGTTGTTAGTCTAAGTGTACCCTGATCAGCTCCTAACCTTTCATCCCTCTGCAAACACACAGTATAACAGAGAAGAATTAAGCATTCTTCCCCAGCTTGGCACTTGCTCTCACTTAAAATACCAAGCAATCACATATCTCTTCAGATCTCAGCTAAACAAGGCATAAAGTTGAGAGAGCACTAACTCCATTGCTCTTTCTGCCCATTCCTGTCCTTCCACCTGTGTTCCTTTACATTTTTTTTTCCCTGTAAAGACAAGGCACACAGAACTGGAAATCAGAAAAAGTTCTCACACAGTCCTCACACAATGTCAGTAATGTTTCTGTTATATATTACAAGGAATCTTTCCTAACAGGTGTTACAAAACTAACACTTTCATCCAGCTTATCATTATCTAAAATAGCAAGGTCTTTCTCCTATCATCATTTCAAGCTTCTAGTTTTTGTTACTGTGTCTCTCCACATTTAATTCCCATTAAGTGGAAGTGTGTTAAACTATTTTAACACACTTTATAACTCCACATTTTGAACCAATTCATCCATTTCCTTTTTCTTCAGTCCTCAGAGTCACACAGTTCAACTGCCTTCAATACTGTATCATCTGAAAATTAACTAGCACATGTTTATCTCTTGTGCCATTTCAAACCAGCCCTTGAAAAAAAAAAATAAAAAAATAAATCACTACAAGTACAACCTCCTTCCATTATGTTTTGTCCTTGCCACTTCAGGCAGTTCATTTCATTGGTCATACACTTTTCCCAAAATTCTCACATACACCAACATTTCAACAGCAATGCTGGTTCCCAAGGAGCTGAGGACTCTACCAACAAACCAGAAACAATTTTGTCCTTGACAAAAGTTAAAACAAACTTTCAAAAGACAAACAAAAAAAATACAATAAAACAAAAACTTCAGACACAGAGAAGTAGGAGCTGTCAGAAAGCAGCATTTTTCTGTAGCCCTCAGCCAGAAGATGAAAATCATTTTGGGTTATCAGCATGAAATTTATTTGGTTACTAATGATGTTTAACATAACGTTACCAATTTCATGCACATTGCATTCTGATATCAAATAATCATGATCTCTGGCAATCAACTTTTAAAGCATTAAATCTATTCTACCTGCTGACTCCTCACAAGCAAAATGCCCACTTTTGCCTCAAAATGATCTACACCACAACCTAACTCTTTTCTCTTACAGGCAGAGAGAGAAAGCCAGTTCATCTACATACAGATGCATGAAGGAAAGCTGCTTACACCTGAGTATTTACCCTAGCATTTCCAATGTGTAAGACACTGCAATTAGATAATAAATGTTGGCAATCAAGGCTAGTTAAGAACTGAACAGCTGTTTGTTGCTCCCAATATGGTAAGCATCAAGAAGTCACAAGACAAGATAGAAAAGTCAAGATGATGACAAAAATTGAAAAAGGAAGACTAACAAAAAACTTTTTAGTAAACAGGGAAGAAAAGAAAGAAAGAAGGCAGAGGAGATATGAGCTACCTGGAATATTTAAATACTAGGTTAACTTACGTTCCATGCAACAATGGATCAAAAGGTGGATGCTGAGCTCCATACACATGTTGAATACTAAAGGAAAAGAAAGAGTTATCACAAAAATAGTAAAACATTTGGGTTTTTTTCTGTGTATCAAATAAACAGCCTATAATAAACAGAATTGAAATGGTCCAAGTTTTCTGTTTCAAAGAATCCCTCATGACATTAAAAATAATGAAGCTGAAATTAAAGCATATAGTAAAAAGTGCCTTTCAAAAAAATCATGGATTTGCCTAACAGGAGGAGGCCTTAACTGTTATTAAAGCACAAGACTAATGTATTTAAATAAAAATGCAAAAGATGTCACATTACAGAATAAAAGCCATGAGTACTAGAACAAATATTTTGAAATAAGTAGCTGCTTAAGACAGATTTGTTTACTATTATCTTTAACATTACAAAACAGCATGTTACTTCATGAACAATAAAACTCTCTATAAACTGAAAGTTCATTTGCCCAGTTTTCAGCTATAAAATTATTTTATACATACAAAAACTCCACAGAAGACACATCAAGATTTACATCTGGCTTCATAATAGAAATTACTACTACAAAACTCTCTGTCAGAGAAGCAAATCATATACAACATTACTGTTCTCCAGAACCAAGAGCACGCATCGCTCTTATAAAAAGAATACAGGAAACTGAATTACTCTACTTATTAAAGTAGCTCAGGGATGGGAGCAAAGTTACTGTTAAATAACCACCTGAACATGCGGTCTCAGCCTAACCTAATGGTCAAAAGGGTTAATGTGACTTTGAGGATGCATTTCCCAGAAAAATGTTAATAGCAGAATGTGTAGCTCTTTGCAATGATACCACGACTAGGTCTGGTGTCTATACTCCAGGAAGAAAACTGTGAAATAGATGCTATTTTGAAATATTAAGCAGAAACTAAAATACAGCTCTATGCCTCTAAAGTGCCGTTTCCTGCACACTATTTCAAAAAAACATAGCTTGCATCAAGTCACAAACATCTTAACACGTATCATTACTGAGACCACCCGTGGTCCTCGATCAGGTAACTGCAACGCTCCGAGCACTGAGAAGAACCAAGGCAGGGAGCAGAGGCCCAGCACCAACCCCCCATCCCCAAACAGCGACCGGCCGGCCACAGAGAGCACAGATCGGCGAGCATCCGGTGAACTCAGCGGCCGAGGCGGCTCCCAGGAGCTTGGCATTTGAGAGACCCTGAAGTGGGGCTAGGCATACCCGCGGCCCGGCTCTCCCCGCCACCCTGTACTCCAGCTGGCGGTGGGACGAGCCGCAACATGCCTTCACCCGCCGGCCGCCCCCGACCTTCCCACCGCCCCCTCACCTGCCCGGCACCTTCGCGCCGCTCCGCTTCCAAAACTGCTTCCTGCCGCCGTCACTCGCCATGGCGACCGTCACCTCATCCCCCTCCGCTCGGCTCACAGCCCCGACCCACTCCCTCAGCCTTCACTCCTTCCCACCCCTTTCCACACAAACGGGACAGAGCGCAGCCATTTTGGGACCAGGAAACAACCCCGTTTCTCATTCGCCCCACAGTGCGGCCCGAAGGTTTTGGCCAACCAAAAGTAAGAGTGCTGCCGGGTGGGTCAGGCTGAGCCAATCGCAGCGGGGGTGTGGTGGGCGGAGGAGAGCGTGGCAGCGGGGTTAGTTGTGGTGGCGGTAGTTCGGGCGGTTCGGGTCTTCCTTCCCCTCCCGTGGGGAAGATGGTGCTGCAGCGGCGCGACTGTCCCCACCGGCTCGGGGAGGTTGGCGCGGGGAGGGCCAAGAGGCACTGAGGCTGCCGCGGGGTCCGGTGGGCTGGCGCCGGGAGCCTCGTCCGAGACCGGTATCTGCTGTATGAGCCCGGGCTGAGGCCGCCGGCGCCGGGGAGGCTCTTCGTTGATCTGGTGGTGGTGTGGGAGGTACCAGCCTGAAATGATACAGAGCGTCAGGCTTGGTTCCAGTCTGTGATTTAACAAAACAGCTCCTTTAAAGTCAGTTTGTACTTCATGGTACTCAAGAATATGATGTTCTCAGGCCTTAATCCTTTTTGATGTAACCACAAAGAGAAATTCAGAGTACTCTTTAGAAAAAAATGCAAAACTTGCTGTGTCAATGGAAGAAGACAGCAATTGAAGATGAGAAGACAGATTTCAATCAGATTAGATCTAACACCATTTTATAACAAAATGCATAAGATTGTTGTTACTTTGTGCCGGTTGTTTCCAGTTCTTTACCCACTTGCGGGGGGGAGGGGAGGAGGGAAGAATGGCTTTAATCATAGAACAGTTTAGGTTGGAAAGGACCTGAAGATCATCTAGTTCTAGCCACCTCACTATGGGCAGGGACACCTCACTCTAGACGACGTTGCCCAAAACTCTCTCCAGTCTGGCCTTAGACACTGCCAGGGATGGAGCATTTAGCACTTCCTTGGGCAACCTGTTCCAGTGTCTCACCATCCACTCAGAAGAAAACCAGGAAAGAGCTTCTTCCTTCTGTCTAACCTGAACTTCCCCTCTTTAAGTTTAAACCTATTACCCTCTGTTATGTTGCTACAGCCCCTGGTGAAGAGTCCCTCTCCAGCATCCTTGTAGGTCCCCTGCAGATATTGGAAGGCTGCTGTTACGTCACCACGAAGCCTTCTCTTCTCCAGGCTGAACAGCCCTGATTTTCTCAGCCTGTCTTCATATGAGAGGTGCTGCAGTCCCCTGATCATCCTCGTGGCCCTCCTCTGGACTTGTTCCAACAACTCCATCTTTCTATACTTTAAAATTTTCCTGAAGATTGGGCTCACCCAATCATTGTATCCACTTTGTTTATTTGCTTGGAAATGGTACAAGATTGAGGGTCTTTATCTATAGAGTTCTCAGCACTCTGATCCAAGGATACATCACTTCTGCAAACTAAATAAGTATGATTTTACATTACTCTTTGGCGTATGGCTCCTGAGAAAATAATGCTGACTTATGGAGGGTTTATGTTGCATCCTAATGCACGGCTAATTTAATGTATCAAAGATTGTTCAGGGAACATTCCACCATAATTAACTTAAAAACCACCATGTAGTATAAGACCTGACCTGCAGCATGAGATTTATTCTTTAGTATGTATTTCACATGTAAGTTATTATTAAGAATAAAAAGTAATCAGTTTTTCTACCTGCTTTGGGATTTGCTTTAGCCGGTCTTGCTAGATCACTATCCATGAGTGAAAGCTGCATGTCCCAGTAATTTCAAAGCTACTTAAAGGTAAATATGATAAGGGTAGCATCATCTTCCCTGCTTGTGTCCTTTAAATAGGGTACCTCTTACAGATTCTGGACCTGTAAGCTTTTTGTAATGCATTATAACCTTGACAATCAGCAACTTTAATAGAATATACAAGAAACATAACATGAACTACATCTGTTACCTAAAGTGAAAATAAAACCTGTAAGGTCATGAATGAAACTCTGCATGGTCTTAGCTAGATAAATTTAAATCAGACCTGTTGCTGTTAGAGTACAAAAATGAGGTACTTTTGGTTTTAATAGTCAAAAAAGTGATAAATCCCTAAAAGATACATTCTATCATTAGCATTAGTATGGATGTTGAAACTCTGTTTGTGTTCTTTTAATTTCTTTATTGTTGATACTTGTGAAAAGGAAACTTAATTAGATTCAGCCTAGATAGCCTTAATCGTTTGTCATCCTTGTAACAGTTGACCTGAATGCTGACGAAACACCATTTAACTTTTTTGTCAATCTGGTGCAGCCATGTTTAACTGGTTAGTTTTAGAAGTGGAAGTTTTATTGCATTACGTAATAAAGTCAGTACAAAGTTAACTGCATTATTTAGTTTTCATTGTATTCAGTTTATGTTGTGTGCTGCTTAAAGTTTTTGTGTGATGCAAAATTTCATACTGGAAGCAAATAACAGCTGCATTGATTTGTTCATGTGAATGGGTCTGGCCTTCAAATGGGGCTACATCTGTACCAAGTACAATCACAAAATCTCTGTCTGAAACTGTGTGCAGCTGGTGCCAGTTTAGACCCTTAGACTGAAATCATCCAGAGCTGGACAGACCCTCTCTTGTTGATTTTCAAGAAGGCAGGGCCACTAATTTAATTCTCTTTCCATTCACTGTTACATTTTTTCCTTGTGTCTTATCCCTCACACAAGCCTGTGTTGGTGAGGTTCTGGAGATGCAAGGGATTTGGAAGGAGGAACCTTTCAAGGCTCCATCAGGTAATTTAGGTGCAATTCCTTATGCTCATCACTTAAGGTGATACAACCACAAAGTGTATGTCCTTGAAAAGGACTTTACAAAACACTCTTAATGGAATATCATAACGAGATAAGATCATAGCTATACAATACTTGGAAGGAGATGGTGGTCTAAGCATGTATTTTAGCAGTGTACATGCTTAATGTTTTTGGTTACACAAATGTAACATGGGCAACTGAGGCTGTGCAGAGTTTTCAGTGACAACCTCTTTGCTCTTTTGAGGAGATCTCCTGGGGGTCAGGTACTGTCATTCAAGCAGTATAAAGACACTGCAGTCACTGCTGGGAGTCACTCACTGCTGCTATTAGTGTAGTTTTCAAACACTCTCAAAAATGGAGACAAGCACTTTGGAAATTAACATTGAGTTGTCCTTAGCTGCAGCTGCACTGCTTCAAACATCCAAACGAGACACATTCTTGGCTGATTAATATTCTTGCACTAGAATCGTAGAATAGTTAAGGTTGGAAAGGACCTTAAGATCATCTAGTTCCAACCCCCCTGCCATGGGCAGGGACACCTCACACTAAACCATGTCACCCAAGGCTTCAGCCAACTTGGCCTTGGACACTGCCAGGGATGGAGCATTCACAGCTTTCCTGAGCAACCCATTCCAGTGCCTCACCACCCTAACAGTAAACAATTTCTTCCTTATATCCAATCGAAACCTCCCCTGTTTAAATTTTACCTGTTACCCCTTGTCCTATCACTATAGTCCCTCACCAGCACACTTGTAGGCCCCCTTCAGATACTGGAAGGCTGCTAGGAGGTCTCCACATAGCCTTCTCTTCTCCAGGCTAAACAGCCCCAACTTTCTCAGCCTGTCTTCATATGGGAGGTGCTCCAGTCCCCTGATCATCCTCGTGGCCCTCCTCTGGACTTGTTCCAACAGTTCCATGTCCTTTTTATGTTGAGAACACCAGAACTGCACACAATACTCCAAGTGAGGTCTCACAAGAGCAGAGTAGAGGGGCAGGATCACCTCCTTTGACCTGCTGGCCACGCTCCTTTTGATGCAGCCCAGGATACGGTTGGCTTTCTGGGCTGTGAGTGCACACTGAAGACGGCTCATGTTCATTTTCTCATTGACCAACACCCCCAAGTTCTTCTCCACAGGACTGCTCTGAATCTCTTCTCTGCCCAACCTGTACCTGTGCCTGGAATTGCTCCGACCCAGGTTGTCATGGGTTCAGCCGTGGCAGTCATGTTTCTCCTTCTTGTAGCTGGTGCAGTGCTGTGTTTTTACTTCTGGGCTGGGAGTGGTTGCTTGGTGGTGGGCATGTTTTGGGGGTGTTTTTGTTCAGGGCCTTTTCTGAGCATGTGCTCCAGCCAGGTGGAGGAGGGGAGGCCAGGAGAAAGGAGAGACAGGACACCTGACCCAGGCTAGCCAATGGGGTATTCCATACCATTCCATACCTGGGCACGTGATGCCCAGGATGCATACTGGGAGAGAGAGAGCTGGAGGGGTAGAGCTCTGGAGAAAAATGGAGGAGTGAGCACGCGGTGCTCGGCCGGGCAGGGTGGAGTGAGTTATGGGTCTGTGGCTGGTGGGGTGTTGTATTCTTTTCGCTTGTTATTGGCTGTATCATTATCATTGTGTTATGCCTTAGCTATTAAACTGTTCTTATCTCAACCCATGCAGGCTACATTCTTTGGATTTTCCTTCCTAACTCTCCAGGAGTTGGGGGACTTGGTTTAAACCACGACACAGGTGTAGGACCTTGCACTTGGCATGGTTAAACTTCATGAGGTTGGCATCAGCCCACTTCACAAGCATGTCAAGGTCCCTCTGGATGGCATTCCTTCCCTCCAGCGTATCAACCGAACCACACAGCTTGGTGTCATCAGCAAACTTGCTGAGAGCACACTCAACCCCACTGTCAATATCACCAACAAAGATGTTGAAAAAGACCGGTCTCAGCACCGATCCCTGAGGGACACCACTCGTTACTGGTCTCCAGCTGGACATTGAGCCATTGACCACAACTCTTTGCATGCGGCCATCCAGCCAGTTCTTTATCCACCGAGTGGTCCACCTATCAAATTGATGACACTCCAATTTAGAGACAAGGATGTCATGTGGGACAGTGTCGAATGCTTTGCACAAGTCCAGGTAGATGACATCAACTGCTCTACCCCTGTTCATCAGTTCTATAGCCCCACCATAGAAGGCCACCAAATTGGTGAGGCAGGAATTCCCCTTAGTGAAGCCATGCAGGCTGTCACCAAGCGCCTTGTTGTTTTTTTGTGTGCTCTAGCATGCCTTCCAGGAGAATCTGCTCCCAGATTTTGCCAGGCACAGAGGTGAGACTGACTGGTCTGTAATTCCCTGGATCATCCATTTTCCCCTTCTTGAAAATGGGGGTTATATTTCCCTTTTTCCAGTCATCGGGAACTTCACCTGTCTGCCATGATTTTTCAAATATGATGGACAGTGGCTTTGCAACTTCATTTGCCAGCTCCTTCAGGACCCACAGATGGATTTCATCAGGTCCCATGGACTCATAGCATGTTCAGGTTTTTAAAAAGATCTCAAAACAAATTCTCTCATACAGTGGGCCCAAGGTCTAGATTCTCACAGTCCCTGTGTCTGCCTTCCATGACTTGGGTGGTGCGGTCAGAGCCTTTGCCAATGAAGACCAAGGCAAGGAAGTAATTCAGAACCTCAGCCTTCTCCAAATCCTGTGTAGCCAGTTCTCCTGATAGCTTCCGGAGGGGGCCTACGTTGTCCCTACTCTGTTTTTTTAGCTGCTACATACCTATAGAATCCCTTGCTGTTATCTTTTACATCCCTAGCCAAGTGTAATTCTAACTGGGCCTTAGCTTTCCTAACCTGGTCCGTAGGTTCCCAGACAACATCCCTGTATTCATCCCAGGCCACCTGTCCTTGCTTCCACCTTTTATAAGCCTCTTTTTTCCTTTGAATTTTTCTCAGCAGCTCCTTATCCATCCAAGGAGGTCTCCTGGCCCTCCTGCTGCACCTTCTAGCTGGGATGCAACACTCCTGAGCTTGGAGCAGATGATCCTTGAATATCAACCAAGAGTCTTGGGTCCCCCTGCCCTCTAGGGCTCTATCCCATGGAAACTTACTAAGCAGGTTCCTGAAGAGTCCAAAGTCTGCTCTCTTGAAGTCCAGGGCAGTGAGCTTACTGCACACTCTTCTCGCTGTCTTGAGGACCTTGAATTCAAACATCTCATGATCGCTGCATCCAAGGCTGCCTTAGAGCGTCACATTTCCAATGAGCAACTAGCAATGTTTTGAACAAAGTAGGTGCTGAGATGTTTATTAGTGTAAGAGCTAGTGAACTATATATACAGGTGTTTCAGTGGACATTCAGTTTTATTGTTTTGGTTTTCAGCTAATCTGTTATAGAGAGCTTCTTCTAATACAGCTGTGTTGGTATGGTTACACAGGTAGATTTTTCTGTGCAGGTGCAGTGTATTTTGGGAAAAGAAGCTTTTCTGATGAAAGGAAAGTATAGATTGATGATAAACGTAATTCACTTAGCTGACAACAGCATTCCCCTGCTAACTTAGCTACACTCGCACAAGGAGGATTTGCTGATAAAGTTGTGCAAGCTAGGGAGTGTGCTTTTTCATGCTTATCCTCACATTGCTTTGTCAGCAACATGCTGTAATGTAGATGCAGCTGTGAGTTGTATTTTAAACTTACTTGTTCTACAAGCTTACAAGACTACATTTTGCTGTATGTATGTTTTTGTTTGCTTTAATTAATACAGGAAAAAAAGCCAAAACTGAATTTGTGTGAGCCACTACACATTGAACTATTAGGTTTTGCACATTTTTACTGCTTAAGCAAACTGGTGTTAAGTGCTTCTGAATGTAATACTCAGGGCTTTTTATGGTGGCTGATCACTGTTTGATCTATCCATATGCCTTCCTACTGAGCTATTATATCCATCCACTTTACTGTAAATACAGTGGAAGAAGCAGTTCTTTAAAACTGGGCAAAGGTAGTGAAGTTGTCAAGCAAGCTAACCCAAAGTCAGCATTCTGCACAAGAAGGACAGTAGAAGCAGAGATAGCCACTTATACACTAGGAAAGAAAACAGTCCTGGAGGGTACAGTGCTTGGTGACAAAAAGATATAAGGCCAAGTAAGACAAATGAGAGAAGTAGTCATGTAGTACTATGAAAAAAACAATAAAGGGATGTTAAAGAATAGAGATAGCCAACAGCTAGACTGAAAGAGGTTAGATATGGGCCAGCAAATCATAGTCTCAACAGCTCTTCCAGTGCAGTGATTTTTTCTCCAAAAAATTGGAGGTGAAAAAAGGAGGAAGGAATTAAAATGAGAGAGTAATGACCAGGAGGAGTAGTCACTGCAGACGAGCAGTCACCGTAGCATTTTGTAGCTTTTTCTCTGTAAGTGGCTTTCTCTATTGCACATGAATTGAACAGGGGTTTGAAAATATGAGCAGACTTGCCAAAATATACTTACGCTGGTGGTGCACATGTATGGAATTGTGCACACTTGCACTCTGTATTCAGTAACAGTGAAAGAATACTGTGAAACAGGAAAGAGCATAAATATGTGCTGTCTCTAGGTAAATGTCTGTTTCTTTTTTCTGCTTCTAGAAGAATGATTGATGTGGGTAGTTTTCAAAGGCTGTAATTCACTAAAATATTAGTAACGGTCCTCATATTTACATTCCATGTGGGTTTAGGTGGAGGGATTTAGTTCTATTTCTGTCTGTCAGTATCAACTGATAATCTGACATGGTTGGGCATAGTCTGGAACAGCACTGTGTCCAAGGAGTACTTGCTTACCAGCAGTCTGGTGGATGAAACTGCTCTTTCCCCAAGTCTGATGCAATATGTAGTTGAGGCTTAAATGACTCAGAGGAGGAAGAACGCTTTTAAGTGGAAGTCTTGGGTAGGAGACAGGGAAGTTGGCAAAAGCAACAGGATGTCTTTCCAACATACTTCTAGTTCCTTGAGATTCCATCTTATTATGCCTCCAGTACATACAGTGAATTGCAGCATGACAGAACTTCAAACAGAGGAATAAATCAATGCATATATGTCTCTGAGCCATGATAGTTCTGTTCATTGCCAATAGAAATTTCTTTACATTTCACTACTCATATCAGTTTCTAAACTCCACATTTAACTTGTTATCTATTAGAAAAAGGTGAAAGGTAAAATCATTGGAGCACTAGTTAACTTCCTGCAGCTAAAAGATCTTCTTGACTTACTGAGAGAACTTTAAAGGTGCTAGAAGACCTGCTTAGTGCTATCGATGAGGAAGTAGGCAATAGCAGTTCTGTAAATTCAGTAAGAGCATGAATCCCTTGGGACAGACACAGAACCACTTTTTTACCAAAGTCATAATAAATAGCAAGACTGTCTACTGTTGCTTTATTCTAAAAGCTGAACAGGAAATGCTGCAGAATGTGAAAGATGGGTATCTGGAGCTGTTCCCCTAAATCTACAGACTGGCTTTTTGGATTGGTTTGTTTTTTTAAAGTATCATCTGTAATTAATTGGAGTGCAAGACTGTGCAAAACTAGATTTTGGCATGTAATACAAGAGTGAGTAGGGCTCTCACATGCCTCAGGTTTCTTTTTAGAATATCCATACTCATTTTGCTAAGTGGCCTCACTTTCTTTCTCCATGTCAGTTTGTATTACTGATTTTTTAAGAGAAAGAGCCTGAAACAAGTTACAGGTTACTTAAAGTTACAAGTGCCTTGTAACTCCAAGAAGGAATTTAACAGCAGATTTAGGTGTTTTGGCTCAGCTTCTCAGTTTTGGTCATTTTGGTTCTGATGGACAACTTCGTTTCAGATTTCAGGAAATGTACCAGGTGTGGAGAGAAGTATTTCTCAGCACTGTTGACTTCTTGGTTATCCAGCTGCTGCTGTGACTGCTGATACTGAACTGCTCTGACCTGTGGTTTGTAGAATCATAGAATCATAGAATAGTTAGGGTTGGAAAGGACCTTAAGATCATCCAGTTCCAACCCCTCTGCCATGGGCAGGGACACCTCACACTAAACCATGTCACCCAAGGCTTCATCCAACCTTGTAACAACCTTGTAACAACCTCTGATGAATGTTTATGTTGATCATTGAGCCTCCAGACCTATAAAGGTCAATAAAAGATGTGTTTCCTTTAGTTCATTGTCTGGCTAGCCTGTGTTTTCCGTTGTTCTCAGAAAACGTATTCAGCACGAAGATGGTGCATTTGGCATGCAACTAGCATCAGTCCTGTCCTTGGCCCCTTACATTTTTGGTCAAAAAAAGGCTATTTAGAAGTGAATCTTTAAGTCTCCCCATGAATGTAAGAAGAATGGCAAAATGATACTACACAGAAGTTTTTATGGATTATCTTCAGCAGATATTTTCAGGTGCTCAAATGCATCAAGCTGTGTTTTAATTGGCATCTAAGGTTTATCTTGAGAACATACATTTGTTCTCTGACAGTATGACCGAATGCTGCAAGATTTAGTTGGTTTGGGTTTTTTCTCTAGTCTTGTCTTTGACCATCCAGCTCCATCAACAGCATTTTTTGAAATTATTTTTGTGGTTTCTTCTTGGATCTCTGTCTAATTTAAGCCTACCACTGAGTTCTCTTTGTGCCTCAAAGACACTGTTAGTTCCTTTTTCATGCCATTTGCATCTGTGTGAGGGATTAGTTTTCGTTGGTGTTCTGAAGGATAGCAAAGCCTTTATTATGCTATTCAACCCCATTTCACTCTCAATTAATTTCTCTTTGATCCAAATGTATATTAGAAGGTAATTAAGTTTCACTGTTTGCTTTTCAATCCGTTTCTGAGCTATTCTGCGTAGCAGTTGAAAAGTATACTCAAACTGAAAACAGCCTTCTTCCCTTCTTTTTTAGCTTTCCACCTATTTTCAGTATTGAAATCCTATTAATACAATTTCTGTAGAAAAGGATTAGTGTTAGAATGAGTTCAGATAGGGTAAGGTGAATGACAAATACAGGATAGAATATGAATTCACAGTTGGCCTTGCAGTGTGTTGCATAGATAGCATTTCCAAAAATATCTTCAGTATAATACATCATAGTTATCATTCAAGTCAAGTGAGTTGTATCAAAGTCAAGTTTTCTTTTTCTTGAAGAGGAATAGAATTTGCTACTTTAGAGATGTGTCTATATCAGGTCTCATTAACTGTTCTTTATTACTTGTATTTTTATTGCTGCCTTTGTGTTTTGTGTATGCTCTTGTTTGAATACGAGCAGATGTAAACATGAGTGATGAGTATAATTAAGATATTGCAGTTGGAGTTCTCATAACAGGATCCTTCCAGCATGACTTTCGGTAGGAAGAAGTTATTGAGTGCTCCTGCAGTAACATTGTTGGCTGAGCAACTTGTTTTAGTAGTAAGAGTGTTGGAAGGGTTTATGATTTAGCAACACAGGGGCTGAGAGGTTGCAGAAAGAGGTATAAGCAAAATTATTTTGCAAAGAAAATGGGAGTAACTGCAGATATTTGGATAAAAAGATATGATAAAGGTAACAAAGCATTTTACACATTTGTTTTAAAGCATTGTTGCTTGTTATCCGAGAGGTATACTGTGTTAGAGAATTGAATTTAAAAAATAGTCATTAGCTGAAGATGGTAAATCCCAAATTTAAGAACATTGGTAGAATTGGAAAACCTGCATATTTTTGTTCTATTTAGACTTTTTACTTTTGAAAAAAGGTAGAAATAGTACAAGTTTTTCAGCTAAGGGGAGAAAAGAAAACTCACACTCCAAAGTAAGAATGAAATATTTTGCTATTCATATCACTTTCTTATATAACACAGCATGTAGCATCATGTTGTAAAGTAATAAAAGAAAGAACAGCTTAGCTTCTAAACCTCAGAATGAAAATTTGCCATTTCTCTTGAATAGTCTTGACAGTTGTTTCGGGACTGGCAATCTTAGTGCAGGGAACGAACTGAGAATACTGATGTAAAAGCACCAGAGAGTCCCTAGCTTTTGAAAAGGAAATGATAAGGCAACCACAGGCAGCTCCTCAGAAGTTAAAGCCATTTTAAATGGAAAGAGCTCAGAGGATTCATCTCTTCTACTGAAATAGTGAAGTATAGTGGTAATAATTCTAGTATGCATGGTCATTAAAATAAGACTTCACAAGTAGCCAGAGGAAATAAATATGTTATGCATCATTTTTCAAAAATCTCTCTAACTCTGAAAATCAGCCATGGGCTGGAGAACAGGAGCAATACTGAAATACTAATGAAGCTTGAAAACTTCCGTGTTTTATCTTTCTTGGCTTTGTTTTATGAGAGGAGATACCTGCTCAGGGAGATAGTGTTTTATACTGGACTAATGAAACTGAGGGAAGTACAGGTAGGTTTCTACCAGACAAACCTTTGTCTATTTTTTGCACACTTTGGTACTGAAAGCTTTATAAGTACTTCATGACAAAAACTTTAAATTCATAGTTCATGTCATATTATATTCTTGTTCCCACAGTAATAATACTGTAATTGTTAATATTATTAATATCAAGCTGATTCCGTTCCACCTTTGTTGTCTATAATTTGTACATGGTACCCTTCTGTTTGTATCAGTTCTCAGATAATGCTAGCCAACATTCTTACTAATGCTCTACAAATTCAAAATCATTGGTGCTCTGCATTTGTATGTGGCTAAAATTAAGTTACAAATAATAATAATAGCAGTCACTAAAGAGTGTAGGAGAGTTGTAACATGATTTAATGGTTGGAAATTAATACTAGAAAAACCTAAGCAGAAATACTGTCTAAAGAGTGAAGAGAAGCAGTTGCATGATTGGGTAGGGGATGTAGGAGCTTCTTCATAAATTTAGTTCTTTAGCTTAAGACAGGATATATTGCTGAAAACTTGCTGTACTTCAGCTACAATTCATTGAGCTTGATTGAGGCATTTACTGTGTGAAAAATCTATGTTCTTTGTGTAGAAAATCAGAGGAGATGATCATAACAGTCCCTTGGGCTGCACAACCTATGAATTGTTCTCAAAGCTATTCCTTTTCTAATTTCTTACTATTATTTATCTGTTAAACTCTCTGCAACAGTGAAACAGTTACATTACACTGGTTTAGATATGGCATATATATATGAATGCACATTAGATACAGAGGTTTAATCTTATATAAAAATCAAATTAAAATGTGGTTTTGTTGGAGTATCACAAAGAATAGTGGGCCTTTCTTCTTTGTGGTAAAAGGAAATTTAGTGGAGCAAGTTTATTTAAATTGACATGTTTAAAAATGAGCTTTCTTGTCTTTCTGTAGGTGAAGGAAGAGGCCACCTATACATAGTCTTTGGTCCATTTATGGTGTAAACTCCTGTCTAGGAATGTGCTCTGTCTCTCTTTACTGAGAAGCCAGGAGAGTTGGGTCCTCCGGTAACATGGTTCACGAGAGGGAGTCTGTATCAAAGTCTTTTTCCAAAAGAAAAAGTAACTCAGGAAATTTCTTCATAGCTCATATAATTAGCCAGTTGAAGTGTGAACATATGGGAGCAGTGAAGGAATAAATCACACAGCAGCAGCTATATGAGTTTTTTATAGTATTCCAATTTTCTGTCTGTTACATACTGCACAATAGAAGAAAATATCCTTTATTTCATTGCTAATTGTTGGCAGTATGCTCAAAACCAGTAAAAGTTAACAAGAAAATTATTATAGTAGAGAAATAGCAGTCAGTAACATTTCAGTATCTAACTTAGCTAAGGAAATCTGTTGTGTTTTATAAGCCAGGTTGCAGCTTGAAGCTCATGTGTATTTGTTTTCACTGATTTCAAAATGTGAAAGAAGCATTTATGTTAATAAATCCTTGTTTGCATTCAGGTTCTCCTTTGTTGAAGGCAAAGGACCATTCATCAGCACGCTGCATCTCATTGCTCTTTTCAGTTTCCTCAAGCATGTCTGGAGCAGGGCTGGGGTGCCTTTGGCTCCACTGGAAACATTATGTCATTATCTCAACAAGATGTTGTCATGCCAGGAACGGATCAATACTTCGATGAGGAGCTGCTGGCTGACAACCATGTTGTTATTTTATAAAGGACAACTTGGAACACTTTCCAAGGCATTTCCCATGGTATAAAGCTCCAGGGACTTGATTTGTCTCTCTGCCTAGTAAACTGAGTTGATTCATCTGAAAATACATGTCTGCCAACCTCAGATAACAAGAAAAATTACACCACCTGCCCACGTTAGGCTTCAGCCTTTCAGCTATTTCAATAGTATGCTGTCTTTATGAAGGAAGTACTTCACATACCACCGATTAATCAGTGGGGAAGGGAGGAGAAGGCTTTAGCCGTTTTCCTGGTGCTGACACCAGTCAAGTCTAGCCTTTAGTCTGTGTGACCACACAGCCCAGGGAACGCTGCATTGCACAGGGTGCAAGGGCTGGCAGCCCCACAGGAACTCACTTGGCTTTGAATGTGCATTGTGCTGCAGTCCTTCCATCCATCCTAGCCTGCTTCCCTGCCAGGCTGCAGTACCAGTGCTGCCAAATGTGTCCTCCTCCAGGTCTCCAGCACAGACAAACCAGGACAGGCGCATGCCTCTAGGTCAATGTGTTGTGAAAGGCAGGACAGCTAGAGCTAAAGGGCTCTCTGCAGAAACAAGTTCAGCTCTCTGCTGAGCAGTAAGTCTCAGAAGAGATTAAGAGTTGTTCAGGGTGCTAATCCAACATTGCTTTAGGTAATATCACTGGTATACGGCAATCAAGGATTGTGCAATGGTGAGTGAAATGGATTAAAAAATCTGTTGGCAGAATTTTGTATCCTCTTCAAACTGTCAAAGATGGCTTTAGTAGAAAGGCTGTATGGAAGTCCTGTAGATCTGCATGAGCAGCCTGTCATCTGGGGGGCAAACACTACTTGGCTAGCTACTGTGTGCTTCATTTAACCCTCCTGTTGGCTCATTTAATGCTCCTGTTGGCTCAAGTCCTAAGTAACCCAATTTAAGAATTTAGATGCTCAAAGACAAGGAATTATTTTGTCATGGCTTTTTGTTTGTTTTCGTTGAAAAGGAAAATAATTACTTCAATAACCTTAAGAAATACGGAAAAGTAAAAAGGGAAGACTCAGCATCTTTTCATGATAAATACATGTGCGTATTACTTTTTATGTTAATAGGCTGTTTATACTATGGGTGATAAAAACTCAGCACAGTTTTGAATGAATTTGAATTGTCTTTATAGAAGTTGATCATTGTTTTTATTACAGTAAACAGATGTTTACCTTAACAGAAGGCAATTTTAACAATGTCTGATCACTTCTGTCATATTAGTTCAGGTCTAATTAGTCAAAAATGTTCCCTGGTTCTTCCTTGTGTTCTAGGATGTTGGAAATCTTGAAGAATTCATGTCCATTCTAGGCCAATCTAACTGTTATATATCACTATTAAAACTTTGATTACGTTTGGATTTTAAGAGCTTCAGAATTATTGACAAAAACATTGCTTCATCTTTTTTTCTTCAAAACTAAACAATGCAGAACCTGCTTTTCATATAAAAACGATGGGATTCTTTACATCTGGAGGGAAGAGCAGACCGAATACTTATTTCACGCTAAAAGAATCTCTCTGTGTTTGCTTGCTGTTTTGTTTCTTTCAACAGTGAAGCCATACAATCCTTTCCACTGGCAGAAGAAACAGGCAAACAACTTTGTCAGTGCTGTTGTGAAAAGCCTTTCATAGCATCCGTCAGCTCCCACAAACTTCAGTGCACTTGTTCATCTCTTTGATACCAAGGAAAAAGGATCAATATCTGAGAGGTCTTTTGTAGGCCTAAGAGTCCTGAAGAAATCAGCCAGCAATAAGAATCTGTGGTTCTCTGAATGTTTATTCTTCCATGCAGCCTTTTTTCTGTTACCACCCGCTCATCTAACCTGCATTGCTATAGATTTTCCTGTGGCAGGTAGGCTTCAATATACACATATACAATGCCTGGGAGAAACCGAACCTAGGTGGTAAGGTTTCACACTGCTCTGAGAAACACTGATTTTTATAAAGAGTCCAGATGCAGATATTATGGATTTTAAGAGCTGTAACCTTGAACAAAGACATTTTTTTTCTCTCTGAAATATTCTAAGGACTTCTGTAGCAGACACAAGAAAGAATAGCCTTGTGTACTTTTGATAGAGGACTGGGATTCATGACTTGATCCCATTCTGTTACAATGAGTGTACTTCATTACTCCTCTGTTATGCAATAAAATGAACTCATTGCTGCATCACTGCCTAAGTGGCTCTCACTATCATTTCATACAGGAACAATGCTTTTTCTCATCTAATCTGGCAATGATAAAAATTCCTCTTAATATCCCTCATATAAAAGTGTTATCAAAGCCCAGTGTCTTGTTTCAGTTTTCTGTTGACCAAATATTGGACTTTCAATGTCTGATTTTTTCTATGGAAGAAAGCATGTAGTGCAGAAGTGACTTAGAATCATAGAATCATAGAATACTTAGGGTTGGAAAGGACCTTAAGATCATCTAGTTCCAACCCCTCTGCCATGGGCAGGGACACCTCACACTAAACCATGTCACCCAAGGCTTCAGCCAACCTGGCCTTGAACACTGCCAGGGATGGAGCATTCAAAACCTCCCTGAGCAACCCACTCCAGTACCTCACCACCCTAACAGTAAAGAATTTCTTCCTTATATTCAATATAACTTCCCCTGTTTAAGTTTACCCATTACCCCTTGTTCTATCACTACAGTCCTTAATGAAGAGTGCTTCACCAGCATCCCTTATAAGCCCCCTTCAGATACTGGAAGGCTGCTAGAAGGTCTCCATGCAGCTTCTTTTCTCCAGGCTCAACAGCCCCAACTTTCTCAGCCTGTCTTCATATGGGAGGTGCTCCAGTCCCCTGATCATCCTCATGGCCTCCTCTGGACTTGTTCTAACAGTACCATGTCCTTTTTATGTTGAGAACACCAGAACTGCACACAATACTCCAAGTGAGGTCTCACGAGAGCAGAGTAGAGGGGCAGGATCACCTCCTTTGACCTGCTGGTCATGCTTCTTTTGATGCAGCCCAGGATACGGTTGGCTTTCTGAGCTGTAAGCGCACACTGAAGCTGGCTCATGTTCATTTTCTCCTTAACCAACACCCCCAAGTCCTTCTCCGCAGGACTGCTCTGAATCTGTTCTCTGCCCAACCTGTAGCTGTGCCTGGGATTGCTCCGACCCAGGTGTAGCACCTTGCACTTGGCATGGTTAAACTTCATGAGGTTGGCATCAGCCCACCTCACAAGTGTGTCAAGGTCCCTCTGGATGGCATTCCTTCCCTCCAGCGTATCAACCGAACCACACAGCTTGGTGTCATCAGCAAACTTGCTGAGGGCACACTCAACCCCACTGTCAATATCACCAACAAAGATGTTGAACAAGACCGGTCTCAGCACCGATCCCTGAGGGACACCACTCGTTACTGGTCTCCAGCTGGACATTGAGCCATTGACCACAACTCTTTGCATGCGGCCATCCAGCCAGTTCTTTATCCACCGAGTGGTCCGCCTATCAAATTGATGTCTCTCCAATTTAGAGACAAGGATGTCATGTGGGACAGTGTCGAATGCTTTGCACAAGTCCAGGTAGATGACGTCAACTGCTCTACCCCTGTCCATCAGTTCCATAGCCCCATCATAGAAGGCCACCAAATTGGTGAGGCAGGAATTCCCCTTAGTGAAGCCATGCTGGCTGTCACCAAGCACCTTGTTGTTTTTCATGTGCCCTAGCATGCCTTCCAGGAGGATCTGCTCCCAGATTTTGCCAGGCACAGAGGTGAGACTGACTGGTCTGTAATTCCCCGGGTCATCCATTTTCCCCTTCTTGAAAATGGGGGTTATATTTCCCTTTTTCCAGTCATCGGGAACTTCACCTGACTGCCATGATTTTTCAAATAAGATGGAGAGTGGCTTAGCATCTTTATTTGCCAGACTTGCAAGAGGAGGACCCAGGGAATTCTTTCCTTGTCACCAATGTTTCCATCCTCTACAAAGCCATAAACAGAGTTTTGCAGTTACTGATAATTCCTTTTCGAGAAAGAGCAAACAGTTTCCTCTGAGGTTGCTATTAATACCTTATTATGAGATTATGATAAAAGCTCTCCCTGGAGTCTGCCAGCAAAACAGCTGCTGAAGTTGATGTCTTGGTACTGCTTAGCACTGTAATGTTTTGGTAATCTCATTCTTGAACATCAAGTTAATTTTCATTTGCAACATGGCCAGGTGTCAAAGACCAAAATGTTCTGGCATATTGAACCTGGCCTTTTTCGCATCAGCGTGACCTCCGGGCTGCTAATGTGAATCTGCATTTTTGAACCTAACTACTTTGATAGTATCATTAGTGTATTAGGAGGCAAAGACTGTTTATTATAGTAACTGCAACACTGACAACATTATCACTGAAAAATGTTAATATGGAAAAGGGGAAAAACAGTCCTTGAAGAGCACATCCTACTCTATCCCACACTCTCAAGTGTTCTCCTTGTATAAATGGATGACTGGAGTGGGGATTTCTGCATGAGACAAGTAAAAAAGTCTGCATATTTATCTATTTTGAGGGGGGGGTTGTCAATTCATATCTTCCCTATGCGTGCTTTCCAGAGATTTAGCAAAAGAATATTGACATACAGAAAAAAGAATTCTTCCTAATTCCAGTTCTATGAGAGCTTTGCCCATACAAACCCTTACAAAAACTCCTTGAGCAGCAGTAGTATAAACTGTGCCAAATATATTCAGCTGTTTACTTTCAAGCTGAGCAGTGCTGCAGGGATCTTGGCATATGGCCCCCACTATATGAAATCTGAGGAAATTCCCGCTAGGCCTGAGACCAAACACCTAGCAGCCATTTGATGGGCTTTGACTGCTGTGATGTTTTAAAAGGCTGGTGGTTAGCAGCCTTTCACCGCCCAGGAATCCAGCTGAGTTGCTTCACAGAGGATTGTTCACCCTACCTTGGTTGCAGACACAATTCAGCCACTCCCAGCTGTGTTCTTCCCACTTAGAGCAATGATTAATTTCTTCCCAAGATTTCAATATAAAAGTCTTAGGGGCATGGCTTCTGTTCTGCTTTGCTACGTTTTTTAATATCAAGCGGTGAATGATTGTTTTTTCACATTAGAATTTTCAGAAATACCATCTCATACATTCCTGGTTTTATCCTAGTTGCCCTACAGAAGCAGGCTGAAACAAATCTGTAACTGAACATTGTATTTTATGTAAGAGGCAGCTTTTAATCTCTTTAAACAGTACATACTCCATGTTGATTAATACATATCAATAAAAACTGTTCATGAAGTCTTGAGTGAAAACTGACTTCCTTCCTGATTATTCGTTTTTCACCAGATTGGTGTTTCTGATGTGTGTTTATTTTAAGCAGGGCTCAGAGCTCTGGAGGGTTTAACACATGATAATGGCAGTAAAGAGTAGAAAAGCTGATTGCAGACTGCAAAGTTGGTAGGCCCAGCACTTTCTACATTTGTTGCCAAAGGTAGCATCCCCATTGCTTCTCATTGCAACTGCACTGCTGTAGTTCAGCTAGTGCCCAGCCATATAGGGAGATTGACTGCATTGCAGCCTGAGAAATTAAGAATGATTAAAAAATATTCATGCCGAATGCCCTAGAATATTGTAATAAAGAAAGCTTCTGTATTTAAAACGTGTTCCAACAAGCTATGAAACTATTCTTCAAGTTGCATTATTTTGCATCCAGGAGAAAAATCTTAAGATTTATTGAACATCCCTTGATTTGATGAAAGCTTTTGGCCACTCAGAAATGAGCTGAATTTTGAAGCATGATGGAAGGACCTGGCTGTCTGAAAGAGCTTCCTTTGGGTGTCATAAAGGTCAGCAGAACTCCAAGCCAATCATTTCCCCAAAGCAATCAGTAGCAAATGAGATTGCATCTTAGGGACTGCATTGTTTGTGCTATTTTGTGTATTTGTGCTATATAGTGCCCTAAAACAATTAACAGTGTTTACTCCTGAACTATTCTAGGCTACAAAAACTCTTGCAGGATTTGATAATTCACTAGTACCCTGCTCTAAACAAGATATTTAGTTTACAGGCTGATTTTCTGCTTATGTTGTCAGCCTTCAAATACTGCTGACTCCAAGGAAAACAAAAGATTATGTGCTAAAGAAGAAAACACTGTCTTCCACATTCATCGGTAGAAATAAACTTGAAATTTGATATACTTATGCAGTTTAGCTGTTGCATCAGCATGAAAGGAGATTCTTCACCAAATTAAAGTGACACAGCACTCTTGTGCTTACAGTGCTCCTATATGAGTCAGAGATTCTGCATAGAAAATGCAACTAGCCATAGATTTCCACTTATGGAAAGCAGCCATGACAGGATGCTGTGTACCTGCTCATAATAAAATAGTATACCTTTTTGGCTTTAGTCAGGTGGATTGAATGCGACTAAATGCGTCATCAATAATGATGTCCCAGCAGCATGGTTAGTAGGTGTGGTTTGGATAGACTATACATAAGTGACCAAGCAGTTCTCATGCAATGAGCTGGAACATTTGAAAAGGAGGGTGGACAGTGAGACATTATTCAAAGGTACCCTAGAAGGACTGAACACACCCTGACAGCTAATGCTTCTAGATTCCTAAACCAAAAAGAGGAGTCCTCTGCATGGGCTTAAAAGTAGCTGCAGGTGTCAGCATGTTAGCACCTACCTTCTTACAGCAAGAGCATCTTTGACTGAGACCATGATAACAATGAACATGATTCTAATTTCACAGGGCATTTCACTAGCTGTTTATTGCACCTTTCAATAAAAAAAAATAGATATGAAAGGAATAAGAGGTTCTATGCTATTTATATAGTGTACTGTAGAAGATCGGTTGTAGAAGAGGACACATATGCATTATGTGTTGTATTATTGCTGGACTGGGGAAGAACAAAGCATAAGATAAGTTGCACAGTTGCTGTAGAGGATGTCTCTGTAGATTCAGTCCAAGATGGGTAAATACAAGATTTACTCAGGCCTGATAACAGCTTCACAATTGAAAACTGTTAAAAAACAGAGTATTTTAATTTGAAGGTTAACAGAAGGTTTGTACATGAGCTGCTGCCTCTTGAAGGTACTGAAATATCAGCTTAAGGCCATTATAACTCAACCATCATTCTGCTTTAAATATATTTGGTTTTGGTTTGGAGAAACTTTTAATTTCTTTAGGATTAACAAATTATGTTTCAAAGGTAGAGAAGTCTATCTGCATTGTACTTTCATTACTCTGGAGTGTAAAGTAGCAGGTAAAGTGTTAACATCATTATTACCCAGTGAATTCGGAGATGCAGGTAAATCATTTTTTACCTGGCTGTACCTGCATACCTGCACACATACCCATATGCTTTGCTGTCATAGCTTCTTCAGAAAGCGAATGTCTTCAGTTTGATTTTGTAGATTTCTCAAGTTGGGTTTTATCTTATCATTTTCAGAGAGATGTGTTGCCGTTGATTAAGTTATGTAGAAACAGTTTATGTGTTTTAACCCAACTTCAAGCTATGTTGCTGTCAACCCTATTATGTGTTTTTGTCCAATCAAACACATGCAATATTGCTTTACTTCTGAAACAGTGGATTGTGAGTAAGAGAGCTTGTGCTGGTGAAAAAGGGAAGATGTAGGGGTTTTTTTTCCTACTCTTGTCCTGTTTGTATTTGGGCACTGTCTACTTCCCTTAAGCCTATAGTTGGGTTTCTTTTTTTTAACAAGACAATCCGTTGCACACTTCTCTATTTTTCTCTCTCCACTTCATGTTCTATCCCACAGTGTTTCAAAATGCCTCTTTCCAAAACCAGAATGATTTGTGATGTTGATATCATCAGCCATATGGTCTATTGAGTAAATCACACATGATTTCTTGGTAGCCAGTAGCTGCTAGCTGTGAATGACATGACACACATAGCATTACATTCATTTCTGTCCTAAGAATTCTAGTCATAGTCCAAAAATTTGCTAAAGAAAAAAAAAAGGAAGAGGAATGAAATATTGTACAAGTTGAGTTTAGACTGAATTTTTATTTCAACTCAGTATACTTCTCTGTTTTCTATTATAATTGTTGTTCTGGCCATTCATAGGTTTATTGTATGTCCATCCTACTGTTATAGAGAAGGAAATTTCTCCCAGCTAAATCTAGAATGAATGTGTTATTAGTTCAAGTTTTGTTATTACATTTCCTTTTCTAATCAAGGCAAAGAATCTGCAGTTAACAATGTAATCTTTTTTCCTGTTGACTTGCTCATATAGATACAACCATAAAAGCAATTGTTTTGAATGGTTTCTTTGCACTCAGGTTCTTTTTTGAAATACTGATTACTCCTAATTGTCATTTCTTAGTCATAGTGATTTAGAATTATGTCTTCAGAGTCATGATTTCCTCAGAACTATTCACATTAAACAGTCTGCAGATAGTTTTGAGGTGATTGATCTTTCAAAGCATAGAAGTGAAGTTTGATTCATAGTTTTAAGTGAGCTGGTTGACTAAATCGCTGTGCAATCTTTTGAAATATCTTCCATCAAAACCTATAATATTCATAAATTGTATTTAGAATGACATCTAGGCTAGCCAACTCCAGATATGTTCCCAATGAAATGCTGTGCTCCAGATTAGTCAGTCATTGCCACCGACATGACAAACAGATTACAAATGTTTATCAGGTTACTCCTCAGTCTTTGAATTTGTTTTTCAGTGTATTCAGCACTGTCCCCAGGGTGACTGGCATCCCTTTGAACAACTATGAAGTCAGGTGCAACAAATTTCCTTAAATATATATTTTTGCTAGAATTAAATATTTAACTTCAGTTATGAACAGAATCTCTTTGTTCACCATTGCCCTCTTTTTTGCTGTGTCTGATTTCATATTCTTTTCTTAGCTTTACATTTCATTTTGGTACCAGAAAATCAAAGAGAGAAGACGCCAATTCAAGTCAACATGCATGCAGAGATGTCAAAAGGCATCTGCTCTGCTTTGTGGATTTTATGCAAACTATTAGCATGTATTTGCATTCTCATATCACTGATTCAGACAGCTTCATATCAGCTATCATCATCTCTACTACAGTAGTCAGCTGAAAAACAATCATAGTGAAAATTACTCTATTCAGAGAAACAGCTTCAATCTATATTTGATCTGATCGTTCAGAATCTTCATTTTTGAAAGAGAATTTCACCTGCATTTCTAAGCATGTACTTTAGGTTTATAATGCATTTTTAAAATATTGCATCAACCACAGAAAGTAACACTGCTAATTAAATCATATTAATTAATTAAACCTGTTTCAAGGAGACAATTCACTGGCATTTAAAGACAAAAAAAAACCCCTTCCTTCTTCTATTTTAAATCCACAAACACAACTTTAAAAGAATCTACAACCAGTATCTTTGACTTTGCAAAGATAGATGTTATTAAAATATACATTTATGCATCGGTGAACATTCCAATAATATAACAAATCAATAACAAGACTGATGAGGCTATGTCTAAAGACTGATAAGACTGAGAAAACCTTTTTTTTTTGTATTTCATATACTCTTATATTTTATGAATTAATTCTGTTCTGATCAAGGTATTGTGCAGGATTGCTTTTTTATGCTGAAACTGAAGTTTTGGGATAGTTTGAATAAAAATATGAAACTATAACTTTTGACTGCAAATCATGAATTTTTCAACATGGACTATCTGGAAAGTCAAGTGTGTGATCTAATGCTACTTGACTTCAAAATGACAGTATTCGTAAGAAAGAGAGAGTAGTTTTATGTGTCATTTTTTACTTTAGCCAAATGTCTTTGCCCTTCTGAACATCCTTCTTCCTCATATAGTAACTCTGCTATCTTGTAAATAGTGGCTATGTCTTAGAACATCTCTTGCTATTGTAAGAAAATAGACCTCAAGATTCATCCTGTGTCATTTCCTCAGTAATATGGAAAAAGAAATAATTTTTTTAAGATAATATGAATTAGGTTTATATTTCATCTCATTCACTGTGTATCACCTAGGGTTTTTATTCTGACAGCTATACAGAGACAAAAACTTTTTTAAAGAACATAGATTCTTCTCATATATCCACAACTGAAGTAAATAATATTTTTCAGTGTCATGGTTTCTACAATGTGATCGTTTTATTTTCAAATTATTTCATTAGTTGATGGTATTAAGTCTTCTAAATATACTGCCCAGACCTTCCTCTTCTCTTTCAGAAGAACTTGCTTCTGGTTTGGTTTACTTTCTCTTTGGAAAGGGACTGTTTCTACTCCCTCCATAGTCTGTGTAGTTTTTTTTTTTTATTTAGGCTCCATTGCCTGGTATAAGTCAGAGAAGCCCTAATATGGATTTGAGCCCTGCCTGCTGAATCAGAGCATTTAGAGAAGTACTCTGGGAATGAAAGGTCCAGTTAAAATGGCTCAAATTAGAAGTGGAAAAATTGATTAGGAGGAAAAATGCTGTTTTGATGATGATAGAAATTTTGTTTTGTTAACAGTATTTTCATCCTAAAGCTCTTTTATTTCATAGATTAGAGCCCACACTTGAAAGTTGTCAATAGTGTCATACTGATGGCACACACATGCCCTATAACTGTATAAAAACACCTTCAGGCAGATTTATAGACCATCAGAAGATCTTAAGTGTAAGAGTTAGTATATGTGATGGAGGTTACTATTGAACATGACACATCTCATCAGGTCCCACAGTCTTATACACCTTCAAGTTCCTTAGATGGTCTCAAGCCTGAGTTCTGCATCTTCAGTTATCCTTGCCCATGATGACTGCAGGGTAAGACCTACTTTAGCTATTCAGTCATTCTTACCAGAGCAGAGCAAATACTTATACACCCCCTTACACACCCTGTACCCTGCAAGGCCATCAATAAGATAACTAATCTCAGATTCCTGTATTGGTCTCTTAAAACAAGATGAAAGATCAGTGGCTCCTAGCTCTTTCAACTAATTACAACAATTTCTCAAGAGCAAAGCTGCACACTGCCGGAGAGCATTATCATTCTGTCAGACAGTAAACTAGTAATTTCATTGTTTCTTAAAAGATTTCAGGTAGATGAGAGGGAGGTCTTACAGCTTCTCAGGGAGCCGTTTGAGGATAGTAATTAAAATAGGAATAAGCATTTAAATAAAGAAATACAAATCAGTACTTCTGTGTATATCTGTAGGTGGGAGTCACAGCTGTAATAGCTCGAAACAAATCATATTTAGTGTTTTTCACAGTGATAGGTACTTGAGGCAGAGAATACAATGAGAGGTTGGAACTTTGGAAGAAAGGAAGGATTGTATAAACTTCCATGGTTCAGCAACAGCATGCAACATTTCACTTCACATTAAAGTATCTTCTGGATTCATTCCCACACTCTCCAGTATATCAACAACTTTCTCTCAATTACCTTTTGGCTCAAGTGAATAAAAAGCTGCAATCAGCCTTTTTGACAAGCCTTCAAAACTGTTTTCCAGATCATTTCCAATAATAAATGTAATTTAAACTTTTATGATAAAAGCATAGAAGTGCTTTAAAATAGCCCAGGTATTTTTCTAGAGAACATGATGTCATTCTTTCCATCAGCAGCAGCTCATGCTTTAGTCTTTGTTTGCTGATAAGCAGAAAAGGAATTAGATCATTAGTCAGTATTTTGATATTTAAAATGAATTCTTTTCCTCTGTTCTAATCTCTTTGTTGGTTAGTTTCCATTTTCCAAAAGTATTGCCAAATTTGGCCTTTGGGTGTATTTACACTGTTCCAATGGGAGTTGTATGTCTGTGTATTTGAGAACCAAACTTGATTCATGTGCAAGTCCTTCAATTTGCCTGAGATGCACTGAGATAACAATTTTTTATAATTCCCAAGCTCTCTAAAAAAAACTTTCTTGTGACATTTTCTTTGTGAAAGAAAATAAATACTTTATAGTTATCTGTGGGCAGTAAAAACATCATAAAAATCTGTGATTCCCTCTAAACTTCCAACAAAGAACTGAGTGGCAAAAATATGGTGGAATATTCTTCTTTGGAAAAATACCAGTTGCAGTGTCCTAATGATGAATTGCACCTCCAAAAATTTTAGAAGAGAGATAGCTCAAGTTGGTAATGAATAAAATCAGTACTTTGTCAATGCAGGTCATGCTGAAGATTACCTTTCTGTGTCTACTGATTCAAAAGATGTACCTACTTAGCGGTGTCCTTAATTGATTGCTTACATTATCATGTAACGAACCTGTTAAGTACAACATGAAGTTGCAAGGAATAAGTACTTTTTATAGAGATCAGAGACTCACAGAATGGTTTGGGTTGGAAGGGAACTGTAAAGATCATCTAGTCCAATGCCCCTGCCATGGGCATGGACACCTTCTACTAAATCAGATTGCTCAAAGCCCCATGCAACCTGGTCTTCAACACTTCCTTGAATGCAGCCACAGCTTCTCTAGACAACTTGTTCCAATGTCTCGCAACCCTCACAGTGAGGAACTTCTTCCTAACATCTAATATAAATCTAACCTTTCAGTTTAAAGCCATTACCCCTTGTCCTCTTGCAACAGATTCTACTAAAAAGTCTCTCTCCCTCTTTCTTGTTGACCCCTTTAGGTACTGGAAGGCTGCTCTAAAGTCTCCCCAGAGTCTTCTCCAGTCTGAGCAATTTGCACTCTCTCAGCCTGTCTCCTTAGGAGAAATGCTCCAGCCCACTGCTTATCTTCATAGCCCTCCTCTGGATCTGCTGTAGCATATACATGTCTTTCTTGTTCTGGTGGCTCCAGAATGGAAGTCAGTACTCCAGGTGGTATCTCACCAGAGTGGAGTAGAGAGAGAAAACCACCTTTCTCAACCTGTTGGTCATACTCATTTTGATGCAGCCCAGAATATGTCTGGCTTTCTGGGCTGCAAGTGCACATTGCCAGGTCACATCAAATTCTTCATCCACCAGTATCTGCAAGTCCTTCTCCCCAGGGCTGCTCTCCATCCTTTCACTCCCTAACCTGTGATTGCCCCAGCCCAGGCATGGGACCTTTCACTTGGCTGTGTTGAACTTTATGAGGTTCACATGAGCCCACTCAAGGCCTCTCAGGATGGTGTCCCTTCCCTGAAGAGTATCAACTGCACCACTTGGCCTGGTGTCATTCAAGATGATTGACCTATCATAAACTCTGACAATGGGGAGAGAAAGCTGGCTTTAGAAATTGTGTTTCCTACACAGGTAGTAAATGGATCAGAGATAAACCTTGGAAGTTGTGTTACCTTCCTGAATTCTTCCCATCTGACATTGTGAATTGTACTTGTTGCACAACATATTGTTCCTAAGTTGGTAATCAACTTGTTTCCAACAAGTCCAACCCTTCCTGTGGTCTCTCTGGACCTGTGAGCAAAGTGAGGTGCTTTTACAACCATGACATTTCTCAGGGTGGAGCCCTGTGGTCAACTGTCTTTAGCACCAAGATTTTAGGTTATAAAACCTGCAGTTTACTGGCATCACTGCATCTGTAGTCCTGTCCCCTTAGTGTTAATTAAAGGCTTATGTAATAAGCAGTAAAACAATAATTGACATGTGTGTGCTTTAGTCTGCCAAGACAATCATCCTTTAGAAATTCCTTCTCTGTTAGATTAAGGGAGAAAAAATCATAAAGTACTAAAACCAATTGGAAGAAAAAAAAAACAACCAACATTGTATTGGCTCAAAATTGACCTTTACTTTCCGGGGACAGAAGCACATGCTCAAGGGACTAACAGGGAATGCCAGAGCAGACCAAGCACAGCACTGGTAAGAAGTGCAAGACATTCCTGTAGTAGCATGGAGGATCACAAATCATGAACCAAAGCACTGTTACAGTAAAATGATGTAGAAAGAAGAAATAAGTGGCTTCTCCTTATCTAAAGAACTAAGAAATGTGGATGGCAAATGCCATTCCTGCTAGTGGTGCTAGTACACTTTTGTAGGCTTCTAACAGACCAGAGAATACTTTATCAATTCTGTGTTTCACAATTGAAGACTTCAGGCCTGGCTAAGCCAAAAAGAGCTGTCAAATTAATAATAAAAGGAAATAATCATAAGCAACAGTGATAGAAAGAACAAGCTTTTTACTTCAGCTAGCATGGGTCACAGCATGATATTAATTCAAGTGACTATAGGCTATAAAAGATTAGATCTACTTTTCCCAGTGCAGAAATATAAATGGGTACCCCTGTGTGGTATTTATTAGAATAAAGCTTTATCCATTAGCTCCTGGAGCATGTCTGAGAGGGTCAACAGAACAGCGAAAGCCTCAGCTGCATCCAGAGTATCAGCCCTAGGCTGGGGTTTTCACACAGCTGCTCTGGCTTGCAGAAGTGGTTGCAAATAATGGAAATGAAATGTGCTAGATATGGTACAACAAACAAAAAGGATGTTCCTGGCCCAGGGATCTTACCATCCAAGTGTAAGAGGGATGATAACAGAGGAGGGAGCTGGCAAAATGCAAAGAACCAGTGAGACGCCAGTGACTGCTCGGAAATGGATTTGGCAGACTGGTGTTCACAATAGGCTTTTGAAACAAGCAAGCTTTACTTTATCGTAGTATAAAGAGCTTTATATGTATTTGTGGAGGGAGGGATTAAAAACTATGAAGGGCAATACAACTACCAGAAATAAGTGTTCCTTGGAATGCTGAAAGCGCAGCATATCTATTTTCAACAGTAAAGGTGGCAACATCATGTCTGTCAAAATCAGCGGAACGGATGTTGCACTGATGGACAGGTGATGACAGATATTCATGGCACAGGGAGGCTATCTTGAACACACGCCTGGGGTGACAGTGCCAAGCTCATTCATTTCCAGAAAATGAAGTGTGAGTGCATTGCAAGGTTCAGAGCAGAGCTCAGTGCAGAAGCTTTTTGGACCTGCAGTGGCTCTGCACAAAGCCAGCTGGAGCTGCTCTGGACCATACAGATGAAGCAGAGAACTGGCCCCAAGCTGGACCCACGTGAGAACAGAGCAGGGGCATTCTTACCTAAACTCTACAGGAAATAATCAGAATCAATAGGTTTGGAGGAAGGTCAGAGGTGGAGCAACCACTGTGCACTCTGGCTGGTATTTTGGATCGGATGCTGATGATTACAGTGATAAAATTCAGGAACACAATAGGGGGAAGACGCAAAGAACGAAGGGTTTAATTATAGTAAATGTGAGTTTAATTATAGTTAGAATCTTTAAGGCAACCCCCAAAATGTTTTCATGTAACAGAAGGCAAGGTTAGATCGAGTGGCACTGTTTGTGATGTGATGTATCCATTACATTGTCACTGTCTTGATAAGGGAAGAGTTCATTGTCACGGTGATGGGCGCTTGGTCCTTCTGAAGAAAAACCACGAAAGCCACCCAGACACGTTACGGTGCAAGCCCGAGTGTCCCCGCAGGGAGCCGTGCCCATGGAGCCCGTGTCACCCACCAGGGGGATGAGCACACACACAGCGGGCCGAGGGGTGGCCACCCTCTCCTCTGCCGCGTCGGGCACGGGTGGGGGCAGCCCACCGTGGGATCACCGCCCTGCTCCGCTCCGCCCCGCCCCGTCCCGCTGAGACCGGGGAGCCGCGGCCCCGCAGGCCCCGCCCCGCGGCGCTGTCGTAGGCGCTGACGCCACGCCCCGCCCGCGGGCCAGGCCGGGTAGCGGCGGGCGGGGGGCGCCGTTAGCTGCTGGGTTCCCCCCTGGGCCATGCGATAGAGGGGTGCGGCGGGCCCGCGCTCTCGGAGGCCATGGAGCAGCTCCCGTGCGGGCGGTGGCTCCGGCTGGTGTCCTCGCTGGGGATGGGGCAGCGCGCCTGGGAGGTCACCTTAGACGGGGAGCGGGGCCGGCTGGCCTGGAGCGACCCCCGCCCGCCGCGCCGCGGCGATGGTGAGTGGAGCAGGGGGGCGGGCTGCGGCGCCAGCCGGCGTTGGCGCACCTGCCGGGGCCGCCGCAGGGGCCGGCTCCCCTAGGCGGTGCGGGACGGGCCTTCCTCGCGTCCTTTGCAGCGCGGGACACCGCGCAACGCTGCTCGGGTGCGGGTGCCAGCGGGGGCGGCCTGCAGTGCCGGGTCTCACGGCGGCGGCTTAGGGTGCGCTCAGCCGGAGCCGTGTATTTCCTGTACTTGGCCGCCTGTTCGCCCTACAAAAGAAGTGCGGCAGCTGGCGGCACCGGCGTCCTTTCGCGGTCGGCTCTGGGGTTCGGAGTCCGGCAGCGGCAGACGGAGAGTGCGTTAATCACACGCGGGCCCGGCCGGCCGGTGGTGTAGCCGCGAACGGGCTGTCAGCAGCCGGCTGTGCTGAACCTGTCAGCCGGTTCCTTCCGAAGGGGAGCTGGAAGGGACCTTTGAGCTGCTGGGACCGCGTGGAGTGCAGCGAGCTCCCCTTTCTGTGGGAGTGGAGCGTCTGTCCCAGAGTGTGCCCCTGGTCACCGAGGGGAGAGAAAACTTCCCTGCAGCTGGATGCGGAAAACACGGGTTTTATACTTGAACCCCATTGTTTCTTGGCACTGGGAGCAGCTAGCAGCATGTAGTTTGTAATCCTAAAATCACAGAATGCTTGGGTTGGAAGGGACTTAAAAGCTCATCCAGTTTCAACCCTCTGCCACGGGCAGGGGCACCTTCCACTAGAGCAGGTTACTGAAAGCTCTGTTCAGCCTGGCCTTGCACGCTGCCAGGGATGGGGCAGACACAACTTCTTTGGGCAACAAAAGGACATAATAGACTTACAGAACTTTTAAAGCAATCTTTCTTTTTAGGTAAATGACTTATGCTTAAAAAATAATACTGAAGCACTATTTCAGGCTCCCCCCCCCCCCCCCCCCCCCCCCGAAAAAAAAGTAGTTTTTTTTTAAACTCTTTGCTTTCTAAAGAGCTTCATAGGAATTTCCAAAGAAAGTTTAACTTCTGTGAGTTACTTTTTTGGAAATGTTAAATATAGGCTAATAGCTTGTATTGGTGTAACAAGGCTGTTCACCTTTTGTGCAGGTAGAATAGTGCTGACTTATAAAACTGCAAATGGGAAAGGTTGCTGCAGAAAATACCTGATAGAATTGCAGGATAAATGCTGAAAATTCGTGTACGTGTGTATCAAGCTTTCTGCTACGCTGTAGGTGGTTATTTTGTCAGTCTCTGACCTGTGCGTTTTTAATATAGTCATTATTCATGTTAATAATATAACCCTATTATCAGGGTATGTGAGCATCCAGAAATGTGTAATGTTCTTTTCACAGTAGCTGCTGTAGGGTGGAAAACTGCTGTCATTCTCCTCTAAGAGGTTGTAGGTACCGAAACAGAAGGAAACTAATAATAGAAAGGTCAACTAGAAGCTTTTCTGAGAAGATTTCGAGTATAGATGTTTCCAGTCTCAGGCAAGTTCCCAAACTGAAATGAATAGTTCTTCCTTTCTTACCATGTATCCTTCTTAAATATTTCCCTGATTTTGTCATAATGTCTTATTGGCCTGAGGCTTTTTGAATAAAGTTGAAGGAGAAGGAGGACTCGAGAAGAAAATGTTGTCTTTTACATAATTGAGAATTGGTCATGTTTTAAGTACATCTCTTCCTATTCATAGTAACATAAAGCCAGAGTCCGCTTTCCTTCTGTTCTGTGAATACAATTTGACTTCATCCAGTTTTTATCAGCAGTACTGCTGAAAAATATGTTTGAAAATTCCTGGACTTAGTTCAGCATCTGAATTAAATTAAGACTTTAATAATGAGTTCTTTAATTCTATCAAACTGTAATATATTGCTGTGAAAAGTTGTATACTTTTAAAAATAAAATAAAATTAGTTCAGAGAAAGGTGTCTGGATCTTAAATTTAATATAGAGTTTCAGAGCCTTTTGGGACAGTTGCTCCTGTGGTGTGATGACTTCCTTTAGGCCTTGCAAGTTATAAGTTTTTGCGACTTGGCCAAACCAAGTATGAACCTGTGCTGAATCCTGTTCCATAGCGGATGCAGTGGGACATAATAACCAGATTCTTTCTGAGGCAGTTTCTGAAGTAGTAATCAGCAGGAGATTCCTTAGGAGGCAAGTCTCGTTACTGTGGCTGCTGTCCTGTGTCATAGCTATTAACAACATTTTGGAAACTATGACGTGCTATCCAGAGAGAAAAGGGAGGGTGGGAGAAGAAGAAGAAATGCCTGAGTCTTCTGGAGGCACATGTATAATTTCTGTAGAGAACAATATAATACTTGATGTACCACTTCCTCTTAACACTGTGATTAATTCATGTGTTCCTTGCACTTGTGCTTTAGTATGATCAGTTTGCTGACCTATTGTTTTTAAGCTCTTCTAAGACTTGGGATAGCTCATTGTGTGCTCTGTAATTATTTTGGAAATACAAGCAGCATACATGACAGTATATAAATAAACTATACTATGGACAGTGGTTAGTTAGAAGCATATAATTATAGAAGAGTCGCTTGACCAAGATTGGTATCTTTCTACCAATTAGCCTTTGACTACGTGACTACTCTGTATTATGCCTAGATACAGACTTGATTATGCAGTATACAACTGCTGTATTTTTTTGTTTAATAGGTAGTTATTACAGTGAAACAGTTGTCTTTAAACTGAAAAAAAAACTCAGTGAGGGTTGCTTATTTTCTGAGTATTTATTACTGTCTTGGTTTTAGCTACATATGTAAAATGGTTGGTACATGTTTTGTCAAGGTTTTCAGATGTTGACATATAAGAAACTAGAGCTATAGTTAGGTGTTGGGAAAAGATAGGAAACAATAGAGATTTTGTCCTATTGTCCTTTACAGAATATGTCAAGGTTCTTGTGTTTTCATATCTTTGTACAATGATACTAACATAGAATGGTTACGGTTAGAAAGGACCTTAAGATGATCTAATTCCAAGCCCCTGCCTTGGACAGGGACTCCTCACACTAAACCATGTCACCCAAGGCTCTGTCCAACCTGGCCTTGAACACTGCCAGGGATGGAGCATTCACAACTCCCCTGGGCAACCCATTCCAGTGCCTCACCACCCTAACAGTAAAGAACTTCTTCCTTGTATCTAACCTGATCATCTATTCAAGTTTAAACCCATTCCCCCTTGTCCTATCACTGCAGTCCCTAATGAAGAGCCCTTCTCAAGTATCCCTGTAGGCCCACTTCAGATACTGGAAGGCTGCTATGAGGTCTCCATGCAGCCTTCTTTTCTCCACGCTCAACAGCCCCAGCTTTCTTAGCCTGTCCTGACCCAGGTGTAGGACCTTGCACTTTGCATTATTGTACTCGATGTTGGCACTGGCTCACCTCTCAAGTGTGTCAACATATAGATATACACATTTAAAGCCAATTCTGTTAAAATGTTTTATGAAGAAAGAAGTATTGATTCTGGAGAATTTAATGCTATTGTTGAGGAGATACCAACAATAACAAAACCAAAAATGTTTGTTCAGGACATATCTTGTTTTTAAACAAGGCTGTTAACTTTCTTTCCCACTGTTAGACCTTGTTTAACAGCATCATATTTTCAAGTTCTGTGTTCAATGTAATGAGGTTCCTATTTTCCGTTCTTTGGTTGGACTTGTTTAAACTTCAAGGGCAAAGTTTCATCTGAAATTTTTCATGTATTTCTCTGTTACTCTTAGCTATACACCTTTTTCACACTTTATCTTCACATGTTCTGAAGAATATTATTTTTTCTCCCTTATAACATTTCTCCATGAAATTTAGTTGTTAATCGAGGTCCCTTCCAACCCTTGGGATTCTGTGATTCTGTGTAATCATTAATAGCCTACGCAAATCTGGACAGATCAATTGTTTTATTATTTCCTCATGTTGGTGGCACAGTCGGGTTTTTATCAAGTGATAAAAGTGATGATAAAACTTCAGGTACCAAATTTCATAGCAGATTATATATTGTACACATGTACTTACAGGTATTTTACAAGTATTGGCTAAGACTGTAATGTGCCTTGTACTAAGACATTACAAACACAGAATGAGATTCCCTTGTTATTTCTGTGCTTTGGGATTTTTTTTATTTGTAGGGTACAAGCATAAAGGGGATGATCAAATTAGACACCAAACTGTATGCTTTCACTTCCTGTGTGCACCTTTTCTATCTTTTAGCCCTTTCTCTGTATCTCTCAGGGAGTTCTTGTCCCTCTAAGTGTCTTTTCTACCTTTCTCCAGAAATTGCTCCAGGAAGCCTCAGAACTCATGTTCACAAGACTGATGCTATTCTGATGTTGTGGATTCTAAAGATTGTTTAGTTTAATAAACACAGTACTGAGACAGCAGAAGAGGGCCTGCTTGGAATGAAGGCCTGTCCTGCACCTGTATTGTGTTGGCACATCCTTACTCAAGGTCATTTTTCATCACTCATTCCCAATTGGCATTGGGCACAAGTAGAAATCTAAACCATGTTTTTCTCTAGATAGTTCCCCTGACTACATTGAATCAGTTGGTTGTGGGGTAATAATAGCTTTAGAATGCATTGTTTCTTTGGAATATGTTGTTTTCTGATGAAGCCTTGGGTGATACGGTTTAGTGTGAGGTGTCCCTGCCCATGGCAGGGGGGTTGGAACTGGATGATCTTAAGGTCCTTTCCAACCCTAACTATTCTATGATTCTATGATTCTGGAAGGTACCTTATTCAAATACAGATGCACCCTACATTAAACAATACATGCTTTTCAGCATACATCTCTTTGGTGGTGGGGTTGTTTTCCTTGTTACGGTGAAAAAGTGCATCTTATTTCTTGCTTTACCATTGAAGTATTCATAGTTGAGTTGGAAAGATTTTATTTGGAAAACATTCAATGGAATGGAATTAATTTGGGAAAATGCTCAATGGTACAATTTAAATATGCAAACTGACCCAAGTGCAAATTGCTGTGATTTGATTCAAATTCAGATATGTGACGTGAAGCAGCAACTGTGTCTCATCATACTAAGAAACTGTTCTATTGTCTGTTGGTTTACAAAGTACTTGAAGATTTACTTAAAAAAATAAAACAAATCCTATAAATGGCTGTATATTGTGAGATCATAGCCTTGATATGTTTCTGTGACTCTTCAAGAGTTTGGAATTAAATAATTTAATTATGATACCTATTTTTTCCCTTACCCCTCTTGTATGATGCAAATTCTCTGTAATTCTGCTCTATATCCCATCCACTGTCTTTTATTCTGGTCTTTATTAGACACAGCTTTCTGTAGTGGGTGATCAGTATAATGCATTGTACCTTCTAATAGAAAATGCCTTCACCCAAAAGCAAGAAAACAAGAACAAAGCTTAAACTTAGGGCAAGGTAACTTAATGTTCATGTGGTCCCTAATAGTAAATTAGTTTCCAAAGTGACTGAAAAAAAAAACCTTCGTATTTAAATCTACACCCCAGCTTTTTAGCTGTTAATACTTTTAAGTCACAAGAGTATATTAATAATTTAAATTAGTTCTGAATGTCACTGCATCCCTGGGACTGAGCTGAATTTTAATAATAAACCAAATGTGATCAGCAATGTCTTTATGGTTTTGCACGTCTGTGTTGCTTTGAGCTAACACATTTCTGAGGGAGGAATTTGGCCTGTAGGATACGAAGCTGGCAGTGATGAATGAACAAGTCTTTACTGAGGTTCAGACTGCGTTTGTTTATAAAGTCAGGACGTATTCTGCAGAAGTAGCAGACAGCACTGGCACACCAAAATGCCTTTCTTAACACAGAACACCACACTTCACAACTTCTAGCTATTTTTTTTGCAAAGGAAGCCCACTGTTAGTGTGTTTCACTTGAGGTTTTTGGTTTTGTTTGTTGGGTTTTTTCCTCCCACATGCTTAATGTGGGAAAAAGTAGTATGCATCTAACACGCTGTTTGCCAGTTTGCACTTAGAGAAGACTGTCTGTTAAGACTGTAAAAGCATTGGGAGACGGAATGACTGATAACTGGCACAGCCAAAGTGCGGGGAAGACTGTCACCTGTCTAGTGTGTATTTTGGGGTTTTAGTTATTTTATCTTTCTGCCATGCTCTTCATCCATCTGCTTTGGTTGGAGAAATCATCATCTTTAGTGTACTGTGTATGTTAGACATTAGGCAAGGTGAAACATCGAAACCTAAATGTGTTAAGATCTTTGAGATAGTTTAAGAAAATTAACATATACTTCAGTACTTCTCAACATGAAATTCAGTGTCCTGAATCTAGATGTGTATGTTGAAAATGGCAGGGTATTTCATCTGGAATTTTGTCTAGGAACTATTGTGTGCTGCTTGGTTGAATATACTGTGCTGAGCTGAGTGAAATTCTTTATTTGGTATGGTTCTGAGCCCACTTTTCAACTTTTTTCATTAATGTTGATCTAGTAGTTTTGGCGTAAGTACCATTTTTTTGTTGCTGTTAATGGGGCAATAAGATTTTCTGTGTTTTAGGAGAAACCTGTCAAGATGAAGTGAGTATTTTTATACTACATCAGTGAAAGAAGTGGCTTATGCTCCCTAATAATAGGGTAAATGCTGCAAGAGTAGGTGTGTGAAAGGGCATTAGTACATTTGTAAAACTTATTGACCCCTCAAAAGAGGGTGTGAGAGACCTACTTTTTAACGGGACATGTTCTCGTAACTAGATGCCAGTTTGGGGGGGGGGGGCATTGTGTTTGTACAAGCAGGATTGCTTGTATTTAAGGCTTCTATTTGATTTCTTTGCAATGGAAACTTTTCCTGTCTGGGGAAAACAGGGGGAGGGGGGAGCTAAGTAGTTGATTTGCGTTCTGATTAAACAATGTGTTTTGACTTACTGCGTAACGCTAAGTCAAATAGTGATAGTGATATTTGGAGTGATAGAAATTCTTGAGCTCTATCCAAACACAAATGCCGCTGCATTCAGATTTGTTTTTATAAGCTGTAGGGAATGTTCTGAATAACATGTTTGTATTTGAGAAAGCCTTGCATCTTTTGGCCCTCTGTGATTACTCTGTTAAGTAGTGTGTGGTTTTGACTGCCTTAAGACTGGAGTATGCTATTGGGGCAGTGGAGTTGCCTGATGCTTGTACAGTGCCAAGTGGTAGAGGGCCACAATTGGCATAGCTGGTATTCATAGACCAGAAATGTCTTGAACTTCTACCAAGCCCACAGATTTAGAGGGGGAAGGTGGGATCACTCTGTGCTTTGTTTTTGTTTTGTTCCTTTTTTTTTTTTCCTTGTTTTGGTGTGTCACTGCTCCCACCCCCAGTCTTGGGTTTATTTTTTCCAGGTATGTGACTCCTGTGGCTTATAATAAAAAGGAAAAAAAGAAAAAGCACATATTTAACTACAACTTTTCTTCTTTGCTTTTTTTGCTGCGTCTGCAAAGAGATTTACTGGAAAAGCAGAACTTCCAGTCATGCAACTGTCAGGGAGAACACATCTGACAAATTAGGAGAACTTAATATTAGTAGAAGTGGTTTCAAGGTCTAGGGTTGTTAATATAAGCTGTGTGATATGTGCTAAAGTATGTACTACAAAAAAATACTTTTAGTGATACAGATTTGGAAGTGCTTTTCATGCTGTTTGCTTTCTGTACAGTTGGACAGCTTTCTCTATTGTACTGCCTAATAAAACAGTGACTTCTGTAGCTGCTTCTAGCACATGTGCTAGTGAGTGTCCAATACGTAGAACTATTTACTAAGTTGGTCATTAGAGCATTGTCATTTAAATTTTGATAAATATCTAGTTTCAGTTTTGTAGCAAGCTGTGGGCAACAACAAAATGAGTTATCACCTAAGTGCAATCTTTATAAATGGAACAAGCTTTCTTTTGTATTGTGACATGTGGATAGGCAGCATAGCCAGTAGAAAAATGAGAACTAAAAGAAGTTCTGGGAAAGAAAGGTTAAAGAATGTACTCCCTTCCTTTAATTTATTGTTCCATCCCTGTTCTGTATTTTTTAACTCTGATAAATGGATAGGTGGGTAATCACATTGAGATCCCACAGCAGACCTTTTCTCTGAATGTTAGGAAGACAAATTAACTGCTACTATCCAGTATTAAACACTTGATACTGTCTTACCTGTGTATATGTATGATACCGATATCTGAATACAAGTGGTTTTATTAAGTTCATCTCCGCTGTTGGATCTTTATAAAGACATTCTGTGACTGCTGCATTTCCCCATCATGCTGTAAATATGGTAAATGTAATTATATGCCATAACTAGTTTTGTGAGTAGTTAAAACATTTGAATACAGCCAGATTCCTGAAAGACCCTAGTGCAAAGTTTGGAGGCTACTTTTATGAATCAAACTAAAACCCTGTGGGAAGATAAAATCCCTAAAGGATTACAAATCAAGTCAAATATTGAAACACCTGTAAAGAAAAAGAAAACACAGCCTTGTGTGTAAAGGCCATGACATGTCAATAGACATTATAATAGGTAACAACTGCATTGACTAAAACAAATAAATAGGGCAGGAATAAAATGAACTAGTGGCAAATGAATTGTGGCCAACACTGTGAAGAGCTTAGGAGGTTTTTTAGTTTGTTTTTTATTTCTCACCACTACTGGGGTGCTTCTGCAAAATAGGGAGGAAGATAAAATGTAGGATAAAACTCGGTAATGGCGGTATTAGTGCTGTATTTTGTGTGTTTAATATCTCTTTATATTTGTGATTCTCTATCCTTGTTTTTCTCATATACAGGTAGTTAATACATAAGACATTATAGTAGTATAATCTTATGTAACTAAGTTTTATACATGTATATATATACAGAGAGTGCTCATTTGTACATAAATATAAAGCCTGTGTTTTCAGTTCTGCTTTTTTTGAGTTAAGGAAAAAGCAGAAAAATTTTGAAATTGATAATGAAAATGAGACAAAATCCTCAATTTGACAGGAGTTAAGAAGACTGAGAAGGTATGAGGGGCTATTAGAAGAAAAAAGAGTGAAGTTAGAGGAAATTCTTTCATAGCGTAAGAGCAAGAGGCCTGTAGTTCTGAAAAACAATAGTTTTGAAGTTGATATAAGAGAAATACACTTAACAGTACCTAAACATAATATCTAGAACTTGCTTCTTAGGAGGCCTTGAAGTTTAAAAGCTTAGTGAGATTTAAAGTCTTAAGAATTCATATGTGAATGCCCTTCTTTCATAAGCCAGCTAGTTACTTGAGAATAACAAACAGCCCCTTTAGTCTCTCTGCACTAGATTTAGTTCACAGTCTTTGAAACCTCTTGTGCTATTTGCTGTCAGATATCTGGACTAGGTGTCATTGAAGGGTCAATTTCATTAGTTGGTGGATTTTGGCCTCATACAAAAAGCTTTTATACGCAGAAAACTTGATTTTCTGAGAAATAGACATTTGAAATATTAATTGGTGTAGTTTGTAGGTGCTTATGAATTATGTGCTTTGACAAAAGGCAGAAGGAAACTGAAAATATTCAGCAAATTACTGCTTTTGCTCTTGGTTTTGCTTATTGAGTAACTACTCTAATTTTATGCCTATATCATATTGTGTGTAGAAATAATCTGGTGCTGTTTTAAGATGTTAATGTGTGAGGTCTTGTGTTTGTACAGAAAACTGTTTTGTACCAACCTCAGAGATCATTGCTGTAGAAGAAACAGAACTTAACAAGAAACAACGGAATAGTGGCAAATGGCAAAAAATGGGAAAGCCACATGCTTTCACAGGTAAGGCAAATGATAAATACACCCCTCCCCCCCTAAAAAAAATGAACCCAAACAAATAACACCCCAGAAAAAAAAACAATGAAACAACACCAGAAACCCCACCCGAACCAAACGGAAAACATAAAAAAAAAGCCCAACCAAAACCTCCACAAACAAAACCACATCTGCCCATTTACATCTAAATATCCTTATTTTGGAGAATAAACCCCTTCCTTTAAGAGCACATGCTGTATTTAGTTCTTTAGCAAAGTCTGAACATCTTACATTTTGGCTGCTGAATACTCTGCAATATACTTGCTTTATGCTACTTGACTAGAAAATCAAGAGTGGCTGGAAAAATGAGTCCTACATGTTTGTGGTTTTAATATTTGGGTTCAGAATGTGTGTGTGAAAAGGTTCTCTGTATTGTTGACTGCATTCTTAAAATCAAGTGCCAGAAATAGATCTCTGTTTGTTCTGGGGAAAGAGTGGTAACTTCTGTGTTGCAAAGCTGAGGCAAATGTGATCGCTCCCATGCTAGAACTTTTATGTTGTGGAGTACTTTGATCACACTTAGTCCTTCAGTAGCAATGATTGCTGATACTGTAGAGGGAGAGATAAGGGTACTTCTTGTCTTACGAACCTAGTTCTTAATGCATGAGAAAACTCTAAATATTTTTTTCCCCTTAAATTTCAGCTTTATAAAATTAAATTCACCCTGTTGGTTAACATGGGAGTGGATGTGAGAGTTTTGGCTTATTCTCTTAAGCTTATGGCAATTTATATTATGTAGACATTGTAAACTTTAATATGGGTAAAATAATACATAAGCTCAGTGAACTTTTATATTATGTTTATAATTAGTTTGTGAAAAATGGCTTGTATTTGGTTTAAAAAGAAGTTTATGTTTGAGATTCTGCTGCAAGGTAATGACCTAGAGCAGTGTTTTCATTATGACTTTTTACTGATGTCCTGTTCACACTCTAAATGCTTTTGTCATTTGCAGAAATGTGTGGTGGGGGGTTAATTATCACTTCTTTCCAAAGGTAGATATTTTGGATGTTTCTCAGAAATACATTGGTCATTTCACAGAACTGCCTCATTATTATACTTTTTTTTCCCTTTTTTTAATTTAAACAGTGTATTATGTGAAGAAAGCCCGAAATCACCGCTGGCGGTGCAGTGATGTGACATTTTGGTGTGCTGATGAGCACTTGTGTAATCAGTGGATACAGGCACTGAAAGAATTACTTGAAATGCAGAGTAAGTTTGACTAAAATACTAACATTTTCAGCATAATTTTACAGGCTTGTACCCCAGTTGCTATTATTGTGATGTATCTGCAGCTTATGTTCAAAAGCTGAGGGAGCTGAGAGTTGAAGTGTCTCATTCTTCTCATCACTGCTTTTGTATCTCGCATGTTTGCTAAGTTGTGCTGAGTGTTTTACCCTCATCAGTCAGGACTATCGGTGTCTTAGTTTTGCTCATAGGAAAGTTACTTTCACAAAATAAGGACACATTGGAGGCTTAGCAGAGGCTTTAAATAAGAGAAGTAAAGGGCAGTTGTAAGCTTAGAGATTTGAGCTACTCCAGAGATATGAGGATAAGGATTGTAGCAATTGTAAGATTTATGGGTGGCTTTCTGTGTGTCTCTCTAACCTTTCCAGTCTCTCTCATCAACAATGTGCCACAGTAAAGGCTCCCATTAATAATTTCTGGAACTCTTGGACAACTACTTCTTGTAAAGCTAAAAGGAGTTTTGCAGAAGTTATTCCTGAGAGATACCTTGAAAATGTCAGAGAATGGCAGGACAGAATGGAGATCAAGGATGACCATACCACAGGCAGTGCCCTCACCATCCAAGGTGCAGTCCCACTGTGTCTGAGCAGGGTGAGCAGAGCAGGAAGGGGAGTAGCAGTGGGTCTGATTTACTGCTCAGATGAGATAATTGGGTCCATCCAAGGAGGCCAGATGGGAACAGCAGAAGGTGGAGGTGGGACTGTAGGTAAGCTACCTACAGTATAGGCCTGAGGTCCATCTGAGACACAGAGCTGAAGAAGGGACTGGGTACAAGTATACCTACGATGTGACACAAGCAACTCCTTAAGGCTCACATACAAAAAATGTATATTTAATAATAAATGTTCTTTTGAATAGATATCGTAATCATGCATCTTACCTCGTGTGATGTATTCAAATCAAGAACATTAGTATCTCTCCTACACTAAAATATTATTAAAAATGGGGCTTGTGCACAAGTTTAGTACACCTGTGAGAGAATAGCCTTGACAGTCATCTCTGAGTGCAGGTGTTCATTCTACTGGTATCAAAGTATTTCAGAGAAGGTAACAAGTTCCCAGAGAGGGTGAATGGTACTTTGGATGTGTGGCAGCTTTAAGCCTTTCAAACATTCTATATTTATTATGTAGGTGTGCCGGCTTAACTCAGTTATTCTTTCCTTTTAAAATAATTATTTAGAATTCCACCTGAGGAAATGTGAATGTGTTAACAGGTCTTTGTGCTCTATCCAAAAAAAATGAAGGCTCCCTAGGTGCAGGAAGCATTACAATTTTGTATATCCGTTAGTAAAGAGGTGTAATAATTGTTTTCATTGCTACCACCAGTGTAAATCCATAACTACTTGAACAAACTTGAGATAACAGTATCAAAAGTGTTTTCTGGAGGGAAGGGCTTACACACTATAAGGCAAGTACTTGCTGTGCAGCATGTAGTTTGTGAGGTACTTCCTTTCCATGATAAGGACACTGTATCTATATTACAAAAGCCAAGAATGTTGTTTAAATAAATTAATGTAAAAAATGTGCTTGACTCACCAGTGCCGAAAGGTACTATTACTGCCTTTGATTTGCCTTTTGTCTTGTATGCCTGTGATACTAATGTAATTTAGCGGGAAAGTTCTACAAGAATAACATAATTAAGAATGCAAGACATGGTCAGATGAAATTATTCTGAATTTCACCTGCTGTCTTCTTACCAATTTGTTTAATACTGTCAATATCCTCAATATAATAAAGAGGATAGATGACGCAGGTTTTTATAGCACTTTGATAAAGATTTATAGAGTTGCAATTGTTAATAGTTATAAAAGTCAGTGTGCTGTGTTCACTCTGATGTTTACAGGTTTGGTTTTGTATAGATTGTTAAGTTTGTTTTGTGCACAGAAGTAGTATATTGTAATATTTTTTCATACTACAGAATCTAGACCAAAGCAGTTGCTTGTGTATATTAATCCTTACGGAGGAAAACGACAAGGGAAGAGGATTTATGAACAGAAAGTGGCTCCACTCTTCAGTCTAGCTTCTATCTCCACTGATGTTGTTAGTGAGTGATGAATATTTTAATTTATTAATAAACACAATGTGAACTCTTTAAAACACGTCTGGGTACCTGAAGTTCTTTCTGTTTCTTACCTTTTCTTACTCACCTTTTCTTCCTAAGGAAATGAAGCTAAGTGGTGGGGGGGGGGATGGGGGCACAGGGGGACAACTGTTTTCTAATTAAAGCATAGCTAGCCAGAAAATGTCAGCCTTATATCAATTTTCTGCTTACTAAACTAAAACTTCTGGTACTTCTGAGCTATTTGAGCTCTTCATTTATATGATACTACCTTTCTTCTCTCTTCCAGTTTTATTGTTACAAAACTGTGCAAATGAAAATTGTTTTTATTAAATATTTTTTCACAGGTACTGCAGTGAGTGTGTCTTTCAAATCTTTACTTGGCACACAGTCCTTTGAAATGCATTTTATGGGGAAGCTATTGGTTGCATTGGTAATAGAATCGTTATGAATAGAATCATAATGAATTAATAATAAAACTTGTATAACTATATTAGATATAATTTTATTTATATATAATTTTAATGTGTTTATCTCTTCGTAGTAACTGAACATGCTAACCATGCTAAGGACAATCTATTTGAAGTTAATATTAATAAATATGATGGGTAAGTAACCTCATTTGCCTTTTTCTCTAGTCAATATATTCTGTGATCTGTTCTTGTAGCTAATTTATAAAAGTAGCCTTCATTGCTGATAGTTTATTGCAACAGCTGAAAATTCTGGGGCATGTACCTTTCCATAGCAGATCCACATTAAGGAGTATCAAAGGAAAACTAGACAGTTTCAGTAAACCTGTTCAACACACAGTATTTTCAGGTGTAGTATAACAATGTTTTCATGAGATCTGTGTTCAGAAGATGTATGTAAGATTAATTCTGCTTGTCCAGAAGTTGAGCATTTGCTGATAGCCCTAAAGCTATCCTGAAGTGTTTTGTGATAAAGGTGATCTTGATATATACATGAGTCCAGAACACTGCATTAGTAGCATTCAGCCTGTGCATGAAAAACAGGAACTGTTTATAAAAGCTTCACATAGTTCCTCTTGCTATATAGGACTGTTCAGTTAATGGCTATGTAATTTGGCTTTATTAGTGTTTGTTCTGTTGTGAAATTACTGTTCTAAAGAAGACCTAATTGAATTGTGAAATTGCATTCCATTATTAAATCTGTTGTAGAAGCAGAGTATTTTAATAAATAATCTAGTCATTCAGCTTCCAGTTCATGACATGAAGCAAGTTACATAGCTGGAAATCCATGCAGATGTATGGAGAACCTATATAGATAAGCTGTTATAACTAGAGAATATAAAAATAGTACTTTGTGCTTGTTGACGGGTACATTTAAACCGGTAAGTTGCACGAATAAAACACTTTGTATCTTTTCAAAGTGCTTTTACTGGGGGAGCGAATCTATCTGCATTATAGAAGTGGAGTGGGGGCATGATGTTGATAAATTGTATAAGTAAGAAACTGCATTTACAAGCTTTGTTCCTGGACTGCTCCCCGCCTTTTTTGAGGGGTGGGGTTTGGTCTTTCTCTAGCATGACTGAGCTCAACAGCTGGCCAGAGCACTGCATCTTTTTAAGAATCTCATTCTTCCATCCCCAGTTTAGGCTTTAATGGCAGTTAGCTTGGGAACTGCAACCTGTCTTTCCAAGCCTAGTTTTTGTCCATCATGTACAAGTGTGTTTCTGTGTTGAACAGTGATGTTAGTAAGGAGTTCTTGCATTAATACTACTTTTTAAATAACAGATCACGTAGCTATATGGAAGACTTTAAAAATGGCTGAACTGCATAAATACATGTTTCTCCAAGTTTGACTGATTCCTTACATGTACAGGAAGAGCTTCTTTGGATTCCTACATCTAATTGTAGTTCACCTATTTTCTTAGATTGACCCTTTCATTCAGTGATGAGTTTCTTCATTTAATCTCCAGAGAAATCTCCAAAGAATTTCTTATGACAATTGTACTACTCTAATAGCTCAGTGACAGAACAGCTTCTCTTCAAAGATGGTTACTTCAAATATTCATTCAGTTGCAACATAGCAGGTTTTCATACATTGCTGTGTAGAACTGCAGCATGCTGTAATATTATGCAGGTATTGTTCATCTTTAGAATAAGTCTGGCATGTATGAATCACTTCCTTACCCATATACATACTGCACAAGCCTTTGTAAAACTGTTTCAGGTTGGGTTTTTTTTGTCCTAGATTTTGAATTAGTTCACAGAATGGTTGAGATTAGAAGGGATCATAGATCTTTTAAAACTCATTTTTCTTGTGGGCTCTCCTGATGTCTTCCAGCATATGTAGTTTACTGTTACCATCTGTCTAAAAACTGAAATGCTAGTCCATCAGAAAAATAAAGCCGGAGTGTAAGAATTGCTCTAAGAAGATTTCTCTTACAGTAGTTCTTTCCTGGGGGCTTTCACGTGCGTGCTTTTCACATCTGATTTTTGCTTTAAGTTTGGTCATGCTGATATTGTGTATGTGAACTTCTTTATCTGATAGGTCTAGACATTAATATTATTGTCATCTCTGAGCCTGGATATAGTATTTGTTATAAAAAGTTCAAGGTCAATATTGTCTCAATAGTGTTCTGACATGGAAATTTTTGTCCACTCAACTTCTTTCTTAGAGTCTGCAGAGAAAGATGAGGCTAAAGATGAGGCTAAAGATGAGGCTAAAGATGAGGAATAATGTAGTTAAGCTATGAGACGATAAATTCATTATAAAAATGAAAACCAAACATCGTTTTCTTCCTTCTCTCCCAGTCTCTTAGGTCTTGGCTCAGAATTGGACAGTGTGTATTTTTAAGACTGTCCTCCCCATTCATGAAAAAATGACTGGGGTTTTTCAAGCTTCTGCTGAAAATACAATAATAAGTAGACTTAAATCATCAATACTTAAAAACTAAATAAACTAACTTGTCCTATGAACAAGTGCTCATTCTGCAATGTCTGTTGCTGACTATGTGGAAGAGTAAGTATTAGCTTATGCACTGAAAATGATTGCTATAGATAAGAGTAAGCATTCCTAAACGTGTGCTGGGGACTACCTGCATAACTTTAGATTTGTCATGTATGCCTTTCAAATGTATTTGAAGTAGTTTATGCTTTCGGAGTTCATGGTGTGCATTTGATTATTGTGCATGAAATATATATTGCTGTAAAATAGTCTTTTACTTCCTAGCATTTGCTTGGCTGTGGACTCTCTGCTGAGCTTTAAGATATTGTGGATCTCTGTAGCTGCTACATCAGCTCTGACCTGAACTAAGTTTGCAAAACAAAGTTTTGCATTTGGTAACACCTAAAGCTCTGCGTTTCACTATGGGTGGTTATGTAGATATACATGACTTCTGTCTGTTTGGGCTCTCAGCATGTTCAAAAGAGAATGCAAGCATGCACTTTTCTGGTTTTTTACTTTCATATAGTATATATCCCTATTAAATTAATAGTGTAAAGTATACTTCTGCCTGAAGCCACAAATATTAGCTTAATTTTTCACTATTAGTAAAAGTATGCTATTTCCATTTTATTTACTTGGAAAGCTGTATGTACAGTCCTGTTCAGTGTTTCCCTTGTATAGTGAATTTCCACTGATCCTTGTCTGTCTGCACACAGCAATGGAGGATAAAGATCTTAGGTTGCATTCCAACATTTTTTCTACCATTACAGACGTGTAGGTGCCTTTGCAGTTGTGTAGCTTGATTGTAATTGCCAAGATGACTGTGGGCAACTATATCACATTAAAAAGGAAGAGAAGAATAGACCAGCTATTTCTGATGTGCTGAGTGCATGCCCTAAGTAGAACACTTGCTGTGTTGTTTATTGACTGTTAGTGTGCATTCTAATTTGTGTTTCCTGGCAGTGTTGTTTGTGTTGGTGGGGACGGCATGTTCAGTGAAGTGATGCATGGTCTCATTGGAAGAATGCAGAAGGACTCTGGCATAGATCAAAATAATCCCAAAGCACCGTTAGTCCAGTGCAATATAAGGATTGGCATAATTCCTGCTGGTAAGAAAGGGTTAACTTTCAGTTTACTTTATTAATTTATTCTTGGAATTTCTTCTTATTCATAACTATTTGAATTTAGGCACAAGATATGAGCAATGATACTGCATAAAGACACCTAGCTAAAGCTGTTTGTATCCTGGTATAATTATTGATCACATGCCATTTTATTTGGGAGGGGTATTTTGTAAAGGAAATAAATCTCAATGTGCAACTTTAGAATTTAATTACTACTTCTTTTGTGTGTGTGTGGCATATTGTGTGTTAATACAAGATAAGTTGTTGAAAGTAATACCTTTGCTCATCTGAACATATTGAGTGAAATCTACTGAACAGAGACTTACCTGGTAAGTATTTGTCCAGTTCCAAATGCTCCACAGATTTAGTTAGGATTGTATTGAGAACTTCCCACTGGTCTGGCAAACTCCAAAAACTGCTAACGTTTACTCTCTCTCCTCCACTTCCCGTTGTCGTCACAGAAATCAAAGGGCAGCTATGTCTGAGGAAGAGTCCTCAGATTCCAAACCAAGTTGCAGTTTCTGCCCCTTTTTAGAGATGCTATCTCTTCACAGTTCTCCATGTCCATGTCAGCTGATTTTTTCAGAGTCCTGACAATTGTCATTGAGAGGCATTTGAACAAACTCATCCTTGAAATTTGGATCTTTGGAGATGAACTTACAATTTTTTTGACCATAGGCACTCTTTGTATCAGTCTTGTTACATTTGATGTCTCAGGCATTACTTCAGCCTGCCCAATTGGTCCCTAAAGATTCCTCAAAGAATGAACTTACAAGATGACTCTTTTCCATGACTAGATTCAGTGTTGCAGCTCATTAATAGCATCTACAATTCTGAGAACTCTATGAAGACAAATGGACAGTTCAGTGTCTTTTCTATGCTGTTCTCTTTCTTGTTAGATGCTTGGGATTTGAATTTAAAAACTGTGATATGAAATAAACATTACGAGCTTCTGACTAGAGCTATAACACAGACTTTATGAGAAAATTTAGCACAGGTTATAAAAATACACCAAGTGAAATAGTATATTTGTACCCTCAGGCCTTAGGTAACTAATTTTATACTTGTATCTTTGTGAAGAATGTATCCAAACCCAAATAGTCTGAATTGTTGCTTGGAAGAAGCTTAGCCCTTTCTGCTTGCAATACAACAAGAGTTAGATATCTAAAAGTTCCAATGTGGATATCCCCTTACAGTTTTTCATTCAGCTGTAAAGGTAGCACACTAAGGGTTCTTTATGGCATTTACTATATATAAGGATATTCTGATTTTGTTTTTTAAAGTTTTGTATTAAAATCAGTTTGTATTGTAAGCTTAACAAGCATAGAATTTGAAGCGCTTTATCCTTTGTTTCCGTTATTTGGGCAAAGTTCTTGGACTAAAGGTTTCTACTGACATGGTTGATTTCAGAAGATTTTGCCTACTTGTGATATTAGCGACCATAAAAGGATACAATTGAGGAAACTGATGATCTTGAGGTCCTTTCCAATCCTAACTATTCTATGATTCTATAAACTGAACCTATTAAGATCTGTTTCCTTGGGTTTAGGAAATTAACTATAAGCATGTTAAAATTGGAAGATTAACCTTGTTTTATCAACAATTTCTTAATGCATTTTTCCAGTTGGAACCAAAATGTATGATCTTCACTGATATTTTAGTATGGCTAACATGTATTAAGTCACTTTCTTCTCTTACATACTTCCGTATTTGTCTGCTTTGTCCATTGTAGCTGTTTGCTATTGCATGTATACTGCATGCTGCATTCGTTGAACTAACATGAGGTGCAGCCTTGCAATAAGTGCTGTGTTTCAAGTATTTTCTCCAAGCTGAAGTTCTGTTAATTACCTTTCTGGAGGTATAAAGGATAATAGGTATCTTGATCTGTTTGTATATTGTACAATGTTTAAAATTATCCATTACTGAAAATATGGGAAAATGTTTGTTTACTGAAAAAGGGAGTCAAATCACTGAACAAATCTTAACTCTTTCTTAACACATGTAGTCATCACAGGGACTTTAAGTTGTATATGAAATAGCTAAACCCATGCACTGCAGATGGTCAGGAAGGCAGCAAGAGGGTTTTTTTCCAGTCCTTGGTGAAGCTGTTCTCCGTTCCTATTTTCTTGATGTAATGGAACTCTGACTGTTTGTTGACCCCAGCAGATCCTGTAGTTCCCTGACTAGTGTAAGAAGTCTGTTCCAAAGTAAGTGAGATCCTTAAAAACTACTTTTTTTTTTTCTAAACTAAACTGACAGTTCTAAAATACAACAAGTCAAAAGGAATAATGAAATATAAATCATGCTTTTAGGAAAATTTCATCCATAATGCTCTTTTTAGTCCTTTGTAACCAACCTTTTTCTAAAAATCCTAAGATCTCATTAATAGATATTGAAAACAAACCCATAGTTCAGAGAATAAGTTCTAAGGCTCTGTGTGTCTTCTGATAAATGGAGACAGCTTCTCAGTGAGGACAGGAGCCTCGGGTAAGGTGGCACTGAGTTGGTGTTTTTCCCTTTTTTTTTATCATTTATTTCCTAATGTCAAGCTGTGTTAACAGAAGCATGACGGGTTGTGGTTTGCAGTTGTGATTAAACAGTGTCTATATTCAAACTAACAGTTCAGCAGATTTAATCTTTGCTCAGAAATTGTCAATTTACTTACACAAAGGCTTGAAATTACAAATGAAAGAGATTTAATGTTAAAAAGCTCACTTTATATAACTGATTCTGAGTAATTGGCTCTATTTCATAAGCAGAATCCCATTGTGCAGCTTCTTTTTTCCTTTTTAATGTTGGATGCTACTACTAAATCATGACTGACTCTGGAGCAAACCCTGCTTGGCCCTCTTTTCCTTGAACAAATGTGTGTCTTTCCTTAGTGTGTTTTCTGGTTAAAAAGTATCACTTATTCTTGTGGTTTATGGTGCATTTTTATGAAATAACTTGTGTTTTTATTGGCATGAATAAAACTTTTACTCAAATAGCAATTTTAACTTCCGAATTTCTCTAGTTGCAGCCAGTGTTCTAATCTGCAGTGTAAATTGACTGAGTGCTGTTGTAAACAGATTTGCTTTTAAAAGTACTTGGGGGTTGTTGCAACCTGAAAAATTTTGCATTGTGATGTGGTAACCACAAGTCAACATACCTACAAAAACTTCTGTTTAGTTATTACTTCCTCTTAATGTCATCTAGCCTTAAAAGCACATTCAGCCATGGTGTCTCACTGCATTCAGAGTGGTAGAGTGCCTCTATAGAACTTAAAAACAGAAAATCATTTCTCTTATGACATGTGGTACTGAGGTTTCATCCACATATTTTAGTTTTAAAATTATACTCTCTGGAGCAAGTCAAAGTAATTTGTTCTTCTCACTAAACCTGGCATAGAACAGGAGGACAAAGCTGTCAACTGCTGTTGGAAGACTCTTCAGTAAAAGAGCATGGGTTAGAATAAATACTCCTGTGATCTCAGTAAGCAGAAAAAAAGAAATCTTGCTTCAGTCTGTGCTGTGGCGTATTATTAATGCATTTGTTCTTCAAAAAACAAATAAGTCTGCAAGTCCACCCTAGGGATAGGGGAAAGGTCTTCTTTGCACTAGGGAGGATGGAGTGTAGATACAAAGTGTTAATTGATATAGTGAATTAGGCATGTAGTGTATCCAGATCCCTCCCATTTTCATTGTGGTCAAGGTATAAAGTTTAATGGACTGAATCATGCAACGTGATTATAATCAGCACGTTGATGTGTGTCTGTAGAAGTTGAGAATACTAAAGACAGTACAGGAAGGTGTATAAACTCTAAGTAGGGACATGACTGTATGCCCAGGCCATTTATCTCTCCCTGTAACAGCAGCTTCCTCCCTTACTTTTGAATGTGTCAGATCCTTGTCATTTGAAAGTCACTTCCCAGAAAAGTCACCATATGGATTTCTTTCAAAATTCGCAATGCTGCTTGCACAAGGGCATGCACTTAGTCATTAGCGTGACTTATCTGGTATTTCATCTATGAGGTGACTGCGTGGATTGTGACCCCACAAAAATACCTCAAATGTATGGGATCCCCACCAAAGTAATTTCAGCTGTTTACGGTACAGAATCCTGTTGCCATACTAGTTTATCTCTGAGGATTCTGTTTGTGCTGTGGAAGCACCTGCCCTTGTCAAGGATATTTCATATGGAGCACTAAAAGTATCTATTTCTTTACTAAATTTACTCTTTTCTATAGCATCAACATCTAGCTGAATTGCTTCTGTCATGTGCTCGGTTTAGTACTTCCAGTTCTTTGAAATCTGTGTAGTTTTCCATCAATAAAAGCACAGAAAGAATCCTTGAAGCCCACAGCATGTGTGTGTTCTGGTTTAATAATTTTTCAGATTAGTAATTCTGGCACTTTGGAGGTTCTGTTTTTGTTTGGTGGTCTTGTTTTGGAGTTTATTGTTTTGATTGGTTGATTTTGAGTGTGGGGTTTTTTTTTGGCGGGGGGGGGCAGGTGGGGAGAGTGTTGTCTGCAGCATCAATGGCTTTGTACAACCAGTAAATCATTAGATTTTGCTTATGGCTTTGGTGGTTCTATGACTAAAGCTAGCGAGGTGGTATCTGAGCACCTGTCTGCGTAACTTGTCTACTCACAAATAACTAGCAATATTTGCATGCAAAGGGGAAATCTGGGGATTTAGCTGTGCTGTATTCTGTGTAGTGCAGTCCATCACTTTGGTTTCTTTAGTCTTGCAAACATGGTTTGTGAGGAGTACATACATATTTTAAATACGTATCTCGATCATTTCTCCTTATGATTAAAAGGAAGGACTTCCTTGATAATTTTTAAATTACTAAATTGATTTCTTAAAAAAAATAGTGTTCAAGTTTGGGGAGGGAACAGATGTAGAAGAGCTTGCTTATAAAGAACTATGTGGCTCTCTGATAACTCCTAATAACAGACAAGACTTTGGCTAAAACAGGTAATGAAACTGGGCTCTAGTATAAATAATATATGGTAAAGATTCAAAGTAATTATACGTATTTTAACAAAGACTAGTCAGTGTGCCCTCTACACACCTCATATTTTTTGTAAGCTCTTAATAGCAAAATACCTGGGATGAGAGCTTTCTTTAGCTGGAAGAGTTTGGACATTTAGTTTGGGATTCAGCTATCTGCATGTGGTGGTATAGTGCCACTATCATTGCAATGCACTAGCCCTGTGCAAGACAACTGTTGTGCTTGAGTAGCAGTTGGAAGCCAAGCAGAGTAATCTGCAGCACTCCCTTTAGGGTGAGTTACAATTTGAAATTGATATTCACATTTTCTTATATTTAGGTGTCTGCAGGTAAGATGAACATCTAAATCCATGTTATAGCAGGGAGCATCTGGTCAGTACAGGTATTAAAGCCAGTAGAGTATTCAAGACCCACCTATTGGTCTAGAATTCCTGTTTGGTTATGAAGTGTTCAAAGAGATACAAAACTTTAGCCATAATGAACATTTTAGTGACCTTTTAGCTATTGCTGTTAGATTCATGCTTGGTGTGGTGTTATGACCAGTTGTGTTCTATTAGAATGTACGTAAGGAATGATGCTGGTTTTGTTGCTGCATGCAACCAGCCCTGAGAGAGAAAAACCCCAGTATTTTACTGCTTTTAGTTGGTACTCCACTGGCAGGTCTGGGAAAGAGGAATGATTTGGCAGTTGTTAAACACTGCTGGTGTCTTCCCTAGCCTCCTTTTTAGAATCTCAGTATTAATTTCAGATTTCAGATCTAAATTTAGCCCTCCCTTGCTAGTTAACAAATGGAAATAAAAATAAGTTCTATAAAATTTCCCAACAGATAAATCAGCTTTTAATTGACTACAGAATACTATAGGGAGGTAAACCTTCAGTGTTAAAATGTAGCTTGAACAAATCCCCCCTCTTCTCCTACCTGGGCAGGGTTTCCCTGCCCATGGCAGGGGGGTTGGAACTAGATGATCTTAAGGTCCTTTCCAACCCTAACTGTTTTATGACTCTGTAGTGTAAGACTGTGGAAATTCTGCTTGCATCAAGACAAATGGGACTTAAGGTAATTTTAGAAGCAGAATGCAAACAGATCTTGAAGAAATGAGAAAAGTTGGATGAAATGTTGTATATTCATCAGTAAAAGTTCAGGTCAGACCTTTTAGTGGCTATTTTATATTTATTTATTTTTCTTTTCAAAAATAGTGAGATTTTTTTTCTGCCTAATGGAAGTTCACAAGTGTAGAAGGCAGAATGAAACTGAAAAAAATGGCCGTAAATCACAGCTTCAATATCTGAACTCTACTGAATATTTTTGGCTATAAAACTCCAAATGTGGCATAATAACATCATCTGAGTACCTTTTCTGTTGCAATACTGAGAAAAATTGGAGTGCCATTTCCTGTGCAACAGCATATACTTGTAATGGTCCACTTGCACCGTTTTGAATCTCAGCCTTGTAGAAAGCATACATTTGGTTGGTAGAAGCTTCTGTCAATGCCCTTCGCTGGTAGGGGAAGTGGTGTCTATTTCCTGAGAGTTGGAGGGGAAAGGATTTTCTTTGCTTCTGTTGACAACAATATATGCCCTGTTTTCTAAGTGAGAAAGAACTAAAAGTCCATTTTAAATAGTGGTTATTCGTTCTTCCACTTTCAGTTTTCTGTTTCAGTTTGATAAGGCCATAGAAGTGCTCTGTATCTGAACTGTTCTTTAGCTAGTATATTAGTAGCAAATCTGAGAACGTATATGTGGATAAAGTAACTTTATGTTTTCTGATATTCAACCTTGGCTTTAAAGAAATTCAATTTCAGGGAAGGGATAGGAGAAGCTACAAGATGAATTTGGAGTTAGGTATTGCAACGAGTGTGCTTTGGTATGTCTGGCCCTGACTTCCAAGTCCCTAGTGCAGAGCAGAAATCAGAACCCTACATCAGGCTCTTAGATTGCTTTTGATAGAGATCGGGGAGAATTTCCTGTCTCTAACCAGCATCTAAAATACTGAATGGATGTACTGACTGCAGAGCTGTCTGCAGGTAGTTATTTACAAAGACAGAATATAGGTGAAACTTAAAGCTTCCTTCCTTTCTTCTTGTAGGTCTTTTGTTCAAGACTATAAAGGCATATCTCTCCACTTTGCTCACCTATCTATAAACTAATTACTTTTCAAATAGTAGAACTAAGCAGGATTTTCTGGTTTAAGATGCAACTGGAGGAGGAGAGGATGTTGGTAGCCTGGAATTTAGATCAGTCCCCCAAAAACCAGGATGTCAGTTAATTTCATGAGATCTCAATGACTAAAATATCTTGAGGAAAGGAGAATCAGAATACACCTTTCTTCCCCTCCACCCTTAATCGCTATAAAAGCTGTAACATAATCCTGATTTAGTTTTTTATGTGACTTATTTCCCTTCACTAACTGCTATATATCTATTGCTTATGTAGTGAAAATATTTGTACTTCCTATGGAGAGAAATAACTACTTATTGTGGGGGAGGAGGAGGAGAAGGAAAGCTACTTTTTAATTCATGATATTGGTATCCTTGTATTTACTTTGTTCCATAAAATAGCAAGGGGCAAGCCAAAGGAACATAGTACTTTTGTTTGGAGAACTGTGCCAGTAATAACTTGTTTTCAAAGGATATTAATTAATCTCTAGTTGTTTATTTTTCAGGATCAACAGACTGTATATGCTATTCAACTATTGGCATTTCTGATCCAGTGACATCAGCTCTTCATATTATTGTAGGTGGGTGATCACAGTTCACTGTTTTGTTATGAAAATGGTGAAAATAGCCTAAACCACTAATTCATTTAGTTCTTTCTGTATGTCTGTGAAATACAGTTCAAACATAATGGCCGAGTTGAAATATAAAATTTTTGTCTGCGATTTAAGTGATTTGGAACACAGGAGGTTAAAAATAAATTGCTTTCTCCACTGTAATTCATTGGTTTCATGGGATCATAATGTTTTGAAGCTTTTTATTTGGTGTTGAAGTTTTCAAGCATTCTCACATGCTTTTGAAAATAACAGTAAAATACAATATACTATAAGCAGTGTAAGTTATTGCACACTTTTTCTTTCTTTCTCTCTTAAAGAAAGCTATGACAAGTGCATGTACACTTGTATAGTTAGTTGCCCTTTGTACTAGTTCCTCAATTGTCCTGTGCAATTCAGTGCTTCCATACCAAGTTAGAAATGTGGCTTCTGCTTGCCCAGAATTAGCTGATAATTTCCTATTTTTACCATCTGTAAGTCATATTTAGAGGAAGAACTAGGGAAGAAAACAATTACTCTTCAGTAAATGTTTTTTGACATGTCGTCATCATTAGAGGTGCTAATGTTGCCACTTCTCAAAGTCCTCTAGTAATGGAGGACCTGAACTGCACGAGGGCTGAAGAAGGCATCTTGGCTTATTCAGTCCGTCCTATCTGCCACATGCTGAAGAACCGTAGTCACCCAGTTCTTAATACTGAATTTAAAAAGTTGTGCAAGGTAGTCTTCAGTTCAGATGACGATATGTAAGTGTTAATGACCATTATTTCATTATCACTTGTATGCTTAACAGTTACAGGTTTAGGAGCTGGTGTTGCACAAGTTTACACATGTGCTTCTCTGTTACTAACTTATGGTTAACTCTGTGCAGTGTATGTAGAGTTTGAGCCATTGGACTAGGTTTAGAGAGATGGATAGACTTTAGTTGGATTATTAAACGTAAATATGCACACCCACTGACCCCACCACAACCCACTACCACTTCAAAGCTTACCCTATGAGGACGTCAGAGAGGTGATATATGCTTTGCTCTTAGGGATTTTTCAGGACTTCACTGGGTAAGTCCTGCATCACCTTATCTGATGTCATAGCTGAACCAGCTTGGAGTGAGAGATTTGATGAGGAACCTTCTAAGGCCCCTTCCAGACTGAATTATACTCTGATAGCATGACATATCGTCTCATAGAATGACATACAAAATTAAGTACTATCTGGTAAATGTATAGATCACTTTGATCCCTTCCATAACACTTACTGCTACATGGTAAATGAATGTATATTCTTCATTATAAATTTTTAGCATTTTGACCTCTTCTCACTTAGTAGTTAATGCTTTTTAAATATTGGTGAAATTAGTATTAAAAATTAGTTTCCCTTTCTGCATGTATAAGCAATATATATGGATATATGACATATATGACATAAATACAACATTTTTTAATTTTTTTAGATTTTGTAACATTAAAGTTACTGTCATGTTTGCAGCTGCAAACAAAAGAAGTTTTAATACTGCCTTGCACTTGTAACTTTCATAGGTGACTGTCAGCCTCTGGATGTCTGTTCTGTACATCATAACAACACGTTTTTGAAGTACTGTGTGTCATTGCTGGGTTATGGTTTTTATGGAGATGTATTAAAAGATAGTGAAAAGAAGCGGTGGATGGGTCCAATGAGATATGACTACTCAGGTAACTTGTGTCATTATTGCATTTTTTGTCAGCACATGAACATATGAGAACAGTTGACGTTCTCTCCAAACCAACCTCCCCTGAAGCCTTTAAACATCAGAAACAGACTGAACCTGATTTTAAACTGCTTGTAGTACCATGTACATCAGATCACATTATGTAGAGGTTCATAACTTTGGGGACAACGTTTGTAGTGCACTCCTTGAAGTTGTGTTGAATGTATGTGACCTAGTGATATCTACCTAAGAAGTAGTATCTCTTCTGTGCTAATCATTTTGACATTGTTTTCAGTCATTTAAGTTAAGAACGCCTCTGTCTTGGACATTGAGGTGATGGAATGAATTGTTAAGTTTCTTTTTCTTCCAGCACTAATCATAGAGATGAGTGGTTTAGCCTAGTTAGCCAATATTTGAATAAATTCTATACTATTGAAAAGTATTTTTTGCCTTCTTTGATTTACCTTGTATTAGGGAAAGAAGATGCAAAAGCGGAATTTTAGTAGTATTAGGCCAGTTTTAAGATTTGATAGTTGCATATAGATAAATGTTAGTTGGCTTTTAAAGATGCTGAGTAGTAATGGCACTGTTGGCAAATGTTAGAAAGTCGAGGGGGCTGCATAAAAAGGAATGTGGCCAGCAGATCAAGGGAGGTGATTCTGCCCCTCTACTCAGCTCTCATGAAGGTCCCTATGAATTCAAACCATTCAGTGATTCTGTGTATGCAGAGGTGTTTGCAGTGTGGATTTATAATGATGTAATGCTGCTTAATATTTTTTTATATATATATATAGGCTTCAAGACTTTTCTTACTCATCATTACTATGAAGGAACAATTTCATTTCAACCAGCAAAACACACACTGGGATCTCCACGAGATAAATATACCTGCAGAACAGGGTAGGCTGATGTTTAACTCTGAATATCTGACATGCAGCCTGTACGTAAATAGATGTCACAGAAATGTTGTTTCTAATAGCAGAACACTTACTCTGAAAGACACAAGCTTGTAAAAAAGGTTTATTGACATAATTAGAGAGCATCATGTTATTAGGTAAACAGAAATGTAAAATGTAGTAAGATATTGTTAGCTGTTCCCTCTCCTTCCACAGTTTTAAGTGAAGAACAGTGTCCAGTCTAACAGCATGGTACCCAGTTACAAGGTGCTGAGAGTACTATGCTGTGTTAGTGTTGATAAATTTAATGTCTGGATGCCTCATGGCTTCTACAAATAGACTCTGTAAAAGACTCTCTACAAATTATTCAGAAGTTTTCAAATGTTCACACTGTAATTGGATCTAGCAATTCTGGTGGTTGTTTTGGTGCCACGACAACAGCTGGCATGGCTTGTCCTGAGGATATGTTCTCAGTTATCACCCTATTTAGCACTCTTTTTATAGACAGCTACAATGCTGTATAAATTCTGTGTTATTCTTCACTTGTTTCTTCAGCCAGGGAACCTACCTCAGTCTCCTGAGTGTTCCTTCCTTTCTCTTTGCTTTCACCCACTTGAAATTATGCAGCAGTATTTATTATTCCTCTTTATATATGAATGTATCTATCAGAGATATATTAGTTGTTACAGCAGCAAATGCAACAGTAGGATACCAAGGAGCCAGAATCTTTGGCCAGAAACTTACATGGAAGTTGTTGAGATACTGCTGTGTTAGTGCTGTGACATACTGCAGACCATGGTCTCCAGTACTCGCTGAATGAACTATTCTGATCCATCTGGTGCTCTGATGCAGGAGAAACTCCAGAGGGAGAAAGCTATATCCAGGTCTCAGAGAGTAAAGAGTGCCTGCTGCCTCATGTGGGATTTTATACATCCTGATAATTGTTGGAAGGGAAATAGGGCTGGGTACAAGCCATTTAGGACAACTTGACCAGGACAAGTGCTCTGCTGGTCTTGTTACAGAAAAGGAAAGTGGGGGATGTGAAAATTGAGGGCATTGCTGACTGGGAGATTACAGAGTCTAAAATCCTGAGAAAAGTAAGCAAGAAAAAAGGAATTGCAGCTCTGAACTTTTGGAGAGCAAATTTTGGTTTATTCAGGAATCTTGGCGAGATTTCATGGGAGACTGCCCCAGAGGACAAAGAGAGCCAGGAGAGTTGGTAATTTCTCAAAAGAACAGCCCATTTTGATATGCAGAAACTTGAATAAGAATGACTGATAGAAAACTAATATGAATGAGCAAGTATCTGAGAAGTAAGAGAATGTGCAAGTGGAATGTTTTACTTTGGAAGAAACCAGAGACGTAGCCTAAACACACAGGATGGAGCTGACAAGCCAAAGTTCAGGTGGAATTGAAATCAGTGAGGCATGTGAAGGGTGTTACTTCATACAAAGGGATTATGTAAGTATAGCAATCAAAACTAAAGGCTAAAGGACCTGTGGGCCTGCTGCTTAACAGTATGGCGTACCTAGTGATAAAAGATAGGGAAAAGTAATAGAAAATTACTCCTTTGCCCCACTTTCCACAGATGTTGTCTTCCCTGAGGCCTTACAGGTACCAAAGGCGTGTGGATGAGTGGGAAATGGTGGGTGTTACATACCTTAACTTTATCAAGGCCTTTGGTACTGTTTCCTATAGTATTCTTAAAACCAAAATATTGAGATGTGGTCTAATTTAGTGGATGGGTAGAGAACTGGGAACATTATTAGAATGGTTGTGAGTACCAAGACCAGCTGGCAGCTGATTACTAATGGTACTCCTCAGGGATCAGTACTGGGGCTAATACTGTGCAACATCACTATTAGGGACTGGGATGGTGGCAGAGAGTGCACACTCATCAGTTTTATGGATGGTACCAGATTGGGAAGAGTGGTTGACATGTTGAAAGTCAGGGCTGCTATTGTGAGGCTCCTTGGCTGAAGAAATGTCCAGTAGGAACCTGCTGAAGCTCAGAAGAGGTAAACTTCATGGGTGAATAGTCTGATACAATAGTACTGACTGGCAAGGAAGGCAGCTCTGCCAGAAAGAACTTTGGAATCCTGATGGACAACAGCTGTATCTGAGTAAGATGTACCTTGTGTGTCCATGCTGCAAGGAAGGCCAGCCTCCTAGGTTGGCCAGTTGTCTGTGCTGCATTTTGAGGTAGCAAGATCTTGTAATGATTGGGTAAAACAAAAAGGTTGAACTGAATAATAGTTCTGTTTTCAGGAACTGAATGGTATTTTTGTTTTCAGATGTTACATTTGCAAGAAAAGTGAGCAACAGCTGGCACAACAGCGGAAGCAGTGTGGATTAAAACATGAAGGTAATATGTCAGAAAAAGCATGATAGTGTAATTTTATACAAATTATTGTTTTTCAGAATATATCCGTTCAAGTGTGTGTGTGGTTTGGGTTTTTTAGCTATTGTGTATTGTGTATTTTTAGCTATTGTTTCTTTAAGTTTAAGAAAAATACATGTAAATATGTGGAAAATACATAAGGTGTCTACTCCATCCAAACCTCAGAAAATTCTGATAAATTGTACTGGTCACTTGTATATTTCAATGAGTTTGGTCTCTCTTCCTCAGGTAAGATATATTTTGTGAGCTAAGACTCTGTGTTCTTTTTGTGAGAAGGGCTCAACCATAAACTGTGAAGCAGTACAGAAGGAAGCAGTTCATTAAGACAGCTTTTAGAATAGATCAGGTTTAAAAATTTGTGTTTTCCAGTGCAAAAGTCACCCTATGGAAAGCTGTTTAATAAGAAAATGGGAGGCAGTGAACCAATAACAATCTAGTGGCCTGAAGTATTTGTGTACAATACCTCACCAATACTCAGTATAAATGATAAATAAGGTTTCTCTCCTCTTTCTCTTGTTGTGGTATCCTTATTCTCTTTTTTTTTCCTTCTGTTCCAACCTCTGCCTACACTTCCAGGGATTTTTTTTATAGGCAGAACTCTTTGTTCCTTTCGTTAAAACAACTGTCAACATACTGAATTGTGTGCTGTCACCTTCCTAGTTGTATCTTTGTCTGACTACTGTGTCCTAATGGGGAGCTCTTGTGGCCTTGCTGGAGTAACAGATACAGATTCAGTTGGCTGAGTTTTGCTTGTGATCTGAGTTTGTCATCTTGAATAAACCCTTCATTATACAGCAGGAAGCCTTCCCATGGGTGCTTGCTTCTGCCTTTGCTCTATTTTTTGCTTTTCTTGTAAAGCCGAGTGCCTAAACCCATAATTTTCTTGACACAACTGTTGGCCCTTATGACCTGGATTCTTATAATTACAGTTATTTTGCACAGTGTCTTTGCCAAGTTCTAGACATTTGTTAGCAAAAAAAGTATCATCATACTATATTCATTGGTACCATACAGTGTATAGATTTCTATGCCAACTTGAATTCCTGTTACACATGCTTATATATAGTGCTTCTATCCCAGCTACTGCTTTTAGATCTTTGATGTAGTCAGCAGATGGGCAGATTGCAGTGTTTCTTGAGTTGTTTTAATTTATGCCTAGATTTAGCTAAAGAAATTGCTTTACATGTTTTCCTGGGAGCTGAAAGTGATAGTAGGTGTTTTGGTAAGGGGAAAAAAAAAAACAAAAACACAACTGTCTTTTTGAGAAATAACTGTAGCTCAGAATTACCAAGCTTCTTCCTTTTGTTTGTGGAGGGTTTTTTTGTTATTGTTTTGGGGAAGGGAGGATTATTTGGTTTGGTTTTTAAATCTACCATTTTGTTAGCTTTGATGGAGCACAGGCAGGAGAAAGCCACAGGTTATCAAGCCATCAAGACTGCATTAGCCAGCATTGCAGAAGACATTAAGCAGATAATCATGTAGGATATTGTTTACTTAAATCCATTTTACTTCTGCTGGCTGGGTTTCTTTGCAGTCCAGTCTCTTCTCTGTTTAGTACTGGTAAGCAAACAATAACAATCAGCTACTCTTGATTTGCAATGAAAAGGATTTTCAATCACCACCTCAGACAAGCTTTATACTCAGCAGGGTGTGTTGGCTAACTCTCTCATTGTGTACTTGGTTTGTGTACAATTTAGGTAAGTTTAGAATGATGCTTGCATTGGCTGTCAGTGAATTTCTTTGTATTGTGCCGAAGTCTGTGTATGTGCTGAGTAAACACTGAGTACTTAATGCTGATTTCAGCAACTTGCCATGTATTTATACACAATAGACAGCTGAAATGAGCTAATGATTGCTCTATTGAATGAAGGAATTTTTTTTGGGTGACTTATTTGTGCTATTACAGTGATGCACCCCACTGAATGCTTACGGAAGCAGTTGGTCATTTAAAATGTAATAAATATCCTGACTTGATTCTTACTAGAACTGTAAAGCTTTTTTTTTAGTGAACATACTGAAATTCATACTGTATGGTGCTTTTCCCACCAGGTGAAAACAAGCTGTTACAGTAACATTCATAAGCATTCTCCCTTGGATGATTTGAAGCTTATTTATTGCAGTGAGCATAAGTTAAAAGTTAACGTGTGTAGCACGCTGTAGACTAAATTCATAATGTTTCTGCGATAAACAACAAAAGCATTTATCAGTAAAGGGTGTTGTTTTATTTTGTTGTTTGTATATCAGAAAACTTGTAAATAAGCACTTGTATAGTTCTGGACACAGATGTTTCCAGTTGTAATAGTTTCTTATGTTCTATTCAGTTACCTTCATCTCTGAGCAGGGCCTCATCATTTGCCTACAGCCCAAACAAAGTCATTCTGTAGTTTGACATTTAAGTTTTTCTCATCTCTCTTAAGATACACCTTTTGAATATGATTTAAATTATTTCTTTCTGTATTGTACTGTTTGAAAGCAACATAAAAAGAACAGCAGTAAAGCAAGCAATTCTAAAACCACTCTGGCTATTGATGTGAAAATGTTGAACTCAAGAGCTGCTTTTTTTTTTCTTGCTATTCCTGTTTAGTTTGTCAGGAGATAGAGACGATAGTGTAGATGGAAAAAGAATAAAGTTTTTGGTTTCCTTTAAGTCTTTTGTCACCTTATAATCCTGCTCTATTTTTCCCGGAGTTCTGTTTTTCTTGGTTCTGTTGCTGAAGTGTATATAGTAAGAAGTTCCAGTGAATAAAAATTCAAGGAAGCAAGTAAAGTTCAAAGAGCAAAGAACAAATGCAGCATACTTTCCAAACTTTTTTTTTCTTGTTATTTTTTTCTTCTTTTTCTGATGCATAAAGCTTGGAAGAGATCAATTCAAAATGAATGCTTCATAGGCTTTAGGTTCAATTACCTTGACAGTTGTAAAAAATGATTCTTTAATGTAGATGCAAAGTTCCTAAAACGTAAGACAGTAAAGAACAGCAGAATTCCAGTGCATGAAATATACAGCATAATATATATTTATTATATAGCATCTATAGTCCTCTTAGAGAAGCACCTTGAAAATAACTGTAAGATAACCCAAATGTGGGGAGCTGAATAACATTACATTACTAAGTCCATACCAGTTAATATGCCTCAAAACCTCAACCTTGCTGTTTTTTCATGGTTAAACTTTAATAAGCTTATATAAACAAACTTTATCATTTTTCTGTTCAGTCCTGAATTTTACTCCCATCATCAGCAATGGCACTTCAGTCCTGAACTCCAGTCTGTGTTATGGCTGCTTCATGGCTTTTTCTTTTTGCAATGAGGAAGGTGATTGTATGTAATATGAAAATGCAAAGGCATTTTAAAATCTATTTTTATCCATATTCAAGGAAATACAGGTTAGATGACAAGTCTGTGCAGTGCCTGCGACTGTTTCTTTGTTCTAGAAAATTCCTCTGCCTCTTGGTTTAGGTCTGATCTGTAACAGAACATTGTCATGTTGAAAACACACTTTCGTACTGGTTTCCAGAAATTTGTAAAGATTTATGTACAGGGAAGTTCAACTCTGTTAATAGTATTAATCTTCAGAGATTTGGGATTGGGGTGGAAACAGACTACCCAAATAACACTGATTCTGAATCTGATGTGCATATGTCAGAAATGGTGATCAGTTTTAGTAGATAATCACAGTCTGTGAAGAGAGAAGGAAACTTACTGTTAGTATATGAAAAATAGATTTATTTTTTAAAAATGCAGTTTTAGATATTTATTAACAGTACTTGAACATGGGCAATATAAACTTGTAAGCTGCCAACAGTAGTTGCTTCTTAGTGTTCTTCTGAGTAGATCAAATCATAACCTATCTCCATGCCTTTATTGATGTGCTTCAGAAGAAGAAGAATGGAAGATTATTAAAGGGAAATTTCTAGCCATTAATGCAGTAAATATGAGGTGTGCCTGTCCACGAAGTCCGAAAGGTCTTTCACCAGCAGCTCATTTGGCAGATGGTTCAGCTGACCTCATTCTAGTTCGTAAATGCTCAAGACTGGATTTTCTGCGGTATCTTGTCAGACATACAAACCAGGATGATCAGGTGTGTATTCCCTTTGGCTATGAATTCTCCAGTGTCAGTCTAAATTGTAAATATTGATATTCTTATACGAAAAAAACATTTACAAAGCAGGTCTGTTAGTTTTTTTTGTTTTTTAGAAAAAGTCTATGCATTTTGGGTGACAAAATCTCATCATGCGTACCGTTAAAAAAATCATTCTAGCTAAATCAAATGTTTGGCTGTAGCATTCTAATAAAAGTCCAGTTTTTCTAATTGAATTCTGTTTTATAACCTTTTCCGTATATCTGCTGTTTGGACAATATTTATGGTGATTTTTCTTGAAAAACTGTTCACAGCATTGCAACATAAGTGATGTAGAAATTGTAGTGAAGAATAATAAATCACTTTTGTAAACTGCGTGAAAATGTGGTTTAGAAGAAAGTTACCAGAACTGTAGTTTGGTTGTAAAGTGCAAACTTTTAGCAGAATTTTACTACATATATGTGATCAGGATATGAGCTTTATTCATTTGGCTTTAAAATTATTCTTTGTGTATGTTGTAGCTGTCACGATCTTTCCTTATGGAAAGATTCATCACTGCTTTGGATTGTAGTATCTGTTGAAACCAGAGCTGTGGCTGTGAACACACACATTTAGTATTTGTCACAACCTGATGATATTAATGTGTTCTGGAAATTATCTGAACAATGGGTTAGTGTCATAGTTAGTTATAAAAGCAATAATAAATCTCACTCTTTTAGATGCTATTCTTCTTCCTCTGTAGAAAAATTAGTATAGATTCTCTTGTCACATTGCCATTCCCTGGGACGTTTTGTGTCTGTTTTCCTCCTTCCTGCTATTCACAGTCTCCTGTTCTTCCCTTCACTCCTTCCCACTCACCCTCACTGCTCCCTTGATATTTTTGATTATTTGAAGCCTTCCTTGGCTGCCTTTCAAACTGGCTTCAACATTTATCAAGCAAGTTCATTCTGCTTAGACTTGAGACATGAGAGCATTCATGGGTGGCTATGTGCAGCTGTGGAAACCAGTTTTTGCAACTAAGCTGTTTGGACTAGCAAACTGCTTAACCAGCCTCATTGTATCCATGAGCCACTGCTTACAAGAGTGGAGTTTGACAACTTGACAGCTCTTTTATGGCTAAAAGCTGAGGAAACTGAAGACCTAGGAGATCCCTTCAAATCTGATGCTTTTTGTGATTTGTTACTGTGGCCATTCCCTTTCCAGTGCTTCCTACCTGTTTCTCTCTGGCGTATGCTGGTCTTGCAGTGCAGATTAAATGCAGGGTTGTCCTCACTTCAGGTTAGTGTCTGCCACAATAGTGGGAAACCCCTTTTTGAAAATTTAAAAAATTGTGAGGGGAACCCTCTAATCTGATTGCTCCTTTAATTTATGAAGCCTGTTTTAAAGGATTTTTGTGATATTATAGTCTGCATCCTCTAAGAGTGATGCGTTAACTGCCCTACTTCTTCTAGTTGAATTAACTAGTTAAAAATACATTCATTTTGTTAGAATACAATAATATTGCTCTCTATTATTTTTATCCTCTACACCCAGCTCTGGGATGTGATCACACTGCCGTGGGATTCTCACCTTCAGGACATTGTTCCAAATGCAGAAGCAGAAGGCTTTCAGAAAAGCCCATGTGTCTTAAGGGCTGTAGTTGAACAGGTCCTGAGATGGTACAAAGATCCAATCCAGACCTTTTTGACTTCAATTCCATGCTATATTAGTTTTTATAGGGCATGATTTATACCCCATTGACTCATAATCACAAAACCTGTTACCTGATTATCTATAACATGGCCACTTGAAGAGGACCCTTGAAAAGTAATGTTCCAATTTCGCTTTATTGTTTCTGACTTGTGCTGCTTTTTAAAAACAAAAATCACTCTCTGCCTCAGATAAGCTTCTCCAGAAAATTGGAGTGGACAGACTTGAATACAGAATGCTGCATGCTGACTTGCTCTACACTTCGAATGTATTTAACTAATTGTAATTGCCTGTTTTGATTTGTTCTTTTTTCTGTGTAGTTTGACTTCTCATTTGTAGATGTTCATCGGGTGAAGAGTTTTCAATTTACTTCAAAGCTTTCAGAAGACAATGAAAGCAATGTCACCGATATGGGAAAGAAACGGTTTGGCCAGTTCTGCCGAGATCACCCAGCCTGTTGCTGTAATATTGCTAATAGCACCTGGAATTGTGATGGAGAAACTCTGGAGAGTTCAGCAGTTGAAGTGAGGTAAGCATTGATTATTTTTCTCCATAAACATCAGCCCTTTTCACTGATTTTCAAGATGCTCACAAAGACATCACCAAAAGGTGCTTCCACATAACACATTTGAGTCTTCTGATAATAAACTTTTTTATATATTCTTTTTTGAGTCCTTTCCAGAGAATAAGTGTAAGTGGTCACTCTGAGAAAGATGGACGGGCCTGTGTTTGGATTCATACTTCGTAGGAGGTTGGGAGGCTTTTAAAAGGGCATTACTCTGAGGAACAGCCTTTCCTGTTAAACATAAATTTAAGTAAGCATCATTGTCCTACAGATGAGTGTGTCCCATACTTCGTATTTTTTGACACGCAGCACTGAGTCTTATCTCCAGCCTTTGCATATGGAGAAAGAAGTTTGCAGTTCTGCAAATAATCAAATTAGAAAGGAATAGAGATTTATGAAATTTGAAGGGGTTTTTTGATTAAATTGTTTGGGTTTTTTTGTTGATTTTGTTTGTTGTTTTTAGAACAAAGAGAAGCAAAAATACCTAATATTTACATGCAAGGGTGTCCATTAAACATGATCACTTAGCAGTCCAAAAGTGATTTCTGTAGATACTGTGTATTGTTTAAAAGCAACTCATCTAAGTGCCCCATACAACTCTGTGTGTGGGAAAGAGGAATAACCTGAGTGATGGATATGTGAAAGCATCCAACCTTCTTTGCAGAAAAGGACTCTATCAAAAATGAGAGTGCATTTTCTGTAGTCTGGAGCAAGGAACTTTGTCCAACTGCTTAAAACTGGTGGATTGTTAGAATTAAATGTGTTGTATCCATTTGTTTCTTATTAATTGATCTCTATATTTTCCAGGGTTCACTGCCAGTTAGTGAAACTATTTGCAAGGGGAATCGAGGAAACCTGTAAAGATGAAGCTGCCTCCAGACAGAGTAGTGTTGAGCAATTAACTGTAGACATTGTTCCTCCAATGGGGAGAAGAAAAAATGAAAGCTCAAGGAACTTGAGTAAATATGCATTTTAGTCAAATTGACAAGTATTTTAAACTTTTAGGTTTGAGTTTTTGTTTTTTTATGGCTTCGGTTTAGACATCTTATTGCATTGTGTCATTTTTTAAAAAACGTTGTAATCATTAAAATGTACCTTGGAGCAATGTAATCTAAGTTATGTTAGAAAAGAGAGAATTGGCATATATATATATATATGTAATCATGATGACTGATAAATTCTGTGCTTTTCTAGAGAGCTAATGTAGCGGTTGTGTTGCAATAATATCCAAATGTTACAAAACATTGGACTTTTCACTGTCATCAAACCAAGAGATCAAGACAAGATATTTTCAGAGTCTGAGGAGATGTTTTTTGCTGGGATTGTTCCATAGTCACATGTGGCTTAAATGCTGGACAACAGTGTTGTCATTCACATCTTTGTTTAGTAAAACTTTTCATTTTGTAGTTCTGACTATACCTTGCAACTTATCAATGCAATTCAAACACACATTCCTGGCTTTAATTAAGAATTTAGAACTACTTTGAAAGATAAAAGCACATCTGTATACAGATCATACCTTGTCGTATACATTCTATTTATAAAGGCTTCCTTGCATGATGCTTTTTGGGATGATGAAGGGTTTTATGACTGTTTGGATGATACCAAATACTGCACACTGCAACTGAAATGTCTTGCAAGCAACTTGCAGGGTACTTATGTAATACCAGAAAGGCACAGACAGAGGAAAATATAAATATCTTCTGAAACACCAGCAAGTTTAGATTTTTCTTTTAAATCTAAAATTAACATATGAAAAGCTTCCCTCTTCAGTACACAGTTCCTCAGAGATTCTACTACAGATGTTAAAATGTCTTTGTGAAATAAGATGCTGGAATGTTAAGTTTAAAAATATTTGATTGGAAGAGATGATTTTTTTTTTAGGAATGTTCATTTAACTAAATATGAAACGAAATAATTTGTATTGTGAAATGAAGGGAAGAAACTGGCATTTGGTAAATTATGAAATCACTGTGCTGATTTGTTTTTTATAGCAAAAACCAGACTATCATCTATAGCTCTGGAGTGATTTTTTTACGTTGTATATGGATTTGTGTATTGTGACACATACATGTTCTGTGTCTGGGCTTGGGGCTAAATTTTGCTGCTGTTGTACAGATTTATTCCTGTTTGAATATCATGTTAGCCCCTCTTGTCCTCTATCTTTTAAGTTTGTAGCTGTCTTTAAACCTTACTGCATCCGAGGGGTCTTATTTTGCATTTGAACAGCTAATGGTTCTCCACTCATGTATATTTATTGGCACTTCTGTCATTAAGCGTTTATTACTTTCATGTCTCTCATTGCGCTGTGTAAGCCATGGTGATTGGTCATTTTATTACTGAAGACTTGAAAATTGTTATAAATGGCAGATTTATTTTTTTTAATTGAAATGATTACATTCCAGTTTTGTGTAATATCAAAATGGTGTGCTATATCTTTGCTACAAAGTATTATTCATACTGCTCTACAGGACAAAAAGCACTTGCAAATGATTTTGCTTAAAGTACAGCCATACAAAGTTTAGGAACTGCGTTATTTTATTTTTTTTTTGTAGGATTTCAGGGAAATACTTGAATACTTTTAAAAAGTAAAATACTGTCGTTTACTTTCCTTATTAATGCAGTGAGTTGAATGTTGATCCAATGTTTGTCAGACATTTGTAGCGTAAGTGTTGTGTATACTGTTTTTAAAGGCATGTTTAATAAGTGAAATAGTACTTTTGAGCTAAGAACCCCATTGAAAATGAGGTTATGCAGTTCTAAAAATGCAGGGTTTGTTGGGTTTTTTTAAAGTGTCATTTGTTTAAGAAGTTCTACGGTTATTGTGGCTTGTCCACAAATATTGTGAGAGAACCCAGGCATCAAGTAACTAGTTCTTGTGCCGGATATGATGGTGCACACTCAGTTTACCAACAAACAAGGTCATTGGTGAGGCATTACAGCTATCCACATTCTCATGAGTGAAAACAGGAATAAATACTAACCAGCTCTTTCCATTAGCTTGCTAGCAAGTCCTGAGACCCTGACTTCAAAAATGGAGGCTTAATCTCATTGTGAATGTATGTTGAAATGCTTTGAATATTTTTAATACCTGAAACCGAGTGCTTGGTGTTTCAAAGTAAGCTGCAGTGAAGGCCCCTTTCGGAGAAACAAGCGCCAGAAAAGGAGAAAAAGTTGTTCCATAGTATGGTAATGAAGTGTGAAGTAAATAATAGAGGTGTTGCAAAGTAATAAAATTAAAAGATCTTAGGTAATAGAGAAGCTGTATAGTTGCATTTGAATAATTCTATTTGTAGCATACTGTAGTAGCAAAGCACCATGTGAGCTGTATAACATTGTCCAGTTTATTAAGAGATCTGTGTAAGTAATGTCTGCTTCCATTTAATTATACGTTGTTCTTTTCTCTCTGAATGTAGTCTCAGTACAAAAATTATGTATAGGAAAACCAAGTCTGATTATTATTTTTTTTCCCCAATCTTGCTGGCTTCAAGATTAGAAAATGTATTGTTTTATGATGCTAGGGCATTTCATTGAAAAAATAAAACTACGTCATACAGCAGTGCAGTGGTTTTCTTCATTTCATAATTTCATTTGAAAAAATACCTGGCTTTGTTTGACAGAAAACTGGCAGGAGTGTGCTCAGTGTAACCAGCGTGGACAGATTAAGCCAGGTAAAGAAATATTCCATAAGCTTCCATTTGCATGACTACAGCTTTATAGCAAGTGTCAGTGTGGACAAACACTAAGAGTGATGGAAAGCAGCTAGTGAAGCTGGACTTACACTAAAATAAGCAACTCAACAAAAATAAACTAAAGATTGAAAAGGGAATAAGAAAGTTATAATTTTATAATGTAAGTTTTTACAGTTATTTATTATGAAAAAAATAAAATACAAAAAATGAGAAGTGCCATTCTAAGAAGTTTAAAATCAGTATTGTACTTTAAATAGTATATAGTTAATAGATGGGACTTTTTAGAATTTCATTGCAATAGTTATTACAGATGCAGTACATAAATAGGTACAACATGTTCATTACATATGTACAATGGACACAGAAGATTATGCTTTTCAACACTGTAGAGAGTTCTGCTTTTGAAGTGTGTTGGCAAGTTTGGTAACGGGGTGCTGTATGGTTGGCTTTTGTGCAAAGCAAATAGAAGGTGCACCCATGTTGGATAGAATCAGGTCCAGCAAGCTCCCAGATGGACCTGCCACTGACCGAAGCTGGGCTGATTGGTGACATTGGCAGCATGTCTGTGATAGCACACATTGAAGGGGTAAGATTTGCTGCACAGCAGCTCTGAGGGGAGTGGGGGGGAAGTAAACCCTGCAGAAGCAAAGTGAAAAAGGAGAGGAAAGAGAGGTAGTTCAGGCACCAGAGCAGAGATTCCATGGTGAGGCAGCCCATGGAGGTCCACAGAGAACCCTGCACCAGATCAGGTGTATGTGTCCTGAAGGAAGCTGCAGCCCATGGTGAACCTGTGCTGCAGCAAGTTTCTAGCAGGAGCTGCAGAAGGGGAGAGGTGCCCATGCGTGAGCAGGTTTTCTGGCAGGAATTCTCACCCGTGGAGGGAACCCAAGTGGGAGATGCTCATGGAAGAGGAAGGAGCAGGAGAGATAAGGGTTATGAACTGACTACAGCCCTGTTTCCCACCCTGCTACAGGGGAGGAGGTAGAAAAGTCAGGCTTGAAATTGGGCCTGGGAAGAAGGTGGGAAGGGAGGAGGGGAGAAGGTGGTCTTAGTTTTGTTTTTATTTCTGGTTATTTACTTAATTGCCAAGATACTGAGTTATTCTTGCCCAAGAAGAGTCTGTTTTGCCCCTTACTGCAATTGCTGAATGCTCTCCATATCCTTAAACCTTTAAGCTCTTCATGGTATTTTCTCACCCTGTTGCTGAGAAGGGAGAGGGACAGAGCAGCTGGATGGGCACCTGACTGGCAGCCGACATCAACTCATCCCATGCAATTACTCAGCAAGGCAGTGTTTGCAGGGATGTCTTATGGCACGAACAGAAGATGACATGTAGAATCAGAAATTTCTCTGAACACCTCTGTTGTGCAATTCAAGCATTACTTCCCTAGAACTCCTGCCTTAATCCCTATGAAGTGAATGAATAATAGGAATTAATCATTTTTATTCTCATTAGTCACATCACTCTTATTTGTAATTTTCCACAGGATAGTTAAGTCAATTCAATAGACTCTAACTGGTGTTTAAGTTGCAGTAAATGAATTCTGTCCGTAATGAAGCGACTCCCTCCAGACTTCTGTCTCACCCACCGACATGCACATGACGTACATCTTGCAAAAGCTTATGCATGTTCTTAATTAATGTGTGACTAGTCCCATTAATTAGAAGGGGTGGGGCATTTGTTCTGCAGTCATGCCTTTCAAATCCTCTGCAATGAGAGGATTAATGATTTTCTTCATCCCATTTCCTGCTGTTTAAAAATTACTCCCATTATGTACCTACCAAAATTGCCAAGAGGTTGTCTTCAAATGATGTTTGCTCCTTTAAGACTTACATGCCTGAAAGGGTGACTTGCATTTGTTGGTAGCTGCTTCACCTAAAATGCCATTTTGTGCTTTATTTCATAAAAATCCTCCAGCAGTAATTAATAGGAGTTTTTCTTATTTGATTTTTTTTTGCATGTAGAGAAGACTTCAGTAGTGTAGAACAGGGAAAAAAATGGAAGGGAAAAAGTTACTCATAAAGGAAAAAATACTGAAAGAATAACAGGAGTTGGTGCAAATGAATAAATCAATGGAGCCCAGATTCTGGAAAGGATGAAAGAGAACAACTACCAAACAGATTTTATTTTTTTAAGAAATAAGAACATAAACCACAGATTTTCCTTTATTTATTTTGCTGGAAAGCACTGCCCAGGCATGGGCCCTTCAGCTGCACAGTAAAGAGAGCACTAAGGGTTTGAGTGGGTGGCTGGAAGTTTGACTATTTACAACTGGCAGAGAGGTGTAAATACAGGTCATGCCCTGTATTTATACTCACAAACTACCCACACAGCAGCATTGCTAGAAGAGGTGCTAAAGGAGAATTATAAAACCAGGTTCCTGTAACAATGTGCTGCATTCTGAAATGACTGTTCAATCTGCCAAATGCTTATTTTCCATGCTAATGTATAGCAGCTGCATTTTAAGGAAGAGGAGATTGTACTGCAAGGAGGAATGCTGGGTCAATACCTCAGTGCTGCTGATGTTAAGGTAGTGGGACTGCAACTCACCTCAGCTAAGGGTCTGCCCCATAGACCTTGCAATGCCAGGGATAGCTCCCACAGAAGGTGATTGCATACAGAAATACCTGTGCTGTTCCTGTAGCTGTTTGTGTAACCTGTTTTGAGTTTTCAGGGATATATATTTTGCAAACTATTTTAGCTGTCAGAGCAAATTGCTTAAAGTTTTCTATAGTTAGAAAACTTTGATTACTCACTTAACTGATTCTCCCTGTTGTATTTAAGTGTGCTTGCTCTGTCCTCAGTGGGCATAGAGAGTGCCTCACCTTCAGGGAAATTCCCTGCCTATGCTATTGTGTTCCCTCTCAGTCTGCTGTTCTTTGCCTAAACAGACTTAATAGAGAAGGAAAAAAACCCACAATATTCAAGCAGAAATCAATATAAAGAAAAACTGCTTGAAGCTATTTTCTGTTTACCACTGAAGAAGGGAAACTATAAGAAGAGACCTGGTATAGACATGATTGCTCCAAAATATGAATGAGGAGTTTCATAAAGTCTTCAATTCAATCAGATACCGTTAGTTCCTAGATACTATGTTTTCACAGAATGCTGTCTAAAGATCAGATGGATGCATTAGAGTAGATATCTCCCTTCAGCAGTACCCATAGAATTAATTTAACACACTCAGGCTGTGCCAGCAGAGGTTTAGATTGGATATTAGGAAGCATTTCTTCACTGAAAATGTAGTCAGGGATTGTAACAGGCTGCCCAGGGAAGTGGTGGAATCACCAACCCTGGAAGTGTTCAGAAACTGTACAGATGAGGCCGTTAGGGACATGGTTTAATGGTGGCCTTCACAGTCCTGGGGTAGAGGTTGGACTTTATGATCTTAAAGGTCTTTTCAACCTAATACTAATACTAATAACTAATACTAATAACTACTCTGAGGGTTATACTGCTGATAGATGCTGCGCTGACCAGAGCCAAAGAAGATCCCAATCAAGTAAGTAGCTCTCAGATGGTTGGAATCTTCCATTTCCATTTCATCTCGTAACACTGGAGTTTTCAAGGGAAAACAGACAAAACCTGAACACCTGAGAGTTGCTGTGGTTTCAGTTTCCTGGTAAAGGCTTACACCACTACCGATCCTCAACACATCGGTAGCAGGATCAGGAAAGAGTAAACATCAGCGTATTCTCTCACCCGAACAGCAGACTGTGTTGTTTGTTCTCCTCTGTGCGTAGGCAAAGGTTTGAGCTAACAGAAGAATTTGTATTTTTTGTTGCATAAAAGAGTTTACAGATTTGCTGGGGGAAGGTGAGGTGGGGAGAAAGCCCAGTCCTGTGGCTGTGTTCGGAGGAGTCCATCCTGAGGCTGCTGTGGTAGGAACAGCAGGCAGTGATGCTTCCTCTGGATGAACTACTGCAGAAGAGGAACGAGGTGAGCAGGAATATTAAAAGACCTGTGGCTGTGCAGACTCAGCAGTCCAAACCCACTCTCCCAGTCAACAAACCATTGCCCTGAATCCATTTAAGTTGCTCAGGGTTTGGGTCTGAAGCCATTGCTGTCTGCCCTGCTTTCATTTATTGGAGGAAATTCCACTGCTCTGGAATAAATCTGTCCTGCAACACTGCTGTGAAAAATCACAGCAGGAATTTATTAGTGAAGTAGACGGTGTTCAGTTTCTTTGCTGAAGCTAAAAGAGAGAGAAAAGGATGTGATGAAAGAGTTGTTGATTCACCTGTCCCTTGCTGGAAGAACCTGACTCAGTGCATCTTGCATTACAGGAGCAGAGGGAATGGGAGGCTACTGCTGCTTGTATTGATTTCTACCACAGTTTCTGATTTCTACCTTCCAACAAAAGTTGCTGAGATGATACCAGAATTCCTTTATCCACTTGGCGTGGGTGGGGACTAAGGAAAAAGATGCCTACCCATTCAAAAGCACTAACAGAATCTTAGAATCATAGAATAGTTTGGGGTAGAAAGGACCTTAAGATCATCCAGTTCCAACCCTGCTGCCATGGGCAGGGACAATCCAGGAAGAGAAACAGATACTGCTATATATGAATTCCCTCAGTCCCAGGACACAACATATATTCCTCAATGGTGACAGTCAGAGCTTCCTTGAAGTGAAAAATACCTCCCTATGCACTTAGGGCAATGCAGCGATGAAAGGAACTACAGTTACTGAGGTTTTAATGTTTCTTCTAAGATTGCTCTGGTGGGAAAGCTTCTCTGCTGTCTTCATAAGGACTGGGAAACATACATCAGGTCACAGTGCCCACTGCAGCACCTTTTCTACTGACATCAACTAATGTCTTAGTACCAACAGCCTATGGGCCATGTGGAGGTGCAATCGGAAGGCATCCATCGGGAAACAAGTTTGTCATTATTTTTTGGCTAAGGCCAAAGATGTTTTAGCAGAAGAGGAGATGTTGTTGATAACCATGCAGTTGATGTCTCTCATACACATTGAGGTGTGTACTGGGGAGCCCTGGTATGTACCATGAGAAAGACGTGGATATCCTCCATGGCTGTGCAGTCAACACTGATGAGTAGGAGTGACCTGTTGTTGGTAGCACTGATCACACTGTGTGTCTCACAAAGGCCCTTGGGTTTGGATGTGTGTCTCACTGATGACTGTGGCACAAGTCATGAACTGCCCCCAAAACTCAGAAGTGACACTGTTCCCAAGAAGGAACAAACAAAACAAGTTATACAGAGCAGAGGAGATGACAGAAATCATGTTAGTGATGTCTACAGTGGGCTTGCTGACTATGAACTGCTGTGTCACAGAGTTGCAGGGGCTGAGGGCAGCCAGCTCACTGAAGGCAATGCCCACTTGCTTAGTTGAGGGTGAGGGCCTGCAAACAAGTGCACTGGCACTACAGCTCTTAGGGCAGCTGCCAAGGATCTAAAAATTAACCATTTTCTGGCAGTCATGTTGTGCTGGGAAGGTTTAAAGTTCCCAGATCTCTAAGACATAGCAAGCCTGATCTCATGAGTGGTGGCCTTCAGCAAACATAGCCACCCTCCCTTGTTTAAATAGCCCCTAAGGTAGCATGACTTCTGAGATGCACTTACTGTGGCGGCTCTCCTGACTAGAGCTCTCTCCACCCTCCTGTTTCCAATTTTGCCCTTCTCTTCTCACATGACTACCAGTCACGTTCTTGGATGAAGTCTGAGAGCTGTAAATAACATCAGACATTTTGTTGTAACCTCATTTTCCTCTGTTCAGGCATCTGTCAAGGTCTTGTTTTTCCGTCTTGGCTGACCCTGCCAACACAGTGGTGTCAGTACAGAGAAGGCTCAGTAACCCTGAGCGATGCTAAACATCTGTAAGCAACACAAGTGTTTGAAATGTCGCTAGCTGGCCTACCTTGGTAAAGCAGTGTCAAGAGGAAAAAGGCTGGGTGCATGCTGAGTCTAAAGGATAACACTTGAAAATGACACATCTAGAGAAAATTACACACGCACAAGATTTGCCTTTGGGTAGAAGCAGATTATTCTGCATACAAATACAAGGGGATGGAGACAGCAGAGCTAACTCTGCCTATTGCTCTCCAACGTGATGATTGAATCTCTGAACCTGCAGTCTACAGTTACCCTGCTGCAAATATTGCCACTAACTTTCAATAAAGAAAGAAATATAGCTTTGTTTTGGTTGTGGAGTCTGTATTACAAATCAGTGCCTATAATCTGTGAAAAGAGAAGATTGTTTTTCAGTAAAACGTCACACAATGCCTTTACATGAAGTTATAGACGTCACTTGTTTTCTCCATGCCCTAAGCTGCAGCAGAAAGCTCTGAAGTTTAAATCATTTTATGACAATAATCTGTCTGGTACATTGTTTAATAATTCTGCATGTTAATGTAAATATGTTTTTATCTACCTTACTGCAGTGACTGCTCCTCAGTGCTTTAAGTCTGACTTGGTCCTGCAGCTCCCTCTACTGAAAATTATTTCTCTTGAAAATAACCCTAAAATTCAAAATGCAGCAGCTATTTTTAAGGTAGTCTGGCAAATCAATTTCCTATGCTTCCCTGTGGATGAGAGCTGCAGGAATGTGCTCCAGTTCAAACTACATGTTACTTCACACTGGTAATTTCTACTTTTGATTTGGTTTACAGGATTCAATGTGATCAAACAGTAATAGATGCTGCACAGTTGGTTTTTGTCCCAAAAAAATGAATGATTGAACAATGTCTTTGTAAAAAAAGGACAGAAACAGAGGTCATAAAGTGGAAAACTATCATTGTAAATTTTAGCATCTAGGACCTTTAGATTCTTGTTCATGTACTGACTTCTTCAGCTCAGGAGAATTTGTTTCTCCTGAAAGTATGTTTGGCACACTGTTGAAGGTGGCTTAATTATTTGTTTCCACCAGGTCTCAGGTAGTTCTAGTTCTCAGCGCACAAGAGTTCACTGCCCTAAGCGGGTATGAAGGAATGCCATGGATAAAGAAAACACACTTCCATATCTGTTAAGCTGATAGCCTGCCATGTATCATGTCATGTATCATTTTCAGACAGTGTGGGAGGCTGGGACAAACCTGACTAGATCTGATGCTGCTTTTCCTCCCTCCCAGTTCCTGGCTCTCAGGCTCAGCCCTGTTTGCTCTTTTTATGGCAGTAGCAGCATTTCTGAGTGCTTCTGGTGCCCCCCCGCCCCTTTCCCTCTTCCTCATTGCTACCCTGACCTTTCACTATTCCCTTTGCTTTCTTTTACTGTCTCCTTCTGGAGTTCACTGGCCTGATGACATTTCTGTTTCTTCGGCCTCCTTTGCTCCACCTTTGCTACTCCCTCAGTCTGGCTGCCTACTGTTCCAGCACACGGGTTATCAAGCTCTTCTCTACAGTATTTATCTTCTGGAACTTTTCTGCTTGATTTTGTGATGCAGGCTTACATCTGAAACAAGAGACTCACTTGTACATCTCTGAGAAGAGATGTTTGGCATCTGGACATGTCCTTGGGCACACAAGTGTTTTAAATTACCCTATATCCAAGCCATACTGATCAGCTTTGGCTTTGTGGCTTTGTGCGTGTTTTTCTGCCTGAGTATCTGACAGTTCTCCAGAACTCATTTTATGAAGGGGGAATACTGATGTATAATAAATGAATGACAAGAGCAATAGAAATTTATTATTCGTTATGTGGAATTTAATCACAAATAAGAGCATATTCTCCAAAGGAGCATTTAAAAGCCAAGTATCACTGACAATAAGGCTATGCAAAGTCACTATTGGGGTAAGACACTGCCAAATTTGTGCTTCTCTTCTGTCTAAAAGACTGGGTTAAAAAAGCATGTTACTGTGAATAGTGAGCTTTTCTTACTTATTTCTACATTAAAAGGAATCTCCAAGGAAACAGAAGTACTGTGTAGCACCACTCAGATATTTGTTCCCTCTCTTAACCTTCCAACAACCATCTTATTGAAAGCCTTTAAAAAAAATAATGATTTCTTTAGCATGTACAAGTATGGACAATATAAATGTCAATATTTATGCCCTACATATTTTCTACTGTATAGCAGAGCAATGATAAATGTGTAAAAGCAATTTTGCAGAAAATAGGATAGAGTGATTTCAGTGCAAATGTTCCAAGCGTTTCTTGCTAAGATCTGGATTGTTTACAATGGGACCCATAATCCACACAACACTTGATTGAAGTGCATCCTAATGTTTGTAACTGGATTTCATCAGAAACCATAAGCTGTAAAAAGGAAAATGGCTGTTCTTATAGCCAAAAAGGGCTGTGTGGTCTGTGCTGCATGTGAATGTCTTTTGAATTCAGGAGTATTAAGATCGCTGGGGCCTGTAGTGGAAAATTATGAAAGAAAACACAACACTCAAAAAGGTAGCAGGAGAGGTACCAATCCCTCTGCCCTGGAGGGAAGAGCAGGGGAATGATACATAGCAGAGAAAAGCACAAACTGAAGCCAGACCTTTGCGTGTTTTGTGTATTCCAGGTCATGTGGAAGGCTCAGCCAGTGGCATGTTGATTACAAAATCCAAACTGACTGCACTTTGGAGCTTTTGGCATGTGACTATTACTCTTCAAAAGCCTTACGTGAGTGTTCTGAACTTCAGTTGCTCAACAGAGCCTTTGGAGGTACGTACCATGCTGAACACTGGAGGCTTTCCTCCTCTTCTGAAGGGCAAAGGGACAAGACAAGAGTGGCAAGTCAGCTACATCCTCAGCTGATGGAAATCAGGTCCTTTGATTTTTAATAGAGCCACATCAGCTTACCACAAGTGACGATTTGCTGGTTTGCTTAGCTGATACACAACATTTAAACCAAGCATATATGAGAAAGTATTACACCAAAACTATGCCCAGACTTCGCACCCATAGTGTGACTTCTGGAATTGCTTTCTATTAGCCCTAGCAAAGAAGTAACTTTTTATTTTACTTCAGTATAGTTTGAACCAGAGGAGATAGACTAATAGGAGTGTTGGATTCATTTCTAACCAGGTCTTGAGTAAAGCAAATTTGCATTTTCTATTGAATACACAAGCCCATCTAAACAGAGGTGAGGAGAAGACGGTCTATTGACATTATGTAAAGGCGGCATATCAGTTTAAAGGGTTTTGTTTGTCTAGAAGAGTGTGAAGGAGACTGTTTAATTACCTGTCTAGGGTTGACAAAGATAAACACCCTGTTATTATTCTATGTATTTGCTTGTAACTCAATTAAGGATGTGTACTTAATTGTATCACCAATATAAAGAAAGAAGTGTTAAGGTGTTTGAAAGCTAGAGGAAATGAGATGTCCCTCAAGAAACATGAAAGGTCAGGGAGTACAGAAAGCAAAGAAGCATAAAATTATGGCATTGGTATTCAGCTAAGATCAGAAGTGAAGGGCTGTGTTATCTGAATTCCCAATTTTTAGGCTGAATTGAGGAGTTAACAGAAAAAGTGCCAGCTTACAAAGAAAAGCGACATAACACAGCAGCATGAACTAAATCAAACACGTCTAGCTATACTGTCAGTGGTGAAGGAGAGCTTATGTTCTTGAGTTATTTCAGTTATGTTGAATCATTCCTGACATATCTACAATATTTGCTGTCTTCTATGCACAACACTCTTGAATGATAACATTTATTTCATGGCACTAAGTGATCAGCCAGTTTCATTTTTCTGTTTCCCCATATTAATTTTGCCACTAAAAATACAGAAACAACAAGGAAGATGAGTTGTTGGGGGGGGATAGTTTAGAATTAGTGCACAAATCTGATGATCTCCCTACCTGTCCTTTTCTATGTGTTAAGTCTTTAATATATATCATATGGATGTACTTTCCTGTGGAGATGCATTCTCTGTAATCTTGCACCTTGGATACTGGCTGTTCCTGCTGGCATCAGCACACTGAGGTGATCCCAGCCCAGCAGCATCAAGACAGTGAGGAGTGATATGATACAGCAGCAAAGCACAGCCTCACATTGCCTCTGCTGTACAGCCCTGCCGCAGGACAGCCAGTGACGAGTGATGTCCCATAACTGTACCCAGAACTGTCGTTTTAGCAGCAGATTCAGAAGAATAAGTCCTTAGGTGACTTCTTTCTGTTTCTACTTTCCCTCTTTCTGTGGCATCATGTGTTCTCACTGGTGCAAGTCTGAGGGGGCAGAATGTGGGCAGGGGATGTCATATTGGGTGGGAGATGGCACTTCTGAGATGCTATAACAGAGAGAAAAGACGTTCCCTGCTTCTCCCCTGCCATTGCAAATACAATCCATCTACTCTTCCTTTTGGCACACCTGACAATATAAACATGCAACCCCAGGAGACTTCCCCAGCTGCAACTTATCATTGAAACAATTTGATTAAATTTAATTTTGGTCTTTATAGTTTTATTCTTGAATTATCTCAATGCTTTCAGAGCATTGTTTTTTTTAACCTATCTGACAGCTGATTGTTTTGAGGAGGTTTTTTTACAGCATCTGACACAGCTGACATGACTGTTCTTATCATAAATATCTGTCACATTAGTTTAAAGCTGTGATTAAAGCTGCTCCACATTCTGCTGGCAAGGCAGCTGGACCTGCACAAATTACAACAATAACCATAGAAGCTCCTTCCTGAGAAGAGTGCTGTTTCTGTAGCCGTGTCAGACAAGTGCTGCCTTTCAAGAATGATTGCTCAGCTCTAAACGACATTTTTGGCTTTCTTTTAGAAAAGTAAGTTATTTATTTTCCTGTGATTTTAACTAAAGAACACTATCATCCCTAGAGAGCAATTTTGGTTTTCAGCACCAGAGCAATTACTTTCAGCTGTATCAAGCGCCTGATGTTTAAAAAGCTGTGTGGTTTCATGGGTTTGAAAAATGCCTTCTCTTAAGGACTTCTAAGCTAGTTTCTCTGTGGCTGTCACCAGCTCCACAATCTCAGAAGCAGATAGCTGCATATCACCCACCCAATATTCCTTCACGTTTGCTATTTGTGAGAAAGAATACATGTAACCGGGAGATGGCTGTACTCAAAGTTGAAGCCAGAGATGAATGTATATGGTTATGATGCCATCCTTAAGATAGCAGGAAAAGCTCCCATACAGAACAATAAGCACAGAGCCATAGAATGGCCCAGGCTGGAAGAAACCTTGAAAGATCATCTGATCTAACCTTTTATGGGAAAGGGAGTCTAAAGGAGATTATCTGGCAACCCATCTAATTGTATCTTGAAAACTACCAATGACAGGGACTCTGCCATGTCCCAGGGACATAGTTTCAATGAATGTTCTCACTGTAAAATGTTTCTTTCTTATGTTGAGATGAAACCTCTCCTGGTTTAACTTGTACCTGTTGCTTCCTGTCTTCTCCATGTGACATCCTGTGAAGAGAGAGGAAAGTTCACATCCTCTTCGAAGCTGCCCTTTAAGTACTGGAATACTGTGATGAGGTCCACCCTTAGCCTTCTCTTCCCTGAGGACTAAAAAGCTAGCTACTTCAGTTGTTCCTCAAACAGCAGGTTCTCCAGCCCTTTGAGGATGGAGAACCACCCATAGCTCTGCTTGGTACCCTCTCCACATCTTCCTTGCATAGTGGGGACCAGCAGTGGGCTCAGTACTCCAGGTGAGATCGCACAAGTGCCCAAGGGACTCACAGAGCCTGCAGCAGATGCAGAAATTACAAATTCAGCAGGAACTGAAAACAGACAGTGATAGCACCAGCTTCCCTTCCAGCAGTCAACACAGAACAGAGCAAGCAGGTAAGAAGTGAGACCTTTGGTGGCTATGATGTGGCTGCCTGTGGCCACTGTATAGGTAGCACATGTGTTCCTGGATAAAGCTAGTCTCTGTTACTGGAGTGAGAAGAACAGGACAACAAGAGTAGAGGGCAAGATGTCCTGTCAAAAACAGAGTGTGCACCTGCACTGGTAGTTGATCACAGAGGACAGGAATCAGGATCATACTGACAAACAAACCACTGAGGGAAAGTCTTGAAAGTGCAACTCATAAGAACAAAACATGAATGTATCCAGATCAATCCATAATTCATACTTACAGAGGCATTTTGACACTCAGTTCTTGCCACACTGAATAATTCATATATTCTTTGTGCTAGAAGTAAATAATGTACATGAAACATATCATCTGCAAAAGGGTATTAAATGCAGAAGACCATGCTCTTGCCAACATCTAAAAGAAAAACCACCCTCCAAAATCAAATGGTAAACAATGACAATGCAGAAAGTAATAACATTTGTAATCCAGGTCATTCTTAGGTTCTTAGAGGTTTTCAGACAAAACACGTGGTCATCAGCTAGAGTCAACGTTCATGGCTTGCATTCTGTTGCAAATCGATTTGTCACCATCCCTTCCCACAGGGTAAGCCTCCCAGTGCTGCAAAGCCCAGTCACCCAGGACCTTATGGCTCATCCAGGTGGAGTCCACAGCCCTGGAGCACACAGCTCTTGCCATAGTGGCTCCTTTATTTGGATCCTGTGCTCAGCTAAAATATCAGTCATTGTCCTGGTCTGTTTAGATCACTTGGATTAGAAAGTATTGGAGACAAAAGTAACAGCAAATGTTTAGAGCAGATAAAATCAATTAGATTGGTGTAAATAAGCTGGCTGCATGTGCTGACAGATTCATTGCACTGGGGAGAGCACTAAGGCTATGGGGCATGGTGATGGTGCATGGTCTATATGGGGTTGGCCAGGGAGAGGTGATGAACAGGGCTGTGGAGCAGAAGGAGGGGGTTGTATCTAGGGACACACAGCAGGGCACAGAGTACAGGTCTGAATGCAAGGTGTCATACTTGGCCTGATGCATTTATCACTAGTTACCACTCAGAGGATCTAAAGGATCAGGTTTGGACCTGGCAGGAGACTGTCTGGTTTCTAAATTTTCTGACTGTCACCCACAATCTAGCTTTCAGGTCTCATGGACAGGGCCTGCATCAAAAACCTCAGGCCAAGCAGGGCACGTGCATCATGCACCGTCTTTGCGGTGGCCTTCAGACAGGCTGTCAGCAGAATTATTGTCACGGCCTCTCCTGAGATGTCTGTGAAACCTGCCGTAAGCATCCTGGCTGCTGGCTGTTTCCTGTGCATGCCCAGGCTGATGACAAGTATCAGTGCGTGGTCTCTGAGGAAATGCACGAACGTGCTCTGCAAGTACATCAAGCAATTAATTTGTTAGCACACCTTCTGATATGATGTCAAAATTAGGCCATGAGTTCCTTTTCATCCCATTACCCTGAGGCTGAGGGGTGGAAAGGACTGGTGAGCCTGCCCATGCTGCTGTTTCTATCTTTAGACACCATGACAGCAATGGCCAACTGCTGTGGGCAGCAGTCCTTGCAGACACACAGTCACACCAGCTTCCTGCTGATGCCTCTTGTCCCTCTGAGGCTGTCATTCCCATAGTCACTATCTGAGTCCCACTGTCACTGAGTCAGTCTGAGTGACAGCTACAACTTCTTTTTCTTCTCCTCCATTAGCATCTTCCACGTATGCCCTTGGCTCCTCACTTCCTCCAAGCTCTTTGACATGGTGCCCACTGTGTGCTGCAGTTGTGGGCAGGCTGGCTTGTGTGTGGGTGCATGTCTGAGCATGGAGCAGGAGAGCTGACCATCTCCCATTGTCCTGGGTTCAGCACTAGCAGTCATTTTTCTCCTTCTTAGTACCTGGTGCAGTGCCGTGTTTTGAATTTCAGCCTGGGAACAGCGTTGATAACAACGTGTTTAGTTGTTGATGTTTACTTCTATTTAGTCTGACCAAGGACTTTCCGAGTCTCATGCCCTGCCAGGGAGGAGGGAAAGCCAGGAGGAAGCAGAGACAGGACACCTGACCCAAACTAACCAAAGAGGTATTCCATACCACATCACATCATGCCCAGCATATAAAGTGGGGACAGTTACCTGGAAGAGCTAGATCACTGCTTGGTCGGGCTGGGTATCGGTTGGTGGGTGGTGAGCGATTGTATTCTCTTCCCTTGTTATTTCCCTTATCATTATTATTATTATTGGTGGTAGCAGCAGTGGTTTGTGTTGTACCTTAGTTACTGGACTGTTCTTGTCTCAACCAGTGTGAGTTACATTCTTTTGATTCTCCTCCTCATCGCTTCGGGAGTGAGGGGGAGAAAGTGGGGGGGGGGGGGGGGGGGGGGGGGGGAGTGAGTGAGCAGCTGCATGGCTGACTGGGCTTAAACCATGACACCCATGAATTCCAGCCTGGGGTGATTCACAAGCTGCACAGATTGTTCGTCTGTGTGCCTGGGAAGCTGAATGCATGAGGACTTTCTGCCAAAAGATCCAGTGTGGTCTGTAATGGCACAATATTTCACAACAGAGCATGGGTGGGGAAGACTTGCTAGAGGTGGGGCTGGGCTGTCTTATGAAGCTCCTGTGTGACTGGTGAATCTGGGGATGCTGCTGAGGAGGACCTCTGCTTCCCTGTGATCTTCTGTGGGCAGCACTTGTGAGGAATAATGAGCTGAGAATGATAAACTACTTCCTCCATAACATCTAAATAGAATAATAGAATCAACTGGGTTGGAAAAAACCTTTAAGAAAATCAAGTCCAAATATCCTCCATACTTTCCTCCTTCTCTCTGCCTGGCTTAGTCTAGGGGAATTAAAGCTCACAGTGTGTTCACATTCCCATCTCTTCCCAGTGGTAGCCTGAAAACATGGAAATTACGACACAGATGAAGGAAGGAATCCCAGTAATCCAACCTGGAGTGTTTGCAGTGAGGACTGCTCATGTCTCAATGCTGGTGCTGGAGTAGCACTTGTGGCTGGGGAATGCAACTTGCCAGGCATCCCCATCCTTAATCAGGCTTACCAACAGAGAGGCAACTGTGTCATGGCTTTCTGGTCTGCGGCCAGTTCCTTTTCCATCCAAGCTGTGCACCTTCACTGCCTGCTGGGCACTTGCCATAGGAAGCAGTGGGTCTGTGTGTACATCGAGCTGGGAAAGTCCAGGGATGGGAGTGCTGGGTGATGGACAGCACATCTTGCAATCAATCACCTCTCAGGCATGAGGGTGCTAGCTAGCAAATGAGCCTAAATGGGGTTGAACTGCTTGAAACAAGTGCCTAGACATCTGGGGTGTTATTAGCAATCCAGTGGAATTAGATCTGTGGTCTGGGGCAATTGCAACATAACTCAATGTAAGCTCATATCCAGAGGGAGAAGCTTATTCTGCTTTGGGAGCCTAAACTAGGGCAGATGAAATGCAGTCATTAGGTCCGTATACAATTAATAATACTCTCAATACATTTAGGCTATTTTTCTCTTTGTCTTTTATTCCAGAACAGACACTCTTTATTATTGCATCAGTTTTCCTACATTACTTAAAAAAGTAATTCCTGTACAGAGCAGATTGCTTGCGATATTTTTTCACTGCCAATACAGTGTGATGAAATGGTCATGAAAGCTTGCCCGGAGCTTGCAGAGCAGTGTGGGGCCAAAAGATGCAGCTTAGAGGCATTGCCTGCCCCAGCCATACTGTAGGAAGGTACCAGCATCAGCCTGGCACATACCTAGCCTGGGGCCAAAGTCTACCCTTAGGAGGAACACAGCAGAATTATATTGTCTCAAAAATATTACAAATATCGCAGGCTTCTATTGATTCTGTGAGTTCTTATAAATTGGACAAATAATTCTATTTTTAATATAGTCTATGATGCCTTCAGGGGACTGGGCCATTTGAAGTCAAAGGAGCTGGGATTTTGCTACTTGTTTTAGGGTATATTATGTCATTTCAGCTCATCAATTTTCACTACTTTGTTCCTGTTCTTAAAAAGCATTTCATGGGGGTGTTTTGACCTCACAGACCAGAGGTCAGCATTACTCCCTGCAGCTTCATGAAAGGGTGGAGGGCTGCTGCTTTCTGTGATTATTATGGGAGCTTATTACTAGAGTACAGTTCATGTCTGGCTAATGCACATTTTCTCCACGTCCATCACTTTCAAAACATCTTTTTAATTTGTTCCCCTCTGCAAAACCTGTGCTCAAAGGTTTCAATTTATGCTTTATATCTCCCAATGGCTGTTTCCATGTCAGACCAGTTCTCAAAATGAAGACAGCACCTCACTGGACTTAGGCTGCTTTGGACATACAGGTGTCCAGCTGTGGGCTATGTTGTATAAGAACCATCATTTAAATAAGTCAAAAAAACAAGAGCATGCATCATTGATCCTTTTTTTTTTTAATTTCTTTCTTTCTAAGTACTTTCAAATGACAGGTCATGGAACAAAGGAATAATGATAAAATGACACGGTATTATAATAACAAAGCAACAAATAGTTATAACTAATTAGAAATAACAAAGAAAGGATTAGAATGCGGGAGTTATCTAGAACAACAGCTGAGATGCTGTTTGCAGCAGATGGATGTGGTGTGCATGTCCTCTTACAGCATGGGATCTTCAGAGGGTGCCAGGGTGCAGAATGCAGGTGTCCCTCTGCACTACCCTCGGAGAGGGAGAAATCAAGTATATTGCCAGACACAATTAAAAACAAAAAATGCTTATCCTTCTTAATTAGGCTGTAGAACACTTATCACCAACCTTCCCCAATGCTTGCTGTTGAAAGCAAATTATTCTCAGGGCATTTTTAATGTAACTTTTTTGCAGCCTGCTAAATCCTTACTCCTTTAAGTAAGGCTGATGGCTTGAGACCAGCCAATAGGCCCCAGCAGTGGAAGAAGGCTCACAGAGAGTATAAAACCCAGACAACTAGCAAAAGCATTTGAAAGAGAACAATGGCTTGAAGTTGGCTTCAACCCACACACTCCTTCTCAGCAGTTGGGAACATCCCCCATAATGACTGAGTGTATTATAGAGACTGGTAGTGGGAATGATATTGGGATTGTGATTAACTGTGTAGGTCAATTTCTGTATTTTTCTTAATGCAATTTACATTTGTATTGTGGTTTCAATATATTTCATATCACTCTGCTGTATCAGAAATCTCACATCTTCAAATATGTAACTTTGACATAAAGCATTGCTCCCTTCAGCCATGTCATATCCAGAAGAGGCTGGTCAGAGAGTACTGGACTCCAACATGGCTGTTCAATAATAAGACTATTTTGTAATTATGTTGTTCATAAGTTTACATGGTTTTGACTTTATCAGATAGTTTCTCATCAAAGAAACTTGCTTAACTAAATGCTAGCAGCAATGACAACTGGCAACTCTAATTACACTTGACAGAGTACAAGACAGTCTTTTTTCTTCCTACCAGATGCTTCCACTGCTATGCGCTCTCTCATCTACTAATTCCTGCCCCCGGTAGAATTTATTAAGACATGCACCTGTCATATGGGATATCACAGATATCTGGTAAGACATGTAAAGTGTAACAACGTGCAGCAGAAGTGCCAGCATAAACAGCCTCTCTCTGTCACAGAAGACTACCTTCAGAAGTGAGGAGTTACATATGATAGACACTTGTCACTAAGGTGAAATGATGGTTCTGCAGTGGAAGCAGTCGGGGGGCACATCCAAAAGGGTATCAGGTGCACCCTGGGCCAAGCACTTTAGGGGTGAGAGCTGCTGTGCTTCTCTGATATTTATTCATTTCTCTGCCTTAACTACCCAAGTGGTCCCACAGACTGATGCTCAACTAGGTGGTGGAGGCAGACAGGATGATTTGACCACTGCTGTGGTAAGATAGATACTATAAGGTAAATTGTTTTGCTCTTTCTATTCCAGATGAATCACAACATAACAACCTGACAACATGGATGGAGAGATTTTCCAATTTTTCTGTGCTGATTATTTTTTGTTTAATATCACATTAGTTTGCTTCCAATGTATGGAAGTGCTGTGATTTAAAACCAAACTGCACACAGCTCATTCACTCACTCCCCCCCTTGCTCTCCCAACTCCCGAAGAGTTAGGAAGGAGAATCCAAAGAATGTAGCCCCCATGGGTTGAGATAAGCACAGTTTAATAGCTAAGGCATAACACAAATCATTACTGCCACTACTGCTACAAATAATAATGATAAAGTCAATAACAAGTGAAGAGAATACAACATCTCACCAGCCACCGACCCATAACTCACCACACCCTGCCCAACCGAGCACCAACCGATACCTCCTCCATCCCCCCAGAGCTCCAGCCCTTCCGGGTCTCTTCCGGTTACATCCTGGGTATGACGTTCTATGGTATGGAATACCTCATTGGCTAGCCTGGGTCAGGTGTCCTGTCTCTCCTTCCTCCCGGCTTCCCCTCCTCCCTGGCAGAGTATGAGCTCAGAAAAGGCCTTGAACAAACCAAACATTTGAGCAGTAACTCAAAACATACTTGCTATCAGCAACCGTTCTCAGCCTGAAAGTCAAAACACAGCACTGCACCAGCTACCAAGAAGGAGAAAAATGACTGCTACTGCTCAAACCAGGACAAGAAGGAACTGACCTAATTTTGCTGTCAGGTGCAAGGAAAGCAGAGCAATAAAGGTGCTCTGTGGGAGAAAGGAAACACGCTTTATTTCAAAGATCCTGCAACAACATTCCTGATGTACAGCAAGATCATAAGAGCAAGAAATGACCATACACTGATAAGGAGGTTGGTAGCAGTTCACTGGAAGGTCAAAATATCACATTAGTGGGAAGAACCCAGCAATCCCTCACCAACTGATTGATCATCTGTGGTTCTGACTAACATACACTGTTACAAAACATTTTCCGCTTGCTCCATCTCTTACCTGCTATTAGTGCTTACCAGTAAATTCTGCAAAGCATCGAGACGTACAGATATTTCAAGCAAGTTTGCTCAGTTTTGCACAAATTTGTGAGAGTACAAATCCACTGTGATCTAAATGGAGAAGAGGCACACATGCTGGTGCTATGGAGAGGTAATATTCCCTTAATTCCTTCTCCTAATAAACCTGCCCCAAACCAAACTCACAATGTAAAAATTGAAATTGAAATTTAGAACATTAGGGGAAGTTATTTGTTCCATTTTATACAGAATGAGAATTCGGGAAGTCTAGAAGAGCAGCTCAGCAATTCTGTGCCTTCTGGGCAAACAACATCAGTGCATTTTTTCTCTTGCATGTGTATGTGCTGCAGGCAAAAAGCAGGAGGTTCCTCCTTAGTTTTGTTCTTGTTGTTGTGAGAACTAATTCAGTCCATGAGCTTGTTACAGAGAAACAAACAACCAAGAAGAAAGCAAAATTTAAATAACCCACCTCAAGAGTTTTGGGAGGTTAGTAGTCTAGAAGGTATATTTTTTTGTATCTTCCCATCTCAAAAGTGAAGAGTTTTTATGATTACTAGTCCAGATATTTTGAGCCAAGCAGTAGCTGTAACATTTCAAAAATAGGTTTTATATGCTTAAAAATAATTCATACTTTTAAGGGTCAAATATCTCAAAGCCTTCTAGATATGGGAGACTGGGAATTCTTCTTTTCCATTGGCATAAAGTCTTCCATTTCTAGTCATATCCAATGTAGTATATATAGGGCATTAAACTCTGACATTTCTAGGCAAAGAAAATTTGTCACTGTTGTAGCACTGATTTTTACCTTTCTAATAGCTCGCAGAGGTGTCATTTTAAGGAAAACTCCATGTCTGAAATGAAAAAGAGGAAATATTAGCTATAGGGAACTGTTCTTGTTTGAAGACTGTTGAAGTAAATCCTGGGTGATGGGGTTTGAGAAGCAGATAAAGTGGTCAAAGGTGTATGATAAATTCAAATATAAAGTATCACTATAATTTAACACTCCATCTCAAAACGTGCTGCTGTGTGTCATTAGTCAGGGATGTCTGTGTGAGCTCAGATGATTGAGTCTCAAAGGACTGGGAGAGGCATCAATTACAGAACTCAACAGAGGACAACGATGGGCAGATTGACCTAAAGCAGTTGAGTAGGAGCTCATTCTTCCCCATGTCCTCCTCAGGAAAGCAGTCAGTGCCCCCAGGTCTCACTCTCTCCATGATGCTGAACTGGCAGGGTGCAGAGCCATGGCTGTGCCGGTGCTCAGTCTGTCCCCTCAGCACACTGTTAGTTCATGCTCCCACTGCAGAGGTGAGGAAGATAATACGTGTGGGCTTTCTTTCTTGCTGGCTTATGCAGATTCCCAGTGATAGGGTAAAATGGGAGAAAATTCTTTTGTGATAGTTTTTGAGTGCTAAATGCATGCAGAATACATCTAGGTTTTAAACATTAGGTAATTAGATTACTGAGTTGCTATGATATCAGAAAGTAAACATGTAGAAAGCAAGTATATAATATTGAACAGTCATTTCTCCTGAGTTTTTACACATGTAAATACAGCCCTCAAAACCTTTACTTTATCTACATGAACATAATGCTTTTAATGGTAATGTACTCCCTAGTTTGTTCTCCCACCTGTTTACATTTCCTATAGCTAGTTTTTCAAATACATAATGGCACTGTACAACTTAGGAAATTATTTTCAACGTGTGGGTATTCTTATAAAGTGGAATCAAGTATTGATCATGTGTAGAGAAAGTGTCCACATTCCTTCCCATTTTACAGCTGACTGGGGGGAGGGAGGGGGGGGAAGTTCATTTTTGTCAGTGAATTGAGAGTTGGGTTTGTATTCCTGCTTTTAGACAAAACTCATCAGGCCTTGTGGTCGCAGGCTCATAACAGACGCCAGCCACACGGTCAGCTTTTCAAAACTGCTGCCACTGATTTATTTGGGTGGTCTGTTTCAAATTTGGCACGTTATGTTTTTATCATGTTTAGATCAATGGAATTAGCACGAAACACGTTAACTCTTTTGTATGACAAAGATTGGTGTAAGATTTTAAGACTGAGCACTTTGTGCATTTTTTGCTCATTTCTTATTTAGCTGCACATCGCCTAACTGCTAGATCCACCTTCTGTTGCCTAAACACCTCTTGCCAGGAGAATCAAGGATGAAATTTTCAAGGATGAAATTTTACTTTCGAACATGATCCTCCAGGTCCAGCATCACACCAGTACTAACAGCCAGAGCTGGCTCCACAGCTGAGCTTTCGCTGCTGAGGTCTTTACTTCCAGAGGGTTTTAAAGAATTGTGAAATCTCTGCAGACTCATGCCACTCTAATACAGCAAGTGTGCATAACTACATCTGGTTTAGAGATGAAAGACATAAAACTAAGGGGAATGGGAAATTAACCCTTAACCTTGCTGGGTAACCTGTGGGGAAACCACGAGTCTGTCTCCTGGTCTCCTTACTCTGCGTCTTAACCATAAACCATCATTTCCATTTATTTCAAGGATGTGTTTGTACTATTACTACTGCTGCTAATACCACTGTTTCAGCAGATGCTCTACTTAACTGATGACGGAAAAATGTTCCATCTCCAATTTTTTTCCCCTCTCTCCTGTATGTTGCAATGCAAAGGACTTTTTTTGGGAAAAAATGCTGAGAATAGGTGTAACTAAATGCTTGGGGAATTCACAAGGACAAATTTTCATTTCTGAAACATGCATTCCATGTGATATTTCAGCACATATTCCCACTGACAACCTGTGCAGCAGACTGTTTGCAAGAATGGAGCTGGAAGAAGTATCAAAACAGACAAATCATGGAAAACTTTGAATAGCCAGCTATTCTTACACTGATTTCCTGAGATTTGCTGTTTGTTTTGTGCATACACAACCACATATTAGGAGGTGGGCGAGTTCATAAGAGGAAACCAGAAGACACAGCAGACCAGAAGATTAGTCCCCATCAGCCACAGAGTAACTGGTGATCTAGGGGTGCCAGATCCTCAGTGCCTCTCAAGCACTGCTCTGCATGGCAATATAAGGACTATTCTGACACCACCCATCCTTGAGCAAGTTACACGGGCTCTTTTATAGACAATTTTTCATATTCCATGTGATTACTTAATGTTTAAGCAACAGGGTCATCCTCTTTGGCCAGTAAATGTGTGACTGTATCTTCCTCTCCCGTGTGATCTTGCAGGCTGTTGTGCAGAACCAGGGGTGGGTGCTGCATGGCAACAGTGATGGAGGTGGCTGAATCACTCACAGCCCAAGGGAGTGCCTAAACTGAAAGCTAGAAACACACCGTGAGCCACTTCTGCATTCTTTGTCCATTATATTATCATGTGATATGTCCGGTCTGCTTTTAAATCATTTTAGAGATGTGACTTATAACAGTTTTCTTGGGAAGCTATTTCACAGTCTATTAGACCTCCTTGTTAGAACTTTGGCTGGATAGTCAACTCCAGCCCCTGTTTGCTCAGTTTCCTGCCTTTATATGCAATTATACCCCTGAGAAGTGCTCTAGGCAATCTCCTTAACGCCTCATTATTTGTATCTTTCAAGCATATGTAAACAGTTACAGCAGTTTTGGACACCATGTGGGGATCTTAAAATACTTAGCTCTTACATTCTTTCTCCATGGATCATCCACTATAGCCCTTATGTTAAGCATTTTGTTCTTAAAGTTCTTTATAATATGTCATCCTCTTCCTAGGCAGGTTGGTGGTACCCAGGCCTGCATGCAAGCCGTAAATTGTACAACAAAGATTTCATATTCATAGTATTTCTAGGCTGCAAATAGTTTTAAATTCTGTTCTGTGCCCTAATTGCACCATAATTATATCTTTTTTTAAAAAAAAAAATGAAAGAACTTATACAGAAAGAGTGAACAGCTTTTCAATTTAACTAGGTTAGTTCCTGGCAGCTTTAATGGGTAACGCTGTAAAGAGCTGCAAGGTTAAAAGATTTTCCTGGGGTCCACAGAACTACAAAGAAAAATAAACACATTTTGCTTACAAAGCAGAAGCAACACTATATGGAACATGAATGTATTTTCCTCCCTTTGTTTTCTTGAAGCACAGAACTACTTTAGGAACATTGGATTGCCATCCTAGCTCCTAAAATAAACCGTGTGTAAAAGTATTCATAGAACCATCCAGATATTTTTCACAACAGCATGATAGTCAGATGTCACAGGCAAAATGCTGGCTGTTGGTATTTAGAATATTCTGAGTAACTGCACGGTAGGAGTTCTTTCTGCATGAAATGCATAAGGACTCAATAGATGCTACTTGTAATGTTTTGGTAGAAGATTCTGTCTGGTAATCAATAAATGACACATTAATTTCTTAATAGATGTTCATGAATTGGTGCAATCTATGATTCCAGTTTCCTAATAGGCTAATTCTTAATGTGAGAAGCTGTATGAAACAAGGAAAAAGGTAGTTCTGGATCCAAATTTGGAAATGAACTTGATTGCCTGTATTAAAATGAGACACACCTATACCCTGTGAACTTCAGGATGGTTTATGGCAGCTGGGATGAAAATAACCTGGAATGACTCTGTGTAATTATTTATAATAACGATGATTAATACAACAATAGTAATAACAGTAATAATCAGAACAAAAGTATGTGGAAGCTCAAGACAGGACTTGGGCTCCACAAAATCATTCTCCTATACTTATCACAGGACCACCTGGACTCTCCAGTTTCTCACAAAAACAAGGATGACCATCTTTGCCTTTCAGTTGAGCAGATATTTGAAGTGCTCTAAACACAGCTGGCATCATACCCATCTTTGCCCCTCATCAGTAAGTAAGATAAAAATATGAACAACCATATGAGGAAAAAATATATGAAAGCTATAGATATCTTTTTATGAATAGCATGGTAGAATCCAACTTTGGAAAGACATCTCTTTATTACCTCTTCCTGTTGTACTTTCACTTAAGGATATTTCTTCCTCTGACCTTTTCAGCAAAATCCTACTCTCCTCATTATTAATTTCCTGTTATCTGTTTTCCATCTTGCTGCTGATCAACACCCCAAAATATAACACACTACCTGCTCACTTTTATCTACTGATCTGTGTTAATGTATTAACCTTTCCCCTTTCATCCAACCTCTTCTTCATAGGAAGGAAGCAGGTCACCAAAGAAGGCTGAACCTTTCTTCAGCAATCCCTTAGATTAGCCATGTGCTACACAACAAGGTGCTGGCTACAGACCACATCGTGCTGCTTCTGTGAAAAAGTGAGCAGGGACCGCAATCTCAGGATATGCTCTGATTAAAGCAGATGAACCTTTCATCTCTCTTTTGATGCTTGCTTTCAGATCGCAGTGCACTAGGCTGCTGGGGAAAGTATATGAACAAAATAGATGGAAGGTGGGAGATAAAGATGAGTTTAAAGAGGAAAATAAGACATTTTAATAGTTTCAAATGGAGAAAAAGTAACATATTTTTTCATTATTATTATAATATATTTATTTATTTTAATTTCATTTTCTTTTCTAAAGGATTGTGGCAAAATATTGACATGAGACCACAACAGGTAAGGTAAACAAGAGATTCATAGAGGTCACATCTTCAAGGTATGTTACAAAACATACCCACCTACAGCTCTTTCCTTTGCATAACTACCACATGTGGGTCATACCTGCTTACAAACTGCCAGAACCTGTACCTGAGAGACAAATATCTGAATGGTCCAACACAGGCCTCTTCTGAATGGGATTTGTCTAGAGACCTTTCACCTGGTGTTTCTTTTGAGTATTTCTGAATGCCAAAAGAAGCTCATTAACAAGAATCATCCTCAGCCTGTGGCAATCATAGGCAAGAGGCTGCAGACTGCTCCTGATGTAGTGCCGGAAGCAACAGCAATGTGACACTGCTATTTTTCCTGTGATGCGGCACAAGGCAGGATCTGGTGTTACTCAGTACTTTGGCTGGCTAATTTGAATGGGACCATTCAACCATTTCTATAGATGGAAGATACTGAAGTGGTTTTCCTTCCCTTCTTTGTGTCATATTTGAGTGAATTTACTTTGGCAAAATTCCTACTTCCTTGTGCTTTCTGTAAACTCTCCAGTTATTAAATCTGATGGTGGGGTTCACAGGCAGTGCATTTCAGTATCTGTTTTGTTCTATATCAGGTCTTATATCTTACTCAGCAGTGTCAAACTCAAAAGCCTTCCCACAGTGCATGAAGCAATTTGATGACTATCTATCTGTCACATCCTCTCTGTTCATCTTCCTGCAGAGAAGGATGTCTGCACATAATACCTTGCACATGCAACTCATCCCTGCTGCTGCACCTGGCAGTGACAAATACTGGGCGCAGCCCAGGGAGTGGGAATGGGTGTCCTTTCCTCATCCACTGGGAGGAAGAAACCTTCTGCCAGCATCAGTTCCACATTGCCGAACAAATCCAGATCTCACTGAATCGTAAATATTACCTGCCAGCTGCCAGGAATGTTTTCATAAAGAGATGTATACACTAGGTGGATCAGAACCAGCATTATGGGCATCACTGAACAACTCATCCAAAATGGTCCTTCAGTTACAACTAAAAACTGCCTAAAAGGAACATGGCTTCACTAGGGGGAAATCCTGCCTGACGAATTTGGTGGCCTTCTATGGCAGGGCTACAGAGATGATGGACAGGTGTGGAACAGTTGATGTCATCTACCTGGACTTGTGCAAAGCGTTTGACACTGTCCTACATGACATAGAATCATAGAATAGTTAGGGTTGGAAAGGACCTTAAGATCATCTAGTTCCAACCCTCCTGCCATGGGCAGGGACACCTCACACTAAACCATGTCACCCAAGGCTTCATCCAACCTGGTCTTGAACACTGCCAGGGATGGAGCATTCACAACCTCCCTGGGCAACCCATTCTAGCACCTCACCACCCTCACAGTAAAGAATTTCTTCCTTATATCAAGTCTAAACCTCTGCTGTTTAAGTTTCAACCCATTATCCCTTGTCCTGTCACTACAATCCCTAATGAAGAGTCCCTCACCAGCATCCCTGTAGGCCCCCTTCAGATACTGGAAGGCTGCTATGAGGTCTCCACGCAGCCTTCTCTTCTCCAGGCTGAACAGCCCCAACTTTCTCAGCCTGTCTTCATATGGGAGGTGCTCCAGTCCCCTGATCATCCTCGTGGCCCTCCTCTGGACTTATCTAACAGTTCCATGTCCTTTTTATGTTGAGGACACCAGACCTGCACACAATACTCCAAGTGAGGTCTCACGAGAGCAGAGTAGAGGGGCAGGATCAACTTCTTCTTTGACCTGCTGGTCACGATTCTTTTGATGCAGCCCAGAATACAGTTGGCTTTCTGGGCTGCAAGCACACACTAAGGCTGGCTCATGTTCATTTTCTCATTGACCAACAGCCCCAAGTCCTTCTCCGCAGGACTGCTCTGAATCTCTTCTCTGACCAACCTGTAGCTGTGCCTGGGATTGCTCCGACCCAGGCATAGGACCTTGCACTTGGCATGGTTAAACTTCATGAGGTTGGCATCAGCCCACCTCACAAGTGTGTCAAGGTCCCTCTGGACATCCTTGACTCTAAATTGGAGAGACATCAATTTGATAGGTGGACCACTCGGTGGATAAAGAACTGGCTGGATGGCCGCATGCAAAGAGTTGTGGTCAATGGCTCAATGTCCAGCTGGAGACCAGTAACGAGTGGTGTCCCTCAGGGATCGGTGCTGGGACCGGTCTTGTTTAATATCTTTGTCACTGACATGGACAGTGGGATTGAGTGTGCCCTCAGCAAGTTTGCCAATGACACCAAGCTGTGTGGTTCGATTGAGATGCTGGAGGGAAGGAATGCCATTCAGAGGGACCTTGACATGCTTGTGAAGTGGGCTGATGCCAACCTCATGAAGTTTAACCATGCCAAGTGCAAGGTCCTACACCTGGGTCGGAGCAATCCCAGGCACAGCTACAGGTTGGGCAGAGAAGAGATTCAGAGCAGTCCTGCAGAGAAGGACTTGGGGCTGTTGGTCAATGAGAAAATGAACATGAGCCGGCTTCAGTGTGCGCTCACAGCCCAGAAAGCCAACCGTATTGGGGGCTGCATCAAAAGAAGCGTGACCAGCAGGTCAAAGGAGGTGATCCTGCCCCTCTACTCTGCTCTCGTGAGACCTCACTTGGAGTATTGTGTGCAGTTCTGGTGTCCTCAACATAAAAAGGACATGGAACTGTTAGATAAGTCCAGAGGAGGGCCACGAGGATGATCAGGGGACTGGAGCACCTCCCATATGAAGACAGGCTGAGAAAGTTGGGGCTGTTCAGCCTGGAGAAGAGAAGGCTGCGTGGAGACCTCATAGCAGCCTTCCAGTATCTGAAGGGGGCCTACAGGGATGCTGGTGAGGGACTCTTCATTAGGGATTGTAGTGACAGGACAAGGGATAATGGGTTGAAACTTAAACAGCAGAGGTTTAGACTTGATATAAGGAAGAAATTCTTTACTGTGAGGGTGGTGAGGTACTGGAATGGGTTGCCCAGGGAGGTTGTGAATGCTCCATCCCTGGCAGTGTTCAAGACCAGGTTGGATGAAGCCTTGGGTGACATGGTTTAGTGTGAGGTGTCCCTGCCCATGGCAGGAGGGTTGGAACTAGATGATCTTAAGGTCCTTTCCAACCCTAACTGTTCTATGATTCTATCTAAAACATTCAAGTATTTAGAATAGAAAGAAATATTTTCCTCTGAAAAGTCTGTGAGGGTGTGACCCCTTGCATGTTGTCCATGGGTGAGAACTAAGATGAAACTACCAATACAAAGATTTTGTCTAATACGCAATTTGTATTCTTTCCAATGCTGCTTACATCCTGATTGTTACCATAGAAAAATTAGCATTAGAGAAAAGCCTCATTTTGTCCACCAAGGTGGACGATCAGAAAATAATAACCATTAATTCAGGAAATAAATTAGCCTGTAATTCATCATCACTTCTCAAATCTGGCTATTTCAAAGGACTTTATACTCTCAGTCCTTTTTTTTTTTCCTCCTTAGCTCTCATTAAAGTCACTCCTGTTCCCCTTCAAAACTTCTGGCTGTGTTCAGCAAAGTAGATGCCTTAGGTACAGGGCTCCTCAGGTAACCCAGAATGGCCAGGAGTTCTTCTCTAATTAGTTTTGCTAGCGTTAGTGTGCATTTTAATTTGAATGCTGGATTATTCTTCCTCCACATCTCAGAGGTGGCCTTCCTGTGAGCTTTTTGCAGATATGGAGAAAAAAAAGAAAGATAAAAAATCCTAATCGCATTTTCTCTTAACCTTAGCATATTTTTTAGATTAGATCTGGCTACCAGGTTTCCAACATCCTCGGAGTATTCTATGATTGGGTTCCAGTGCTCAGTACTGCCACACAACCAAGGAATGAATACACCAGGGAACAAGGGAGCCCAGCTCATGCCAGTGTTCCCAGTAAAGATGTATTTTCCAAGGAACAGTGCTGGTGGCAATCATTGATCCACGTGTGCAGAAGCATCGATTTTGTTGCTGTTTGGTGGGTGTTGGCGTGCACAGCACTGATCACCTGGAGGCTGGTGTGCTTCCCATTGCTGTTCATGGGAGTGTGGAGCTGCTAGCAAGGAGCAAGGTCCAGCCCTCATCAAATGCACCACCTATTTCAAACATACAGAGCATGCAAAGATGCTGAGAGATATCAGCATCAGCAGGTGGTAATACTGTATATTTTAATGTAAATTTCCTCTCTTACTGAGTTTGTGGAAGAGATTGAGACCGGGTAGAATCAGATTGCCAGTAGTCTTTCACCACTCAGCAGCTAACACAAAGATAAACACTTTAAAACAGTTGCTCCTCCTGGAACTGCAGTTGCATGGAGAGATGATAGATACAAAAATGCTCAATAGATAATATTGTCATTGCTAATGAGCAGGACTGCTCTGAACTGGAAAAGCAAAGTGCTGGAGCCAATAGCCCCTGGGAAGTCATGGGACTGGAATAAAGCCTGGATAGTTCATGCTGTGCTTAGCATCTTCAGAAAGCAACCTCTGTGCACTGCAGAAAGGCAGCTGCTGTGGGTTAAAAGCACTGTCAAACCCGGCACAAAAGGTGGCGATGTCCCCCATGGCAACAACAGCTATACTGGGCACACACCGACTACCCAAAGTGTGGGGCAGTCCATGTCTCTGACACCTGGTGTGGCCAGTGGTACCAGGAAAATCTTCACAAGGCTTTGCCAACCATCCTCCATATCTACCAAGCCTGCGCTCAGACCATGTCTGGCTTTAAGGACGTTACTTTGTTGGTGCTGGAGGAAGGTCAAGGAAGCCACTGTGCATTTAGCAATCCTCTCCAAGCAAGGAGAATCAGATCTACTCACATGAAATGTGAATTCTGCCTTACTTGGCCTGCTGACTTGCTTACAGAGCATCCCAGGAGTGCAGGCTGGGTGCAGGGTGGATAACAGTGCCTAGCACAGTACCCGCTGGGCTTGCTTTGGGGGCAGCATCTCTCCCTGCTGCAGAGCTATTGTCTCTATGCCTTTTGTCTCTGCTAAACCCTGACCTGCCGTGTGCCACCTGTGTGCTGATCAGCAGCGTGCTGTGACTCCGGTTATACTTTGCCCTGCAGGGTAACTGCCAACATTTAGGAAACTGTAATTCTTACGCTGGGTCTAACATGTGGCAAAGCAATCAAGTAGTTCTCATTATTGTCACCCATGGGTTTGTCTCACAGGTCCAGCCTATTACCTAACATGTGTCTTTAAGTGCACATGGATGCAAACACCAGGAAAATAGCTTTCAGCTCCACCTGGATCTTCTCCCCAGGAAAGCAGTAATCCTGATTACTTGATACAGCAGACAGACTTCACTTACTTGTCAAACAAGCTCTGCTGCTTAATGAAATGAACAAATCCACTTCCAGCCTCAAAGGGGAGTTTAACTTGCTGTTTCTTTGAATTACGCCTGCACTGCCTCAAACCTCTATTGAAGTGTCAGCAGGTATATTCCAAAAATGACAACCGTAAAAATGACTGCCTACCCCTCCTGCTAGTCTCTGTTCAGCCATGCAGAATCTAGCTCTGAAAAATGAAGTTATCTGCTAATAATGGTGATCTAATCTCTATTCTGAGATTGGGCAGTCGGCAGGGCTGGCCTGAGTGAAGCGATTACAACTCAGTGATGTGCTGAAACATGGGGCAGATCCACGCTTTGTCCAATCTGCTATTTTGCTCCAGGCTACTCACCAAAAGCAAAGATTTATGTTGTGGTACTCTCGTAGCAAAGAAAAAAAACTAGGAGTTTTTTGTTTTTTTTCATGGAACTATGAAAATTGGTTGCATAATGTGCTGTTATATCTCAAATCTGTCTTTATTTGAAGGGTTGTATCCACTTCATAATTGTTCTTATGTTGGTGACACCTTAATAATAATTACAGCAAACATCAGCCTTGGGAAGTATTAGTATGAGTGATTGCAGGAAGGAGGAAGGTGAGGTGTTTTCTCCTACTGGAAAATGGATGATATACATACATAATTTCCACAAACACTTCAGGATTTTTTCTGTATGTCTCTTCCCCCTGCGGAGATGAGACATGCTGTCTGACACCCGCATCTCTTCGACTGCAAGAGCAGTGGTTTCATTTACAGAAACCAGGAATGAACAAAACCCAGCAGGTTCACTGGGATGCCTAAGTCAGACAAATCTCCAAGGAGGGCTTTCTGCAGTCAGGTTTGATGCATGTGTCTGAGTAGTGAGAAGATGGCATTCTGTTGTGGTTTAACCCCAGCCAGCAACCATGGAGCCATGCACTTCCTCCCACTCAGCAGGGTGTGGAGAATCAAAAGAGTAGAAGTGAGAAAGCTCACAGGTTAAGATAAAGACAGTTTAATGGGATAGGAAAGGAAGAAAATAGTGATAAAAAAATTCTAATGTACCAACCAAGTGTTTCACAATGCAACTGCTCAGCACCCACTGACTGATGCCCAGCCAGTGGTCCTTGGCCAGCTTTTCTCCCTCTGTATTCAGTTTATATGCTGAACATGACATTATATCATGTAGAATATCCCTCTGGCCAGTTGGGTTCAGCTGTCTTGGCTGTGTTCCCTCCCAAAACCTTGTGCCCCTGCAGCCTTTTTGCTATCAGGGCATGAGAAGCTGAATAGTCCTTGGTTTAGCATAAATGCTACTTAGCAACAACTGAAAACATATTTGTTATCAAAATTATTCTCCTACTATATCCAAAAGATAATACTATACCAGCGACTAAGAAGAAAATTAACTCTATCCCTGCTGAAACCAGGACAACATCCTTCAGCAAGACCGTTCAGCTTTGGAATACATTTCACTCCAACTAATTGCCCTTCACCTGGTTCCTGCAGATGTGCCACCCTGAGCACCCCTGGCACTGCTCTGCCCCTCTCTTCTCAGGTAGGTTTGCAATGCTGCTTTCTGTGGGATTGTCATGGGGTCAGAAATAGCAGTCAATTTTTCTCCTTCTTGGTAGCTGGTGCAGTGCTGTGTTTTGACTTTCAGGCTGGGAACGGTTGCTGATAGCAAGTATGTTTTGAGTTACTGCTCAAATGTTTGGTTTGTCCAAGGCCTTTTTTCTGAGCTCATGCTCTGCCAGGGAGGAGGGGAAGCCGGGAGGAAGGAGACCCAGGCTAGCCAATGAGGTATTCCATACCATAGCATGTGATACTCAGGATGTAACTGGAAGAGACCCGGAAGGGCTGGAACTCTGGGGGGATGGAGGAGGTATCGGTTGGTGCTCGGTTGGGCAGGGTGGGGTGAGTTATGGGTCGGTGGCTGGTGAGGTGTTGTATTCTCTTCACTTGTTATTGGCTTTATCATTACTGTTTGTAGTAGTAGTAGCAGTAGTGATTTATGTTATACCTTAGCAATTAAACTGTGCTTATCTCAACCTGTGGGGGCTACATTCTTTGGATTCTCCTTCCTAACTCTCTGGGAGTTGGGGGAGGAAAGGGGGGAGTGAGTGAATGAGCTGTGTGCAGGTTTGGTTTTAAACCACGACAGGGATTATGTCAGAAATATCTCAAAAGAAACAAAATCTCCTCATGTGGTTTGTTAAACAAAGGGAGGTAAACACACAGCTGTGAGTAGGTGTAAGATATCCTTGCATCCAGTGTGGGATGTGTCCAGCACCAGCTCTCCTGGCTGCCCAAGCTGCTGAGGGGTCTGCTCATGTTGCCTCCTCTGCACTGGGACCATGGTTATTCCCTGGGTGTCTGTAGAGGCAGAACTCTTTTCTGAGCACAGCACTGAGCCACGCTGTGCTGACCAGGTTCCACTACTGTAACAGGGGTGAGAAACTAATTTCTTAAGAAGTCGATTTCTTTGCAGTTTGGGGTCCTTTTTGTTCTTTTTCCTTCATCAAATAAAAATTACATTTTTAAATGACACAGAGCTTCAGTGAGTATCTCCTTACTGAACCTAGGTGTGATTTCGTGTGTTCAGAGATTCCTGTTCGGAGGATGCTTGGGATTTAGCTGAAGTGTTTTCATGCTGTACACACATTTTGGTTTATAACTTTCTTTACTTTCTGGTATATTCTGCAGTTACATTTTGTAAGACAATCCAAAAACTTCTGGGTATGACGTGTATTATATATTTCTACTACTCATAAACAATTTAAAAATATATGCCAGATAGTACAAAGAGATAATAATTTCAGTAACTAAGCTCTCTGAAGAAGAGTATTCTGCACTACTGCTTGACATCTTAAAATGTTTTTAAGGAGAAAATTTATTCTGATTTGAAAAGACTAAAACATTGTATTGTAGGAAAGGTAAATCAACCTGTCTTTCGATTTACTTAGTGCTGTAAAAGTCTATAGCTCTCCTCATTCCTGCTTTTTAAAACATCAGGCAGTAAGAAAAGTGAGAAATAAATGGCTGCTATTTAAGAAACAATGACATTACTGAGGCTTCAGTGCTCCCTGGGGGCTGCTCAATCACGGAGCAGCTCGGGGGGCTCTCAGCACTGGTACATGAGCCCACTGGCACCAGGCAGAGCTTGGCAGTGGCATGGGCACCACCTGAGTCTGAAGGCAGGAGGCAGAGCTGGGCCAAGAGCAGGTGAATCCATCAGGGATCTCCAGAGCAAAGGCTGCTGCTGGAAAACTGCAGCACAAACTGCAGAATCAGCTGAGGCCGAGAACACAGACAATATGAATGCAAGTAGGTTGTCTGCATGGCCACCCACCATCTCCTCACATACAGCAGATCCAGGCTGGAGGTCCAAGCTTCTTTAAATACTGAAAGAAAAACCCGTAAGTACTGCAGCTGCAATCAGCAGAAGAAATTTACTGATGACACTTTATGGGGCAGCGTAGAAACAAAACCTATCTTTTTTGCCCCAAAGATGGATATATTGCAATCTTCATTTCATAGATATGGAATGCAGCTTGGATGAAGTTTATTGGAGGGCTGAACTGCTTAGTGAAACTGCATATGCACAGAGTTGAAGCAAACTATTTTCAGGTGTTTATGGGGGTGATAGTTATCAATGTATGAAAAAAGGTACAGAAGCAAAACACACTAATCTGTATGAGTACCACTTTCCTGTATGTATTGAGAATGTACCTGAGATTACTTCAATAATCCTTCAAAATTGCTTGGGTGTTGTGCTTCAAATAAATGCAGAACATTTTCTTCTCTGATTTATGTTCATCATATCCTGGATAAGAAAGGTCAAGCTGTTGGGGCTGATTTGTGTGATTCAAAATTTTAAATTCAAAGCAGACATGGAAACCCATCTTGTTTAACTGTTGAAACAGAAGTTTTAACTGACATATCATACAATCAGCCAGCAAGGGCTCCTGTCACTGAATATTAAGACAATATTCACAGCAGTGTACGTATGACCACCAAATATTATATTTCCAGAGATTAAATACAGTGCTGTGCTCGCCCTCCTGTCACAGAAGCACAGAATGGTTGAGGTCGGAAGGGAGCTCTGGTCCAAACCCCTGCTCAAGCAGGGACAAGTGGGTCCAGTTGCCCAGGCCCATGGCCTGGTCGCTTTTGGATATCTCCAAGGATGGAGACTCCACAACCTCCCTGGGCAACCTGTGCCAGTGCTCAGTCACCCTCACAGTGAAAAAGTGTTTCAGAGTGGTCAGAGGGAAGCTCCTGTGTTTCAGTTTGTGCCCATTGCCCCTGATCCTGTCACTGTGCACCGCTGAATGGAGCCCAGCTACATTCTCTTTGCACCCTCCCTTCATGTGTTTATATACACTGATGAGATCCATTGAGCCTTCTCTGGGCAGAACATTTACAGCTCTCAGCCTTTTCCCATAGGAGACACAGTCCAATACTTTCATCAGTTTCATGCCGTTTGGTGGATTCTCTCCCACATGTTCAATGTCTCTCTTGTACTGAGGAGCCCAGAACTAGATACAGGTCTCCAGGTGTGGCCTCACCAGTGCTGACTAAAGCAGAAGGGTCACCTCCCTCAACCTGTTGGTAATGTGAGAGAAACAGTGTTATTTTCACATAATTGGGCATGGGGTTTTGCAATATTAAGGTTTTACAATATTAGAGCTTTAAGATTAATATTAATGCTTTGCAATATTAAGATTTTTCAATACTGGGACTGGGGCTAAGTTACTAAGGAAACAAAACAAAGGTTTTGAGATACCATAACTTAGAAAGATACAGTTTGTGGTTAAAGGCAATATCATCTTTTGGACAAAAGACACACTCTGTGGTTAGAAACAATACTATCTATCTTTGTACAACCTATGAAACTAAGCAGGTGCAGGCTGGTTAAACAGTAAGTTGAGGTATCACATGTCTGCCAGAGAGCTATGAAATCGAACCATAAAAGGGGATAGATAAAAAAGAGGAAGGGGCATACAAAATTGAGTAAGGGAAGATGTAAACAGAGGTGGGACAGTTAGCATGTAAGTTATACACGTCGGACAGGCTGTAACCTTGGAGTCCCCACTCAGTGGGGAAACAAGGGAGGGAACTTGCTAACAGGGTAGGAAATATAAATCATACTTCTGCTTTTGCTGTTTGTGCCTGCCTGCTAGGACACCCAGTTTTGCAAAATCTTCAATAAATAGCTGCTTCACTGCTGTGTTTACTCTGAGCTCAAGTTTTTACCTAGAGACCATTATTCATAGGTAATACTTGGCCAAATGCAGCACAAGATACCGTTAGCCGTCTTTGCAGTGAGACTGCTGGCTCACGTTCAACTTGGTGTCCACCGAGACCCTCAAGTCCCTTTATGCCAAGCTGCTTTCCAGCTTGGATGAGTGGCCAACAGCTGGTACCTACAGTTGTTCCTCCTCAGATGCAGGGCTTTCCACCTTCTTGTTCAACTTCATGAGCTTCACACCAGCCCATTTCTCCAGGATGGTGAGGTCGCTCTGGGTGGCAGCACATCCCTATGCCAGACACTCCTTCCAGTTTTGTGTCATCAGCAAACTTGCTGAGGGTACTCTCTGTCCCATCATCCAAATCACTAATGAAGATGTTGAACAGGATTAGAAACAGACCAACCCTGGTGTGCATCACAAGTGACAGACTTCCAACTGGGCTTTGTGCCACTGATCACCACAATCTGTGCCTTACCATTCAGTTTGCAGCCCATCTCATCCAGCCCATATCTCCTCAGCTTATTTCTGAGGATCTTATAGAAGCCACCGCTCAAAGCCTCACTGAAGTCCAGGTAGACAATATCCACTTCTCTTCCCTCACCTACCAGACAGTCATTTCATCCCAGAAGTTTATCAAATTGATCAAGCATGACTTCCTCTTGGTGAATCCATGCTGATTGCTCATTGTCGTTGGAGATGTCTGTCACTTACGTTTTCTCATGCTGGATTACAAACCTGGCATCTTCACCTCTGCATGTGTTCTCATTTGCAACAGTACCTACCACTGCTCTTGTACTAGTGATGATATTGTGTATTTTTTTTATGTGTTCCTCATTTGTGATGGCCTTCACAGTTCCCAAAAATGATTTCTTTATTATACCTGTTTCATGTAGCCAGCTACTTCAGGAAGAAGAGTGTTTATATTCAGCATATTTAAGGTGCTGCAGCAATGTATGTTGTGATAAAGGCTAATACAATTAATGAAATGGTTCTTAGGTTGATTTACAACTGCCCAATGGATTGGTACTCAGTTTAGATCTGTACTGGTACACCATAGGATTGATACAGGTCTCCTCTCAAACTACATGCTTATGGGGCTGCCATTTATAGCCAGATGACAACTGCAGTTTATAAACTCATAACCAACACCCTGGGTTTTTTACAGTCTTTAATTTCACTGCTGCTTTCCATGTAGCTCATTGCTGTACATTTTCTGTATTTTGCTTTCATTGTTCCCTGATTGCTTTTTTCCAGACTGAATCTCATTTTATTGCCTACTTATATCTCTAAATTCTGCAGGTCTCTTGTTATTATTTTGCCATCTCTCCTGGGCTTTGCAACACCTTACAATTTAGTATGATCTGTAAATCTAATTAATGTCATGTTTGCCAAAGACCATACGGAGGCAAGTCAATTACACAGCCAAAAAAGAAAAAAGGAAACCTTTATTATGCTATAAATGCTCTGCTAAAAATCCCACTTCATAAGAAAACATTATACATTTCTTGGTCTTCGTAGATGTAATTGCAAAGGGGCCTGGATGTTTTCCCCACGACGTTTGAGTCATTCTGAAATTTCAAATGTATTATTAACAGAGTAAATAACAGAGAAATTAAAAAAGGCAGCTTAATTCCTTTCTGTGTAACTGAAATGTGCTGGACAGGCTTAGACAAACATTCATAGTACACATTATGCCATGACATGTAAATTAAACCTACCACAGTGTTACTTAAGCACAGTTGCCTCAAATTGGTTCACACATTAAGGGCAAATGCAGGCAACCAATTAATAATTGATTTTATTTGGAATGTCTGCTTTCTTTTTTTTCGTATTTCCAATGCATGCCATGTATATAATGCAATTGTGTAATGCCTCAGCCTAATTTGGCAACATCTGAGCAAAGTCTATAATTCTCTGTCATTATTATCCCTGGGCTATTATGATGCTGGTAGGAGTTAGAGCAGAGCAACCTCCATCATTCGACTAAGAACAGCAACAATTACTACTTTTGTCTCTCACTGAAGATAGAACAGATAAATTGAGCTAGATAATTATTACCATTTCTCAAATTCATCATTAGATGTAACTGTGTTTCTAACACAGAAGGCCAGATTATTGGGCCTGACCATGATAGCTGCTCCTGACTTATGCTAAGAAACACTACTAAGCTCACTCCACCTTTAATCAGGCCTCTTGTTCTTAAAGAGGCCTACCTGAGACACACTAATAGGTATTAATATTGGCAAAGTAATTCAGACTTTGAAACCCATTTTGTCTGTTTAGCCTGAGCACCTCATTGTCAGGCAGGGCTGCTCTCCATTGGCAGAGAAGAGGAAAAGTTTACTCCTTTAGTATTTAAAAAAGGATCCACTTTCAAGTAAAATAAAACATATGCAGGATGTCATTTGGTTAGTGAAAGCATATAAAGTGTGTAATTTAGCCAGGTACAAATGTGCCTTAGTCCCACTGACATCAATGTCTTGCCCATAAATTCAGAGTGCATGCAAATTTCTCTGTGGAAAAGTTTATTTTTATATCCTTAATTTAACCCGTAATTAATTGTGCTTAGCTTTTAAGGATCCATTTTCTCAATTTATTTTGCCTGTGGCTATATTCCTAACACAGGTGTCTTATTTATGAAGCAATACAAAGTTATGAGTGCGAGAGAAGACCTGTTAATTGTTGGGATCTAAGTGAGGTCAGGGCACCAGTGAGCTAGCTGCTCATGCCAAGGTCTGTCTGTCCTGCAAGGACTGTTGGAAGGGGCATGAAGAAAAACACTTCTATATTGTCAAGAGTGAAAATAAAAAGCTTTAGTGGCTTGCTCCACTTGCCCAAACACAGATATCCAGTGTTGTGTAAAAAAAACAAGGGTTTGGGAGACATTGATAGAAGGCTTATTGGGATGACACAAGATCCCCTTTCCTTTTGTGCTCCTCTGCGGACAGAGCTGGATGTTCTAAGGTGGACACACAAAACTACTGCAAAGGGCATTTGATGGCTGTGTTTAGAGCTCCAGACATACCAAGGCTGTAGAGATTCAGCAAATCCAGGCACATTAATTTTGCACTTTTGGTAAATGTTTTATCCTTTTTTTTTTTTTTCAGAAAGAGATAGATGACACAGACATAGAGTTAGCAAATTGTTCTAATCGATACAAGCACCTACTATCAGCCTAAAACCTGCTAAGTGGTAATTATGAGATACCACAAACACATCACTCAGGCGGCTCCTCAGCCAAAGCACCTGTGTGTCTGCTTGATGCTCAGCTCCCAGCCCACACAGTCCCCCTCCCTCCATCCCTTTCTCCCTCCATCTCACCTCTCAGCTGGCAACAACCGCTTTTGTGAGACGCTTGTCATTTCACAGTTTCAGTTTCTGACTTCAAACTCTTAAGTGAAGTGACTCTTAAATGAAACTCTGCTCTTCAAACTCTTAAATGAAGTGATGGCTAATTTCTTCTCTCACTCACCTGTAGCACTGTTTAAATGGCCCTTCTCACACAGAGCTATTTGAGGAGATTTCTGCTGGGCTTTGATTTGTGTGTGCTTATCAATCTCTCATGGAAAGCAGTACAAATGTTGAAGACTGGGGAAAGAGAAGTTACCTACGATGTGTGAGGGGGGAAACGTGTAGAAAACTATAGCACAGTGGCCTTCAGGAAAGGAGGTATCTTGTGGGATGTATAAAGTGAAATGGTATTGAAGGGAGAGAGGGGGAGACACATGAAAGATGGGTACTGACTTGGTCATGCACTGCCTTTTCAGAAGGCATTTGAATGCTGTGGTGATAGGTATGATATGCAGGGTAGGTCAGAGAAAGATGTAATCTAAATCCAGCCTTTCTGTGAGTGCAGTCTGCTCTGGAGGGTCCCGAAGGGCTCTGGTGTGTTCAGAGGCTGCAGGAGCACGCAGGGATGGGAGATGGCCAGAGGTGGAGGCAGACCTGCCAATGGGCTTGCAGGGAGCACAAAATCAAGTACTTATTTCTTTCTTCATAAACAGACACAACACACATGAGAAACAATAGAAAAACTGGTGCTTTACAGAGTTCAGGTCTGACATGGGGAAGGAAGACGAGGTCCTGAAAGTCTCAGCCCTCCTGCTACCCACTGAGAAATGATTGAAAATGATCTGTGGGTTGAGAGAGACACGTTGTTTGATTTTACAGATAACAATAATAATTTTAGCTATTCTAATTACAAGTAATAATTAGGCAGCTGGACCAGATAAGTGTTAGAAAGCAAACACCTGCTTGTGTGCTTCCAGCTGTTCTCCACTGGAATTATTAATAAATATGCTGCATAGGCATTTTAGAGGCATTTCAAGATTGCCATAATTTTCTTTCTCACCTCTTCTGAAGAATATACCCTGCTCTAAAGTTTACTCAGAGAAAGAAAGCGGGTGCTCGGGCAATGATAACATTTAAGAATTCCCCAGCCTTTCTTTCTTTTGTGTAATCACTTTTCACACCTGAAGGACACATAACATGAAAAGGAGAGAGGTATCAGGTAATGAAACAACAAATCAATTCAAACGGGTGAAAGCAGTTTATTCATTTCTAAATGAATGAGGATGCCAAAAGTCTGCTGTAAATCTGAATGTCAAAATTGCTCAAAGCTCCGTCTGCCTCCCCAGCAGCAGCAAGCTTCCTGTGCAGCTTTCTGACACTTACAGAGCTATTCACAAATATTTCTAAGCAAAGGTTGCAGTCACCTATTATCCTGTTTATTCCAGAAGTGCTCAGGGGCTGGCTGAAAGCAGAGCCCTGTTGTGCTGGGCTTTGTACAGACAAAGCCATGGAGACAGCCACTGCCTTGCTGCCTTTACTCAGCTATTGTTTTGCTGAAATGCAATTTAAAATGTGATGCGATTCTTCAGGCTATTAAGAAGAGGAGAAAATATCTTTTTTCTTAATCTGTGTCACTTTGTTAGGTGGGTTTAGGGCAAGTAAATACAAATGAAGATACATATTTTTACGTAATTAAGAACACTGCTTAGTTAAAACAAATAACTGATGTAAGAGTCTCAATTCCTTTAAGGTTGGAAACATTTATTTGGAGAGCTGCAAGTGGGGAGGTAATGAAGGTGATGGGGGGGGATGGGGGATGTTCAACCCTGTGCCTGAATGACTCCTTGTTTATTCTGCCCCAGGAAGAGCTCCTGGACATCTTGCGTGAAATCTCTGCAACTCGATTCTTCACTGAAATGCAAAGATCTTCTACTCGTCTTTTTCACTGGGACCAGGTCCATGTGGTTACATCCCACATCTCCAGCACACCTCCCAGGAGTGTCTCAGTGATGCACATTTCAGAGATGGTCTTGTATGTTTCACTGTCCACAACAGTCCTATGTGCTAGCATGAATGGCAGCATCTACTTCACACTATTTTGGTCCTTTGGCATCAGTGGTAGAAGATACAGGATAGAGACATGTGCAGGCAGACCTTGCCAAGATTTACACTATTGGATTTCTTGCACTAACAGTCACTTGGCATCGCAAGACTCAAGACTCAAGCTTAGAGAGGAGCCCACTGTGCCTTCAGTAAGCTCCTTTCTCAAAGGAAGCCAGGACCCATGTCTGCCAGACCCAGCTGGCAACACAAGGCTGCCAGAGGACACCCGGAGCTCAGCTGAACTTCTCCCTGACTTCAGCAAGTGTCAAGAAAGAGGAATCTGACTTTCGCAGTTTTATTGCACAGATGGATGCTGTGAAGGACAGGGTGTTTTCCACGCTGCTTTTTACTCCACTGATTTTGTGTAATGATTTTTCCTGCTGTCTGACTGCAGAGAATTTAAAAATAAGAACAAGTTTCATTACCAAGTGTAAAACTTGGGCTGGGGAAGGTGTGTGAACGGGTTTTTTTTGTTATATAGTTTCAGGCACAACTGGGTGAGGGAGGTTCCAGCGTCTCAGTACCCAATTGTTGTGTTTTCTCCCTTATTACAGGGAGAGAAAGGAACCAAACCTCCACCCTCCAAATTTTTTTCACTCTTTAATGTCATTTTCTTATCTGTTTTCTTTCCATTTGCCATACCCCATCATTTCTCCAGATTTGCTGTTCTGTTCCTGTGTGGAGGGGTGCCTCGTCCCTGGTGGGCACAGCGCAGCTGGAGCTGCATGTGTCAGCCCTGGGGACAGAGACATGAGGGTCAATCACACCAGATGTGAAAACTGGTAACTGATGTGAACTTTCCTCTTGGGAAAGGTGCCAAGCATCCCTCCCTGAACAATGTGGTGTGCCAGGGACTCATGCCAAGTTGTCTCAGCACTGTGGACCTCACCTTGCTTTTCACAGAAACGTGGGGACAGACTGGCAGTGCTGTAGCATACGGGAAGAAAACAGATCTCAAAACACTCTGCTAGTTAATGGGCATCTAAACATACCTGACAGAAGCTCTTGAACGTCTGTCAAACTGTGGGAAGGGAGCACTGAAACAGCCAAACCATCTGGGGACACAGGGCTGCGAGAGAGTAAATGGCCATCACTTCCAACGAACTGAAGGCATATCCCTGGGGAATCTCCTTGCCAAGCAAACACAAGGTGCCAGTTCCATAATAACGCAGATCCAGGGAACCAAGAGGAAATTTCTCTTGGCCTGTTGAGTGGGGTGAATAGCACACTTGCATTGTCTTGGCTATGGCGGTTCCCAGCCATGGAGAAATAATTTTTCTTCTCTGCCCCATAAGCTAAAATGAGGCTTAAGGTGACTGGGTATCAATACTGACCAGGAAACTGCAGGAGAGGCAATATTTTAGGGTGACAAAAGTCATTGCAAATCATCACTTTTCATTATTTCTTCAAATACCTGCCAGTGACACAGTATCACGATACAGCTTTTTCCAAACTCTACCGTGCAACTTCTGGCACAACAGTGACCCTGGCAAGCTTCTCAGACAGGAGGATTTTGTTCAATAACTTTCTGCTGTGTATCAGTTTGTCATGAAACGCTGAACATGTGTTGTTTAATGTCAGACAGAAGCACAGCTTGGAGACTGCTTATGCTCCTTCTCATCAAAGCCTGCTCATTTCCTGAGCAAGTGTTCATTTCATCCGTGCCCTTGCAGTAAGCTCCAAGCAAAATCTACCCATTCCAACAAAACCTCTTGGGGAAAGCCAACACAATTTTAATTTTATGACTAATGAATTTAAAATTACCCCAGGAGAAGCTACTGGCAACATCAAAAGGAAAACTGGGGGGGGGGGGGGGGGGGGGGGGAGGGGCTGATGACTTTCTGTTTATCTTCCTTTGCAAAACGTATTGGGATATATCCTCTAGCAGAGATATCATCTCCTTTGGGATAATGGAGAAGGAATGCTAAACATTCACTGTAGATTTAATATGGATGAAAACTTTGCCCAGGTAGTGGATCTCATATAAATACATACATACATATATATGTATATATTTATATATAAAGTACTTGTTTGTAGCCACTGGAAGCAATGATTTCTGTACTTGTGGGAATTCTGTATGTTTTTCTTCCTCCAGAATAAGGGAAAGTGAAAAAGTTTTGACTTTGTAAGACCCAGGAATAAGGCATCTGTGACACTGGTGAAAGATGAGCTCTAAACAAAACCGTCTCAGAACCAGAGAGGGATAATCATAACAAGTAAAGCTTTTTGTTGTCTAATAACAAATGGCAGCTAGCTTGAGACATCAGGTCACCCATATCCAGAGCACTTACTGAAGTCTTTCATGTCCCAAAGTTCAACTGGCAGCAAGGGTCTCTGAGTTATTTGATGTCTTTGATATTAAACCTTGCGGCGTGCAGTAAATATTGTTTTTGCAAATGCAGTTCACATTATTCACCCACCAGAAATATTCAGACTTCAGTTCTGATAGACTGCAAACTGCATTTGATGTGGCTTGGAGTCATGTGACAGATTTATCTTCCAAAAGCATCTGTGCTTAAATTGCCCACGAAGGTAATGCATGCTGCTGCCTATCCAACAACTTCTACAAATTGCTTTCGCACTAAAACCCAAAACCCACAGAAATGCTGATTATTCTAAACCTGAAAGACATAGTGAAAACACATTCTGCAAAATGACAATTAGGCAGTGGAGCTTTATTTATAGTTGTGAAATAAACAGCAGTTAATCATCACTAGGAGCACCAATTTCTAACCTCTGTTTAAGTGAGATTTCAGATGCCTAACTCATTATCAGCTTTCAGCAATGCCTGCTCATCAGCAGCACTTACATTAGACAAAATACAATGCATATGATATGGCAGTAATTAAATCATACTCCAGGGAAGAGATAACAGTGAATTATAAGATATCTTGAAAAGTGATAATAATTACTCCATAGGGGTTCTATTCTATTAGGGTTTAAATACTTTTAAGACTTTGTAGAAAAGACTTAATTTGACAAAAATTGCTAAAGATGAAAGTAAACAAGAAAGTGTTGTTAAACTTATCTGTCACACACATCTCTGGCACTATGTCAGTTCTTCTGGTTTAACTTTAGCCCCAAAGCACTTTAGCTTGCCTTTGGAACCACTGTATTATTCACCAAAATTTAAGCAGACATGTGAGTCTATTTAATGGTGGCTTGATCCTGCACAGATGAGAAGCTTGGCCAAAGCCAACAACACTCAGCCAAAAGGAGAAGCTCCACCAAGGAGCGGATTGAGGAGCCCAGTATTTAGAAGGGGATCTAAAACACAGAGAGCAGTAAAGGGCTAGGAGAATCCAGACTCTGAAAGATGGGAAAAGAAGCCAATCATGATGATTTCTGATAAAATTTTAGTTATTCTGATCTGCAAAAATGGTGAGACTTGAGCCCCAGATCTATGTGACAGCACTGGACCTCTATTTGCTCAACACTTCAGTAGCAGTTATGGGTCTTATCATGCTCACTATTGTCAAAGGTCTGAGGGTTTCACTTCCTCTTGATTGCCTTCAAAGCAACACTAAAAGCTTAATGTTAACATGAAAGAAGAAATTTCTATTCATATCATTTGTGCAATGTTCTGCACTAGATCCATATTAGTATTCAATACTTCATATAAACTGTACAATGAATGTGAAAAAAAAATGTATGCATCTTCTGTCAGTGTTTATCAAAATGTATTTGAGAAGCTCAGATCCTGCCATGTCTCATTTGAGACTTTTTTCTGGTAAAGAAAGAGGCTTTGCTGTTTCAGAAACACAGAGCCCTAAACATGTTTGCTACCGTTTCTTTCTCTGGCACAATGGACACTTTGGGAGAGTTACTGCACAACTCTTGGACAAGCACTTTGCGACCGTGGTGATTCACTGCTACTAATTCTGTCAGTGTAGTTCAAAATCACCTCAATTGGTATTTCAGTGTGAGATGATTCCCTTTCCAAGCTAAACTCTGATGCAAATAACCCGTTTTGCTCTTCTGCTGTGTCAACACCTAACCCTGAATAAAAGTCCTTTTACTCTTTCATTATCCATCAGGCCCTCTAATTCTTTCTTGGTCAAATGTAAGTGGTAAAATCAAGTTAGCACAGATAGTTCCAAAAATGTGTAAGAAAAGTTGCTCCAATAGTTTTCTTTACAGCTTTATGAATTAAGATGTTTCTGTGGCACTCTGCAGACAATTTAAGTCTGTTTTCAATCCGTAAAGACTGGTTAGCTTGAAACTATACCATCTCCTTATGAAGTATTAAACTCATCTAACACACTTTTATAACAAATACAAATAGAGAGAAACTTACAATGAAAGGATATCTAGTAGAGTCCAAGCAGGTTTGAATATTGGATATTAAAGTCATAAAAATTCTATGCCATGCCTTTTTTTTAGGAATATAAAAGAAATACAGCACACTTTCTTCTGAAGCTCTCCTTGGGAGATGAGCATTTTGTAAATCATATTCCTCTGACAATACAGCAGTATTTCACGTCACCAGGGGCCAGGCTGGATCTGTCTTACCAATACTGCATGACCATAAGCAAATGAGCACACTACTGTGTAGGTATAACCCTGTGCAACTTACCAGCATCTCTAATTTATGAGTTTGTGAGGCAGTACCAACTATGCCATGACACTGCAACACTTGGTAGGTAATGAACATCAAACAAGCCTAGGTAGATGAGAAACAGGTATGGGGCAAAGTGAAGGACAGCACCCATCACAACTGAGGTGTCAGCCAAATGCTGTTGTACTTCCACTGTTAGCATTTTGAGGCCAGCTGTGGATCTCTGTGCTCTAGTGGTGCCAGCACTCCAGCGTCTGCTTGACTCTATAGCTACACCAGGCAGTCTTCTGAGAAGTAATGAAATACACACTCATCTAATGCTCTCAGAAATACAGAGCCATGCACATGCTTATGCCATGCTCTGTTGACTCTCCAGGCATGTACTTCTCTCCAAGGGTCCTCCATATGCACATAGAGCATAGAATACACTGGATGGCTCATACACAAGTGTACACAGGTACTGAGGTTCATTCCTCGTACTTCATAGGCCTGCTGTTTAGAAGCACAAGTATCAAATGCCAAGAAATCCTTTGCTTGAGTAATTTATTTTGTTTTACTCAGGAAACATCAAAAGAAAACCTGATCAAAGCAGCACAGATAAATGTCTGTAATATTGCCCTGACTGATCTCCTTCTGAATCACCAACATACACATTAGGTTCTCAGTGCACCATTTTGCCTTGAGTAGATCCCATATACATTGGTACATACTTTTAGATTGTCAAATTTGATTTTTCCTTAGTCTTTTTGCATTAAATATGCACTTTCTCCAACTGATATTGAGGTTGCATTCACTGTTCTGAAAAGATCCCCCAGTCAGCAGAGCTGGGGACTGAAAGTAGTGTTGACTTCGTGCTCTCAGCGGGTTACATTTGCCCTGATGTCCACCCTCCTCACTCAACAGGAATGGGTTCATCATTCAATCATTTAATAAACTCTTAACTGGACTTGCTACTCAGGATCTTCATGTTTTGAGAGAGTTATGGATGGCAGATGCATTAACATATTTTTCTTTTTCTGGATATGAGGCATCAGGCAGCAGCACTGATGTGGCATGGATGTGAATCTTCACTTGCCAATGAAGTCTCTGTCACCTATTACAGTGACTCCATACTGCTGATCCTTGTTTTTCCTATTTTCAAACCTTCTTTTAAGTTTTAAATGTCAGTCCAGCTCAATTCTCAGTACCACTTCTGGACATCTGACTTGCTGTAAACCACCGGCCATCATTCAACCTCAGCAGCCAGCTTGTCCACATTTCCAGCTCTTTCTCTTTTCCATTTCATCTTCACTCTGGTAGCATACATGGTTCAAAGCTGTAGTGGCTATCTAGCAAGACCCTGTTGCCCTGGCTGTCTGGGCAGGCATCGGGGTGCTGGGTTCTGGCTCTCAGCTCAGTGGGAAGCGCAAGCTGCTCTATTTTTTATACCTCTGCAACACTGTAATGAAGAAACGTGATCTTCCAATGGGAACCTCTGTGCAATATTGAGGAGAGGAAACAAACCCAAACCCAGGCATATGCAGCACATCTGCTTTCACCCCAGCAGGGTGAAAGGCTGGAGACTGCCAGGATGCACTCAGCAGATTTAACATACAAGAGGACACTCAGGTTTCTTCTTCATTAGCAGGGTATGTTAGCAGGGTCAGCCCTGGCTTTCCATACCCTCCTTCACAGTGCATGTAAGTAGCTTCTCTTTCCATTCCTCCTTCAGAGAGGTGCTAAAATTTGTCTCTTGAAATCATTGCATCTCCCCATCACCAGCCAGGCTGTGTCAGCAAGTGTCACTGTCAGCACTGCTCCCAGGCAGAGCGCTTCCCCAGCACGCCTGGGGCTCTGGTGAGCACCTCAAATCCCAGCTCCCTTTGCAAGAGGATTAGAAATTTCAGTTGAGCATTTGCTCTGCATGTCACCCAAGCTTCCTCCTCCACATTTCTGCCCATACTCATCTCCCTTCATCAAAAAGCATAATGAGCATCGCTGCAAAGGCACTAGTGTTTCGGGTGGTGGTACTGCTTGGCTCTGGGATGCACAGGTTGTCAAAGGCTAATGAGGCTTGTTGGCTAAAACAACTTCAATTAATCCATTTTTGGGGCCACATTCTTTTGCATGGCTGCAGCCCATCCTGGTGTGACACCAGGCTCTGCCCTCACCATTTCACCCATGTGGGAGGCAGGGACTGTGCCTTTCTGCCAGGGAAGGCTTTGCCTCCTGCCCCCATCCCAAGAGAGGAGCTCTGCCTGTTGGGGATTGCAGAGATTTCATGTTCAGTGCTCATCACTCTGCATGGCACCCAGGGGTGCACTGGGCTGTTCTTGCCATCAGCAGCCTTATTTTAATTAGAAGATGAGCATTAGTCAAAAAGCAGAATGTGAACAGCCTATCTCCAAAACGTCACCATTTACCTTAAGTTTAAACTTCATGTTTTCATCTTCTCCCACACAAGGCAATTTCAGCCAGGCAGAAGTAGTATCTTTTTATTTCTGTTGCAAAATGGCTGGAGCACTTTTAGGAGCTGGAAAATAAAAGTAGTCAGGATTAGCCTGTGCAGGCAATGGTCTGCTGCAGTACCTGCATGAACGAAGGAGCACAACCCTACAGCTGGGCCTTGGACAAGCCTGTATCCAGACCTGCCCAACCTATGACCTGCGTGTCATCACGGGGATCTTTATTTTGCCATTCTGTAATGGAGTTTTCCCAGCTATAAAATGAGGATAAATTACTTTTTTTGCAAATGTCACACTACACATGCATAAACAGCACTCAGCAATCTCGGCCCTTCCCTGCACTTGATTAACACGTGTTTTAATGACTGCATTAACACTTGTTCCACTGCCTCACTCCCACTCTCCAATGCCTTTGTGGACCATCTTCCCAGGATAACGTTTCTCAAAATCACCTTTCCAAAATAAAACTCCCCATTTTGGGGGGAGGTGCAGATAGGTTTGTGGATTGCTGCAGTCACTCCCATCCCCATGTCCCCTCAGTTCCCCACGCTACCAAACAGCTTGCTCAAATCCAGCGATAACAACTGAGTGTGAAATGCTATGCTACAAATGAGAGCTATTTATCAAGCCTACAAGATTCGAAACTGCAAGACCCTGAATTTCATAGTCATTTGCAGCGTCAGAAGCTGCTAATGGCCCATAAAATTTAGCAACTTCTCCATAAGCTGCTGGTTAATGAAAAATCAGTTAAATTGTTCACAGATCAGCTGGCACGGTGCCCTCTGATTCATGGGATGCTTTCCCTGGCAAAGGTTACATCAACTGCACTGGGGAAGCAGGGAGAAGAGTTGGGGCAGTTCGCTGGCAGCTGCAGCTTTTCCTGAGTGCGAATGGCGCAAAAGACCCCCGTGCCAGTGGGATGGGTGCAGAGGACCCCCACACCAGCCATGCAGAATGGGACCCTCTCCAGCACTGCCCTGATACAGGTGCCCAAGGTGCTGATGACAGATACAAGCCAGGCTGTGTGATAGGGGAGGAGTTCAATCTACCGAGGCAGTTCTGTTTGTTGAGACGGATGCACACTCAGTGAATCCCTGTTCTGATTTAACTGAAACCATTAGGCAGAGCTGACTTTCCTCTCTGGGACAGATGTGCACCGTGCAATGGGGAGTCCCTGTCTGCATATTCCTGCAGCTATTTGGGTGATGGGGGCTGAGACAAAAGGACATCACAGCACTTAGCCTGCCTCCCACAGACTGTATTTGCTTTCTGCTGCCCCTGTTTGCTGCTGCTGCTGCTTTTCACAGCAACTGCTGCTCTAACTTGTGCTGGTTTCAGAGGGAAGACACACTGCCCTGCACTTGAATGCAGCACTCTGGCTGCAGTACAAAGCAAGGATTTGGCGTCCGTGCTGAGGAAGCTGTCTGATGTCAGCACAAATTAACGCTGCTCACCACGCTGACATTGCAAGGCCTCAACTGTCAATGCTGGCATTTATGATGCTGTGTATTTTAACTAATTAGGCACTCACAGCCCAGAAGGTGCAACCCATCCATCTTGCTAACACTGGATGTTTTTGCACTGGCATATGCTACAATAATGAGAATCAATGTTGCTAATGACTTTGCGCAGCCCATTTCTCAGTCACCTTTGCAAATCCACATTACACTGGGATTGCAGAGAGGAGGAAACACTGGCTTTGAAATGCCAAAGGTGCATTTCTGCTGGACAGAACCCAGACTTTCGCTCTGCATGGCTGGAGACTTGTGGCAGCAGAGCTGCTCCCACCAAAGCAGCTATGGAGCCCTGAGAAAGCAATTTCTATTGCAGATGTGAGAACAGATGAGGTTTCCAAGGTCAGAGCCCTTAAACAAGTTTCACTGAATTTCCTCAGTCAGTCTTTCTTTCCCTTGGGAAAGATCTGAGGTTTTCTTGCCCCAGCCTGCAAGTTAATACTGTCCTCTTCTCCCAGTAGGGGAGCAGATGCGGGGCCAGCCCATTGTGTGGTGAGGATGCTGGCTACCTTTCAGCATTAGGGGCTCGGGAAAGCAGCAGGGGCCTGCTGCAGCCAAGGAAAGAGAATTCCTTCCTTTGCCTTCAGAAACACCATCCCCTCCTCAGGGGATTTACCAGATGTTCTGATTAAGGTGGTTCAATTGCAGTGTTTAACAGCCTCTTCCACCTGCTCCCTGTGAGCTCTTCTTTGTGGGCAAGAGGAGCTCTAATTAAAAATCAACCCCTGCTGTGAGGACTCCTCCCTCACCTTTCCCGGAGCAAGCAGTGTACAGACCCCCCTTGGATTGCTGTGCAGAGGATGGATGACTCCTCTCCCTTTTGTTTTTAATTCCCCTGCAGTGGAAATGGAAATGGAAATGGAAATTTCAGGGACTCAAAACCTGCAGTGTGGGACATGAGCACTCCTTCCTGGAGCTCCCCTCCAGCACCAATCACCACTCAGAAACCCCCTGCCCAACCTGGGGTTGTACCTGCTCTGTGTCTTTTCAGCAGCTGCTACCTCCTGGAATCACTCTCAGTATGTGGGAAGAAGCCTGAAACCCCATAACCCCTCACCACCTGGTATGCATGCCAACTTGTCAGCACAGAGACTGCTTCATGTCAGCCTCCACCTCAGCAAAGCACCACTCTCAGGAGGTACCTATTCAGAAACCAGGCTCTTGCTCTAGCTGGCTCCTTTCAGGGATGACTCTGAAGACAGGGACTGGGCTGTGGAGGGCATCAAACATAGCATGAGAACAAGGGAAGCAGACAACTCAGGTGCAGTATTTGCTGGTACAAAACTCAGGCTGTCCTTGCCTTTGCAATGGGATGCCCTGTTCTGGCACTGTCAGGAAGAAGAGCTCTAGCCTTCCCCTCCTGATGGCTGTGTTGTACATGGAGGATCCTATGCCTCTTTCTGAAACAAACTGGTACTTACACTGAGTCAGAACATGAGGGGAGCCCACCCCGTAAAGTCCTCCCTCCCCATCAGTCTTTTTTCACATATTCCAAAGGTTTACTTTAGACCTGCCTTGGAGACCCTGGATCTTTGTCTTTTTAGAGTTGCAACACAGCAGAGGGGGATCTGGCAGGATCAGTAAAAGGCCATCCCTGGCCTTGAGCCCCACCACTGCCACAAGCCACAGCCATGCAGCCCCTCTCCTCCACGCACATTTGCTGTGCATCCTCATTATCTGAGCCTTGTTATTTCTCTTGGTGGGCAGAGTTCCCCAGGCTGCCCACCAGCTGCTAGTGCTGCCTCACCCCTCCTTGAAAGGCCAAGATAGAAAATCTTCTTAAGTGAATCCTCTGCTGATAAGTGCTACTCAGGTAATGGGATTAATACTTTCCCTGTTTTGGAGCCATTCAAGCGTGCAGGTGAATGTATGCCTATTTAGCATGGTTTTGAGCAGTAAATACGCTTTCCCCTTCACAGGGGTCCTCTGCTTTTTAACCCTCCCTGGATGACTAGATGCAAACCCAGGATTTTACTGCCACAGCACTTGGCAGATCCAATCCCCATAGTAACAGGGCATCCACGCATGAATCCAGAACTGCAGCAGGTCTGAGCACTGCAGCATGCAGTCTAGGCACATATTCAGCACCAGTACATACATGTGCCTAAGTATATATAAAATTAATCTGTGCCTGGTCAGCTAACACAGTATGTGCCAAGACAGGTAAACGCTGGTTAAGAAAGTGACCCCCTTCATGTGAAGAGCTTGCGTGCATGGCCAGTAACAGTAAAACGCTAAATAACTGGAGGCTGCTCTGTCAAAGATGCCTATCACATCCCTAAAATGATCAGAGGAGGATTTCCCAAGTTGTATCGTTCAAACAGTTTATATTTGCATATTTTCATGAAAGAACATAACTCTCTAAAATGGGACCCCTGTAGCCTTGCAATTGATTCTCATGGAAGAGCTACAAAACTGTGCAGCTAGCTCCACTTACTGGCAGAGCTACAGACACAGGCTTTTCACTGTTTTACTTTGCAGGCTTCTCTCACGGTAACACTGAAAGCAAATCTTAGCGCTAGCATTCGAGTAAAACAAATAAATTTAGGACATGATCTCTTCCTTTTCCTGCTGAAAAAAAAATAGATAAAAAAGATAGGAAGAAACTGAAATTTCCTTCTAACACAGCCTCCAAATGACTTCCAATAACAGCAACCCTTGCAATGAAGAGCTACAAATTTTGACTCAATCTGTTGTATCCTTGTGAGCTGCTAATACCACTACTTCGGGTCCTACTTCTATAGCAGTGGCTAAAATCAATGGCCAACTTGGGAGCAAGGGAGATGGGTCTGCACATTTTCTTTAAAAACTTCAAAGGGGTTGAGTGTGTGTGTTTGTCTGCTAGGGCTGTGGATGGGCAGCTGTGTCCATCATTTTCAAAACCCCAAGAAAAATTAACTCAATTTTTAAAACCCCAAGAAAATCAACCCTGTATACTCTCCTCCCTGAACTGATTGATGAGCTGCTGAGTGGCCTCACAGTCCCACTTGTGGGGCAGATGTCTTCAAAGGTATTCACATTCCTTTAATCATGGCCAGTGATTTCTGCTTCTTAACAGAGTGTCTTTATAACCACCCGGTAAGCTGTCTTCTCCTTCAGTAGCTGTGATTTATTTGGGAAACAAAGCATCAGTTCAGAGGCATTGCAGTGACTTCAACGTAAAGTTGCCTTTACTGCATTTGACTGCATCTCTGACTTTGCTTTATAAACATCCCTTCTCCCCCCCCCCCCTCCCCCGTGCTGTCTGTATTAGATTCATATATCTAAATTCAGAAAAACAGTGTAACAGAAAGGAAAAAGTCTTAAGCTTCTTGAAAGCTTCTGCTTAGGACAGAACTTATCCCCTGTTTGTAAGCTTTTCAGCAGAGGCTGTACATACAGTTTCTGACTCACATCCATAAAGGTGGTCTGCAGCTGCCTGCTCTCCAAGCTGGATGGACCCTTGTGCCCTGACCACAACAAGAACTCAGGGCTTTAGTCACACTGCAAACGTAATTTATTTTGTTCTCCAAATGGGGAGAGATTTTAGGTGCCTGATCTCCAATGAATATGAAAAAGTCACATTTTAGAGCCTTGTCATTTAGAAGGATCATCTTGAAAAAGAAGATTCATTAATTAGTTACACTGGCAGTCTCTTTAATTAGGCAAGCTGAGTACCTCAGTCTTTGTGATCTTTAGCGTTCTTAGCTTGTTGTACTTATTTACATATTTTTTTGGACACGTACGTAATTCCTAATTAACACTGTAGAGTCTACTCCAGCTATTTCAAGATGTCATGTACTGTAGATCTTCAGAAGTGTTTACTGGATGTCTGCTGAATTTAAATTACCCCTTTAATCAGACTAGAAAACCTGCATCCTTTTTGGGGGGTACAGGAGCACCCACCAGAGACATCAGGGAAAGGCAATGCAGTTTCCAGGAGGTTTCACTATGGGAGCAAAAGAAAGACTCCTGCAAAATGAAACCTTTCAAAAGACATTTCAGTCAGGAATTTTAAAAAGAGAATTTGCCTGCAGGGAAATCCTTCTGACATCAGGCTGTCAAAGGCACATCCCCACCAGGGTGGTCTGCTGGAGAGAGCTGAACAGCACGGATCATGTTGGGATTTCAGGAGCCTTGGGTGAGTGCACTCTTGCTTAAAGGAAGCTGAAGCTTTGTCACATAATGGAAAAGCAAGCATTTGTATATCAGATGTGAGCCACAGCCTTTGAGCAATAAATCTTAGCAAAGAGGAACCCGAGGAAATACACGATGCTCCTTCAGTTTTGTGGCATTCCCCTGTATTGAACAAAGCAGTCGTTTAAAGAAAGGATCTTTTCTCCCAGCTGTGTCCCTCCTCTGCACCAGTTTGGCTAAATGCATCTTTGTTAGCGCCTTCACCCTGATATCCCGTTTTTGTCTACTCAACTTCTATTTTTAGAGGCAGCAGAGAGGGTATATTCCAGGGGACAATCCTACAGAGACAGAGAACTGGAAGAGAGGATGAGAATATTGTCTCTTCCCTGTCTAGTTTGCCTGATATCTTTTATCCTTGCTAGCTTACTCTGATCTATCTGCCTCAGTGTTACCCATCACTGTAGTACTCTCTAGTCTTTACACTCATTGATAACAGTGATCAATATATAATAATAACAGTATCTTTCTGAAAAGTCTGTGTTCTCTGTTTCTCAAGACTTGCTTCCACTGCTTTCTCCACATTTAACCTTGTCTTTCATAGGTGCTTATCTCCCCATCAGATGAGACTTGAGCTTCTATCTTACACTGGCTGGCTACTGCCCTTACATTAATAGATAATCATATAAATAAAACAGGTGAATATTTCTGTGCCACCTCCACAGCTTACACCACCCCAGCTCAGAAGTTCATTAATAAAACCTGATGAACAGTCCAAGCAAAAGCACTTTCCCTTCTCCTCAGATATAAGACAAAGAAGGAGAATACGAATAAGGTGTGCAAACAACAAATCCTGCCCAGACATTTACGCAGAAGAGAGCTGGAGGGTCCGGACCTGGCAATCTCTTCATTGCTAACAGAAATGAGGTTCTGATTAGCATGGGGAGGTAAGAGATGCTGTGACCCCCCTCAGGTTACTGGGGTGAGTCAGCACCACTGAGGCTGTGGCACTCCACAATTAATCATGCTGAGGCAGTTCTCCCACTGAGTCCTTAGCCATGAAATAAAGCTCTTTTCTGCAGCAAATCTTTTAAATTCTGTTAAAAAAAAAATAAATTATGCTCAGGCTTCTCACATACACACAGAGCTGCACCTGGCAGTTGCTTGGCAGAAAAGAAAATAGTGGCTTAGGATACGAGCACTGTAGGGAAGGGGCCATCCTTTTATCTTAGTCTTTCTGCGGTGTCCTATTTCGGGAACCCTGGTCTGTGGGTGCAATGATAACACAAAAATATAAATAATGGAGTAATAGGAATATTTCTTGTCCCTGGTACATAAAAGCATGCGGGTTTGGCAGCTGAGACTGCTGCTTTGCTTCCCTGGCTTGGGCTGGCTCTGTGAAACCAAAGAAAGGTCTTGTTAGAGTCAGGTACATCTTTACTCAGAAACCTTGAAAGCTGGGGTGGCAAACGCTGAGTGTTGCAGGCAAGTGTTCGTGCTCAACCATCACCTCTCTCTGAAAGGAGTTAGGTGCTGGACTTGAATTCAGCTTCTTCACTGTGGTGAAGGCCTTCACAAACTGAAAGTCCTAGGAGAACACAGTGAAGAATTGTGCTTCTGCCAGACTATTGACCTCAAAGGGCAGTGGCTAATGTTTCAATGTCTACTCAGGACAGGTGGTGCTCCTCAGGGACTGATACTGGGAATGATGCTCTGTAATGCCTTCATCAGTGACCTAACCAATGGGAGGGAAGGTGCTTTCAGCAAGGTGACAATGAACTAGGAGTCAGGCAGATATGCAGGAAGATAGGGAGGACATTCAGAGCAGCCTCAACAAGTTGATAGATTACGAGCATGTAAAACTAGATGGGTAAGGATTGGGAGCACATTGTGTGTGAGAAGAATCTGAGGAAGATTTAGATTTAGATTAGATTTTAGGAAAAACATCTGCTTTGTGAATGTAGTGAGATGTTGGAACAAGTTGCCCAGCAAAGCTGTGGATCCCTGGCAGTGTTCAAGGCCAGGTTGGATGGAGCTTTGAGCAATCTGGTCTAGTAGAAGATGTCCCTACCCATGGTAGGGGGGATGGAACCAAATGATTTTTAGGTCCCTTCCAACCCAAACCATTCTGTGATTCTAAGATTCTATGAAGCAAGGTTAGTTTAGTCTTGAGAATAGCAGACCAAGGGGGACTGTACTGCAGTCCTGCCCTGCCTGAAGTGGGAGTGTGAGTACCAAAGAGAAGACAAATCCAGCCTTTTCTCAGTGACACAGTAAACTCGCACAGGTTGCACCATGGAAAATGACAGACTGACACAAGGAAAAAAATGTTCAGTAAGAATGGTAACACACCAGAAGAGGATGCCCAAAGTGGTTTGGAGTCCCCGTTTGTGGAGATGTTCAAAGCTCAGCTGGGAAAGGTCCTTAGCAACCTTTGTTCATTAGAACTTGCCCTACTCTGAGATCTCCAGAGGTCCCTTCCAACCTAACTCACTGGATTTTTATGAACTGATTTTCCCTTCCCATTAGAAATAAATATTTAATCAAATGATAGGATGGAGCTGTAGCATCTGAGTACTGAGTACACCCACCTAAAAGGGAGTGCAGTTGTACTGCCAAGCTTTCATACAACTGCATCTCATGGTAAAGAGTACCACTCTATCTTAGTCACTAGTAAGTGTCACTAAACATAAACCTGTGTAAAAATGATAGATAGAAGTGAACCTCAGAAGACAGCTTCTCCCCATAAAATCTGCACATGACACATTGTCACAAGAGTTATATATGAAGATGAGGGTAAACGTTTTTTTCAGACTGATAAACTACACAAGTTGTTCTGTAGAGCTGAAGTATTATTGACTTGGTTATCAGCATCCTACAATCTTGGTAAAACTCAGGTGGTACTAAATATGTCATATTTCAGCATATATAGATATGAGCATATATAAAGCCCAGCTCCCTAGCTTGTCTTTACATTGTAGTGCTCACAATTGTCATTGGAGGAGAAGACCACTGGAAAACTGAACCAGTGTAACAAGAAGATGAGACTCATTACTGTAACTTGTAGAATTTAACATACTTAATTTAGAGAATAGTCCAGCTAACAGAATACTGCTAAATGGAAGGGCTTCTCTGATCACAGGAGCCCAGACCTCAGCAAGCAGCATGGCTGCCCAGGTCCTCACTTGCTGGTTCCTTCAGTGATGCTACACTGCCTAGTGGTTTTCCTTGAGGAAAATGAAGTCAGTGATATAGGGTCAAATTGCTTCAGGCTAAGATGTGGGTGAACTACGACTGTCTTCAAAATCTCATTTCTCTGACATTTATTTTCTTAGAAGGGTTTCTCCTGATTACATGTTCATGTGTGTGAAGGAAAGAAGGAATAACCTCCCCGGGGAAACTTGGGTTCTTCAGAAGAGATGGGTTTTTTTCCCACTAAACCTGGCCCAGAGCAAAACCTTCACAGTTCTACAGGCACAAGTTTAAGGGCTATTGCTCTGGAGAAAGGGACCCAGTCTACCCCTATCCTCCTCAAACGGCAAGAGGCTCTAGTAACTCATCCAGAGATTTGTTTAAAGCTACCTGTAAAATAAACATGACTTTAAATTGTCAGCACCACAGGTAGTAAATCAAGGAGGACAGCTGCTGCTAAGAAAAGCGATTTTATAGTCTATGAAAATATTGTCTGTAGCAGGAAACAGAATGTGTTTCTTAATTGTTGTGGTCTCTGCTCTGTACTAGTCCCATTGCCAGCTGCCTGTTGCAGCCAGTGTGGTGGCCTGTTCCTACCATGACCACTATGCCTCTTCCACCAGAGCCTGAAGCATCACCATGTTTTCAAAACAGGGATGCAAGATGTCAGGGGATTTGCTTTTGTGCAAATCTTCAGAATCCTTGTTGTCAGTGGTAGGAGAGAGGGTGAATACAAGTGCAGTTGTTGCCATAGGGGCACAGTGATGAATTCATGTACTGCTATAAACATCTCAGGCACCTGGGGCAACAGGGAGAGGGCCCAGAGAGGAAGAATGCATTTACCATCTGAAATGCAATATGAAGCAATATGGTCAGGGAAGTTAGTGCCCTAATCACATTACTGTGCACTAGAGCTTCCGGGGAGTTATTTAAAATGACTTGAGATTGCAGCTAAGAAAAGCAGCTTCAGTGGAGTAGCCTGAGGAAAAGACCATGTGTCACGGCTGTCAACCTTCCCCTCCTCTACTGGGAGAAAAACAGCCATCACCCCCTGAAATAAGCACAGCCACCAGCAGTGTTTGTCTGCAGGACTGATGTGACCCAGGTGCCACCACCTGTGTGGTGACCAGCCACCTTCACCCTCCCCAGCACCATAGGGGCTGCGGAGCTCTCAGCAGTGGAGATTGACAGGAGCTGCTGATGGCTTCAAGCTCCCTGGCCCCTGCTCCCTGGTGCCTGAGCAATACAGATGCAGAAGAGACAAGTCCTCACTGAGCACTTTCCATCATGGCTGCTGTCATCACACTAGGGAGAAGGACCAGGTTTTCCAGGTCCCAGTGACTACCCTCTGGCCTTCTTAAATGCTGTGAAGAGTTTTGCCAATAATGCCGCTAAGCAAAAGAAGTTTAACACAGCCCATCCTCTGCCCGGTGACGGGGCATGTTCTTGAGTTAAGCAAAGCTCAGTGCTCGCTTACATTTTGGATCTATTCAGTCTGTGACCCAGGGCAGACTTTCAGAGGTCCCTCTGGGCCCTGATTTCACAGTTTGTGAGACAGAGCTGGCAGTGTTTTTGGCAGACAGTGCTAAATGTCTGTGTGACTGTAACAGCTTTGAGATATTCAGACGGGAGGGGAAGGAAAGATGTTATTTTTATTAGACTTCAATTTCACTGTAAAATCCTTACAAAGAAGGCACCAGGACAGTTTGACCAAGAATATTTGCTTTCTAGATGTTACCTTACAGAGCAATTTTGCTGCCACCCATGAATGTTTACTAGCCAAGGCTGGCCCACTGGGAGTGCCCTAAGGCAGTCAGAAGATTTGGATTGCTCCCTTGGGCAGCTGAAGGCACATGCAACCCTGTATTTTTCCTGGGACATTATAGAACTGGTAAATTGAAACACAGACTATTTAGCTATTATTGTTTACTAATAGCATTTCAGAGCTCCACAAACAGACATGCACAAAAGGAGGCATAGCACCACCTCAGATTGCTTTAGTGTTCGAGTAACAGCATCTATCTTAACAGAAAACAAAAGCATCCCTTACCACACCCATATAAAATATAACATGCCATACCGAAAAAAATAAGTTGCCATTCATGCTGCTATGGTCTCTGGCTTTGCAAAGGCATCAAGAGGTGGTCCACCTGAGTGAGCAGGTGGTTATGCCAGTATAATGTGCATTTGCATCCATTTTACAATTCCCAGTGCATAACTTCCCTCTTTCAGACTCTGTAAATGCCTGATGGTTGTGAAAACAAGGAGACAGTAGGACTATTTATACACAGAGATAATATTAAGAGTGAAAATAATGAGAATGACATTACAGGTAGGAAAGCAGAGACTGAAGAAGCGCTACCTGCTTCAGGGACCTGATTTGATGATCTCCCAGAGGGATTTTTCTTGATGCAAATGCCAGCAACTTCATCCCTCGAGACAATGAAAACTAAACCAGACAGTGAGAAATCATGGAAATTTATATTTATACGGTATTTCTCTCCTGCTGGGGAATGATATCGCCTCCTGGGGACACCTGCCCCATTCCCTGGAGCAGTGGCAGGGCTGGCTGGTGGCAACCCCATAGGCCTGTTCTGTGCCCAAGAGCCACCCGAGGGGGGAGTCCAGATATGATGGGAGAGGAGCCAGCATTCAGATACCCACTGCCATTCAGGGTACCACTGCGTGGGCTGAGATATCAAGTCACTGTGGATGCCTTTGTTAGATGGCAAACAGCTTGCTGGTTACTTCCCCAAAAAATTGCATTCCTCATAGGATCCCCAGTATTCACAAGACACTTCTAAGTTTGTGAGGAAATTATTTCAATTCCAGTGTGATGTCTGTGGCTAGTAGACAGCAGGAGGAAATAGAGTATGAAGTATACTTTTCCTAGTAACTCAAAAATATTGATGAACTAGTTCAAGGTCTAGTGAATCCAAAAGAAAAGACAACATATTGAAAGCCTGACTACTGCTTTGGATGGAAGTTTATACGAAAGTGGGTTTGGCAGACCTTTAAAAACTGTGAACTGTAAGAACTAATACTGAAAGTATAGTTCCTATATACTTCCATCCAAACTCATGTAATGACAAAGCATACATGAAACAAGCTCATTAGCAGTGTAATCCTATAGTCTTCTCCAAATATTCATAGCCAATGTACTCCTAAACAGATTCCTACACTTGTCTGCTGCAAAATCAGCCTCTGCTCTTCACAGCTATCATCACCCCTGTCCTTCAAGTGCTGATTCAGGTACAGTAAGCAGGAAGGTTATTTCTGTTATTTCTGTTGTGCTCAACCACTGGCAGGACAGCAGGGTTCTGAGAATTGAATACTCTCTGAGCTGGACCTTGATGCTGGACTCTGATCTTTGCTGCTCAAGGAACAGGGTGTCCTGCAAGGGACAAGGCATCTAACCTTGGCACGCTCTGCAGCCTCCAACCTTGGAGTAACATACAAAGCCTTTCATTTCTGATTAGCATGTAGTCATGCACACACCTTCATTTACACTTTTAAGAAGATGCCATCAAATATTGGGAAGCACTTCTGCAGCTGGGTAATTGAATTCAGAGCAACCCATTCCTGAATGGAAAATTAATAACTTGGCAACCCCAGACTTCACTTTTATTAACTCTTTCACTAACACTCAAGAAACAGTCCTCTTACTGTTCATGAGTTAAAGAAGCCTCTAGGGATTTGTAACAATTATGTTGCTTGTGCATCTTCTCAGTTCATACTCATATCACACTCCTATCCATATTTCATATCCAGCATATTTGCCCTAGGAATGTCCTAAAACACCTGCCCTTAAAATGAACAGTATCACCCACAGTAAACACTGTTTGCAGAGCACAGAGATGCCGTCCATCTAAGATGGATAATTTCAACACAGCCTGACCACATAGAAGTTCATACAAAAAACTTCTGAACTGTGCTGGATTAACAGGTGAAGTGGGTGAATACGCCCAGGCTGTCATTAACACAGGAACTGCATTTGCAGAGTTGTCATAAGGCACTAGTATGTGACTTGCTCACCATCATAACTTCTCTTTGGGACAGATGAGCAATCTGGGTGTAAAAAAAAGCCCAAACCCTCCCAGCTCTTACCTCAGAAGAGAGTTCATAGAAACTAAAGGAGTTTGCTGCCTGAAAAAAATGTTTAAATCTCTTACCTCAGCATTCAGACAAGTCTCACAGTCTTGCTGAGCATCATTTTTGGTCTACTCTGAACAACTAGAGCCAGTGTAGTAAAGATGCATGGCAAATAAGTAGAAATATGTATAAGGGTAGTAAAAAAGAAATTACTTGATTCACTCTCTTGGAATTTATGCCCAACATTTATAGCAAACTGAATAATCAAGTGAGTAAAGCTGTACTCCAGAGTCAGTATAAATTCAGCACTAATCTGATTATAGAAATAATTCTTTTGCAGGGGGAGGTAGTATGTGGATTGAGATATAAAACCTGAATATACTGGGAAAGAGAAATGTAGCTCAAGAAAGCATATATCTGTACTGCAGATTAATTACAATGAAGCACATAACACAAAAAGCCTTCTTCCCTTTCTAAAAGACAAGCATGCAAACTGAGCATGAAATGGGAGTAATCCAGTTTGTCTGAGAAGTAGCGCAACAGTAACTCCAGAGAAGGGGGTTGACGTGGTCATCTTTCCAAGTGATCACACAGCCAGCGATACCTTGCAGTACCCCATGCACTCCACCCCACTGCAGCAAGATTGCCTCTTATGGCTTCTGCAGTGACAGAGAAGTGCAAAACTCAGCAGTTTTTGTTTATACGGTTTCATCTCCTTTTGATATGTCACTTTTGATGGATTATTTTTCTGACTGCTGTTGTAAGAAACCTCAGAGTCATGCAAAACTGCCTTCGGAGATGTGGATGTAGCACAGTCCTATCTGGGGTGAAAACCCCACAGGGAAGCAAGCCAGTTAAGAGAAGAGATATTGCTCCTCTCAGCTGCGCAATTTCCATCCCAGGGTGAACAGTGCCCTGCTGCTTAGGGCACAAAGCCAGACCCTGTTGGTGGCCTTCAGCTCAGGCCATGTATCCAGACCTCATTGGATGCCTTTTCTGCACGTCCCACACTTCCCTGTGGGCAAGTAGGTCCATCTGCTCTGAGGGATGTCATCCCTACAGCTGCACACATCCCTTGGGAAAACTGCTGACTTAGGATTTTTGGCCATTGCCTCTTACCCTGCACAGCTTTGGGTGGTGGCAGCAGCACACTCACAATCTGAAACTGCCATTGACACAGGCTGGACAGTGAAAGACCTACAGCTTTGAAAAACTGCCAATGTGGGTGAACCATGCCTTCTGGTCTTGTGGTCTAAAGAAAGAGCCTGCCTGTTGGGACCCTTTATTCAATGCTTCCTTCAATATTGCTGTATTTTCTATTCATGTAAGCATACATATAGATACTCGGTCTGCCCTTAATCCCAGGTATTTTCAGTCACTCCAGTGCTGTGGATCAAAAAAACCCCTATTTGTAGGCCATGATTTGCTACAGTGGTGTGGAGGTTTACAAAGAAATTCCAGGCTAGCTCAGTAAGGCATTGAGTGGCTCATCCACATCACCAACCACATGGAGCATCCTTGTTACCTTGTGGTTACCACATGGAGCATAGCTCAGCTCTTGCATACGCTGAAAAACAGTCCTCAGATGCCTACTAAGGGAGCATCAAATCAGAAAGAGGATAAAGCTGAGACCACATGTCTGCCAGCTGGCAAGGATGCAGAGGAGCTGGTGGGACAGTACAAGCTTAAAACATTAACCTAGTTAGACACTGATAGACAGAGAGCAATCTCCAGAGAAGCTGAAATGGCTGTCTGGATGGCAGCATCACTTCGAGACTCTCAGTCTCACTACTGATTTTTATCAGCCTAGAAAAAAGGGAGAAAGTAATACAATAGAATAGAGGGGGTTGCATTCGTTACAACATTTCTATGCCTGTTCTGCATTTTTAGACCTCAAGAAAATCTCTGTCAGGGACATCTGAGACTTTCGGAAAGTGTATTTCATATAATGGTGGAAACAAGGCTGTAATTTCACAGTAAGGCAGGATCTGATGATCATGCATTAAATGTGATTTAACTTAAATTATCTCATTAAATGCTCTTCTTATTATTGCCCATTGTCAAGCAACAGCAGATATCTGGGACAATGCTGGATGGTTTCCCTGGAAGAACTCAGTAATGGAGAAGACCTGTATATATTTTTAGCGTAACATGTTTTAATGACACATTAACCATGGTCCTTGAGTACAGGATCGCAGCATGAAGAACCACAGAACCAGCTAGGTCGGAAAACACCTTTAAGATCAAGTCCAACTGCTACCCCAGGAGTTCCAAGTCCACCACTAATCCATGTCACTGAGGACCCCACCTACACCATTTTTGAAAGCTTCCATGGATGGTGATTCCACCACTTCCCTGGGCAGCCTGTTCCAGTGCCTGATTACCCTCTCTGTGAAGAAACTTTTCTTAATATCTCATCTAAACCTCCCCTGGTGCAGCTTGAGGCCATTACCTCTTATCCTATAATTTGTTACTTGGGAGAAGAGACCAACCTATCCTCCTCTCTCCATCCTCCTTTCTGGTAATTGTAGAAAGTGATAAGGTTCCCTTGAGCCTTCTCCTCTCCAGACTGAGCAACCCCAGTTCCCTCATCTGCTCTTCACGTGACTTGTCCTCCAGACCCTTCACCAGCTTTGTTGCCCTTCTCTGGACCCATTCTAACATCCCAATGTCTTTCTTGTAGGGAGCCTGAAACTAAACACAGTATTAGAGGTGCCGAGCACTGTGGGGTGATCGCTGCCCTGGCCCTGCTGGCTATGCTATTTCTGATACAGGCCAGGATGCTGTTCACCTTTTTGGCTGCCTGGGCATAAGCTGGCTCATGATCATCCGGCCATCAATCAGCACTCCATGAATCAGGCTTTTTTACCTGCTTGCTTCCTTCCTTCTGTCTCATCCCTTAACTGCCTGGCGGGGATCATGTCTACCTCAGGAACTGACACTGGTCACAGACCATCTTCAGAAACATGCTCCATAGTTGTAAGAAATCCATATCACCAAAAGCAATCATTCACAGGGCACCTTTCCAAGGAATTTAGACCTTTACTTACCTGTGAAGGAACCAAACCGTGGTTTATCTGAAATTCAAATGCTATATAAAACTTTGAGAGGTCTCTACATTGAGTAAACACCTATGGGTTTTAATGCCACCTAGTAGACAGGGTAGGAGCCATCTGTTAAATGTTCTTGCAAAACTCTTTCCTATACATCACTCAATATTCTAAAGGTTATTTAGATTGTGGTTAAATAATTTTAAGCTCTGTTGCTCTCTCCAATATAAAGACAGTATCTGTTCATGACTAAGAACTATATAGGGATTTAAGCTCTTAGACTTTTCTTATGTCTTTTATATTACTCAGAATATCTCTGTTGTGACTTGGATTAAACTACACCTGAACTTTGCAAGAAAATACACTGCAACAAAAATAATGCATGTTTCACTGCAAAAAAGGTTTAAAACCTGTTTGGAGCTGGATAGCATCTGCTCACGCCCCTGGTTTATCCTGCCTCATATCTGCTCACCCAAAGCACAGATTAAAAGAGCAAACTGGGAAGCACTGAACTGCCAAGAGTTGATATCCCACCTCAAGAGGGACAGGTGGTCCATCACCCTCCTTTACAGAAGCTCCAAGTCACAGCAGGAATGGTGAGGTCGCAGTTGACCTGCAGGAAGTATGCTACTAAATTTGTGATTTATATCTATTGCTATTAGTCCTGCTTTGGACTGATGTCCTGGGAAAATTCCTCTCCCAGGCTCTTCATCCCACTGAGGTTCTCATCTAGGTGATGAGAGCTCCCTGGCAGCACACATAGCACACATTAGCCTTAGTATGGTCTCCAGGGCAAGCAGGAGAGGACACAGGACTTTGAAAGCCAGCCTGGCATCATTCAGAGCCAGCTCACAAAGGAAGGAAAGGATAACTCTTCCACGATTTTCCAGAAGGAAGCATTAACCAAGTCAAAACCAGGCTTCACCTGTATGGCTGTCTGCTTCTCAAAAATCAGGCACCATTGGAAACCAAAGAGGGAAAGTGAACAAAGCCCCATTACGTGTTGGAAAGGAGGTTTTCAGTGTTGTGCAGGGACCTATCTCCCAAAGCAAAGGCATGCTTCACCTGACCTACACAAGTGTTTCAAGCCTTTATCAAAGCCTGGTGGGCAGCTCTTCTCCCAGGCACTTGTGCCCTCTTGCTCATCAAACCAGCTCACAGGCTCTGGTGTGTGCAAGAGATGCATGGGTTAGCTGTGTAGGATTATATATATTTCTTTATAAGCAGGTCAGAAAAGTAAAAAAACAACAGCTACAGAAATTCATGACAGGAAGTGAGCTAAACAATTCATCATGTTCTGGTTTTATATTTATACAGCTCTACAGTAGTATGACAAAAAGGAAAGACAAATTAGAGTTCATATAATTCACATGTTAATAGCTCCCATATTCCAGAAAGGAAAAAAAGGGGGGGAGATAATACTGCCAGAGCACAGACATGAAAGGTCAAGGCAGATCAAGCTGCTGGCAATCACCAAATACAAAAGAAGCACTGTAGAAATTTGTATTTGAAGAAGAATAAAAGAACAATAAAGAATTTGAATGAAAACCAGGTAAGCATTTAATTCCCCTGGATGAAAAGTACTTTTCAAATATGTTTGTCCTCAGATAAAAAGAAAAGAGAGAGCAAAGAAGTGGTGACCCAGCAAAGCCACAGCAGAGCTCAGAGCACAGTGCTGGCTCCTGAGATGAATACTGAAGTTTAGTAGGATAGGGGGCTGAATCCTACCACCTTTGTCACCTTTACCTGCAATTTGTGCTCACAATCCTTCCTTTTCGTATGTTACAGAATTCACCAATGCAGAAAACCAGAAGGATGGAGATCTGTTGCTAAGTCATGGAGACAACCTCTGCCTGTCTCATCTTTTGCAGCCTGATTTTGCAGGGCTGTGTCCAAACCGTTGTCATTGCTATTCACCTCACAGCTGCGCTTCAGAACTTTCACCTGCAAATGGGATTACAAATGCAATCATTAGTACAGATTTCCCAAGAAGCTTTCACAGTATTACAATTAGATTTCCCATTCTAGCAGCATCTAAATCAATATGATATGATTAGTTACTCTTGTGGATTACATGCTGCTGTACAAAACCTTCACACACAGAAATCTGGGTAATTTAATCAGGCAGTAATGGATTCTGGGAATGCTCCCACTGTCTAGAAATTTAAAATCATTCTATCTCTGTAATAATTTGCCATTATGCACCTGAAGCTAAATTGGCTGACATACCTGACAGTGGACAGCAGTGATTAAAACAGGTCACATTTCATCAGCCAAAGTGGCAACTTCTGCTGAATTCACTTCGAAAACTTAGTTTGAGGGAGAGAAAAAAAAATCACAGTTGTTTTTCCTAGGCCATAATTTAAGTTTTAAGCTGTCTCTTTAAATATGTCTTTATGTGTATTTGTGTGTGTGAGAGAAAGACAAAGTGTAAGTACTATCCATTTCTCATCATTTTAGTCAAGGTAAGAGGAATATATGAACTAATGCTCCCGGGGAAACGCAGCCAACCAAGGAAGAAACGAGCACATAATTTTATTCTTCTGAAGGTGCTCAGCACTGCTGAGCAAGATATCGGGAATGAGGAACCTTTCTGGAAAGGTCCTGAAAGCAAGGAGTCCTCAGTTGCTGTTGTCAGCAGCTCACAGGAGAGAAGAATGCTGCACAATGGAACCTGAACTGCTGATAGCTGCTTTTTGGGGATGCATTTATACCTCCTGTTTCCCCAGCCTAGGTAAACAGCTCAACTCCACACCTCCGTGCTGCAGCAGCTTCCTCCTGCAGCCACCCTGGGATTGCAAACAAGCCTGAAAACCAAACCACCATGCTCAGTGCCTCAAGGGGCAGCTCACTGCAGCGCAGGGGAAGTGCACAAACCTGTGCGTAAAATAACATCCACAGCTTCATCTGAAAAATTAGGTCTGTATATTTTTAGGCAGATAGCACTCAGAAATGTGCTTTTGTTCACCATTTATCCTATCAGTGTGCAGCAGCTTATGGCTAAAAAATGCACAACGTTATGTTACTGTTGAGGCCATTTCTTTTTGTTACAGCACTGTCCCATTGAAATAGTCCTGACCTGTAGTACCTGGGGACTCCTGCTTTTGAGGAGGATTTTTCCTAGGATAAATTGATATTTCAAATACCCAGCTGGCAAGAAAAGAAAGAAAAATATATGTCCACGGAAACTTTCCGAGGCAATAATTGCCAGCTGACTCTGCCCTCATTATAAAACTCTGCATAGCTTGCCGTAAAAAAAGCCCCATGATGCACATGCACTTTTCACCTCTACATTCTCTGTAACAGTCTTGGTTATAGTACTCTGTCCAGCACTCTGTTCAGCAACAGTGTTAATCTTCATCTTTTTTAGGATGTGATATGTGTGTTTTGTGTTCAGAGCCAGGGGTCCCCAGTGCCCAAAGCACAGCAGCACCAGCAGCACTGGCACACCATACCCTGCAGCACCACCAAAACCCACCGGCACAAACAGGCACATTAGTCCTCCTGATAAGCATCTGTTGAACAAATCCTTTCTTAATTCCTTGTGAGAGGCACTGAAGGAAACCTGTGTTCGTCATTAACCAAAGGAATTAGTGCCGGTGGCATTTGGGCAGGGGGAGACAGGTGCTGCCAGCACCTGATTGTGGCCACCCACCCACTGATCCTCCTCAGCCTGCCATGAAGGGCTGACATTTAATGCAGGCTGGAGATTGTACCCCTGCATTACTATTAATAAACAATAAAGCTATTAAGACATATTAAAGCTTGGCAATGAACTTGTCAAAATGGATGATCTATAAATCAATGTAAACAGCAGTGACAGGCAGTAATTGAATTCCAGTGGTCCCTCAGTACATGCTAAATATGAAGGGACATGACACGCTGAAAATAAAGTGGGAAAGCTGAAAAATTCATAGCAGTAACATTCTTCTGGTGAAACATGGCATCGCTTTGGTCCTTAATGGGGGTCAAACTGTGAATACATATTAACTTCTTCTTTTAAAACAAGAAAATGGCCACGTAAATCTGAGACTTCCCAAATCAGAAATGGCTGTTCAAAAAGTTCACAGCTGCTCTGGATGTGGTTGCCACAGAGCAGCAGATGCAGACCTCCTCCAATGAGTTCATTAGCAGGGCTTGTTACTTGGGTAGCAAGAAGGCTGGGTTTTGTGCAATCCAGAAAACCTCTGAAGTTGATCCATCAGTTTTCATTTTCCATAAAGAACCAGCAAAAGCCCGTCAGACACAAATTAATGCTAGCACTCTGCCAGGCTCCGGGTGGCTATGTATATTTCAAATTTGAATATAACAAGCCAGGCCTCAAATATCAGCAAAGAATGAGACAATCAGAATGGAAAGAAATAGGTGAAGTTGCAGCAAGCCTTTTAATGGAGATTCAAATGACAGTAAATAAATCACGGCAGCTTCTGTGGATTAAATGAAGGACTCATTTTTTATTCTCTCTTGATGTGCTCTGCTCAGTGAAGAATAATTCAGCTTTTCTTAGTTACTTTTACAACAGACCCCTATGCCACTGGAGTTCAGAAACTGCTTAAATGGAGGGTCCAAACTTGTTCCTGGGGACTGCTTTGTCTATGTCATCTCTCTCTCAGGTGGAGAGCACCTGTGATCAAGAATCACAAGGATTATTTTCATTTCAAGGGTCTCTCTGTGCACAGACAGGGAAATCTAGAAGTAAATATGTAAACAGTTGCCTGGGCATTGAGTGATGACCTGCTAACCATGTCCCAAAATGTCAGGAGTAGCAGAGCTGGGAGAGGGGATGGTGACAAGTGCAGAATCAGTGCAATAGCTAAAGAGCACACAGCATGCCTGGCTTGGCCACGGCCACCAGGCTAAAACTGCTGCTTTACATAGATAAAGTTCCTATTTAACAAGACATAAAACCTTATTAGGGCCACTTCATACCTTTGTGCCCTGAATACAGCCTATGTTTGGAAGAGTGACAGGATGAGAAGGATTTTCTGGGAGTTATCTATTCTGACATAAAAATTAAAATTAGAAGGGAATGAACCTGTAAAGAACAGATCAAGAAGGCCATAGTTTTCCTTTTAAATATAATTTATGTTTTGAGATCAGCAAAGACTCATCTGACCTATCTGATGTGCAGTTCTGCCTTCAGATTTGCTGAGCATGTACTGATGTAACATGAAAGGTGAAGGGAGCCTGTGATGGGAAACTTAAAACCTTAGGAGACAATCTGTAGAAACACAAGATATCCATCATCTGTACATTGCATGAGGACATCACCCTGACAAAGCAGGTCTCAAACAAAGTAGTTTTGCCTTTAGAGATATAGAAGGCTGGGGGTGCCAGTATCCAACATCCCTGCACCTCCTGTGCACCCTTGTCCCCCATTCCATCATGAACTCCTCAGTTAGGAGCCATATGTTATACCTGTGTCTAAAAACTGCCAGGAACTGGGAATCGTGTACAATAACAGCATTGGCTTCCATCAACAGGAGAGCACTGGCACATTACCTGCTGAAATAGATGAACTTGGCTTGACTTCTCCTTTCATTTGTATCACTCTTAATTTTTCTTGTGTGGAGGCTTCTTTGTTGTCATTTAAAAGGTGAGAATTTAGTCAACTGAATGCAGTGCTGATTAGCTCAGTATAATAATTGTGCTTCACGGACACCTACTGCTTGGATGTCACAGCTCTCCAAATTCCCATTATACTATTAATCTAGGTTTTATGGTACTTCAGAACTGAAGTATTAAAAAAAACCTATAATGTAAGTGGAAAAAATCATGGTGACAATTTACCAAAGAGCTCAAGTATGGGGTATTGTGAAAACAACAAAAAAACAAAACAAGGGAGCCTGTTTGCAACATCCAGAGAGAGTCTGCTGGTATGCGAGAACAGGCTAAAACCACATATAACATGGCAATAGTTGCCTTTCAACACCTTCTACAGTGTGTCACAATGCTGGGTTCAGGGCTATGCACTTGTTCTTCTGTGCAGATGGGAGAAAATGGCATCCCAAACATGAATGACTGAAGGTACATGAGACCCCTCAGCAACGATTCAGCAAAATCCAGTCCTCTCCACTCAGATTTCCATTCTTCTGCAATTTTGGGGAAGAGAAGCTCCCTGTTGTGATCATGTCAACACACTGTCCAAACTCCCATTTGTTATTTTCTCAATCACCACACTCAGAGAAGGGTTTTGTACCATACTTTACTCCCCAGAGACTTACACCCCCAGGGGTGCTTCAGCATCAGCATGTCAGTCACTGCAGTATTTACAGTGCCATTCTTCCGAGCATTCAGCCCACAATAATCATGCTGGACCTATTTTGCTCCAGCAAAAGAGCACACAAACCTGGCTCACAGAGTAAGGGGGCAGAGAAATGTTCCACCAGCCTTGTGCTGCTGTGAACCAGCTCCTGGCCTGGGTGCTCTCTGCATCTCACCATGCCTGGAGCCAGGAAAGGGAAAATGTAAAAAGAAAAATAGTTGAAGATGAAGTGACCAATGGTCAGAGGAAGTCGCATATGGAAACGTGATAAATCTGCCCCCTGCTTCATCTGTGCTTGGAAAGAAACCGAGACACGAGTTATTTGTTCGCAGGAATGCACCACCTCATTTTGCTATGAAATAATAATCTTCTTGCAGTGGACTAGAAAAGGGTTTTCCTGGGTGATCTCAGGAGTGAGGAAGTCACTAGAAACTATTCCAAAAGCTGTAGCTCCCTGGGCAAAATAAGAGCTTTCTTTTTCTATCAGCTCTAACCCAAACCCTAACCCATTTCTAACCCTTACTCTACAACTGCCCTAATCCTAACCATTCTCTAGCCCTATCCCTAGAGGAAAAGACTGTTCTTTGGTGGTGTTTTTTTGATTTCCAATGCAAGTCTGGTTGGACTTCTCCACCATGCTTAGGGTCAGGGTTGAAAGACAGAAATGTTGGTAGTTCCATGGCGGTGAGGATGGAATGGGGCTGCAAAAGGAAGAAGAGACTGCTTAGAGGAAAAACCTTCAATGATTCAGCCCCAGGTAGGTTTATGGTTAACATTAGGGTTAATGTTAATATAAGGAGAAAGTTTAGAGTTCCATTTGCAGTGGGGCTGAAAAGGGACAGCAAAAAGTGATCAAAGGATGCAGCACCAGAAAAGTATTTCAAGAGCATCTCTTCAGGTGGTAAGTGTAACTTCTGAAGTAGGAAGGAAGGAGTGAGACACACTGAGGTGTGCTCAGCTGCATCTCTGCACCTAGGGACACCTCCTGACAGAGCAAAATGCCTCCCAGGTGCCTCCATCATTGGCCAAGGCACAAAGTGCTGAGATTTGGAAACAAAAGTAGTTTTCTTCCAATATTGTTTAAGTGCTGGTTATCCACCAATTGTATTCTCTGTAATTCCTGGTCAATAGCCAGCACCAGTTCTGCCTCCTGGGGCAAACACACTGTTGGCTTGAAAATACAGGGCTCAAAAAAGACGCTTTGCTCTAAGTGCCTAAAATGGAGCCTGACAAAATTAAAATTGATGCTACCCAGACAAACTGCACTGAAGCACATTCCTGGCTGTCCTTAGCTTTGTTAAGTCTTCAGTTCTTCATTAAGAACAGCAATGTGGTGTCACCAGCCTCTGGTGGCTGCAGAGCCAGAGCCTGCTAATTGCTGACCTATGAGGTGGCCAAGGTGCAGAGAAGTGGTATAAAGCTGCTTTCACTGTCTGCATGGCTGCTCCTGCATATCAAAGACCTACTGACAAAAGCAAGATCTTTGATTCCTGCCAGCAGAAAGCAATTGCAATCTTATTGTTCTCTGGACATGAGGACAAATAGCTGTTTACTGTGAACCACAGACTCATTGTAAGAAATTAAATCCTTTTGGTGGTTATGAATGTCTCTTCTTGAGATGAGACTCACAGATTCCATGAGTTTCCTGCTTTACATTTTGGGTGAGTAGCCAACTATGAGCTTGGAAAACATATAGCTTGAAAAGCACCTTCTCTTCATCAGTACTAGGCAAGGGACAGGGTAAGCAGGCCAAGTCCAACTGTGGCAAAACCCCTGGGAGGATGTGCAAAGCCATCTTTTTGATTACATAATGTCTCTGCAAGCCCTTTGCCATTAAAATATGATTAAAAACGATGGCCAGGAGGAGTTCATCTTTAGAAAATGACACTTACAAGAAATCACTTCCCAAACAGATAGTTGCCTGAGTCCCTGAGATGAAGAGGAGGTTTGATGGATGAGAAGGCAGTATTAAAATGTCCCCTCACATATGAAAACAGAACGAGAGCAATCATCAGAATTTATCAGCCAGAGATGAACAAAGTGTTTTCTTGGCACTAAAGGGACCTAATACACTAAATCAAAACCAGAGCACAGGCTCACGAAAGAAAGAGACAGATGTCTCCACCATATAAATGCCATGTAAATGAACTTTCTGGAATGGGTATCTTATTTAAGCACACACTACAGTGACATCTGAGAAAGATGTAACAAAACAAGGCAGAGCACAACGTTGATACCAGCACTGGAAATGCAGCAATTCATGCAAGGTAACGGCCCATTTGCTAGCTGTGCTTGGGGTTTACAGCTTTCTTATTTTGTATCTACTTCGATACCAAACCCCAGCTCCTTGTAAGACCTAAATTAATACCCATGTATTTTTCTTCATCTGTTGAATACATTAAGACCAAAATGTAGTCCAGGCTTATCAAAAGCTTGTCTTCTGAGAGGTTTCTAGTGAAAATGGGAGTGATTCTGGTTCAGGTCGAGCTGTGTCTCGGGAAGCTACGGCTATATCCACAGCACATGCTGGTGCACAACAACAGTGCACTGCCATTGTAGCCCCAGAAAACAGGTTCAGAAAATAAGCAGTGCCCTGAGACTGCCAGGCAGGGTGCCTCACCACTTCCCTGCTGTGCCTGCAGGCAGCTGTGATGGGGCAGCCATCTGAATCACTCACTGCTCTCTTGAGTTAAAATACATTGCAGTCCTCACACTGAGCTCCTCGGGAAGGCAGTTTGAATATGGTTCTTTCTTAACACACATATTATTCACTTTGATGCTATATTAAGCCTACACTGATGAGCTTCAAAGATTGGACATAAGCTTACTGGGTATAAATGTCCACACTATGTTTTGAGGTTCCCCATTTTCTAAGGTTAGTGTCTTTGGACCTGGCCTTCACACCTCTCTTTTGATTATATACCAAATAAAAAAGCATGACCATGAATTTTCTTTTATAAAGATAATTTGAGTCTTAAATCAAATCAGACTTGAGCCCAAACATGACTTTTGCATTGCTGCTGAATATTCATGCGTGTAAAGCATAAAACATTACTTCAGTTTCCTTAGAGAGATGCAGAGTATGTGGGGCTCCCTTGAATGCAGAGAGGCAGAAAGGAGTAACGCAAGGACAGTTGCCTGGGTGAGATACATGGGGAAAGAATGGCTTAGAAACACTTCATGTTAGAATAAGCTCTGAGAGCATGCAGGCATTGCCAGGAGAGGTCAAATATAAACCTCTGCTTGGGAATGGGCTAGCTGGCACCCACCACAGCTGTCTATGTTAACCTTTACCCTGGTGTTGATTAGCTTTCATCCCCCTCCCTGGAAAAGCAGTCTGCAAATAGCATCAGTCCTGACCTACTTCTGCCTGCTTAACTGCAAACTTCAGTTATCATGATTGGAGCCTTTCCATGCTGGGCTTCTTCCAGGAGAGTGTCAGGCTTCTCTTCATCACTCTTCAGAGGCACCAAATAAGCCCAAGTTCCCAAAGCTGTTCCTCTGAACTGGGGAGGAGAGGGAGGGATGGGCTGTGGCATGGGAGGTCACCCAACACACTGCAGCTCCTTGGTGCCTGGGTGTTCACAGTGACATTCATGGAGTGTTCAAACAGGCTGCACTGACAGGAAAGGAGATGCTTGCAAGGGATGACTTACACATCTGGGTGAAGGCAGCCTGCTTTTTACAGGCAGGGAATGGCTTTGTAAAGAGACATGGAAACTTGAACAACATGCTTGCCAGTGCATCTGTTCAGTGAGAAATATTATACAAATGCCATGTGTGTTGAACTCATTTTAGTGCTTTGAAGGCTGAGAGGAGCTGGAGTGAACAGGTAAGGTCACCAGCTAACTGAAGAAAAAAATCTTATTGCTGCAGCTCAAAGCTCTGTTTTTTACTGCTGAACTCTGCCTTCTGAGCAAGAATATTCAGGGACTGCTTAGCTGAACACAAAAAGTTTTGTCACTCAGCTCTTCAAAGGATACATGTCATCCCTTTGTCCCAGTCCTTAGAAATTAGACTGCAATTAGTACAGTTGTTTGGGGAGTTAGGATAAGATAATGAATTAATTAGTTTCAGAAGTTTGTATTTCATCTCTGTGACTCGATCACTTGTCATTTCTTAACAGGTTTGGGGTTTTTTTTTATCCCTCTATAGTCACACAAATTGCACATCAAATACAAATGGAGCAGTGCCATCATCTTAGCCAGAAGTATAAAAAACTCCAATTCCTTTTCTCCAAAATGTAGAAATAGCTGCATCATGTTAATGTTAGGAATTTTCCTATTAATAAATAACACAGAAGGGAAAAAAGACTTGTCCTGAGTAAAATGCCATGACAAAAAAATTACAACAAATTTCAGTTCCTCAGCCCTTTATTGTCATGATTCCAGTAATGCAAGTGGAGACCATTAACAAGTGCTGACCCTTAACCAGGTATATTTTTACATTATGGCATGTACAATGTCATATACAATGCTCCATCCTTGCCCAGAGCATGAGGTTCATTTCCCAACAGCTTAACTGGAGCCAGGAAAATCAAAGACTGTAAATATGTGTAGTTGGGGTATTCTTTCAATATATTGATCCAGTATCCATATATATAGATCCTGGTGTTCATCCTAACTCTCTTCAGTTTTGTACCATAACAAGTTTATTAAAGCAACACATTGAAACTCCTGTTAGACAGATGGCAGAGTCTGATTTAGTTTGATGAAGTAGTTGAAAAGCAAGGATGATTCCCCTTTGAAAATTGTAGGGAATTTCTTTACAGATTTTGAGATTTCTTTACGTTGCAGAGAAATTCACTGGTGACTTTTTTTTATACAATTCCATTCAAGAAGATTAAAACATGATGGAGAAATTGCTCATTCAGGCAGAAGACAGAATGTGGAATTTGTTACTGCTGCGGAGTCTTGGGAAAGCTTTTGCTGAGGACACTACTGAAAAAAAAAAGCAAATACGTTCAGATTTGACAGACAAACTACATCTGAGTAACCAAAGTACATATTTATGCACTGTTTGCACACAATTCCTTGATTGCATCCTTGAAAATCAGTGGAGCCCTTCAACTACTATAGCTACATATAACAGGGCTGAATAAGTTTATGGCCAGCAATAATAGCGTTTTTACTTTTGCAAATAAAGGAGACTTATGACAAGCAGAAAAGTGATTGCCACAGGCATTAAAAAGAAGCAAGTACACACATGAATGTGTGTACCCTTGTGTGCTAGACCAGGTTCATAGCGCCCAGTTGAATACATCGTCAGATTTCTTACCAATATTGAATTTCACTTTAATTTCCTTGAGATCTGTTCTGCTTGATCCCAGAGGCCAGTGAAGGCACTGCCATCCTGAGCCATTAGACCCCAGCACTATGTGGGGAAGGTTGCAGGCCATTTAAAGCCATTTAAGACACAGGCTGTTCAATTTACTTACTTCTCTGTCTCCCCTTGGCTTCTGTAGGGAACAAAGCAACTCTAGAGGAGACACAGGATACCTAACACTACCCCTTCGTGCAAGGATATAGGAAATCAATGTAAGGTCTGAGGGACTGGACCCAGTCTTCCAGTCCTCTTCTCAACAAGACACAAAGCACAGGTAATGGTCCTATTTGGTATATTAGCCTTGTTTCCTGGGAAGCAGGAGGTTCTGGCTTCTTGGCTCTATCATACTGTCAAGGACTGAACTACTGTTCAGTAATGTGTCCCAAATAGCAAATACTCCCCTTGGTTGCCTGCCACTGATTTTCTCTAAAGAAGGGTTTAAAGGAGCAGCAATGTACAGCTGCTGCAAGGCAACCCAGAAGACATCACATGTGGCACACTTTGCAGGTGTGCTAATTTTTCAGTGATGCTCACACAAGCAATAGGCCCTCCTTGGCCTTGGAGAGGCTGCAAGATCATTCCCCCACAGCAGAAACAGCCAGGAGTGCCGCACAGGACAGAAACACACCTGAGACATTTCTCTCTGACAGCATCAACTCCAGATCAGACAGAATGTATTTCTCTTTCTCAGACTGAAATAAAAAGTTAGAACTTTAAGAGTTTTGCATACACTGCAGGAGTTAGATATGCTGTGCCACAAACACTGTCATGCTGCAAAGGGCCTCTGCAGTGCTTTGGATGTATGTGTCTATAAATCAGGTGCTCCAGAAAGCAGAAGAGAGTGATCTCTCCATTAATACTAGGCAGCATGGGAGGCAGAGTTCATTGCATGATGGCAGCGTGGCTGTGTGGCTGAGGGCTCCTTGTGGGAGCAAGAGCTTGGACAGCACCTACTACAGTGGTGCCTCAGGGATGTAGCTTATCACCAGACATTCAACAGCAGCTTCTTAGGCAGCTTTTGCCATTTTGAACAATGTCCCTCCACAAACAGGCTATGTCCTGCTGTTCCAGATGCAGCCAGCACACTCCAGTGAAGCCAATGGAAAATATATAGTTCTTTCCTCTGCTCTCCAGCATCTGCAGCAATACCAGGACAGGGGAGCAGATCCACATGCTCACTTCATGTGTCCAGGGAATGCTGGTCCAGAGGACAGTAAGTGAACTTTAACAAGGGTTATAGAGGAGCTGAACTTTAAACTGAACTCTCTTCACTGGCTTGCTCCAACACCCATGGAAAGTCATAGCACGGTAGCTGGCGACCCACTTGGCAGAGGGCTAGGTCTCTACAGTACAGATCATCTATTTCTTTTCCTAAGAGGACAGCGCGAGGCCACTAGTTTAAGTGACTTGACTTAGCTGCTCGCATGCAGAAAGAATTAATTTGCAGTGGCTGTAAAGCAGCAGGACAGCCAGGTGCAATCATGAATCTTGGCAGCTCTTCATATTTATATCAGGCCTTCTGCAGCTGCTCTAGAGGTGCCTCACTAACTCTGAACTTCCTCTGAATACCAAGTGACTGTGGCTACATGCAGTGCCCTGTCCCTGCTGTCAAGAACACACACAGCAGAAAAAGACAAAATAGTCAAAGGAAGTGGTTGGAAAGGTTTTTTTGGAGATAAAGAGGGGTAAGGGATTTTGCTGCCAAAAGAGCAGTGTGAAAGGACAGAATAGCCTAAATCCGAACTTTTCTTGCTGTCAGGTTAGGGCTATCATGTATCAAGGACCGGAACAGCCCAGTTTGTAACCTCCAATGATCTGGGAAACTTGTTTTCAATCCATCATTAGAATTAGATAGTTATGTATTTACATGTGTGGACATATACCATGTATGCAAATGACATGCATCAACAGAAAACTTGTACTCTGATCTTGGCATGCTCCTTCTCTGAGCAAGAACATGGTGATGGGACACCAGCTGCATGAATTCAGTTGAGATCCATCCTCTCCTGTAACTTTGCCACTTGCTGGACTGCTATACACAAGTAAGGCTGCATAGCTTAGGGGATTCATGACCCACTCCTTAAATGATTTGGGTGATAGACCACACTTGTGCAACTTCACTTATGCTTCTGAAGCATAAGTGAAATACCTTCTAGGTACCTACGGGCCACAGGTGGCTTTAATGAACTCATGCATCTTTTGATCACTGCTTTGCTTCATTCTTGTTGGTGTGAAGGAGTCAGCCACGTACTTTGCCTTTATGTAGCTGGGGGCCAAGAGGATGAGTTGACCTTTTCATCTCTTGAAATCCATCTCCTGATTACAAGTTTGCACCATGACATTTTGGCAGCATGTATCATTTTCCTGACAAGTTAAAGGAAGGGAACTTTTCTTGAAATCAGGCATGTGGGGTGCTCTGATTTGGTGCATAAGACACTCTCTCAAGCCTCTGTTTGGCAGCGTCTGCAGTGAAAAGCTATGTGATGATCAAGGTGCTCAGTGCAGACCTCTTCCAGGAGAGAGAACTCCAGCACCCAGCACACACCAGCACCATGTTACTGTTACTAATATTGTTATACTAATAGTGTAATACTAAACCCCAAAAGAACCCCAGAAACCTGCAAAGACGCTGAGAAGGAACTAATGGCCTCTGCCCTTGTGCACTGACTGAACTCTGCCCTTCTCCAGCTTTCAGAATGGGCTCAGGAAGCCTGGTGGGGACCCTGGTCCTGTCAGACCAGGGGAGGTCTGAAGCCCCCTGAACCATTCCAGACCATTCATGTGGTCCAGCTGCACTTTAAAACATGACTGGAAAAAAAGCAACAGGCTGTAAACTGTTAGCAGAGAGGGGATAGATGCCGGGACACAGGGCTAAACAGCATGTACCAGCTTGAAGCAGATCCATATGTATGAGTTTATCTAAGACTCAGAAACACTAAAGAAAGTTCAGTATCACGGAGTCAGGGAGAGTAGCAGCCAACATGATTGAAAACCAAGCAAGCAGTAAATAGGGTAGCTACCTATTCTGTGCCCTGGAGACACACTGCTGAGCTGGCTGGCCTTGTCCAGGAGCCTGCAATGAGCTGAGTACAAACTGTATCATACTCACTTCTTGGCTGTCTGTGTTCTCACTTTCAACACTTAACTAGATGTTCTGTAACAACATGATGGTGCATTTCCTTACCCACATACACTTCCTATGTGTGCTTTATATGAAAAAGCTTATTCTCCTGTGAAGAAGTATAACAAAGTCATGTTATGTGTTTGTTCCTCCAATATCTAGTACATGCATCCTCCCCTGTTGCTGTAATGATATTCAAGTATGTCATAGAACCAGAGGAACACCTTTGAGTGAAAGACAAAAGTTCTTTATCCCATAGCCTCAAGGGACATATGTTCTCCAAGACTATCCCATCCAAATGAGCAGTGTACCTAGCCGTACTCTCCTCTTTCTTATGAACCTCCATCTGTTTTATCCAATGGTTTAGGGCATCTCTGAAACTTTCTGGATAAATTGACTCAATAAAGTGTAAAATAAACCCCAACAGCCTGCAGAGGGCTGGAATTTCAATAAATAGATAAAAAAAAAAAAAGAAAGGCAAGTGTGAGTGTTTTGACGCTTGGCCTCAAATTGTTGCTGCAGCTTAAATCCCCTGTTTAACTAACTTGTGTCATCTGTACTTTTCAGCTCCACCTGTGCAATCATTTGCAGAAACATTATTAGCTGTTTGAGTTTTTTCCCTAGTTTGCTTCCATAGCAACATCCATCAGGGACTGAACAGCAGGAGCATATGGGGAAGTTACAAAGCACATTTTCTACAAGAAAAGGAGGCCAAAGCATTTAACAGACAGCACTTAGGTTTCCCTTAGTAACTGAAAATCTAAAATGCCTCTCTTGTTTCAGTATGTCCTAGTATTAATTAGGCTGCTTAACAATGTACCAGTGCAGGCTGGAGGTAACACTTGGGTTGTCCTTAATTAATCAGGGTACTGGAACATTTCTTTGAGGTTTAAGCTTATTGCCAAAACACAACCTTGTTGCCTGTTTTTTGTGTGCGCATGTGTTACAAGCAAGGCTCCGAGCTGTTAGACAGCCTTTGACATGCTAAATATCGTGGAGGAATTTTGCATAAAGTTCCAAGGAGAAATTCGAGAGCTAAAAATTCTCTGTTTGAATAGTTTGAAAATCCTTCACCAAGGAATAACTAGAAACTGTCAGGTCAATTTTAGAACAAGGGTATAAACCACCAAAAGCGTTATCTTCTGCTTAGTCATTTCTCTCCTTGCCAGTAGCAACCTATATACCATGCACACTGATATTTTATTAATGAAGCTGTACTGCCGTTCCTCTTTAGTTTAAAATACAGCCCTTGAAGCTCAATATGAAAATGTGGGTTTGAGGAAAAGGAAGCAACACCTCCTCACTCCCCAGTCTGAGAGGGAAAGACAGAAAACAGTTTGCAGCATATCAGTGCTGGGGAAAGCTAGCAGGTGAAATAAAATAAAGCAGACAGCCATCTCTCTGCCTCTCTCTGAAACACTAAGAGTTGTTAGGCCTTTTTAGTAAATCAAACACTCTGCTTGTCTCTTGGCTAGATCCATGTTTCTGCCACTGAGTGTTTCAAATGGAGATGTTGATGTTTTGGAGGATGTTGTATACTGCGTAAGCATAAACCTGACAGGGAGACAGATGAGACTGCAGTGTAGGACGTTGGTGGAGATCAAATTCCTGGTGCCTGGACAAACACCCTGCAAGATGTTGCACTGAGCAGAGATACATCTCTCTGGCAGGCTGTCATTCATTCCCAGTGTGCCTGCTAGCTTGAGCCTTGGCCAGTGCTGGATGTAGGATGAGATACACTGGAATCATCCTGGGCCACTGAGAAACCCAGAAACATTGTGAAATGGAACTACAGTTTCATCTTTCTTCTTTCCATTTTTCTCTATCAATTTCTTGCTTTCCTTCTTTCTACATCCAAATTGTTCCCAGCTTCACACACGTCACCTCTGCCTCTCCCACTTTTGTCTCCCCACCTCCTGTTGTCTTTCCTCTGCGGCTCCTTCTCCATCTGTCTCATTTGTTCTCTGCCATCTGTATGTGTCCTCCTGCAGAATAAGCTCAGCCTCAGTCAATGCTACTGCCCTTTCTGCAACAAGTTTGACAGTTCTCTATAGCTCTGTTACCTGAAACACTTCAGCTCCTTCTCAGCTCTGTACATCCTCACCTCCTCCTACATCTCCTTGTCCCTGGCAGCCGGTCCCCATCTGGGCCATGACTTGTCTCCACCACCCCAGTGCCAACTTCTCACCTCCTGCAGCACTTTTGCCACCCAACCAGCAGCCCCTCCAACCATCCATGTGGTAAGGGCAGAGCTCAGCAGAGGAGAGTAAAATCTGCTCACATGTGTTTCCAACATATTCAGGAGCCTCCTGCCATCCATCACATTTTCAAAGCCACTTTGCCAAATCTGAGCCAGAATCTGGTGCCCTGCCCTACTGCCTCCATCAGCTCTGCAAACAGAGCAGGCTGCTGCACCACGACCCTTAAATCCCACTGAAAAACAAAATCTGCCAAGCTCAAGCTCTGACCTTAGACAGCTACAGGGGGATGAGGGTTTCTTGAGGCCTCTGGCTGAACTGAATAAACAGGCTTAGAGCTAGCTGGATACAGCTCCAAACCTCTAGCCACTGCTGAAGTTGCTCATTATTTGTGCTAGAGTTTTGCTCTTTGAAGCAAGAAAACATGTCTTGGTCCTCTTTGTACTCTCGTGTCCCAGGCTGCAAGGATTTGCTGTATAGCAACAAACTCTGCCATTATGTCACTTTGTAATTACAACCTATTTCCCAATCTACAACTATAAGTAAAACAGTGAAGAACATGAACAGGTAATTGCACTGTTTGTAACTCAGCTAGATACAAATTATTGGCTTGTTTTTGAGGAATGCCAGTGTTTCTTTGCCCCTGATTTTGAAGGAAGAACTGATTTCCTGCCATTTGATCAGTTGCTTGGGTTTAAAGTGGGAACCATGTATGAAAAGACCAGTCCTACCTGATGAGCAAAGGGTTAAGGCTGCCTGAAGGACTAGCCCTTCCTTAACACCTGGTCCTCTGATATTACAGCAGACATCTCAAATCCAGTTTCTATTAAAGTTGGCATAGGCAGAATCTATCTACCTAGAAGTTATCAAACACAAAATAAACAGGAAAGCAGTATTTCTCTCCCTTTATTTAAAAAGCACCTGCTACATCAACTAAGTTATAGCACATATAGGACATGAAAAATAAGAGCTGGCAGAGACTAAATTGGAGAAGCAATGTTTCAGTTGGTCCCCCTAAAGGAGTTGCTCTTGTCAGACTAACCATGAGGATGGACAGAGCCAGGCTCTTCACCCTGTGGTGGTGTGCTCCTGCCCCCACAAGCTGACCTTTATTTCCCTTCACTCTGCTCAAGTGATAACCACCAGTGGCAATTGTAATGGATGCATCTGGTCGCGATGGCTGTATCTGACTCAAAGTGACTTCGGGGAGACACATAACACCATAGCAGAGGGCTAATTGTGGCAACGTGCACTGACCTAACCCTAGTGCTGGTCAAGGTCTAACACAAGGCAATTTGGAAAAAGCTAACTTCTGTAGTCAGTATGCAAATATGACTGAGTCAATTACCTTACTCCATAAACAATGGACAACCCAGAGCCCATTGAGCTCTCCTGCACAGCACTGGGCTGGAGGCCATAATCTCTCTTTCTCCCTCAAGTCCAAGAGGTGCCTTGCAGCAAGATTCTCAGTAAGAGAATGATTAATATCATGTTAGACTTTGAAATCTCAGCTAAGGGGTATAAACGATTGATTGCACATATATAATCCTTCAGACATAAACTATTGACCAAGCCTGAGCCTAAGTCTGGCCCAGGTGTACCCAGACTCTTCTCAGAGAAGGAGGTTAGAACAAAAGAGGATCTTTCCTGAATCTTGTGTCTCCCTGACAATTTTGCCTGATCCTGGCTTCTGTGCAATAAATACTCAAGTATACCTTGTCATCGAATCCTGTCAAATCTCTGTTACATTTACTATCAAACTTTGTTAAACTGCTGTTCTGTATCAATAACATATTGCTACTTCTCTCTTATGAGAGAAGTGCATCTCTCCATCTGTAACACACTCTCCTTGGCTTTCAGAGGCAGCTTTGCTAGTAAATCCTGGCCAGGGAGTGCTGTTGGCCAAGCCTTAGCAAAAGCAAAGCCAGCAAAGCACTGAGCAGTGGAGAGCAGGGAGGCTGAAACAGCCAGGGCTGGGTAATGTGGCATTAGACAGGGTTTCTCTGGGTCTCTGAAGGCACCATGTGGAAGAGAGAAAACAAAATGGGTTTGTTCCAAGTGAGACCCTGAACTTGCTGCTTCAGAGGGGTTGTAGCCAGCATCTAGTTCATACTTCTTAGTGTGAACAATATGTCATTTATGCATAATATATATAATATAAATGCCATTTAAAAATATATAATGTAATTACACATAGTCTCTGGAGGGCAAATAACCCTCATCTTTTGTTTACTAGGGAACCATAAAAATAGAAGAACACAGAAAAAGAAGGAGGACTTCATTATTAGCAAATTAAGAATAATGACATTATTACACGTGTATTATTACACTGCCATCATTATTAGATTTTTAAAACCTGATGTGTGCTAAATGTTCTACAGAAAACCACAGGGCTACATTCAGACTGAAAACTCTAAGAATAGAATTTAGCTCCAGACTAAATCAAGGTGTTACCATTTAAGCTGCATTTTTAAGCTCATATTACACTCAGGGGGAGCCTAGTCAATAGAGTCAGTGGAGCACAGAGTGATTCAGCTCACTCAAGCAAAGTCACCTCTAGAGTGATTCAGTTGCACAAACACAGACATCAAATATCATGTGAGATGCTGTAGGCACCTTAATGGCACCGCAGCAGTCATCTCGTGGACTTGCCGCCATCAGCCAGCCTCAACAAGTGTCTCAAGTATCTTGGGATATCTATAATAACACAAGTGGCTATGTCTGGGCACCCTTCATACTTGGGAGGACAATTTGCTCTCAGGGCTCAGCTGACTGTATTCAGTTGCCTAAAATGAATCTTCTAGTGATATTTGAGATGCTCAAGAATCTGTTTCCTCAACTCCAGTGGCCACACCAGATGTCACGGTCACCCTGTGTTTTATCTGCCAGACTGGTGAAGTTATCTCCGATACATGCAGAGAACCCCAAATTCCCCTCTCTTAACACGGGGACTTAACACAGGCACATAAATGCAGCTTCCACTGCCTGTCCTGCAGGAGTGATTCCCTAACCCCCAGGTGTGGATAGGTGTCTCAGAGAGCTCCCTGAGCTTAGGCTACTGGAGTCAGATGCTCCAGAGTATCCATCCTTCAGGGCCTGCCAAAGACTTTTTCCTCCTGGATGAGCTTATGCAGGAAAAGTGATTCCATCCTGATGCTGAAGACAAATATTTCAGGTGCTGAAGTGTCATACTAAAGCTAAAGTGCTTTAGTGTCCAACCCTCATGCGCAACAAGGCCAACTAGAGCCTGTTGACCAAGGTCCACATTAATATGTAATTACTGTAAGATTATAATGGATATGCCTGAGGTTTGTCAGCATGAACACGAGTAAATGGAGTCTTTCAGGGATCGTTAGCAAACTCAGGGAGACCAGTCCCAGAAGGTAAAGGAATGACTGGGACAAACAAGGGTGCAGTTAGAGGTCATGACTGAATTCCTTCTTTGAGTCTAGAGAATGGAGCATAAGAAAGTGAAGTAAAGAAGCAGGGGAGAGAAATGTCAGCTTTATGAAGATGGAAAATTAGATCATTGATTATTCTTTGGGAGTAAAGAGGCAGAGAGGACAGGAGGTTATGGATGAGGGAGAATAAGCATAGCTGGGGTCTCCTGCGGGGTAAGAACCAAGGGCAGGGGGGAGCTCAGGGGTCACTCTCTGAATTTAAAGGACACCAATACTCTTAAGAAGACTATGTGGTTTGCTTTCTTTTTTTTTTTTTCCAATAAAAAGGAGAAGTTGTGAAAAATAAGTACTTGCTTTATTCCTGCGAATAAGTGCAAAACCTCAGATGTTCACTTTGTAATTCAGCTTACCCCCTGTAACCATTCTAAATACCCTCTGAGACCCACTATTTTTAATATTTTAAATAACTCTGCAAGGATTAAATAAGGATTTAGTGCTTTTATCCTCCTGTGGATAACAACATGAGGCTCTTTCCCCTGCTCATTGCTGCATTAACTTCCTCTCCTCTCTGTGTGTTTGACAGTGATGCTTTCTATTCCCCTGTTCTGAAAATTAGCCTCCCCAAATGCTGACATGCTTAAGAGCTGTTGTACCTCAATTTGCAAAAAATTGAGTATTATTCCATAATGCTGCATAATTTCCCAACTCTTACACCTGCACAGTCCTAAAATCTTCTTCTCTGCATCAGAAGGCATTTGCATACTTCAGGTCATATCTAACCTCCTTATGAAAACCAAATGCAGACTATGCCTGTTTCTTTCTGAATATATCAGCAGCCTGAAATTTCTGTTATCTGAACTGGTTGCTCAGATACCTGAGTTTCCCCCTCAACAGCCATGGACCCTGTAGAAGTGCCTTGGGTGGCCACTGTACCAGAGGCATCATCCTCCCCATCCCTGCTGGGTAAGGCGATATCTGGGAGCTTGCCCTGGGGTAAAGTGTCTGGTGAACACCTTGTGTTCAGATGGCACAGCCATGCAAGTGTGTGACACCTTCCACCACAGTGCCACCATGGTGTCATCATAGCTGTAGGTGCTTCTGTCCAAGCAGAGGTCCATGGGACCCAGCACCGCAACAGCAGGCAATGCTCCCCACACCCAGCACCCACAAACCAGGGTGCTGGCTGCTGCTTTGATGAAGATGCTAATGTGAATACTGAGCTAGGTTGGAGCTGCTGTTAGCCTTTGGTTGAGGAATGGGGCTGTGCATAAATCCTTACCCGTCTGGTGTTTAGAGATGTGCACCTCATTCCCGGTCCCATCAAAGCTGCTGCATCTTATGCTGTACTGTAATCATGCTTTCAAGCTTCACAAGCAGTAAAATGTTCCTAGGAGTCTTCCTTTGGTCTGACCACATCTTAACAATAGATTTGGCAAAAGGTGTGGCTTCAGTGGGTTGCCCAGTGGGCACAAATGTGCAGAAACCATCTGCCAGCCCATATCCACAGCCAGGAGACACAGACAGAGGGTGGCAGGGGCTGGCACGGGTGCTTGAGGACACCATTTGAATGCCACACTGTAATGCTGGGTTTGATTTTGTTTAATTTTACTATCAGAGAAACCCAGACAGGTTTTTCTGGTGTCAGAATTTACTCTCCTATTGTCACAGGGGAGGTCTTGCACATCATCCTGTTGATTTAGGTTACGACATCTCTCAGGAAGATGCTTGCACCACCTCAAGCCCACTTTGGCTCATCCCATGGCCCCTGCAAGTGTGCCTGGCTCCAGTCCTGCCCTTAGCTCATGGATGAGACATGCTGCTGCCACCATCCTGTTCTGCTCACCTGCTCAAGGACTGGGACAGTGCCCAGCGGTGAGGACATGGCCCATGCCAGGGTCCCCCATGGCTTGACCCCTCACAGAGCAGCCCTCTCACTCCCCGGAGGCTGAAGCCAGTGTTGTTACCCAAAACCCATAATCCTCAGAACCCAATGTATCTGAATGCTTCACACATAACAGCTACAAGCTGCACTTGCCCCCTGTTCTTTCTGCAAACCAAGATGAAAACCGTGTTTTCCCCTTTAGTTTGTCACAATGTGTTGGACTGTGGCCACTGCAGCTGTCTCCACTGCCAGTAACCAGCAGTTTTGTCTGGTCTATTGCTTGTTTGTAGGTCACTGCAGTGCATGCAGAGGTGATGCCCTCCCCTGCAGAGTCACGCTGGATGTGGGGCTGCAAAGAACCAGTCCTTTCATGTGACAAATGTGTCCCACGATGCCACGTCCAAGCTGAGGTTCCCCCTGTGCTGGGCAGCAGAGCTGAGCACTGCCTGTCCCATGTGTAGGAGATACTGTGAATGTGACATGGGGTAAGAAAAGTCTTAGGCTGTTCAACCCACTGCATTTTTCAGTCTGTGTGAGGTGTCAGAATTGAATTTCCACTGTGGATCTGAGAGATTTAATGCTTCACAAACGTATTTTCTTTCTTGTTCAGATGCAGATGAAAACTCACAAGAACAACCACCCTCATGGGATTTTTGCCCAGAAGTGATAGAAATCTCAAGCAAACTATCTGTTTTGTAATATCTCTGACTTTCCTGTTCAAAAATCTCATGAGGATACTGTCCAGGACAGCTGAATTTAAAGCTGAATGCAACCAGGGTTAGGTCTCAAATCCAGGTGATTCCACACAATATTCCCTCCCACAACCCCTCCTTTTTAATAATGACTTGGCCAGCTGGAAGTGAGCAGTGCTCCCTGCCTGGTGCTGTGCTATCAGGAGATTTAAGCACAATGAAAACAAACCAGCCACAGGGTAAGCACAGCCTAGGGCTGACTCCCCAGAAGCAGGCGGTGGGGTAGGGGCAGCTCAGCAGCTGGCTTTCTTCATTCAGTCCTGACTTTTCACAGCTCCACAGCTCCACCGTGATTATAGGCAATTGGTAGAAAGGCAGCACACTGGCCCAGCACAGCTCTGCAGCAGGCAGGAATGCACAGGGAGCCTGTGATCTGTGACCACTTTGGACACGTACTTCTGCTCTTGGCTTTCTGTCTCACTGCAGCTCCAATATGGCACTCCTCGAACGCAAAACCAACAGAAGCATAACCACTCAGTATTCTAAGCTACCTCACCACTACATGGCAGGAGTAAGACACTGGGATTTGCTTATATTCCAGTGGAATTTGCAGTGTGGAAGTTTCCTGCAGGATCGGATCTTCTCCTCCACCTGCATGTGGCACAAAGGGTGCTGGGGCATGGGCACACACATGAAGATGTATAGGTAGGATCTGTAGCTGATGGCATATATCAGCTCTAATGGTGAAAGTCATTTGGGTGGTAAAATAAGAAGAAAATAGGAGAGAAAAAAAAGAAAAGGGAGTATGTAGGAAGAAGGCCCTTTGTAGTCCAGCAACAAATGGCTTGGGGACTGTGATGGGTTAAATGTCTTGGGAAAAAGGAACTGGAAGGGGAAGAACAGTTTGTAGGAAACCACACAGGAGGGAAAAGGATAGCCTGCAAGAGAAAAGGAGAGTGAACAGATCTGAGGATGAGTGATATTTGGCTGAAAAACCCATCCTGTCCTGGCTTGATGCCTGTGAAAGTCCTTGCAAGATGAACTAGTACATTCACAAGCAAGAAACGGGGATGAGGGAAAAAAGAAAATGGTGGATTTTATAAATTTTGTCTTTCAAATCTACTCTAAGGAGAGCTTGATGAGGCAGTGAACAGACCCCAGGAAATAGCACTTCCCTGGGTCTCCCACTGCTAAAACAGCATCTGAAAGTGCCTTCTGTGATCCCAGTGAGCAAAATAACCAGGCACAAATGTAGCTTGTTCCAGCCACAGCTACAGGGAGGAATTTGTGGTTTAGCACTCCAAAATCAGACTCATTTGGACAGACTTTCTGTTACATTCCACATGTGCACCTCTCCACGCTTCCCCTGCAGAGTATTTAGACTGCAGGTCAGGACATGCTTCTTTGAAGGGGCATGTACAGCAAACAATACCAAGAGCCCTTGGTACTATTAGGATCTTCTGTGTAATAGTGTGATTAGAGAAAGGAAGAATAATGGCATCGTACTTGCAGACATCTCTAATCCTATTTAGTTCAACAAAACTAATGACTCTCAGTTGGGCAAAAGAGCAGTATCAAACCAGTGTTGGTCATTGAGGCAGACTGGCAGGGCATCCCTCTCCTTTGGTGCTCCCGAGAGCCCAAAGGTTACTGAGAAGTTTCCAAGACCTGCTTCAGCCTCCATCTGCAATCAGCACTTTTATCTCAAAGACAGATCTTGTCTCCGTGCTGTTTCCTAGAGCTGTCAGGTAATCACAGCTGCTTGTGCTCTCCCAACAGATTACATGGCTACAAGGCTTCAAAATGAAACAGCCAGGCAATGAAGTGTTTCTCTGGAGAAGACATATCCTGACTAAACAGTTTGAGGTTTTTAGTCACAGTAGAAGTAAACTGGATTGTGCGTACCTGATCAGTCCAATAGCCTCAACAGAAATACAAAACCACTGCCCTGTGCAAAAAGGAAAAGAGACAGAAATCTCACAGAAGGCAGGAGTGGAAAAAGGTCAGAGGCACCAAAACTTTCAGGCACCAAAGCTTCTGAAATCCTGCAGAACATAGATTCCTGCAGTTTGGAGAAAAGATTTCCCTGGCTCTGTCAGAGTAGGTGGGAAATGCAGTGCAACTTCAGTTAGGGTTAAGACCCCTTCAGCAGCTAGCAGGGTGCATCTCGCCCTGCTATCAACAGTGCCTGGAAGGTGGGCATGCTGCTCAGTAGCTGCATGAAAACAAGAAGCATGAGATGAGGCCAGCTGGCAGCAATGGTTTCTGAAATCTTCTCTTAAACCTCTAAGCAGGTTTAGCTCCTTCCTAATTGCCCTGGCAGTCTAAGCTCTGACACAGGGGATGGGAAATAAGAACAGAAGGTATTGGCTGGAGCTATCAACCAAAGGAACAGCCAAAAGTATCTGACAAACTTCTCTCTAAGGTGCTACACCTTGGACATGATGGAATCCAGTTTCCAGCCTTGAGGTCTTTAAAAGACAATGATTTCATGCATTAAGGTAAATGGCTAGAGTGACAATATGAGAAAAAGGAAGATGGGAAACTTATTCATCTGACTGGAGATGCCTGAAGGGTAAAGGGCTGCATCCAAGCTAGTCACACCAAGTCTCCCTTAATATCGACCAGCAAAAGAGGCAGGTTTAGGTCAGAGTGGCACCTGGATCTTTCCAGATCTGCCTTACATTTCTTGGCATTCATGTGTCTGTGTGACCAGATGGTTTGTGCCTGGCATGTCTGAAGCTTTAAGCAGTGGTCTGATTTCCTGCTTTCTCCTGGGCTGTAAATCAGGAGTTTCTCCAATGGTCTCCGAGGAGTCCATTGGCACAGTCAGAGAGGTTAACCAGACCCTGTAGTCAGGATCCTGCTGAATTCTGAGTAAAGTGCAAGGAAACACAAAACCAGAGCTGTGCTTATATTTGTTTAGGCACAACTTGTCTTGACGAGGAAAAACAGGTTCAGAATACAGCAGAAACAGACCAACTGAAAAACACTTAGGAAAAAAACCTGATGCATTGCTTGCACTTGATAAATTTTAAATGCCTGAGAGTAATGAACTGGCACCTTGCTCAAATGGAAACAAAAGAGGAAAAAGTCTCACATGGAGGGTTGAGGAGTGAGAAGGGAATAATCCTGATGCACATGTTGTTTTCTGAATGTAAACCAGTCGACTTCACACTCCTGTAGGTTAACACACCCTCAATGCAAACATCATTACTCTGAAAGGGTTTTATTTATGTTCATATAAAAGGAAACTTCTGTTGCCCAGGAAAGCTGAAAGAAAATTAAACCAGATCTGACACAGCCTGCTGGAAATAACAAGAATAGAGAGCATAAGGCGGTCTCTGTGATTGTTTTACCTTTTCATTACAAACAGTTATCTCCATCTTCCTGAGATGCACATGCTGTATACATGCCATGTTTTCTAGGAATGGCTGCACACAGCCATGGGTTTAAGGGTAGGATCCTAAAAGCTGGGAAGAAGCAATGGATAACCAATAAAGAAAAAAAAGCCACTTACTCACAAAAACCTTCAGTTCACTGCTTAGCAGTTTTGCCAGCAAACAGAGTAGGCATAGCAAGTCCTTACAGTGCCTCTGTAGCCCAAGAGCAGTGGTGGGGATTAGGAAAAAGTAATGCACTAGACAAATGTTTACCACCTTTTCTCTCTCCTAACCCCCATGGCCCAAGCAGCAGGGAGCCCATACTGATCCATAATGTAAATCACAGGGTCTCAGCTGGCTTCTCTGTCCCTCGCCCTGGCAGCTTGGTGAGGTTCAGCACAATCTGCTCATGCAGGTAGCAGCCTATTTGATATAACTGCTCCCCACTGCACAAAGTGGCCAGGTGCTGCGACAGCTCATTGGAGCTCTCCAAGTCACTCCGGCAGCGTTTTCTTACCATTATCCTCCCGCAGCCCCCAGGGATATGATCAATTCATGGAGCATCACTGAAGGCATCTTCCTGTGGCATACGGAGTTAAAGTGTCCTCTTCACAGAGCTGCCTGGGGACAACTGTGGAATTTGTATAGACAATCCCACTAGGTAGTCAATCTTGTAAAAGCACTGATATTACAAAGTAAATACAAGTGATCTATTTGTTTAAGGTTATTACTGTGACCGACAGGGTATTAAAACAATCTTTCTACTGACAAAAGATATCAGGACTGCACTCCCATTTGATGTTCCTAGGCATGCTTTTTCTTCTTTCTTTCTCAGCTACTGAGCTTTGGGGTGTTCATCAAATTTGACTGATATGGAGATTGAAGCACACTGCACAACCAGTCCATTGAAATTCAATTCAGACATGGGCTTAAATTATAAAAAGAAACCTTAGCTAGTAATAACACTTTGATGTGCAGATGCATAAAAGTTTTAACTTCTACTTTCTTCTGAAACAAATCAGCTTCCAGTCATGCTATTTGATTCACATTTTATCTTTTAAAAAGCACAAATATTAAACATTGCCCTCTGTGGTCAGGAAAATTACAGCGGGTGCCATATGAAGGCTTCCATTTCATCCTTTTATCAAGGTTGTATATGGATGTTTCCACACAACACGATTCTACAGCAAAATGTTCAGAGAAAAAAGGTCAGTCCCTTTATATCTGGCCCCTTTTCAAAAACATATGAGTTCTTTTGGAAATTTCAGCTAGAAAAGGACATCACCTCCCTAGTTGCATTTTATATTCTGGCAGCAGACAGACTTAGGGAAGAAGTCAGTCCTGACACAGAGAGGATATGGACAGGCTCTGCTCTAAACTTACAGCTCCTGGCTGCTTTTTATTCTGAAGCATGCTGTCCTATGTAACTTCCCATTTTGCTTATTCATCTGGTTTTGCTTTTATTTGTGTTTATCCTATAATGGCAGATCTTGCAAGATCCAATAGTGCTCTAACGTCTCTGGTCTGCTGTGCCCACCCCACATCCTCACTCATCCCAGGAAGAAGCACAACCATTCATTCACCCATATCCATGCCAGCCTCATTTCCTTCCTTCTGCCAGGATCCAACAGCTGGTGCATGACTCTTGCTCTAACAATCCCCAAGCCTATCACTAACCCTAAACTTATCAGAACAATAATTATCACCTATCTATAATCCACATGTCCATGTGAGAATTAAGCTTCATTCTAACTTTATGGCTCTTGCAGGATCCTGTAGATAACATATCAATACTGCAGTTCACTAGCTGTCAAACCCAATTCTAGCTTTAAATCCAGCCTAGCAATACCTGTGTACCCCCAGCATTAAATATGAGGGATTCCTTCATCTTGGCACTGAGCTTGTTCCTAGCATGATGACTCCTACAGGATCCAGAAATAAATATGGTTTATCACTAAGCATAAGACATTTGCCCAGGTTTCATCTCTCATTTCAGTAGTTCATGCTTCCCTCCATGATGCTAATCCAAACCATGTCTTTATTCTTAAAGGTCTTGAGGTTTGGTCAGAATTAATGCACCAGCATAAAGAAGGGACTGAAAGGTTAGATTTATGTTTTGAGCCTTCAAGGGCTGTAAAAACTTGTGTCCTCAGGAGTGGTGGTTTTCTGCCTGTCAATATCATTTGCACCAGAAAAAATACACAATACACAATGGCCCATGCCAATACAGGAGCCTCACAGGAATGCCAGTGCACAACCCTGCTTAGGCCCTTAATTCATGGCTTTTAAGTGGAGCTCAGCATTAAACTGGACACACTGCCCGGAGGAAAGTGCATCCCAAGGGGACCAGCCCCCACTTTGACTGGTTAGGACCTCTAAATGTCACCTCAGCTCTTTGGTGCTGTGCCCCAAACTGTGCAGGCAGTGTCTGAGCCAGCCAACCCCATCCAATGCCCAGCCAGGGACTGTGCTAGCAATTAACATGGTCAATCACATATCCCGACTCTTTTTAGTTTACTAGCATAGATACAGCCAAAGACACAGTAATAAATACAACTGTGCAGGCCCCAAGAGCAGAAAGCAGGTTCTTTATCCCACTACATCTCTGTCTTAATTGTAATGACATAAACAATAACTTTCCTAGATAAAGTACAAGTCATTCAACCCTCAGGCACCAGTTGATTCTAGTATGGAGAATTTGGCAGATTACAGTGCAGATGAACAATAAATGAGTCATTTTCCAGGTTCCTGGTGTAAATATTATTGCTGGAAATTAAGCTCTAGGACTGAAAAGGTAAAACCAGATAACTGCAGAACAGTTTAGATGAGAGAAGATGTCTAGCCAAAGACATCTTTTCTGGCCAAAGACAAAGGTCCTACCTCCTGCTCAAAGCAGGGGCAGCTTCAAAGCAAAGCATATTCCTGAGCCTGCTCCACTCTCTTTCCAAAATGTTCTCCTTATGTCAAGTCAACATTTACCTTGCTGCAGCCTGTGAGAATCACTTCTTATCCCTCCTTTCTGCGTTTTTGAGATGCAGTTGGATTTGTCATCTCTATGACCACTCCACCCCCAAGACAGCAATTATACCCTCCTTAGCCTTCTCTTCTCAAGGGTAAACAAGCCCACACTCCTCAGCTCTTCCTTTTAAGTCATGCACTTGAGCTTCTTAACTATCTTAGTGGCTTTCCATGGCACTCCCTCCAGCTTTATTGCAGCAGATAGGCCCAAAACTGGATACACAATCCAGAAGCAGCCTCAGAAGTGCTGGTGCCTCCCAGGGTACTGCTAGTCATCCTGGCTGAAAGAGTGTGGTACTTGCTCAGCCACAACCCATTATCCACCAGCATCTCCAAGTCCTTTTCTGCCTGCTCTGCCACCTGCCTGTGAGGTTTCATGGAGCTGTTTTGTTCCAGGTGCAGGACTTTGCACTTGTCCATGATGAACTTCATGCGTTGTTTATTGGTTAACTCCTCCATCTTTCTCCAAAGCTGCTCTGAATGACAGCCCTGCCCTCCAGTCATGAACCACAGCTCTCAGCCATGTGTCACCCATGTCTGTACCTACCCTGGTAATGAGTCCTGGGGAATATCAATTTCACTTAATGATCAACTAGGCTTTGAACTATTTACTGCATTTGGAGGCAGACAGGCCAAGGAGCTTTTCACCTATCCTGTATCCGGTCCCTTCAATAGTCAAAAAGTCCAGATGCTGCCTGCTGCTCACTCTGCAGCACTCAAAGTGTCCTGTGCTTGGGCCTCTGAGGTTTGCTTTGGGCATAGCTTTAGAGCAAGAGCTAATGTTTCAGATAATTCTAGGGCTAAGGGCCCCAGGTTGTGCAGCCATGTGTTAGCTGGTAGACTAGAATGAAGGCAGGGCAATGAGTGGAGTCCTCATGAGTTTTCTCCCCTGCCTTCACAACACCTGATTTGGGCTGAGACAATGCAGTCTTTCATTTACTTATGACTTTAACTACATCAAACTGTTAAACTTTATGTTAGAGTTTTGACAGAGGGAAAGTCTCCTCTGCAGCCAGAAGGAAATAACTTAGCATGTCAGACTCATGCGAGAGCTAATTGTGGTGGGATAGATGGTCTCTGTTTAAGGATGAGGGAGAAGAGGTTCCCTTAGCCTGACTGAAGGCCTGCAGTCACTGCAGGCAGGAATGAAAACTGGTATGAAATGAAACCAATAGATCAGAGCTATTTCTAAGCTTGGTAGTAGCACAGCACATTGTGCAGGCATCATAAAAAAATAATTGTTTTTCATTCACTGATATCTAAACCCTGTCCCGTATTTATCTATCTCATCCTCTAACAAACAAAGAAAGGCAGCCAGCCCTTTAGCAAACCAGTCATTCCAGTGAACACTTCCCTTCCTCTCAGCAAACGTGCCTCGCACAACACAGCAATGGCACAGGCACTTCACACACAGGAATCCCACATTTGTTACATGATTCTTTATAACAGACATGATGCCCATGGCACCAAACCCAGCCAAAGCCTGCAGAGTTCGCAGGACTCCTTGCCATACTAGTTTTCTAGCCCTGGATTTCCCAGGCCCTAGTGCAAACCTAACTGTGAACTCAGTAGCAGCATCTCTAGTTCAATGAATTATAAGATGCAGCCAGTTGGCCCTAGTCCTCCCCAGAGACCCTGGTGACAGAAAGATCTGGTTTCCCGTGCCTCACTGAGCCAGGCAGGTATGTGAACTGTGTCGCGTATGACACATACCTCGGGATATGACCTTGAGCAACATGACCTAGCTTAGAAGTTGAAGCTAACTTCAAAGCTCATCGTGCTTTGATTGTAGGGTTAAGACAGTTGCCCCCAGAAAGCCCTACCAGCCTTAACTCTGTGAGGCTGCACGTGAACTCAGCCAGCACGGGCCTCTCACTTGAGTTTTGTAAAATCAGACAAGGAATCAGTTTATGCAGCCCTTCATCTACCTGACCATAATGCCAATGAAAACCTTAGTGAGTCCAGTAGAATTAACCTATACTGTTTTCCCAGGCTTACATTTGAATCCTTTGGGCTTCAAAAGATGCTCAGTAAATGCTGATATCCACACAAAAAAAGGAAAAAGAAGCCATCTTTTGTTTCCATGTCATAACCCTCTCATTTACTTTTCCCAGAGTTTTCTGAAATCCTCACCTGTATGCTCCTGGCTTCATAGGGGTCCTTTGGTTACCTGTGTTCAACCTTTCCTCCAGGGCTCAGTATATCCACAAATTCTTTTCCACTGCTTGTGAGTAGGCACTGATCACTCTCCTCTATCCAGCCCTGTGTGTGATGGCTTTGGGCCACTGCACTAGCCACGTTCCTTTGAGCCACAATGGAGCTCTCTGCCTTTTCCCCCTCACCCAAAATACAGAATCACATACTACTGGTTTTACCCTAGTGCTTATCCTCTTTGAGAAAATCAGGGCTTTATTTTTCTCCCAAAGTCCTCATCTTTTTTGCTTGAGAATGAAACTAAGGTGAACCTTGATGGCTTTCTAACAAGAAATATCAATTATAGCATTAACATGGCATTTGAAAAAGCAGGTGAAATAACTGGAAGCTAGAGGTCACCTCTCATTTAATCATCAAGTGAGATCAGGATGTCTCTGATCTAATTTACTCTCTTGCTTCTGCACTTTTTAATGGAGAAATGAGACTGGAGCTCCTGCCTCTGCCAAAATTCAGCCTGGCACAGAGTTGGGTCACTGCATCCTTCTCAGCTCCAGGGAAACATGCACATGCACAGTGCCCTTGTTAAGGATGCAGGGACATGGCACGTGGAAAATCACAGAATCATAGAACACTTAGGGTTGGAAAGGACCTTAAGATCATCTAGTTCCAACCCCCTGCCATGGGCAGGGACACCTCACACTAAACCATAACACCCAAGGATTCGTCCAACCTGGTCTTGAACACTGCCAGGGATGGAGCATTCACAACCTCCCTGGGCAACCCATTCCAATGCCTCACCACCCTGACAGTAAAGAACGTCTTCCTTATATCCAATCTAAACTTCCCCTGTTTAAGTTTTAACCCATTACCCCTTGTCCTATCACTACAGTCCCTAATGTAGAGTCCCTCCCCAGCATCCCTGTAGGCCCCTTCAGATACTGGAAGGCTGCTATGAGGTCTCCACGCAGCCTTCTCTTCTCCAGGCTGAACAGCCCCTGAACTTTCTCAGCCTGTCTTCATACGGCAGGTGCTCCAGTCCCCTGATCATCCTCGTGGCCCTCCTCCGGACTTGTTCCAACAGTTCCATGTCCTTTTTATGTTGAGGACACAAGAACTGCACACAATACTTCAAGTGAGGTCTCACCAGAGCAGAGATCACCTCCTTTGACCTGCTGGTCACATTCCTTTTAATGCAACCCAGGATACGGTTGGCTTTCTGGCTGCAAGCACACACTGAAGCCAGCTCATGTTCATTTTCTCATCGACCATGTCCTGGTTTGAGCAGTAGAAGTCATTTTTTCTCCTTCTTGGTAGCTGGTGCAATGCTGTGTTTTGACTTTTGGGCTGAGAACAGTTGCTGATAGCAAGTATGTTTTGAGTTACTGCTCAAATGTTTGGTTTGTCCAAGGCCTTTCTGAGCCTCATGCTCTGCCAGGGAAGCCAGGAGGAAGGAGAGACAGGACACCTGACCCAGGCCAAAGAGGTATTCCATACCATAGCACGTCATACCCAGGAGGTAACCAGGAGTTACCCAGATGGCTGGAGCTCTGGGGGGATGAAGGAGGTATTGGTTGGGGCTCAGTCAGGCAGGGTGGGGTAAGTTATGGGTCGGTGGCTGGTGAGGTGTTGTATTCTCTTGACTGGTTATTTCCTTTATCATTATTGTTTGTAGTAGTACTAGCAGTACTGATTTGTGTTATACCTTAGTTATTAAACTGTGCTTATCTCAACCCATGGTAGCTACATTCTTTGGATTCTCCTCCCCAACTCTCTGGGAGTTGGGGGAGCAAGGGGGGAGTGAGTGCACAAGCCGTGCAGTTTGGTTTTAAACCACAACAGACCAACACCCCCAAGTCCTTCTCTTCCAGGCTGCTCTGAATCTCTTCTCTGCCCAACCTGTAGCTGTGCAATCCCAGGAAGTTTCAGGGCTCCTGCAGCATCTGATGTGTACCCAGATACAACCCAATGAAAAGCAGCAAGTGGGACAGGCGATTCTGAATGCATCTTGATCCCAGCAGTTCAGATCCTTTCCCCTCTGCAGCATCACCCCTCATTTACTCCTAAATGTACAAACTCAAGGCTGTCTGTGTGGTTGTCAGCGGCAGGTACCTGACCCAACACCAGCCACTTGCTCCAAGCTGCAGCTGTGGCTCGGGTTAATTTTCCTGCCAAGTCTTAACTGTAATTTAAATTTCCTACACTATTTAAGCTGAACAATCTGTACTTCATATCTCCTGAGCATTAATAAAACAGTTATGAGAAGTTTCAGGATAAAAGGTTAAACCCATAAAAATATGCAACTCATTTATAAAAATAACTCCATCAGGTTTTTCACAGACTATGAGGACAAAGGTGGTAATTTCTGCATTCGTAATAACCTTGCGACTGCCAGAGGTACAAGTCACAGCCACTCTTTCAGAGCCCCAGACTTTTCAACATCTGTAGCTAGCCCAATGGCTTTGCAGCACAGTGTCATTTTGTACTTCACAGCCAGGGAAACAGCTTGCAAGACCAAGAGTCATTCTTGGCCACCCCTTGGAGCCCACCCCTTGGCACATAACCCTCTCCCCTAGCATGAACACAAAGACTAGATCTTGCAGAAGGGTTGTTTCACTTACCAGAATGGGCTATTTCAAAGAATCCACGTTCTCCAGAACCTAGAGATTCTCTTTGCAGTGTCACAATCTCCACATTTCACCTGAACATGGCACTGACACCTGTGGGAGATGCTTCCAGGCACGTCAGACATATAAAGCGTGCTCAATATCTTCTGTCATCTGCGATGACTCTGTGTCCTCTGCAACTGGGGGAACCATTGGGCTGGCTCAGATACAGCCGCTTGGCATTGCAGACCTCAGCAGGGTAGAAGGAGCCTCTTCTTGTCATTCTCCCCTCTCAGTGGGGTGAGCCAAGGCTGCCAGTGCTATCAGGTGAATCTAATTGAACAGAGTTAAAATATTGCAGTCATTTATTTTAAGAGTTACTTTGTTATTAGTGGCTCCCATTTGGGCTGAGATTGTGAAAAAGCTAAAATGTGTTATCTTCCCAGCAGATGCACAAAACCACTGGGGTCTGGAGACCACTTTTAAGTGCTATTAAAAACCCTAATCTTTTTTTATTGCTGTAAAATACTGTGGAAAAAAAATGTTTATGTAGTTCCTCAGGAGCTCAGAAATTATTTTAGCATAAATCAGCTTAAAATAAACCCAGTAAGCCCTTGTTATACGTGATACCGTATTCATCCTCATATAAGCAGCTTTTCTCACTGAGCATTAGCTTGTATTTGCCTACCAATTTTAGAAAGCCTGGTTTCTCTCCATCTAGTAGCTTTTAAAGCCTTTTCCTCAGCAGCATTTGCTGGACAGTCAGGTAAATGCAAGGCAAGCATCATCCTGGCTCATTGCTGCTGATTACCCACCTCTCACCTATTTCTCTCCTTTGACTGTTCTGCAGGCCTGGAATTTCTTGGGAGCTCCCATCATTCCACATGGCAGCGCAGCACAGGGAAACTTTAAAATGCTTCTTTTCATGGGGCAAAAGAACGCTGTGCAGGTGCTGCTCTCAGTATGTGGTGTTACTCCGAAAAGCAGCACATGGCAGCTCTGGGGTTGGTCTCAAACATGCAGTGTAGGTTCTTTACTAAAAAGCATGCAAATTTACATCAAAACACAAATTTGTGCTACTATGAGCAGTGACAACCACTGCAACAAAACCCATCATTGAGGGTTTCTTTGTACCTTGGCTACAACCCCACTAAGTTCTAAGTTATTTATTTATCTTTACTTTGACACAACTGACATCTATGGCTGGTCCAACACCTCATTCAGCCTTACTCATCACAAACTACAGTTTTATAGAAATCCCCTCTTGAACCAATAGCTTAATGAAAGGGAGAAGCACTCTCTCCACCACAGCATGTCTGGGAGGAAGGGAACAGATGCCTATTGCCGCAGCCCCAGGGTCAAGCAGGATGCAAGTGAGGAGTCATCAGCAGGGAGCAAACTGGCTGGATGCCAGTGGGAACTTGAGCAGGTCCCAGGAAAATGTCACCTCATTCAAACAACCATGATTTCATATAAGGTAGCTCACCTTAGGCTATCTTAGGCTCTTACCCTCTTAAGAGCCACCACCCTCTTAGATGCATTTTTTCTCTCCTATTGGTGTTAAGAATAAGAGCAGAAGCAGGAGGGGGGTTTAAGGATATACTGTGCAAACAGAAGTATCAATAATAGTACTTAGCCTTTATGTACTGGCTTTTCATCTGTAGGTTTCAAAGCACTTCCACAAAAGGCCATTGCTGCCATTGTCCATGTTCTCCTGAAAGGAGAAGGGAGATGACCAAGCTTACCAGTATGTCCCACCAGCTTCCCACTGCTGCCAGCTCTCATGCTGGCTTCCCAGCCTCTTGTCCTGGTGTGCCTAACCTGTGCTGGGTTTCTTCTCACCACCTCCCTTCCCCACACGCCAACCAGGACAGGGACCAATGTAACCAAATGGGAGCAGCTTCCAGATGGGAAGCACTGTCAGGGCCCCAGTGCTGGGTAGTGCAAAGAAGGGACTTTCTCCAGCCAGGGACATCTTCCCAGCTTCTTGAGATGAGCAGCCTAAAAAGCTGCTTCTCTCTCTCTTGCTGGTAAAAAGGGAAGTAGTCAGTTAGCAGTGTGTTAGTAAAATAGACCTCCAGGTTTGCTTGCTTTTCTCTAACAAATGCCTGGTACAGGTACATAAAAAAGATCTGCACATAGGAGCATCCCTGTTGATCTTTTTTATGTGCTCCCAGAGCCCTCCTTCATCCATCCCTTCAGCAACCACGAACACTTGCAGGGTGTGCAAACACTGGTGTTGGGGCAGTCAGACTGAGGTGAGCTTTGTACCTGCCTGCAGGTCTTCATGCAGACCTGGAATCTGCTGCAAGGTCAGATTCCTTAAAGGTGATCTGAGACAGTGAAAGGCTGGAGAGCTGATGTTTAGAAACATTTTAAGTGGAGCTGCAGCACTGAATGAGCAAACAGCAGTTGGGGAGCCCTGGCAGACACAGAAGTATCTGGACCTATTCTTTACAGGGGAAAAAATGCATCTTCTGCGTTTCATCCTCATGCACTGTGAATGCTGTATAACATCAGGATTTCCATGGAGATGGATGCAGTGCATATTGTTGAGGCAAGGATGTGAATTTAAAACAGAAATATGATTGGTCTCAAAATGCTGCTCTGGGGGCAAGGCACTGTTATGCTAAAAAGTGTGTTTTCCAGCCCGCTGCCACTGTTAACTCCTTCAGTACCAAACCCAATTGACAATGAACAGCCTGCCACAGCTTAAAAACTATTCAGAGGTAGCAAGGTACTTGTCTGCCTGACTGTTCAGCTCCAGCTTTGCTGTGATATATTATTTCCATACCAGTGTAGCGGAAAGTGCTCCCCCTGCAAGGTGCTGGGAAGCTTCAGTTCCCCCAGGGACTGACAGTGGGGACTCAGCATCCTGCAGGATAGGACCATCAGAGTTTGGATTTGCAGAATAATTTAACATGAGGAGTTAACAAAAAACAGAATTCTTTTTAATGTCAGCGTTTCAGTAATTACCATAAAATGCAAGGAAAACATATCATTCAAACCAAATAAGTATTTGGTGTCAGTATTTTCTCCTTTTATATCCCCCACCTGCAACTCAATACTTAAAGTGAACTTGAAACCAGAACGGAAGCTGAGAGACATAGGAGGATGACTTGGCAGGTGACTTCAGCTACTTGTAGCTGAAGGACCTCTCTCCTTCAGATGAAGGTCTTCTAAGCTCTCTTAAGACTGGGCAACCTCAGACACATTAAAAACGTGTGTTGTGCATCTGCAGAAGAAACCTTGGTGTGTTGGGGTGGAGGTTCAGTCAGCCTTGGGTGAGGATGAATGTGTGAGGAGCAGTCAGCCTGGAAATCACATGGGGGTGATGCTTGGGAGTGAGGAATAAGACAGAATAGTCTCTTGCAAGAAGCCACTCAGGATTCCTGACTCAGGAGGGAGCTAATGTGCCTGCCAACCCTGTCACAAGGAATTCAGCATGGTGGGAAGCAGGAAGCCCAGGGAAAACAGGCTCTCTGTTTCTCCAAATGGACAGCTGGGGAAAGAAACCTCTACTGCCAACATCCTCCAGCCCACAGCCCTGCCTGCCACCCAGGACAGAGTCTCCAGGGATAGGAAACCAGCAAGGCATTGGCATGAACACCAGCACCAGGAAAGGCCACAGGGTCTTTAATTTATTTGCAAAGAGCTGAGGACTCTAAGAACATCACTATAAAATTTCTTTCTTTTATTTAGGACTAGAGGTGGAGGGAGTGGAAGGGGGAGTTAGCAACATACCCCTTTGTGCTACATTTCTATATCTGATGAGTAAAGGAACTCCAGACAAGTGATCTCTGGGGCTCAGTATCCTTTGGTCCTCTCAAAGCAGCATGCCTGCAGCTCTTACACCCTTCTCTGCCCCTCAGATCACAGTCGCTTTCCCAAACCACTGCTCCTGCTCCCCAAGCGCACCCAGCTCCATGGGTCTGTCCCCATCTCCCCAGTCTGGTTGCAGGTGTAAGATGTCACACCATTAACTGCATGGTGGCAGGACAAGTGCTTGTCTCTCACTGCTCTTCAGACTCCACAGAAAATGAAGCATTTTACATATTCTTGATTAGGCAAATGGCCTAGCAAAGGCAATCTTCATTAGGATTCCATATCCATAAGTATCATTAAAACACAGAGCTGTCTTGTCCACACATACAAATTTCCCAGTGTTTAATCATGGAATTCTAACACTTAATGATGTTAGAAACAAAAAAGTCTGGCAACAAACTATCAGACAAGTACTTCATGCCTGAAATTCACTGTAAAACTATTGCTTGGGCACTGTTTGGTTTGGTTTTTTTTCTCTCTACCCACAATGTCTGGAAATCTCAGACTGAAGATTTCATGTTGTCATTTTGAATAAAGACGGTGTGTGGGAGGGAAAGAACAGATAAGCACCAGGGCTGCCTTTGGAACAAGATTTTTGGGAAGACAGGGATCAATCTGGACAAGAAGGTTATGCCAGCAAGAGGCATGAGGCTGCAGGGCCTCCCTGCTCTAAAGTTCATCCTTTGCCATCTCAGCAGTCATGTAATATGACCTTCATAAACTGATCTAGGTCCACCTCAAACTTACTTAGGAAACTACATTTCCTCAGCTAGGGCATTATTTCTAGATCTTATTTTTTCTAGTAGATAATTTCCAGCCTATGTTTACTCAATACCAGTTTATATCACATACCTAATGGTATCACATACCATTTGATCCTTCAGGTCAAATCTCCCTGAAGGCCATCCCCTGAAGACTGTATTTGCAATGAACATATCCATGTTTTACCAGGCAAAATGCAGAGATTTTGCCATCCTCTTGAATGGAAGCATCTCCTTTCCAGACATCCATAATAACAACCAGGTTTTGCAGGCATCTTTTTTGAACGTTACTGGGCAGACTTTCCCATCTGCAGTCCATAGGATGGGTATGGATTTGAAGGTGATCTGGAAGGTCAATGCTGTCAGTGTAAAAGTAGCCTTACCATCTTGACGAACCTTGATACTTGAGGCAGACAGTGATTTACTATCCCAAAAACAGATAAGCTCTCTGGTGATGTTTTCAAATACAGCCAAGAGTGTGCTTAAATAGGACAGACACCTTTGTGGGCATGGTACAGGGCAGACTGAAAGCACTAGTCCCATCACACAATGCTCTACCACCATCCATGGCTGCGGGTCTTCCATTTCACACCTCTCTGCTGTGAACTAAGCTGACCTTCATGTGAGAAAAGTTTAGGTGTATCCGTGCATTCTAGCTCAGTGAAGCTTTGGATGTGACAAAAGGATTCAACATAAAACAAGTTTCAGAGTAAGTGACAGGGGGATTAAAATCCAAGCAGAGCATAAACATACAAGGTTAACATCATCAAAATGAAATTACTTTCTCCTTATTGTTCTTTGTAGGCTGCATATTGACCATGAAAGTGAACTGTTTTCTGTATCATGTTCAATTGACTTTGGGAAACTTCCTTAAATCAAATTGGAAATGTTTTGAGATTTCTCAGGAGAATAAATGAGAAATAAATTGCAAAGCAGCATTTTGCTGAAGTGTCTAGTCACCAGTCATCATTAGATCTGACAGACAGAACAAGATGTTTAGAGAACTTATTGAATATGGTCTGTTATCTAGCTATGTACCAAGGCTTTTATCTGACGTATCTCTGGTTTTCTTTATATAAAAAGAACTCTGTTGTATTTGCAACAAAAATAATATCTGTTTATCCTAAGGACCTTGTTGTCTACAGAATGTTGTTTCTGAGCACTGTACAATTTATGTTATGGCAACACAGTTCTCTCTGTTTTAATATTGCTGTGAAAAATTAGGAACGTTGCAGTTTGTCTGGTGAAGGGCAGACAAAAATCTGCTCTTATTTATGCTTGAGTGAATCTAAAACAACTGTTGACTCAAGTTGCTCATCTAGATACCCACTGCTGTACTAGAGGAGAAACTCGTCCACAGAATGCTCATTTTTTTCCATCATGCCTGTCCCTGCATGGCTGAGCACAGGGTCCTGATGGATAACATACAAGGGCTTAATTGTCCTCCAGCCTAGATCTTCATCCCTGCTCTGATCCTAGCTCCAGCCTCTCTCTGCTGTGTTACAGAGTCTCAGAAACTTCAGAAACCTTTTCCCTGGGGACGCACTTACAGGCCATGTCCAAGGCATTTAAGCTTCTTCTGGATAAATTATATTGAGCTCTTGGCATTCTCTAAGCTTTTCCAGGCTCCAAATCATTCTTGCAGTACTTTTCTGAATCCTTTCCAATTTATCAGCATACTCTTTAAACTGGGGATCCAAGAAGTGGTCAGTTTGTTCCAGTAATGCTCTTGCTAATGCCTCACAGAGTGATAATTTCTCTTCCCACCTCTCATCAGTATTTTCTTCCCATACAGCCAAGGATTGCTTTAGCACTTTAGCCACTTGGCTGGACTGGGAGCCCAACAGCAGTCTGCTATCCACCGTGAAACCATTTCTTGGCCATTGCTTGCTGAAATACAGTCCCAAGTCCAATCACTGGTACCTGCATAAAAATATTCCAGATACTCAGTTCCATCTCCAGCAACTCAGTCCAGTGTTAAAGGCATAATATTGAAGGCAGCCCAGACTGCTGTGCCATCAGCTAGCTCTGAAGGGCAGTCCTTTATCACCTGCCCCCCCACTTTTGCAGCCAGGTCCACTGGCGTGTGTTTGCACCTAGCTGCAGGGGGTATTGATGAGAATAGGACCATGAGTAGGCATCCTGTGAAATCTGGTTCTCAGACATAATTGCTTTCTGAGGCTCGTCCATTAGTCAATTTCTGAGCCTTTTCTTAGGGGGTTGTATTGCCTTGTGTACAGAAATGGTCATTTTTTTTGGTATCAGAATGTCATGTGTTATCAAACGAAATGCCTCACTATGTCAGGTTTGGCAGTGCTGTTACTTTTATCAGTCAAACTGCATGTCAAATAAAAAGCAGTATCAAGTTTGACAGAAAAGCCGCTTTGCACTCATTTGCCTATGCATACAGAAAAGCAATCAATCTGCAAACCCTCAGCAAATAAGAAAGTATATTCAGTTATTTAAATTTTCAAAGGAAAATCTTTAGTTCATCAGCTTTGCAGCATTCCTGAAAACAGAAAGGTTTTTACTCCTTCCTGATACTCAGCAACTCCCATAACATCTGAGACAGCTAATTTCACTCTCAAGCCATTTAAAGCAGATGGATTGTAGTCATGCACAAAACTCTCTAATGAATAAGTAAAACTACAGTTACTTATTATATTATATAATAGCCATTTGTAAAGAACTGATCATTGAAGCAGTTGAAGTTTCCAGTTTTCTCTCTGCCTTGCTTTATTTAATTGCCTTTGTCTGCCTCGGTTTTGTTGTGCATTTACTGCCATCCAGTGCTTCTGTGAGATATGACTCCACCATCCATTACTGAGAGCTAACCCAAAGCAAAAGCAAAGCTTCTAACAAATTCACTGACCTCATTTGGAGAAGTGCTATAGGTATTTTAGAGCAATAAGCTGGGGTATGGCTCAGCCGTGGCAGTGTCTTAAAGTGATGGGGTAACTGATTGTGCTGACAGCCTCAAGATGATGGGATGCCGATTTTCTAACCCTGAGGGTTAGGCTCTATCTGCCCAGCATTGGAGGGGGTTGATTTAAGCTGCTGCTTTGCAGGTGCTGAAGAGGAGAGGTTTCATGATGAGTACTTTAAATAATGGTTTGCTTTGGGTTTAAGATGTTAATCTTTGCGGGGTTGGTTTTGGTTCTTGTCTTTTTTTTTCTTTACATTATTTTTCTGCACATGATTTGCTTTCTCATTTTGTAGCCTGCAAGTGTTCAGAGAGTGAGTACTACTGCTTCCCTGACAGACAAAGCTCTGCACTCAAAAAAGCATCCATCTTAACAGGGTGATTTCTTTTTTTTCCCTTTTAGGCACAAAAAAGCCCGCACATATCAGCTCTGCACACTTTTATACAACATGTGAGAGAGTTAAAATTGTAAAGATTTTCATTTTAAAACACCCATTTTTTTTGTATTTTCATGGCTTGTCAGGTGGGGTTCATAGCAGTCCATGTAGTAAAGCCAGTGGTACTCCCACATTATGCTCATTTCAATACAGATGAATGTCTTAATTCTGCAAGGAATTAACCATGTGGGGCTTTGGAAAGGCCAAAACTGTTACTTCAGGACTCATGAGGTGGGAGGGTAGGATGGAGCAGGTAAAATGAGCAGTTTAGGGCTGTGAGCTGCAGTGTCAGGCTCAACCCTGATCCTGGCCATGTCTTTCATATCCACTTTTTCGAAGCTCTGTACATCCTCCTTGGCTTGGGTGGGTGTGAGACACCTAAATAGCTTTATGGATCCAGTAATCTTCTTTGCACTCTCAGGGTTTATTGGCTAGTAGCATTTTCTTTATTGCAATGACATAACACGTTGTGGTGAAAATTTACTTAAGGAGAAATGTATATTCATGTATTTAAATTAATGTATATTTGCCATTGTAAGGTGGTTTAAGGAAGCCAAAACTTGTAGTATACAGCACTTCACCACTTCTTTTTAGTGTGTGGGAGGTCAAATATGGGAACAGGATGCCCAGAGAATGTAGGGTCTCCATCCTTGGAGATACTAAAAACCTGACTGGCCATGGTCCTGAGCAAGAGATGGACAGTCTCCAGAGGTGCTTCCAGTCTCAGCAATTTGTGGCTGTGTGGTACAACATATAGATTTGTACTGAAAGCAAATAATATATAGATGCAGGAAAATATTGCACACCAACCCTAGCCAAGATCATAGACAAACAGTTTAATTATGCACATGAGCTAAACGCTTTTCACTTCCTATTAACAGATAAACACACAAGCTGCACCTCTTTTAACACGTCCACTGCTTTGGTATCAGTATTCCAGATCACAGAGCTGGCTAATAAAAGGCAAAATTAAGGTTACATAGCTACTAGAAGTTGGTGTGTGTCCAAGAAAGAAAGAAATTAACTTGGAAACTGATAGCCCAAAGAAGTGGAAACCTTGGCCCAGGAAACACTGTTTCAACCATGAATTCCTCAAGCACATGCAGTTCAGCTGCTCCACATATTCCCCATATTCCATATATTCCACATATTCTACATATTCGTTTGGCCTCAGACTGGAAACACAGGAGATATTTCTTCTACTGCTTTATTTAACCAGGAAGGCTGGCATACGTGAAGCTGTTCAGCTGTCCTGATCCAGTTTTTCCTGATCATCTGGTCCTTGCCCAGCACAGCACCCCAGAGGTCACTGCATCCCCAGGAGCACATGCAACAGCAGGCAAAGGCTCCATGAGCACCAAGGCCTTCATCTCCCCTTACCATTAATCCATCCTTCATGTATACCTCCTCCAGCCTTCACTTTCTGCTTGAGCAGAAGCAAAAACACCTCCATAGCTCTCACCTACATGACAGAACAAGGCAGAATGGCTTTAAATTGACAGAGGCTAGATTTAGACTAGATACAGGGAAGAAATTCTTCCCTGTGATGGTGCTGAGGCGCTGGCACAGGGTGCCCAGAGAAGCTGTGGCTGCCCCATCCCTGGCAGTGTTCAAGGCCAGGTTGGACGGGGCTTGGAGAAACCTGCTCTAATGGAAGGTGCCCCTGCACATGGTAGGGGGTTGGAACTGGATGAGCTTTAAGGTTCCTTCCAACCCAAACCATTCTGTGATTCTACAATTCTATGTGAACCCTCACATCACCATACCAGCTTGAGCAGTGGCTGTTGAATATGGCTGTTGAATTCTCTTTTCTTAGTTTCTGTCCCACAGCTGCAGGATGCCATTAGCAACTGTGGAATGCAATGGTTTAGCATTAGGTTTTGTGCTACAGTTCTATATTTTACTTTTAAAATAATGTTAATTAAAAATATTTGCTCTATGACTTAGAAAACTACAACTGAACCTTAAAGAAAAATCTTTTCCTCTTTAGCCTTGTTTCGAATTTTGTGTTTCTTTCAGAGTGGAGTTTCAGAGAGGTTCAATATAATTTACTTTGGGGTTTAATTGATTCCAAATCCATATGGGTTTACATCCTCCAAATGATTCAAACACTGATGGCAGGGGAATGCAGATCCGTTCTAATAACAAAAAATCTGCCCTGAAAACTTCCACCCTCATCTAACACAAAACACCAAAACCACAAAAACCTCAGACAGGTCTTTGCTGAGAACCTCTATAGGAGACCTGAACCCTGGGGACCAAACTGTAGTTTTTTAATCTTCATCAGAAAACAAAACAATTTATCAGTGGATTTTATTTTATTTTAATTACCTCTTTCTATGGCTTTAGAAATATCACAGATACATAAAACAAATGACTTGAGGTTTGCAATTTGTGGAGGTACGAGGGAGGTGTGTTGTTGGCCTCTTTGTTTAAACAAAAGGTAGAGTCTGATCCTATGACTGGTTCCACCAGCAGCTTTTCCACCCTCATAGGCCTATGTATGCCTAAACGATTCCCTTAAGCCTGGCCCCCAGATTGTACTGAATGGAAGCAAGTATGATCTGAATGAGTTTTGGTACTGCTCTGACCACAGCTCTAATTGGAAAACTGATTATTTATACCTATTTAAAAATCCTAGAAAGAATACGTAACACAGTGAATGCTCAGATTACAGTTGAACCACAGGAAATGGGTTTGCTTTTGAAGGGGCAGGGGAAAAGTGAATTTCTTTTTTCTCACAAGTGTGTGTAAAAGTGGACGAAAAGAGATTCCTTTGCCTTTTCTTCACAAGACAGTTCGATATGCCTTCTTCCAAAGTTTCATCTAACCTGCTCCCAGATGCCTGCACTATCGATGTCTCGGCTCCCTGTTTCACCATGGCATACTCCTAGCTTTGTCACAGCCTGCAGCCTAAACATTTTCATGCTTAGCTGCTTCTCCTACAGTCTCTAAAGAATCATTGACCTTATACGTCTGCTGATATGAAAGTATTTACAGGCTATGGGCTAGCCCATTGATGTCCCTTCCTATAGTGTATTGCACTGTGTTTCTTGAGGAGCCCCTCCTCATGCTACCCAGCTGTTAAATTGTCTTTGGTGTGCGTTTTTCCTGTACTTTTAGAAACTTTGTGAATCATATCAATTCCCCTCTCTGCATTTTTCATTTTGTTTCTGGATCTGAAATGAATGTTGGCAAGCAAACACTTGGTGGATGCTCCATAGCCTTGGCAGACCTGGGCATTAAAACAAGTGAAGGAAAGGAAAACTTGCCTTTCCTTTAACCATGAGGAACGTTTGCTTTCTTCCTGTGTGGTTATACCCAGAGATCTCTTTAGTCATTTCATGGTGCCTGATTAGACACGAATCCTGCCAAACCTAAAAAATATTAATTAGGCCCTATGTAATGTAACAGCAATCTGGGAGCCAAGACAGCTCCTAAAGTTAACTAAGCACAAGTAAATTCATCACACAGAAATGCAGTGACTTGCATGAGTCTCCTTTTCCAAACTGGGAATTTGGTGCCATTACCAAACAAGTTGATAAAGTGCGCCAGGAGCTTCTATTAGAAGGATTTTTTGATTCAGCACAACGATATTTCCCAGTGATTGGAAATGTCATTTCACCAAGAGAAGAACCTCAAGCCCTCAGCCCTTCATATGTTCTCAGGCAGCTGACAAGGACCCACAGAGATAAATGAGAGAAAACAAAGTAGGTTGCTGTCTAATTGGCATTCCTCCCCCAGGATTTTTGGCTGTGAGGTAGCAAAGCCAGAAGACAATGCCACATAGGAGAACAGAAGCAAAGAGGGTACAAACTCCTACCCCCATGGACTGCAGCTTTAGGATCATGGCTTGAAGCAAAAACATCTACATGTTTCCAAATAAGATGGTGGGTTTTGAGCAATTTGTTTAGATTTCTGTGTGTGCTCACGTGAATATTCCTGCCTGCATCAAGACCAAACCACAAATGTTGAAGAACTCATTTTTCCCCTGGGATGGAAAACCTAATTTCTACTTGGTTGCAGCAAATAAACAATCCACAGTAGCTTAGAGGCTTAATTAAAAGCAGACTATACCTGTGCTAAGAATTGGCAAACAGTGACTTTTTAATGGCTTCTGTGAGCAATCAAAAAAAACCCAAACCTACTTGACTGTGCAGTGTAAGGAGAAAAGCAATTCTGAAGAGGAGCCAGGCTTTGGGACTCCAACTTTTGCTGATGGTATCCTTTGAGATAAACAAGCACTTCAGTGAGGCACAGGATGGAAAATACTACCTTAACAAAATGCATGTTACAAAGCTGTGTGTTTCTAGTATCAGGGTACAATCAAGACCTAATGAAAAACAGAAAAAGAAGTGGGTTTGAGATGGTGGAAACAAAATCTATTGCCACCACCTGCTGAACAGCAAAGGGATCTATCTAAGCTGGTGTCCCGGCACTGGCTGCGCTGGAAGCAATGCAGCCAGCCACCTTGTGGAAAACACAGCAAAGATTGCACCGGCTGGATTGTAAAGAAATGGCTCTAAAAACTGCACAGTTTGATGTTATTTTAAAGGGTTGTTTACTCTGAACCTTCTCAGAAGGAACCTCTCTTGCTGGCACACAAGTAAACACAAAGCCACCATTGCAGAGCTGAATAGGAGTCAGCTGTCCTTAATACACATTCCGATAAGGAGTAATTAATAGCCTTTAACAGGACAGCAGATGAACAGAAAACAGTTCCTATCAAACTCTCATCCTTGCTGCTGCTCTAAAATACACTTGAAGACTGGTCCTATTTGTGTGAATGGTTTCTAAATGGCCCATTTGTTTGAAAGTCCCTTATTTTGCTGTGCTGAACTTCCCTCCTAAAAAGAGAGCCACATTTCACATTAATGGTAGTGCCGAAGCTAGCAGACCCCCTGCAAGCAGAGCACTCACTGCTGCTGCGTTCACTGGCTTGCGATGAAGTTCATTCCACACTGATTCATTATCAGGGAGAAGATGCAATAGCAAATTCTTTCTGTCTTGCTGACTTGTTCATCAAATAAACAGGGGTGGAACCTGGTTAATCTGGTAACAAGAGAGCTTTCCTCACTGAAACATCACAGGCAATAAATAACCATACAGTGGGAGTTTGTTTGTTCTCTTGGTTATCCCATGTCTGTAACAAAGAGAATTCATTTGTTGTTATGTTTAAATGAAGGAAAATATATATATATAGTCATTTGTACCAAAGTCTTATGGGGAATATAGAAGATGTTTGCAAAGAAAGATTATAATGGAAAATAAACCACACACAATTTATAACCGACTTTAATCCTTTTTCTTCTTTCTTTTAGACAAGCTCATTACAGGAGAACTGAGTTTCTGCAGTAGTTCCTTTCTCTCACAGGCCTCTGATGAGCAATTGGTTCTGTGCACTGAAGCATGAACTTGCTATGTGCACAGAAATTCACAGTTCAACAGATTCCCCAGATCAGCTTGGAGATGGAATAACAACAGAATTAGATGTGTTATTACAGATAGTGACCCAACACCTTCATTCTTCATCTTTCACTTACCTTTTCCTTCGCCTGCATCCAAAATGACGAGCTGGATCTATCTTTGCTCAGTCACTTCTGTGATGAAGCATTTGATGCAATTTCTGGAGGCTCCTGTTTTCTTCTATTTTTTTTTCTTTTATTTATTTTCCTTATTATTTCTTTTTAATTTTAATGTTGTTTTTCTTCACATACAAACCACATATGGATAGAAGAGATAAAGAAGATGTCACACTGTACAGGCTTTGAATTAAAATGAAGTTCTTGCATCCCAGTTTTTCTCAGGTAGGAAAGCACATGAAAGATCCTGCATTTCTTTCACTTTTCCAGGGGGAATCTCCAGGTGATTTTATCTTTGCCAGTGAGAGCAGCAGCAATTTCAGAGTGCAACGGGTAGGATAATTTTAGTATCTCTTGCCTATGGTGCAAACTCCTCATCCAAACACACCTCCTCCCTGAAAGCCTACCACTGTGTCCCTGGTCACTGCACTCTCCAAACAGCGCTTTCCAGCTCCTCTGTGTTGCATAAGCCACAGCAATGGGCATCTTGGTGACACCAACAGGGAGCCAAAACAACGGTGTCCCTGGGCTGCCCCACCACCTGCAGCCAGCACAGAAGACAGCAGACTGTTTTCTGCTGGGGTGGTCAGCATTCTGCGGGGGTAGGCAGACACTGGAAGGTTTTATTTGATCCAGCACTTTTACTGTGTCTTGGCTTCAATCTAGTCTGCAAGGCTTGAGAAGGCATTAACTTCTTTCTGAGGCACTGGGCAGAACACCAATGATTTTAGGGTTGTGGAAAGTGAACCTGAAATCCATAGAAGCCTTATTGACAAGATACATTCATTTAATAGCTACAGAAGATGGACCAGGAGCAAGCCTTGCGTTAGCGCAGCATTGCTGGGCCACCATGATACCAGAGGGCTGTGCTGCCCAGCTCACAGCCTTTCAGAGCCTGTTTAGTGGTGTGGGACATCCCACTACACATCACATGCTGCCAAACAGGCTGTCAGCAATATGTATACATGAACAACTAACACATTTATCCACAGGTAAAGGGAGGGGAAAAAAACATAAAACACACACAAAAATATCAACGCCTAGCTTATTTTCCTCTTCACCCCATTTATTACAGCTGGAACCAGAGGCAGACAGACCCTAAAGCCAGGTGCTGAGACAAAAGCATTTCCAGTTGTGCTTCTTGCCATGCAGAGGCTGCTGTAGCAGATGTAAGCAGCAGTCTCTTGCTCTGAAATTAGTTTCCTCACTTGTTGGGTGCGTCAGAATAGAACAAAATCCCCGTTTACAGAAGTAGAAAAGAATGTGGCCTGGAATAGCAGGTGATATTTTTATATTTCAGTTCAACCTTTTTTCTTAACAGGCAATTGAGAGGGGCTTTTAGATTTCAGGTACCTCATAAAACCAGCCATAGTAACTTTAATATCCCCCATCTGTCATATCTGGGACTTCAGACTCCTCTCACCTCATACAAGTCTTAAACCAAAGTAATATCAGTGACATCAGCAGCACAGTCTGACACTTCATCTTTTTTATCTTGCTTTGTTACCTTAACTCTTCCCTTCTTCCCGACCCCCATTTAATCAACACTTTCAGGATTTTCGGCAGCTAAAATCTCTTTCATGTAATACATATTGCATTAAACAAGAGGTTTGGAGCCACATCTTTGATGTGTGAGCTTAGTAAGGATAAATTTGTAAGGGACACAGTTTGCAGGGAACTGGAACTGTAGGGTGCACCCATCCCTGGGCAAGAGCTGTTCTCACATCCCACTTGCTGTGGCCTGTGTGAATCACATCTCGCTAGTACAACATCCAGTATCATCCATCCTCACACAAGGCCTGTCAGCAGGGTGGGAGCATCCTTCCAAATGCTGGAGGGCATCACACACCTGCTGGCATCAATAACTGCCCTGTGCAATGATTCTTATTGTTAAAAAACACATGTACTTTATTCGCTACAGGGATAAACACACTGTCATACTTTGAAGCAGTCCCCAAAAGACTAAAAGAAGTGCAGGTGTGTCTGGACAGCACCAGCTTCCTGCTCTGGTGCTGCTCAAAGGCTGTTCTGCTCCTGCCCAGGCACCTGCCCAGTGGGTCATCCTCAGACATCAGCCCTGTGATGCTCACCAGGCACTTCACACACCAGCATTAATGATGCCTTTCATCCATTTAAAGTCCTCTAGCAAAGTCATATGTCCTGACAGGCGAGAGATGTCCTGTGGTGAGTCAGGCTTTTCTCCACGTCTGTTCCCTTTCAATCCCTGCAGTTGAGCTCTCCTTCAGCCCTGCTTCAGGTTAGCTTTCTACTTCAAAGGTCCTGCCCACAAGTACAGCACCAGTTCTTCAGTGCAAGTGCTGAGGGTAGTGACACATGGAGTCCCACTACCCAGCTTTATGGCTATGGGGACTTGATATTCCAAACAGTGCAGGAAGCAGGTTAACATCTTCAGACACCTCCATTCCTTGGTACCACCACTGTGGCGACAGATTCCTCACAGAGCACATGCCAGTGATGGAGGATTTCCCTGGAGGCATTTTAATTACTTCAAGCTAGCTTATTCTGCCATGGGGGATCACAGAGCTCTGAGCTGACACATTTGATAGCAGCCTGCAACAGATATGTTTGCCATTAAATAATTAGCAGTCCATAAACAATGAAAATAAATCAGGCTCCTATTTACCAGACTTTGGCTATTTCCTAATCTCATGAAACACATGAGAATAGCTATGCTAATGACACAGTTATGAATCCACTTTTCTTGCTCATCATTACCATTTTAAAGCGGCTTAAATGAGCTAGTAATCACCATAGCAACTGCACTGGGTTTGAGTAGCAAGGTTGTGGCAGCAGGGTTGCTGCAGGGGTGGCTTCTGTGAAAAGCTGCTAGAAGCTTCCCCCATGTCCAGTAGAGCCAATGCCAGCAGCTCCAAGATGGACCTGCCACTGGCCAAAGCTGAGCCCATCAACAATGGTGGTAGCACCTCTGTGACAACACGGTTAAGAAGGGGGAAAAAATGCTCTGTAATAGCAGCTGAAGAGAGGAGTAAGAATATATGAGAGAAACATCCCTGCAGACACCCAGGGCAGTGCAGGAGGGCGGGAGGTGCTTCAGGCACCGGAGCAGAGATCCCACTGCAGCCCATGGTACAGCCCATGGTGAGGCAGCTGTGCCCCTGCAGCCCATGGAGATCCATCGTGGAGCAGATTCCACCTGCAGTCTGTACCTGAAGGGCTGCACCCCATGGAAGAGACACCCACTGGAGCAGTTCATGAAGAACTGCAGCTCATGGGAAGGACTCAGGTTGGAGTTCATGCAGGACTGCACCCTGTGGGAGGAACCCCACACTGGAGCAGGGGAAGTGTGTGAGGAGTCCTTCCCTGGAGAGGGAGAACTGATATCAACCCCCAATCCTCATCCCGCTGTGCCACTGTCAGGGAGGAGGCAGGGAAATCGGGATTAAAGTTAAGCCTGGGAAGGAGGGAGGGGTGGGGGAAAGGTGTTTTTAAGATTTGGTTTCATTACTCTGATTTGTAATAAACTCGTTTCCCCAAGCCAAGTCTGTTTTCACTGTGACAGTAACTGGTGAGTGATCCCTCCCTGCCCTCATCTCAACCCACAAGCCTTTCATTATATTTTCTCTCTCCTGTCCAGCTGAGAAGAGTGATGGAGCAGCTTTGGTGCGCATCTGCTGTTCTGCCAGGGTCAATCCACCACAGCAACAAAGCAGCAGTCAGGAGAACTATCAAGAGAACTTGGTGTCTTAAAAGAGAATGTGGCTTTTCATATCCTGTCTGTGAAACTTGGGTTTCTTCTGATTTTGATCCTGATAACAATGAAACAGGGAGGAAATAAGAACATTCTCATGAAAGCATAAAATATCCCCAAACCTACATCATATTTATTGATGCAAAGCCTAAAGGACATAAATAGAGAAGCAAGTAGGAATGGGTACATCAGGAAGGATCTAAGTGTGCACTGGGGTATGTAATGTGTTCCAGTGATGAGAGGGAGTGATATCAGAGATGAGAATGAGATACAAAAATTAAAACAGAAAGTGTGTGCTACTTTCTGCCTTAAAAAGTTTAGATCTGTCTACAGGAAGTAATTACATTGAAACAGCTATTGCTGCCTTTTTCCTTCCATCCCTGTTTCTGGAAGACTTCATAGGTCTCAGGAAGCAGCAAACTGTGTCAAAGGGATGTAACAAAACGGTTTAAAAACCTCTTTTTTCATTATTTCATGTTGGCTCCCACCTGCACATGCGCCCAACAGACTCTGTGCAGGAACTCCTCCTGTGGCAGCGGAGGCAGCGGCAGCTGAGGTTAGAGCACTGGAGTGTTCCTCTGTCACAAGCCCTTCACCAGCACAGGGCAGCAGGGCCAGTGGCTCTGTACCCCAGGCTGAGAAGCAGTAGCAGCCAGAAGCCAGCTTCTCACTGGCCAGATCCTACCCCCACTCACATGGCCTTGCCAAGCCACAGCAGAGCTCTGGGATTCCCAAGAAGATAGCCTGCTCTTCCTCCCCAGAATGATAGCAGCTGTTCTATTTAGGTCCTAAATAGGCAAAACAGGCAGCAGACACAGGCAAGACACCTTCCTGCATGCAGCGTCATTTAGCAGCCCTAGAGGACAGGGTTTTGCAGTGCAGTCCCTTCCAGCCATATAAAAAGTCAGTGATGAGTGTTCTCTGCTCTGGGGGGGCTGCACCTCAGCATGTGGTACCACACAGCACAGGGCCTGTGTCCTCACAGCCTAGGCATGAGGCAGGTGGCCCTGTGGGGTTTGGAGCCAAGGAGTGAGCTGCAGGCAGAGGATGGGCTGGAGGAGCAGTAGACAGCTAGCCCCAGCCACGCTGGCCAGCCCTGGGCTACTGAAGTTACTGATTAAACACAATGGACTTTGCACCCTCCAAGGCAAGAACCTCTTCCCAGCCATTGCCAGTCTGTTTGCCTTGCTGAAGCCTGAGGAAGCTGCACACATCCTGCCGGAGATGAGCCCTCTGCATCCCTCCCCACTCCGCCTACAGCTGCCAGGCTTTTGCATCAGGAGGTGTGAGAAATTATATTGCTTCAGCCTTTAGCCTCTGCCTTGGTACAAAAACATTTCAGTATTACAGAGCACTTGGATTAAATGCATTGCTTCTCTTATTGAAGCACACATTGTTTTCTTCTTATAAGGGCTTGGGTGCACGTCAAGAACTTGCATCCTGGTGACACTGTAATCACCAGGTATGGAGACCTTTTCCAAGACCTGCATGCTGATCTGCAGCCAGATGCTATTTTCACCTCAGTGCTGATGAGCGTGCAGAAACTGCCGATGAGCAAATCTAAAGCAGTGTGCTTCTTCCAAGCTCCTTTCCTTCATTATTAAATACCAGCAGATGGACTCAGCTTCAGGTTGTTCCCAGCCATGCCCAGGGCTCAGGGAGGATGTGGAGCATCTTTAACAGTGAGCTGAATGCAGCAGGACCCACCAGGCAAGAGCTCACAGAAAACACACTGATTAAAAAAGCCACTCAGAGGTGTCCAGCTGAGCAGTGCTCGGGGTGATGGAGACTTCAAGCTCTGGCACACCAACCCTTGTACATCATGGGAATGAGCAGCTTTTATTCACCCTTAGCACAGGAGCACCTCACCCTCACATCTCAAGAGGCTCCTGCTCATCACCCACTGCAGCAGCTGATAGTCAAGCACTGTTAAGAAGGTGCCAGCTGCTCATTAAAAACATATAAAACTAGATGGACTGAAGTGTAGCTCTTCCTGAAGAGAGCATCAAAACCAACCTGTTGTAAATGCACTTCCATTCCATCCCCTGCCAGTGCTTCTCTTTCAATTGGTTAAAAACCCATCAACTGTATTTCAGCAACAAATTAACAGAGAGAAAAGGCTGTAGGTCACATCAGCCACATCAACAGCAAAAGGAAATGGGGACCAAGGGTCTCTGAGCCCAGGCTGGCCTGACACTGCACAGTGTCCCCTGCCTCTGCTGGCAGCGCTTCTGATCTGCAGACTTATCCTCCAAAAAGGAGAGACAGAATAGTTCCTGTACTTCAGGAACTACACAACACAGTATGAAACCAGACAGGAACAGTTCCCCTAATAATAGAGGATAAACGAGACAGGACAGGCAGGACTCTGTAACAGTGCCCCTTTCTCCTCATCATTACCGTGGCACAAGGCACAGTGTGAGCAGCACAGTCATTCCCATGCAGAGCTACCTGATTAAAAACACAATGGACACTATAAAATGTGGAACAACAGGGTGGAAACGAGGGGAATGGCCTAAACAAGGACTCTGTTTTGCTAAGAGAACAGTGCAGGTTTGGCTTAACCCTGTCTGGCTGCAGCTGCAGGAGAGAAGGGCAGGACCCCTCCTGCCTCTGCCCCACAACCAGCGCTGGACGGCACTGGTCCAGCGTGCCAGTTGCCAGAGGTGCAGAGCCTGGGTGTTTCCCTCACTTGCCCCAGAGAGCCAATGCTCTCAGAAAGCAAGGGAGCAAAACTGTAAAGGCAGGTGAATGCACCAAGCATTGGAATCGCTGGCACCAGTGCAAGGACATGGATCTGGGCGTGTTTAACAGCGAGGCAGTGTTGTCTTCTCACACACTAAGGGCAGGAGAGCCCAACAGGAGCAGGACACACCCCACCTCTGGAAACGAGTTACTCCTATCTCGGTTTTAAAAGTAGCAAGTGTTCGAACTGGGTATGCCTGAGAAAAGTTCTCATGCAGCATGTGCTGACAGGGATCTGGGAAGCCTGAGTGTTATCCTAGCAGCTGCTGCTGCTGGTACAACTAACAACGTATCTGCACACTGCTTGCAAGTCAAGGATGAGATATTTACAAAGGTTCTGGACACCAGCACCACCAGCAGCTTCCTTTTCACACAGGCTCACAGCACAGCCGTGTATCTACCTCCATTTTATATCAACCCATGCAGAATCCTCTGAAGCTGGGTCAAGTGTAGGTCTGCCCAAGCTGCTTCCTAAAACAATGAGTGTGACTCTTCATCAGGAATTGTAGTGACAGGACAAGGGGTAATGGGTTCAAACTTAAACAGGGGAAGTTTAGATTGGATATAAGGAAGAAATTCTTTACTGTTTGGGTGGTGAGGTACTGGAATGGGTTGCCCAGGGAGGTTGTGAATGCTCCATCCCTGGCAGTGTTCAAGACCAGGTTGGATGAAGCCTTGGGTGATATGGTTTAGTGTGAGGTGTCCCTGCCCATGGCAGGGGGGTTGGAACTGGATGATCTTAAGGTCCTTTCCAACCCAAGCGGTTCTATGATTCCATGGTGAGCATTGAGCAGAGGGGAAAAATAGGGAGAGCATTGTGTTTCCTTGGGGAAGCTGCAAAAAACAAGATAAAACAATTTCTGTCAATTTGGTTTGCTGCAGGAGACACCACAGCTTCCTTCTGGCAGAAACTCATTCCAGCCCAATTTTCCAAATTTGATCAAAAAGAACCAAAGGCTTGGAAAAATAAGGTCTAACATGCAAACCCACCTGCTGTGTGCTGAAAGGTGAGTTTGTCCATGCACACAGCTAGATGCCCAGGGGCACACATGCAGAAAGAAGGTAAAACCAAAGAGTTACATGGGTTAAAACCAAACCATTTTTATTTAACAACACCCAAGATCCTTACCCACGATTTTTAGGATGAGAATACATTACCCCACAGATAACAAGTCTTCTGCTTATTCTGCTTGGGGGCTCTGAGACAGCTACCCCCAGTTCCCTCTCAGCTTCCAATAGGGATGAGCTCACTCAGTACAGCCCCTGAGACAACGTGCTCCAGTGGAAAACCCTCAGGCTCTCCTGGCCATGCTTCCTGGCTCCCCTCCCATCCCTGCTCTGAGGGTGATGTCCCCCAGAAACAGTCGAGCATCTTCCTCACCTTCTTTTTGACAGCTCTTTTTAGAGAAGGAGCAGGGGAGAAGTCAGTGCTGGAAGGGAGCAGATTCTGAGATTACCTCTAGCAGCACACCAGCTCTTCAACTATTTGCACCACCAGGTTTCGTGCAGTTAACTTGCACACACAGACACTGGCTTTAGCTCTGTTTCTTTGCATTATTATTTCATATTGTAAACTCAGGACCAGCCTTTAATGTTTATATTCAAAATTTACCTCTGAAACCTGATGGGCATTGTAAAACTGAAAAGGAGGAACACGGAGGCAGTGGTGTATGTCAGCTCTGTTACTGTCCTCACAACCACACTGGGGGCTGCAGATCCAAGGGCAGCTAAGCCAGCCTGGAAAGGGAGATGTACACTGCTCTTCCCACTCCTGTCATGTCCTCTGCTGGGTTCCTGCCACTTTAAGAAGGTCTGGTGAGCCCCAATGCTGGCATAAAGTAGGCAGCAGGAGGCAGGAAGCTGTTGGGCATGAAACCACAGTCAGATTGAAATGTTTGCTTGCTTGGAGGCCAGAGTTTGGGGTTTTCAATGTATTTACCCAGTTGGACCTGGAGCCTGGCACACCTGCTGAAGGAGGCTCCTGTCACGTAGGAGTTAGGAGAAAGCTGTACGGTGCACACTAAGTCTTCACTAAGCAGTCTGCATTGTCAGGAATATGAAAGAGTAAAACTACTTGAATAAATCCTAAGCATGAGTCAATAGAGCAGTAAGCCCAGACTGTTTGCTGAGGCCATGTATGAGTTTTTGGTGTGATTATTTTCCCCAAAAGTCAACAAATACAACTGGTGTTTGCCACACAGCAACCTCGCATGATGGCTGTATTTGTAAATAGCTGTACTTGTAAATAGCTGTATCAGGGCAATCCAGTAAATCCACATTTTTCACATAAACATTCTTCATACACTTTTTGGGTATATTTAAAAGCAGAGTCTCAACATATTTGCACATCTTTGAAGACAGCATCTTTGAAGGCAGCATCTCCCCTCCTTTTCCAAAAGTCCTTCTGAGCTCTGCTCAGCTACAGATGGTGTGGGGAGCATTCGCAGTCATCACAAGGCCAGTTTTGGACTCAAAACTGCCTGTCCCCCGCATCCCATCTGTCCTCCCTTCCAGCTGACACCATTTCAGTCCTGCATCACCTAGAACAAGGGCAGGGCTTAACTCCCCTCCACTGTGCTCTGCTTTCCTTGGAGACTGCCTAGAGCCACCTACCCTGCAGAAGGATGTGAGTGCAGACACATGCACCTCCACTGCATGAGCTTATTTTGGCAAGTCACAGGGTTAGCGCACCAAGAGAAACAACATAGAGCTGCATCTATGAGCAAGAAGATGGCTTTCTAAGGCATCTCCCTTGCAGGTGAGCACTGCAAGCAATAATGACAACCTGTGTAGCTTTGGAAGTTTTCCTAAAGCCTTTCCACTAACTGACCCCATTCATACATTTCCTGTAAGTATCCAAAACACAGGGTAGGGCAAGGAAAACCCATCTGAACACAAAAAAGCCTTGCATTAATATAACAAAACCCAACCCCTAAGAATAAAGGCAGATGATACCATTATATATGTGTGTGTATACACATATGTATGTATATATGCTCCATGACAAAATGTCCAGCAGAGATTGCTGCTAGTTCACAGTCCTGGACCCACCCCCAGTTTTTCCACAAATAGTACCTAGATTTAATCCTTTTCACTGACCTTTTTATAGTCCCAAATGCTTCTCACAGCAGAGCCCAGTTCTGCATATTTATAGCCTTTCATGGTGTTTTAAGGATTGTTGGGTTTGTAAACAGTTCATTTGACTATTATTCTTGTTGTGGGTGGTTAACATTAGTGAAGGGCTAATGGCATTTCTGGTTGGAGGAGATGATTGTTCAAAGCTGATTCACAGACTTTCCACTGGGGAGGCCTTCCCAAATCATTATCTGGCCTAAAGAAATGAAGGTGAGGATTTTCAGAAGTTCTTACTGACTTAGCTGTGAGAGGTTAAACCCTGACACCGTGTGCTCAAGAGACTAGCACAGAGATTCCCAAGCAAATACTAGCTTAGGTCTGGTCTTTTCCAAACACCCTTTTGCAGCAGGCACTTCTACATTTATTCTCCTGCAGACATGTATTTTGCTTGACATAAGCTTGCACCAGTAATATTGGCTTTGTCAAGAAGAGATTTTCTGCTCTGAAGAGCTCGCTCAGCAGTTTCAAGAACCATCTTCTCCCTCAGTCATGCAGATTATCAAGAGCAAAGAATCACACATCAGCATGGGGAAATACAAGCCACTGGGTAATCTAAACCAGCAGAGAGAGTAATTTATCTCCAATTTACACAGAATGAAAGATGTAACGTGTGGAGGCAGCTTCAGTGAACCTGTGACATGTTCATCAGGACATGGTCAATCCGTTTCTAAATAATCAGGACTGAAAGTATGAGGCTACTCTTTACACAGAGGAAGAAAACTGGAATGCTAAAGCATGAAAACCCAGGTAAGAGGAAACAGGAAAAGCTCTGTTCAAAACTTGGGTAGTCACAGAGGCAGCAAATTTGAAATTTGGGCAATTTAGGAAAGAAAAAAGAACAACTTCGCTTTGACACAATTCAGCTTGAACTTTTCAGACCATAAGGTTGAAGAGAGCCACAAATTACTACATGAAGTGAGGATGAAGAGAAATTCCTGGTCTAGGCATGATTGTGCTAGTAGGATTTTATCCATTCATACATGACCATCTAGAGGTGAAATATAGAGCAGGGAATAAAGCTATAAACAAATCTGGCATTTCATAGAAAAGCATAGTGAAAAAGGAAGACAAGGAAATCATCCACATAAAACTATTTCCCATGGAAACTGGCAACAATGGAGCTTCAGTAGAGGATGCAAAAGCAGATTTTCCTTAATTCACATCTCAAATAGGTTGTGAAGCTCACAAGATGCAGAGATGAGGCAGCTATTTAAACACAGAAACAGGTGTTTATCTTCCCCTCCTGTTTTTTCTCAGTTTCCCAACCAAATTCAACCTGGCCAAATACAGCATCAGTTCAGGCTAAATAACATGCTGAAGACATGTTCACAACTACATCTTTGTGGCACTGCATTAAGACTACTCAACTTCTAGAGCATCCACAGCCCAGCGAGGTCACTACTGCTTTTAGGGACTGATCCCTTTATAATGTCCCAACTTCTCTAAGACAGAAAATTAAGCCCTCACATCTTCAGTATTTTTTGTTCATGATAAAGGAAAAAAATAGGTCAAGGTCTGTGATGAGCCAGTAACTTGTGGGTAAAACATTCAGCTTTGTGGAAAACTGGTTGAACAGGAATTTAGTGAATCCAGGGATCCAGAAGAGGAACTCAGATTTAAGATTAGTTAAAAGTAACAGCAAATAACCCCTTAGCTTCTCCAAGCTCAATGTTGCAGCTGTCCTTTACTGTTAATCCAGGTACTGCACAAGACCATGCTTTTGTCTGCTCTTCTTCATTAAGCCAGCATGTGCTGGTGACACTGCAGACCACTGCCAGCATGTCTCCTTTCCTTGCATAGGTGCTGGAGTTGTATGGAGAGCACGTAAAGAGCTCCTTCAATTCAATTCTATCGCTAAAGCCAGCTAGAGAAAGCAAGGGCCATGCTCAGGAAGCCTGTCCCTTCCTCCCAAGGGCCAAACAGTCTATGGCCAAAATGAGAGTTCTAGGCTCCACACTGACCTTCCACTATCACCTTCCATTCAGGCTGGCGGGGCTGAACCCACCTCTGCGAGTACTGCTGCAGATATAACTCATCTCGTACAAATATGTAATGAAAAATGCACTATAGAACAAGAGGGAAGATAAGCATTCTCAAAAGAAGTCAAGATTTGTCAGTACACACACAATACCAGCTTAAAAGCACCATTAAAGCACCAGATGCATTGCTGCCATCATGGGAAAACTAAATACCAAAATAAATGGCACAGCATACATTCACAACTGCAAGATCTGTCCCAAACTGATCTATTTCAGCTGAGGAAAACACAGAAAGGAGTATTGTACAGGCAAACAAACAGGTCTGTACTAGATGACCAGCATCTCACTCCTCATATCACATTTCTAATTGCAAGCAAAGGTTCATGTCCCCAGGTGAAAGCCAGTGCTAGGCTGCAAGTCTCCTTGGCATACACCATGGAGAAAGCAGCCCTGCCATTTATCCCCAGCAGGGTTACAGGTTACACAGCAGCAGAGCCAAAGGCTCAGCAGTGAGGTGCATGTTGGTTTGACCAATGAGCTGAAGTGACTGCAGATGCTGCAGGAGAACAGCTGCATCTGGATCTGGAATGATGCTGCTGAACATGCCAACTGCAAACCCCTGGCACGGAAAAGGGCTTCTGGTGCTCACCTGTTAACAGTCTGCAGCTATTTGTTTCATGCAGGAGCTCTGGCAGGTATGAGCCTGTACTCCTACAGTCTCATCTCACCCATACCCTGTTGCAGTGGCAGCATCTTAGAAATCACTGGTTGCTTTTTCATCCCTTAAATTAACCATATTATTACAAAGAGACAGATGCACTTAAAAGATCCAATCAAACATATACATCTGTTCTCCAATACATTAACTGGATTATTTAGAATAAAAGCATACTCTTTGGGCTTGAAAAGTAGCAAGAAATAAAATCCACCCAACCTTCCCCTCAGTGATGGACTTGTGGTGGTTTATGAATCTACCAAACTGCACTAGGTCACCTCGTTCCAAAAGATCAGGTGTAGTTTTAATGGATAAATTACAGAAGTTTGTAAAAAGCATTAGCACAAAGCATTTTTAGGTTTATTTAAATAAAAATTATAATTTATACAAGACTTTTTAAACAAACAAGATTTTCTTAAAAAATGTACAGGGCAAATAATTTCATTATTTCAATTCTTCATACAGTATAAGTCTTTTGTCAAACAAAAGTTACACTGATAATGAATTATTTACAACTTCAAAATATAGACTTGAACTTCAGACATAAAAATTTTAACATCCATTCTATTTCAATGATTAGTAGAAATTAAACATCTGCCAAAATGTACAGAATTCAATAAAAACTACCAGTGGTTTTAATACAAGTGTAAGTAGCTGAAAAAAAAAGTACATCCTTTCATCTCCTCATGATTGGGGAAAACCTCTTTTCTCTTTTTCTGCAGGAACAAGGGTAGGGTTTTCTGCTGGCATCCTGTGTGATGTTGCTACTAAATAAATAGCTCGTTTCATTCAATCTTGCCTCACAAAAGCTACAGCGCACAGAAAGGCATGATTTCATATTTCAGCTGTTTGTGACTTTTGAATTTAAGTGGTCACCAATAAAGATTTAAAGCAGTCAGTTTTCATCTCCCTTTTTTCTCCTCTTCTCTTTAAAAGGGACTCAAACTAACCAATGCACTTCTAAAGAAGTTAAATCCAATTAGATGTGAATGATCCAGCAATGAACCACAGGAATCAACAGAACTGCAAATATAAACAGCAAACAGACAGACAGTGACAAGAACACCACTTTCTGCTATTAGAAGCACTTTACATTAAGTGGTATGACCCAGCCTGTTACTGAAGTACAGCAGGCTGGCTATACAGCAAAACTATGCAGGGAGATTGGAATTTGAGGTGACAGCTTTCAGTGTAATTACACAAGCCAAGTAGATATTTACTCACTGCTCATTCCTGCCTGCCCTCCAAACCTGGGAGGGCTTAGCAGGAAGAAAAGTATGAGTAAACACACCGAGGTTACCTTCTAGTCTCTGAATTATGTATGCCACAGGAGCAGTTATGGAGCAGGAAGCTGGACAGCCCAGTGTAAAGTGAACATTGCAAAATATGTACATTGATGTTTGTCAGTTATATTACAACTTCATTAAAAAACAAAAAACCCAGCCTGTTTTCAATAGATTAGAATGAAACAACATTGCATTGCAGTTTGCACTAGGTTTACTGCTTTGAGAATCACCAACTTTTAAGTTCACACTGTTGACGTGTGGATTAATTTCAAACATCAACACATCAGATTTCATCAGAAGTTTCTAATTACTTTGCCTAGAAAAAGAATCCATTGAAGAACATATTGTACATGAGGCATTCCAGTCTGGGAAAAGCATCATTATTTTTTTCCTCCCCCCTCTGAAGCCTGGGTATGGTTAATTGTCCTGGCATCAACAGCACAGGACCTATAGCTCCTCCGGGAACCAGAATCTAGGACAACCCTATATACTAGGGTCAGCCAGTGAAGGGTGGGAGGGGGAGGAGGTAATAAGTGCAAACCAACTGATTTCCTACTGAAACTACTGTTATGATCAGAGTGAAGGTAGAAATTACACTTGAAAAATGATACAAAAATAAGAAAAAGAGCATGCTCTCTGTAAAAAATATAGTCTTCTGTTTCTTCAAAAAAAGGACAACCTTGAACACACCCAAGGGATTTTTTTTCTTAAGACAAAATGAATGAATCTGATTAAGATTTATATAACATTAAGCGATTTTAATGCCTATTTGTTAGCCACACTTACTATTCAATGAAGCTTCTAGAAAGGAAACCCAAATGGTAATACACAGCAATTACAAAAAGAGATTAACTGATTTTAAATTAGGTTTGATGAGAAAAAAAATTAAGATCAAGAATTGTTACTTAAACGTAAGACCTGAATGTGTAAAGTGAATAAACTATAAACTGTCAAGCTACATCCATATTATATGGTGGCAAAAATAGATTCCCCACCAGCTTCACTAATATTTTGTTTTCAAGTCCTAAGTTACACCATACCTAAGGAGGTGTTAGAAATGCACCCCTTTTTCAGGACATGTAAAGACGTGTTCAAGTGCTGCTTTAGAGTGAGAACTCAAAAATAGACATTATGGTGGATTCTCACCCATTCTTGTCTACGTTTCCACCCAGGGCAGTTTCACCCACCAGTGTTTCACTTTACCCAAGCAAATCACAATATTCAACAATATTTATTCACATCAAGTTCATATTAAGTTCTTCATGTCATACTTCTCCGTGGCCAGACTGAAATAAGGTTTGTGCAGTTTGACTGCCACCTTCATTGCTGCTGTATTTGTTGAAAGACTTTCATTAGAAATTGTGCTAAGAGTTGAACACCCTTTGGTGTTTGTCTTCCCTCTCCCTCCTTCATTTGACCCCTTTCCCTATAAAGAAAGAAAATCCCCATTTGAAGGAAAAAAAAGGAAGAGAGAAAAAAAATATCCATGAAATTAAGTCCCATTTTCACGTAAGAATTTGCATCTCCACTGCTTTTCTGGGGACATTCATATAATGTCTGAAGGCATCCATACCTCAACTCAAACGACACAGCAAAGGAATAGATATACAGGAAGGCTTGGCATTAACTCCTACTGTGCTTTCGTGAAAATGCTAATAAAATTCTAAACCTCTCAGATGGGTGCTATTATATAGAGTATAAAAGCTTTCTAATATTAAAGACAAAGGTCAATGTGTGCTTTGCTGCTAGACAGGCCTGAGAGAGTTTGGAGAAGCACAGCCTTTGTGTTTTACCTTGCAGTTGGCTTTAATTGTTATGGAAATCTAATTCTGCAAGGGGAAAGATGGCAACATAGCAATGCCCCTAAAATTATGCTTTGAAAAGGAATTTATGCTTTCAGCTGCTATATTATAGTGGGGGTTTTATTACAAGCTAACTCCAGAGAAAAGCTAAATTAAAAGTTATCTCTCTTAATTATTCCCACCTCCCCCACCACAAAAAGCCTGCAAGTCTTCAATGCATTAACATACAAACACCTTGTACATACAACATGTACAATAGTTCAGCCCTTCTATGACAAGTATCTACAGAAATACAAATATATGATGCCTAAACATTTTAGGAACAACATTTTGGTGCCCTCTTTTATAAAAAGTATCTGCCTGCCTTCCTTCCCCTTACTTTGGTTAACTAGGAAAGGAAGATACACTTACAAACTTTCTCCTCCAATTCACTTTACAAGCAATTCAAAATTCTGTGTGTAGGAAAAACTGAACCTAACCAAATAAGTAAAATATCTGTGATGTGAGAATTAGCAGTAAGGTGTTATTTTAAACACAGTTATAAATACAGAAATACTAAGAAGCTGATACTTCCTTGGTGTTGCTCTCAGTTTTAGTAAATACTCAACTGAAAACTCTTGAAGAAAGGCTGCTGCAGTCATCATTCTCACATCTCAGGTTAAAAATAATTAGGATAAAAGGACAAATATATCCCTATGGATATGAGTGGAGTTAAAGGGATCGATCTGCTTCATTTTGTTATCTAATCATTTCTCCATGCATCTTCTCAGCTTTTAATGTCAGTAAATAAACATTAAAAGTGCTTAATGTGCAAGGCTAATAGTGATGATAGCACTTCCACTGTTTTGTTTCATTTTGTTTTTTGTTCTTTTTTTTACAAAAACCTTAAAAACAAACATGAAGGCATATATAAAATACAGTTGATTTATGTAACAGATAGAATATAAACGACCAGACAAGAAAAATTATTGCACAATAGATGAGGATGTTCAGTTTTTTCACTACCAAGTTGTAAAATAAGAAAGTTTCCTTTAGATCTTCTAAGATAAGATACTAGCTCTCGCTGCTTGATGATGCAGAGGTTATTTTCACATATTGGTTGAAAATTGTCTCAAATGCTTCATCTCTGTGTACCATGGCACCAAATACCAAAGGCTAAAATGACAGAACAAAGAAAAGATTTTATCAGTCCAGAAAACAAAATTCTTCCTCTAGGTATAGGAACAGGAAATGAACTGTACTCAAAGTACATTAATAAGGACATAAGAATCCTTTTCTCTACTAGAACCTGGAATATATGGCAGAGTTTCTAATATTTTTCATTTGTCCATCTTCTTCCTAAACCAATCATGGCATAAAATGCATCTGCACACAGTTTATGAGCAAAGGACCATGAAGTCAAACACAGCAATACAGGTACAGCCAGTTACTTACTTTTTGTGTAGACGGTGTTGATACAGCAATACCCATCCCTGATCCCGGGAGAACAGAGAGCACTTTATACTAAAAATGAAAAAAAATAGGTGAAGGATATCTTACATACTGAACAACAGCATTAGGTGCTGAGGAGGTTACACAACTCATCACCGCTATGTCCTCCCAGCAACCACCAACTGACCTCTATTAAAAACAGAAAGAGGACAGACGCTGCTCTCCGACCCCAGACTCACTGGGTACAGTGAGCACCTGCCTCTCCTCTTCCTCCTCCCACGTGCTGTGGCAGCACCCAGCCTGCCTGACAGAACCAGTCCTGGTCCCAAACCATGCACCCCCGTACCCATTGCACTTGGGAGCTAGCCCAGCCACGATGCCAGGCTTGTCTATGGAATTAATAATTGATACTGGTGGATTATAAGCATCATTCTTGAAGTAATGCTGGCTCATTGTTTAGTAGTTCTTTATTGCCATGAAGGTGCTTTTTCATCTGTGTGGGTTTTTTAATGAAGATGAGACAGGGATCATGCAGCCAGGCATAAAAATGTACTGTGCCTGGTTTCAGTCTGGGGGTGAGAAACAGGGGGTGAGAAGGACAGGTTGGATGGAGCCTTGAGCATCCTCATTTAGCGGAAGGCATCCCTGCCCATGGCAGGGGGGTTGGACAGGATGATCTTTAAGGTCCCTTCCAACCCAAATCATTCTATCATTCTATGAAAACTTGGGAAGTAAATTAGCAGTAGACACAGGGCTGAGGTGTTTCTTTGCCCAGCATGATTGAATCTGTGGCACTCATGGCCACAGGATGTAGTAGTAGGGGTGTCTGCATTTAAGAGTAGGCCAGGTTCAGAGAACATAACAAAAAGTGACATTAAACATCATACAGATTGATGAAAGGCACTGATAAAGCCATTGGTGACTGCAGGCTGACAAAACTCAATCAGATGAAGAATGATACTGTACTTACCCTAATTCCAGCTATTCACTTCTTGCCTCTGTTAAGTGTTGGGAACCCAACAGCCCAATCCAGTCTGGCTATTCTAATGATTTAACTTCCCCAGTGACAACAATCCCTCTTCCTTCTGAGGCACCTACTGTTAAGATGGTGCATCTACCAGTATCAACACCCAAACTGAAGTTAGCTTTACATAATTCCTGCTACCAGTAGAACAGACATACCTTCTGAATATCTGTTATATCCGTTAGCTTTATAACTTTATTTCTCTTAGATGAGCCAGATTTGGAGCTTTCAAAGCACAAGTAACTGAAGACAAGGAAAGAAAATGTTCATTTTGATACAGTATTCTAAAACAAAGCTCCAAACATCCCTGCCATCACTTCTGAAGTTTGAAACATCACAGGTTAAAATCAGCTTCAAAAAAGAGAAAGAGGCACACAATATACAATGCAGTACTGGCTTCTAATTTAGAGCGAACATTCGTAAGTTCTCGTAAGCTGTCTGAAAACCCACAACATATGGCAGGCACACAATACAAAAAAAAAAAATCTTGTATTTATATTACTGCCCTCAATGGTTAAACCTGACAAGTGTTTTAAAGACACAGGAAGTGCATATATTCTTAAGCCATAGAAATACCATATCTCAAAAGGCTTATGAGTCTTTTACCATCCCAAAAGAAGATTAATGAAAAACTCTGTGTTAAGTTTCATGCTATTGTGATGCAGATAAAAGCTCAGATTTCTAAATGCTGGAGAGTGCTCTCCATCACTAGGTGACATTGCATACAGATGAGCCTTACTTCCATTCATTACACTCCAAAGGAATTTCAGTGCAAGACCCAGAGTAGTGAACTAGTTTTAAAACTAAGGATTAAATTTCTGTTTGCTTTTTGCTGCACATTGTTTCAAGGAAGCTAGACACTGAATTTGCTTCAAAGACAGAAACTATGAGTATTTGCCAAATTAAGTTGATCACAACTTACCAAAATACACTTAACTTTTAGGTTGCTTTTTTAGTGTGTATATACATATATATATATATATAATTAGCATGTTACCCACATCAAGAACTGAGCTACTAACAACTGACTATTTAGAGCTACTCTTCATTGCTATGCAAACCTTTGCAAGGCAAAATCACATTTGTTAAGCATTACAACATCCCAGATTCAGTTCCCCCTCTCCTATGGTGCTTTCTTGAGGTCATGAAACACCATGAAAAGGCACTTTTGTTTCAAAACATTGTTAAGGGATTACTTTTGGATTTAGGTTTGTTTAATGTCTGATGCATTTCCCTCCTAACAAATGTGTCAAGTGCAATGACTCACTTTTCTGTGACATAAAGAACTCCATTCCTGATGTAATCTGTAGGCATCTTCCTATCTCTGTTAATCAAGCAACAGCGCCAGCCATTTTCACACACTGAAAAAATCATAACAAGAAATATTACCTTAAAAAAAGACAGACATGCATTATCCCCAACAGTTTCCTTATAAAACATCAGAAGCCACTGACAATTAAATATTAGATACCTATAACTAGAAGCATTTATAAAAGAAAAGCCTAAATAAGATGTTTTTAGACTTCATAACACTGGTTTTAAAAAACACAAACCAAAAACCACCCACAAAATTATTCCCTTTGACTATGCCATTTGCATTACCACAAAAGGCACGCCAGGCTGCGCATTCTTCCACAGAACTGCAGGGATGTGTAAATTAAAGAAACCGTTTCATCCATCCTAATCTAGAGCAAGTCTTTTTAATCAAAAGCTTACACCTGTACAGTGCACAGCAAGGGAATTCAACTTGGCTTGTTAGAAAATGCTCTACTAATGTAGCCTTCCTGTTGTAATACCTGCCAAAGGACGCTCATTTTCTGACAGGTTAAAAACTTCATGGAAATTCCCCCTCTTGGTGGTATGGAAACGACTTGTGTCTTCATCTTTGCTTATTCCGGTTGGGGCGCTTGAGCCCACATAACTTCTGGAAGCTGCTGTCTGAAGCTGCAGAAAAACAAACATGATTCCGAACTTTAAACAGCAACATTTAAGCTGTGCTCTTAAAAATAACTTGGCTAACTACCCTTCATAAAATAAATTAATTAAACTGATGTTGTAATGCAATAATTTTCACTAACTACTTCAATAAATTAAACTTTGGACTATACTACTGCTATAGCACAAAACTCAAACCTGCTATCTGAACATAGCCTTTTAAAGTGCTGCCCTTCAATGAATGCCTTTGCAAGAGTAAAAGCACATGGTGCTAAATGCACCTACCTTGACTACCATTCTTCAACAGGAAAGGCGTATCTGATTACATACAGCTAGGTCACTGCATACACATCCGATTATTATACTAGTGGGACTACTAACAGCTAATGTATCAGTACTTGGTTTATCTTCAAGAGGCAGAACAAGCACAAAATATTATTGTGCAAAGTAAGCTCAAAAAGAAAAAAAGAGCAAACAAAGGGAAAGCCACATAAAACTGCATAAGTTCATTATGAATACAAAAGCTGAAATTGACAGGAAGTTTTCCACGCTATGATCCATACCTTTTCATGCCCTGACAGCTAGCAGGAAAAGAAACAAACAACACAAATATGACAGTGAAAAAAGAAAAAAAAGTGAAGTCTATTTAACAGCATAAATACACAGAATAAAACATGAACTGAGTGGCACTGCAAGATCTGGCTCACGAACCAAGAGACTACACACAGTGAATGCAATTAAAAAGAGAAGATTTATCAGTGGTTAGAGCACACCAGTTCAATTTATTCAGGTTGTGTTAGAGCCATTGATCTTTCCTTTGCTTTGAAGTTGCACCGAACTTTTGAGAGTGTTGACATGTGAAATAAAATCAGAATGGTTGTCAGTGTCTTGGGGGGAAGGTAGCATGGAGTTCTCAAATCAAAGCACTTGAGTAAAGTCTACTTTTAAACAGAGCTCCTGAACCACTGGAGACTGCCCTAGCAAACAAGCCTTGCTTCTGGAAGGCCGGCAGGCAGTTTCTTTTGAGAAGTTTGCCTGCATTTGCTTTTTCATCTTGGTAGGGCACCATATGATTCCAAAGACTGGCTTTTGTCACTGAAGCATTAACAGCTCCATTCTTAGTCCTACCATACACATGCAGTTAAACAACTGGCAAACTGACAACATGCAAGCTTGGGACTAAGCCCTTCTTCTGTAAAGGCCTGATGCCACTGGAGGCCAACCAGCCTCTGCTCCTTTTCTTTTTTGCACTGGCAGCACTCCATGCTTTGCAGGACTTTGTGATAACAAAAGAAATGCAAAGCTTAGGAAAAAATGCTCACTGCAATTGCTGACTAGAAACCAGACTGACAAAATAGGCACAGCAGAGGTATTTACCATCCAGTTTTTAGGGTAAGCATGATACAATGACGCCTTAATAGAACAGAACAAAGAAAGTTGACACAGAAAGCAAATGGTTGGTGATTACTGTACTATTGCTTCAGCTTCTGCCCTTCTGCAGAGCCCTTAGCAATGACTGAGCCCCTGGAACCAAGGAAAGTAATAGCTTCTCCGATAGTCTGTGTGCTAGTAAAGATCAAGTAAATTGTTTTAAGGTTTTCTTGGACAAGTTATTTGGCTCAATGTGCATTTAACCAGGTGAAGCTCCATGGACCAAAACATAAAAAAGGTTAGGGCAAGAAGTCTAACGATTTTTGCACTGGAATGAGGTTTATTTCTGCTCTCTGCTAAACTGCTTCCTACCTACTCATTATATAAAGATTAAAAAAAGGTGTTTAAACTTCAGCACCATATCCCATTCAGTGGCTGAAAATGTGAGAAAGTTCTGCCCTTGCTCTAGTCCTCCCTAACACAGGCAAATCTCTCCTCCACCCTTAAAAGAAGCAGCTAATTATCCACGACCACCCAGGCCTGAGACTACCTATGGCTAAAAGAAAAACACTGCATCTAATTTTGATAAGCCTTAAATCTAACTGGAAGTGTTGGGATTTGTAATGCTGGAAGCATCCTGACTGTCAAAAAATGTCACCAACAACCCTGAAGTAGGAATACCTGGAGATATCCTTGTTTACTTGATCTGTCATCAGCTTCTGACACACAAACTTTACCCATCAGATACTGCTGTCAGTATTGTTCTCTTAGGACAGGAGGTCAGAGTCACAGTATAGATAATAAACATTGTGTCGAGGTATACGATACCTTGTATGCTGTGTAATGGCAAGAAACCAAAGCACATATGCTGGCATGACATGATTTTGGGCTCTGCCTTTTTTATGAAAAACTGAAAAAACTATTTGGTTTTTAACTTTTTGTACTAAACTATTTTTTATACTACAAGGTCCCCTGAAATCTCCCAAGGGATGAGACAGTTCATCTAAAATTACTGAAACCAAATTAATGTTTTCAAAAACATCTGGAAACAGAAAATGCAAGCAAGAGCAATATAGGCTATGGACAGCTCTGTCCAAATGCTCATTCACCTTCTTCCTCCCTTGGAAAATAGGAGCAAAATATTCACGTTGTGTCACAGACTGTCTTTCTCCTCTACTCCCTTCTGAAATACTCAGATTATGCGGCAGCTGTTTTACCACCAACTGCTCCATCACCCCCTGAACCCTATATTTCTTCTTTTCAACAGCTTAACAACCAAGGGATCATGTGTTTATCCCTTTTGCTTCTAGTTGTGTAGACTGACTGAATTATTGCTAAGCGCTGCACATTTCAGTCAGGGAGCTTATGACAGTACTCAGATATCCCATGAATGTAATTAGATAATGTGATTATAGGCATTAAGGAAATGCTAAAATGGGATTAGACCAAAGTTTTACTACAACTATTTTTATTTCTAAACTAACAAACATTGACAAATTCAGGGATATGGAAAAGCATGATTTGCTTTTCAGTTACCATGTCAGCTCCCAAAACGATTTACAAAGATGCACAAAACAACACTTTGATGTAACCATGAGATTTGAACAAAAGAAAAATTCACTGTTGGAGTACCAACACGGCAAAAAGTCATTTACTACCACTATGCTAAAAGGTCACCTAATAGAAATAACCCCAAGACATAATGCCTAAATCTGTAAACTACTTTATTACCTCTTTTAACACTTCCCCCATTAGTAAGCCACATATTACAGTCAAGCCTTTTTAATCTATTTTTTTTTACCTAACTGTTCTTCCATCTACACGAGTAGCTGGATTTCCACTGAAAAAGCTCTGAGAACAAAGAAGAGGAATACAGAAAGACCAAATTTTAACAGTAAAATCACATAGAATGTATGTTACAGAAATCGATATTATTATGGATGGTGGTGTATTTGTGTGTTCAGCTTGATACAATTTCCACTATATATATATTTATATATACACTTTGAGAATATATTCCTTTCATACAAGAAATAGAATCCAGGTTATAATCTGTGGATCTTGAAAACAATAAAAAATAGAACTAACATTGACTGCTGGGATTTAATTAGCCTTCCCTTTAATGTGATCTAGTCACTGGGGAAAAGGAATCTGATTTTTCAGTTATTGGGAACTGAGGGACAGAAAGACTTATTACCCTTACCCGTCTTGATACTGTAGCATTTGATCTATCTTTGAGCTGAGGATCTGTTGGGAGACTTGTCCAGATGATATAAGGAGTATCATACTTAGCTCTTAGTCTAGGGCATCGTTTGAAGATAAAATCAATGAGGAAAAACTTGATTCCAGCATAGAGTCCTAAAAAACAAACAAAAAAAAGTCCCTTCAGTACACATGTTGAAGGGGCATTAAGAACATCACTGTTTTCATCATGTTTTAGTAAGTCCATGAGAGAAACAAAGTTCTGTATCTTCATTCATAGTGCTAAACCATTCTCTTTAATATTTCAATTCTTCTTCTAATCCTCAGTTATTTAAGACACTTAGTCAGATTCTTATTACACAGAAGAACTTCAAAATAATTGAAACACACATTCCTTATTACCAGAAACCCTCCAAAACCACTGTATATTTCCAAAACAGAAAACACACCAGAGCATCCATCTCTGCTCCTTGAAAGAATTTAAATAGCAACAGAGGGCTCTCATGTACTACATTAAACTCCATCTTCCAGTCCTGTATAGACTCTTATTTTATTATGCAAGTTATTTCCTTGCATTCTGTCAGATTAAAAAGGGCTTGAAATACTCTCTCTCAAAGCTTTGCTGAATGCAATTCAGGTTTCCTTCTAAGAGTCAGAGTAAAATAATAATACTTCACATATCTAATTCAATTGCCATGTCAAGCAGACCTACATTTATGCTCAAGCTAATACAATTTGAAGTTCAATGCCATGAAAAGTAATAGTCATTTAATTATATCATTAAGGGGAAAAAATGAAAATTCTTAGTTCACAGGACATGCTTTATATACCTTAGAAAACAGACACTGTCACGCTGCAGTGAAAACCCTCTTTTCCCAGTTCCCAGTTGAGACTAAGTCCACGTAACTTCACCCTCAGTAATCTGTTCATTTTTGTCAGTTGTAGCAAAATGCTACAACTAGTCCCATCAAGTCTTTCTTTTTTTTTCAGCCAACCCTGTCATCTTTGTACCTTCTATGTAGTCTCACATATTTCATTTGCAAGGATATAGGAGTGAAAAAAATCCCCAAAATATCGGACTTCCCAGAAGTCTTATAGCTGACAGACTGAAGAGCTCTGCTAACAACTCATCGTGAACTTCCCCTCTTCAAGCAGCAAATGCATTATCCAGTCTTTTTCTATTATGCTATATGTACTGAGATGGTTTTCAAAATGCACATGACAAAGAATGCCAAGCACAAGGAAAATACTTTCAAACACTGCATTATTTATTAATGTAAGGTTTTCTTTCTTAAACTCTAAAATTCTCCCTCTAAAGATCATGGTAAGTTTTAACGCACTAAGTCTGGACTGTAGCAGGTCAATTATTTATTGTGCTTACCCATTGCAAGCCCAATAATCCTGTAGGGCAAAAAGCAGGATGCAATAAAAGCTGCCCATAGAGTAATGTAGAGTTTCTGTGTTATTTCTGGCTGGACCCACATGAACAAGCTGAAAACAAAAAAAGAAACACAATTTTATTACTAATGTTTCAGACATTGGTCAAGTCTTGCTGTAAGAGGATAAAAAAGACTCATGTCAGATAACTTACTTTTTGATTTTTTCCAGTATGTCTGCCATCTTGCCAAAAAGGTTCTGCATAAGCAAGAGAATTAAAACAAAGTCCTGCATTATCTTGGGGTTTTTTTGTCTACATAATAGAAACCAACAATTATCTTACTCTGTTGGTAATAAGCAATTCCCAAAGGTGATTTTTAACCTAATTTTTAGCCATTTATATACTTCACAATTAAATAAATACAGAATAGAAAAGCCATACACAATGACTTCAGTCTCACTTAATACTTTGTTCTGTAACTCAAGATGGATTTTCAGAAGAAGCTATCTGACCCCATTGTCATGACTGCAAAGTGTTTATGTCACTGCAAATATTTTATATTAAGCTGTCTGTCTCAGAGTTAAGAAATTTTGTCATGAGGCAACACAATACGAAGTTTCTTCACACACTTTGAGCACTGAAATTTGAGGAAGTGGTTATTGAGTTCATCAAATGTTGAACCGTTAGCTTCTCTAGAGACCCACTGCTATCAGGTTTTTATAATACACCCCTGGAGTTACTAGATTCCATGTAATTCCAACAACTTTTGATGCAAACTGACTCCTGATGAGGATTACAAGTGTTATTCAGACATCTTCTCTGACCGATCCTTGCTGTCAGAGCACCTGGAAATTTTACCTTCCCAATAAACTTCCAAAGATGTTTGCATAAACACATGCATCGCCACCAGCAGAAGGAAGATGAGCACACACGGTTGGGCAAGAGAAAGCTAAGCTACTTTCAGCAGCAGCACCTTGTTAGACATGGCATAAGGCTGTAGTTCAACTAGACGGTGGGGTCACTCAGCTGCTAGGGTAGCTCATCAAACTGATGGAGCCAGAAGAAAACCTCCTTTCATCCTCTCCCACAAGAAGCAGATTTCAGGGCTCAGGGAGCGCGGTGGAGTTTAAAACAGCCTATTAGAGATGCTGTTCAAAGTGTTGAATTAACACAGCTAAACAGACAACAGCCTTCAGCTAAATCTTGAAGGAAGAGGGTGTCCTACACCAGTTTTGTGACTAGCAGATTTGGGATATGGATCCACACTCCAGTACACTGGTAAGATTTGCACCTCATCTACATTACCAGAAACTCATATACATATATTAGGGGGAACACTGTCAGAATAAGCTGCTTCAGTTCCCCTCCAGACCTCACTCAGAGTTGTGACCACAGAACCTCAATCAGTTGTCTGAAGCATTGTGCCATTTTAGAAGCTCCAGGAATCTTTCTGAGGTCTCTATTGCTTGTAGTCAAGAAAAGTATTGCTTCTTTGAGTGTTAGTTTTCACATGCTGCCTAACAATGTCCTTTGACCACTTGGACTATGAACGTCTTTATTTCTAGGGAAGCAGTTGGGCAGGTCCGAGAGCAGCACAGTACCTGCGCCTTCTGAGCCACATCTAGAACAAGCTGAAACTTTTCAGACACGGTCAGGTCCTCTTTTGGGGGTTCCTTGGGCAAGAAAGAGACAAATCCATTAATTTTAAGCTCAGCTGAAACTGGTATTTTACAAAACTCCTCATGAATAGAAACCCCTCAACACTCTTGGCAATAAGTCTTCTCACTTTAAACAGTCTCCCTTGTTTCAAATCTACTGTTTATGTCTTTCATTGCTGGTTATCTTTAGTTCTCAATGCTTTTCCTCCATGGTACATACAAACATATTAATAGAAGGCTGTGAGACACAGTAAAACTTTCAAACAGCACCATTACAATGGCACTCAGTCTATGATCACAGACTTATAGGCCCATTAGCATGACCAGAGAAGGCTACGGATCCTCTTGAGTTCCATCACACTCAAGGACAAAAAGGTGATCAGGCCCAGTCAGCACAGGTTTATGAAAGGCAGGTCCTGCTTGACTAACCTCATCTTCTGTGACAAGATGACCTGCTTAGCAGATGAGGAAAGGCTGTGGATGTTGTTTACCTAGACTTTAGTGAAGCCTTTGACACTGTTTCCCACAGCATTCCCCAGGAGAAACTGGCTGCTAATGGCTTGGACAGTTATATTTTTTGCTGGGTGGATGGCCAAAGCCCAGCATGGTGGTGAATGGAAGTGGATGGTCACAAGTTCTGTTTAATATCCGTATCAGTGATCTGGATGAGGGGATCCAGTGCACCCTCAGTATGTTTGCAGATGACACCAAGTTGGATGGGAGTGTTGATCTGCTGGAGCATAGGAAGGGTCTAGGGAGGGAATCTGGACAAGCTGAATCAATGGGCCGAGGCCAGTTGCATGAGGTTCAACAAGGCAAAGTGCTGGGTCCTGCATTTGAGCCTCAACAATCCCCAGCAATACAACAGGATTGGGGAAGAGTGACTGGAAAGCTGCTCAGTGAGAAGGACCTGGGGGTGCTGGTCAACAGCCACATAAACATGAACCAGCTTGTGCCCAAGTGGGCATCCTGGCCTGTATCAGCACCAGTGTGACCAGCAGGGCCAGGGCAGTAATCATCCCCCTGCACTGGGCACTGGTGAGGCCGCATCTCAAATTCTGCATTCAGTTCTGTGCCCCTCACTACAGGATAGACATTGAGGTGCTGGAGCAAGTCCAGAGAAGGGCAACAAAGCTGGTGAAGGGTCTGAAGCACAAGTGTGATGAGGAATGGCTGAGGGAACTTGAAGGTGTTTAGTCTGGAGAAGAGAAGGGACCCTATCCCTCTCTACAACTACCTAAAATAAGATTGTAGCAAGGTGTGTGTCAGTCTCTTCTCCAAGTAACAAGTGACAAGACAAGAGGAAGTGGCTTCAAGTTGCACCAGGGGAAGTTTAGATTGAATTTTAGGCAAAATTTCTTCACAGAAAGGGTTGTCAGGCATTGGAAACTGCCCAGGGAAGCGGGTGATTTGCCATCCCTGAAGGTATTTAAAAGGTGTGTAGATGTTCCACTTAGCAACATTGTTTAGTGATGGACTTGACAGTGTTAGGTTAAGGGTTGGACTTGATTGATCTTACAGGTCTTTTCCAAGCTAAGTGATTCTATGATTCTACAATTAAACTAGTACAGAAATACCATTATTGTTAGAAGCTCTACATCTAGAACTCATTGAAGTTATTACCTTTTTAGAGTAACAAAATTATCCTGGAAGCAAGGCCTAAGTCTTAGCAAAAGGTTTGAAATTTAAAGAGCTCCATCTTAGGTTAGCACTTAAAACCCTTCCTGGTTAAAGTAGGGTATATGCAAACATTAACTTCAAAACGTTACAAAGAAAAGAGAATGCTAGGTTTCTTGAAGATCCCACAGGATCTAACTTGTCCCAGGCTGGCATATTAACACTGATTCCAGAAATGTGTTTCAAGTTTAGTGTGAAACACCCAAACCTAAGAGTTGCTGTTAGTTAAGATTTCTAAATTGCAAGAGAAAGAAAAAGAATACAATGTCTTTCTTTGCACCCTGCTCTTTCCTTTCATAGATACCCACATAAACACAGAGAAAGGTTTTAAAGGTGCATCTTTTAACAGAGACATATAGGACAAGCTGATCAAATACCTACCATGGGTTCAGAAATTTCAGGCACAATGCTCCACTGTATTCTCCAACCCCTAGAAGTTATGGAAATAGTTAAAAGAAAGCAAGTACTTCTCCTCCACCTGCCAACATGGATTATTCATAAGAAGTTAAAAAGTAGTTTTCTGCAGTAAGTACTTATGACTTAAAAAAAATAAGGAAATAATCCCCAAATTAATGAAGAACCAACAACATAACCAAAGCACAACTGGCCAACCACAGACAGCTTTAAAGGTGTACACGCTAAAGAATTAACTAGGTAGACACTATACAGAATCACCACCTGTGGGTATTACAACAAAAGTGAATGGTGTGCAGACAGTAATTAATTATTAATGTTTTTTCGTTTCTTCTAAAACTACATCAACTTATTCAGGACCTATTTGCTACCAGCAATTTTCAGAGAATAGTGTGTTATAGTGTAAGTATCAGTTAAGGAGTCAGCAAGTTATTCAAAACATGCGCATTAAGGTCCTCTTCATTATGGGGAAAAACAGCATCAGCCTAAATAACATTTTAAGAAGATTGTCTCAGTACAGAAAGAATACATTTTAAAAGAAAGTCTTAATGTTTAATAGAGACTGAACTTACAAATGCAAGATGGTTTGAATAAAGTAGGCCAAGATCAACTAAAAAAGGCAAAACTGCTATTTTAGGCGTAGGTGAAAATTCTCTCCATGGAAAAGCAGCAAGTTTCAATAATTTAGGTGATATTCTCCAACTAACTCTGAATGCTGCAAAATGTTGTTTTAGAGCTTTAGCATGCTGAGGGATTTGTTTGAGAACATGTAGCATCATTTATGATGACCCAAGTCAGAGGATACAAAAATAATTCCTTATAAAAGTCAAAAATTACAGAAATTGAGCAATTAAATTAAGAATATTAGAGTCTGACTTTACTTTGCTAGACTGAACTCACAATAGAAAAGCTAACGGTTCACAACTCAATGGAAGAACAATGAAACATCTTTCAAGCAAAGCATTACAGACAATAATCCAGTACTTAAGTAAATACCTGGCTATGAGGTAATTTAGGGACAACCTCAAAATTGCTAAAAATAAGAACATAGGAATGGCCCAGCCATGCCATACAGCATTCATGTAAATCTGCAGATTAAGAAACAAATAAAAAAAAGAAGAGAAACACAGATTACAAACTGGAGCACAGTGAGTTGCACGAAATACCATTCCCCAGTGGACTGCTGCATTCAGAATCACGCAATTCAAATCACAAAAATTAATACATTTTAGCCACCCCATGACGGACAACAGCACTGCATTTGTGTAAAGTCAAAACCCAACTCTCCAGAGATGACACTTAACTAGTTCTCAGCTGCTTGAGAGAATTCCTGAATACTTCCAACACTACAAATACATGAAGCGATAAGGGATAAAAGGTAAATCTTAAAGTCTGTGAGCCTGCTACATAACCACAACATAGTCTAACCTCACCTATGGCAGCTGAAGCAATGGAACAGAAGAAGGGTTATAGCAGCTAGCCCCATACAGGGCAACAGGATAAATGCTCACTCTGTTATATCAGGTCAATTAAACTCCAAACTTTTTACCAAGCTTAGAAAGACTGCAGGAAAATAAGTTTCACTTTACCTGACAAGCACAAAGTGCCTCAAAAGGCATTCTGTTCCCTTCCCAGCTTCTGAAAATACAGAGACTACAGCCTCCCTGCTAAGACTGTTTTTACTGATAACCCCGATGTGAAGCATTCTCCTGGCTCCAACATCCCAGAACTTTCCAAAGAGCAGCTGAAGTTCCTTCTTTCAGCTTCTATCTGAAGAATGGGTTTGCCAGGAGAGGTGAAAAAACCCAGGAGATTAGGAGAAGGGACAGACACAGGGCACCAGGAGGGGGAGGTCTCCTCCTCAATATTCCTTCAGCTGCACTGTGCAAAGTAGCATTGAATAAGGGTCTGTAACTTACACAGAGGGATCATTTAATAAAAAAGTGTGTGCCATTTTCACCAGGCAGGTTCATTCAGCTACAACTACTGGTAATTTCTTTGGTATCAAAATGTTTCATATACACCATGACCAAAATAATTTAGATCATTAATTAACAGTTAGAATAAAAACAAATTTAAACTCCACTAAATAGTTACATCACTGTGGCCCACAAACCTCCTTAAGCAGCATGGGAATGCTTGAACTTAGCTCACAGACCTGATGTTTGCACATTAAATGATCCTCCAGTCAATGCATTTTGTCTGTCATTAGTATGATCCTAATGAATGGCAAAGAGCACTGACGGAAAATGACAGCTTCTTATCAAACATAGTCACTATCAGCATTTCAGCCCTAGACAGCAAGAGATTCGGCAAAGGCGGAAGTAACCATCACATTACAGGACTGGGAGACAGGAAACAAGAAATGAGAGAACAACACCCAGATGATTCTGAGTTATTTTAACAGTTACAAAACTATGCTACAATAAACCCCGAATCCACAATTTAAGTGTCTTTGAAACATAGCTGAAATGACAGCTGCTGGCATTTTGTACATGAATGAAATTACACTACTTGATTTGCCTTGAAACTGTAGCACAGTCCCTAGTCAGATATGGCAGTTTCAATGAATTTCAGTAAGTGATACATATAAGAAATTCTTACTACTCCTGGAGGAATAGGATAACTTACAATAAAGGCAATAGCAGAAGTGTAGATAGAATACCAGTCTGATAAGGCAGAAAGATTCTTCACAAAATTAGTAACAGGTTTGGCACCTCTCTCTAAACAGAAGCGGAGAAAAACCACAACTGTTAGAATTAGCTGGCAGTGGTTAAATCACTTGTAAATGACAAACAGACAACTTAGAAAATTAATCGGAATAGTCAAGATATGTAATGAAAAAAAAGGCTTATCCAAATTAAGAAAAATGAAACCCAAGAAACCTTTGCTCACATCATCACTGCATGAGAGAGGCGTCACTCCCACACACAGATGCACAAAACCAGCCAGTGACAGAAAAAGGAGCTATTTCTCAGCTCCCTAAAAACCACCTGTCCTTCCTATACTCTGTTCCTCTAAGCTCTTTTACAACTCGGGCAAACTGGCTAGGGGACACATGAAAATAGGAGAGGAGTGCTGCATGAAGACCTTTGCTTTCTGTGCTGGAATACACTGGTTTTGCCTTCCCTGCTGAGAAGAGTGATGACTCCTCTTGCACAAGGATATCCAGAAGCACTCACCCTCATTTGCAGTACAGCTCACAGCTTTGAAAAGCTTTCCTCGAGACAGCCTGTGACTTGCTGTCCTAATTTGTGTGGCTTGAAATTCAGCTACCCTCAATACACTTCCTATAGGAAGTAATTAAACAACTAGGACTAGATTTCCTTGAGCATCATCAGCACAACCAAAGCAGCAAATGAAGTAAATGGAAGGGGCATGCCCACTGGCAGAGGTCACAGACTCAAGACTTGCTTCCACCTGCTCTGCTCCACCACCCTAAACTGAATCTGCAGGGAAGATCCCAATCAACACTTGGAAACTGCTGGTGACAATAAGGTTCTTGAGAGCTCTGGGTGGTTGTGTCAGGCCCCCATGGAGAACAGGGATCTAGATTTTGCAGTTCATCTAGAGGAAGTTAAGAACCACGCAAAGCTAAGCTTAACAGTGCTTTTTATAAAGCTGTTGAATTTATTGCTATTATAAAGGCAATGCATGTGCATCACAGAAAACAGGTCAGACATTCTATCCCAAATGAAACCAGAAGGAATACTAGTATTAGAATAAAGAGAACAAAACTGATCTGACACGGAAATTACAGACCCTTATTTCAACTTCACCCTCCCCCCTACATTAATTTAACAATTTGCAGCACAAATCAGCCACATAGATTTTTTTTTTCAGGCTAGTAACTATTTGCTGAACAGAACTTCTGGAGGGCTTAACTGCTTTGTTTAACCTGCCATCTTGCATCCTCCACTTTCCAAAGTAATTTATCAGCTACCCAAGAGACAGAAATGCAAGATACATTCATGGTATGCATCACCCAGTCCTTCACCTTTGAAAGCATAAGCTCATAGACTAGCAAGTGAACTACAACCAGCTAGGGCATAAGCATATGCACACTAATATTCTTGCCATTGGATAAATACCCCATCCTCATTCGTTACATTTTAATTAACCTTACAATTTTTAGTTCAGAGATACCCTATGTAATTCAAGATTAAAGGCAAGCTTCTACCATTGCTCCTCTAAGTTACTTTGCACTCCAAACACTGTATCAGGTTTCAGAATCATTTCTGCTCATGAATTGGCAGAAGTATTTGAAAACACTGTATTTTAAAATAACTAACAACTATTTTTACTTCCAGAAAATAAAATATTGCTAAGTACTTACTTAACCTTCTCATATTTTCAGTCAACCTGAAAAGCAATGGATAAAAGCAACCCGTTAAATAGGCAAGTAGTGCACAGTTGTGTATATTTGGTATATTGAAATACTGCTTATAGTTATAAATTAGATGTTTGTGCATAAAGTTTCATTCTTGCCTGTTATGAAATGTGGTTTTAGTAACTGAAACAGCCTATCTTGCACCATACCAAAAATTGAAATGTGAAAGCTTTTCAGTCTAACTAAGGCTTTGTCCACAGTTTGAGAGTCATGAGACAGAATCTGGTAAATAATATAACTCTTACCCTACTTCAGACAGCAAATGAACTTTAAATTCCACAGTGTGGCCAAAGCATTCACAAACCTTCTGCAATGGTTCTGAACTTTCAGTTTTATTGCCATATTCAAACCACATACAGGGTTGTGAAACAAAAAAAAAGAGGTCAAAAAAGCCACTTGTAAAGAAGCCAATAATTTCTCGCAATCACATTGAAGATTTACCTTCTAACACTAAGAGGCTCTTCTGTTTCCACTGTATTCTCTTCTGGCTGAAATCTGAAGTCCTCAACATACTCCCCAAATTTGTCACAAAACCACTTCTGGAGTCTCGAACAGACTGTGTGACTACGCTTATCTGTAAGAAAGAAGCACCAAGTATCAGGATAATACTAGACGACATCTTCATTCAAAGCTTGCCCCTGTTTCCACACATCATGCTTTAGTGGGAAGCAGACTTTGTACAGCTTTCCTGTCCTTCACCAACACTGCATGGAAACTCACCGTGCAATTTACTTCTGCCATTGCACAGGAACCCTGCCTGCACAAAACTGGTAAAATAAGATTAAATGGGACTTAGCACAAATGCTCTAAGCACAGCACATGGAGGCATCACATTACCACACGTACAGAGATTACTTAATCCAACAAACGAGAACTTTTAGCAAAAACTGTAAAAACAGTTTCTGGTTAAGAGGTTGCTATAAACAAAAGACTGACATAAATGTCAGCACTCCTATTGTGCTGAAGGGTCACCTTGAGGAAAGCAATGTAAAGCAAAACATTCCTGAGCAGAGAGCAGGGCACCCACCCTGCAGCCACATGAACTTGACAGGAAAAGGAAGTGGAAACTTAAGCAAGATTCTGTAAAAGACTTTTTTATTACCACTTTCCTACCATTTATAGGCTGTAAAGATTGTGTATGTGCATATACACAGAGATATATATGCATCTCTAGATAATGTATATGCCACTTGCTATATATGGAATATACAGTCATGATACTGCCTGGAAAGTCTTATATGGCAAAGTAATGAACTGATCCACACTTTCTGTATGTTAGTTTCAGTGGAAAAATATAACATAAGTATATGGATATAAGGGTAAAGGCCTTAGAGGCAGCACAAATGAGCACAAAACTTTAAACTTGATCTGTAACTCAGAAAATCATTATCTAGAGGGAACAGAGAGACTATTCTTTGGCAACGTAAGTCAATACAGCAATGTCAGGAGGACATTGGTCACAACTATTCAAGGATCAAAGTTTGCACAGAACTCAGTAAGTTTAAGACATGATTAAACAGAGGCATGAAGATTAATCAGCCAACTATAACAGCCAAAATGAGGCTTTTATGCATGTGGGGGAAAAGGACTGGTGCTCAGAAAACAGAATCAAACTATTGCAGTGATACCTATAATACCAAGGAATTTAATGAGAGTTTACAGCTGAGACAACACTTCAATCTGAAACTAAAAACCTGTGAAGTAGCTTCCCAAATGCTAATACTTCCAAAGGAAGAAATTGAGCGTACGAGACAGAAAAAAATGGCAGGTTGTAGTTCACATAACAAAGTACTGATGTTATGGGAATTCAGGAGGAGCAATTCCAAAGTTAATCTGCAGATTTAAAAGCTCAATGAATAGGTGTGGGAAGGAAAGCTCAAGTGTACTGAAAGACTGAGACCTGTTGCCTCAGTTGTTTCAGAAATCACTGTATTATTGAATTCATAACAAGCAGCAGCTTAAAAATGTAGATGACAGCATAGGTGTCCAAAAAAATAGTAACTCTTAAGCTTACTCCTTTTCCAGAATGTCTTGTCTTTTACAAGTAGGAAGCAGTAATACAGTTAATAGCATAAAAGAGCTTTTGCAGCTGAGACCAAAACAGAACATTTTTTCTATGCATTACACCTATTTTCTGGTACCTGAAGGATCAGCAAGGCATGCAAGAGTGATGAAACCAGGCAACAGGTTTCATTAGATTCCTAAAGGCTTTACAATATTGAATAAAGTCCTTGCTCAGGTGTGCAAAGTCAAGTACAAAAAGTAAATGCACAGTCACGTACAGTGAGATAAGAAGCTACTAAAACGGTCTTTCACATCTGGCTTCTTCAGAAGCCTGCTTAAGGACCCAGCACATTTTTCAGCAAGGTTTGATCTTCTAAGGATCAAATGAAAGGGGCAAAAAACCCCAAATGAATCGAACTGCTAGTAGAGATCTGACTAAGATTACCTGTTCCATTGGCTTGTGTCTGTGGCTTTGCAGGTTGCTGAGCTGCTGGCACCTCTTCTGTCCTGAAGTAAAAACAGAAACAATGTGAAGTGCTATAGATGAAGATGATTTTGGTTTACCTGTTAGGTAAAGGGAGCACTGGAACCTCCAGGGTACCCATAGCTGAGATAATACAACCATGACAAGATAAATCCAAGATTCAAAATATCCATGGCACATTGCACTTCAGATCCATGGCAATGCCATCCACTGGAAGGAGAAGTGTGGTTTAAGCATTTCCTGTCACTGACAGCTCAATTTCATCTTACAACTTCTAAATAATTCATTATCAAGTTTGTTGCATTACCCAGGCCTCTATAGCAATGCCTGCCAGGAAAACTCTTCAGAGCCCTGACTTTTCCCACAGTAATAAAGGAAAAGTGATTCTGTATCACAAGCTGATAATCACAGTACTAGAACAAAATCATTTAAAACCTTTCAAAATTAGTCAAGAAAAATATTCTCATCCATTAGAAGGAAACATTTTGGAAACCAAATGCTTTTGAAATTCTGCCCATGTGCACAGCTTCAAATGACATTTGCACTATCCATGGCCTACAACTGCCGACTTGTCTCGAGAATACTTCAGGCTTCAATCCAAAAGTCTTCAGCCATCCACATAGATATCCTACAGACAGATTTTTCTAATGAAGCAGCAGCTTTGACAACGTAAGACCAGCTGCAGCAGGCTCTACTTGACAGGGAGTTGTATGATTGAAAAGATGAAATAGTTTGAAATAGTGTTTTACCAGGCAAATTCATTATCACTCATTTATCAGGCAATACAGATGCTTTCAAACGTTCCCTTCATCTTTTACTCCTCAGGAAGGGAACCAAGCGGGATGCAGGTCAGCAAATGGAGAGTGAGAAGAGGGATCCCACTGTATTGGGCAGACTGCATCAATATAGACAGATATATAGTTCTCTCTCCTGCTGTTCCTCTTGAAAGTACATTAGGGAAAGATCTTGTTATACCATCTGCATACAGAAAAGACCATTGCTAATGTGTGCCATCTCGACACCAACATACATCAATAAGTATGATGGAGAAACTACAGAACTAATTACCTCCCTTCCTAAGCACTCCTCGTATTTAATGAGCTTTCCACATCTTCGCTCATTTCTAAAAGAAACAGTTAGAAATAATTTACCAATTTATAAATTATAACTGGACATCTATCCGTGTGGAGAAGCTGAATTCAATAGTTTCTGCTTTAAAGCCATTTGTTTTCACGCCTCTTTGGAACTTTTCCACAGAGCTTCTGTATTTGCAGCAATTCTTTTCAAAAGCCATCTCAAATTACACCAGTTTATGTTTTCTAGCTAAATATTAACTTGTTTCTGTGACATTTTCCCCCAGTTTCTATGTAAACCATGGGTTCCTCACCTAAAACCTCCTCCTTTCCTTGCTCTTTCATCCACACCCTTGCATCTCCTCCATTTCCAGCTCTGACTCTCTCAAGACAGATAGCGATCAACACGATCAAATTTGCACAAACTATTACACAGCAGTGCCTTGTTTTCCTCTACCAGCACATCAGGTGGTTATACCACATAGGTGGGCATTTTCATCAGCAATCTGTCACTGTGTTTCATTGAGGCTGAAGATACATGTAGGTAGAGAGGAGGCAGTTATTCACAAGCAGGTTCACATATCCAGTAGCCAGTGACTCAATCCACTCCAGCAGTGCAAAGGCAGTGGGGTAATCTCACACCTGAATGGTTCCAGTGATGGAGCCAAGATGGGATCCCACCACCACCAGTCATCAGAGCCTGCAGGCTGGATCTTCCTTTGACATGCTGGGGTATATTTTCAGAAGCAGCACAGCACCATTACTCCCCATGTTTCCCATCAATAAAGAGTTGTGGGTAGCAGCCTCACTGGGCTTCATCAGGAGCACATGATGGTTTGGCTTTGGCTCTTCGTGCTTTTTTGTTTCATTTTTTTGGCAATGTCTTATTTGCCATCTGCCTGTTACTCCTTCCCCATGAAGAACCTAACCTTTATGAATCATCAGGTTAATGACAGCTCATTACTGCACCTGTGACCCAGGTTATAATTAGCCATTTCAGACAAATTTGGGCCAGGAAGCTCAGAATTCATAGTCTAGGCTTGAGCACCCACTGGGAAGCTCAGTCCCAAAACCAGGTCATGTTGAGCCAGCCAGTACATCAAGACCACTGACAGAGGGGAAGAATTCTCTTTCCTACAGTTTACAAACCACTTTTGATGCCAGTTAAAAGGCTGGAAAACACAGATGGTCCCCAAAACAATAGAAAAAGCTGTGTTCCTATGCAGGCTTCCTAATCGCAGCCTGCATCAAAATAAACCAAGCTGCATTATTTCCTCTGGGACCACGCTTTCCACCCAGAGAAAGAGTGTGATTGGTAATGCCAAGAGATTCCCCAACCTGTGGCTAGGTTGTGTTTATGCAACTAGAGACTGTGCCTGTTTAAAAGAACAGGCTGATTAAAATAGGTAAGTGCAACCTCAGACAGTAGAGAAGACAAATACTTTCCTGAATCTGGGTTGCATTTGGTCCCCTTAAAAGCAGTTCACAAAGCTGCTAAGCACAAGGTTTGCGTAAGTCACAGCTAGCTGTGGGTGTTGTTGCAAAACTTTTTTGTTGGGGTTTTTTCTTCCCTGTTCATAATTTGTAAAATAAGGCAGCAACAGCCCACGATCCACACAAACAAGCATTGCTCACACAGGCTATTCCAAATCATTTATGTGTTGTTCCACTGGCAAAATGTCATATGCTCCAGCTGTCCTAACAAATACTGGGATGTCCTGAAGCGTGTCTATGGAAAACTCCAACTGAAGCCATTGCGTTTCTGAATGCTCTAACATACAGACAGTAAACACCATGACAAACAAAAACACTAAAACCCCTCTTCTTCCTCTCCTCCCTGCGCACAACTCTATGAAAGAAGCCTATGTACTTCCCTAAAAAATAATTAACAATTCCAGATTATTAGCTCATTATTTTCTCCTTGCTGAACACTTTGCAGCATGTATTTATACAGCTACATACACTGATAAACTTCACAAATACTTCTGAATACCACAACTATTAAAATAATTCTTTCTTCTTACACCACAGCATGGTTTGGTGTTCCCCAGTTCACTTCCGTAAGCAGAAGAGTACATGCAAACATGTTATATACATATCTATTTAAAGATCATATGAAAACTCACCTAATTGAAAAGCAGGGTGAATTTGGTTTTGTTGACATAAGCAGAGACTATTTTCTGTTGTTACTTTGCTTAATAAAATGAAGTTTCCATCAGGTGTAAATTCGGCCGATTATATTTGACTGTGTAAGCAAATACTTTGCCTGCATGTCCTAACAGAAGTATTTCTGAATGCCTACAGTGAAGTGCAAAGAGATATAAAGCAGGGAAGAATTTCACACAATGAAGCATAAGTTAAAGGGAAACCACAGACAACCTGGGTAGAAACTGGAAATTTTTCAAAGTCTTATTTGTGTTGTCACCTTACATATACTTGCCTGCCCCCAAAAGGCTGGAATATTAGTAAGACTACTTAGAAAAAGACTTGCGAAAGGGGATAATTGGCTGTAATCCCCAAGTGCAATACCCAATCTAACAGGGCTAGCGTAACCCTTAGGATATCTAAATGGGAACACAGCACTGATGTGGAAAAGTCATCCCACCTTAATTTAGCAGTGGCATGCCTGCTAAAGATTTGCTGTTGTCCACAGTCCAACAAGGCACAGATATTGACACCAACACTGATAAACTAAGACCTTCAAACTTTTCTCTGTAAAACACATATAACTCACAAGGTGCAGAGAGCCATATTAGACCCTGGGCCATCCTCATTACTCTGACACAGGGCAAAATGATGGGTACCTCCCTGCAGAGGAAGACGGCTCCCTCATCCTTCTCCAGGATGCCAGAAATGATGGGATCATTCTCACCCTTCTCTGTAGGTGATCTAGAGCCCAAGCATACCTGCTCCTGGAAAAAAGCCTTTAGCTCTTTGCCAGTGCTAAAGCATGTGGAATTTGCATCTCAAGCAACTTCTTCAAGGCAGCAAGTCACAGACAAAAAGCGACCATGAAACGGCAGTTTTATCTACCAACAGCAGAAAACAATACTCATTGCTCTGTACTGCTGATATCAAGCTAGCTGATACTCTCAGCTTGGGGATGGGGACAAGTTTGTCCTCTACCACTGTCCCCAGCAGCCCACTCAACTAGGCAACACCAGTTTAGAAACAAAATGGAAGTTATGTGTTCATACAGCCAAGTCAACCAGCATAGGCAGTAAAGATGCACTCCCACGTCTCAGCTGTAAGAGTAACTGTAAAATGTCAAATGCCAAAAATGCCAAAAAAAACCCCAATCCTAGATGAGAGCAGTCCAGATCACCTTCCCAGTGCACAGTCATGGGGCTGGCTTGGGAACAAGAGAACACTGCAGAGACCCTTCTAACCATGCAATGTGGCAGCTCAGGTGAAGCCTGCACACAGACTGACCTTGCAGGAAACTACTGATTTTGGGAAAACATCAATGTGAAACATTAGCTAAAAAAATCCCACTGCACTAGTACTGACGGTAAGAAGGAAGACCTAATTTAACTCCTGTCTAAAGCCTTGTAAACCCACACTGAATATTGAACAAACTCAGCTTCTTCATCTTAAGACAAAACAGTCAAAGAATGGCAACTGAACTGATGAAAGGGATGGCGTACTCTATCAGGAGACATTGGAGAAGCTGAAACTCTTCAGTCTGGAGAGGGGAAGAGTTAAAAACCGACTAAGGGTGGTAAACAAGCTGAATGCTGAACCAAATCTTGTAATTCTGTAACTGTGAGGTACTTCTTGAAACCACTGAGAAATCTGTTAGAAAGAAAGAAAATAAATTGCTGCACTAGAGTGAAGGGTGGGCTTCTAAAACATTGCCTCCATAGCTACCAGATAGCTCCAGCACTTTCAAGAGGAGGTTAAGTAAATTCACGGATAGGAGGTGTGCAAACAGACGTTGAAGTGTAAAGGCAGAAATGTACTTTCTGACACCTCTAAGTACAGTGTTGTGGATGTTTATAAGGAGCGACTAGGGGAACTGCGGTTGTTTGGCCTGAAGAAAAGGAAGCTCGAGGGAGACTTTATGGCTCCTATAGGAGCCTAGTTGGATGTTGGTCTCTTCCCCCAGGTAACAAGCAACCGGACAAGAAGAAATGACTTCAAGTTGCACCAGAGGAGGTTTAGATTAAATATTATGGAAAATTTCTTCACAGAAAGGGGTGTCAAGCACTGCAACAGGCTGCCCGGGGAAGTGGTTGAGTTGCCATCCCTGAAGGTGTTTAAAAGACATGTAGTGTGGCACTTAGGGACACGGTTAGTGATGGACTTGGCAGTTTTGGTTAATGGTTGGACTCAATGTTTGTAAAGGTCTTTCCCAACCTAAACAATTCTATGATTCTATAGCAGTAGGAGGTAAACAGAACACAGAAAGCAACTAAGCTCACATTTCCTGTAACTAGTTCCTATTTCAATTGCTACAGAATACCAGTGAACACAGACTGCTGGTCTGACCAGAAAGGCATTTCTAACTGAGGATGAGCACAGAAGGAAGCAGCAGGCTACGAAGAGTTTGTATGGTACTGGGATACCTCATATCTAAGCAGGAAGTTTTGCCTGTTTGCTCTTGCTTGTCACATCTAAGTAACTGGCAGTGCTTATCATATGCGATTACCAACTCAGTCTGCACTATCTCCTGATGACAGCAGCTGATAGTGAACCACAGATCTTACTGCTCAGCCAACTAATCTCAGCTACTGCTGAGGAAGATAACACAGGCAGCTATGTATGCAAGTGGTGTAAGACCAACAAGGCCATTAAGCAGCTGCTATGGTCTTAAGATCTAAAGCCCATGAAGCTAGGCAAACTAAGGAGAGAACTTCAAATGTTATGCTCTGCATCATCAAGTTGGGTGTCCTCAAGGCTGAAAGGCCTTTGGGGTTTGGGGAGGCATGTTTCCATTTGTCACTGCATTGGCAAGGAAGACTCAGACTCAGTCACTCCCACACTTCTAGGGTTGGGCTGTGGTACTGGGATGTTCTTGCTGCTGCTAGAACAGGACTAACAGGGCCTGGGTAGTCTGGAGATGACACAGGTTTGAAAAGCAAAAGCATAAGCAATGGCATGCAGTAGCACACAGTGCATGCTGATAGCTCCAGGTAGGTGAGATCGCAAACAGAAGACATCAGAAAAGGTGAAATGAAGAATATCCCCACTACAAGAGTGACAGAACACTTCTGTATTTATGGCAGTACGCATGGTGAAGTAACTCGGGTACACGGATGTGTGAGATGTACTTCTACAGAAAAACATGGACAGATTCTCCCTGTGTGAGCTACTCATTTATTTTTAAGAGAGCCTAGACTGGAAACAGGTGCTTTCATCAGAAACCCTCAGAAACAGTCAGATATCTCGAGTGTCTTTCAGCTGTATAGTGAAGATATTTCTCTTACCTTGCTTCATACATTTCTCTTACCTTGCTTTAAGTACTTCATTGACTTTTTGTTCTAGTTCTAATCTCCTCTGCCGTTCCTTTTCTAGCTCCTGCCTTAACATTTCAGCGTTTGTTTCTTCTCTCAGCTTCCTGAGCTCTTCCTCTGTTAATTAAAGGGGAAGAAAAAGATTTCATTACCCTGCAGTATTTCTGTAAGAAAATTAAAATCTAATTGTGACAGCTTAGGTGGGGGCTTTTATCTGTGCTGTATCAAATATGTTCACCAGAAAAACAAGTATTCCAGGGCTAAAAAGGACTTCATAAAAACCACAGCTGTACCATGTACCAAATGTTTAGTTACAACTGTTAAGCAAAGAGAAAAACAACTTTGAAGTTTGCCTTTCAATACGCAATATATCAAAAATAAGCCCTTGAGTAAAAGCTACCTTTTATCTAAACACAGGGTGACATGCCCTTCATTCCCCAAAGAAACAACTGGCAGGAACACTACTGCTAAATCCTGTGGTCATACTAAGGAAAAAAAGAGTATCTGTTTTCTTTCCAGTGTCTATGGGTAGGAAAAAACCAAACCATATATTCACATAGTTATAAGATGCCATATAACCCCCTACCCATCAATTTCTGGAACCCCTGTATTTTTATGTAAGTATGTAATATACATACATACACACATATACACATGCATACACATACATGCTCACACAATTTTTTTTTCATAAGAAGTTAGTCTTAACTATGTATGAGGCTTTTTGTGGCTAATTAGCCTTGCTTCTTTGTCATGATATCCTTGTTCATTTTATTTTACTCTAGAGCTACAATGGGGTCACCATCACTGATTACTTTTCCCAGACAGGCAGACAAGAGACAAGATAAAAAGATTGTGACTCTTTTTTTCTTTAAACAAAAACATTGCTCTACATTTTGGTCTCTGGGCTGGTTTTTAAGCTCAATCTCAATACTAAATACTAGAACAGCAAGTGTATTCCAAGCTTACAGCAAACCAGAACAGAAAATACTCGCTAATTCCAGTATCACCACAGACACAGGGGTTTAGGCTTTACACCATTTTACAAGGTTCGTGTATTATGTTATATCCTCCAGCAACCTCTTCTGTTTCTTTTCACATACTGCCTTGTAAATCTTTGACAATCAGTTGATTTTGATATCTGAGCCTCTCCCGCTCCAATCATATGCATTGCGAGAAGGTCTGAAGCCCTAGAGGAGCTGATAAACTCTCCCTGCTCTGCAGGAGGCCCTTGTGCAGTATCTCTGATCATTTTATCCACTGTGCATGTCAGGAGTTGTAGATCGTCTGTATTCCTGCAGCACTAAGAGGTTTAAAGCACAGAATTAGGAGAGATGGGAAAAAGATGCATGAAGTGATGGGACAACATCACAGTTTCCACTATGAGGGTATAGGCTGAACTCCACCAGACAGAAAGTAGTGCTGTCATCTCCTCTCTGCTAGAAAGAAGAGCTGGAGCTCAGAAACCCAAGCTATCCTCCTGAAACTGAACCTAAAAGTTATTCCCAAATGTAGGGTAGGGAACTTTCACTGTTGCAGCAGGTTTGTCTCTCCTGTAAATAAGTGGAAAGATATGAACATAAGGGCATACCTATATATGGAGCTGTTCCTAATTACGTGTCCACAAGGCATTTTTAATCCAACAAGAAAACTACTTTTATAAGTAGCTTACCCTAGTTCCAAGGGCTCGCCTTGTTCCGGAACAAGAAAATGCACACAGCTGAGGGAAAACATCTGTTGCACTTCAAATGCACTGGCGGTTGTGCAATATGAAGATACCACAGAAAGTTCCAAAGCTTGAAGAGATGTTATCTTCTCAAGGCCATTAATGGAAAAAATTCTCCATTAAGCACTCTTTATACTTTTATGAGGAAGTGACTATGCACTGTGTGTACATAAGAAAACCACAAGTAGTATAAATTAACCTCAATGCCCCTGAAAGTTTACTCAGATCTTCCAGATTCCTTAATTCCAGTTGCTCTGATTGCGCTACATCTTGTTCTACAAAAAAACAAAATAAAACCCCCAGAAACTTGTCCACTAGGACAAGCAGTCCAGAGATTCTTTATGGAAAGAGGCAGAGCTAAAGGGTTCACAATGAATGAGGCAGAATTCCTATAAATCAAAACAAAAACCACACCACCCCATCATTAAGGATTGTTACAGCTTCACATTTCATAGCATTTCCTAGCTCTCACAGACATGACAGCATTCAAATCCACTCAACTACAACTGCTCCAGCCCCTCCAACTCTTTAAGGCAGTGTTTGTTTCTACTCTGGCAGCAGTGTGTTCTGGCACTGTAAAACCTCAGGGTTTGGTTAAATACCTGAAGTTTGCCAAGCAACAGAAACCATGGAGGGGTGGGAGTTTTTCCCTGCTCCCTTGCTCTCTTCCTCGAAATAATCTACAGTTTCACCAAGCTGAACTGAATTTCCAGAGGATATTTCTCCAGCCCTGAGGGGCCCTTCTGCAGAACAAGTGATGTTGGCCACAAAGAGCAGAGGTCATGAACCCCTGAGAAGAACCCATACGAACATTTCACCATGGTATCTATCTACTGTGCTTTACAGATGAGTATCTTCCTTGACAATGAGAATAGAGCGCTCTTGGATTTCTTCTTAAAACAGTCCAAATTCAAACATCCTCCCTCCTCCACACACACACAGAAAGGTAAAACATAAAAGGTCAAGCTTCAGCTCCAAGATTTCCATCATTTCCCTCCCAGGCATATCAATCACAGCTCCCTGTCTCCTGCTGGGCAAGAAACAGTAAAATGTTGTGAGGCTCGGTACATGCCTTAACTGGACATGCAGCTGGTGTGAGCAGACATAAAGGAGACCTGGTTAGAAGGGGAAAACTACTAACAGAAGAAAATGTCTGCTGAAATACTGACAGAGAAAATCCTTGCCAGCCTGGCAATTAGGTCTGGGAACCAGAAGCATCCGTGAGATGTGCAGCACACAGCTGGATACCTAGAAACTGGAGGCATGCTGAGATACCACTGATAAGCACAAACCCAAGGAACTTTAACAGCAACTTATCAACTGAAAAGCTGAAAAATAGTCTGGAAAAAGGAGAAAACATACTCAGAAAGTAAAAACTGGTGACTGCCACTGGCTGTGCTATCTACAACAATAGGAAAACAGTCTGGAAAAATGAAAATTGGTCTGAAAGAACAGAAAACAGTTAACAGCATCTACTGGCTGCTGAAGTGGTGATGTCCTACAGCTCCTTAATCCTCAATGATCTAAAAATGACTTCATTTTTATCCAAAATGAAGCTTCTTTCTCAGAGAATTTCCTGTGATGCATGTACTTATCCTTTCCTAAGCTGGCTGAACTCTGCACAAACTTCCTAAGAGATTTTGGACCCTCACTGGGGAGGGTTTGGTTTGTCCTCCCATTTTTGGGATGGTTTGTCCCGTTCTGAGATACATCCAGTAAGCTTGACACTGATCTTATTGTAAACATATGCATATGTGCATATAAGTAATTTATCACAGTTACATCTGCTGCTATATTATTGGTAAGTTTACTTCACTAAAGATAAGCTTGTAGCAACCTGTAATACTACGTACTTGGTTGTTGACATACTATTAACAGCTGTCAATAATTTCTAGCAGCTTCATGCACAGACATATATTTTTATTTTCCACTCATATATATTCACTTTATCCATCATAGATACAATTGTTAGTGGTGGTTTTTGTGGCATTTGCAGCAATCTGTAATAAAGTGGAAAAATTTAGAGTAAAAAACCCTCCGTGTCCTTGTGTATGACAGAATCCTATTAACCCAGAGTCACAATCTCTGCATACCTGCAGGCTGGTAAGCCTTTAGGTCATGACAGGAGTTGTGACCCTGCAAAAAATGCTCTAAAATCTCTCTAGTAGAGTCAACTTGTGTAGAGAAGCGGGAAAACACCTGGATGCTATTGCACTTCTTAAAATAAACTTCAGAAGTCAGTGACACAAAGCAACAAGAGTGTTTCAACTACATTAATCTGCCTGTTATCGATGGCACTGTAAACCCTAGGAGAACTGACCTCATAGGTAACACCATCATCAGCAATGCATCCCACAGCTTACCAAAAACCAGTATTCGTTTCAGTTTTTCTACAGCATTTTCTCCTCTATTAGGTGTAACATAACTGTCACACCTGAACTGTAAGGATTTAACCATTTAAAGATTTAACATTTCAAGAAGTTTAGCTGCTACCATGTAACTGCTAAAAGCAAGCTACCAAGCATTCCTTTGCACAGCGATGCGGCATCAGCCACTATAGCAACTGAAACTTTTCAGTTTGCTCCTCAGAACACACAAGCTTGTAAGAAATGTTTTGATAAAAAGCTTTTAAATACCAAAGTATTTGTTCAGGTGAGACAGAACAGAACCTGAGTAGTATTTAAAAAGAAAGACAATACATGAGGTTGGGAAGACATGACAGCAGATTGGATTTATAATTCAATACTGCATGTGAAGTAAAGCGGATGTTTCCCTTAATGCAGGGATTGGAGGTGGATTAGGGAGTCTCCTAGTAGCTGTTTTATATAATAGCATTCCTTTGTAGGCCTACAGGTATGCTGCAAAATCCCCTCTCTGTGACAAAGTGACAAAAAATTTCCTTCAGAGCATAGCTAGAGACTGCAAAACACTGTTTCTAGACACTAAACCACTTCAGTGCTGAATCTAAGGAGACCAAGTTAAAAACTAGAAATGCCAAAAAGCAAACATGCGCGTTGTCATGTCTACATGGGGAAACACCAGTACTTAACAAGACAGAAATAACTCTTCTACGTCTATGTTAATTATGGCAAATCTCCTTACAACCCTTTGAACATTACCAGAGTTCAAGTATGTTGTTTAATTGGTACTAAACACACTAAATCCCAGCCACACACCATCAAACTGGATCTCACCCACCACGCTGACAGAGCCAGACACTGGGATTTTTCTCTGCCAGGCAGGTAACTTCTACCCTTGCCAGACTCCAAACTCCTACAGAAAGCTAATATTTTAACTTTGTCCCATATAAACCAATGTTGACATTAAGAATAAGACATTGGGAATCTGAAAACATTGTCTATTTTCATCATCGAAGACACTGGAGAGCTTTAATCTTTACCTCAAGCACCACCAGCAAATGGCAGTGCTGTGAAGGACATGGGACAGCTCCACCATTAGTCCATGTCCAGAGACGTACAAAAAGCACTGTCTGACCAACAGGGAGTGATGAAGGAAGGACCCACAACAGAAATTCCCAACTTGTTTTTTTCCACAGTTATTTAGTAATTCATATACTCCTCTGGAGACAAGTTCACAATACACAGCTATAACTAGATACAGCTTAATTGTGTACTATTTGTTACCTGCTGTTCTTCTAATCTCTGACCCTACTTTCCTATGGCTTATGTCCTTTGAACCACTGTTTTGATAACAAACCAACTCTGATACAGAAGCAATAGAGGGAAAGCTGAGTCTGAACCATCATCCTGCCTTCTCAGTGCAATTAGCATTCCCCTGGTACTACTGTCCCCACCTTGACAGCAGAGTCTCATGTGAAATGCTCTTGTATTTCATGCAATGACGAAGACTGTTACAAAGCACATCATATTTGACAAGGTCATCTTCCTCTGTGCAAGCTGTTCTAGTCCCTCTTCCAGCAGGAAGAGGGTGAGGTTAGAAAGAATTAAAATGTCATTATTATGGTACGTACAAAATAGTTATGCTAACACCCAATTAGTAACTTTACACAGTATTTTCAGTTGGGCTTTACTGTGTTAGACACAGGATCACTTCCTCTTCATTACAGAAGGATTTTAAATTGTTGATATGTGAAATATCTTAAAAATCAATAGCTTACTGAGACAGATTCTCTTCTCAGAACATCAAGTGGGTAGTTTTCTATTGCTAGATACACTTCTGCCAGCTTAAAAGTTATGAAAAGTACTGCTGCTCTATAAAGTTACTGCTGCTTTATAAAGTTTCAGAGATTTCAGAGCCTAAAAATGCCATAAGAGTTGCAGAATCCATCTGAAACGAAGGGAGTTGCAAAAATTTTGTCATTATTGAAGGAACTGTTTTCACTCCCTGGTTTTGGCAGAAGGGAAACAGGCTACAGATGCTGAAATAGCGTCTGGCTTGTGAATAGCAGCAGGCTCTGCCAAGGCTTTTGTGCTACTAAACTGAGCAGGGAAGGGCAGGTTCCACATGGGGCTTCCAAAATCTCCAGCTCAGTTACACAAAAGGAATGGGCATTGCAGTGCCCACCACTGCCCTGCCTGAGCTTTCTCACCCACTCTGCAATTCATGAAGCCAAGCTGGGCATGCAGAAAAGGCAGAAGCAAGAGCACGCCCCACCTATGTGACACAATGCATAGGCTGCGTCAAGCTGGTGGAGGAGCTGTCAGTGCAGTGCTGTGCTTCGGTTAATCTGTCCCACAAAAGGAGGTGTGACAGCACGTGATCCTCCTGGGCTGGGCCCTCCAGCATTCTGGCATATTCATGCCACCAACATTTACATGCTTTGTCCAGTGATGAGGGCAGATGGCAAAAGCCCACAGCAAAGACCAGTGCAGGACTCCAGCCTGCTGCTGTTCTGTGTTCTAGTCACATCCTTTCCCTCTCCCCTGGCCTTGGAAACTTCGCACACTTGGAAGTCAAGTTGAGAGTGAGCAAGTGCACAACCCACATCCTCCGCCAGTCAGAGCAGAGTCTTTGCAGATGAGAAATGGAGGTCTGAATCCTTGGTCTGTGCTTTAAGTCCCACACAGTTGCTCTAGCCTCCTCACAATTATCTTTTCCAACAGTGCCCCCAGGAAAATTAAGAGAGGCTTTTTGTCCAGGAAGGATAAACATGAAGTCAGTACATATAGTGATTCATGTAAGCATCTCTGAGTATAAACAAAACCTTTCCTAAACTTCTTCAGAATTTTTCTGTAGTTTTTGAGAAGTCAGACCTAGAAAAACTTTAAAAAAAATACTAGTATAAAGCAAGCAAAAGCATCTCTGAACAGACACCTCTGGTGAACAGGCAGCTCTCAGCAATAGCCTGGGTTCAGCTTTTCTTACTGGAGCATCTCTGGGTACCCAAGGAAAATGTTCAAGAAGGTTCCACCAGTCATTATACACAAGCCACAGTCCTCATCAGAGGAACTCCACCTGCTCAAGGGATGTGTGCAGATCTCCCAGGGACCCTGTTAGTTCCACAGCTGGTATCTGGTTACCTCATATAAACACAACAACTACTTAATCTCTCAGTAGGGTCTTCACCTGCTACACAAATCAGCTCTTTATTCTGCTTCATGATTTCTGAGCCAAAGTTGACAAAGGCTACCAGGTCAGTAAGAAGACAGCAACACCGATGCAGTGAGTCTGTTCCTCTGCCATCCCCTAGCTCTGCTCCTGCAGCAAGTGTCTGACCCTCATGTCAGGAGAGAGCACACCAAGGGTATTGAGACAGTTGGTAATTAGACCCTGACTCAGCTTCACAGTCAATTTACTACATACAATTACTGTGACTGTTCAAGGAGGTATTGACATTTCTGTACAGAACAGAACTCTGTAATACAGGTCTTTTGCTGGTCACAACCACCACCACACAGTTCACCTCTAAGGTTTACCACTTTCTAGCATTCCAGATCTGCTCAAGGACCATGTATAGTTTCCTAGAGCTCTGCTTCCATGAGCTCTGTATTCTGCTGGATCGTTCTTCTTACAAAGAATCATCAGTCATTGATACCATTGTGAAGTTAGTCACACAGTTTAAAAAGACATACGAGAACGGAAAGTGTGGGAGCAGAAATTTCAATGGGAAAGAAGCACAATCCCAACTTCTTGTGCAGTACTGGTATAAAAATCATAACTAAACCCAACAGTTTTGTAAACCCCTCGAGACTCCTGCCATACAGAATGGAATGCAAAACCCTTGTGGGGGAGGCCTTTATTTCCTCCTAAAGCTATTCATCCTCAAGCAGCCTTTCTTCAATTTACCAGTTTATGACTAACCTTCTCTAACAGTCACCTGGTTTGTTTACTATTAGCTGCTGTTACAACCAACTCCTCTTCCCTGAACTGCTAAAACAAGCATTGAAAAAGGCTTGAAAACCTTGAATGAGAATTACCTAATACTTCATGTAAACCATAGGATGTACACCTGCTTACAAAGCATCAAGACCAGAGTGCTGATATCTGCAAAACTGGGCTCCATAAGCAAGCACGGAAAGTAATGCGAAGAAAAACAGGTCATTTGCCTTCACAGCCTAAACCCTGATCAAAGCAGTATTCATGTGCATTAAAACCAAGCTTACAGTAACAAAGTCCTTCAGAAACGGATGACTCTGATTGCAACAGCTCCAAGACAAAGCTTTTTTTTGCTCATGTACATTCAGAGGTCCAGCAGACCAAGCGCTGTGCACTTTCCATTCAGCAGGTGTTCAAGTCTCATGCTGCAGGAACCCACCCCAATATCGCAGTCTCACCAGATCTATAGCATTCCCATGATAAGGCTCAGAAGGAGCCATCAGATCACAGAGATTAAGACCATTCCTGCACAGACAGGAAAAGCACCTTCAGACCTTTTGGCTGCAAGAGTCAGATGATCCCTCCCTTGCTTAAGACATTAATATCCAAGATCCCTTTCTCCATGTGCCTCATCCTCCTGTCAGCCTGCAGCTCAAACCCCTCACATTTCCAGTTGCATTCCATTTGCGTTTACAGCTATTCAACACATTACTCTATTCCTCTTCATCTTCACTCCTCTGGGTGTTTAGATTATCTTTGCTAAAGAAGAGATTCATCTGGCATCTCAAATGAGGATATTTTCACTTTCCTGGAGACAAACTGCTTTTCTCCAGTCACTGTTTCCTCCAGATCTCCTCTGCAGCTTGTAGGGGCTACAACTAGGCCTAGGATGTGTTCCACTAAAACTACTACTTAGCCAAACTGCACCTTTGATTTATGCCTGCTAATGGCTTAATGGAGATTAGAGAAGACTAGCAGTTTGTTCTTCCTTTAGCCACGCACCTGCAGCTACAGACCCCCACTTGACTTTCAGCTGCATTGTGTATGTGTACATCATACATAATGTACAGCTGGGAGGAAATCTCTCCTCCGTAAGCCTCCTGGATAATAAGACACCAATTCAAGTAAGAGGTATAGGAGAGGCAAAAATAAAGTCAGGATCAGGCTGATAATTATTAGAAACTTAGCACCTTACAAAGTGAATCCATGCATCTTTAAAATTGCCCCCACATACTCACAGTTCCTCTGATTTTTTGCACTCCTAGCTGGAGGAAATTGAGTAAGAGGAAGTGTCAAACAGTTTATGCAAAAAATGCAGTTACAGCAAGGTGTCCTTAAGGAATTCCGTAATTAAAAATAGCATGCAAATACAGCTGAGTGACCAGCCTTCTTAAACACACCTACTGCAGCAACTGGATTTAAAAATAATGATCAGGCTTTTCTCGAAGGCAAATTAAACAAATTGCGTGTTTTCATGCAACGTTTTTCTGCTTGCCATCACTTCACTTTTTGGGGGAAAAAAAACAAACAAAGCATTGCTAGCATTAAAACAAAACAAAAAAAAACCCACGAACTTTAAGTCAAAGAGGAGGAAGAAAATAGAACAATACAGGAAGCATACCCAAAAGGTGAGCTCCTAATTCACTCCAGCTGACAAACATAGTTACATATTTCAGCCCAAAATTTCAAATGGGGTGTAGGGTAACAGGGATAAGCTTTCCTAGGCTTACTTCTCTACCAGTTTATCATTCTTTCTTGCAGAATTACAACTGACTTGTCAGAACAACTCTCTAATTGCAGCTACAGCAAACCTCAAGCTTAGTGAGCTCTGGATGTATCTGTAAGGACTGACCCATGCAACCCAACTGAATGACCCCACTGGCCTGAATTTCCAACCATCTACTCAAAGTTCATGTGAAACAGTGGGCTTCATTACCCTTTACCTCACAGGTTGCTACAAAGGCCTGTGCAAAGGAAAAATATTCAGCTAAAAATGGTATCAGCTGATCAGGTTTTTCAAACTACAGTAAAAACCTGAAGACTAAAAATATTCACAAAAATGTGTGCCCCACGCAGTTCCTCTAAGCATATACTAAGGACTGAGAAGGGGTTCACCAACCACAGGAGTGTCTGGGAACTCTGTCATATTTTTATAGCAAAAAGTACATCCTAGTTCAAGCCAGAAGTCAGTTCTGGAAAGTCTTACTGCTTCTGTTATGTATCATATTATACCAGGAAATCACAAATATCCCATCTTGCTTGAAAAACAATTAGGTAACAGGAGCTTAAGCAGTATGTCTTTGGGGATGGAAATAGTACGTGGTAACTCTGTACTGCACAGTTAAATAAATATTCATACAAATCACTGAAAGCAACAATGCAAGTGAGGGCAGGAGCCTTCAGTTTTTGCTTGATATTCCAATCATGGTACCTCTTCCAGTTATCATTGGAAGCTGATAGCAGCTCACTATAAATTCTTGCCCAGTTTCCTTTATCAGACCTCCCTCTCATACACACAAGGAAAGTCAAAATAATACTGTCAAAGTCACAGAAAGTTAATTCCAAATCCTTGAGAATATGCTGAAGATAAACAAGTCTTGTTGTTACACTGTAATCTCAAAATTAAATAGTATCTACAGCCTTGTTATTTCTATCCCTTAGAAAACATCTGACAAGCTTTGAACATAATAAAAACAACCCCCATATTCTGAAGTTCAAAAATAAGCCATTAAAATTACAATTTTGGGAAGCAACTGAGCAAGAATTCTCACTGATTTATTGCAGAGATCTCTATTTCTATCAAGTTAAAGGAATGTTTGCCTTCAATGTTTCTGGTTTCAACTATCCTGTCTTACAAGTCAGCAGCTCAGATCTGCAGAGATAAAATCCCCGAAGTCCCATAGGTGCCTCAAGCTGTGAATGACAATTTTGACTCTTAGATACACACACACATACATACACATAAACCCAAACACTTGAGATCTACAGATACTCTTATTTGTATTTCTTACACCACTTACCAGTAATTCATATACTGGTAAGAGACGTGTTTTAAGACATACTACTGTTGAAATACACTGCCATGGAAAAGCATTGGTCACCCCTTCAGAAATATCTTCTTAAAATTACTACACCTACTGCAACCACACTGAGCTAATTCTAAGGCAATGTGTAGATGTCAACATCAAGACTTCAACTAAGCAACTTTTGTCATGGAGTGAGGTACATTGTGAAGAATGCAATGAGGAAAAATAATATCCAAGTGACCCAGAAACCCTAGGAATGCTTTTACGTTCCTCACAGGGAAGAGTCAGCTCACGTGCTATCCACACATCAGCACACCTCAGAACTCTGATGCCAACTTTTTCAATTTAAAGAATCCTTATTTCAGCATCCCTAAACCATTCCTTTCCACAGAGTGTTAATTTCATACTTACGTAAAAAGTGTTTTTCCAGTAAGGCTATTTCCAGGTGACCTTTGATCTCATTCAGTCTGTCAGACTCCGTTCTGTTAAAATCTTGGACTCCAGAAGCCATGATGATGGTCCCTGGACCAGCCTATAAGAAAGCCAGAACATACAGCTCAGAGGTACATTGTTTTGTCATTTAAATACAACATCTTACTTCTGGGGCAGTAAAGAAACAGGCACATGAGAAGCATGCAAGTGTCAACAACTTTTCAGGCCTCTTCTTCAGCATTAAACCACCTAACTAAATGAGTGAAAGCTAATCAAATGCACAGCATCCCTCCCATGTGAGTTTACAGAATGCACCTCTGCAGGCCTCAGGGAGTTATAGAAAAGGTATTTTTCCCCCTTTACCAGTTCTGCTGAATCATCATGTAGCTTTTCTTCTGCTGATTTAAAAGGCATATTTATACTATCACTCTCTCCTCTTCCCATTAAATGCAACATACTTTACATATAAAATTGTGAAGCTAGCGAAGTAATACTGTTTTTTTTTCCACAGAGCTATTAGAAACCCCATATTGTAAATTTTAAAACCCATTTATGGAATTTGTAATTCTGAACACCACAGTCTCTCTGCAAAGAATGGGTCCCCCTACTCCCCCACCTCCAGCACAGCCCAGTTACTGCTGAAGGATGTCACTGGTGCCCAAAAGCTGATCCTGACAAGCCAGGCATAAGGGGAGTCAGGAAACTGTGTGGACAGATTTACCAGTACTCCTTGAATGAACTCAGCACTGGAAATACAGAGCAATTCGACTAGCTCAGAAGAGCAGTGACAAGCACTACCTTCACAAAGTGAGCACAGAAAAAAAACAATCCCACATGGCAGAAGGCAGGGGATGCTATCTCTCTCTCATAAAGTGGGCATTTTCAGACAGCAGGAGAAATGGTGGGTGAAAGCATCTCCTGGGTAATGGTTGTTCAGGCACTGCATGCAGTCCCCACCAAGTATAAAAGTCTGCCAACATGAATTACAGGAGCTTCTCCGGCACCTTATACTGAAAATCAAAGTGCTAGAATACAGAAATCATCTCAAGACAAAAAGGGATTTATTTACCATTCCCCCATCCCCTGTTTGAGCCCTGGAAACATACAGGAACTGTACTGCTTCCAGAAGTCAGTTTGCATACATTGAACCTTGACAGCTTAAATTACATACATACATAAACTCAACTAATCTACAAGAGAGTTAATTAAGAGACATTTCCTACATTTTAAAAAAGAGGTGCAAAAGCTCACTGAAAGCAAAATATTTGCACTGTTGGGAAGTACTTTCACTGCTGGGAATGATTTGTACTTTTAAAGTAAACCAGTATGGAAATACCTACTAAACATCTGTTTTCTTGCTTGAGCTGAACAGATGCTGAGTTTAAGCCTCAGAATTTGTCTACACAGGCAAATTAGGACTCTGCAGGCAAGTACTGCACAGCATTTACCTGGCATCAACTCCCCACCTAGGCTTGCTCAATACAGTGCCAAGAAGAGATGCTATTTCCAGTCCCAAAAGCAACACACACCCACACAGCACTCTGCCAACACTTCTGGCCCCGATGAGGAGGAGAAGCTGTTACCTTAGCAGCAATCCTGATTCCCACTTTGGAGCCAGCACAAACCATGCCATAACAGAGACAAACAGCTCACACAGGGAGCTGTAGCATCCTCCTTCCCATGCTCCAGATTTCCTGTTCATGCCTGCCTATAGCCAGAGAGGTGCAGCAACACATGCCATTTGCAACCACTCCAGCCACTGCTGATGAGTAATTGTAGCTGCCTGTTTTCAGATGAGCATGGGACTGCAATTAACCTCTGTGTTGATTTCTTATCTATAGAGTTGGGTCATGTTTATTTACGCTGCAAGATTTAGTGTTACCACTTGCCAGACACTTGGAAAGCCCAAGGGGGATGGTGTGGCTTAAGTCAAAAAGCAGCACCCTTACAGCACACTCTTACCAGCAGGCACAAGGGAAGTGTTACTGAAATATAGGTTGCTACCAAGGCACTAAAGCATGGCTTTCTATATTGTATATCCATACCTGGTACAAAGGGACAATCTCTGCTTCCTGCAAAAAGGATTTCATAAGGAGCTGTCTAAAGAAACAGTGCCACAGCTTAAAAATAAATAAATCAATCAGTAAAATCACATACAGGTCAAAGAGTAAGCTGCTACACTCATCAGGAATGCACTTGGGCTCTGCTCACCAGCCCAGTGCTTAGAGAGCTCCTGGCTCCTGCCCAACCAGTCCCTGGTCTCCAAACCCAGGCACTGCAGAGGTGACAGCAGCACAGAGGTGAAGGAACAGATGAAGGGGGGGGGGGGGGGGGGGGGGCTAGCAAACATCTAAGTATATACAAGTTTTTACCCTCATTGAAGATGCTCAAGGTATTTAACCCAGGGATGAGTTACATTTCAGAAACCCACCTAAAGAACCAGATCTGCTTTTGCTCCTTCAGAGATGTTAAGTCATTTATGCCTCTTACGAAGAGGGAAAAAGCAATAGGTGCATAGTACTGGGGACAGTGATACGAATTAACCACTCATGGTGTGGCTGACACTCTAGAGGGAAGGGATGCCATCCAGAGGGGCCTTGACAGGTTCAAGAGGTGGGCCCATGCAAACCTCATGAAGCTCCACAAGGCCAAATGCAAAGTCCTGCACATGGGTCGGGGCAATCCCAAGCACAAATACAGGCTGGGCAGAGAACGGATTGAGAGCAGCTCTGAGGAGAAGGACTTGAGGGTGTTGGTTGATGAGAAGCTCAACACAAGCTCAACAGTGTGCACCTACAGTCCAGAAAGCCAACCGTATCCTGGGCTGCATTACAGGAGTATGGTCAACAGATCAAGGGAGGTGATTCTCTCTCTCTGCTCTCTTGTGAGACCCCATCAGTAGTACTGCATCCAGTTCTGGAGCCCCAACATAAGAAGGATAGGGACTTGCTGGAGTAAGTCCAGAGAAGGCCACAGAGATGATCAAAGTGATGGAGCACCTCTCAGAGAGACTGAGTTGGGCTTGTTCATCCTGGAGAAGAGAAGGCTCAGGGGAGACCTTATATCTTACCAGTACCAAAAGGGGTGACAAGAAACCTGAAGAGGGACTTTTTACAAGGGCATACAGGGATAGAACAAGGGGGAAATGGTTTTAATCGGAAAGAAGGTAGATTTAGATCAAATATTAGGCAGAAGTTTATCCCTGTGAGGGTGCTGAGGCACTGGCACAGGTTGCCCACAGAAGCTGTGGCTGCCCCATCCCTGGCAGTGTTCAAGGCCATGTTGGACAGGACTTTGAGCAACCTGCTCTAGTGGAAGGTGCCCCTGCCCGTAGTAGGGGTTGAAACTGAATTATCTTTACAGTACCTTCCAACTCAAACCAGTCTGTGATTCTGTGATTCATTCTGGAGGTTTCCAAATGTGTGTATCTGCTAAAGTGCTGGATCCAAGAGGTCTGACACCAGTTGATGGGTTAAAAATCAGGAGGCACGCATCATTAAACTAACCGCAAAAGGTTACAATGACAAAAAAAAAAAAAGAATAAAAATATCCACTAAGCTAAAATATAAAGCTGCTTACTAAGAACACAGGAAAAATGAAATAGTTTAACCAGGGTAGTAAGATACAGAGTGATGCAAGTTTGGTGGAAAATAAAGCACTCAAGTTCCAAAATCAGTGATACCATAACATATTAATGAATACAACTTAGAAGTGTTCAGAAAACTGAGCATGTCCAGGGCAGTGATATGGGAGACATTTAAGCAAATGGCTCTTATGTCCCTGAAGTTTTTTCCCCAAACCAACACATCTCATTCTGTCAGGAGGTGTTAATGGGCTAAAAAGATGATAAATAAGGTCTATAAATTTGCTGGAGGTCAACTGGCTGCTTCTGAATTAAAAAAAAAAAAAAGTATGTTTCTCTGAAGTTAGCAGTGTTAACTGAGTAAAGGTTTTTCCTTTCTGCTGCCTCTGTAGACTAGTGCTGGGACTCGGGCCGAATTAACTATGCCATACTGTACAGATGCCCTTTCTTGTGTCTGACTTACAATAGAAGCCTTGAAGGCTTCCACTAATTTCTGCTTTTCCTTCTGCCTCTCTAACTTTGACAGTATTTGACACAGAGCCCTCTTAAAATGTTGACTGTTAATTAGCAAATCCTGCTCACAAGGCTTGGTGGTGCCTAGGAAGCTACCAAAATGCCAGAGTAGAGCATGGGTTCTGAGACAGAAGGGTTAAAGGAAGATTTCCGCTGACGACAGATTGCCTCTAACCCACTATCAGAGTTCAGAGTTGCACTCTCAAGCCACATCCAGCTCCAGATATGAAAAACCACAGCTCCCCCCAATGTGTTTTCGAGTGTGTGCAGCTCTGGCTTTTTGGCAGCACCTCCCAACCTGACAGTTCTCTGCCTTCCCTCCCTTCTCTCCCCAAGCCACCTTCATCCTGCGAACCCTTGCCTAGAGAGGGTGAAGCCGCATGGGTTTCTCAACTGACACTTCATGTGCATTTTTTTACCTCCAATTACAAAAGGGTTCCCCACGGCTGCTGCATTTACCTGCAGTAAGGAAAGGGAAAACCTAACAAGACTGCTCAAGAACAGAAAGCATCTGCATGAATAGTTAATCCTTAGTAGCTATTCTTGAAAGAATACCCATATTGGCAAGCTCCTGAAAACACAGCTATATTTTACATAAATTAGACAAACCCAACAAAACCAAGACTAGGGCTAGCCAGGATTAGAGACTTTATTATCTTAATTGTAATGTTTGTACGGCACTTTATACTTTCCTAAGCATCATGCTTTATACTTTCCAATCACTGTAAATGAAGTGACCAATACAGAAGCATTTAATGTTTTAATTGACGAGTTTCAGGAAAAGCCAAACTGTACTGGAATAGCAAGTAAATTAGTGTTTTCTGTACCACAGTAACTCAGATTTAATCCTAGCACACTGGCAGGGAACTTGCATAAGTAGATTAGGCTGGTTCAGTACAACATGTCAGCTACAAGAGCCCTTCAACTTGTAACTCTTACTGCTAGTTTAGTGAAGAACCTTCATGGGTTTAAACATGAGTTTGTTCTTTCCCCCCTCTGCCAAAGGGGACGTGATCCTCCTCTGCACTGCACTCATTCAGTACAGAACACTTTCTCCCCTTTTATAGAAACAGGACATTTGTCACATTGGGAGCACATAAATTCATCTATAGCACAAAACGACAAAAGTTAAAATTAGGCAAATCAAGCCAGAACTGGCAAATCTAAGGGCGGGCTATGATTTTCAGGGCACAGTTCCCCTCCCCGAACACTTGCAAACATTTGCATCTTAGCAAATCAAGTTGCCAAAGCAATATTTTAAAGCTGTTTTAGGCGCAGAACTGTGATTTAGCAGGAAGGAACCCATGCTGCATATTCAGAATAGGAAACTATGATGGCACTGAATAAAGGAGACTTTAATTACCAAGCAAGCAACATTACCTGAATTTCCAATGTCACAACAGGCCAAATGCTAATATATTCACAATTAGGAAGTAGGAATGGACCAGATTACCCCCTCTACTTATTCAGTGGTTGTGATATTTTTACATAACGATGCAGAAATAAATGCTGCATGCAGTGCTGAATGTCCTTGCTTTAAAAACAAACTATCAACCACCTATGGTAAAGAGAAAAGTGAAGAAGAAATCTGGGAAGCCATACAGGAACTGAAAGAGATGCTTAGCAAAGAATTAGTGTACTAATCAACACAGCTGTCTTGGCAATGACCTGATCACAGTGTCCAGGGACTCACAGAGATCTAAGAAAGCACCTGCTACGCAAGACATACCTGGTAGTCAGAACACTTCAATAGGAGCGGGTGAAAATGCCCATACAAGCAGACCGCCAGCCTGTAAGTTAAGACCAAGCTAGCGCAAATCAACAGTAAGACACCTTCTGAACAAAGAACCACTGAGGAAATTCAAAGGAAAATAACAAATCCTTCCAACCCCAGAGCCTTCCTACCAGGAGCTAGCTGTGTGCCCTACCCAAACACAAGTCAAGATGCATACTATTGAACTAAACAGGTAAAGTTCATGGTTTCAAGGTAAAGAATATAAGATGACCTCATCTGGACATCCTTTCTGTCCTTCCAGTGGATGTAAATTTTGCACCTGCTGCTTGTAAGACATGTAAGACATGTGAAACATTGGGACCAAGTCCCACTGCTGTATCTGTGGCCCAGGACTGAATGTGCACTGCTGGAGGTGCATAGCAAAGAATGCTGCTCTTTGCAGGGCTCTGCAATCACAAGCTTTATGTCAAGGCTTTTTATTCTAAAACCTCCATTTGTAGCAAGTTTTTGCATAGGCTTGTCAAGTTCAGACACAGACATGAAGAAGAGGCACCTAATGTGCACATTTCTAAGTTCACTATGTACTCTTGCAGCACAGTACAGAAGGGCCTTTCATTCGCGACACTGCTGTACTGTTCTAATAGATGGAGATCTTTTCTTAATGGCTCTGTAATGAATAATACACCAGACTGAAGGGAGGGTGTGGGGGGGAAGAAGTAGAGAGGGGCAGAGATGAAGCCTTTGTCAAGGGAATGGCTGACAGTGGAGTCAGATATCTACATATTGAAGATAAGGGAGCCAGAACTCAAATTTTGTATGCCTACGATCAGTTCCAAGCCACCAATCTTGCTCTTTGAAGCCCATGAGTTCTGTACTCAGATTTTAATAGCATCAGTGAAGCAACAGAAGTGGAAGCACAGTACAGCTCATATCTATCTGAAAGGACAAGCAACATACCTTCAATTCATGCACAAGACTAGCACTGACTTTCTTATGCTTTCAACAGTTTCCCTAAGGTATTAAACAGGAAGATATCAACAAGACTTGGTCTTTCTCATGACCAATGTACTAAAAGAGTAATACTAAGATGCTTAGAGAGAAAACAACCCTGTATAAGCAATTTAAGATTTCAGTTTTAGTCACTGAATTAAAAGCAATTCAGGCACAATTCAACTATGTGATCTCAATAAGAAATAGAGACATAATTCAGAATTGCCCTGTTCACAGAACTTCAGCCACTGTTTTAATATTAAATATACAAGCATTACTTTCTTTACTCCTGCCACCTCTGCAGCATAAGGGATTAACTCTTCTCCCTTCCTGCCCTATGCGGGCAGCAGTTTGAGAAAACAGAGACCATCACTGCAGATATGCAGCCATAAAGCTTTATAACTAGTCAAAACTGTCCCCTCAGCCATATCATCCTGGAGCTACTACCCTCTTAAAGAAATACAGAAAATAGTATCTAGGGTTCAAGACAGATCTTTTTGCAACCTCTTTGTCTGTGATCCAGATCCTTCTGATTAGACACAATGGTATAGATGGAATGATAAACATTTTTGTGTGCTCTCCACACATAAAGATAATGACTTCGGTTTAACGAAAACAAGCCAGTATTTACCTACAAAAAACTTCAGAAAATACCATGTTGCAAGGGCAGCAGCACAGATTAGTCCCAGTATACACAGTCTGTACATCTTAACAAATGACAGATGTCTTCAGATGAATAAGAGCAGAGCAAAGGCATACAACAGACTTCCTCGTCCAAGGAGCTTGACAATTTGCATACAATAGATTTCTTGTGAATGAAAAATGCTGTCATTACCACTTGTTTGTTCCACAATCACAGGGGAAAAAAATCACCACAAAAGAGCTCCATATAAGCAGGATTGTACATAGTATTATACAAGCACACTTAAATATAAAAATCCTAATAGCTACAGAACAGGATCCAAGCTGCCAACCCCAAAGGGGATGCTTAAGCATATACAGTTTGAAATCTTTTAGTTTAGAACTTCTGGTGAGCAAACTCCGTGCTTCTAGAAATGAGCTTTCAGGCAAGAGCCTGACCACATTTTGAGGAAAAGAACTGCACAGTGAGTTTCCAAATATGGCAGTACAAATTCGAACTTCTAAGTCACATTCTACAATACAGTTACATGGACAAATCTTAATTTAGATTGTAGCACTCCGAGCTCAAGAACCCACAGCCATCTTTTAACAGTTAAAGCAGGATTTAATTTATTTCTTTTTTACCCAATATTTAACTTTACCTGAAACAGGGTGTTTTTAAAAGGTAAGTTTGTTCGGGTGCTTCTGCTTACAAGCACCAAAAAATTTTAGCACCTCCTGCATAAGTTAAAACCAGTTCCATAGCATGAAAGCATTACTGGATGTAACAGTGAAGAACAAGGTGGTGTGACCCTCTAGCTCTAATGAAGTCACTAGAAGTCTTATCCCTGCAGACCTGGCAAGTGCCATTAGAGCAGATCTGTGCTCCTCAGACTGAAAACAATTCCTTCCTTCAGTTGTGTTCATTAGTAATTCAACAAAACACAAACCAGGCAGCATTCAGAAGCACATTCAAGTTTAACAAACCTGTCAACCCACAACATCTAAAATCAATAGCAGGGACAGGGAAGCCTAATACTAAGAAACTAACTGATCTTTCCAGAAAAGAGAAGCCTATTATAGAAGCTTACTTCTTAGTCCACAAATCTTCAAATGTTAAATCCAAAATAGAGCAACAAAGAATTATTAATTCCTGCTATCTTTTCTGCTAGACAACTATAAAACAATATAACAATATTTAAATCAAGTACTTACAGGGTCTCTCAGCTCTTCATTGTCTCGAGTTGACGTTCGAGGTATTTTCACCGGGATTTCATCTCCACATTCAGTGTCAGAAGCATTTGGAGACTCTGCTAAATCAAGGAACTCATCTCTCTTGTGACCTCTGAACCTTATTTTGTCCAGCTTCTTTAGCATGTTCAGCACTGCACTTTTCTGCTTTACCTTAACATGACGGTTGGAGTCTCTGCAAGAAACAAGACATCAAGAGGATGTTAGAAAGTCTGCACTACACCTAAACACATGCATTCTAACTACTTCAAACTATCTTTTCAAGGGTCTTCTTGCCACTGGAGGGAAAACATGCTGCAGCTTAGCTTTTTAACACGCACTGTTTTTCCACAGTGCAACAGATGCATGGTTTGTTTTTCAGTAGTTGATGATTTACCATCTTCCCACACGTAATAGGGAAATGGCCTCTTTCTCATGGCTATTTAAAGCAAGTGCAAAGCTAACAACCTGCAGTCCAAAGTAAGATTAGGAAGTCAGTTCCTAACAGGTTACCTGAAACAAAAAGCAGTTTACTTTATAAGTCCACATTCTTCATCTTACTAGTGCTTCTAATCAAAGAAATGAAAATCCACTCAGCTTCACAACCAACCCTTAAATTCCCAGAAAAAAAAAAAAATGGAGGAAAAGAGTAAGGATGCTATCTCACCTCCCCACTGCTTCAGGCTAAGAAAAGATAAAGTACCAAGCGTTTATTGAAAGAAACCAACAGACAGACCCGTGCAGAAATTCCCACCAAAAACTAGAAGTTGACGATAAAAGCCACATTCAAATGCACTGCCAAAAATCCTTAAAGTTACCACTGCTGATAATCTTGTATATCCTTTGCTAGATTTCTGTTACTCCCTTTAAGATGCAAACGAGAAGCACTTTATTAGAGATGTTTTCACACTGCTATAAAACTAGCATGGCCAAAACTTCACTGGAAGAGAAACGGCAGAGCAGTATCTCTGCAGAACATGTAGGTGCCACCACATGCAGAGAAATGAGAAATGCCTGGGACATTCCAATTCCAGAGACAGTGTTTGACAAGAGCAATACTGAGATTCTAAATCATAAATCATACTGGGAGAAGCATTTGGCCTGTTAAGAGACAACAGAAGAAAGCTTAATTAATGTATATGAATTCACTGTAATGGTAGCTTTCCAAGACTGTGTAAGTTCTGATTTAAAGAAGACCTGCCAAATCCGTCCAATTCAATACTCTACATATATCATTCTGTTCCTCAGTTCAGAGTGTTCCATTTTGAAGGTGCCACAATGCTCTCCCAAATGGCCTTTGCAGTGCTAAGAATTTATTTTGAGGCACTTGTTCCTGTTACTATCCTTGCTTCCCTATGGTCAGCACTGCCATGCTCTTCATTAGAGAGCATGCTTAGCTTCATGGCTCACCACCCCAGGCACTGGTGTGAGATGAAAAAGCAAAGGAAGAGCTAGACATGGGTCACTTCAGAAGTATAAACAAAGAGCAAGAAGAGCCTTTTGCTACTGGCTCCCACAGCCTTGACAGTTGAAGCAATTCTCACCTCCCAGCACAAACCGCTTTTCAACAGAGCTCTTCGTCTTTCCCTGCACATTCTCTGCTTACCCTAACACTTTGGCAGTGACTATTCACACAAAGTTCAAACCAGATCGCTCCCCTCAAAAATCTGCCTGACTTTGGACCTCTGCCAAGGTTTATTAGCACCTTTCACTTAAACACTGAAGTCTGAAACTAATATAAATACCCTATAGCGTAGCTGGCAGAAAACCCCAGAAAAACTCTTCCTTTATCAGAGACACTTCAAGCTGCAGTCATGTGCTTAATCTTTCACTTACAGAGAATCACTTTCAGTAACTCACAGCAAAGTTATTTTCTATGAACAACTTTTGTTTGAAGTTCTATTACTTGTCAAAGCTAAGTTTAAAATAGAAACACTTCTTGCTCATTCATTGACTATTTGATGAAGAAACTTGTCAGCTATCACATCCAGAAATATCTCTAGGCCCTACTATTAATAGCACCTAGAGAACAAATGCTATCAGGGAAGTTTAAACCTCTGATAAGCACTGGCACAACTTTATCACGCTCTCTCCCATCTCAAAGATCTCCATCTGTGTTCAACCAGTTTGACTTACATACCATGTAAGTCAGACCTACAGACAAGTAGTTATAAAACAAGTGGATTGTTTGACATTTGTGCTTACACTGCTAATGATACGGCTGCACAAAGAAATAATAAGGATGCTAAAAAATCTTCACTATGAGGGTTATGAGACACTGGCACAGGCTGCCCAGAAAAGCTGTGGCTGCCCCATCCCTGGCAGCGTTCAAAGCCAGGTTGAATGGGGCTTTGAGCAACCTGGTCTAGTGGAAGGTGCCCCTGTCCATGGCAGGGGGATGGAAGATGATCTTTAAGGTCCGTTCAATCCAAGATATTCTATGATTCTGTGGTAGAGTGCTATCCCTTTTCTGGTCAGCACTCATCAGCCCCTACCAGTGGAGGACAAGTATGCACCCCAGGCCACCTTCATCCCTCTTGTGGGTGAAACAGTCAAATCAAGGCTGCAGATAAGGATTGCTGCCCTGGGCAGCATCAGGAGGCCTCATCGTTCTCCAGTTACAGCCACATTTATCTACTGCTCCCCAAAGACCAGGGGTGGATCTAGATCTCTTTTTATAGTGTGACATATACAGCACTTCAGTGCACATTTCAAGACCTGAATTCAGTTTTCCCCTTAGAGTGGGTTCCTATTCACTTATACAAAAGAAGTGAGAGGCAACAAAACATCCTGAGACAGAGCAATCTCCACCCCTTCTCTTCAAGGTTTGCCTTCCTGCAGTGAAGAAAGAAACACCCAGGAGGCCAGTGAAAGGGCGCAGTGGTGCAACTGCCTGAGTCGGACACTGGGAACACGAAGTCCTGAAATCCAGCCTCCTCTTAAAATGGTTCAGGCATTTCAGCCTAGGTCACAGATTATAACCTGGCTAACAAATGTACCCATGAATACATTTATCGTATTTTTCACTAGTAAAACTAATGTACCTAACCTTAAGTGTGTTACCACCTGGTCTTTTAAAAACGCAAACCTTTCTTTAAAGCACTAATGGATCACTCCACTGAAGAGAGTCTATTTAAACTCTGTAACACGGAGGCTATCAAAGGAGAGATGACATTGGTGTCAGTATTTTAAAGGATTATTCAGTAGGTTGACCATTAAAAGAGAAAGTAGTAAAGAATCATGTTCCAAGGCACTTTTAATTGTGCTAAGTACAAGAAGCTGTTATATAAAAAAAGATAACATCACTGTATCTAAAAATTGGTTTGGATGTACCAGGCTTCCGTATTACTTGCAGTTACATTAGATTAACCTAAGCAAAAACCTAAGCTTGCCAACAAACTCCTATAGAAACTCATTATCTGGCCTCCAGCCAAACGCGCGATCCAAGACAAGCTTTTTATGTCAGCAGCCTGTCCTTGCAGCTACCAACTTCTTTTTTCGATAAAGTCAATCAATATGGCAACATTTCAGCAGTTTTAGCTCACTAGGAAAAAAGCTTTTTGGAGATTTGTATTCCAAGTGACTTGGGTCAAATTTAGATAAACTCGAGGAAGCTTTCCTAAGACCAGAACCTGATCTAGAATTAGATTTACTGCAAAGTATAGTAACTAAATATTAAAACACTTGCTTTGCCATTGCAACTATTCATCCCCTCACCCACTCCCAGCTACCCGTCCACATGCTGGACTCAGCCAGTCCAGCAATAAGCTTCAGGCTGTTTCTAGTAACTCCCCATACCAGGAACATCAAAATCAGTACGTAGTTTTGCATATGCAGAGCTCAGGGTGTGAATGCAGACCCACACCTCCCTCTGTTTCAAACACAGATACTGTGTAATTACAATAAAAACACAAATATTTTAACTCTGTGTGTTAGAAACATTCTCATTTCCCAACAACATTATACATGTGACAACTGTTCTCACTACTATACAACAAACAAGCTTTAAATAAGAATTAAGACCAGTATCATGCTTGCAAACAATTATTTTGAACAAAATAAAAATCAAATCCATCCTCCCCAATCAAGTATATTTCTGCAAAGACCCTACCATTAGCCTAAGCAATTGGAGATCTTTCACACATTAAATGCTATCACAGAAAGTGCTGCACAGAAGGCAGATGCTGACTCTGCGAGACTGATTTAGGTGCTACTTTGTTGCACCTCAACCAGATTTAATACTACTAGGAGGGCCTCTGTGGTAATATAGTAAGGGTATCTTACATTAACATGCTTACAAACAAGGCCATTCAGGCATCCAGGTTATTAAGCAGGTGCCTTTTATTTCTCTTGCTACAGCAGCAGAGATCAAACCAGCAAAATTAAACAGCAGCCTGTAAAAATTATCCTGAAGACCCAAACTACCTAGTAAGAAACTAGGCAAGAGTTTGTGTATACAGGGCTTGATTAGTTAAAATGGTCTTTTCAGACTTAGAAAAGAAAACAAACTAAAATAATCTTTAAAGGTGCTTTTGTTAATTGCCATTTGTATCTAGTTGCTAAAGCAAATCCCTCAAGGCTGAGGTCTTATTCCTTTTACAGAGGGCCAGAGAAGAGATGACTTTATTTGGACCCAGTATGAAAACCCTCAATTAACCCCCAAATAACCATCAGATGCTCAGTTTAAACTATTATACAACAACCCAGAACCCCAAACAAACATAAGCACACATTCCAAGCTTATTCTGAGTAGGAAAAAAAAAAATCACATTTTCCTGAACTTTCACATAAAAATCACAAGCATATCTAGCACAGCTTTTTCTGCCTGTGTTTACAAGAGGTCTCAGCAAGGAGACACCCAGCTGCTGGGGAACAGGCCTGCCTAGCACAGTCTGGAGGGACTCGGTTATGGGGCTTGCTTCTGTGGGCACCCCCCATCCCTTTGTGCCACTGCCCCCGCCATGCTCTGCTCTTGCACACATGTGGAAGAGGTAGGGATGCAGAAGCGAGAAAGGAACTCAGGGAAGGGCAGCACGCAGTGCAGCACTGCTATCCCAAATCCACCTTAACTTGCTCCAGAGTTGCCAGTAAGCGGCTTACAGGTTTTGATCTTCTGTGGTTGCACTTAGCTTTTACACATGAACGTGCTGCATTAAGATTGCATGGTCTGGTAGACCATGTGGATTGAACAGCCAAATCTTAATGTGGCTCGTTGGAGAGGGTCCAGAGGAGGGCCACAAAAATGATCAGAGGGATGGAGCACCTCTCCTATGAGCAAAGACTGAGAGAGTCAGGGTTGTTCAGCCTGGAGAAGAGAAAGCTCTGGGGGGACCTTATTGTGGCCTTTCAATTTTTAGAAGGGGCCTATAACATGGGAAGAGACTTTTCAGCAGGGCCTGTTGTGATAGGACAAGGGGTGATGGTTTTAAACTAAAGGAGGGAGATTCAGGCTGGATGTGAGAAGAAAATTCTTTACAATGAGGGTGGTGAAATACTAGAACAGGTTGTCCAGAGAGCTGTTGGATGTGCCATCCCTGGAGACATTCAAGGCCAGGCTGGATGTGCTTCTCGGCAACATGATCTAACTGAAGATGACCCTGCTCACTGCAGGGTGGTTGGACTAGATGAGCTTTGAAGGTCCTTTCCAACCCAAACCATTCTATGGTTCCATGGTTCCAATTTTTTCAGAGAAAGGACTGTGTTTTGCAACATAACAATTCAGTTTTCCTTAGCTGTTAGCAAAACACAGACTGTTATACAAAGTCAAACAGCATCACCTAAGTAAGTGTTCATCTGGAGCCTGGCACAAAAAGAAACAACAAAAAACCTACTAAAACATCATAGATGAATTGCGTCTCAGGCTGAAAAGGCCATAGAAGACTACGAGAGCAAAGTAATCTTCAAAGCACCTGTGTTCCTTTTGCTGGAAACTTGGCATTTCAGAAAGATGAAGATGATACTGGAGTTTAAGCAAGTCTGTCATACCCTTACTTCTCACATTTACACCCTATTTCCTTGTCACTGTTCTTTCAATCTCAAAATGTCTTTCTGCAGAAGTCTGAGGTAAGAGCTCTGGCATTCAAGAAAAGCTAGGCTGTATGTGGATGGATAAATGCAGATACCGTGTCAACACCAGGATGTTTTGGTCTTACCAGGAGGAAGGGGCATGCAAATTGAGGGAGTGGAAAATACCAGGATTATGTTAGGTATTTATTACTTCTTCACTGAAATACTCTGTGTATTATCCTAAAAGAGTTGACAGGAGAGCAGGAACACAGGATACACACAGGCCATTGACTTACCAACTGATCCTAAATACAAAGCTTGGTGTGCTTTTTTCCGAACATATCTAACTAAAACTGGAAACCTCAGCGAGTACATCTAAGCCTACAACAGATTCACAGCCCAGCTCTATATACTGCTCTGTTCCCTCTTGCTACATGATTCCCTCATTTCTCATTTTAATGGACACAATCTCATCTGAAGTCACTGTCTGAACATCTTGTACTTATTAATATTTAAGAAACTAACCAAGAAAAAGATCAACTGACTGCACTTGAGAGCTCCTAGTCTGCTCAGCTTTCTTCCCCCGTGCACATACGTCTCCCAGTTGCTCTCCAGAAGATTCGCATCTATGAAGAAAGCCAAACCTTACCCACAGCGTCTCTTATTGAGCAATAGGGAGTGGTTTTCCAGAGATGAAGTTGGCATCTTTCAACAAACTTTACTCAACAAGATTCTTAAGCACACAGACTCACACACACAGATGGCACACAAACCTCACTCAACACAACCTGTTCATGAACAGTGCCTGTGCGAGACTTCTGTCACGCAGGACTGTGCAATGTGTTATCTGTATAGGATGATGTTGTCATTTCTCATTGGAAACCACGAAATAGCAATACTTCGGGCCAGACATCCAGCTGGACTGGCCAAGGGCAGTTTACAAACACTCTCCAGGAGTTACAAGCATTGCAGAAGCACCCTCAATTTCCGGCACACAGGGCTTGACCTTCAAAGCTGAGCTCCCCCCATGCTCAACCCATCACAGGTTCACCCTGAAATTAGTCACCACCTCAGCATCACCATTTGGTAAAGTCTTCCTGCAATTACATCACCCTCGGCCCCAGGGTCATAACATGTTGTAATGCACATTCGCAGCAAACTGCTTTCTGGTTTTGAGTAATACCTATTAAAAGCTCGCAACCCTTTCAGGGTCAGGAGTCCTTAAAACTTAGGCTAGACTAGACAGGGATAGGCTAGGGGGATAGAGTTCGTTGGGCTTTTTTGCATGCCAGATTATCAGTTGGGCTGCTTACTGTGTGGAGAAATATTATGCTTTGTAATTCATGTTTATTTTTCCCTTGAGTTTAAAAGGGGATGAACAAAGAAACTGCCACCAGAATCAGCTCCTCTGCATTCTGGACTGCTGGCAGAAGCAATACTTGATTAACACAGGTCGGAAATGAGCAGGAAGTTGTGCTTCGGTGTTGCAGGTTTAATTAGATGCAGCTATTCATTAAGCATCAACTCTGAAACAATTTATATTGTCCACTGGCTGGGGGGAGGAGAGGAGGGAAGGAAAACGTGGAAAGCTGTGTAACATGCACTAATGCACAACACAGGGACTGGAGACAGAAGTTCAACATACAGTGAGGTTGTCACAGCAACCATAATGCACCGTCATGAATATGCATTAGATTAAAACCTATTTCTTTCCCCCAAAAGAGACTAACGTGTCATTCAGCTCACAACACAAAGCTGCCTGGGAGACAAGTCAGGGTCGTACAATAAATGTGACTGGTCTTCAAAACCTTCAGTTCAGCTGTTGTAGACAGGAAGGTTTGGAGACACAGAACGTGGTAGCACGGGGATGTAGGACTCTCTTCTGTACCTGCCTCAGCCAGAAGGTACTTGAGACGTATTTGGCAAACATTCTAAGGCAGAGGTTCCCCAAATAAGCTGCTCAGTCCCTGCATGGTTTCAGATCTGTGCAAGGAATCAGGCTAAAGCCCTCGAGCACCTGAGGACAGGCCCTTCAGCAAACCGGAGAATGTGGCACCCCCAGCAAATCTCCACAAAGAACAGAAAAAGGGCAGCTCCTGCTCCCACTGCCATGGACAGTGCCCAAGCCAGCTGAAACCAGGCAGCCTTGGCTTCATTATCTTTGGAAAACTGTGAGTGGGGGGGCTCACAGAAAAACCCACCCCAACTCACACACAGGTACCTATCCGTACAGGTCACACACCAGCATGCCAAGGAAGGAACCGAGGGTATCAACTGTTTGAGCTGAGCAGCTGTGCCAGTTGAATTTTGTCCTTAATGCCCCACTTAAGGTCACTTTGGAAACATCACACCTCCAAAACCACACCCTTCCAAAGACACACTGACACCATGCACACCTCTATTTCTCTTTCATTATGAAACCTGAAATGAGCATGCTTTGTTAAATTAATTCCTCTGCAAACTAGTAAACTGGCAAATTTTAACTCCCAAAACAGGAAGATAAAGCTCATTTTTCCACAAGATACCCGTGTGAGGAAAAAAATAGTGAAACATTTACTATGCCATTGGACGAGTGGCACCTGAAGCCCTGCACAAAGATGACTTCACTGCTTGCAGAGAGCTAAAGCAGCACACACAGATTGGAGGAGCCACCAGCTCAAGCCATGGGGCAGCAAGCAGTTGCCCAGCACTGGGGTTTTCCATCTACTCTGCTTGGCAGATATCCTGTGAAAGGGGTAGCATGTTGTGACAGTAATAAAATCATATCCCACTCCAGGTGAACTCCTCCCTTCCCTGCTGCACACCCATCCTGCGCCCAGCCAAGCCTGAAGACTACTTACAGGCTGAAACCAAAGGGAGCAACCCCTGCTAATTTCTGCCATGGCCTTTACATGTCACTTCACCATTCATGCAGTTTATCAGCTTGCTGCTGATGCAACTGATTGTTGTTTTTGTTTTCTGGCAAGGTCAGTGTAATCAGAGCATGCAGCTACACAGCCTCACTCGAGCTTGCACAAGCTATCAGAGCTGTCCTGCCTCCCACACAGAAAACGTATGTGGTCATGGGCAGAGGGAGAAAACATCCTTTTACAGCAGGCACCCGCACTTAAATCAGGTTAAGCAACTGCAAAGCCTCACCCTAAAGAGTGTTCACTGCTGGTGAAGCTGCCATGAGGCACATTTCAGAAATTAGTCCCACGCCAGAGCTTCAGTCCTTCCTCTGGAGGATGTGGGAAGAGCTTGTCACAGCTTGGCATTGGCAAAAGGCTTTTCTCTACTTCCTCACTCTGAAATTTGTCTACTAGTCAGGGGAGCTGAGGGCGAAGACAGGAAAATGAGCATCACCAGCACAGCAAGAGCCTCCACGTACAATGCAGCTCAGTCTGGCTAGTAAGAAGCCAGGGCACAGGGGAAGCACTGGCATAAGCAAGCACCACAACTGCCTATAAAAACAGAAACAGAGCTGATGGGTGAGGTGAAAGGATGGGACACAACTAACACAGGGTAAGATCAGGCTATCACTACATATATCTCCTCTGCCACTGCCCAAATGTAAGAAGCCTAGCTTGATATAGCACCCAGAATGAAGTTGGCCTCTTACAATCTGCTTTAAAACAGGCATTTAAGGTCCAAAGTACACACGCTAGCATGGAACATCTTATTCAGATTATTAAGTTTATTATGGGAGGTGATCACTACTTAGAAAGTGTGAGCCCTGCCAGCCTGAAGAAGAATTTTAATTCTGTCCCTTGAAGTAAAAAATGAGAAAATTATTGAGACCAATGTAGTTCTACCTGGGTTAGACAGTTTTCATAATCTCAAGTGCATGTTCATCATCTTTGGATGATGAATACAGGGTGACCGCTCATAGCTCACCCAGCAACCTTCAGAAGCAGAATAAAGGTATATAACACAGTCTAGTTTTGAAGAATGATTATGTATTCCTTTTTATAACTAAGAGATATACATTTGAAGTAAGAAATAGCTCACAGCTAACAACTGTGATGACTTCTGTGAAGTGCATGTACCTCCACTGAGCACAGCAGAGAGCATGCAACCCATTGCTAAAGAGAAGCCTGCCCCAGCCCTTACCAACTAACATCTGCAGTACCATGCATAGTCAGCTTCCATGTTCGAGCAACATTTCATATGTACCACAGTGCCAAGCTATGCATTATGCCTATGCATTATAGTTTTACTTACGGCAAGACATACGGAAGGCGTTACTAAAGCTATGAGGCAAATGACTGCAGACTACAGCTGCTGTGATACATCACAATGATAAAATGAACTCCCTACCTTTCTGTTCACAAAGCAACCACAAGGCCATGTTTACACACCCCACATCATGAAGTTACCAGGGCACCTCTCTAAGAACAAGGCCAAGGGCCATAATACACCAAGATGGTCTATTTTGAGGGGCTTCCCTCAATTTAGGGAGACAATTCTGAAGTCAACATTACCAGATCTTTGTAAGTGAATAACAAGTTACCATGACACATCCAGATGCAAGCTTCAGAGAAGATTCCCAGGATGACTTGATTTTGTGCACAACACTTTACAACTTGCTTCTGCAAGCTTCACCTATCCTACTGCTGATCTGAGAACTCATTAAGCCTCTGAAATATCTAAGTTGCAAAAATAAAACACATCAAAACCAAGTTTCAGATATGCTGACTACAGAAATCAATGACAGACATAGCCAAGGGAAAGAACTGAACCTTTATCAAGCACCAGAAGCTCTCCAACCACCATATAGTTATAAAAATAATTTTAACACACTAAAGGTTTTTAACTTTTGCCCAAATGGGTAAATAAGTTTAACATTGATGGTGCATGAAGAACTACAAAGATACAGCTAGCACATGCCCATTACAACCACCACAGTGATTAAAAACCTTCAATTTCCTTCCTATATGCTGCTCTTGGGCTTACAAAGAATGTACATAATCCCCAAATCTCACACATTTCCTGTGGAGGATTTTCTGTTAGAAAATGGCCATGGGGTGGAGGATTTTTTATTAGAGAATGGCCACAGGTTATTAATGGAAATGTACAGCAAGGGTCATGAGGCTACTGAGGAAGGTTAGTTTTGCAACGAGAACAGATGTTATATTCCATCATGTCTGGAGGAAAACAGAACGGGAACTGAAAATGGCAGAGCAAGGAATTAGCTAAGCAGAAACCGCGAGGCCTGACGGCAGGAACCACAAGGCTTGACGAAAAGGGACATGATTAGAAGCCATTCTCCAATCAGCTACGCAGCCGCTTCACGTGGACATTTGTATCTGACCAATCAAACTAACTGTTGACAGTTTGTGGTTTTGTGTTACTAATCTATCAAACTATAAAAAACGCTATGAATATTCAGTAAATCAGAGCATTCACCATAACTCTATGAGTGCCCGTGTCTGACTCTCGAGCCACCCACAGATGGTGACCCGGACGTGATCCTCGCCTAGAGACGCAATCGGCATTGACGACGTGATCCCCGTTCTAGAGACACAATCGGCGTTGAAGACCGGAGCCCCTCACCCTTGCTGAACAGGTGAGGCTGGGCTGATAAGGGTGGCTGTGTGTGCCGGCACTAACGATACAGTCTGCAAGCATGGATGCTGAGTTTGCTGCAGCGCAACGACTGCTTCTTGATATCCTTTCTAAGAGAGGGGAAGCAGTTATGGAGAAGTTGCTCCATAAGCTTCTACTCTGGGCCAAAGGACAGGGCCACTTCAAGGCACCTCCGCTAATTTTTCTCTATGAGGAGTGGCGTGCTGTTGGGGACTGCATGTGGGATCTGACTGTCTCTGGCAGGGATAAGGAGGTAAAGGACTTTCAAGTGTTGTGGAGAACGGTGGTGAATGTGCTTAAAAGTACATGAAAGCAGAGTCTAAAGTCGCAGCCGCAGCTGTGCAAGTACTAGGACCGAAACCATCACAGAAAGAACGGTCGAGCATATCGTGTGTAGCCACAGCTGGTGAACCCGCCTTGCCAATAAAGGGGAGGACTGGGAAACCATGTCAGAGAATTGCTGAACTGTTGCACGGCACAGAGCAGCCCCTTAACATCCCGGCTATTTTGCCCCCGCTGCCTGAGGGCGCCGCGGTGAGCCCATCCGCTCCACCAGCTGAGGAGGTGTCCCGGTATACAGCCCAACAAGGGGGGCTCGCATGTAATCCCAGGGACCCTGCTAAGGTCCCCTTACCTAATGATGATTCAGCTACGGTTACAGCCTCCGTGTCACCCTCCCAGGATGAACCTAAGCACAAAGTATCGCCTAAAGAGTTGTCGTATAAATTAAAGGAGGTGATGCAGCACCTTGATGATCGTGCTCAAATTGTAGTACAAAAGCTTGAGCGTGAATTAATGGACAAAACATCAACTAACGTTCCCCCTATTTCCCCGCCCTGGGGACTCGAGCAGGCGGCGCTGTGCGGTGCAGGGGGCCCGGGGCCCTGCGCCCTGGCCGCGGAGCTGCTGGAGCTGCTGGGGCCGCTGGGGCCGGGGAGCGGAACCGGCCCCGAGCCCCCCTCCGCCTTCGGGCACAGCCTCCGGCCGCGCTCGGCCGCCTCAGGAGGAGGAGGAGGCGGCGGTCACCGCCCGGCGCAAGGGAAAGCGGCAGTGCTGCCGCGGCGAGCAGGGAGCGCGCCCGGCACCGGGAGCGCGCCCGAGGGCAGCGGGTGCTGGAGCTGGCGGCGCACAACGTGCGGCTCAGCACCGAGGTGCAGCGCACGCGGGCGGCGCTCATCGACCGCCTCGTGAACCTCCGGCTGGCATAGGCAGCGCGGCTGCCCCACAGCCGGTGGGGCAGGGACAATGCGGCCCCCACACATGGGGGGCAGACATGAACTGGAAGGGCGCTACCCCGCCGGCACAGACTGATGCTGTGGGGGGATACTGCGACCACGCATCATTGTACAGGGTTTACATTTATTACACACACAACCGCCCCTGACCATTTTTAAGGGAACGCGCCTTATTTTACTTCACAAAGAGACTTGGAGCAGGTAATTGTTCCCCAATTGTCAGTTTACCACACAGGGGGACTGCGAGAGTGTTGTCATTGCCAGGCGACTAGCCATCGGGCATGGGTCAAGATCTTATGTGGAGGGTGTAAGGGAAGGTTTTAGATTCATCAAAGCAAGCTGATAAACGGTCTTTGGTACAGTCATTGTAATTTCCAGTGGAATCATACAACTGTCGGCCAAGCCTTGTTTAGACTGACAAATTTGCCTGTAGGGCCAAGCCTGTATGCAATCCAGGATAAGGACAAGGTGCGGCAAGGCTTAATTGCCTGGGAGCTGCAGCACATTCTGGACCGAGTCACTGCTCAAAACCAATCCCGAATCCTGAAAAGGCAGTGCGATGTGCACATACATATCCCCACAGAGTGGCAGGTTCACCCTGAAAATTGGCATGATATTTGTCGGAGGCATACTCGCCCCCGCCCTAGTGATGGCCGAAGACATACAGCACTCGATGTTGAGTCTCGAGTCCCGGCCAAATCTATGGGTAACCTGGGCTAGTCAAACAAATACATCTTCCTTTTGCTTGGCTATGTCATCAGCTACTGATCCCTTTTGCACATGTCTTTTGGGTGTTCCGGGGTTTAACCCCGCAGATTTTGCTCCCCTCTCGACCAAACCCTGTAACACTTCTCGTGACAACACCAGTTATTATACTGCCCTGTTCTTATCCGGTTTAAATATGTCACTACCCTGAGATCCCCAAGAAATTAATTTGTTGAAAAGTCGAGCTTTAAATGCTAACTTAAATGAATCAGGATGTGTATTATTGGGTTCGTATTCATGGCAGATTAATGATACAATAGTATGGTTAACACTGAAAAACAATGCTTTTAACAATATAACTGTGATGTATGAACAAGATTATAAATGACAGACATATACACATATAGGCAAACAGTTCGACACTGGTCTTACCAAAAAATGTATTCCTTATATGTGGAGACCGTGCTTGGCAGGGCATTCCACGGTATGCACGGGGAGGGCTGTGTTATCTAGGGAAACTATCGCTGCTTGCTCCAAACATTTCCTCTATACTGTCCCTATGTCGAGCCAAGAGAAGTGTCCATTCTCTCTCCCCTAATTGCAATGACAATGTTGAGCTTTGGGGCCCAACGGCTCAGATATTTGCAGCTATGATTCCAAGTATAGGAACCACAAACACCCTAACCACAATTAATAAATTGGCCTGCTGGGTTGTCAAACAGTCAAATGTGACCACTGAAATCTTGACCAAATTAGCTGAAGACACTGACAGCCTCAGATACCAGATATTGCAAAACAGGGCAGCGATAGATTTCCTATTATTGGCCCAGGGACATGGTTGTGAAGAATTCGAAGGAATGTGTTGTTTCAATATGTCCTCACATGCCCAGTCTATACATAAGCAACTTCAATGGTTACAGAATCATGTTAACAGTATCACTGTAGTTGACAATCCCCTCGACAACTTATTAGCATCGTGGGGGATTGGGTCGTTGTTACGATCCTTTGTAAAAGCAGGACTAATTGTGTGTCTCATTGTATTTTGTCTGTTGTTGATATTGCCTTGTATGTTTAAATGTATGCAATCAATGATTAACCGCATGCTTAAACAAACCTTTATGGTTCAAAAAGAAAAAGGGGGAATTGTGGAGGATTTTCTGTTAGAAAATGGCCATGGGGTGGAGGATTTTTTATTAGAGAATGGCCACAGGTTATTAATGGAAATGTACAGCAAGGGTCATGAGGCTACTGAAGAAGGTTAGTTTTGCAACGAGAACAGATGTTATATTCCATCATGTCTGGAGGAAAACAGAACGGGAACTGAAAATGGCAGAGCAAGGAATTAGCTAAGCGGAAACCGCAAGGCCTGACGGCAGGAACCACAAGGCTTGACGAAAAGGGACATGATTAGAAGCCATTCTCCAATCAACTACGCAGCCGCTTCGCGTGGACATTTGTATCTGACCAATCAAACTAACTGTTGACAGTTTGTGGTTTTGTGTTACTAATCTATGAAACTATAAAAAATGCTATGAATATTCAGTAAATCAGAGCATTCACCGTAACTCTATGAGTGTCCGTGTCTGACTCTTGAGCCACCCACAATTTCCATACAAGAGCAGTGCTGCTGCTAATTCTGTTTCTTCTCACATCTTCCCAACAAAAAACCTGAAAATGCTCCTGAAGTTGGTGCTACAGGCACAGAAAATATAGGACAAGGGAAAAAAATAAAAACATTGCGTGGATTATGCAAGTCTGCAGTGTTGTAATTCCTCATCATGTCAACTTCCAAATGAAGGAGCATGATGTACTGTGTAAAAACTTGCATTAATAACACGCAAAAGGACACTATGTGAAAGACTGCTATGCTGCATGACACATGAAGAAGGGATTTATCCAAGTAAGTCAAATGAAGAAGCAACAGAGAAACAGCAAGTTTCATGCCGTATGTGTGGCTTCAGGCACCAGCTTTATTTCTGGCTCTGTTTCACACAGCTGCTTGTAAAAGCCATGTAAGCTATTCCTTGAAATCATGTCACACAGTAAAAAACTCAAGGTCAAGCTCCCACCAGGGCAACGGAAACAAGAACAGCAGCTCTGCTGAAAAGAAGCACTCTGGAAAAGAGCCTCCTTCATCCCACCCACACAGCCTGTCGAAAGAGGGGAGGGAGATTTTTCTCCACGTAGCAGAGCCTGGAAATAGCAGAGGAAGTTGTGTGACACAGGAAAGCACCAAACTCATTGTCTAGGTATCACAGATCCCTCCTTTATGTCTTCAGTGCAGCCCTTTACATAAATCACCTGTGCTGTTGGCACGTTTGCTCTAGACAGAACTGCATTACTGTACTTGACAGTTCTGATTTCCTAACTGGAATTACTTGTTAAATAACTTGGCTATTTAACTGACTTCTACCACAGTGACGTGGCAGGCTGAAGGTTGAAAGGCACTGCTGCTCAAGGTAATCTCCATTACAGGGGCAAACCTCTACTCTCACATTTCAAGCTGCTTCATTCCCTCAGTAGGCAGGATATCTGCTCTTTCTCTCCACACTTACAAATAGTAACCCTGAACTACAATATAAAAGAAAAAAAACTCCACAGCCAAAACCCAAGCTGGTATAGCTACACCAGGCAGCAGAGCATCCAACCCTATGAGAAACCACAGAGGCCATAAAGAATATAATCAGAGTCCTGCAAGTTAGCTCTTTTGTTTAGTAAACTACTTGACTATTCTGCCATTACTGCAGATCTTCCATTTCATATGTTGATTTTAACATACTATGGACAGCAGGAAAAAGAGGAAAACTTTGCTATTAAACCTGATGTTTCCAAGAAGCACATGCACTCTGGGCTGCTTCTCCATGCTCCTTCCCAATAACCTCTGCACATTGGATCAACTGCTGCTAAAAAAGGCCATTTTGGTGATACCAGTAACTGCTCTCTGTAGAGTATCAGACATGAATACCACTCCCGGAAAATGCTGCCTTGGGTGCTTAGCAGTTGTGACAATTAAAGAGGCGACTGGTGGAGAAGTATGAAGGTGAGGTTGAACACCAGCAGTTAGATAGGGGATGACAGCATGGGAAGTGGAATAACCTCAGAAATAATAATGGAGTCTGTGAGTCAGACACTCACAGAGAAATACATGGAAGGGAAAGAAAAGAGGGTAAAAACAAAAAGATAAAAGGCATTACTCCAGTTAAGTTTCCCATGCATTCTTTTCTCACAAATCTCATTAGCTCATGAAACTGATTTCATTTTGCAAACAAAACCAAAATAACTCATCACTCAAGACACTCAGCACTGCCGCAGATGAACTCCAGGCAGCAATCCTAACCCACTCATTTCCAGAGACACACAGAGCAGCTTGGCTCTCCACCTTCAGCAGCCTGGCATGCACGAGTGCAGGCATGACTGACGGAGGAATGGGAGGAAAGACGGAGAATGCAGCCATATTCTATAAGCAATTTAAGGCTTAAAGCATGTATAGAGTTGAGGAAAACTAAAATAAAACTCTGTAATTTCAAGAAAACAAGGAAATAATGCATTACATAAGATGTAAGGAAGGTACAAAGCCTCTTCCTAACAAGTAAACCAGCCAGCTGAGGCTATTAGCATTAAGAAGCCCAGTTCTTATTAATTTGGCCACATTTGTAGGAAATTGATATTTTAATGGTGCTTATTATGCCCTATAACTGCAGATGATAAAAAAAATACTCAGGAGTTAACTACATTTTTTAAGCTGCTTGAAACAACTGGAACAAGATATCTTATAGCAAGTCTTTAAATAAACCAGGGCATATCAACATGCACAGCTCCCCTCCTCTTCCGAGGGGGAGCCTGGTGTTGGCAGCACCATCAAAGTACAGTTAGGTGCTAAGTGGCATTTCTCCCAAGTGAAGCCAGCTCCTCTTGATGGAGCCATATTAGTAAGGTTTCCACGATGTTTCAACAAGAGATGTTCTGAACACAAGCAAAAGGCAGAAAAAATCCCTGGTTTGTGTTTTTGATCCCAAATATGAGGTGGCCTATGAATCCAACAGTGTTGACACATAATGTATCAGCTCTTTGGTTTATTAACCAAGCCTGTACAAGCACTCTGACCTACCATACTTCTTCGATGCTCTATTTCAAAACGAAGTATTTTCTTGTCTCAAAATGTCACAAATACCCCACGAAACCTGTCAGGCTGCTAAGATGATACAAACTCAATGACAGTAAATAGCAACCTGGCACACTGCTGAGCCTTCAGACTTGAAATAGATTTAAATTAACACAAAGATAGCAGGACGGAGTGTTTTGTAACAAAGTGAAGAAACCAAGGCAGAAGAAATAAGATTATTTCAGTCATCATTTCAATCAGACAAAGCAACTTAAAAGCCAGCTGCAGGATGGCATTTACATCTGCCTCTAAGACTGGGACAAGGGCCAGAATTGCACTACTTGAGCAGACACATTTATGCCACGATGACAGTTCAGTTACCAATGATAAAGGTGCAAAGGTCAAAGTACTTGAAGAACCTTATCCACACAGTATATCTTCCTGAGCAGTCACGGTTGGGGTAAGGAAGGAACGGGCAGGGAACATTACTCCTTCCATGCACCCACCTGCCCCACAAGCCACATTAAACCACATTAGCTCTGCCCATTTCAAAGCTTCCTAAGTTCACAAAGGAGATTTCTGTAGAGACCCTCCCACCTTTCTGAGTCCATTCTATCCTAAGAAATCGTTTGGTTTTCCCAGTCAAAGTCAGAAACTGGTGATGCCTCATGGCAAAAATGAGAGGCAATGTCACCTGCTGAAGGCCAGAGACTATCCACAAACCTTCAAAAGACATCCCAAAAACTCCCTGGAAAATCAGGGGAAGGAGTAGAAACAAAGGCAGAAAGCAAGCAGAAAATCTTTGACATTTCTGTCAGTCTCTTCTTAACCAGGACTTCTGCCAGCTCTGATTCCCTATTCTTCATCAATATTCACATATTTGGACCTTGGTATTTTAGAAGCTAAACTATGGGGTTTACTTCTCAAGAAGGATCCTAAAAGTTTAATTACCAATCAGGCTCAAATTCTGGTTTGGGGATATCAAGTCTTTTGATTACACTGCGCAAATGTTTTAACAGATACAGCCTCTCCAAGTCATGGAAACTTGGGATTCTGAGACTTCTTGCATTAATGACAAAAGCATGCTGAAGACTGCAGGACATGACTGAACCACCAGCTAGCTCTCAACTCCCATTTAACTCTGATTTGCTTATATAACTGCCATTGTTAAATGCTACCATGTTCAAAAATTAATACAAAAAACAATTATATTATATTATTCTTGACCATTTTAGGGATTGAAAGAGGCCCCATCTGTGCCCAAAAGCAAACTGCAGAGCATCAAATTTGCTGAATGGAAAAAAAAAAAGAAGAAAAAAAAAGAAAGAAAAAGAAAGATGACATCTTTGGATTTCTTTGTTACAGGCATTTGGGACCTTCATCTAGCTGCAGGATCTAGCCAGGCTGACTACACTTGATCAGGGACTTGGAAGGCTGTAAATGGGAGTCTGTTCAAAGCAAGACCTAAGTCATGGAAGACAAGATGACAAGAAACAGGGACACGCTGTCTTTAGGATGAAAAGCCACAAACGCACAATGAAGGAGTAGTTCATACCCTACTGATACTACTGCCAAACCCTTCTATTTATAGGGCAGTACTAAGTCCTCAGAATCTAAACAGCACTTTTAATCAAGGACTGTTCTGGGGGTTTATTGCTGCACTAAGCTTTGATGGCACACAGCACATCAGAGGTGTCAGCCCTCCAACAGCTGTACTGCTACAAGCAGAATAAAAGCATACCCTGCTACAACCTCTGCATCAGAGGAGGCAGCCACACAACCCACAGCACGTGAAAGCCAGTTTTTCTGAACTAGAAGACTGTTTTCAAGTAAAAGGAAAGATTTATGGCTACCTGGGAATCATGACAGATGGCAAAATCAGAAGCTGGGTCCAATTTGTGTATAACCAGCCCTAAGACCTTCCATACACATACAGAAAAAAGCCTTTGGATTTGGTATCTAAGTTAATGCTACAGAAGAGGTCAGACCACTTCGTACTGGCATTCCGACATGAGGATGCATACAAGAGCACATGGGGGACGGAGGAAACCATCTCCCTTCAGGAACATCAGGACTACTGAACCTCACGTAACTGCATACTTTTAGATAAAGGTGTTTTCTTTAACAGACTGGAGCTTTCCTGGTTCCACCTTGCCCAGCAGAGCACTCTGCTCTCCCCCACCACCCACTGACTACTCACATCTGCATTTTGCTGAAACGAGTTGAATCTACTGGTTAATCTTTACTTTAAAAGAAAAAATTATTATCAGCTTCTAAGAAAGAAAACCGACATGCTTGTAGCTAAGCTAATGCAAGACTTGGTGTTGGGCACTTCCTCCATGGTGTGGAAACACCAGTGATACATCTGCTTCCTAAACTCGGTTTCTATTATCCTGTTTCCAATAATGAGCAATCTGTGGTCATTCAGTCATCTTCAAGGTCCAACCCATTCTTAGCATTTCCAGTCAGTATATAGTTCTTTACCCACCTTTCTCCTGACTTTAAAAGAATACAGGATTAACTTCGTAGCGATTAAATGGCTGAATTAAGAAAAGCTCTAGAAAATACCAGTCTATTTAACTACCAACACTTGGCTCAGTTGGAGAAAGTAAAAAAAGCAAACCACCACCTCTAAAACAAACAGACTCTTTGCTTTTTGTGTCAGTCCTGTAGTATTTCCAAAACTCATCTAACACAACTGTTCAACAGTTAACTACACACATGAAGTCTTCTGTGCACTGAGTGAGGTGTGCTGTACTTTCCTATTAGCTGTCAGATATTATGATGAACTTTAAGCCAGCTGAGAAGAAAGCCTCCTTCAGGGTAAAATAAACAGATGTAGCTTGCTCCAAACAATAAGGAATCCAAACCGCATGGAAAATTTTCCGTGATTTAACAAAGGCAATAAATTGTCACCAACAGCAGACTAATGAGTCACAGACAAGAGCTTAATATTTAAAGCTTATCTCTAAAGAAAAGAAAATATTTATGCAATTTCAAAGTATTACCGACAAAACAGAAAATGAGCTTTGAATAGATCCCAGTTTCCAACCAGGACAGATGTATACATCCAAGTGAAATCCAAAGTGGACACTGCACACAGCTAGGCCTGCATTCCAACAGGAAAACTGGACTGAAAACACTGTTCATTGTCTCTTATTCAAAAGGCACATGCTGCCCCTGCTTTGCTTTAGCAGGGGACTTCCAAGGGCCAGAGAGCATCACCAGGCAAATTCAAACTGCTAAGCAAAGCAAGATCCCCATTCCTCCTGTAAAATATTCCAAGAAATGGCATTTGTGCCTCACTTGTTGTCAATATGTTGCTGCAGAGGGTTAAGTGATCCATTGTTAGAGGAAACTGTCCTTGGCAGAGCCCTCAATGTGGGGAAAGGTTACTACTGGAAGAAACAGGAAAGAAGCAGAACTAGCTTGAGAAAAGTGTATTTGCCGTAAAAATGTTTTCGGGGGAAGCCAGAACTATCCCACTTCGGTGAGTTATTCCCACAGCTGAAAGTAAAAACAAGAGCTGTTGAATGTGCATACATCCACCAGTCTCACAAGCATCTCCACTCAGGAGGGCAGGCAAAATCCTTCAAAATAGGCCCAGACCCTTTCATAAGCACCAAAAGCTTTATATTCAGAACGTTTCTCTGAAACAAAACTGGGCTGTTTCTGCAGTGTTTTGTAAACTCTTGGCGTCAGTTTTAATTACTGCAAGTTTCCAGGAAGCTCTTACATCTCAAGAAAATCCTAGGAGCACAGCACCCTGTAGCAGCTGGCAGCTCTCTTAGAGGATCAACATATCCTTGTAGCTCCATGACTTATGGGGAAGGACATTCCTCATTGCACAATTCCAGGTGATCCCACAGAGCTGTTGAGACCATGCAGGGTTCTACACAAAACCAAGCCATACTGCATATACATACAAAAGGTGGTCTCAGACACTTAGTGACATCTTTTGCATTGCTTTGTAGATTAGGCTTTAAGAGGAGAATGCAGACGTTGGATAAAAGCACTGCAGAAGTATGAAGAATTACAAAGTTAATCAAACCAGAATAATGTCCAAAGGTGGCTTAATGCTTTGAAAACTCAGACTACAAAAAGAACATACTTATACAGACCCCACTCTGTTATTTTTTCTGATTACATGATCCTTGCAAGTTGATGTAAAACACTGCAGTCTACAGAGCTGTGGTTTACTATTATCACATGATCACAGTCCAAAGTCACTCTAATTGTAGTCACACGAGGATGCTTTGGATGTTTTGCTGCTCTCAGTTTCCATGCTTCACAGCTATCCTTGCCCCACACGAAGAGGATGGCAGCTGCTGGGAATTGAATTTCTCAGCTACACGCAGCAAGAGGAAGCAACCAGGACCTTCAAACATGGCTCAAAGGTTGGCGTTACTCCCTATCTCACAAAGGAAAAGGTGAGCAAGAGACAGAATGAAGAAAGCCGCATCCCAAAAATCAATTCAGAGATAGGATCCTGGACTGCAGGTCATCTTGCAGCTTCATTTTGAATCAGGTAGCCAAAGTCATATTTATTGAGGGCCATGAAAGTACAAGGAACACCACACTGTATATACACAGTATTTCATCTTTGGGTGCTCAACATGCTATTTTTTTCCCTGTTGCAATAGCTGTGCATCTTACAAAATGCCCATAGCTAGGCTACTGTTCTGTTCACTCCCAGAATGGGGTTATGGATATTTTCAGACTGGTCTCTGCTGCTCAGATCTGTAAGGCTCAAACTGGGCATGCCAGTCTCCCCAGCCAACCCAGAAAGCATAAAGTCACCCAATTTCTGACAGTGTGCTGTCCCTGGAACAAAATCTACTACTGGTAGTAGTCCCACTAATACAAGAGTGTCTGAGGAAGCAGCTTATGCCTGAAGCACACAACTGTAGAGCTCCCTAGACTCAAATCTGTAGTAAGGTACAGTAAATTACAGGGTTTAGACACCCATATCAATCCTAATATAGGAGGGACCCTGAAGCTGTACAGCTACACTCATCACCAACTCTACCAAAAGCAAGATGAAAAAGGATACCCTTGTGCTCAGAAAGTAGCATCATGGACTATGCATGGCCTTCAAACTACATTTTAGGAGATCCTTCTCTAGAGGCTTCACGTTTCCCCATCCCTATGGCTGTGACACTGCCTAAATACTGCTGTTGGTTATAAATTCACATGCCTCTCTGTAGCCCTGCTACATCTCCCCAGGAATTACAACATGCTGTCAACCTTGAAAAGCACAGCAAGCTATTTTAAAATGCAGTTACTGTGCACACCTGGGAATGCAGAGAGGAGATCCAGAGGGCAGGCAAGAAAAACACACAAACCATTTCCTGAATGCAGAAGGAACGTGGAGCTTCAGGTAGTAAAATCCACAGCAAGAGGTTCAGTGACTTGTTTCTGAAGTTGGCTCTAGAGCTAAAACTCTGCAAAAAGTTCCCTTTTGCATGCACATTTCTAATTTGAAGAAGACACTTTCCAAAATTTAAGCTATTGGCAAACTTCAAGTTATGAAATAAACCCTATCTGAACATCTAAAGATGCTTCTATATCCTTCATTAAAAATCCTGGTACCAATTTTCAGCCTCTGAAAACTGGCTGGTTTTCAAACCAGTGAGTTTGAAGTGTTCTGCATGTAAGTAACCTGATACCTGAAATGATAATCGAAGGAACAAGTGGCTTTTACAACATGTTAAAAAATGCCAAGCATTAATAATGCCAGATACTAATACAAACTGCTGATAGTCCTATAAAGAGCCCTGATGGAAACTAATTTCACTCAGTCACTAATTGCATACATCAGGCCAACATGGAGAGCATGGCTTTGTTCTCTTCAATTAAGATAAGTATAGACCTCTCATGTTGTGCAGTTACTTTCAGGGGCGTACTATGGAAATTTAAAATGTGCCTATTAACCGCTGTATTTGGACACAGAGAAGGCAAGTAACTGCTGTTTTTTCCACGTAATTTTGCCATACCTTTAAGAACCTTAAACAAAATATTAACTAACTACACACACCTAGATACACAGGCAGGGGCACTCTATGGTCAAGAAGTGAGTGCTCCCTCCCATAGAGTTTGATGAGAATGACAAATATAAACTGATAATTTTGTGCTTTATGCCTTTTTTGTAGAATCACAGAATGGCTTAGGTTGGAAGGGATCTTAAAGATCATCCACTTCAAATCCTACTGCCACAGGCAGGGACACCTTCCACAGACCAGGTTGCTCTAAGCGACATCCAACCTGGTCTTGAACACTGCCAGGGATGGGGCAGCCACAGCTTTTCTGGGCAACCTGTGCCAGGGCCTCACCACCCTCATAGGGAAGAACTTCCTTTTAAGAGCTCATCTCAATCTATCCTCTTTCAGTTTAAAGCCATCCCCCCTTGTCCCATTTTCTTTTTCTCCCCCCCCCCCCATTCATGAGCAGTGTTACCACCTATACCACTAACAGTTTTATTCTGCACCTGAAATGTTGACCTAAAAATAAAAACCCTGTTTACATATTCTATATTTAATGTCAAGTTACTCATATAAGCATACAAATCAGCCATAGTAGAGTAAGGAATCATCCAAACTTCACCTGATTTAGTTTACAGACAGATGCTCAACATCAGACATGTCACAAGGGAAATGCAGTAATGTAGAGAGTGCCCATAGAGCCATGATGGACTACAGTGCAGCATGGGATAGATGCTGGAGAACTAAACTAGCCCACAGCAAGGACGTACCCTCACAAACATAAACAAGCACTCAAAACTGAAACAAACTCTGTTTCAAACAGAAGTCTGTATGAATACACCCCAAGAAACATATGCACACATGTGACTCAGCATCTAATGATTATACTTAATAGGCATGTGTAAGCAGCAAACCTAGTCATACAACCCTTAATCACAGGTCAAAAGAGTTGTCAAAACCTGCACTGATCAAGAAAATGCTGAGCATTTGGGGTTTTTAACCAGGAACATCAGCTCCTGCAGAAGAGCAACAGCACCTGGAGAAGCTGCATAAAGTGACTGAAGGCACCAAGCTGACCTCTCAGACCTGCATCCTAAAATATGCTCAAAATTTACTTTAGAAGTTCCTTATTTTTACAGCATACTGGGAAATGTGAGGCCTGTAGTACTGTATCCAGCTCTGAGGGTGCCAGTACAAGACAGACACGGACATACTGGGGAAAGTCCAGTAAAGGGCCATGAAGATGATGAAGGCATTTAAGCATCTCTCCTGTGAGGAAAGGCTAAGAGAGCTGAGGTTGTTCAGCCTGGAGAAGAGAAGGCTTCAGCAGGGGATCTTATCGATGTATACAGATACCTGAAGGAAGGGTGCATAGATGGCAAAGCCAGGCTCTTTTCAGTGGTGCCCAGTGACAGGACCAGAGGCAACGGGCACAAGCTGAAACATAGGAGGTTCCCTCTGAATATCAGGAAACATCTTTTCACTGTGAGGGTGACCAAGCACCGGCACAGGTTGCCCAGAGAGGATGTGTAGTCTCCATCCTTGGAAGTATACAAAAGCTGCTTGGCCATGGGCCTGGACAAACAGCTCTAGGTGTCCCTGTTTTCACAGGGGGTTGGACAGATGACCTCCAGAGGTCCCTTCCAACCTCAACCCTTCTGTGAAATAAAAGATTAGTTCTCGTCAGTCACCCATGAGACACCTTGAAGTCTTTCAGTTAGTCTGATGCATTCTTTTAATGTGTACTAGAAGAGATTATATGGTCTTCACAGACCATCACAAAAAACTTTCTGCATTAACTTGGGATTTGCAAGAAGCAGCAACTAAGTGGAATTTCAGTTCCATTAAGATGCATATGCAGCTTTTAAACTACAAGAGACAATATTAAGTATTCTCAAGGCATGCTTAGAAAATTCTGCCAGAGTTGGTTTTTTTTCCTCATGAACACAGGCAAGTATTTTAACACATATGGTGACCCAAGATGCAAATAGAAATGATTTTCCAAACACAACTGAACATGTTGGGAATCTTTACTTTCCACTATTCTCAGAAGCCAAAAAAAAAATGCATCTTCAATCATTTAAGCACCCCTGAAGATCTGGTTTTATAAGTCATGGAATTAAGTTTGTTGTTACCAGAGAGTATACCAAGAGGAAGGCCTGGGTTTCAAAGGCAGGAGGGGAAAACCTAACCACATATACAGTATTTTTTGTTTGCATCCAGTAACTGCTCTTTCAGCTTAGTCAAGGCAAGAAGATTTACTGTGCAAAAGAAACTGTACTATTAAGGTGAAGAAAAAACATCCAGAATTTATTCTCTGTGAAGACTGCAGAGCCTATTAATATTTATGAAGCCTGAAGTGGCTTCAAAGACTCCTTACTTCATTTTCTTATGTCATAACAACAAGCAGCACTAGCTCATTAAATTTTAAGGTGAGTTTGCACTAAACTGTGTTTTAATAAGTTCTGAGCTCCTAGGAAAAGGCCTAACTTCCTTGTTTTGTCTGTGTGTGTGTGTGTGTGTGTGTCCTATACCAATGACAATGTCCAGAAGATTAAAAAACCTACATTCATCCAGAAATTTGAAAGATGAAACCTTAGAAGCATCCAACATTATGACCCAAAAACTGCATCCAATAGCTGTATTTCTCTGCACATATTATTTCATGGATTAACCTGCCACCTTGGAAGGTCAGGGGCAGTGGGCAGAGAGACAATCTCTTTTGGAAGACCTTGATTACGTATTTACTGTCAAAAGCTCTCCCTCTGATAAAACTCTGTGCCATAAAAATAACATATCAGAGGAAGTCATCTCTCCTCCTAGCATAAATGCTGCCATGCAGATATCATTTAATTGAGAAAAATCTACCTAGGAAAGAAAAGGAAACATGTTACAGGATAAAGCTAGAAAATTGTGTACTTTATTCGGGCCTGACACAGTCATTTTTGGACAAGAGAGCCTCCAGTTTGGGATGGCAGATTTCTCTGCACATAATCCTGGAGTATTCTGGCAACATCCAGGGCTTTAGGGACTTCAAAGTTAAAGAGTATCACTGCTAAGCCTGGTAAATACCGAGGTTAAGGAGAGGGAGGAAGAGACCGGGACAAGCCACTGAATAGCTATATAGCTTTAACTCCAAAAATTCAGCAAGGTACATGTTGCACTTGCCTCAATCATTCCTGAATAGCATTTATTTTCCAGACCTGTAAGAAATAAAACAACAGGAAGTGTGATCCATTATTTAAATAAAAAGATATTCACCATGAAACTGTTAATGGGACCATATGGTACACAAAACAGAGTCTTGAGATGGATTCTTGTCTCAAGAATCCATATGGATTTGGTGGTGACCAAGTCAAAAAAGCATAACTTTTAAGCAGATAAAATGTCAAACTGGGTCTTTGTTAATTTTCCAACAGATCTGTCATTGCTTTGGGGGTTAAACAGTTAGTGCTCCTCCTTAACTTTTAAGTCTCTGTATTAAAGAGTGAATAGTCAATGAGACTGAAGTTACAACACACGTATGTAGTAATGCATGCACGTCATACGTACACCTGACTTTTAACAGCAGCACTAATCACTTCTCAGACATTGCAGAAGTTCCCTTACCAAAACAAAATATTAAACATGTGTTTAGAATTTTTATCCCTAGGTCTCAAAAAATCATCGACTCTTTGGCATCCGATATTGCCCCAGATATTCATATAATGAACTTCAGTTCCTACAAGCTCTGAGTACCACATGCGGGGAGGGGAAGGTTTAGGGTCAGGGACCAGCTTCTGCACTGGCTACCTGCTGTAAACCACCAGGAATTAGCTTCTAACCAGGAAGACAGCAGGTCTGCATGTCAGCCCCCTGATTTTCCCTCTACCAGTCTCAAAAACAGGGTCCCACCAAAATGCAGAGCCAGGACAAGCTTTTTCCAGCTGCTGCCCTTAATTCCTCCCTCCGTCACATGCACTGAGGGCAGGTCCCCAGGCCACAGCAATGCTGGCAAGGCAGCCAGGAGGGAGGTCTAAGCCTGGATGATGCCTTCACCATCCAGAAGCGGTACGGTGCCAAGGAGTGGCACATGTGCATTCAAGCAGCAGCCGCCTCCCCCATGCCAGTCACCCCTTTACTGAGGATGCACGGAACAGACCAGGTCTCACCAGTGCCACAGTTAAAAGAGGAAATAATAGCAAACCCAACAGTCTGATGCTTTAGCTCAGGTTAGTTCCACCTGTCACCAGCCAAACCCACCTCCAGGAGCTTACCTGCAACACTGGAAGCACGACATGGCTCATCTTCAGTTCAGTCTGGCATCTCAGCCCAAAGCCACCTTTATTATGACAGAGGGATGAGCCAAACATACTTGTGGCCACCATACGAAAAACAATGAAACACAACTCAGGCTTTCAGGGATTTTTACGTAATTTGGTATTATAGCACCAACAATTAAGTTTATATTTTATCAGTTTCACAGCTAGTAGCTTAAATGTCAGCTTCAGAAGAGCACAGACTAGGACTAAAAAAAGCCTACCCTTTCTGAACAACTGATGGCATCTGGTAACTAGATATGGCATTTAAAAACAAAAAAAAAAGGTTCAAGACAGCTGATATCTCTAATTCTGAGGAATGAAACTACTTATCGCATGTTAGAAACTAAGGCAGGATGCTGTCAGGTAACACAGAGCACGGGATCCCTGCTTTATTAAATAAAGCAAACCTCACAAGGTTCCCACGCCTAATATCCAATTCGGATGCTATTCAGATTCCCCCACCTGACGAGGGACAGATGAGGTAAAGCAGGGGTGCGATGCAGCTCGCACTGCTCCCCTCGCCACAGGAGATTCCTGCCAGCAGCTGTAGGGGAATACGACCGCGATCGCAGCCCGCGGAGAGCAGACGAGGAGCAGGGCTGGCAGCGACAGTGTACACAGCACAGAACGACACCACCTCGGGAGAGCAGCTAGGGCGAGCTGTGCTCGCACATGAAGATGTGACCTTTACCGGGTTCACCGCCACCCTCCCCACGCTGTGTTTACTACAGCCTGGGACTCCCAGCTCCGCGTTCCACTGGGACGGTGGCGGCGGTGCCCGGGACGGCTGCTCCGCGCTGGAGGGGCGCAGGAAGCGGAGCAGAGCTGCTCTTCGGCCCCGGGAAGCGGGGGTGGGTGGGGGGGGGGGGGGGGGGGGGGGGGGGGGGGGGGGGGCAGCCGGACACCCCAGCGCCCACGGCGACGGTCTCCGTTACCCGCAAACAGATGAAAAAGGCCCGAAGAGCTGATCCACCGGCACAGCTCCCCGGGGTCTCTTCCCGTAGCCCCCTTCCCTCGCAGCCCCGGCAGACACGAACAAAAGGCGACAGCGAGAATGGAGGAAGCAGCCCCTCCGCGGGTCCCCGGCCCGGGGCAACGGGCTCGGCCCGGCCCGGCGAGAGACAGGCTGCCCAGCACCGGGCTGAGGAGACCCGTCTGTCCCAGCCCGGCGGGTCCCCACCGCCCCGGCCTGAGGAGCTAGGGACCGGGATGGGGATGGAACGGCCCGTACGGAAACAAAACCCCCCCGACCATGATTCATGTTCCTGCCCCGAAGGCGGCCCGGCGAGCCACTCACCCTGCTCGTAAATCGGAGCAAACTCTCATTCACTCTCCCCGCGGTGCCCAGGCCGCCGGAGCCAGGCGACGCCCGAGAGCCGCCGCTCGCCGCGCTGGGCCGGGCCGGGCCGGGCCGTGCGCCGCTGGGGCCGGGAGCTCCGCTCAGCCCCCGACAAAGTGCGGCGCGGCGCGGCCCGCCTGCCCGCTGCAGGCCAGGGCGGCCGCAGGTGCCCGGTCCACCGCCGCCGAAGCCGCGCCGAGCCCCCTGCGCAGCCGCCGCAGCGCCAGAGCCGCTCGCCCCGCCCCCGGTCGGCGGCAGCCCCGCGGCGGGAGCCCGCAGAGGCGGGGCGGGCGGGGCGGCCCATGGGCGGCGAGGCCCAGCCCAGCGCGGCCCGCAGCAGTGCAGCGGCGCAGAGCGGAGGCGGTCCTCGGCCGCTGCCCGGCCCCTGCTCCCGCGGGCGGCAGAGGCGGGTCCCACGGTCCGCCCGGCGTGGTGCGGAGCGGCGTCCGCAGGCTCTGCGCGGAGCGGCAGCGAGCAGCTCCCAGCCCCGCCGCCGCGCCCGGTGCCTGCGGAGGAGCCCAGACGCGTAGCAGGCAAGATTCTCCGTACTGCGCTGTCTGCCTGTGGTGCGGGCTGTGGTGCCGCTGCGCCGTGGGCTGCGTGCCGGAGCGGTCTGCAGCGGGGTTTGCGCTGTGCAAGTATGCTCTTTGCCATGCAGCTTGTACCGGAACGCCGCGCATGGGTAGCGGTGGCTTGCATTGTGGCCGGAGTCTGAGCTCAGCAGGGTCAGGGCTTCGTTGTGCTTCGGGCTTGGCAGATACACACACACCGCGTCAGCCTTGCCTGTGCTTTGCTGTCGTTGTGGCAAGCCTAGCGCTGGAGGTAACCGCGCCCCGGTTAACGGGGGGCTGAGAGCGAAGCACATGCCCGGGCCTGGGCAAGGCGGCGGGGGCCGGGGGCCGCAGTTCCGCCAGGGGCGCCTCTGGCCTGCGCCGGTGGTGCTGATGGGGTAGGCTGGCTGTCTACAGCCTTACACACGCTGCGGAACCCAGGCCCAATGGGAAGGTGCTGTTCGTGCGTACAGACACCTCTATGTCAACACTGTGTATTGTTAATCATTTACTAAGCATATAAGGCTGTACACCATTGCTCATGCACTGTTTGGTGTGTTTCACACTGCTTGCTGTTAACCCGGATCTCTTTTTCATAGGTTAAGACATACAGAGTGCATATGCCATGAGATATCCTTTTATTTCTCATTCCTCTCATGTCCCATCTTCAGGGTTTAGTGATGCAGGGACGGAGTGGCTGCCATGCAGCGTAAGCAATGTTACACAATTCTGTGACAGGTTTGTCTACCTCAGCGCATGTCTCTAGCGCAGCGGAGGGGAGCCGTGATGTGCTGCGCAGTGTCCCCCAGCACCCCTCGGGACAGTGGCTCTGGCTCTGCTGCCAGACTTGTCCATTTGCAGGGTGATGACCTGCACGTTTTGCACTCACCAGTGTCCCATCATATCATGCCCTTTGTATGCTGGCTTTGTAATGCTCCAGTTTTTGAGATCAAGAATTTATGAATCAAAAGATGGGGGAGTGGAGCCATGTGGAGGCTGAGTCAGATCGTGAAAAAGGAAAGCCAAGTAAGAGTGTGCAATTGCATATCGCATTTACAAACACGGTTTCATTCATCTCCATATGTTGCTCCTGTTACTACTAATAAAACTGTGGTTTCTCAGATTGGTGCTACTCTGCGAACACCGTTTGAGCTTCCTGGGGTTTTTACTCTGTAACCTCCATAGTGTTTGTGTTATAGTGTGTTATTTTCCCAATTATGTTTTTGTTATGTTGAACACATGTTAACAACAATTCAATACTATGAATTTATGCCCCACACCCTTCTCTCTTATTCCTGTTACTCAGTGTGCAAAGGAGCGACAGATTAGTTGCCAATAGCAAATTTTTCTTTATATTGGCAAGATTTCCTAATTATAAAAACAAAAAAAGCTTTTCTTTGAGTGCACACCCTTGTTTGCTTTCCCTTGCTTTCCTCATCCTGCTAATGATACCTAGCTCCACCATGGTGATTTTGGAGCTGCAGAAAATCCAGCTTTGTCTACTGAAAGTTTCCTACAGAAGCCTCTATAGGCAAAAGAAGCCAGAGAGCAAGGTCTGCTTCAGGCATAAAGGGGTTTTCTTCCCTGGCAGGGAGGCAGAACTGTGAAGTGTACAGTAGTTAATTTAATCCAACACTGGGAGAGAAGGAGGAAGAATTATTGTACTGAGAAAAATAAGTGGGGTTTTCTTAAATTTTAGGTGCAATATCTAAGTGACAATTTCAATGACCTTCATGATTTCTATTTTAGACAGAAGACAGCAGCCTAGTACCAGGGAGGGTATCATTTGTCTTCTCCTGGCCTCATCCTTTTTTCTCCTTGGGTTTAACCTATCACTTCCCAAGGCTTGTCTCTGCCCCTCATTGGGGCAGCAGCACCTCTCACCCGTGACTCTCAGAAGTGCTGTTCTGGCAGGTGACTTTTTCCTCCAACTGCTTATTTCACATCTTCTCTGCTGTTCAAGGTCTTTCTTCTTATGACCCCTCTGAGTGTCTCTTGTCTGTGTCTTATTCATGCTTTGGTATTTCTTTCTTGCCAAGCATTGTGCTGCTTACCTTTCCTCTTCTCCCCGCTTTTTGTCTGCTCATGCCTTTTCTCTCATTTTTGTCCCTTTTCATATGTCTTCTTATGTCTTACCCTACCCCCTTCTTTTTCTGTTCTGATACCCTGTCTTGCTGTCTGTTTTCTGACATCTCGGTTCAGTCCCCTGCCTTACTTTACCTTCCTCTTCACATTTTTCTCCACACTGTTCCTTTGGTCACTGTTTTCCTCCATCTTTACATATGCATGTGTGTATACATTTGTCTCTACTCTAGATGTTCCATCTTCCAGATGAAGCAAAGAAATGACACACGCTGGTAGTCTGGTCCTATTGCATCCCTTTCTCAGTACCTAAAATATTCTGCTCCTGCCCATCATCAAACACATGTATTGGGTAGACTAAAGAATTAGCTATGTAAGAAATGTTCCTGAATTCAGAACTGGACTTGTGAGAGCAGCTCAGTCAGGCTGCACTGTGATCAGAGCAGTTATTGTGCTCCCATTGACAGTGCCAGAGGGGGGCTGTAACCCCTGAACTCCAGGACCCAAGGGCATTTTTTTCACATTCCTAAATTTCTGGGTTTTGGTTATGAAAAGTCTGTAACTTCAGGTAAGGGACACTGCCATCTATTTGAATTATCCCTTGAATCCTGCACTGATCCAAAGTAAGACCCTACAAAATGCTTTGTTTCCAATTATTTTGTTTTATATATTTGTTAAGCCATTTTTGTGCAGCTATTGGAAGAGAAATAGTTTTCTCATCAGAGCTAAGCTTTGCTTCTGAAAAGGGCTCTGTGTGGGGTGAGACTGGGACCCTGGCTCATCAGCTTCCTTTTTTTCTGGAGCCAGAGGAAGAGGAGAATGCTGTGACTGTAGGATCATGTGCATTGGGTGGGAGATGGAAGAATAGATGCATAACCCCAAAATGCTAAATTAACCTCAGGCTGTAAGAGGTGGAGTTGTTTAATAGTATTTCCCCTTGACAGTAACTGACTACAAACAGCATCACTGGGGATCAAGTGCAAACATTAGATTTTGTTATTTAAATCAGAATCTTGTCTTTAAAAAAAAATCTGATTTAATAATTAAACTTTCCTCTTGTCTTTCAAAAAGCGTACTACTAACTGGCGGGAATGAAAACAGCTTCATCCCACGGATTCCACCTCCGCTTTCTGGCAGCTTACCTGACTCATAAAGAGAGTGGGGGATTTTATATGCCACCTACATCGACTCAACATTTTCCTCTGTGGGGAGAGTTAATCACCACCCTTGTCATACTATTTCACTGGCCCTGTTGAAGGTGTGATCTGTCCGGGGGGACTGTTTGTCTTTCAAACCAGCCTTAAAGCTTTTTATAGAAAAGGAATGGTATTCTGTTTTTTTTTTTTCTGAATTAGGTGAAAATGCACAGGCAGTCCACTGCTGTAAGGTTTTCTGTGTTATTTAACCCAGGGTTAGGGAAAAGAGAGTTTCTGTTTGCAGAGGCCTCGTGTCTGACATGACATGTGCCACTCTGGCCACATCTGGATGTGCCACAACTGGAGAGTTGAGGTGCATCAGCTGAAAGTAGAGGACCATCCCCTAGATAATCATTGCAGGTGGTGTGCACCAAGGAAGAAACTGGGTGGTTGTACCCACAATGATCAAGGATTTAGAGGGCAAAGTTTTGACAGCAGAGGAAATGTTTGTATTGGAGCAACAGAGGAAAATGGACATGCTTTGGGGCACATAAATCTCTCCTTATAGCCTGTTCATATAACTTATGTGATCTTGTCTCTTGTGAGGAGAGAGACTGTACGTAGTAGACTGATACTTGTCAAACAGAAAATACTGCATGAAAGAAGAGAGGAATATAGGAATGAGAACAAAATAACGAAAGTGGCAATACAGTAAATACAGTGTTCACAGGAAGCAATGAAAGAAGGGGTAGGAGGACCTGAAAGTGCACCTCCAGGAAGGTTATTAGGCATTACAAAGAGGACATGAGTTACCCTGGGAAGTGAGAGAGAGCTTGAGCAGAAAAGCATGTGACATTTTTGCAGAAGAAATTATTGACATGAGGTGCAGGGAGAACAGAGAGGAAGAAGCAGCTGAGACCACTCTGGAGCTTGGCACTTAAAGAGAAATGGTAGCATGAGGAAGGGCCAGGGAAAGCATCCGATTCAAGAGTCTCTTTGTTTCTCTGTCACAAGGGCAGGCAGAGTCAAGGAAAGGGGAAAACCAAAAACTGAAGTGAACTGCTGGCAAATGTGGATGAAGAAAGAATAGGGAAGCTGCTGCCATGTTGATGGAAAGGAAGAAATCCTCTTTGGATCCTCTGTGGGAAGTAGAAAATGACCAAGTAAGAAGTGAGGTGCTATAAGACAGGAGGTAGGGAGCATCCCATCAGAAATGAGCTGCTGACTGTACCCAATATAGTTATAGGTTATTTCTATTCTAGATGTGTATAAGCCTTAAAATGCATTGCAGATTCAGTAGCTCTGCCCTGGGGATATGGATGCTGCAGCTGTCTTGGTCTTCCTGTCACACCTTCCTCTTTCTCCCACACCAGAATTAATCCCTACTCTCTCCTCTCCTGCACTGTGGGTCCTTAGCCCAGCACTGATCATCCTTCTTATCGATGCACCTGCCTGATAACTGGGGCATGACTGGAGATAAGGACTCGGGAGTCACTTGCAAAGAAAGATGTGCCTCTTCAAGCAGAGGCACTAATGAGCTCTGTCGAGGGTGCATGCTGTGAAAGGCACCAGCAGGGAAAAGAGCAAAGGGTGAGCACTGCGTCTGAGAAAGAAGCAGGTCAGGAGACTGCAGCAGTGGAAAAAACAAAGGTGTGGAAAGAAGCCTCAGGAGGAAAGTGAATGTAGGAGGATGGAGCTACGGATGGTTAAAAATAACAATGTGGTACAGATAATGTGGCACTCTGCTGGCATTTTAAACCTGCTGCCTTTGAAAACCCCTCTTGTGTTTTGAAAAGTGAGCCTTACGTTTACAGGTGTTCTAATTGCTACTGACCAGCCAGGACTGATGGCATTTTGGGGCTGTCACTTTGTCCAGCAACCCCCATTTTCTTCACTGCTGGTCTAGTGGCTGCAATTGAGATTTCTGCAGAGAGTTCTTTGCACCCCTGCCTGACATAAATATTGACATAGTCCTAATTATGCTTTGATTTCTCTGGAAGAGAGATGGCCTTTTTTGGCTTCTGACAGTATAGTGACTAGCACACTATGTCCATGCGATGATGATACTATTGCAAATTAGAGCTAAATGAAAACAGCATTCACAGGCAATTTGTACGATGTGGAATTTGGACATGGTTTCACTTGGCCTGAAAGCCATTTTTTCAGTGTTTCTGGAGAACTGCAAGCTTTTCAGTCCCATGGTTGTTCAAAGTAATGTGTTAGTCTATGTACAAATACCACATGTTGGGCAAGACCAAGTGGCAGCAAACCTGCTGGGGCTTTGAACCTCCTGGCACTTGTAATGGGTGTGAGAAAAAGAAGGAAGGAACAATAAAGGAAATAATAAAGGAAAGAGAAGTGCAAAGTGAAGGACCTCTGCATTTTGATAACAGATCTTCAGTATCACAACAACATAGAAGAGAAAGACATTATCTGGTAATGTAGAGCTCTTTATCTACGAACATTTCAGAATGGTTTATTAGCAGTTGTTGTGCCAGAGTTTATTTTTACTTTCAATAACTCTTGTGTCCTTAGTGCTCACCCCTATCTATTCTAGAAAGCAGACAGCTCCCCTCTTCAGAGGAGCTTTGCCGTGCTGTCCCAGCCATGATTTTCCCCTCCCATCTAGCAGGCTCTCCATTTCCCTGCTTCACACAGAAGATGACCTCTAACTCTCAGAGGACTCTCCTCCTGTGGTAATGTGATCTAGTGGCAGCAGCAGAGAAAGGTGTCAGCAGTCCTGGATCGCATTCCCGATCCGGTTATTGGATGATGTGAGCTCAGGGGAAGGACATTTATCTTTGTTTCCCTGCAGGCTCCAGTAATAGTTACACATCTCCATTTTATAGGAAGATTGCTATTACAAGGCTAAATTCATAATTAATACACACATTACAATATTTTCAGTATCCTGTAGCAATAAAATCTGACTCTGTGCCACTCACTGCCCTTGTGTGGTACCCACAGCTCCTACATTCACACTGCATGGTCCTAGGCAGCCATGCTTTACATCCATGATAAAGCAGCCTTCACGTATTCTGAACTTTTTCATTAGTTGCAAGCTTTCCACTAATATTTTTCAATCCTTTTCAGGGCTTGCTGAAATGTGAGTAATGTAAATGGCAAGTGATGATTGAAGTTAGAGACTCTCATTTAGAAGGGATGTTGGTCATGATTGATAGCTGCATGTCAGACCCTCGCCTGGCTCTTTCTCCCCATATAGAGGGAAAGTTAGTGGCACTGCCCAGGTCTGTTGAGCATACATGCATTAAACCCATATACATTTCATGAAGGTTGTTAGAATATGTTGCTGGGCTTATTTCACCCATGACATTGAGGATTATAGTATTACTTATGTTGTAACATACCCAGCACATTAAAAACCTTAATGACCTTGGTCTAATCTTCAATCTAATTTGGAAACATAGCTTTCCACTTGCATGGTTTTATATCCATGTGCATTATTCCCAGGCAATGCTGTACAGGCAGAGTTAACATTTTGGGGTACAATCCCTGCTTTGATTTTTTATGCTACACAAATTATCTGTAGCACTGCAAAAAGCCATAGAAACCCACTGAAGCCTGGGGATGGGGCATGTGGGAGGAAGAGGTGCCACACATGTCTGCATTGGTTCCCACATAATTCCTGCCTTAACTCAGAAGCAGCTCTCATCTCCTGGGACTGCTGCTTCTCCCTCTCCCACTCACTTTCCCCTTATGGCCCACAGGTGTTGGACTGTATCTTCTCTCATATTTTTGGCCATGGCTGAATTAGCACATTTTTATGGGTGTCTTTTTCAGCACCAATGAGAATAGTCCAGAGTTCTGATAATTCTGCATTATTCCATAAAGTCCATAAAAAATAGTTTGCTTAAATGCTATAACAGTTCTTTAGGTTTATTAATCATTAGTTTAGAGATATGGCTCCATTGTAGGAGTTATTTAGATACAGCAGACTCAGTGATCTTATGGTCTTCTGCTTTTCCAGGTAAATTGAAATGATGATGTTAAAGATCAAGTGATGTTCAATCTTTATATGGCACAGAGCAATTTATTTTGAATCTCCACATTTTATTTTAAATAGCAGGTGATGTGTAGCATATACCTGATGTGTAGCAGGTATTACAGACCCTAGTCACCTATGATTTGTGTTCTTGCTCCCAGTTCCAATAGTCTGTACTTCGCGGGTCACAGATAGTACAGCTTGTGCTGCTGAGCAGCTGAGCTGCTGTGATGTCTTGCTTCTCCTGCCCAGCAGGATTGCTCCAGGTCAGTTGGAGATCATCTGCCTGGGGGTGGTTAGCAGGCTCTGACTTCTCCGTGCCTTCACAGCAACATTTCTGAGCTAGTCTAAGGACAGGAGCTAGACCCTGCACCAGGACACAGTTGCTGCTGACAGGGTGACCTCAGTGGGTCCAGCTGAGGCAAAATGGGATATGGAGGGAACAAAAACCTGTTACCTGAGGAAAGGATTCGTGACAGAAGCAGCAAATCGTGATAACTGTGAAACCTGGAGAGGAAGCTTGTGCTGAGGCTGTGTTGAGGATTTGACCTATTGATAAAGCCCCAGGAGGGGAGTGAGCCTGACTGTGTTCTCTGTCGGGCTGTGTTAGCACTGGGGGTTCTCCGAGGATGGCTGCAGCAACACAGATTTCTCTTAAACCTGTGGGAAAGCTGACTGGAGTGTAGTTGTAGCAAATGCTGGTGCTGGGTGTACTCTCGTAAACATTTAACAGGTATTGATCTATAGCAAACTTCATTTCTCCTTGTTGCATTTATTAGATCCTGCTGGTCAAGCGTGTAGATCACAGATACTCCAAAGCAGGTAGATAATGAGTGCTCTCATAAAGAGCAGATAAAAGTCATACTAAAGCATTTTTAAGTACTCATTTATTCACAGTAATAAAACCTTGGTAAAATGTGGAGGAGACTGATTTTTATAAAGTACCAAGCTTCCTGGATTCCAGTGGAAATCAATGTTGGCTGTTGGTGATAACCATCTCTAAGCATCATATTTGTGGTTTCAGGCCCAGGCTAAATCCCCACTGCCTTCAGGCACTCCTTTAATCAGAACAAGGACAGCAGTATTTAGCCTCCTGGTAGTTACTCTTCTTGCAGCACTGTCTGTGCTCTGCTTGACTCACAGGTTAGGTTTTCTTTTCTTTAAAAATTGCACCTATCTTCTCTGCAGAGAGCTCTGATGTAGGGTCCTGCTCCTTACTTTTGTACATAAACATCTCTGATTGATACCCCCACAACCCTGAGATGTACTTGCAGCCTGAGCAGTAGGACATAGCTGCTGCTGGTGATGAAAAATATGTTTTCTAAAATCATAAGTGGAAATGCTAGGAATGAAAGTGAAATTAAAGAAAATATTACTGTAGGGAGTATCCTGTACTGAACTCACAGGCAATGTGTTAACACAAGCAATGATAAGGATCAGTCAAAAAGCTACCTACCAGCCTATCTCAGTGCTCTGTTCTGATTGTGTTTCATTTTGAACACAGTGTATCTGTATCAGGGAGTGAGTTTGTATGTTAAGGAGGAGGGAGCATTTTCAGTTTTAACATATTTTTGTGGTTGAAGATGCAAGCATTAATCTTTTCACTAGAAGGATTGTGTGTGTGTATCCAAGGTTAAAAGTCAGCCTTTTAAATGATAACTTTACAGGAGCAGTCATATAAAACACAGTAGAGTGTGTGCAATTGGGGATGGGGCTTATTATGGATACTGGATTACCTGGGAGGAGACCAGAGATCCCAAACCTGATCTCTGCGCCCTTCCACCACTGGAAGAAATCAGGCATTTCAGATTAGTTTACCTTATTTTAGGAAATTCTCCTCCTCATTACTTCAAAGCAAATATTACCTCATCATCACATGCTAGACAACATGCCAAGAGAAGAACTCTTTCCAGTCCAAAATGTGACTGTCACTTTTTGCACATGAGGCAGCATCACTGATGTCTCACAGTGACTCGTCCCGCTTCTGATCTGCTTTACTACCTAATGCAGAGCTTGCTACCAGGTAACCATAAAAAACCCCACAGCTTGTTTTCTCACCTATTGCTAATTAATATCACCTGCTGGATGAGCTTGTATTATTCTTGTATAAGAACTTCCAGGTTGATGTCTGTACATCATAAAAGGGAGGGGATTTGCAGCTTGCAGAAATATGTTGTTCCAACAAGAGTCATTTGCTGACATTTGGTAATTTGTAACTGTATTTACCAGATCTGCTGTCTGTGCTCTTACAAGTGTTTTGGAGCAGATGAAGTCATTAAAAAGCCTTTTCTTTCAGTGGAAACATTCCCTACTATGTTGCCCTTCTTTGTGTTTCAGAGAGGGTAAACTGAAAAGCAGCGTCAATTTTTCACTTTACGTTTCTTCATGTGTACAATTAAAACCAAGTTAATTTTATACAGCAAGAGAAACTAAGGAAAGAGACAATAGATAGAGCTAACAGGATATGGCTATTTAAGGAGCAGAATAAACACAAAGTGCCTGTTTGCTCTCATTTACTCTAGCAAGGATTGAAACAGATTATTTGAAGATTAGCAAATATCAGATTATCAGATGCCTAAAGATGAGAGCTTGAGATTTTTCTGCAAATGTTTAATTTCTCACTTTAACCTCTTAAGAACAAAGTGCTGATTCTAGAAACCAACTCTTATGTTTGATTAGAAAATTACAGCATGGGAGCAACCCAGTGGGCGTAGAGATTTACAATGAGGGCCCAGTGGACATAGGGAGTTACAGTGGGGGCCACAGAGCTCATCACAGCAAAGACAGCTTTTAATACGAAAAAGAAGGAAAAAAAATCAAAGTGTTATTCCCACCCCCCATTAAGGGGAGATCCATAAGGCTGGCTAATAGTCCACTCGTGGTCATCCCTGCTGGCATCAACTTGGCATTAGTCCTACAGACTCAGCAGCAAGGCTAAAAATGAACAAAAATGCTGTGGGAGCTTCCTGGCCTGTCTCTTTCTCCATCAATATATCAGGCCTAGGGAAAACAGAGACAGCATCAGGCTGCTCATGGGATTTCTCAGCAGGGCTCCTCTCCCAGCTCAGATCTGAGAGACTGCAGTGATTTGTATCTTTGAATATGTTTTCAGTTCATTTTCCTTTTAATGATGCTGAAGCAAGGGATGTCAACACAAAGGAAGACGAATCTGTCACTGTGCTGCTCTGGTTTCTAGTGGCAGGCAGGCTGCTGCTTGGAGCTGGCTAGAAAAAAAAACGCTGTGGTTTGTTTTATTGTTGGTTTCTGAGGAAAGAAAATGTGCCAGCACTGATAACGGGTTGACTCACAGCACACAAACCATAAAGGGAAAATGTGCTCAAAGATTTTCCTCAAAAACCCCAAAACCTTCCCAATATTACTGTGATGCTTTCGAGTGCCTCCTCTTGCATCGCCATACCCTGTGTCCCAGGGACCTCAGTGGCTTTCACCTGGAGATCATAGAATCATAGAATCACAGAATGGTTTGGGTTGGAAAGGACTTTGAGAACATCCAGTTCCAACCCCCTGCTATGGGCAGGGACACCTTCCACTAGACCAGGTTGCTCAAAACCCCATCCAACCTGGCCTTGAAAAGGAGGAGATGAGCACCATCTTCCCTTCTTAGGGGTCCCTGTGGGAGTCTCTGGTTGCAGTGTCACGTAGGAAATGTCCGTCAAAGGAATGCAGCTCATAAAGCATGTTTAGGTGAGAGGTGCCCAGCTTCAGTCTCCAAGGGTCACTGAATGGCTGAGGCTGGAGGTACCTCTGGAGAACATCTATGAGCCCATGCTCATAGCAGGGTTGGGTTGCTCATAGCCACATCCAGGTGGATTTTTAGCATCTCCAAGGATGGAGACACTGCAACCTCTCTGAGCATCCTGTGCCATTGCTGGGTCACCCTCACAGTAGAGAAGTCAGTCGTGATGGCAACACTTCAAACACAAATCTAATAATTATTAATGTTTTCATACCTTCACACCAGAGCAGCAGCTGCCTGTGGATTGTGCTGCGCTGTTGACAGAAGGGTTGGTGATACTGTCAACCATTATTAACATTATTTGTTTAGGGCCTGGCAAATGCAGTCAGGCTCTTTGTGCTAGGCACTGCCCAAACAACCTGGAAGGAACATAGTCTGTTCCCAAAGAAGGTATTATTTACCTGTTAAACAGTAGGCTGCAAAGAAATGGGTGGAGGGAAGCAAGGACACTGAAGCTTTTGTGCTAATCTCTGAACTTTAGCATCATTGCTTCCCTCATCCTGGCTGTACATGGGAAAAGAGCGAGATCCTGGCTGCCCTACCTGGCATTAGTGAGTCAAATGGATGGAGATGTCCTGTAGTGGGACATTTTCTGGAGACTCATGAAATCACTCTGGGGCCTGTTAGGCACTTTATTCATTCTTCAAAAGCTGCAGTACAAATGTACTTAATACATATTTTAGAAGGACACACTTTTCAAAAACCCCAAGAAACAGTAGTTTTCAGTCTTGGTGATTTTCAATCAGGAAATTAACTGAAGAGAAAAAGAAACAAGTACTCAGTTACTTCTTCTCTTGGAAAAATGCCTTTCCATTGAAAAGACATGGTTTTGAGTCTGCAGACAAGAGGGATAGAGGGTTTCTTTTCCCAATGTTTCTTCCCAAGTAGAGGAAGAAAGGGACAAAAATCATGGCTTTGCCAGAGAAAAAAAAATGTGGTGTTTCAGGTGCCAGAGTTTTGAAGGGTGTCCAGGACTTTGGAGCAGTCTAGCATTTGCTTTTCCAAGCATCTCCAATGAGAAGAATTGCTGAGGAAATTAAGACAGGATAAGGTGGCTGTGTCACGCTTTGATTGCAGATGCAGGCAACAATGGAGAAACCAGGCCAAGACAGAAGCCAGCATCTCATTCTTTCCCAAGGAGGAGAGGCAGGGCTGAGCATGCAGGCATTGCTTTGGCACAGGCACTCTTTAGGTCCCTATCTGATGCTCTGTGTGTACAGACCATATGTTACATCTCAGCTTTCTCTCTCCTGTTTACTTCTATCCATTTTCCCATGTGCTATCAGCCCTGAAGCTGTTTTTTCTCCTCTAGCCTGTCTTGGCCAGCAGACTAATTCCTAGGTCATCTTCAAAGGAGGTGCAGAGCAGTAAAAGCCCAAGCTCTGAGGTGCTGCTGGAAGCTGATCCTCCAGCAAAGCCCGGAGAAACTTTGCCTTTCAAAGGAGCATTCAAGATGTCCTCTGAAACACAATACCATTTACCAAGTTCTGACACAGTTATTCCTTTGACCCACATAGTAAAGCACACGTAAATTTGGGGAGTGGGAAGGGGGGCACCCAGCTTTGTGACAGGTTTACATACTGTCCTTTCGTTACTGCACTTCCGGATGACAGCAGTCGGCTGCATGTCAGGGCTCTGCAGGTTGTGGCCTAATGAAATAGAATTCAGAGAGAGGATGAAGCATTTTTTGATGTAAACTGGTCAGCAGAGGCCTGGTCCCTCAAAAGCAGAAAGCACTGAAGAGCAGGAAACAATTCCAGTCCATGTAGCTTCTCTCCATCAACAAATAGCCCAGAAGCACCTTGATTTTTGACTCCTATCCACATTCCTGTTCCTCTGCCAGGTGAATCCTGCCATCTCCTCTGAGCTTTTCTGCTCTCTGGTATTTTTGGTAACTAATGTGAACACTGAGAGAGATTTCTGGAGCTCAGTTAGCTAACTTAAAACTGTATGATTCTTATATACCACTGGAACACATGGTATAAAACAATAGCCACAGAAATGCAAGCACCCTCAAAATAATCTTTTACCTACATGCAAAACAAAAAAGGTCTACTGAGATTGTAATAACCATATAAAATAATTTTAACCAGTCTCATATAAGGGTGATTATCTTACAACATTCTCCAGCCCATTCCAGCAAGACTTAGTTTAATCCATGCTGCAGTTAGTGTTTTGTTTGGAACTGCAATGATGTTCTCAGAAATATGCTCACCCTCAAGCCCATGTTTACTAAGTAGATGCCAACTAGGCCTGTGTTCAGTGGTGTTTACAAGGCCAGTGTTATGGGGATTTAAACAGAAAACAACAGAAAGCCATCCACAAACCAGAGCAGCTCTCATTGGCAATTCAGAAATGCTTGCACAGGGTCATGGGGTGCTTATCTCAATTCAGAGTCATCTCTTGTCTCAGACTCTCTCATCTCCCAGTAAAGCTATACTGTAGAAGAATAAAAAACAATTTTCTTTTCTTGGTGTTCTTTCCAAGCAGCTCCAAGACCCAGAGAAAGAGCTGTCAGAATGCCAGAGCCAGCAAAGTCCACCTCTGCCCCCAAAAAGGGCTCCAAGAAAGCCGTGACAAAGACCCAGAAGAAGGGTGATAAGAAGCGGCACAAGAGCAGGAAAGAGAGCTACTCCATCTATGTCTACAAGGTGCTGAAGCAGGTCCACCCCGACACCGGCATCTCCTCCAAGGCTATGGGCATCATGAACTCCTTCGTTAATGACATCTTTGAGCGCATCGCTGGAGAAGCGTCCCGCCTGGCCCATTACAACAAGCGCTCTACCATCACCTCCCGGGAGATCCAGACGGCAGTGCGCCTGCTGCTCCCAGGAGAGCTGGCCAAGCACGCTGTCTCGGAGGGCACCAAGGCTGTCACCAAGTACACAAGCTCCAAGTAGCCAGATGTCACCTCTCCAATGGGACCATCAACCACCGGACCCTCCGCGCAAGCACAGGCAGGCAGCCACAGTCCAGATAAACATTACGGCTATTATCCACAGCAATTTGCAGCCTTGGGGTGTGCATGAGAAGCTGCCCAGTGGAAGAGGAGACAGTGATCTGGATGGTGGCTGATTTCCATAGTCTGTTTGGGACATGCAGCAGGTTCAGCAAGGCTGGTGGAGGAGGCCCCTGGTTTCACATCTCATCCAAATGACTGACCAACTCTAGTATACCCAAACCCTTCTCTGTGCTTGGCAACATGCATGCTTGGCACTGGCTGGGGAGGCAGGCAGTGGCAGCACAGAGATGCCATCTCTTTAAGTCTTCCTGTTTGGCTGCTTTCTCACAGTCATCCAAGATGGGCACAGAAGAGTCAGTGGTGGTATCCATCTTCTCCCTCATAGCCCAGATCCATCCTGGTGTACAGTGGCCCAGCCCACCCCATGCCAGCAGAAGTGTCATTGACAGCTACCAGGCATGGGCTATAGAATAAAGTCCATATTGATTCAACAGCTATCTGTGCTTGACAGCCTGTTTAAAGAGCAAGCCTAGCAGGCAGATGCTGGGATGAAACCAAGCGCTGTTCCTCCTCATTGCTGCCAGTGGATGAGCCATTAAGCAGGCTGAGGGTGCTGGTGCTGGAGCTGCCCACTGCCTCCTCCCTTGTGCCAAGGCGGACAGACAGACAAGGGGGGATGTTGGTGCTGGGTCACTTCCTTCCTTGGCTGCTGCTTTAGGACTTGCTTTGTGTGCAAGACTGCTAAATCTGCTGCTTTTCAGAGACTTTTCCTCCCTCGACACTGCCTCTGTGCTCCCTGCCACTGTACACATGGGTGAGATGGGGTGGTGCTTAGAGTACCGGGGTGATGCAGGCCAAGCAGCACAGAGGTGTGGGGAGGGGACTGAGGACTTGGAAAGGGGTCTGGAGTGAGACCAGAGGTGTTTAATGCAGGCTGGGGGAGAGGCAGGCTCCCCGCACTGTGGGCAGTTTACCTGGCCCTGTCTTCCCTGCTTTGTTCATTGGTTAGAACAACCAGTGAAGCAAAACTGGAGCTGAGTGGATATACAGGGACACTTGCCTGCATCCCAACAATGTTTTAAAACTGCTTCAGATAGTCCCCATGTCTTTTCGAAGTCTACAGTAAGGTGAGCAATAATAAAAGCCATAGGGGTTAGTGGAGGAATATCTTGGTTGCAGCAGGTTCTTTTGCCCAGACTGTTGGATAGCAGAAGAGCATGTGTGGAACCAGTGTGAAGTTGAAGCTTCCTACTCAAAACACAAAATTAGCCATCATTAAAAAAAAAGAAAACCCAACTCTCTGGTAGGCAGTAGCACTCAGATAGAAAATATTCAGGCCTAAAATAACAACTACTTTCTGCAGCTTGTTCTGTAAATAAAAAGGGCAGCAAAGACCCAGGAACTAAGTGCAGGTTCTCCCCAAACTCCAGGACCTTGTTTTTTATTGAAAGGCGAATTCATACCCTGAAATACCAACCTCGCAGTACATCTCTCACTTTCCCCTACGTTTATCTCTATCCTGTTTCTTTACAACTCGAGAGTGATGGGGACACTTGACAAGTTTATATCACTTTTTGGAGCTGTAGGACTCTGCAGCTCCAGAAGATTCAGTTATTTCTGTTTTTTATAACAGTGTTGCAGTCATCTTCCTGTTGGTCTGAGGAAAGGACCACAGAGACCTGCGCAACCAAGAGCACCTGAGAAGCCCCAGAGCAGCGCAGGGTCTCATGTGGTCTCTGTGCAAGACTGAAGGTCAAGTTGCTTTTGGGCTGTTCCCATATCCCTGCTTTGGGTTTGAACATCCCATGCCCAAAAAGGGGCTTTCCTGCCCTACTTGGGTCAGTGACAGCACACAGCCATGTTTCATCCCAGCAGGAATCCCTGGTGATACCTTCCAGAAGGAGCAAAACCTGCTCTCCAGGTGTCAGCTCCCACAGTACAGTTAGCTCAGTGGTACTCAGTGGTGCTGGTAACCTGGACCACATCCAGGACACTTCGGAGGTGACAGCTTAGCACTACTTTTGTTTTCCATTCAAATAGTTGGAATTGGATGCCAGAGATGAAAATGTACCTGCACTGGGCCTAGAACCACCAGCCTTGCTCTCTCTCCCACCAGAAACTGGGAAGCAGATAATGCAAAGGGAAAATATCAGGAGTGAAGGGTTGGCTGGCAGTGTTGGAGCTTCTTCCTCCTGTAGTTAGGACTCAACCCCTTGGGGAGTCCTCCAGGAGGTAGCAGTTCTGAGTAGAATAAATCTGCTCCAGTCCAAGCAGTATGTGTGAGGCAAGACACACATCACCCAGGGTTACCTGTCACGACCTCTAAATCCTCATTCTTTTGAGCTGAGTCCTTCTGCTAGAAGTCAGGAAAGAAAACACAGCACTGACCCTCCAGGGTCTCCTGGACAGCTCAGGGAGCTGAGGACAAGGCTGGGCACTTGGACAAGAACTGGTGTACATGCACATATGTATGTACAGCATACGTATGTATACATACAATATGCTGTCCCCATACACATACAGTACTGGTCTCATTTTCCTGTGCCACTGTTGCCACTCTCCATTTTTAGAGATTGTTTCAGAGAGAGAAACAGTGATTTAAGGCTATAAAAATACTTGACAGCTTAAAGAGGAACTTTTATATTGTCTAAAGTCAAGTGACTGAGACTGGTTATGTCCATCCAGTTATAGTTCAGGCTGTCATTTCACACATCATTTGCTCTTCACTCTCCCTTTGTATCATTTCTTTGCTTGATGTTTTACTTTACTCCTGATAATGTGGAGCACAGGATTGAGGAACTGATCTAGGTTAAAATTAACCTCTTTTTGTTTGTTTTTGTGTGGGGTTTTTTGTTGTTGTTGTTTGTGTTGTTTGGTTTTTTCAGTATTCTTTCAAGTTTTGTTGGAATACAGTCCTGGTGGCTCTGATCCATCACTGTTGTACAGACACTTGTGCCAGCTAAGAGAAGGGCTGATCCAAGAAAGGCAAGGCTGGCATAAGCTAGGGCTGCTGCAGAAAGCAGCTGGGAATTAATGGCCTTAGTGAAGAAAGGAAATCTGTGTCTCCTGCAGTGGTCCAGTTCATAGCAACAATATGGCTTTTAGATGCATCACTAGGAGTGTTACCTCTGCAGTGTCCCACAAGCAGTTTCTCTGATGTTGGAATCAGACGTATCCCATTTCCACAGGTCCCAGAGGACGGCAGTGTTACACCACGGAAGGGAGCAGCTTGGGAAGGACACTGCTCCCATGCAGCCACCCAACTGCAGTGGTTGGAGGTTCCTTGTAGCATGCAGCAGTGTGGGAGGCAGCCTGCCCTTCCCACAGCTGCCTGCTGCTGCATGGGAGCACACTCACATGACTGCAACAGGAATTACTTTGCGATGAGCTTGGACTGAGCCTTAGCAGTGGAGGCAATAGAAGATGGTCTAAAAGTTCAGGTATAGATTGGCCACTCAGTAATCTGAATTGTGACATATTCCACCATTCCCTGGTAAGGGGATTGCCTGCAGAAGAGGAGTTCTGCATTTTGGGCTCTCTGCTTCTAAAGAATATGTATTTCCAGCTCTAGAATTGATAACATGTTTTAATAATTAAGATAATATACCAAGCCCCACTGTCCCTGCCTGATTCCTACTGCAATTTCAGAAGCATCTCTGAGCCATTGCTGTGTTTGGAAAGGGAAGCTGAAAAAGTAACACAGCCTTGATATTAACCTCACATTAACCCAGTGGACATCACTGAGTTATTTGTTTCCATGTACAATTCAAGAGATAAAATTAGCTGTACTCCTGATTTTCCACCTAGAAGGTCTGAAAGTCCACCCAGCCTCAAAGCTGAGCTCAACCTAGAGGAGACCTGAGCAGCCACATGCACAGAGGTTTGCTCCTACTCAGGACTGAAAAGTCTTTAGTTAAGCATGGGGAAAATGAGTAAAAACAAGCGTGGAGGATGAGTGCCTGTGCTGGGCACTGCTGTGTGCCCTGGGAAGGGATGCTTGAGCTGCAACTGCTGAAGAGCCCTGGCCAAAGAAGCTGTGTGCCCATCTGCTGGTGACAGGCAACCATGTGGATGTAGCCCCAAGACCTGGCCACCACTGGAGTTAAGCTTGGCATGGCCTCTGCACAGCCCTGAGCATTTGTCCCATCATAGCATTTCCTGACGGTTTACATCCAGAACAATTGTTTACAGGGAAAGGAAGAATGTGAACTAAATGGTAAAATTCACTTGCTGACAGAATGTCGAGAGCTCCCTGGGACAGCACCTGGGGAGCGATCTCTCATGCTTACTCCATGCATGGTTTCTTTCGGGCTTATGTACAGAGTTTTCCTGACAGTAAGTGTTACATCAGGTATGATCTATGTTATATTACTACTGGTTCATGACCTGTCTTACTACTGATTACCTGTTTTCTGTTAAATGTATAAATAAAATGTAAATGCCAACCTGTTGAAAATCAGACAAGCCCCAGCTCTCAGGATGTCTTTGCTTCTGTATCACTGTGGTCCCCCAGGCCCTAACTTTCTCTATCATCCAGAGCCAGGGTGACAGCAGCCACCCTTCCAGCATAGGTGGAGCCCAGCTGGTCCTGGCAGAGGGTCAGTACAAAACCAGAGCAGCCCCACACTGAGATATCACAGGCCGCTGCTGTGACCCCTCGTGGGTGTCACTCGCCCCAAATGTGGGTGCAGCATGAGCATGTGTGTGTGTTTTCGAGCCCTTCCAGCGAGCTTGCCCTGTGCAGAGCTGAGCCTGCAACCTGTCCTTGCCACACTCCTGCTTGGGTGTGCTCTGCCCAGCACCCCCCATCACTCAACCCTCAAGGGACAACACTTCTGGCTCGCACAGACGGAGTGCTGTGACATTCTGTTGCTGAAAAAGTGGTTTGTGCACATTCAGAGTTTCTGTTTATTTCTGTTTATCTGAAGTAATGGTTGCTGCCACTAGAAACATCTTTCCTTGCACTGTGAGAAGTTTGTAGGCAACAAACATAGAGTAAGATGTAGCATCTGAAAAGCCTGGGAAGAGAAAAGTCTTCCTTTTAAAGAATAATTGGTAAATACACTCAAGTAAAACACATACCTGCTGGACATCAGCACCATAATTCACTCACTGGAGTGGGAAATGCATGTGCCATGCTAGATGTGAGCTGGAGAAACAAGCTAAGATATTGCAATAACAGAAATCAGAGCTAAAAAAGGTTCAGAGTCTTTCTAAAGACAGATTCAGAAACTTAATCTTGGGGAAAAGCACTATTTGGAGAAAAAATAATCCCTTACAACTAACTGATCTGAAGCATTTCTTTCCAAATAAACATACTATGCTATTTCTAATGCTGATTTCCATTTTGATAACCCTTTGCAGAGCAGCACAATGCATTTTCGTAACAGAGCCTGGGTCTCAGGAAGTCCCAGACCAGGTTACAAAAGGTAGATCATAACCCATGGGTGGTGGGAGATAACTTTTTGGTTATTCATTTATTACTTAGTCATTATTGACTGGTTATTCAAAGGCCATTAGTTGGACTCAGGTGCCACATGGACTCAGGTTTTGGCAGAACTAGATAGAAAAACTCAGCAGCATCGAAAGAAACTATGAAAGAACAAGGTTTGAAACAAGTAAAGTGGAGCAGAAAGCTTTGCATCTTCCTTTCCTATGGGGCTACTGCACTTGCATTGGTGGTTATATATGTGGACTGTGTTAGCCTGGCTTAAGAGGAAGATGTAAAGAGATGTTTTGTTTCTAAAATAGTCAGAGTTAATAAACACAGATGGTGTGAGAAAGAGAGGAATGGAGCTTCTGCTTTCTCATATAAAGGAAAGCCGTTCCCAGAAACATTTATTTTCTCCCTTGAAGCAGCTGATTTAAAAAGAATTATACACAATTTCCTGCCTTTTAATGTCCATAATGCTAATTCCCCCCCCCAAAAAAAAAACCATCTCTTCATTCAGAATTCATTCAGGAAAAAATTCTTACAGATTTACGTGTCTTCTAAAGACAGAACAAGATTGTAATAGTAATAGAGATAAGAAGGTTGGTAAGAATGGGGAAGGAATGGTAATGGCTGGATATGAGGCACCAGAAGGGACCAAAGGCAGGAGTCTGTGAGTAAATGCTCTAGGGATGGCAGGAGCTGATGGGACCTTGATGAGGTGCCCACTAAGATGCCAGGACACACACAGCAGCATATGCAGCTGTGTGGGACACAGTCAGAAAACAAAGGGTGGGGAATAAATCCTAGTAGCTCACAGAGGTGGAGCAGGATGGACAGTGTAGTTGCTGCCAGCAGCTAGAAGGTATAAAAGGCACATCCAGAGCCAGCACACAGTCACCAGCCTAAGAGGAACACCTAAGAAATTCGATTAGGATATAGTGGGACCATCCCTCATCTCAAAGTCATTGCAGAGATGGACACACGCACCCTGGTGTCTGCATGCTGGTCAAATGGCTTGGATAAACCCCTTGCATGAGTAGGTGGGTACAAGAATATGAGAGTGACTGAGTCAAATCAGTACTGCTTTAAAATAAGTTCTGCCTGTAAGGTGATAACGTCACCCTCCTACAGGGACTTGTGTTAGGTATGATACATCGTGGCTGCTCATCAATTCATGTACATCCAGCGTCAGGGCAGGAAGAGTGTCTCATCTCCTGTGCACCTCTCCTATTTACTGCCCGTTGATCCTCCTCCTGTGCAGGTGTGGACAACATCCTCTATAGGAAACACATTCATATTTGCCAACAATGGAAGCAGTGTCTCCCACAATTTTTTTAATAAACCAGAAGATGCTTCTGGCCTAACCTGCCCCATGGGCTAGCACCTTTCTGTGTGAGTACCAGGCTGCCTCTGAAAACCGTAGCTCCAGATGGGAGAGGCATGAGTGCTGTCAATACAAGCACTCAGTGTCCTCTCTTCACCTGAGGCAATCTGGAAAGACCAACAGAAAGAGAGAACATAAGTGCACCATGTCCAATTTCAGTAAAGTGAAGGAAATGAGGATGCTATTATCACTCACCATTTTCTTTTTTAGGCTTTCAGTTTATTTGGACTGCTGCAGCATCCAAGGGCTCCCAGGAAGCCTGGTCTTGCAAGCACTAATGGAAACAGGCTATTGAACTGCTCCATCCCAATAAAACCTGCCCTTGCAGGAAGCTTTCTGGGGCATAGCTCAGTTCTTTTGAAATTGGAATCCTGCAATGGCAGGCGCTTCCTGAGCGCATTGAGAGGTAGATGGTTGCTGTTGTTCAGAAATTGCTTTTTAGGGAGGGACATTTATCCCACACCTACTTCCTTTTTTCATCAAGGTAATGAAAAGTCACATCCAAGCACTGACTTTAGAAGTGCAGCATCCCCACCTCCCTTCTACAAGCACCCTGCAATGCCACTTCCACACTAAGTCCACACTGCTCCAATGCTGACTTGCACTCTGGCTCAGGTCTAGAGCAAACCGACTGCAGCTTCATTGGAAAACAGTGGAAGAGCAAAAGCAGAAACTTCAGATTCACCCCAAACCTCCATGGGGTCTACTAGCAGCCTCTGGCCACCTAACAGGAAAGAGCCAGAGCTCTTTTTAGCCTGGATGATTCAGCACAAAGAAGCCTTTATAGCTCATCAGCAGGCATCTCGCACCTCTTCTCATCACGCCTCTTCTCAAGTTTTAAATACAAGGGGACCAAATTTCTTACAAACTCCTGATTCTCTCAATTCTCTCAGCATATGCCTGCAGTGCTGTTTCTGGCATTTAAGTACCTTTAAATGGAAAAGATAGAGCTCTCAGGAATCACAGGGCACCTCCTGCACCATCTCTGTTTCAGAGCCAGCATTGTCCCTGGTATTAGCTACCCCCCACTTGTGGTATTCTGTGTTTGTAGGGCAGGATGCTGAACAACACTGAGCAGCAGCAGCATAAAGTTGATGCCAGCAGCCACACACCACTAAAGATGAACAGGAGGTCCTCCATCCCATAGGGTGTCACAGCAACTGAGAGTTCAGCCATGTTTTAAAGGGGTTAGAAGTGCATAGGTGACAAGAAGAATTTTAATAATAAAAGACTAAATGCAAGTTTGCAAACAATGGTAGTGTTCTGCTTTATAGGCAAGTTACACTGAGTACAAAGGAACAGCAGGAAAAGGTCTTATCCCACTCTGCTAGCTTCTGTGGGGCTTGCAGCATAGAATCATAGAATAGTTAGGGTTGGAAAGGACCTTAAGAACGTCCAGTTCCAACCCCCCTGCCATGGGGAGGGACACCTCACACTAAACCATGTCACTCAAGGCTTCATCCAACCTGGCCTTGAACACTGCCAGGGATGGAGCATTCGCAACTTACTTGGCCAACCCACTCCAGTGCCTCACCACCCTAACAGTAATGAATTTCTTCCTTATACCCAGTCTAAACCTCTGCTGTTTAAGTTTCAACCCATTACCCCTTGTCCTGTCACTACAATCTCTAATGAAGAGTCCCTCACCAGCATCCCTATAGGTTCCCTTCAGATACTGGAAGGCTGCTAGGAGGTCTCCACGCAGCCTTCTCTTCTCCAGGCTCAACAGCCCCAACTTTCTCAGCCTAGCTTTATACAGGAGATGCTCCAGTCCCCTGATCATCCTCGTCCTCAGAAACAGCCCATAGCTGCTGGCTCTGGCAAGGAGCCTCCACAAGATAGGTGCAGAACAGGAATTCATGCCCTAAGTGCCCAATTCACACGAATGAATATTGAGTTCAGAGTTCAGAAAGGAATACTCGGCTTTTGGAAGTTTTCCCTCTTGATTTTTTTTTTTTTGTAATTTATCATTTGGTCCACGTTTTTCATGTTTTCCTCAGGGCTTGGCCTGTCTCTGGATAACTGACACTCACCTAGACACCTGCCAAGGCCTGAGTGGGCAACAGCTCTGGAAGTGACCTGGAAACATGTGAAGTCAACTCAAATACCTGCAGCCTTGCTTTTGGGCACAAAGGTGCCAAAATATCTGTGCCTATACAAGGCTGAGCAACTTTGTACTGACACTTAACAATGATGTTCTTCCAGTCTCTCTCCATCAAACTGTCTTATGAAAAGCAAGAGCATGAAGCCACTCCTTGTCCACTTAATGCTATAGAATCATAGAATCCTAGAATAATAAGGGTTGGAAGGGACCTTAAGATCACCTGGTTCCCTTGGTACTATTTCAGCACTGATAATAGTGTCCTCTCCATATCTTAGTTAGGTAACATTCCTGTACTTTTCAGAGGATGACCCAGAAGAGGTAGAAGCAATCAATATCAGACAGCCTTCTTCATCCCAAAGAGTCAGCCAGGTATAACGTTTGCCTGGGTACTATAGAAGATTTATGGGAAGACATGATTGAGCTGACACCTCTGATCATTAGTGGGATTTCATGGCACAGCACACATCAAGCTTTGTCACAGCCAAGATTTAAGATGCGGATGTGCATAGTCTAAACTATATGATGTGTTATACCCTGAGTGTCTTGCTAGAGGCCCAGTCACTGTGCTCAGTAAGCTCTAGTATGAGATTCTACTTAGATTCTCAGTTCATAATTAAGTGAGATTTCACTAAGAATTGAACTTATTTTTAGCAAGGTGGAAAAGGTCCTTTTGCATCTTCTGAGACTCATTTCCCTCCTTCAAGTCTGCCACTAAGACACCTCCACCAGGGTGCTGAGTCACACAACCCTTGGTAGCACCTTGTCCTTACAGAAATAGGTCTGATACCATCTGGGGTTCAAACCCTGAGCTGAAGCAGTGCCTGTGCTGTACTGACGTGAGTCACTGACATGGCCACAGGGAGAGAGGCCTTGGGCACAGCAAATACACCCACCTTCAATCCAGTCCAAAGCCCTGACCCTGAAGGACAACACAGCTCCTTCCAGCAGCTCCTGTATGAGCTGGCTTAAACCTTCTGTTGACGGTTATTTTCACTCTTATAGATAAAGATAAGCCGTGGATGTAGCAGAGCAGTATTTGGCATAAATCAGTCCATTGAAACCCAGCCAACTCGTGTCCGGGCTGAAATAAACCCAAAACGAGTAAGTAATGAATCCCTGTTATTTCATTTTTATTTCAGCAGTGCTAAAACAATTCAAAGGGGAGCAGGCCCCGACAGCAAAGCAAACAGCTTCTGTGCCATGGAGCTGCTCACAGGCACGGGGCAGGATGGCAGGGCACAGAGAGGAGGAGCCATGCCAGGCTCCAGGGCAGCAGAGGGTGAGTGCCTGTCCCTGGCTCCACCACCCTGCCCCTGACGGAGGATATGCTCAGTGCAGCAGCTCCAGAGGTGTCCCACTGGTGAGGTACAGCACCCACGTGCACCGGGCTCCTGGCGCGGGCCGTTCCTAGGGGACATTGGATAGGGGAGGTTTGTGCCTGATGCTTCGGACTGCTCAGTATAGAAAGTGGCTGTGTTCTGGGCAAAACGAGCCCTATAGGGTGTTGTCCATGACCTCAGCTCCCATATTTCATGGTCTGCAAGAGCAGCAGGCTGTAGGCAGGGCCCAGCAGGCAGGGAGAGTGTTCACAATAAAGCCAAGGGAAGTGTGGTGCTAAAGCTGGCCACCTCCAGCTTGCACTTTGCAGATCATAGAATCATAGAATAGTTATGGTAGGAAAGGACCTTAGGATCATCCAGTTCCAGCCCCTCTGCCATGGGCAGGGACACCTCACACTAAACCATGACACCTAAGGCTTTGTCCAACCTGGCCTTGAACACTGCCAGGGATGGAGCATTCACTACCTCCCTGGGCAACCCATTCCAGTGCCTCACCACCCTTACAGTAAAGAACTTCTTCCTTATACCCAGTCTAAGCCTCTCCTGTTTAAGTTTGAACCCATTATCATTACAGTCCCTAATGAATATCCTCCTCTCTGATTCAGCACTGACAATCCCAGCATGTTGAGGCAGTTTTCACACAAGATACCCTGGTGACTGCCTCTGTTTTGTTTTCTGCAGGTCTCTCATTGATCCCAGACACATTCATGGCATCCCTTATTGCAGCCTGTTCAGTCAACATGCTATCCTGGTTCCAATAGCTGCTTTTATCCTACCTCCTTCCCCACAGCTTTTAAGCTTCCCCAGCCAAGCCTTGTCAGCTCTCTGCCAGGCTCAAAAGCCTTTCTGCAACGTTTCCTCAAGCCTCCCTCTCTTTTTTCTTCTTCTCACTACAGGTGGCTTTCGCCAGCTCTTCCCCAAGACCCAAGGAGGAACCATTTCCCTCTCTCTGAGCCCTTGTCTCCACAAGTGGATCAGACTTGAGGAAATTAGGGGTTTATCTGTCTCAAAGGACCCACCACCAATCACAGGTGGAAAAGCCTCAGAGGACTGCCCATCATACAACCACAGTGGAGGAGGCTACGTGCTTACAGTGCAGCTGAAAGAGGAGCTGCAGTCCCCACACACACTGGTAGCTGCAGGAGCACTGTTGGAGTAACATCACTTTGCTTACCCCGCTGTGTCTGGATGACTCGTGCGGGTGCTGGTATCTCTTGTCACTGGAGCTCAGAGCAATTGCCATGCTGCCAGCCCCTGCCCTGTGCTAGGAGGAAATGACCTGCACCCCAGAAGTGCACATTTCTCTCATTTTGCAGTGGAGGGAGTCTGAAAACCTCCCTTGAGGACAAACATCTGACATTAGGCATGTTTGCAGTGGGTAGGATGTGGCAGTGCAGGAACACAGACCCACAAAGGCCCCATGCAACAGTGCCTTGTGGCTGTGCATCCGCTGAATATCACATCCCTGACCCTCCCACCAGCAGTTGTATGTAGTCTATGAACTGTCTGCCATGTCAACCTGCTGTGCTGAGAGATGCTGCACCACAACTGGTCCAGCTCAGCATGCTATCGGCTGGCACGAACGTCTCATCTTCACTGACCCAGTGCTTGCCAGAACCAGGGACATATCCCAGCCAAAAGCCCTTCCGGAGCTACAGCCCTTCTGGTCTTTCCTTTACTATCTTTGTGTATTTTAAGGCAGACACTCTGCCAGAGCCACTTCTCAGCAGGGTTCATCCCAAAGCAGTACATCAGTGACTCGTATCACAGCCCTCTGGGCAGTGGAGAGCCCCTTGAGAAGGTTATGCCTGTGGCTCTGCTCTTACCTGCTCAGCCAGAACAGCCACCTTGCCTTCCCTGCAGGGAGCCTTCCTGAATGAAAAACTCAGCGCTTGTTTCTGAATCCCACAAGCAGGACAAATCCACCTGCAGGAAAAAAAAGAAGGAGCAGAGCATAAAGTTTTTGCAGGCAGCTTTCACAGGCACCTCACATCAGCTGCACACCTCTGTCCTGCCTGCAGCCGCTGCTAAAAGTTACCTGCCCTTCCCAAATCTGTGCTGTTCTGGGATCTTGATCACGGGCAGGAGCTCAAGAACAGCCTTGGACTGCAGGAGCTTCAGCTTTACCTGCCTGCAGCAGAAGGCTGACACAAAAAGGACATCTGTAAGCTACCTGCATATGCTTCTCTTGCATAGAGCCATGGCAGGAGCAGCATGAAGCTGGGCAAATTCAGCCAACAGCTTCTTAGGGACCCAGTTCATGCCTAGTGCCAGTGATCACTGTGGGCTGGCCCGCACACAACCTTTCATCTACTGGTTAGAAATAAACCAGGGAAATTATCTTTCTTCCCACCCTGTGTCCCGTAAGAAAAGGGATAAGGAAAGCACAGATCCATGGAGCTTATGAAAGGTGGTTAAATTTTGTCCCAGACTAATCCAACATCGCATTCAGCCATCCACACTCTCACTCCAGTGTTTCTTCTGCCCAATAGCACTGGTCGAACCCACAGTGCTAATGTGGGCATACTCCCATGGGCATATTCTGCAGCAGTTGTGATTCCATTGCAAGTGGGTTATTCACTTCACCCATCATCGTCATTTTGAGGGTGGAAGTGCAGGTTCTCTCCTCTGCTGCTATGTCAGAGCTGCCCTGAGGTAGACAAATCTGTGTTTGCACAGAGTCAGAGCGAGGATTAGGGACAGTTATTTGGTGCCTGAATCACTTCTGCTGATGCTGCAGGGCTTACTCCCTTTGCACCAGTGTGGCAGGAGCAGAAGGTGGCTCCATTTGAGTATGGCTGCCCTCATCTAGGACAGCATGATGCTTTTCACAGGCAGCAGAGCAGGCTGTGTTTAGACCCCTGAGATTTGGGTTTCTTTGATTCTTCTTGCAGGTCATACCCCTTGTTTCATAAGGTACTCGTGGGAACAGAATCCGACATGCTGCATCTCTTGCTAAACCTGACAAGATCCTAATGCAGTGGGAGTTTGGGGGATTCGTAGCACTGAATTACACAGTGCTTTAAGTAGTATGACTCTTTCTCATACGCAGGGTGGAAGAGTCACAAGCTAGTGACAAATATTTGTTCTCTTTAATTATGTGTAGCAAGGGAGGACAACCAGCTCCATCCAGCTTTCCTCCCCCATCACTCTGACAGCTTCAACATCACCAGCTCTTGGAGCAAAGCAGGCACAAAAATAAAATCCACACTGATTTTAGGAGTGGGTATCACAGGCCTGTGGCATGAGAGCATGCACTTTATTTATAAGTGATGGTAAGGAACTTGGGCACACCTAGGACATCACTGAAATTCTTGATCATAGAATCATTTAGGTTGGAAAAAATCTTTAAGATCGTCAAGTCCAATCACTAACCTAGCATTGACAAGACCACCACTAAACCCTGTCCCTAAGCAGCACATCTACATGTCTTTTAAATACCTCCAGGGATGGTGTCTCAGTCACTTCCTTGGGCAGTCTTTTCCAATACTTCATTGCTGCTTTTTGGGCCTGCTCCAGCATCTCAACGTCTGTGTTGTAGTGAGGAGCCCAGAACTGAACACAGTACTATAGATGCAAAGTCACCAGTGCCCAGTGCAAGGGATGATCACTGCCCTGGCCCTGCTGGCCACACTATTGTTGATACAGGCCAGGCTGCCACTGGCCTTCTTGGCCAGCTGGGCACAAACTGGCTCATGTTCAGCTGCTGTGGACAAACACCTCCAGGTCCTTTTCCTCTGGGCAGCTTTCCAGCCACTCTTCCCCAGTCCTGTAGAGTTGCATGGGGCTGTTATGACCCAAGTGCAGGACCTGTCACTGAGCTTTGTTGAACCATTGGCCTCAGCCCATAGATCCAGCCTGTCCAGATCTCTCTGTAGAGCCTTCATACCCTCCAGCAGATCAACACTCCTGCACAACTTGGTGTCATCTGCAAACCTTCTGAGGGTGCACGTGATCCCTTTGTCCAGGTCATTGATAAAGACATTGAATAGAACTGGCCCCAGTACTGAGCATGGGGAACACCACTTGTGACCAGCTTTAACTCCATTCAGCACCACTCTTTGGGCCTGTCCATCCAGACAGATTTTTATCCATCAAAATAACCTTTCCTGCCTTCTTACCTTCACTTGCTTTCAGAAGGCCTACCCCTAGCGAATGGCTCAGGTGAAGCAGGGAGGACATTGGTTATTTCTGGTCACTGAAGGATGTCTTGGTGTTGTAGAGCCCAGAGGCACCACTGCAGCTCTTCCAAAGTCAGACAGGAGGGAAGGGAGCAGGGCTGTAGCTGCTGTCAGTTGTGAAACACTCCATGAGGTGAAGAAAAGCCATGTTTGGCAGCTGCAGAATAACTGCCTGAAGGATGGTTTGTTGTGACCCATGTACCCCCTGGACACAGAAAAACTACTTTGAGCAGAGCAGCAGCACTTTCCCATCACTGAAGTGTTCAAGGTCAGATTGGACAGATCTTTGAGCAACCCTGATCTAGTGTTAGATGCTCCTGTCTGTGGTAGGGGTGTTGAACTACATGATCTTTGTCTGTCCCTTCAACCCAAACCAGTCTGTGATTCTAAGATTGTGAAGGCAGCATCACCTGCATCTCCAGGCTGCTGACCTGGGGGCTGCCAGCACAGAACCCTCACCTGTGTCAGGGGCTTAAAAACAGGGGCTTTATATGAAGCTGCATGGCCCCAGGCCTGTGCTGGAGCTCCACCACACAGGGTGCCACAGCTGGCACTTTAGGTATCAGCTCCCCTTTTGGGATATGCTCACTTTGGACAGCAAGTCCCCAGGCTGACAAGGTCTTTTCCTGAGGCTCAGATAATCTTGTCAGTCCAGGATAAAACGACTTCAAAATAAACCCTCTGGTTTTGACTCTCGGCTGCCTCTCCTGTCCATCGCTGTTATTTTTCTACTGCCCTTCCTCCAGGATCACCATTCCTCACAAGACCCACTGCTGAAATTCCCCAGGGAGACAGGACCAAGCTCACAAGATCCCATTGCTTCTCTTTGCTCGTCGCCTGTCAAGGACCTTAAGTGCTCTCCCCTGCTTCCCAGGCTCTCCTAAAAATGGCTCTGAGTCCTCAGCAGCTCTTCTCCTCCTTCTCCTCCTCCTCATCGTCATGTGTTCACCCCTCTACTTCATCTGGTAAGGCAGATTAAGCCTCTTTCTGCTTCGATCAAAGCCTAAAAGTGCTGGATCATCCTGCTACTGAATCCACTTTTCAGACTAATCAAATTCCAGCTATTAGTGGTAAATCACATCATCTCATCTCTACCTCTATCAGCCAAAGGTTGAAAAACAGAGCTTCCCACTCACGTCAGGCAAAGCAAGTGCTGATGATCCCTCTTTTATTTTGGGAAGGAAAGGCTTCCCCTGAGATGTCATGGAACTTGCACAGAAGATAGCTCAAAACTGCATGCAATCACACCGCTCCAGGTGCTGAACTGCACCCAAGTCTTGGTCTGCACCACTGTGCTACTTTTGAAGCAGCATCCTTATCCTGAGGACAGTATTAGATGCCAGATGTCTTTGCATTACCAAATACTCAACAAAAGCTAGAACTGAAGAAGCAGCTCTTCAGAGCCAGGCTGGACAGAGCAGGGTGCTGCCAGCTCTATGCCACTGCTGGCTGACCCTGACCCCTTCCCTAAGTCCTCCTGTTCTGCCTGGCATCGCTGGCTCACTGCTGTCTCACAGGGCTCTTCTCTGGTTTATTCCTCTTAAGTAATCAGACAATAAAGAGGTTCCCACTCTTCTTGAGTAACTCTCAGATGGTGAAAAGCAGGTTCAACTTATTAAATTGCTGTTATAAACACACCACAGTGAGGAGACTGGAAAAGCTGACATAGCAGGCTGGTCTCTCCATGCAAGGAATGGGGTATGTCAGTGATTGACAGCAAATGGAACAAAATGCATTTAAAGGCCCAGTCCTAGGGCTTCAGACTGAAACACCACACTGCACTGTGTGAGGTGACCAGACCCCAGTAAGTGCCAGAGCCCAGGCTTTCCTGGGTCTGTGGTGGCAGGAGAATGGCATGAAAAGAAACCCAGAGACTGCTTTTTGACAGAAGTATCAGTCTGTGGAGTGCCACTGGAGTGCTGCAAAGCCACACATCTTCCAGTGCTGCCCTCCATGCTCCGATGACTGAGGGGATGTCATATGGCTATAGGGGAGAGCAAAGCATCCGCAAGACTGCTCCTCCAAGACAGACATGGGTTATAAGTAGTCTCATTCAAGCTTATGCTGCACAGTTTGTGGTGTAATGGTGTCTTGATCCACATAAGGGGCTTTATTGAGCTGACACAATGCAAGCAATAAGAGTTGCATCTGATATATAAGGTCAAGAGAAGATTTATGTCTTTGAAAGATCAGGATTGGTGCTGCTCCTGTACAGAGAATAATTGATAGATGTAAATTTTGCCCTTGGTACCCCAGTAGTTTACATTTGTTTATGTTTCTCCTCCTAATCCCTGGAAAATCATTAATATAATATAGATACGGTTGTTCACATTTAGCGTTTCATACCTTTGAGTTCTGGTGCTAAGATATGGCCCTTTTTTTAATGAGTCTTTTCATAACCCAGACATGAAAGTCTGTGATTTAGAAAACTCTTAGCAGGGCAATTATGAAGTTTTCCTACAAAAAAAAGAAAAAGGCTCCTTTTAAAGAGCATCACTAATGCTTCCTCCACCGTTTTTATCATTGTCTTAAAAGGCAGAGCAACTCTTCCATGATGAATTTTTCATGCACTGGGTAGGAAGGGATAATTAGTGTGCTTCACACCAATTGTCTGCAACTGCTTTCTAATTAACTAATTGACTACAGAGCTAATGGGATTCAAAAGAATTTCTTATATTTTAATTTGGTCAGACCTATTTTAAGGACCATGAAGACAGATTGGCCAGAAGCTTTCATCTGATGTCAATCAGACCGGTACCTTGGAAATACTGCTTTATTACGGCCTGGGTAGCTATTTTGCAATGGCTTTTGCCTCTACCTGGTGGCTGGAAGATGAATTGCACAATTCCAGGTTTTTCTTTAGCGGGAGGCAGGCAGTCTTTTGGATGAGAATATATATAGAAACATGAAAAACTCCCTAAGCTATCACAATCTATAGACTCTTTTTGGTTTTCCCCATTCCACAGTCGGGTCAGAAAAACTATGGGGAAGGATCGGTGGTGTGGATATGTGAATAAATATAACATAATATAGTAATCACAGAGGCAGCAGTTATGACTCAAGAGATCTGTAAGATTTATTTAAAGGCATCGACAAAAGAGTGTCAACAGACAAACAAAATCCAACAGATAGATACAGTCAACTCGCTTTTCAAGAGGCATTGGGGAAATCCTTCAACAGCAGCTCATAAAGGAGCTGCCATGGACTGAGAGAGAATGTCTACATGTGAGCAAGCAATTGCCAAAAATCAGGAATACCAGCAGTATGCACAGGGAAAGGGAGTCCCAGCTGAAGACCTATGCTACCATGTGCTGTGGCTGCTCTGAGCAACCAATGCCTACAGAATCAGCAAAAGAAGGTGGAAATAGACCTTGAGGGATAATGGGCAAAATCAGTCAGCTGTATGCAGCTGTCCAAAGCAATGAGGATGAAAATTACTTTAGTGGTAAAGCAAAAGGCTTTCATAATCCCCAGAAATTGAACAGTAAAATGGCAGGTGGAATCCGTACATAAAAGGTGGATAAGTTTAAGTCAAACCCATTAGCAAACACAGTTCTAAACCAGCTATTGAACATCAAAACATCACGAGCAGTCCTGGGGGCCTGCCTCAAGGCAAGTGTAATGAAAAAAACAGCTACAGAAAACAATTCCAGACACTAACCCTGAAAACAAACAACAGAGGGGGACTGTGATGGCTGTCCATGAAGTCCTGAGGGAACAGAGGGCACTGACTAGGAGTGTCTAAAAGCCCAAACAGATGCTATAAGGAGGGAAGAGGAGGGTTTCTCGCAACATGTGCTGCAGGTCACAACAGTCTATGGGAGAATACCAAAGTTTACATGGTTCAGAAAGGAATTGGCCAGACTTGGGGGAGAAAATTCATTTGGCACTATTGAAAATGAAGACATCATTTCTAGTGAGAAAGTCTTTGGACCACAAATGTTCGCAGTTCACAAGCACTTTCAGGCACCAGTACCTGCTTGTCCTCTCCCCATGCTCTGCCTGCAGGATCTGTTACTGGCCACCACCAGAGGCAGGGTAACAAGCCAAGAAGCCTTTGATCTGCTCATTCTTGAATTTTATGTATCACATCCAGTGCCTTCCACATTGGAGGAAAAACCCCAAAGGCTACATTTGCTGGAGCACATCTCATCTCCCACTAGATTACATTTCAAACATCAGCAGGAGCAGTTTATCTACATGGTTCATGATAGGAATGGAGAAAGATATCCAGAAAAGCCTCAACTAAATGTGGGAGGGCTAAAATCTTTTCCATGATAAATACATAGTGTTGAACAAGTGTTACACTGAGAAATTTCAAAATATTCCCATAATAGGTGTACTTAAGAAGGCTGTATAGCATGCATAGGTCACCTTAATTCTGGTGTGCCCTTGAGAGCTTGACTTTGCAAAGTCAGTAATGTTCATTTCATTTGGTCTCTGTGCGTGTTTTTGTGTGAATAATTAAGAATAATAATTGATAAAATTAGCAACACTTTACATCAGTACTTCTGAGTCATTTTGGGATAACTTCCTTTTATCAGATCCAGTGGCTCCAGCTGCCTGCTTTGTTTCTGTAGGTGCAGGAAAAGCCCATGCTTGATGCAGACACTGACCTTGTGGCGGGTCCTGTCTGCCTGCATCCCTCATTCAGACTGTGTCTAGGGACAGTCAGGGCTCCCATTGCACTAAAACCCTGAACGTGGTCCATGGTGAGCACAGTGTTTGCCAGGCTCACCTGAGAGATGCTGAGCACCCGCTGCCATGGCCACCCCACCCGCAGGCATGGTCCTTGCTGCATGACCAGCCTCTGGCAGCACCAAGAGCTTTCCGGGATGCTGATGGGTGCCAGATAAACTCTTGTAATAACAGTGCTAATACCAGCAATGCAGCATCATTCAGCCCAAAGGAAGGAGGCCGTGCTCAGACCTGCCAGCAGACAACATGTCACTGTGATTATCACATCCCAGCATGTCTCACTTAGCAAATCTGTCAATGGATAACTCAGCAATCTAAATGAACACTGCTGGGGAGCCCTCCCACCACTCCGTATGTTTGACATGCCAGCTGCTACTGATGGAGCACTGCAGTGCTGCAAGCTCGTGCCCTGAAGCAGTTCCAGTTCCTGGGATTCAGACTCCAAGTGAGAGGGAAGACCACAGAAAAATGCTTGCTTAAGAGCCATGACTCTTGGATCATTGCACATCACCTCTGCACATCAATGGGAAACTTCTTTGCGCACACCCAGGCGATGAAGCACAGAACGGTTGAGGTTGGAAGGGACCTATATGGATCATCTGGTCCAGCACCCTGTGCAAACAGGGACACCTAGAGCTGTTTGCCCAGGCCCACGGCCAGATGGCTTTTGGATATTTCCAAGGATGGAGACTCCACAACCTCCCTCACGCCTTCTATGTTTTAGAACAATGCTGCCCTAGGGGTGAACAAACCGTCTGATCAAAAGTCACAGGATAGGAGAAAAGCAAGGCTTTCCAAGAGAGCCATATGGCCATACAACGGTTGGAGATCATGAATTAGGACAGGTAGCAATCTTGGTTGTATTAGAATAACACATAGCAGGTATAGGGCAATGTACCTTCAGCAGCTCTGCTGTCCCTAGATGCTCTGGCATCTCCAGGGTATGTGCATGGGTATGTGTATGTTGGGTGAGAAAGCAACAGGAGGATAGCAGAATTCCCTCTTATAAAAGACCAAAGGCTTCCCTTCATCACCTTTCCCAAGAAGCAACCTATTAACACTTGGTGATATCCTCATGAGAACTGCAGCATCCCAGCACTGTGCTTCATGACTAGCCCAGGACCTCTCTGCCCCTGTGCTGACAGCACGGTTTGCTGATTAAAATGTTCCTAATAAGCCAGTTTTGACAACCTTCCTCATCAGTGACAGTGGCAGCTGCAGGCGTATTTTTAGTTCTGAGCCTCTCAGCCTTCTTGTAGTTCAGAAAATATGTCATTTTCTGCACTGTGGGTGGAAATGGAGATCAGCGCTTTCTAATGTCACAGTGATGCTCCCTGGATGAGCAGCAGAGATGATGGTGGCAGTCCAATGCTTTGCCAATGTCCTGCAAAACCCAAGGGCACCCTACATTTACCTAAACATGACATGGCAGAAGATGCAGCTAACTGTAGATACAGCAGCTAGGAGTGATGCTGCACATTCCAGCAGGAATGGTGAGAGATATTCCTAGATGGATGTTTCACCTGAACATATATTTTGTGCCCCTGAGGACAGACAAATCACCAAAACAGCATTTATGGCTATTCAGGTCTGGAGAAGCAGGCAGGGTGCTTATGGTGCTGTTTCAGCTCTGCAGAGCCCTGTGCTGTTTGTCCGGGAACTTGCTGTGGCAAGAGTGATGATGAGATTTGAAACCAAAGCCACTCCATAAGAAACCAACTTGTGTGCCTCTTGTTTCTTTGGGGACTGCAGACCTGTGTCTGTCACTATAGGGAAAACCAGTCTGGCAGCAGGGGTAGGGATGCAGTACAAGCCTGACAGATTATTGACATTCCCACTCCTCATCCTGTGTATCCAGTGATTATGACTGCAGCTTCCAGGCTAGAATATCTGAAGATAAAGCTGTTTAAGGGAATGCCGGGCAGAACAAGAAATGTCCCCTGGCTGTACATGAGCAAGAACGCAGGTCCCCTTTTTCCCACACAGCACATCCTCTAACAGGCAACAGCCACTGCTGTGTGCAGAGGGGCTCCAGTTGCTGCAAATAGGCTTGACCAATTCTACTTAAAAAGCAGACTTTGGACTGTTTCCCAGATTATAATTACCTAAATATAATGATAATTATGCTACCTAACTGAGACCTCAGAACGCAGAGCTGACAAGTGATGACAACTAAATTCATTAAGAGTGCAAATGCTCTTCCTCTCTTTTATGAAACAATATTGAGTGATCCCCAAAGAAATCTGGCAACTGGAGACATGATCTGCAAGTAAGGGGTGAGCCCTTACTAGAGAGGTAAGGCAACTGATCCCACCCAAGAAGCACTTTGGTGCTATGTAGCTGGTAAAGGGACAGAAAAAGCAGACAGTTAAAATTGGATTTTGAAAATGTAATACGTTTCAGGCATTTGGAATGAAACTTAAAAATATATCAGGAAATAAATCAGGACAGGGCTGTTCTTTGGCACAAAAGACGACTGGTACAGCGTGGCTTGCACCTAGTGAAAAGCTCTTTTACCTTTCTTGACTTACACAGGGTAACCTGTTCAAGCTTCTTACTGAGCATGAAGACAGGCTGAGAAAGTTGGGGCTGTTGAGCCTGGAGAAGAGAAAGCTGCGTGGAGACCTCATAGCAGCCTTCCAGTATCTGAAGGGGGCCTACAAGGATGCTGGGGAGGGACTATTCATTAGGGACTGTAGTGATAGGACAAGGGATAACGGGTTCAAACTTGAACAGCAGAGGTTTAGACTGGATATAAGGAAGAAATTCTTTACTGTTAGGGTGGTGAGGCACTGGAATGGGTTGCCCAGAGAGGTCGTGAATACTCCATCCCTGGCAGTGTTCAAGACCAGGTTGGATGAAGCCTTGGGTGCCATGGTTTAGTGTGAGGTGTCCCTGCCCATAGCAGGGGGATACAAACGGGATGATCTTAAGGTCCTTTCCAACCCTAACTATTCTATGATTCTATGGGGTTGTGCCAATGGGGTGGGCTGGCATGGGGCAAAGCTCAGCTTCAGAGCGGAGCAGCAAGGCAACACAGCAGTCCTGCACCAGTGCTCATGTCTGACCCCTCTGGATGTCTGCAGGAGGATGTGCCAACTCTGCATATGCATCCCAGAGCCTGAGAAACCCCAAACTGGGGCCCACTGCAGCCTTACTGAAGCTTTTCAAAGCAATTTGGTACACTGGCTTTTTAAACACTCTGTTTTTCACTCCCAGAAGTGCCAAGCCTCAGGGATGATGACAGATGTTCAGAAATATGATACAAAATACATCTACGGCAAAAAAAAATGGCTGTTCCTGGGCCTCTTGGGGAAAGGTGAAAAGTGACTGTGGTGTATGGTGTGCTTCCAGGCCAGCACTGGAAACCAAGACTGTGTCTTCACATTGAGCTCCAGGTAGGACATAACCCTAAGAAAGGGGAGGAAATAGCAATAGCCATAATACCCCATCTGCAAAAAAAAAAAAACAGTGATTAAGAGAGATGCTGAACACCTACATCACTCTCTCAGGGTATTTTTGCTGAGAGAGCCACAAAGCCCCACAAAGCACTGTTATCCAAGCAACCTGTTACACTGAATTCATATTCCCACATTAGGCATTTCAGTCGATGTTTTTATTTTTCCAACAGGTCAACTAATCCCCTGCCTGCAAGTGTTTCATTACAGCTGTGTGCTCCCTCCCCTGAGAGCCTGAAATGCCTTGTCTTTGAGTGTAATTGAACTTCTGGGAAAGGAATAGTTTATACCAAAGTCACAGTGCCCTTGCTTTCCCTCCACCTTCATTGCCCATCCACCAGAAGCACTTTGAATACTCTTTTATAAGCAGTTGAAAGAATTACCCTTGATGGTTTTCCTGTGTCCAAGCTGCCCCCGGCAAGCTCATGGAAAGCAGGCTACAAAGCCCTGCTGATGGGAGAGAGCTGAACAGAGAGGTGACTGAGAGTGCAGATGTTACAGAAATAGCCGTGACTGTTGCATCTAATGACATCAAATCTAACCAGGTTCTGGAGGGGTGAAGAAGAATCTCATGGTGCTGAGTGAATAGGCAATACAATCGCAGATGCTGATAAGCAATGGAGAGTGGAAGAAGAAACCTAATTCCATCTCTACATAAACCACAAGAAGTTCAGAATATATCAGTTTTGAGACAGTAAAATCCTGGAAATCGATGTTTCAATATTAAATAGCTGACAAAAGAGTAGAGAGACCTTAAGGAATTACTGGAGAGAAACTGGAGCAGGCTGGAGTCTAACAAAATGTTACAAACACCCAGGTCGAGTTATCAAGGCCCTGTTATTGACAGTGGTACAGGAACATTATTCCCACACTCCCATGTAAATGCAGAGCATGCCTACCCCCTGAGCATGCTGTGCAGTCCTGCAGAAACATTTGTGTCAGTACCTGAACACTACTACTCAGTCTACTCATCTTCCATGTCATCTCCTTGCTCCTTATGCTCTTGTTCCGTCATCAGTAACTGCACCTTGGTGACTACACTGGAATGTTTGCAATGTGTAGTTAGACCCCAGGCTGTTCCAGTCCCTAACTTGTCTCTTAGCTAAGCTGGATGTGTCCACCTTTTGCACTCTTCTCTTATTAATTGGTCCCCTAATCCCCTGACTAGATAACAGCAGCTGGCAAAGCCAGGAAACTTGTCCTGGTGCAACTTCAATTTGATGGGCTGATGGCAAAATTGCAGCAAACTCATCTGAACCTCTTGGGCAAAGCCATGAGAACTGATTTTCTCATCTGTTTGTACAACATAGGGTGAGATCCTGTGACAGAGAAAGTACAAGTCTTGCAAAAACAATGCTAAAAGGTGATTTTCAAGGATTTGTTTTTCACTCAGTACTTCTGTTAATGCATAGGAGAGATCTGAAAAGTAAAGAAGATAACATGGGTCTATGGACCTGGGCTTTCTACTCTGCTTACTTGAACTGGATCATTAGTCTCAGGTTTTATATACTAGTTTGATATAAAACTTGTTACACAGCTTGTTAGTTTACAGAACTACACTTTCAGTGCGCTAGCCTCTGCATCACTTTTCCCATACATAAAAGTCAAATCATATTCATCTTTTATTTGCTTTTGGCCACCGTGCAATTTTTGAGCATGAAATTTGCTCTTCTATTCATTTATTTGTCTGTTTGCATGTTGTAACAAGTGCAGCCTTTAGCTAATGTGAGTGAGGAGGGAAAAAAAAAACCCAAACCAATTTAGAGTGAGGAAATTCACAAGCAGTGTTTGAGAAGGGTGGAGCTGAGCTCCTTAGGGTAAATTATAAATGGATGGTATTAAGTCTAAGGAAATAAACAAGTTCCAACACCGAATCACTGCTGTCTCCAGTGAGGATTTTAAAAGAAGCAACAGTACGACTGGCTACAACAACTCACTGTCAAAGAGCTCTGAACTGTTTCTTTTCTTCCTACAGAACAGAAGCTACAGAAGCCAAGAAGCCCTGAACATCATTCATGCAATAAGGATCCCACCAGTTTAGAATCTGTTCTTGACTTTAAGAATAATGAATGCTAGCTATAAAGGCATTTTTTGAAACATTTCCAAACCCGTGTGGTTCCTGCAATAGGTGAAGGTTCAAGTTTCACCTTATGGAGCTCGAAATAATTCTTCAGTTCTTAAACTCAGATGAAACATGAAAAAATAAATTACTTTGCCTTATTTGAGCTTTCTTGGGCTGGATGTGGAACAGATTTTTATGGGCATTGGAAGCCCAGATGCCTGTTCACAGCGCAACTTGCCATCATGCTTTCTGTAGTGATTGGAGGAGTTGTCTAACATCCTGGGTCTGTCCAATTTAAGCTCACTAATGGAACTGGGACTTGGCACCAGTGCTTGGTCCAGTTTGCACTGCACTAGGACAAGGTGTCCTGTGGGTGCTTTGGGCAGAGGGGACCCCTCTGCTGTGCCCAATCCCAGAGAACCAGGGGTGAGCCAGACAGCGGCAACCCTGAGGGGAACAACGTGAGAGCAAGGCTCAGCCTCGAGACTGAGAAACTGCTCTTAGCTTGCCCCTTTCTTGTTGCATTAGAATTTGCCTGGGATCACAGAAGGCTGATCTCTGCTTATGTGTGGTCCTAGACAATGAGGAGAACCAACCATGAGGGCAGGATGCAGCAGCAGCCAGCACAGGTAGTCTAAAAACTAGCAAGTTATTTGTTTTGGTTTTCATGTCTAATGCATTGTCAGTTTATATGAAATAAGGGATAATAAATAACATTCCCCTTCAGAAGCTGGTTTTGTTCACTCCTAATGTGTGGCATGAAACTTATAGTTTCTTTCCAGGTGCTGGAAAATTGGAAGGCTGAAGAGTAAAGTGTGGTTAAAGGCTGCTTTACTGCTGCCTGTTGTGGTTTCTCAGTTTACTTTCTCAAAGCGCTGTTTTAGCAGGAATAGATCACTGGTGCATTTGTGAAGTAAATAAATGCAGTCATGAATACGCGTTACATCTATCAGTTTACGTTAACATTATGTATATAGAGGTGGTGTACAAGATACAGTTTGTGTTGCATGGATCCTAAATTTGAGGATGACTTTTCTTCTCATGCATAACCTGCCCCAAGCAAGGGTTTAGAAAATAAACCCACTGGTTCGTGGGGTGGGAGACATGCCGCATATCACCTTTTATCACCAGCATCACCTTATAGCACCAATATACTTCTTCACAAATGCCATGACATAAAGCTTTTTCACCATTTTTATTCTTAAAAGAGAGTTAACTATTCCTAACATAGCATTACTGAAGGTGAATTTTAAAGTCTTTCATCAAAGTACTGGTGGGCCAAGAGGGAAAAGCTCCATCGCTGTCCATAGAATCACCTCTTCTGCAGGCATGAGTGCTACAGTGAATCACTTTATTCCCAGCCTGAAAATTGTTACTGGATCTAGATGCAGGCAATCCCAGCTCTACACTGCTCCTCCTCTGGGCTGCAGATCGCATCGCAGAGCAACCGTTCAGGAATCATTCTTGGTCTCTTCCCTGGCCTTGTAAACTTCATGTTTTAATAAAATCCTTAGAATTTAATTATACATACATTTTTTAGAGCTGAGCACTGATTGGAGCTGGGTAACAATGCTATCATTTTTTTTCTTTAGCTGCCGTTTTGTTTTAAATTCCCTTTGGAAAGAAACTTGAAACACTTCACTCCTGGACAAGTCAAAACAGAGCGTTTTCTTGAACTGTGAAATGAACATGTCATCAATTGGTACCAGGGAAACAAAGGGTCAAGCCAAACCTCGCCCACTTGCATATTTTTAAGGATATTGCTCATCATGGTGGTGTTGGTGTGATTTCTTCTGTAGGAAAGGGCAGCTTATACCAAAATCTGAAGAATCAGACCCAAAGGGAGTAGCTGATTTTCTTAGGAGGATCAGCCTTCATTGAAAACTTTTCAGTTAAAACACAGGGCAGATATAATCCCCACTTCCCTCCCCAGCTTGAATTGCCTTTTCCAACCGTTCAGTTTTCTTGTTGCCTTCTCTGACTCTTCCAGACTCATGGAAGCAGAAACGGATCCTGCCAGCCCCAACCACTGGCCATGCTGTGACCCCCGCTTCTGTACGGAGCAATGTGGGAACAGCATGAGTCATCTCACCACTGCCTGTGTCCAGAAAGTAGTTTGGGTTGCCCATGTATACAATAGCCCACTCTTTTCACTAGGACAATGTGTTGGTCTTCATTATATTCACCATTGTGCATCTGAAATCTATTTTCATGGTAAAGTTATATGACAAGTGTTGTAATGCATGACAGGAACAATAGGGATTATACAGTTATTGAGAAGAGAGTGAAACACATCACATAGACCCAACAAAATTATCTGAAAATAGTAGGCAAAGTCACACAAACAGGAAGAGGATAGAGGATTTTGTGTAATTATGCACACAATTGGATTAATACAGATGCTTTTACAATATCACCCCTTTGCTGACTCACAGATGTTGCCTCTTGTTGCAATAAAATGAAAATTAGAAAAAGAATTTAAACTGTCTTTTCTTGTGTATCCATCTTATCTAATAAAAACTCTGGAAACACATACTTGGATTTCACATTTAAAAAGCCATAGGAAAGGATTATTTTGTAACAAATCTTAGTTTTCTAAATGTGGGCATTAAGCACCACAGCAAGACAACACAGAGAAGTATGAACTTAAACCAGATCCTGAGTTAATATTGAGCTGATTTAAACAGCTACAGAGGGAACTGCATGATTTGTGGAGTACAGAACAAATCACTACATCCACTCAAACCTGACAGAGGGAAGTTTACATTTTAATTTAACCTATTTCATCCTCCTCCTTTTCAGAACTATCATTTTTATTAGAGGATCTGAAGAGGCAGCTAAGCTCCTAAATTCCACGTGAAAAAAAAAAAAAATCTAATAGAGTAAAGCTGAATCAGCTAAACGTCTTCCAAAACTGCGATTTATAAACCTCTTTTTCCCCCCCGACAGACAGATTGGCAATAATCCAGGTGTATTCCCCCCCCTTGCAGTAATGCAGTTCCGGGGATGAAAGCAGTTGAAACAATCTGGGTTTTTTTCCCAGTCTTCCAAGTGCTGAAGAGCCGAAGCTGACAGTCCTCCCACAAGAGGACACTGCAGCCGCGGGGATGGAAGCTCGGCCGGGGCGCACCGCTTCAACGAGCGCCGTAGCAGAGGGAAAAGTAAACCGGTAGTAGGGATTTAGCATAAATTAGTAGAATTAACACTATAATCACCAGCGCAACATTTACATGCAGGGTTTGGCTTCGCTTCTTCCCACAAACTACCCAAGTTTGCATTTGTATGTAATTATTTGCAGTTGCTCCAAAGAAATCTTTCATTCAGTCCTCGCTGCGGGTTCGCATTAGTTCAGAGCAAGGCGGGACCTTGAGTCCCCGATCCCAACCGCCGGGGATAGCGGCGGGCCCCGCAGCAGGCGCATGGGGTTCGGTTTGTCTTGGAAAGTGGTTTTACCGCGAGTTTGGTGCTTAACCGCACCGGGAGAGATTGAAAACAACGAAATAAATGGAACCCGGTGTAACTGTGCTCTGGGCGACAGGTGGCTGCTCGGCGGGGGGATGGCTGCGACTCGCGGCGCTGCGCCGTCCGCGCACCCGGGCCCCGCGGCGCCGGTACCGGGACCCGCGCAGCCTGCGCCCTGCGCGCAGCTCTCCCGCCTGCTGGGGCGCGGGGCCGGGGCCAGCCGCCGAGAGGCGCCGGGGATGGGGCGGGAACCCCGCAGGGACGGGGACGGGCCCGGCTCGGCCCCCGCCGCCGCCGCCCGGGAGGGGCCGGGCGGGACCGTCAGGAAACCCCGCCCCGGGCAGCGCCCGCCGCGATCCGCGCTGCCTGCGCCGCTCAGCGCCGCCGCGGAACCGAGCGGAGCGGCAGGAGCGGGACGGGACGCGACGGGAGAGCAGGACGGAGAGGGGCGGCTCCGACGTGCGGTGCCGTGCCCCGCAGCCACACGGATCGGCGCTGCCCTTGGGCCGGCCCCGGTGCGGGGGGACCTCGGTGTTTACTGTATTGATTTCTTTTTACGAAGGAGGGAGACGAGCAGCAGGTTTATGCTAATCACCCTCTCGGGAGCGGCGGTGGGGGGAGGCGGAGGAGGGGAGCCATTTTGAACTCACTTCAAAGTTTAAGGTGGAAAAGTTGGAGCTCTCCAGCCCGCTGCCCGGGAACGGGGCTGGGGCTCTGGGCGGCGGCGGGGGCCCGAGCCGGCGGCTGTTGGATGAGGGCGGGCGGGCAGCCCGGCGGGTGGATGGATTGTGCGGCAGCGCTCTGCCCGGCACCGCTGCCCGCTGAGCTCCGGAGATGCTGCGGCTGTCCGCCGCCGCCTGCGTGTCCTGGGCCGCGCTGCTCTGCGCCCTGGCGGGCGGCGGGGAGCTGCGGCCGCCCCGCGCCCTGCCGCTCCTCCACCTGCCCCCGGGGGCCGCGGGGCGCCGCGACGGTGCCGGTGCCTCGGAGCCGCCGGCGCTGCCTCCCGCCGGGCGCCTGAGGGCGGTGGGGGCCGCGCTGCGCCGCGCTCCGCTCGCCGGGACCCGCGGAGCCGCCGGCGGGTGGGACCCGCAGCCGCGGGAGGAGGGCGGCGGGCGGCGGGCGCGGAGCATCAACAGCCCCCCGCAGTTCCAGCTGCCCAGCTACCAGGTCTCAATCCCCGAGAACGAACCGGCCGGCACGGCCGTCATCGTGCTGCGGGCCCAGGACCCCGACGAGGGGGAGGCCGGCCGGCTGGCGTACTCCATGGAGGCGCTCTTCGACGAGCGCTCCAACGACTACTTCTCCATCGACTCCGAGACCGGCAGTGTGGTCACCGCCCGCAGCCTGGACCGGGAGACGAAGGACACCCACGTGCTAAAGGTGACCGCCTCCGACCACGGCTCCCCGCGCCGCCGTTCGGCCACCACCTACCTGACTGTGACAGTGAGTGACACCAACGACCACGAGCCGGTGTTTGAGCAGCCCGAGTACCGGGAGAGCATCCGGGAGAACCTGGAGGTGGGTTATGAGGTGCTGACCATCCGCGCCACCGATGGTGATGCCCCTGCCAATGCCAACATGCTTTACCGCCTGCTGGAACCGGGAGCTGGTGATGGGGTGTTTGAGATTGACCCGCGCTCTGGGGTGGTGAGGACTCGAGCTCCTGTGGACCGCGAGGAGGTCTCTGAGTACCATCTGGTGGTGGAAGCCAATGACCAAGGCAAGGATCCTGGACCACGCAGCGCCACAGCTATGGTGCACATCACTGTGGAGGATGAGAATGACAACTACCCCCAGTTCAGTGAGAAGCGCTACCTGGTGCAGGTGCCAGAGGATGCCCCCGTGAATAGCCAGATACTGCAGGTGCAGGCCACAGATCGGGACCGAGGCAGCAATGCTCAGGTGCACTATAGCATTGTGAGTGGCAACCTGAAAGGCCAGTTCTACATCCACTCTTTCTCTGGTGCCATTGACCTGATCAACCCTCTGGATTATGAGACTATTCGGGAGTACACGCTCCGGATCAAAGCCCAGGATGGGGGTAGGCCTCCCTTGATCAACTCCAGTGGCATGGTGTCGGTGCAGGTCGTGGATGTGAATGACAATGCCCCCATCTTTGTGAGCACTCCCTTCCAGGCCACGGTGCTGGAGAATGTTCCTTTGGGCTACTCAGTGCTGCACATCCAGGCTGTGGATGCTGACTCAGGGGAGAATGCCCGCCTGGAATACAAACTCGTAGAGATGGCACCATCCACTGGAGGTGCCCCTGTAGCAAGTGACTCTGGGTTCCCTTTTCAGATCAACAACAGCACAGGGTGGATCACAGTAGCTGCAGAACTGGACCGAGAGACTGTGGAGAACTATCACTTTGGGGTGGAGGCCAGGGACCATGGCGTGCCAGTCATGACCTCCTCAGCCAGTGTGTCCATCACTGTCCTGGATGTGAATGACAACAACCCCACCTTCACGGAGAAGGTGTATCACCTCAGACTGAATGAGGATGCAGCTGTGGGAAGCAGCGTCCTGACCCTGACAGCAGTGGACAGAGATGTTAACAGTGTAGTGACTTACCAGATCACCAGTGGCAACACCAGGAAC